>NC_134084.1:110880412-112175412 GCF_000715075.1 Nicotiana tabacum
TCGCCAAGAATTTCTGCGAAGGGCTTGGAACAACCATATTGCCCTCCATCACCCTAAGCAGATAACTTACATTCCAGACGGATTTGCTCAGCCGGAAAGCGCCAAAAAATGGGTAGAGTTCTTCGACAATCTGACCGAGGAACAAGTGCAGTGGATGTTTGAATGGTTCCCAACAGACGAGTTTATTATCAGGTCCAGGGATGCTCCACAGTTGGTGCTGATCATTTTGAGAGGGATATACCCATATGTCCCTCTGCGAGTTATGAGGCAAGCAGGCAAAAAACAGGTTGTACCAAGAGTTGTCAAGATCAGTCATTTTAGGGCAGATTTCTAAGATGACGATGTCCCTTACAAGTTCCAAGCTCAGCATATGTGGCACTACAAAATCATTGTGGAAAAGAACAATGTTGAGCCAGACAGGTATCATGCAGGGTGCAAGCCTCTCTACCCGGCATGGTTGGAGGACAATCTAAAAGGAATGGTGACACCAAAGGCCAGTCGAGGGAACAAAATCATAGATAAGGAAGTTGAAGCTCAAGTCAAATACAACAGGTTGCGCAAGAGGGTCCACGACTTCGAGAATGAGCACCAGAAAATACATGAGAGGAATGTGAGGTTGATCGAGGATTGAAAAGAGATGACAATCACTTCCAACCGGAAACTAGAATATCTGGAGCGAGGAATAGTGGAGTTGGAAGGCAAAGTCATAAAGAGGATTGAAAATTGCTAGAACGCTGAAGGAGCTGAAGGGTGACATTTGGCCAGAGCCTACTTGTTGTTGGGGCTGCGCGAGCTGGGGGATCTATATGATGGAGTCCGGAAGATCGAATCTGGGGAAGGTCCTTCTGGGACTAAATATACTAGATTTACTTGCTTTTCCTAAAAATGTAATAAGGCCAAGTGCCAGTAGTGACTTATTTTATTGTTATCGTAGTGTTGTTTTGGGATCCGTCTTTTTTTATATTATGAAATGAAGCATTTATTGGCATTAAAAGTTCTCCAAGTTTATTTGTCGCTAGTCCTACCTCGGGCACAATGAGGTTCCCAAAGTAGGACATGAATTTACGCTTCCGCAATATTTGTTTAAATACTGCAAGCATTTCAGAATCCTCATTGACTTGTTACCTTTTTGTTTTTTCTTTATTAATAATTATTCTCATCCCCTTAGGTTGGTTCACTCATACTGGCCTCATCAGCGTATTACCACCAGATCTAGAGGCCCTCCACCTCTTCCTCCTCCAAGCAACACAAAGGGAAAAGGAAAGACAAAAATGGACGATTTAATTGGAATCCAAAAGGAGAATATTGAAAATGCAAAAACTTCAGATGCTCGTAGTACTCCGGCCCCAAATAATCTAGTTTTGATACTGGAACAAAAGATACTGGAACTGCAAGGAGAACTTGAGCAGGTTTGCAACTTGGTAAATTTGTCACTCACCCTCAATGTCCCTGATATCCACCAACAAAACACAAAGAATCCAACACCTCCTCAGAACATACAAAACCAACAGCCATAAAATCTTACCACACCAAATCAATATGCAACTCCACCCCAAAATATCAATCTGTTGCCAATACCAACTCCACCACAACATCATCATCAACCAATATCGTACCCACCAACCACCACTTACCACACTCCCCAAAATACACAACTCATTATCGATCCCCAAAACTCCACAATGACCATCATTACACCCAAGTCCCTAGCACCCATCAAAGCAATCCTATATATGTTGAAATTGTACCTCACTCTACCCAACCAATCTCATATACACCGGAATCCTCTGAGAAGGACCTTCTCATTAAAAACATGGCTAAAGAACTCAAGAAGTTAACAAGCCAAGTTCAAGGTATTGAAGGCGACAAAGGAATAGAAGGTTTGATTTATGAAGATTTGTACATACAACCGGATTTCGAACTGCCAGATGTACCTCCCAAGTTCGAAATGTTCGATGGTATAGGTGATCCTAGGGTTCATTTAAGGACCTATGGTGACAAGCTTGTCAGGGTCGGGAGAGAGGAAAAGATCCGGATGTAGCTCTTTATGAGGAGCCTTACTATGGATGTTTTGTCTTGGTATATTAGCCCGAATCCCAAGAAATAGTCCAATTGGGTGAGCATGGCGACAGATTTTATGAACCGGTTCAGGTTCAACATAGAGAATGCATCGGATGTCTTCTACATTCAGAATCTTAAGAAGAAACCTACTGAATCATTTTGCGAATATGCTACTCGTTGGAGGTAGGAAGCGTCCAAGGTCATACCCTCTTAGGATGAGGAACAGATGAATAAATTCTTCATCAGGGCACAAGATCCACAATACTATGAAAGGTTGATGGTTATCGAAAATCACAAATTCTCTGACATCATCAAATTGGGAGAAAGAATCAAAGAAGAAATCAAGAATGGGATGGTAACAAACTTCAAAGCCTTGCAAGCCACGAATAAGGCACTACAATCAAGTGGCATATCAAAGAAGAGAGATGTTGGGGCGGTAATGGTGGCCCAGTGCCCAAAATCTCTACTTACCTATCAAACACCTCCACCCATATATCAAACACTTATAGCCACGTATCAAGCACCTCCACCAACATATCAAGCATGTACACCCACATATTAAGCACCTCCACCCACATACCAAGCATCACCACCTACGTATCAACCTTCATCTCCTAGATATTCCCAACCCGCCATTGTCCATCACACCTATAACTCCCAACCATCCCACTTCCAGTCACCACCAACTCGCCAAAACTATCCAAGACCAAGACCCAACTTCGATCACAAGCCACCCAGACAGTACACCGCCATTGCTGAGCTCATCGACCAACTGTATGAAAGCTTGAAAGTTGCAGGTTACGTCACCCCTATTCCCGCTGTGGCATTAGAAAATCCATCCCAATGGGTCAATCCGAGCAAAACTTGTGCGTACCACTCCGGTATGAAAGGGCACAACACTGCTGAGTGCCGAACATTGAAGGATTAAATCCAGACGCTGATTGATAACAAGGTCATACAAGCAAAGAAAGTTGCACCTAATGTCCGCAACAATCCCCTCCCTGATCACAGAGGTGATGTACATGTGATAGAGACAAATGAAGAATAGGACCCTGAGGGGTCAATCGGGCTTATTCAAGAAGGCGATGACTTTAAAGTTACAGTCACACTTACCCCTATTGTGGTACAGACTCAGTCCCCAATTGAGGTTGAGGTAACCGCATAAGTTCCATTCGAGGTGGAAGTGGCTCCGCCCTCAGCCACCTCCGCTCCATTTGAAGTAGAAGTGGTCACACCTTTTACTGTGATAGTATCAACCACACCCCCGTCCAACTCAAAAGCAATACCTTGGGATTATGTTGCCGAGACTCGGCAAAAAAAGAAGGCCAAGGTAGAGGAATCTAACGCTGCACAAGGAATGACTAGAACTAGAAGAGTCTATACACCTGAACACCTGGGAGGTTCAAGTAAGGAGGCCACCACTAGGCAGCCTATCATTGAGACCGGGCCAGATCACTTGTGGAGGAAAGTACAGGCAAAAGAGTATTCTATTGTTGACCACCTGAACAAAGTCCCTGCCCAGATATCTATCATGTCACTATTGCAGAATTCAGAGGCAAACAAGAACGCTTTGATGAAAGTACTGAGCGAGGATTATGTAGCCAATAACATCACTGGTGGAGAAATGGCCAACATGGTGGGGCAAGTGCTGGAGAGCCATAAGATTATCTTCCACGAAGATGAGCTGCCACCTGAGGGCTTGAATCACAATCGAGCATTGCATATCACAGTGCAATTTGAAGACAAGTTCATTGTTAGGGTCCTGATTGATGGGGGTTCGAGCCTAAATATTTGTCCATTGGACACTCTAAAGAGGTTGGACAAAAGTTTCCATGAGAAACGGGTAGGAAGAATGAATGTTAAGGCTTTCGATCGGTCCTAGAGGGCCACGATTGGGGAAATCAACCTTTACTTGCAGATGGGGCCAACTTGGATCGGCGTTGAATTCCAAGTGCTTGACATACTAGCCTCACATAATCTTCTGTTGGGCCGACCATGGATCCATGCTGCTGGATCCATGCCTTTTACACTACATCAAGCCGTGAAATTTGAATGGAACCATAAGGAGTTGATCATCCATGGAGATGGGAGTAATCCCATCAACACTAGTCAAACCATCCCGATCATTGGACATAAAAGAAGGCTGAGAGGGGAAACCTATCATCACATCGAACATGTTAATGCCGTCGAGAAGGATAAGTGGTGGAGTAACAAAATAGAAATCATACTAGCATGGTCTGGATATGAACCCGACAAAGGATTGGGAAAGAACCTCCAAGGCATCACCAAACCAATACAGCTAAAAAATCATGGTACCATATTTGGGCTCGGATACCAGTATACATGGAAAGAGTACAATGATTGATCGCCTCCATGGCATGGACCGTATTACCCTCTTAAGCAACCAGTGCCATGTTTGGAACATGTTTTTCATCAGGCTAACACAATATGGGGAACTGCAGAGGAAAAAGCACTATCTGGGTTGAAGAGTTTGTTCGTGGAAGACGAGGATATGGATTGTGGTGCCATAATTGAGGAGGAGGAGGAAAAAGGCCTCACTATTCAAACTATGGCGAAGGGAGCTGTTCTCAGAAACTGGACCGCCACACCATCCTGAGCCCGCCGAGTCCCTGGGTAGCTTGGCAGAATTTACTTCTATAGCCATTCTAGGCATTTAAAATTTCCTGTAGTTTCATTTAAATCTTTACTTGTTTCAAAATAAATGCTCGATTCATCAAGCCGTTCTTTGTATGGACAATTTTTCAAGTCTTAATCAAATGCATTTGCTCTTTATTATTCACTACTATCTTTACACTTTTTCTTTACACATCGTTATTATTATTTTTCCTGATGAACCAGTGACTGTGACATGTAATGAGACAATGCAACATGAGAATAGTGATTCAGAGGAAGAAGATGAGATACCCGAGGAAATTGTCAGGGAGGTTGAAAATTTTGAAAATAAGCCTAAGTCCAATCTGGACGAGACCGAAGCAGTAAATTTGGGAGACGCCGAGACCGTCAAGGAGACCCGCATCAGTATTCACTTGTCACCAACAGAAAAGGAAGAGTACATTCATTTCCTAAAAGAATACGAGGACATTTTCGCATGGTTATATGATGACATGACCGGTTTGAGCACTTCCATAGTGGCTCAAAAGTTGCCTACTAATCCCATGTGTCCGCCAGTAAAACAGAAACTCAGAAAGTTCAAACCAGATATGAGCCTGAAAATCAAGGAGGAAGTTACCAAGCAGATCAAAGCCAAAGTTCTCAGGGTGGTTGAGTACCCAACCTGGTTAGCTAACATTGTGCCAGTTCCGAAGAAAGATGGGAAGGTCAGAGTATGTGTTGACTATTGGGATTTAAATAGAGCAAGTCTCAAAGACGATTTTCTACTACCAAATATACACATCCTGATCGATAACTGCGCCAAGCATGAACTCCAATACTTAGTAGATTGCTTCGCGGGTTATCACTAGATTTGGATGGATGAAGAAGATGCAGAGAAGACAACTTTTATTACACCATGGGGGGGTATACTGTTACAAGATGATGTCGTTCGGTCTAAAGAATATTGGGGCCACTTACATGAGAGCCATGACAACCATTTTCCATGACACGATACACAAATAAATATAGGTGTATGTGGACGATGTCATTATCAAATCCACGAGGGCCGAAGATCACATAGCAGACTTGAGGAAGTTCTTCGATAGGATAAGGAGGTACAATTTGAAATTGAACCCCGCAAAGTGTGCATTCGTGGTTCCCGCAGGGAAGTTACTGGGATTCATCGTCAATCATCGAGGGATCGAACTAGATCCGTCTAAAGTCAAAGCTATTCAGGAGTTACCACCACCTAAGAGCAAAAAAGATGTAATGAGCTTCTTAGGATATCTCAACTATATCAGTCGCTTCATAGCACAGTCCATAGTCATATGTGAACCCATCTTCAAGATGCTAAGAAAGGATGTCGAAACAAGCTGGACCGAGGATTGTCAGAAAGCTTTTGACAAGATTAAGGAATGCCTGTCCACACCGCTAGTTCTGGTCCCGCCAGAACTAGGATGACCTTTGCTACTTTATCTATCTGTATTGGATGGATCCCTCGGATGTGTTTTGGGACAAAATGACGAGATAGGAAGAAAGGAGCAAGCCATATATTACTTGAGTAAGAAGTTCACAGCTTATGAATCACGGTATTCTCTACTTGAACGCACTTGCTCCGCTTTGACCTGGACAGCCTAAAAATTGAGGCATTACTTCTGTACCTATACTACATACCTCACATCCAGGATAGATCCTCTGAAGTATATATTTCAGAAACCCATGCCTACTGGGAAGATGGTTAAGTGAAAAATACTACTAAGTGAGTTCGATATCATATATGTAACCCAGAAGGCGGTCAAGGGACAAGAATTGGCAGATCACCTTATTGAAAATTCGGTCGGAGGAGAATGTGAACCCTTGAAAATGTATTTTCCTGATGAAGAAGTATCATTTGTAGGAGAAGACATTACCAAAGCATATGATGGTTGGAGGATGTTCTTCGATGGAGCCGCAAATTTTAAAAGAGTGGGCGTTGGAGCAGTTTTGGCATCAGAAATAGGTCAGCATTATCCGGTGTCTGCAAAACTCAGATTTCCTTGCACCAACAACATGGAAGAATATGAAGCCTGCATACTAGGGCTCAACATGGCAGTCAACATGAACGTTCAGGAGTTGCTGGTGATCGATGATTCAGATTTGCTTGTGCGTCAGGTATAAGAAGAGTGGGCCACCAAGAATTCCAAGATATTGCCATATTTACACCACATGCAAGAATTGAGAAAGAGGTTTACAAAGATAGAGTTCTGACATGTGCCCAAAATTCAGAATGACTTTGCCGACGCATTGGACACTTTGTCATCCCTGATACAACATCCAGATAAGAACTACATTAATCCCATTCCGGTGAGGATCCATAATCAGCCGGCATATGGTGCTCATGTCAAGGAAGAAGCAGATGGAAAGCCTTGGTTCCATGACATCAACAAATACTTATCGGAAGGATAATACCCAGAGCATGCAAACCACATCCAGAAACACATACTCCGGAGATTGTCAAACCACTTCTTCCACAGCGGAGGAAACTTGTACAGAAGAACTCCTAATTTGGGTTTACTAAGATGTGTCGATGTGAAGGAAGATTCTAAGCTACTTGAGGATGTGCATACGGGGACCTGTGGTCCACACATGAATGGTTTCGTCTTGGCTAAGAAGATACTTAGGGCAGGTTACTTTTGGATGACCATGGAGACAGATTGCATTCAGTATGTCCACAAATGCTTTCAATTTCAAGTGCATGCTGACATGATAAAAGTGCCACCAAATGAGCTCAATGCAACAAGCTCACCTTGGCCATTCGCCGCCTAAGGAATGGATGTTATTGGTCCGATTGAGCCACTGCTTCAAACGGGCACATGTTTATTTTGGTAGCCATTGATTACTTCACGAAATGGGTAGAAGCTGCATCTTACAAAGTTGTAACCAAGAAAGTCGTCGCAGGTTTTGTCAAGGATCGTATTGTCTGCGGATTCGGGGTTCCCGAGTCCATTATTACCGACAATGCTGCCAATCTCAGCAGTGATCTAATGAAAATTATGTGTGAAGCTTTCAAAATCAAGCACAAGAACTCACCAGCCTATAGACCTCAGATGAATGGAGCCGTAGAAGCTGCCAACAAAAACATTAAGAAGATACTAAGAAAAATGGTAGAGAACCACAAAAAGTGGCATGAGAAGTTACCCTTTGCCCTGTTAGGGTATCGTACCACGGATCACACATCAACCAGAGAAACTCCCTACATGCTAGTTTATGGTACCGAGGCTATCATCCCAGCCGAGGTAGAGATTCCTTCCTTAAGAATCATACAGGAAGCTGAACTCAGCGATGCAGAGTGGATAAGGAGCCGCTATGAACAAATTGGCCCTTATCGATGGAAAAAAGATGAACGCAGTTTGTCATGGCCAACTTTATCAACACAGAATGTCGAAAGCTTTCAACAAAAAGGTCAAACTGAGACAGTTCGCACCAGGCCAGCTGGTGCTGAAGAAGATCTTCCCACATCAAGATGAAGCCAAAGGGAAATTATCTCCCAACTTGCAAGGTCCATACATGGTTCACAGGGTACTAACAGGAGGAGCACTCATACTTGCAGAAATGGATGGAGAAGTCTGGCCAAAACCAATCAATTCAGACGCAGTCAAGAGATGCTATGCTTAGATTATATACATTTTTCTCTTCCGATGTAATTGAACTACGCTTGACCTGATTCCCGTTTAAGAGGGGATACGTAGGCAGCCTTATGGGTTCGGTCATATCATAATAAAATTTTCATTTTGCCCATGAGCAGAATATGGGGCAGAATTTTGAGGAGGGTCCTCAAAATTCTGGAGCAAGTCCAACCAACGCCAACATGTGTCAGACGGTCAGCAACCAGTTAAGAAACTAGGGCAGAACTTTGAGAAGGGTTCTAGAAATTTCAAAGAAGGCTCGGCAAGATCCATTATCCGCAAACGGTCAAAGATCATCTACCAAACTGGGGCAGAATTTTGAGGAGGACCTCAAAATTCCAATATGAGATAGCTGCAATGCCTTTGAGACGTGTTACAGTCACTACTTCATCAAAATTACTCAATATATCAATATGTTTTTAAAACAAATCTATTTTTCTTAAATTGCATATTTTCGAAAACTCTATTTCCGTAGCAATCAGGTGTTGCCTAGGGGAGACTCGCAAAGGCCGCCAGGATGGAGCAAAGCAAAGCCAGCGGACAAACCACGAACCAACCTCCCACCCACAAAACTTACTATTTTTATTTGAACGCAGGCACATTTGACGTAACGACATCGCTCGCAAAAGCAAACTCACTACCCATACGGCCATCAGACACTGAATATATCTCCAACTAAGAGATACACTACTCTTATCTACTACTCGCTCTTTGCATGTGACTAATCCATGTCCCCCATATTTGTGTGAGGCTAATTTTTGCCTCCATACCTGCATGAGGCTAATCCTTGCCTCCATATCTGCATGAGGCTAATCCTTGCCTCCCTACCTGCATGAGTCTAATCTCTGACTCCATACATACATGAGGCTAATCCCCGCCTCCATATCTGCATGAGTCTAATCCTTGACTCCATATTTGCATAAGGCTAATCCTTGCTTCCATATTTGCATGAGGCTATCCCTGCCTCCATATGCATGGGACTAATTCATGTCCCCCATATTTGCATGAGGCTAATCCCTGCCTCCCCATACTTGCATGAGGCTAATCCCTGCCTCCCTACTTGCATGAGTCTAATCCTTGCCTCCCTATTTGCATGCCTCCCCCTGCCTCCCTAATTTCATAAGTCTAATCATTGACTCCATAACCGCATGAGGTTAATCCTTGCCTCCCGACTTGCATAAGGCTAATCCCTACCTCCATATTTTCATAAGGCTAATCCTTGCCTCACTATTTGCATGAGTCTAGTCCTTGACTCCATACCTGCATGAGGCTAATCCTTGCCTCCCTACTTGCATGAGTCTAATCTTCGACTCCGAACTTGCATGAGGCTAATCCGTGCCTCCATACTTGCATGAGGCTAATCCCTGCCTCCCTACTTGCATAAGTCTAATCCTTGACTCCGTACTTGCTTGAGGCTAATCCTTGCCTCCACATTCGCATGGGACTAAGCACTATCCCACTTTGCACATATATTGCTTTATTCTACTATCTATTTGTTTTAATCGGGCTAAGCTCTGTCCTCCATTTCACAAGACTAATCATTGTCTTGATAACATCATGACTATTGCATATCATGGGTTGCAATATCGCCAATCTATCCAAAGGCGTCATAGTCTAAAAGGCATCATCTTCATAGCCGGAAGACACCATGCCATGGCCTGAGGATTTCTCAAATTTGCATACCATTATTCAAAGGCGTCATGGTTCGGAGGCACCATTTTCATGGGCCGAGAACATCATTTCATGTCTTGCAAATCTCTCATCAAACAATTCATGGCCCAGGACATCCTGGTTAAAGGACGCCACCCCTAACCGTCCGAAGACCACTTTCATAGTTCAACGGGAACTTGCATCATGTTTAATTTATGCACAGTATACGTTGGTATTGCTTCTATTTGCAAGTAACCCAGCGAGCAACGACTATCCCAGCAGGAGCGATCTCGCTCCAATTCTCTCATCCATATCAAACCTAACCATTCACGTAAACCGTTCACTCACCCATCCCTAGATGTTGCGTCCGTTCTTGAAATGACTTCATCGGTATACTTTGCCGATAAATTCGGAACTACATACGGACTGATTCCTGTAAGATCAGGGATATGTAGGCAGCTCAAAAGCCGGAGTACGGCCTAATCTCTTGAACCGTTTTGCTCAGTCAAAATTGACCATCATTTCTTTGCCCGAAAACTCTTTCATCCTACCCGGGTAAAGAGGGGTAGCTATTGATGCCCAGTTTTTCCCCAAAATATTTTAAAATTGCGTATATACCTTCAAAATTATGCATTAATATCAATTGATATTTTTCTATAATTTTCCTATATTTTTATTAATTTATCCAGCATTTTATTTCCAATAAATAATTACAAAATGGCATTACAAAAAATTTTCAAAAGCATCTCTTGATTTAACTTTTTATTTATAGTCTTATTTGAATCAAATTATTTCATAATTAGCAAAATTGGTATCTTTTGGCTATATTTGCAATAACTTTGCAATTATAGCCCAATCATATGATTTTATGCTATTTTTTGACCGAAAATTAATCATTTGTATTTTAAAATACTAAGTAAGCATTTTTAACTATTTCCATTAAAAAAAATTCATTTTTTACAATTATCAGCTATTTTTATAAATTGTTTTATTTTATTTAATTGGGTATTTAACAAATAGCCAATTCCATTTTTCAATCCTAGCCTAATTGAATCAGATCCCAACTGAATTAAATTAGCCTAATACCCAGGCCCAAACCTAAATCCTACCTGAACTAATCCCTGGTCCAATCTGGACCGTTGATCAATTCTAATCAACGGTCTAGGTCCCCATTTCCTTAATTAACCTAAATGACTCCCAACCCTCATTCCCATCCTCTCATTTTCTCTCATCCTCTCCTCCGTTACATCTTTGATCTCTATTAAAATCCTCTCTGCTAAACCTAGCTCCTCCCACCGGTCGTTGGCTCGCCGGTAACCATGGTGGTCTCACCACCATCCCCAGCCCCATGGCTCTCTTACTATGACAGTTTGTTGTTGTCTTGAGGTCCTTAAGGGAACTAGAAGGCGGTTCACTCACCTCCCATTGTTTCTATGCCATTCTCAGGCCACCTTGGCCCGTCCGAGTAAGATCTTTCTATTTTCCAGCTAGATCTATGGCTTCTAAGCCGGAATCTCTCCAGCTCTGGGTTCTCTCACTGAAACCCTGATTTTGACTCTTGATTTCTAAGATTTGTGACAAGATCTGAGTTTATTCGAGTTATCTTTACTGTTTTCTTAAAGATTTCTCCGATTTCTTCTAAAATGACTCTTGGTCTTCAAGCTAGGGTTTCTTTACCCCTTTTCAAAATAGGTTTATTTAAGTTTTCGTTTTATCCGATTCATTATGTTGAAAACCCTAATTTCTTAGTTCTAATCTTGGGTTTCTGAGTTTTGTTTTGATAACGTGTTTAGTTAATCTATATGTTTCTGTGATTCTGTGATTTTTACCCTATGATTACTTGTTAGGGTTTCTGATTATGGTTATCCCTGCCTATTGTGTGATTTCACCCTATTTTGTTCACCAATGTTTTTGATTCTTCACTTCTCCTACCTGTATCATGCTTATTCTACTAATTCAGACTATGCTCTACATGAATCCCTAATTTATATATGACTTTTTGTCCTACTAGGCTTCTTAGAGTTCTGGTTTTTTGTTTACTATGTGCTTGTTCTTATAAAGATGTGCTAAATCAGTGTTATTTTCTCATTTTGAATCCTTAAGTCTTTGTGATTGACCTTTCACTGATTTCGCATGATATCCCTACTAATTTTTAACCTTCTAAAATATTTTCTGACCTTATTCTATGGTCAATTATGCTATTAATTGATTTCTTAAGTCCTTTCCTTGATTGAAATATGCTGAACCTAGCCTCTATTAGATGTTGTGTACTTGTACTATGCAGAAAATATTTCCTTATTTGTTATGCTCAGCCTTATACGATTTTCTTCCTTATTTGTCACATGTTTATTACCGTTTGAACTTGACTCCTCAATTAAAGGGAGTACTTACCTTGATTTCATGACTAATTGATTCTGAGTCCCCATAATGACCGATGAACTTTGATTTTTACCTTATTTCCTACCTGCTTTCAAACTATATATACACCCTCTCTTATTAAGACAAACATACAAACACTTTGATTCAAAAGGCTCTCTCTCATACTTAAACTTTTTGCTCTATCTTTTGTGCTACTTACTATCATTCTGAGTTAGCCGGCTGCAAGCCAGGGCTAACTATTGTGCTCTCCTATTCTTCACTTTTGTTTGTTGTCACTTTACTAGTATGTCCCAATCTCAATTCAAGTTCCAAAACCAATATGTTTCTTTTATTACTTCAATTCCTCATGTTTCTAGTCTGTTTTTACTTATGGTTTTGTTGTTCAACTTGCAATTAATATGTTTACTTCATCAGCACGCTTCTAAATGTGTCCCCTCCCTTAGACTCAGCATGTTTTATGAAGTGTTATCCCCTTCTAGTGTACCCCAATATGACTCTCCCTTACTATGTTCTATGCAAAGTAGTTGGCTATCTTTAAGTGACCAGATTCTGTATTAATTCTGAGTTTCCTAAACCCTTTAGCATGCTACTGATTCTGTACTTAAGTGCTCCTATAACTATGTGTTTACCTATATGTCCCCAAATCCCTTGACCCCTATTTGTGACTACTGAACTTGCTTTGGTTTTATGATTTCTGGCTGTGTATAAACTTATTTTGGGGGTGCTGTATGTGGACTGTTGTTTACTACTCCACTCTCTCTTTACAAAACTCTCTGTTATCTTTTACAAAACTATTTCAAACAAGTTCCTTTTCAAACTGTTTCCCTACTTAAATCTTTTCAAGCACTCTCATACCTACTATTAGGTTTTATGTTCTGCCCCTCTAATGTGTGACTGCTTAGGGATCCCTATGAGATCCCTCTGAACTCTGATACATTAGAGCTGACCTTTCTATACTGCACTTATTCAATTATGGCTATGAAATCTGGGTGTGAGCACTACCTGTGATCCCTTGAGGTCCTTAGGGAACTCTGACACACCCGAATTAGATGAAAGGCTATAAGGCAATCTGTCATTGGAAATTTTGGAAATCTAGGCCTATTGGTAGGCTCCCTATAGAGTAACTTCTTATTTTTTCTTATCTACTTATGTAATTCATTCGATATTGGCCTGTAATAATTTGTAAATGAACATTGGGGTTTGGATAGTGAAACGGGAGGGTAGCTATGCATGTTATAGTTATCAAAAGGGTAGAAACCATTCTTTAGGTCTATATTTCCTGTATGTGCAATAGAAACCATGCTCTTAGGTCTCATGTATACTGTTCCAGCATGCTCTATAATGTTGTAACCGTCTCTGCATTTAGAAATCCTGCCTTAGGAAATTCTGCATATAAACCATCATGACCCTTTATACATGCATCTTAGATACCATGTTTTTAAGATCTCATCCATACTTGCTCTGTTACGCCTAGTGTGAACTACTGATATGAAAGACGTAAAAACAGCTTCACATTTGATTATTCTGTTTATAATAAACTGGTAACAATCCCTGCACTTTATAACACCTAGAACCGCATGCTCTTAGGCATAAACAACTTCTGAACTTCTAATGGTTCTGGTAAACGCTTAGGCAAGCCTTAGGCATCCAATCTCTATAAAATTAGAAATTGCCTCTTTGTGTGCACTGCTTAATGATTAACACTCTTAAAATCAGTAGGCAAACTGATTAGGGCCCCGACTTTTGAGTTATGAAATGAACCTGCGTATCTATTGTGTTCTGATACTCATCTAGACATCATGTTTTAGGATACTGTTGCTTACATGTGTTTGAGCTGTTTACATGCCTTATTTGTGGAGGTAAACTGAGCCTCTTATTTGCTCCTTTCTGTTCTTATATGCTAAGAGTCCTATGTGTTATTGCTTATCGCCTTAGTATTTTTCCTTTGAACCTTAGGGGTCGATCTAGAACTGCCTATAGGTAAAGGTCCTAAATCCCCTCCAGGACCATTAAGAAGGGACGGGTAATAGTATGCAATAGAGATCGTTGACCAACACTTGCTTTAATAACCACTAAGGGGTAAGAATGGTAGATATGGAATATGATGACTACGCGCTAATGTCACATGTAGCCCCTCATTGAGGATTGTTTACCGGA
The DNA here is from genome assembly GCF_000715075.1 of Nicotiana tabacum. Classification (NCBI taxonomy): domain Eukaryota; kingdom Viridiplantae; phylum Streptophyta; class Magnoliopsida; order Solanales; family Solanaceae; genus Nicotiana; species Nicotiana tabacum. Next base: position 110,894,938 of record NC_134084.1, read on the forward strand.
TATTGTGTGGGGTGATCCTATTGGCTAACTAACCTAGGACTCCTCCTTTCCCAAAAATCCTTTGTTTAAAGCTTGGTTTTATATACAACTTGTCCAAAAACCTTTTCTTATTATCTGAGTTATACAAACGTGCTTTACCTGTAATTATTGCAAGTGTTTATTTGTTAATAGACTAATTCGTAAATATAAGTTCGGTCGAGACCCACAGTTGTGGAGCAAGAGGGGTACCTAACACCTTCCCCTCGAGGTCATTTCGAGCTCTTACCCTAATCTCTGGTAATGCAAACTAATCCAAGAGTTAATAGCTCTAGGTGCCCTAACACACTATAATCCGTTAGGTGGCGACTCTTCAAATACCCAATTCCCAAAAGGAAATGAGTTACTACCCTCCATGAATGTCGAAACCCGGACCTCTCTTCGCGGAGGGAAAAAAGGGGGCACTACAACGAGCCACCCAGTTCACACAAAAACTACCTTTGGAAAGAACCAAAGTCTTATTATCTACTAAAGCATAAAAAAAAGCTACTTAACAAAACAAGAACTAATATGGAAAAGATAAAGAAGCTACTAAACAATAACTACTAAACAGAGATAAAATATACATAAGAGAAGAGATATGAGATAGATAAATACAAATAAGAAAAGAAAGAGTATCATTAAATTATTTTATACCAAATGTATCGAAGTGTACCGATGTGCCAAATAAACTCCACCTCCCCGAATAAAAGTAAGCATTGTCCCCAATGCTTAGCAAAATAAGAGTAAAAGAGGAGAGGGTGAAGAAAAATCCGTAAGGATCCTTGGACATCTTAGTGTCCCCAGCAATGTCATCTCCCTCAGCATCAACCAACTAGATCTCATCATCATCAAATCTAGGCATGGCTGGGTTGTCAAACATCATACGCACTGCCTCAGCAGTGTCGGCTGCAAGGTCTGGCTCATCAGACTGGCCAACTGATGCTATCGGTACAGATAGTACTGAAGGATCTGGGGCAGACTGGTACAGGTCAAGCATCATGTCAAAGGGAAAGTGGCTAGCTTTAGCAAGTCTAGCCACCTCTCTGCGGATCTTGTCCACTGATTTCTTGCTTAACTGGGACTTCCTTATCTTCTTTACTTATTTTCCCAACTCCTCAATAACTTACTTGTGTTGCACTAATGTATCCATAATAGTCTTCTGTTTGTCCAGAATCTTTTTCAGCATCTCATCAATGTTAGAAGGAGCATGTGGTGCCTGTGAAGTGGACTGTGCTGCAACAATACTAGACAAGTCAGACAACTTTGTAGTAGTTGTCTGCACCTAGTTGTTGAGATTCACCAATGTCTAGGAGACTCGCAGCACAGATAGAGTGGTAGTGGGCATGGGAACTGGCCTCAGAGCTGTGGCATGAGCTATGGTAGGAGTTGTGGATGATGGTGGAGGCATATTATCGGCACTGGAGGAAGGCTCAGCCGAAGTGGATGTAAGATCAACTGTCTTAGAGACTACCACTGCTGGCTCATCAGACTGATCTGTGGTGGTAGAAGGCTGGACTTAACAAAGGCATCCATTCGTCAGTAAATACCAATCACTGATGGATTGGGATAAGGGTAGGCCAAGCTATACTGTCGTGCTATCAATGAAATATTGGTCGACATCATGACACCCATATTTATTGGGTACCTGTCCATGATGGAAGCCACAAGAACTGCCCGAGGAATGGGAATGTGAATCTTATTCTGGCACGGATCCAGTCTGCTACAGACAAAGGTTTGCCACCTCTTTACCTTAAAACTCAGAGTGCTCATGTAGATGGGAACCCCAACAGTGATCCATGGTGGTGGTGGCCCCGGTGGAACTAAGATCTCAGCCAACCACAATTAGACTTCCTTCTTCATGGTACACTTCTCCAAATATTCCTTTGGCTCCACATCCTCAAAGCCTAGGTACGCGTTTAGCATACACTGATCAAACCTCACCTTGAGGTTACGCACCTTGGTCACCTTCATCCCTTTCAAGATATAGCAACATTGGTATAAAATTCTCAAACGAGGTATTCTTTGGCATCCTCCACTCTCTCGGTGAACCACATCCAACCCATTCATTCTCTGAATTGCCTCAATATTGTCGGGTTTTATTGGTCCAAATCTTTCAAAAGGAATTCTCTCTCAAGAGTCAACGACCTCACTGGCCATCACATATGAAAGTTAGTGAAATCTTTGATCTCTCAAGCCATATAGTTGTATCATCTCCCCCTCAGCCATCATTGGGGATGTCATGTATAATTGGTGCTTCAAGGAGTGGTGTAGCTGATGGCTTAGAAGTCTAGATAGCACTCTTCGACCCCTCGAAGGTGATATGATATGAAGATAGCTTATCCTTGACCTGGTATCTCCCTTGCGGCCTTGACTGTGTGGACATCTGCTCCTCATGTACGGAGGCTGAGTTGTCCTCGTACACCTCCTTAGAACGGACATAGGATCTAAGTTCAGAGAATTCTACACCTCTTCCTCTACCGGTTGTTGTTTTCTTTCGGATCGTCATGGGCTGGCCAAGGGGAAAGGCACTTTTACCTCGACCCAAATAGATTCACCTCGTCCCTTTGAAGTGTTACCTCAGCCTCTTGATCGAACCATTGTCTGTATCAAGCAAAGAATATTGTTAGTTGCAATTCATAGTTCAAACACATATAGGAGTCATGTAGATAAGGGAGAAATAATTGGACACAATGGGGTTAGGTAGTTGATTCATGCTTGTAGGATAAGGGATCTGCGGTCCGCACATTTTTTATGTGCGGCTGTAGATGGAACTCTCTGCATGTACATTTTTTTAGGCCACATGATGAAGGTGCGGTCTACACATTTGAGATTGCGGTCGCACTTCTGAGTCCCAAAATTATGAACTCTCTGATGACAGAGAAATGCCCAATATGCGGCTGCAAGAGGAATTTTGCGGTCCGCATAATTTGACTTGCGGTCGTACCTTGAAGACTCAAAGGTGAAGACTCCCTAATGACAGAGAAAGGCCTATTCTGCGACCGCAAGAGAATATCTGCGGTCTGCACAATTTGACTTACGACCGTAGATTTTTGCCTCACATAAGTTCTAAAACATCCATATCTGCTGACTGCACAATTCAAGTGCGGCCGCAGAATTCAAATAATTACGAGCAAACAACTTTTTATTCCAAATTTGTTTTCAATTTTTTGCACAAATATGCATGACAACATTGTAAAAACATGGAATTTTACTAACCCAATCCTAGTAGATCATGTATCAAGTTTATCCAGTTCAGATCTACCCCACATGGACAAATGGCCTAAAAAACAAAATAAAATATAAAAATTAAACTAAAACTAATGATTAATATGAAATTGAAGCATACAAGATAGTGTGAGTTCAATGAGTGACTAATCGAGGTGGCTGTGTGTGCGGACAGTTGAAATATTCAAGACACATTAGCAGGGTAACAGTGTTTTGTTCAAAGTGGGAAAAGGGTAAAATGAGCCCTGCTATTCTATTTATACCATTCAATTTGAGAAGGGAGAAGAGACGAGTGCAACCACACATTTTCATGTGTGGTCCGCACCCTACCACCTGGGGGAACACTCTCAGAATCCAATCTGCGGTTCGCACATTTTTAGGTGCGGGTGTAGATTTCACGTGCGGTCGCAGATTGACTTCCATACAGACAAGCTTAAACTTCATAGAGTTGGTATTTTTGACATTTCAATTGTGCGGTCCGCAAGATAAATGTGCGGCCGCAATGCTATCTGCTATGGCACCAACAAATGTTTAGTCCACACTCCTTTGAACACTTAGCCATATTTTCTTCCACTATTCTTGTAAGTCACACTTATCCATGCAGCACACTTCAGATCAAGTTAGAATATAAATAACACCTAACTACAAAAAGAAAAAGGAAAAGAATATGGGTTATCTCCCAAGAAGCGCCTGATTTAACATCGTGTCACGATGCAGAAAACTCTGAAATGAAGTGAATGACCTCCACCACGTGGCTACCTCTAAACTTGCCCAAGTAGTGCTTCACCCGATGACCATTGACTTGGAATACTTCAATGTTTAAGTTCTTCAATTATAATGCATCAAAAGGTGTTATACCAACAATTTCAAAAGGGCCACTATACTTGGATTTTAGCCTCCTAGAAAATATTCTTAATCTTGAGTTAAACAACAAAACAAGATCACACACCTTGAACACTTTGTTCCAAATATATTTGTCATGAAGGTATTTCATCTTTCTTTGTACAAGGACGAACATGCATAAGCATGGTACCAGAACTCATCCAATTCATTCAAATGTGCAACCCTCAAGTTAGCGGCTACATCCCAATCAAGATTCAACTTCATTAGAGCCCACATTTCCTTGTGCTCTAGTTCCAGCAGAAGATGACAATCTTTTCCGAACACCAACCGGTATGGAGACATTCTAATAGGTGTTTTTAAAGTTGTCCGATAAGCCCATAATGCATCATCAAGCCTTTTGGAGCAATCTGCCCGATTAGCATTCACTGTTTTGGACAAGATACTCTTTATCTCCCGGTTGGAGACTTCCAGTTGCCATTATCTTGTGGGTGATAGGGAGTCATGAGTTTGTGAGTAACACCATACTTGCTAACTAAAGTTTCAAAAGTCTTGTTGCAAAAGTGAGTAACACCATACTTGCTCGTGGAGAACAAAGTCTTCTTCAAGAAAGCCACTACACTTCTCGCCTCATTGTTGGGTAGAGCAACGACCTCAACCCATTTGGACACATAATCCACCGCGACCAAGATGTAAGTGTTTCAACATGAACTCACATAAGGTTCCATGAAGTTAACACCACACGCATAAAAAATATCAATCTCCAAAATGGTTGTGATAGGCATTTCATTTTTCTTTGATATTCCTCCGGCCCGTTGACATTCATCACATCTTTTCACTAACTCACTTGCATATTTGTAAAGAATGGGCCGATAGAAACCACAACTAAGCAATTTGGTTATCATTCTTGCTCCATTATGATGACCACCATATGGTGAAGAATGACAAGCCCCAAGAATTTCACATTGCTCTTCTTCCGGTACACATGTTCTAATCAACCCATACGTACATATCCGGAAAAGGTATGGTTTATCCCAATAATAATCTTGACAGTCTCGTTTGAGCTTCTTCCTTTGATTTGAAGAGAACTCATCCAGAATGATTCCACACACAAGAAAATTTGCTAAATCTGCGAACCATGGCACCTCTTTCATTGAAATTGCCAAGAGTTGCTCATTGGAGAAGGAGTCATTGATCTCAATGCTATCATGCGGCCTCCCCTCCTCCTCCAAACGAGATAAGTGGTCCGCCACTAGGTTTTCATTGCCTTCCCTGTCTTGGATGTCAATATTAAATTCTTGCAACAAGAGTACCCATCTCATCAACTAAGCTTTTGAGTCATTTTTGCTCATAAGATAACGAAGCACCGCATGATCCATGGGGACAATAACTTTTGCACACATCAAATATGGGCGGAACTTCTCAATTTAAAACACAAAAGCAAGAAGCTCTTTCTCCGTAATGGTATAGTTAAATTGGGAACAATTCATGGTCTTACTAGCACAGTATACCGGATGGAAAATCTTGTTGATCTGTTACCCCAAAATAACCTTGACCGCTATGTCACTTGCATCACACGAGTTCAAAGGGCACACTCCAATTTGGAGAAGTGATGATGGGAGTAGTGTCGCGCCCCCTTTTCTCGTGAAATCGGGTTTTGACATTTCTGGGACAACTCTTTTGAGACGGGTAGGGAATTGGATTTGAAAGAGTCGCCACCTAACGGAATAAGGTGCGTTAGAGAACCTAGAGTAGATAACTCATATAACTAGTTTACATCACCAAAGATTGGGTAAGGGATCGAAATTACCTTGAGAGAAAGGTGTTAGGCACCCTTCGAGGTCCGCAACGGTGGGTCCCGGCCAAACTTAAATTAAGCGAATTAGTCGAAAAAGGAGAGAAAGCAATTTGGAGAAATACAATATTCAATTTATTTTAAACAGTGGGGGGGGAGTCCTAAGTTTTTTAGCCTATAAGATCATTCCATGCAATACTTTGTAACTCCCTCAAGTCGGGGTGTTACTCATAGCATTAGCACATGGACTATCATCTCCTTTACTACCCAATTACTATATTTAAGTTGTTACTTAAGCATTCTAGCAGTTTCTAGCTTGTTCCTTATGCGTGCACTACCTGTCCCTTACATATGGCCCTGGAGGTATTAGGACCTCTATTTGGGATAGTTGTAGACCAACCTATGTTACTTAAAAATGCGAAATCTAGGCGAAAAACAAAACAAATAGGACTTTCAGATTAAGAACAAGTATGAGCTCATGTTGACCTCCACACATAGGCAACAAAAGCACGCAATTGAATCAGCAAACTTTATTAACTTTGGAATCCTATAGGCCGGATATCTAAGTGATAAAGCAGAGTGTAAGGCAGTTTATTAAGACCTATTTGTTTGCCTACTGATTTTATCCAGCAGAATCTGGGCACTTAAGGCAATAATATGTCACAATTTATAAACCCAGAATCGTTATTAAGGCCTACTGATAGTTGCCTAAGTGATTGACAATATCGATGGAATTCAGAATCAATTAACAGAGTCCTATTGACATGATTTCTACAAGCTTATTAATTACAGACCTATAGACATGGTTTATGGGTGTAGTACTGATTTTAACTTGTAAAAATATAGATTTTTATTTTCTATAGGCATGCTTTCTAATTTCTGAATTGACTTAAGTCCTATAGGCATGATTTCTAAAATTGAAATTGACTTTAGTCCTATAGGCATGCTATCTATTGATTTATACCATATAGGCATGATTTCTATGTTTGAAACTAATTTTTTAATCTTATAGGCATGATATTTAATAACTGTGTACAGGCAGAAATGAAATAGATTGCCGAGAAGGACAGTTAATTCAAATAAAACCCTATAGGAATACTTGCTAATGCACATTCGTCGAAAAACATGTATAGATCCTATGAATGGGATCTCTAATGTGCAGAATTGAACGAAAGACCTATAAGTAGGATCTCTAGTATGCAAATGTAAAATACAGAATCAAGATGATCATGAAAGTCCTATAGGGAGGATTTCTAAATACAGTATAGTACTCACACAGTTAAAATAGCATAATTAAATCCTATAGGCAGGATTTCTATCTAGTTTTAACGATAGATATAAGAATAAACCCCCCTGCTTTACTAAATATCCCCAAATCTGTTATTACAGACCACGATAGCCAAGTGAATTACATAACGGTATCAGTACACTATAGGGAGCCTTCATAGGCCCAAATAAACCTAGGAACTAGGCCTTCTCACATTGCAACTTTGGGGCATAGCAGTGATCCATTCACGGCACATAAAAACCATGCTTCTAGTGTGTCAATGTTCCCAAAGAGTTTCAGGGACCCCGGACAATGCTCACACCAGAACCACACATTCAGCAAAGAGTTCATAAAAGATTGGAAAACCAACCCCAATGTGTCAGAGTTCATAGGAGTCTCAAGGACCCGAGGCAGTGCTCAACTAGGGTGGTTGAGAACCTAAATGACTAAGAGTAGGGGTTTCTTAAAACCAGTACATAAAGGAAAAGGGGGAGATTTTAAAATAGTTCAATTTCATAAGAAGGAAAGTTCAGAACATAGAGTTGCAGGACGAACTACACCAAGAAGCAAACAAGGTTCATGTTCAGCACATAGTTCAAACAGGATGATATCTGATTAAGCTAAATACTCATGCTAGTATTTGAAACAGTCGTGGCTTAGTCACAAAAGTAATTAGGTAGAAACATTTGAATTGAACAGAAAGGACTGATGAGTTAAGCAAACAAACATATTTGATTACATGCTTATAGTGTCTTGCAAAGTTCATAACAGATATAAAACTAACAAACAGTTTGAACCTTAAACTAACTTATGAGAGGATTCCTGTTATTCTAAATATCTTAGTCTTAAGTTAACAGTAGTATCAAATTGTCAGACAAAGGACATAATAATGCTAGGAATTGAAATAGGCTAGTCAAGCAAAACATAGAGAATGGAATTTGCAAAGGTTAGGGCATACCCGTTAAATGAGAAAGAAAGTAAGTATACCATATCAATGAGGTTCCAGAATAATTTTGGCCTTGGCTTTTAGCCGGCCAAAATCAAGAGATACTTAGCACAAAAATCAGAACAAGAGAGCAAGAGAGAGAGCTTAAGCTTTTTTAGTCGAGAATTAGAGAGTTCGAGTCTTGTTCTAGAGGGAAAAGGGGAGAGGGGTTTAAATAGTATTCAATGAGGCAGACAAATAAGGTAATGAATCAGTCCTACAAAAATAACGCATGAGAATAACACCAAAATCAATTAGAGTCAGTTTCAATCAATTAACAGGACATAATAACATAAAATCAGGTTAGTACCACTTAATTTAGGGAAAGCATTATATGAAATCAATCAGTAATCAAGTACTAGATCAAATAAGGTAAAGAAACAATTCCAGGCTTAATTTGAAGTCGGTTTTATAGTAATATAAAATTAGGCCAGTACTATTCAAGTTAAGGAAAGTATTATATAGAGTCAATCAAATAGTCAAGATGCCGGATCAAATAAGGTAGGGAGTGATGAAATAGGTAAATCGAACCAAATAAGGAAGTACCAGTACTGAAACCTTAGTAAAGATTTCAAGGTCTTAATTTTGGGGAAAATAAAGTTAGTCAATAATTAACGACAAGAATCATAGAGACGGATAAATAGAACCATTAAAGGAAAAAATAATTACATATCGAAAAACCCTAAATTTTAACATATGTAAAATAGGTAGAAATTAGGGTAAGTGAAATCAATCACAAGTAATAAAGGAACTATAATGGATACACAGAGATGAAACAATAGATTTGGTTCGTTTTCTTTTAAAATCAAAACCCTAATTTTAGGGTAAATGAAATCGGTCAGAAATAGAAATTATAAACATAGAGATTGATATACTGGAACATTAAAGGAAAAATATGAAAGAACAAAAAATTATTTTAGATCTGGAAAGATCTAAACCCTAATATTAGGGTAAATAAAAGATTCAACCAAAAATAGACAAATTTGATGAGTAGCAAGGTAAATAATATTATTAAAGCGAACCAGAATGAATCAAAATCTGGTTTGAACCAGAGATCCAAAACACTAACTGAAAGATACAAAAAATATTCGTACTTACAGGTTTTGGGATGAACATAGATGGGAATAATCAAAATATGGGAGATTTTAAACCAGATCTGGTTCGAGTCTCTTGAGATACACTTGCCATTTGAGGCAAATAAGCTTAAGTAACATTAAATCCGGGAGCAAGTAAAGAAGTAAAGCCAAATAAGGTATGGAGTCAAGAGAGGATCCATTTTCTGGTAGGAATCAAAGGGGAAATGGTGATAGCGGGTTAGGGTTCGATAGGGGAAAGGGGAGAGATGAGAGGATTCAGTGACGGCGGGTGGGGGGAAATGGTTTAGGGTTAGGGGTGATTGGTATAATTAAAAGGGGTGAGTGATTAGAGGTCGTTGATCTTCTAAGATCAACGGCCAGGATTAGAGTTTAGATGGGCGGGTTAATTGGACGGGTATGGCTCCAGGTTAGGTATTGGGATGGTGTAATGGGTGTTGGGTAATTGGGTTGGTTCGGACCGAAAAATTAATTAGAAAAGGGGCTATGTATTAAATACCTAATTAAATCAGTAAAATAATTTATAAAACTAATAAATATATAATAAAAATGTCATTTATGCATAAAAATAATTTAAAATAATTACTTAACATTATAAAAATATAAAAATTCATTTTTTGTCTAGATAATATAATTATGCATATATGTGGGTTATTATTGCAAAATATGCAATTCTAGCCTTAAAATGCGAATGTAATCATAACAAATGCAATTAAAATATTTAAGCACTATATGGGAATAAATGATGAATTTTAGATAATTAAATCATCATAAAAATAATATGATGGATAATTATTGGATATTTGTATAATAAAAAATGCAGAAATAAATTGATTTAAAGCTTTTTAAAATTATAGAAAAATTATGGAAATGCTTGTGCATGTTTGTAAATACATGTGCACTATTTTGAAAATATATATGCATATTTAAAATATATAAGGAGAAAATTGGGTATCAACAACTGCCCCTCTTTACCTAGGAAGGATGAAAGAGTTGCCGGGTAAAGAAATGATGACCGATTTTGACCGAATGGGGTATTTTGAAAAATATGGGCCGCACCCTGGTCTCTGAGCTGCCTACATATCCTTGATTTTACAGGAATCAGGCTGTGTGTAGTTTTGGACCCAACGGTGAATGAAACCGATGGAATTGTTATAGGAACGGTTGTATGTTTTGGGAAGGATAGCATCGAATGGGTTTAGGCGTAGTTATGAATATGAATCTGAAGCGTAACGGATGTATCACAGGGAAGATATCTGAACGGTCATAGAGTAAAGGCGAGTAATTGATGGGAATCGATTACGTTTCAAATAATGGCAAGGTATAAATGGTACGAGCAGAAATTGGAGCGAAAGTTGCTCCCGTTTGAAGAACGGTTACTTCCTGGATTACCTGCAAAACATAAAACACACTGCATGCAAGTATATAGATTATTGTGAGAATTTTAAACATGATTCAAATTTCATTTGGACCATGAAAGTTGTCTTTGGACAGTGAGGAAGGTGTCCTTAGACCATGACGTCCCGGGCAATGAATCATGAGATAAGGGATTCGTTGTCCATGAAATGATGTTCTCGGGCCGTGAAAATGGTGCCTCTGAACCATGACGCCTTTAAATAATGATGTGCAGTATTGAGACATCCTCAGGCCATGAAATGGTATCTTCAGGCTATGAGGATGATGCCTTCGGACTATGACGCCTTTGGACAAGTTGGCTATACATCAGCCCATGAAGTGCCGAGACATGATACCAAAAGTAATAACAAGGCAATGTTTAGCCTCGTGCAGAGTTTGCGGGCAGAGCTTAGCCCAGAGAGAAGAAGATAATGCAAAGTTTAGATAGAGCAACACTTATGAAGAGAGAGACAATGGTTAGTCTCATGAGAAGGCAGTGCTTAGCCTTATGCAAATAGGGAGGCAGGGCTTAGCCTCATGCGAGATTTGAGACAGGGCTTAGTCTCATGCAAAGAGAAGGCAATGCTTAGCCTTATGCAAATATAGAGGTATGGCTTAGCCTCATGCAAGGTTTGGACAGGGCTTAGTCTCATGCAAAGAGAAGGCAATGCTTAGCCTTATTTAAATATGGAGGCAGGGCTTAGCCTCATGTAAGGTGTGAGACATGGATTAGTCTCATGCAAAGAGAAGGCAATGCTTAGCCTTATGCAAACATGGAGGCAGGGCTTAGCCTTATGCAAAGTTTGAGACAGTGCTTAGTCTCATGCAAATAGAAAGCAATACTTAGCCTTATGCAAACATGGAGGCAGGGCTTAGCCTCATGCAAGGTTTGAGACAGGGCTTAGTCTCATGCAAAGTGAAGGCAATACTTAGCCTTATGCAAATATGGAGGCAGGGCTTAGCCTCATGCAAGGTTTGAGATAGGGCTTAGTCTCATGCCTGCCTCATACAAGGTTTGAGATAGGGCTTAGTCTCATTCAAAGAGAAGGCAATGCTTAGCCTTATGTAAAAATAGAGGCAAGGCTTAGCCTCATACAAGGTTTGAGACAGGGCTTAGTCTCATGCAAAGAGAAGGAAATGCTTAGTCTTATGCAAAATATGGAGGCAGGGCTTAGCCTCACGCAAGATTTGAGACAGGGCTTAGTCTTATGCAATGGGCGAATAGAAAATAGGAGCGGAATATTTCTTAGCTGGAGATATATTTGCGTTTGGCAGTCCGGTTGTTATGAAGGTAATGATTTTAAGGTGCACGTACTTGTGATTATTCCTTGTCCCAACATTCAAAGAAAAATTGTGATTTTTGCGAGGAGGTTGGTTCGTGCCTTTGTCTGCTTGCTTTGCTCTGGAGACCCTACTCGAGCCACCCTAGGTGACACCTGCTGCCATAGAAATAAAGTTTTTGAATAATATGAACTTATTTGATGAAATATAATCATTTTATAACACATAATGATGTATAATATTAAGTAAATTAGATGAACTAATGATTCTTATACTTTTAGAGACATTGCGGTTTCTTTGCGTTAAAATTTTGAGGGTCCGTAAGTGATCCTTCAGTCGTTCTGCATGTAACAAAGTTTGTTGGATCTGTTCTGGAATTTTGAGAGTCCTTCTAAAAATTCTTCCTTAGTTACTTAACCAATTTCTGACTGTCATGCACACGATGACGTCGGCTGGACTTGCTCTTGAATTTTGAGGGTCCTCCTCAAAATTCCGCCCTAGTTTCTGGTTTTGGGGAAATAAAGAGTTTATTAAGATGTGACCAAACCCATAGGGCTGCCTATATATCCCCTCTTAAATGAGAATCAGGTCAAGCGTAGTTTAGTTACATCATATGAAGGAATGTAAATATTCTAAACATAATATCTCTTGACTGTATCTGAATTGATAGGTTTTGGCCACACTTCTCCGTCCATCTCTGCAAGTATGAGTGCTCCTCACGTTAGTACCCTATCAACCAAATAAGGACCTTGCCAGTTAGGCAAAAATTTCCCTTTAACTTCATCCTGATGTGGAAAGATCCACGTCAGCACTAGCTGCCCCGGTGTGAACTGTCTTGGTTTGACCCAAATGTTGAAAGCACTGGACATTCTATTCTAATAAAGCTGACCGTGACATACTACATTCATCCTCTTTCCGTCTATGAGGGCTAGTTGCTCAAAGTGACTCCTTATCCATTCTGCATCACTAAGTTCGGCCTCTTGTATGATCCTTAAAGAAGGAATTTATACCTCGGTGAGAATGACAACTTTGGTACCATAAACCAGCAGATAGGGAGGTGCCCCGGTAGATGTGCGTATTGTGGTACAGTACCCCAATAGGGAAAAGGGTAACTTCTCGTGCCATTACTTGTGATTTTCTACCATTTTCCTTAGTATCTTCCTGATGTTCTTGTTGGCAGCTTCCACGGCTCCGTTCATTTGAGGCATGTATGCCGTGGAATTTTTGTGCTTGATTTTGAAGGTTTCATGCATGGCTTTCATCAAGTCACTATTTAGATTGGCGGCATTATTAGTGATGATGGACTCGGGAACCCCAAATCGACAAATGATACCATCCCTGACAAAATTTGCGATGACTTTCTTGGTTATGGCTTTGTAAGATGCAACTTCAACCCAATTAGTGAAATAGTCTATGGCCACTAAAATGAACCGAGGCCCGTTGGAAGCGGTAGGCTCGATTGGGCCGATGACATCCATTCCCCAGGCAGCAAAAGGCCAAGGTGATCTTGTTGCATTAAGCTCGATTGACGGCACTCGTATCATGTCTGATTGTATCTGTCATTGGTAGCACTTCTAAACATACCGTATGTAGTTTGTCTCCATGGTCATCCAAAAGTATCTGGCCCTGAGTACCTTCTTGGCCAAGACAAAGCCGTTCATATGTAGGCCGCAGGTTCCGGCATGTATCTCCTCGAGCAATTTGAAGCCTCTTTGGCGTCAACACACCATAATAGTCCTAGATCAGGTGTTCTTCTATACAAAATTCCTCTGCTTTGGAAGAAGTGGTTGGACAGCCTCCATAGTGTGCATTTCTGATTATGGTTCACCTGTTCTGGGTACTCTCCTTTTGCCAAGTACTTTTTGATGTCGTGGAACCAAGGTTTTCCTTCCGTTTCTTTCTTCAACATGAGCACAATATGCTGGCTGATTATGGATCCTCACCGGAATAGAATTCATGAAATTCTTGGTTGGATGTATTATCATTGATAACAAGGTGTCCAGTGCATCTGCAAACTCATTTTGGACTCTTGGAACATGTTTGAATTCTATTTTCATGAACCTCTTCATCAATTCTTGCACGACACAAGTATGGTAGTATCTTGGTGTTTTTCGTAGCCCATTCTCCTTGAACCTGATGTACCAGAAGATCTGAATCACCAATTTACCAGCAACTCTTGTATATTCCTATCGATGGCCAAATTGAACCCCATGATGCAAGCCTCATATTCTGCCATATCATTAGTCCATGGGAACCTAAGCTTTGCAGATACAGGATAATGTTGACCGGTCTTTGACACCAAAACTGCTCCAATACCCAATCCTTTGAAGTTTGCAGCTTCGTCGAAGAACATTCTCCAACCAGCATAGGCTTCAGCAATGTCCTCTCCTATGAATGACACTTCTTCGTCAGGAAAATACATTTTTAGTGGTTCATATTCTCCCCCCACAGGGTTTTCAGCAAGATGGTCTGCCAACGCTTGTCCTTTGACTGCCTTCTAAGTTACATAGATAATATCGAACTCACTCAACAATATCTACCATTTGGCTAGCTTCCCGATTGGCATAGGCTTCTAAAAGATGTACTTCAGAGGATCCATTCTTGATATGAGGTATGTCGTATATGCACAATAGTAATGCCTCAATTTCTGAGTTGTCCATGTCAAAGCACAACAAGTGCGTTCTAGCAGAGAGTACCGTGCTTTGTAATGTGTGAGCTTCTTACTCAAGTTATATATGGCTGCTCCTTTCTTCTTGTCTCGTTATGTTATCCCAAAATGCAGCCAAAATCCCCACCTAGTATGGACAAATAGAGTAGCAAAGGTCTCCCAGGTTCTAGCGGGACTAGGACTGGTGACATGGACATGTATTCCTTAATTTTGTCAAAATCCTTTTGACAATCTTTAGTCCAACTGGTTTCAGCATCCTTATTCAACATTTTGAAGAAGGGTTCACATATTACTGTGGGCTATGCTATGAAGCGGCTGGTGTAGTTGAGGTGTCCCAGGAAGCTCATCACGTCCTTTTTGCTCTTTGGTGGTGGTAACTCTTGGATAACTTTAACTTTTGATGGGTCCAACTCAATTCCTCGGCAGCTGACGATGAATCCCAACAATTTTCCTGTAGGAACCCTGAATACACATTTTGCGGGGTTCAATTTTAAATTGTACCTCCGTAGCATGTTAAAGAACTTCCTCAAGTCCACCATATGATCTGTGGCCCTCTTGGATTTGATGATGACATCATCAACATATACCTCTATTTCCTTGTATATCATATAATGAAAGATGGTCGTCATGGCTAAAATATAGGTGGCCCCAACATTCTTTAGACCGAATGGCATCATTTTGTAGCAGTACACTCCCCATGGTGTAATGAAGGCTGTTTTCTCTACTTCTTCTTCATCCATCCAAATCTGATGATAACCCGCGAAGCAATCTACAAAGGATTGAAGTTCATGCTTGTTGCAATTGTAGATCAGAATATGTATATTTGGCAGTGAGAAATCATCTTTGGGACTCGCTCTATTTAAATCCCGATAGTCAACACACACTCTGACTTTCACATCTTTCTTCAGAACCGATACAATGTTGGCTAACCAGGTTGGGTACTCAACTACCCTAAGGACTTTGGCTCTGATCTACTTAGTGACTTCTTCCTTGATTTTTAGGTTGATGTCTAGTTTGAACTTTTTGAGTTTCTGCTTCACCGGCGGACACATTGGATTGGTAGGCAACTTATAAGCAACTGTGGATGTGTTCAGGCCAGTCATGTCATCATATGACCATGAAAAAATATCCTCATATTCTTTCAGGAAACGAGTATATTCTTCCTTTTCTAACGGTGATAGGTGAATGCTTATGCAAGTCTCTTTGATGGTTTCGTCCAGGTTAGACATAGGATTATTGTCAAAATTCTCAACTTCCCGGATAACTTCCTCAAGTATTTCATCCTCTTCTTTTGAGTCACTATCCTTATGTTGCATTGTCTCATTACATGTCACAGTAGTTGGTTCATCAAGATAATAAATAGTAATAATGTAGAGGGAAAATGTAAAAGATAATAATAAATACTAAATAACAATGCATTAATTAAATTTTAAAAATATCCAAAATAGGTACGGCTCGATGACTCGAGCAAATATTTCAAAACAAAATGCGTCTTTTAAAACAAAATACTGGAAATATCTTAAGTGCCTAAAATGGCTATTAAAAACAAGTCAGGCTAATTGCCAAGCTACCTAGGAACCCGACGGGCCCGGGATGGTGCGACAGTCTAATTTTTGAGAACAACTCCCTTCTCCATGGTCTGAATGGTAAGGCCTTATTCCTCCTCTTCCTCAACTATCACATTGCAATCCATATCCTTGCCTTCTAGAAACAAGTTCCTTAGCCCAGCCAAAGCTTCCTCCTCAGTAGATCCCCATATTGTGTCGGCCTAGTGAAAAGTCTGACTCAGATGCGCCACAGGCTGCTCGAGAGGGTCATAGGGACAACGCCATGGAGGCGACCAATCATCATATTCTTGATATGTATACTAATATTCGAGCCCGAAAGTCGTGCTATGACGTTTCAACTATATCGGTTTGGTAATTCCTTGGAGTTTCTTCCCAAGCCCTTTGTCGGGTTCATACCCAGACTATGCTAGTATGCTTTCTATTTTGCTACTCCACCACTTATCTTTCTCAATTGTGTTGACACGCTCAATGTGGTGATAAGTTTCTCCACCCAGATTTTTTCTATTCTCGACAACCGGGATAGTTTGACTGGTGTAAATGGGATTGCTTCCATCTCCGTGAATGATTACCTCCTGATGGTACCATTTAAACTTTACGGCCTGGTGTAGCATAGAATCCACCGCTCCAACTACATGTAGCAAGGTCGTCCCAGTAGAAGATTGTACGTAGCAGATATATCTAATACTTGAAACTCAACATCGAACCAAGTCGGGCCCATATGCAAACAAAGGTTAATTTTCCCAATTGTGGCCCTTTGAGACTCGTCAAATGCCTTCACATTCATACTCCCTGCTCTTATCTCATGAAAATCTTTACCCAACCTTTTCAGAGTAGTCAATGGACAAATGTTGAGGCTTGAACCCCCATCTATTAAGACTCTGGCGATGAATTTGTCCTCAAACTGTACTGTGATGTGCAGTGCCCTATTATGACATAATCCTTCAGGTGGTAGTTCATCTTCATGAAAGGTGATCTTGTGACTTTCCAATACTTGCCCTACCATATTGGC
The DNA here is from genome assembly GCF_000715075.1 of Nicotiana tabacum. Taxonomy (NCBI): domain Eukaryota; kingdom Viridiplantae; phylum Streptophyta; class Magnoliopsida; order Solanales; family Solanaceae; genus Nicotiana; species Nicotiana tabacum. Next base: position 110,912,083 of record NC_134084.1, read on the forward strand.
CATCTCTCCAATAGTGATGTTGTTGGGCACATAAGCTTCATTCAACACCTTCATCAAAGCATTCCTATGCACCTCAGAATTTTGCAGCGTTGACAAGATGGATGTTTGGGTAGGAGTCTTGTTCAGATGATCAATGACAAAGTATTCTCTTGCATGTACTTTCCTTTAGAGATCATCTGGTCCAGTTTCAATGACGGGTTTTTCTGGTAGCACCTTCCTTGCTTGTTCCTCCCAAATTTTTGGGTGTATAGATCCTTCCAGTTCTGGTCATCCCCTGTGCAGCACCAGATTATTCCATCATTGCTTTTCCCTTTCTCCTAGCTTCGACAACGTAATCCTAGGGTATGGTGTTAGACTTGAAAGGAGGTGTGGGTGCTACCATCACAGTGAAGGGTGTGGATACTTCTACTTCAAATGGAGTTGGTGCAGTCGCATGTGCTATTACTTCAATTTCAAACGGGACTAAGGCGACCACTTCAACTTCGACTGGTGGTTGTATCTTACCATAATAGGAGTGAGTGTGACTACAGGTTTAAGGTCATCACCTTCCTGAATAAGCCTAATCGACCCCTTAGGATCCCATTCTTCATTAATGTCTATCACATTTACTCCTTTACCCCTATGATTTGGGAGGGGATTGTTGCGGACATTTGGCGCGGCTTCCTTTGCTTGTATGACTTTGGTATCAATCAGGGTTTGAATCTTGTTTTTCAGAATGCGGCATTCATCAATAGTATGTCCTTTCATGCCAGAATGGTGCGCATATGTTTTATATCCGGCAGCCTTTAGCCTTTCATATAGCTGGTCGATGGGCTTAGCACTAGGGGTGTATTGTCTCGGCTGCCTGCGATCAAAATTGGGTCTGGGTTTTTGATAGTTTTGATGGGTTGGAGGTGAATGGTAATAGGTCGGCTGGGTGTTATAAGTGTGATAGGTGGTAGCGGGTTGAGAATATATGGGAGGTGAAGGTTGGTATGTGGGTGGAGGTGTTTGGTATGTCAGTAGAGATTTTGGACCTTGGGCCACTATGATTGCCCCTACTTCTTTCTTCTTTGATATACCCCCTAACTGTAATGCTTTGTTCGTGGCCTGCAATGCCTCGAAATTGGTTACCATCCCACTTTTGATCCCTTCTTCAATCCTTTCCCCGAGTTTGATGATGTTGGAGAACTTGTGATTTTCGATGACCATTAAGCTTTCATAGTATTGTGGATCCTGGGCCCTGACGAAGAATTTGTTCATATGTTCTTCGTCTAGTGCTGGCCTGACTTTTGCAGCTTCTAACCTCCATCAATCAGCATACTCGCGGAAAGTCCGTGTTTGGTTTCTTCTTTAGATTCTTTATTTAGAAGACATTCGGTGCATTTTCTGTGTTAAACCTGAATTGATCCATGAAGTCCAACACCATGCTCACCCAATTGATCCATTTCTTGGGATTTTGATTTATGTACCAAGATAGGGCATCTCCAGTGAGACTCCTCATGAACAACTTCATGTGAATCCTTTCATCTATCCTAACACCCACGAGCTTATCACATTATGTCCTAAAATGTACCTTCGGGTCACCGTTTCCGTCAAACATCTCAAACTTAGGAGGTTTGTAACCCTCCGGCAGTTCCACGTAAGGTTGAATGCATAGATCCTCATAATTCAGACCTTCAATTCCTTTGCCTCCTTCAATACCCTAGACTCGGCATGTGAGCTTCATGATCTCCTCTGCCATGTTCTTAATGGAAGGTCCTTCTCGGCATATTCTGGAGTGTATGAGTTTGGCTGAGTAGAGTGAGGTAAGGTTTTCACGTATATGGGATTATTTTGGTGGGTGCCATGAGTTGGAGTGTAGTGGTGATCATTAGTTGAATTTTGTGGATCAAGGATAGGTTGTGGGATATTTTGAGGAGTATGGTAAGTGGTTTATGGGTATTGGGTAGGAGGATGTTGGTGTTGATGAGGAGTGGGTATTGGTGGAGGATTAGGATTTGGGGTAGGAGTTGCGTATTGATGGGGTGCAGAAGAATTTTATGGACGTTGTTTTGGTGTGTTCTGAGGAGGTACTGGGTTATGAGCATTTTGTTGGTTAACATCTGGAACATTTAGGGTGAGAGAGAGGTTTGCCAAGTTGCGGACCTGCTCAAGTTACCTTTGCAATTCCAGTATTTTCTATTCCAACCGTAGGACCAAATCATTCTGGGCCGGAGTACTCCGACCGTTTGAAGTTTCAACATTGTCCATATGTGCAGCATTTTCTTTTCGGATACCACTCATATCATTCATCTTAGTCTTTCCCTTGCTTTTCGAATTACTTGGAGGAGGAGGAGGAGGAGGACCTCTAAATCTGTGTGATGTGCTGAAGATGCCAGCATGTGCGAACCAACCTTAGGGGATGGGAATAATCAAAATAAAGAAAAAAGGTAAAAGGGTAAGTCAGTAAGGATTCTGAGAAGCATTTGTAGTATTTAAACACGTATTGCGGGAATGTAAATTTGTGTCCTAAATTGGGGAACCTCGTTGTGCCCGAGGTACGCCTAGCGAAAAGTAGATTTGGAGAGATTTAATGCTAATAAATACCTAATTTCATTAATGTAATAAATATGTATTTACCGTAAAAATCGTAACAACAATTAAATTTGTAAATGGGACACTAAAAATACGTGATCTATTTTCATGCTAGTTATTAGAGCAGTTGATGCTAGGCGAATGAGATTTAACGATGAAGTATAAGCTAAAATGGGGCAGTGAACAAACCGAAGGGCCTGCTATCCGGGCTTCGGACCAGTCGATGAAAGGCCTCGGGGTCGATATCCGACTCGAGCTTGAGCTATCGAGGATAGTCGGGAATGAGATAACAGTTAAGATATAATTTAAGAAAGCTCTTTAGGGCCAATATCGAACAGTAAATGAAGAACAAGTATGAAAGCAATAAATGCAAAGAGTAGCCTCAAGCAAATGAGTTACAGAGAAAAGAGAGAGAGATATTATTGATCTTGTGTAGGAGGGTTGGAGCAACAGCAGCCACTTACAAAGTGGTGTGTATTCCCTTGATAAACAACAACACCTTACAAAGTGGTGTGGATCCCTTTTTATATAGGAGGGGAATCCGGTCATAGTACAACATACATTAGTTATAAAAGCATGGAGATGGGACGGCTAGACGTGATGCCTCGACACAGGCTCTGGGTAGGCCGGCTCTGCCAGACTTAGTCGCATGCCTTGGGAATCCCTCTCGCCTGCTATAGCTTGCTATAGCCGTTAGAATGCAATTCCCTACGGTCTGGTACCTGACAACCCCCGAGGGTGAGTTTCGACCTTGGCCTCAAGGCTCGAGGAGCATGACCGCGAGATGACATTATGACGGGGGAATCGGGCCCCCAGATTCGCTGCATACAGATAGTTTCCGCGTTTCTTAGAGTGAAAGTGGTAAGAAATGATAAGAAACGATCCGGAACTCCTACTCCCTTCGATGTTCTTGAAATCGGCAATGGCTACGAGGTGCCAAGATGCAGCATGTGCGCTGTTCCTGCAGGTTTCTACATTGACTGCGGCGGTTGGCTTCCTTCAATATTCACATGGTGCTTTTACAAATACTCCCCTCTTTCTTTCTAGAGCCCATCTCGTGGAAAACCCCCCTAATAAGGTTTGTTTTCCCCTCGTTCTTGCTCTCTTTCAGGAGCGCACCTTTTCAGAATATCCCAAGGATGGCGAAAATTTCCACTTCTGCTTCCCAGGAGGTCGCAGGCTCATCCTCTTCGTTTTTCTCTCAAGGCGAAGTGGATATTTCCCCTTGTGCCGAGACATGCATCCTAGGATCCTTTGTGATGACCTACAATTTCAAGGTCAATAGACCTTCCTCGAAGCCAGGGCGTCGCGAGCCTATAACTCGGTATATCAGCTCTATAACGGACATCGAGAGAGTGAGGGCTGACTATCGCTGGGGGGACACCGTGCTCGTGGATCTTCCTTCCCGGGAGAAAGATATTATGGCTCATAATGCCGGCTTTCTGAGTGTATATACCTACCCATTTACCTTGGGGCCGGTGGGGCCATCTTCTCCCCCGATCGACCCCGTGATTCTCAACTTCTGCCATAGTTATCAAGTAACTCTAGGCAAAATTCATCCTTCGTTCTGGCGCATGGTTTATATGATCAGGCATTACTCGAACATGATAGAGGAGATGCCTTTCACCCTCAATCATCTAATCCAGATGTATAGTCCCCGTCTTCTTTGTGGGGGCTTAATCAAGCTTTGTTGCCGAGCCTCGAGACCATTTTTTGCCTGTACCGAGGAGATTTGGGATGAGGGATGGGTAATCTGATTTGTTCGAGTGAGGAAGTCTGACCTGATTCCAATGGAAAAGATGTTGTTCCTTGAGAAGTGGAAAGCTGGGCATACGTAAACGTGATGTCTTTGCTCCTTTTGAACGATATATCCCCACACATCTAACTCTGTTTTCCTTGCCTTTTCAGCCGTAGCGATCTACCCTGGTGCGGTGTTGGATCTCTAGGGTTGGGTTGGCCGCTTATACTTGATTTGCTCGTATACTGAACGAGTGTGGCGAGATTTGTCCCAAGCTCGGTAGAAAGCCAAAGACCATGGTGAGCCCCGAGCCTTGTTGCATCCGCATATTTTGACGTAGATTGCTGTTAGTAGCATTCTTCATTCTTTGCATTTAACCTCTACATTTTAGGTCTGGGGGAAATCCCTTTGACTAAGGAGGCACTGTCCGTTGGAGACGACGCTCTGGTGCTCGGCAAGGAGAAGAAGAGGCAGGGGAGTCTGTCGGTTGGGCCTCCGGAGCTCAAGAGGGTTAAGGTGGAAGATTCCGGGGTTGACCTAGCAATTCTGACCTCCGAGGTGACAGGAAATCCTCGAGCTGAAGGTGAGGGAGAAAGCAGCTTCTCAACAGCTCCCGAAGAGCGTATTGCCTTGGTCGATCCTCGGGCCGTGGAGATGGACGCTCCCGGACCGGAGTCTGATGCCGTCGTGGCCCAGATTTGTGGCAGTGAGGCAATGGATGGAGTATCGAGCACTACCCCCGAGTTGGCAAGTGGCCGGAATTCTTCTCGAGCTGGGACGCCCTTGGCGGGCAGTTCGGAGGGGCCTAGATCTGGGATCCAGGTTGAACAAATGACGAAGATTTTGGCTGATCCTATTAACCCATTGATTGTTGTCGATTCTCCTCAAGAAGAGATCCTTCCATCTCACGAAGTGCAAGACGGCCCTCGTGAAGAGCCTTCTGAGACAAGAGCACTAGTCAAAGGCGGAGATGCACTCGAGAGATCGCCGACCATTCTCGAGGGCAGTTCCAGGGTTGATGCTTCATTCATTTTCGGAGAGATGGGCAGACTTTACAAGCGGGTAATTTTTGCTAACCTTGTCCACCGTTTTGGGCTGTTCCAGTATTCGTTTTTCTAACTCATCTCTTTATGTGGTTTCAGGCTAAAGTCCTTTATAACCAGGCTTTCACCCAGTATCAGGATGATGTGAGCCGCCGTGAATGTGAGAAAGCCTATCTTACTGAGCAGGTTATTCATCCCCTGTTTTTACTATAATTTGAGACCTTGTGAGATTCCACCGCTTTTAACTTCTCGGGCCTAATTTATGCAGTCTGAGAAGGAGAACGCCCTGCTGAGAGGGGAGCTTTGGGCTAGAGATGCTAAAATCTTCGAGCTTAGTCAGCACGTGAGCGAGATGGCTTCCGAGAGGGACAGCCTCCAAGGGAAGGTAACCCTGATCAAGCGTCAGCTCCAGGATGCGAAGGAGGATAGTGACAAGTACAAGGCCCTCCATTCCGAACTGGTGGTTGCATTGTTTCGGATCAAAGCCGAGGTCGAGGCGCTTGTATCCTCACACGGGGAGGGGGGGAGCAGTTATCGCAGCTTCTTGTGTTGAGAGGACGTTTGAGGGGGCTAGCTTGATTTTACCTCGAGCCGCGGATCGTTCCTGGCCAGATTCCCCAAAGCAGATCGTTGGGGGCTCATTGGAAGGCAGCTCGAGTGGTGCTAAAAATAGGGGTGGATCCTCAGGGAGAGAGGATGTCATTGAGAAGGGGCCGTCGGGGGACTCATAATTGCCTGGGTGTAACCCTTGGAGAGCCATTGAGGATGCCGATTTGGCAATAGATTAGGATATTTGTCGATTTTTCGATCGATCTTCCTATTTGTAGATAGTACTTTCATTCTCGCATATGTATAAAGTGAATCCTGTGGCTTTGTTTCCCTTATTCCCTTTTCTGCCCTGAATTCAGCAAGAATTGGCAAGAAACCGTAGATCCGCGACACGACACTGTGGTCTGTTTAGTCCAGCTCAGGGGTTTTCACGTGCCTGGTCGATGCGACCTTTAATGTAGACTGCCATCAGAGCTCTTATACTTTTGCTCAACTGTTCCGGGTTAAGTCTCCGAGTCATGTTTTGACTCGAGACTACTCGACCTTCAACCCTTTATGCCTGTATGGGCGGATGACAATGGCTCTTTTACGCCTTGGGTCAAAGCGACCTTTTAGGTATGTGGCCCTGAGGCTCATGAAGCTGGCGACGGTGGCTCTTACGTTGTGCCCTTGGGCATGTATAGTTAACTATTTTGGATCTGGTCTCTGAATCGGGTTACGACTCGAGCTCATTTTAATCCTCAAGTTTTCAATTTGTTTTAGGCTGGAGACAGTGGCTCTTACGCTTTTGGTCGTTGCGACCTTTTAGTATGCGGCCCTGAGGCTCATTTGGCTGGCGACAATGGCTCTTATGCTTTAACTGTGGGCATATGTAGGCTTTGTTTTTCCCTCATTAAGGTGTTTTTTTGAAATAATTTTGCCTAACCCGTTGTTGGTTCTGGAAGAACCTCGATTTCAAGTCGTTAGTAGCTTGTTTTAGCCGATTTTTTTCAAAGTAGATTCTAAGTAATGGCCTGTGATTTTGTTAGCGATGATCAGGCGTCCTCGAGTCGCATTAATTTGGATGGTGCAGCCATTTTGACCGTAGTCATATGCGTTTGGCCGGAGCCATTTTTTATCTTGAGTGATAGTTGAGGCATCTACATTGAGAGTATGCCCTTCGGGAGCCTTACAAATGCAACATATAGCCTAAACTTCGAGATTGAGTTTTATGCCTGTAGTAAGGTCTTACAAAATTTTCATGCCTGTTGAGGTCTTACAGTTTTTTCATGCTTATAGTTTTTTCATGCTTGTTGAGGTCTTACAGTTTTTTCATGCTTGTTGAGGTCTTACAGCTTTTTCATGCTTGTTGAGGTCTTACAATTTCCGTTGCTGCGTAAAACAGATCTGGCTAGACCGAGTCTGCCCGCTCAGGGTCTTACGGCCTCAGGTTTACAGTGAATGGTGATTGACGGCAGTCTCCGAGTCATCGAGTATACTTTGGCCTAAAGATCGTTACTCGTGAGCTCGGAATTGCCTCGTTGGGGCCTTATGATCTCAGAGTTCTGACCCTGAGGTCGCGCGGGTGACAAATTGTTAACCCTAAGTCTCCGAGTATATCGGGACGTACTCGATGGGGGGATCCTTATCACAAACACGCTGGATTTACTTTGGAGTACGGGATGCATTTGGCAAAAGATATTCTTTTATTGCTTGGCGTAAATACATGTCGTTGTGTTGCTATAAGCCGGGCTTATGCAGACATGATTTGTCCGACCGTTGGCCCTGTACATCATTTCTTAGTGGAACCCCGTTTGACGTTTCCCGGTACAGGGTTGATTGTGAAGAAAACTCGGTAGGTTTGTTGAGTCCTTCTTAGGAAGTGCATGGTCATTGCCTCGTTAAACCTTGCTGGCAAAAACTCGTTTCGGGATAAAAACTCGATCGAAGGAAAATAGTGCAATGTTTGCTCGAGGATCTTTGCGGGATTTTTCGATCCGATGCCCTAGCAGTAATACCGCTTAAGCATCAATACATTCCAGTAGCTCGGAAGTTGTTCGCCTTCCATGGTGCCGAGCTTATAGGATCCCTTGCCAACTATCCCGAGGACACGGTATGGTCCTTCCCAATTCTGGCCCAATTTTCCTTCATTAGGGTTTCGGGTGTTGACAGTAAACTTCCTTAGGACCAAGTCCCCGATCAAGAAATATCGAAGATTTTTTCTTCTGTTGTAGTATCTTTTGATTTTCTAATTCTGTGTAGCCATTCGTATCAGCGAGGCTTCCCGCCTTTCATCAAGTAGCTCGAGGGCCGTTGTCATGGCCTCATTGTTCGAGCCCTCATTAGTATGCTGAAATCTGGGCTCGGTTCCCGGACTTCCACTGGTATCAATGCTTCGGCGCCGTATACTAGAGAGAAGGGTGTTTCCCCGTGCTCGATTTTGAAGTTGTTCGATATGCCCATAGCACCTCGGGTAATGTTTATCTCCATTTTCCCTTGGCGCTCTCTAGTTTCTTTTTTAAGTTCTGAATGATGGTTTTATTCTTAGATTTGGTCTGGCTGTTTGCGCATGGATGGTAAGGCGTTGATAGGATTCTCTTGATTTTGTTGTCTTCAAGGAACTGTGTTACCTTGCTCCCGATGAACTGCCTCCTGTTATCGCATATTATTTCGGATGGGATTCTGAACCGGCATATGATGTGATCCCATATGAAATTGATGACTTCCTTCTCTTTTATTTTCTCGAAGGCCTGCGCTTCCACCCATTTTTAAAAGTAATCAGTCATAAACAAAATAAATCTAGCCTTACCTGGTGCCGTCGGCAAAGGGCCGACGATGTTCATTCCCCATTTCATGAATGACCATGGTGACAAAATAGATTGTAGTTGCTCGCTGGGTTGGTGGATCATGGGAGCGAATCTCTGGCACCTGTAACATTTTTGGATGAACTCTCTGGCATATTTTTCCGTGTTGTCCCAATAGTAGCGCGCACTGATCACCTTTCGGACCAAGGAATCGGCCCCGGAATAATTTTCGCAGGTTCCCTTATGGATCTCTTGGAGTACATAATCCGTGTCGCCCCGTCCCAAGCATACCGCTTGGGGCCATCGAAAGTTCTCCTGTACAGAGTCCCATTTTCGTTGAGCGAGAACTGGGCTTCTTTGGTTCGCAGGGCCCTCAATTCTTTTGGATCTGCGGGTAGCTTCCCGTCTCTTAGATAAACAATATATTTATTTCTCCAATCCCATGTTAGACTGGTGGAGTTAATCTCCCCATGAACTTCCTCGACCACTGATTTGAACAATTGGACAACAGCTCCGGGGAGCAGGTCTTCTTCTTCAGCAGAAGATCCCAGGTTCGCGAGGGCATCGGTCTTGCTTTCCTACTCTCGGGTACATGGACTAAGGTCCATTATTTGAAGCGATGTAATGTGACTTGGATTTTGTCGAAGTACCTCTGCATCCTGTCCTCTCGAGCTTCGTAGCTTCCATTCACTTGGCTTACTACGAGGAGCGAATCGCATTTTGCCTCGACAGTCTCGGTCCCCAAACCTTTAGCCAATTCTAAACCTGTAATCATGGTCTCGTACTCGGCTTCATTGTTAGTCAAATTTTGCGGTTTTTATGGATTGTCTGATTATGCCGCCAACATGCGGCTTTAGGACTATACCGAGCCTCGATCCTCTTACGTTTGTGGCACCATCGGTGAAGAGGGTCCATACCCCAGAGGACGTGCCCGATTTCAATAAAATTTCCTTCTCTACCTCGGGTACGAGGGATGGTGAGAAATCGACCACGAAGTCCACCAGGATTTGGGACTTGATGGCCGTTTGAGGTTGATACTCGATATCATACCCTCTGAGTTAAGTGGCCCGTTTGGCCAATCGACCCGGTAACTCGGGTTTATGCAGTATGCTCTGAAGGGGATAAGTTGATAGAACGCAGATACAGTGACACTGAAATAGGGCTTCAACTTGCATGAGGCGCTTATCAGCGCGAGAGCCAATTTTTCTAGATGGGGATACCGGGTTTCGGCATCCCCTAAGGTTCGGCTTACATAATAAACAAGAAATTATGTACCTTGCTCCTCTCAAACCAGTACACTGCTTACCGATATTTCGGACACGACCAGGTATAGGTATAGCATTTCATCCTTCTTGGGTGTGTGCAGCAAGGGTGGGCTAGTCAGGTATCATTTCAGTTCTTCTAGGGCGTGTTAGCATTCTGGAGTCCATTCAAAGTTGCTCTTTCCTTTGAGCAGAGAGAAGAAATGGTAACTTTTGTTCGATGACCTTGATATGAATCTGCCCAGGGCCGCTATCCGCCCTGTTAGCTGTTGGACGGCTTTTACATTGTTCACCACCGTGATCTCTTTGATGGATTTTATCTTGTCGGGATTGATCTCAATCCCCCTATTTGAAACCTTGAAACCCAGGAATTTGCCCGAACCCACTCCGAAGGAACACTTCTTGGGGTTGAGCTTCATGTTGTAGCTACGGAGGATGTTGAAAGTTTCTTGCAAATGGTCCTCTGCGCGTAGGGACTTGACTACCATATCATCAATAGAGACTTTCATTGATTTACCTACTTGATGCTCAAACATTTTATTAACTAGGCGTTGGTACGTTGCACCTGCGTTTTTTAGCACGAAGGGCATTACATTATAGCAATATGAATGAGGTTTTTCCCTGTCCTCGGGGTTCATTTGGATTTGATTATACCCCGAGTAGGCATCGAGAAAAGTGAGGGTATCGTGGCCGGCCGTAGAATCGATTAGACGATCGATATTAGGCAATGGGATGGAATCTTTGGGGCACTCTTTATTCAAGTCTTTATAATCTACGCACATTCTTAGCTTGTTCCACGTTTTAGTCAGTACTACTATATTAGCCAGCCATTCGGGATACTTTACCTCTCTAATGGATCCGATTTTAAGAAGTTTCGTTACCTCCTCTTTGATGAAGGCATGTTTTACCTCGGACTACGGTCTTCTCCTTTGCTTTACGGGTTTGAATTTAGGATCAACACTCAGCCTGTGGGAGGTTATTTCCGGTGGGATTCCTGTCATATCTAGGTAGGACCAGGCGAAACAGTCGATATTGTTACTGAGAAATTGAATAAACCCTGTCTTGAGTTCGGGGGTGAACCCCGTTCCCAAGTATACCTTACGATCTGGGAGGTTCTCAATTAAAATGGTCTGCTCTAGCTATTAGACTGTTGATTTGGTAGCATCCGATTCTTCGGGGGCGACGAAGGTTCGAGGGGTGAAGAAATCTTCCTCGTTGTCTTTGAGGGTCTGCATGTTTCTCTCCTCGCCCGAGACCGGGCTTGTGGGGGTTGGCACCTCATAGTAGACCACAAATATTTATTTCGCTACCCTATTGTTCTCCATGTATGGTGGTGATGCCATCCCTTGTGGGAAACCTTAACACCTGATGCAGGGTTGAGGGTGTTGCCCCCATGTTGTGTATCCAAGGCCTGCTGAGTAATGCATTGTACCTCATGTCGTCGTCGATGACCTGGAACTCGGTGTTCTGGATCGCGCTAGATGTGTTGATCGGGAGGGTGATCTCTCCTTTTGTTACCTTATCGGTCATGTTGAAGCCATGGCGGATTCGGGAGGTAGGTATGATCTGATCGAGCAATCCGAGTTGCTCTACCACCATTGATCTAATTACGTTGGTCGAGCTACCTGGATCCACGAGTACACATTTAATTTTGATGTTATTTAAGAGAAACGAGATTACTAGCGTGTCGTTGTGCGGTTCCATCATGTCCTCGAGGTCCTCCTCGCAGAATACGAGGGTGTCTTTGGGTACAGAGTTTCGGATCGGCCCTTCTTCCGTAGTGGAAGTTTTCGTTCGTTTGAACATGGGTCCTTGGGGAACGTCGGTTCCCCCAATAATCATGTGGACGTCATGTTAGAGAACCTTCCTTTCCGCTCGAGTTGAGTTTGGTGATGTGCCGACATCTAGGGTAGTCGTGTCCTTCTCTCTGTTGTTTTCAAGGTTCTGGTCCCCCATTTTGCTCACCGAGCTAGGCGCTCTATCCTGAAATCGAAGATCTTGGGCAAAAAAAAGTGTGAAAAATAACTTGCGTTCGTGTAATGAAACCAGCAAGAAAATAATCACTATTATATTTAGCCCAACGGTGGGCGCCAAACTGTTTACCGTGAAAATGATAACAATAATTAAATTTGTAAATGGGACTCTAAAAATACGTGATCTATTTTTATGCTAGTTGTTAGGGCAGTTGATGCTAGGTGTATGAGATTTAACGATGAAGTATAAGCTAAAACGGGGCAGTGATCAAATCGAAGGGCTTGCTACCTGGGTTTCGGACTGGTCGATGAAGGGCCTCGGGGTTGATATCTGGCTCGAGCTCGAGCTATCGGGAGTAACCGAGAAAGTTATAACAGTTAAGATATGGTTAAAAAAGGCTCTCTATGGCCAATACCAAGCAATAGATGAAGAACAAGTATGGAAACAACAAATGCAAGGAGTAGCCTCGAGCGAGTAAGTTAGAGAGAAGAAAGAGAGAGAGAGAAATATTATTGATCTAGTGTAGAATGGTTGGAGCAACAGCAGCCCCTTATAAAGTGGTATGGATCCCCTTTATATAGGAGGGGAATCCGGTCATAATACAACATACATTAGTTATAAAAGCATGGAGATGGGACGGCTAGACGTGACGCTTCGACACAGGCCCTAGTTAGGTCAGCTCTGCTAGAATAAGCCATGTGCCTTGGGAACTCCCCTCTCGCCTGCTATAGCCGTTAGAACACAATGCCCTTCGGTCTGGTACCTGACGACCACCGAGGGCGAGTCTCGACCTTGGCCTCGAGCCTTGAGGAGCATGACCGCGAGATGTCATTATGACGGGGGAATCGGGCCCTCGGATTCGTCGCATACAATAAGACGAACCTAAACTGGCGATAAATAAATGAGTTACTAATGGCATCTGCCTTATTGCATTCGAATTCCAAAATGACTCAAAACAGATAAACCTAATCTACTTGGTCCCGGAGGGACCTTCCCCATATTTGACCCTCTTGGCTCCGTCAATCAGATTCCCCAGGTCGTGCATGTCCAGCAGCAGGTACGCCCTTGCTAGGTGTCCTCCTTCGTTACCTTCTACATTCTGACAGTCTATGACCCTTTTCCTCGTCTTCCCTTCCAGTTCCATTAGACCCTACTCCAAATATTCCAACCTTTTTGCCAACCTTGTAGCCATTTCCTTCCACTCGTTAATTGCCTGCATGTCTAACTTGTGTTATTCCAAATGCCTGGCTTCGGACTCAAGGACTCTTTTGCGCATCCTCTCATACTTCACTTTTGCTTCATCAACCTCATCTATTACTCTGTTTCCTTGACCAATCCCTAGCTCGACTATTCCTACTATGTTATCTTCTAACCATGTGTCACGACCCAAAAACCGGCCCAGTCGTGATGGCGCCTATCGTGAAACTAGGCCAGCCGACACAACTCCCGAATCAACCATTTTCCAATAAAAGTTGTTTTTATACTATTTATAAACCAATAATCTCATATTAAAATTCAAAGGTAAAGTACGGAATAACTATACAAACCCGACATCGGGGTGTCACTAGTCATGAGCATCTACCAAGGTCTGAATACAACAAGAGTCTGAAAATGTACTAAATACAGTAATGAAAAATAAGGAAGGAAAGCAGTGCTGCGAATGTCGTGCAGCCACCTTGCTAACTCCGACGACTCCGCCTCTGAGCAATCAACACCTGCTACCAGGTTCCAAAATACCTGAATCTGAACACGAGGTGCACGGAGTAATGTGACTCCAACCTAGTAAGTAACAAGAGTAAATAAAGACTGAGCAGTAGGAAACGATGAAACCACATTTATGATAAACTCAATAAGCACAACAGGCTTTCAAATCAGAATACGAGTCAATCGTCTCATTTAAAATCTAGCTTTTGGTAAAAATCATTTGAAAATGCTTTCCAATAGTTTCCGTAGGGGTTCAATACCATTTATAATAAAAGAGATAAAAACCATAATCAGTCCCTCGACAAAACAGGAATCATAAACACATCATATAATAAAAGTCTCAATGGAAATAACAAACCCAAAATCAGTGATTAAATACCGAATATCTCATAAAAACTCCAGCTTAAATGAAAGTTAGTTAAAAGCATTTTCAACATTTTCAACAGAGGCTTAGTATAAAAGAGGAGTGGAATCAGCAATTTCATAAAAACAAGCCCCTCGGGCAAAGCATCACTCATATATGTATACAGCCCCTCGGGCAAGCCTCTCAGTCACTCGAGACTCAACTCTCATCAGTCAGCGCTCACACTCAATAAGTACCATATAGTAACCGCTGCGGCGTGCAGCCCGATCCACATATATAGTCGATTGCGCTCACTGGGGGTGTGCAGACTCCGGAGGGGCTCCTACAGCCCAAGTGCTATAGTGTTGTGGCGTGAAGCCCAATCCAATATATTGTTGTGGCGTGCAGCTCGATCCATATACACATATATATATTGTTGCAGCGTGCATCCCGATCCAAATATATATAATCCTCACAACCAGGCCCTCGCCCTCTCTCAGTCATTAACCTCACTATCAGACCCTCAGTCTATCTCAGTCATTAACCTCACAATCATACCCTCGGTCTATCTCAGTCAATACCCTCACAATCAGACCCTCGGTCTATCTCAGTCATCAACCTCACAATCACTCGGGACCATCAGTAAAACAGGGAACTCAGCCCAAACAGTTTTCACATTTTAAGAATTAAAGTGGTAAAACCAGGTTTAAACAATATAAATAGGTAAATCATGACTGAGGATATGCTTTCAAAATAAGAGTGAGGAAAAATAGTAAAAATGCCCCTAAGGGTCTCAACAGGTTAGTAGAAGGACCCAAACATGACATACAACCCAAAATACAATATCAATCTCTAAAATATGGAATATCATAAGATTTCAAATCAAATACGCGACTTAACAGTCGTACAGGACGGACCAAGTCATAATCCCCAACGATGCACGACTCCACGCTCGTCATCTGGCGTATGCGTCACCCTCAGGACAGCACTTACAATCATTACTTACCTCGATCCGATCCAAACTCGAGCTTGTGATGCCTTTGCCCTCACGAATCAACCTCTGGATTCTCCAAATCTAGCCATAACCAGTACATAACCATTAGAATATGCTAAGGAAACAAAGCCCACTCGAAAATATCCAATTCACTTCAAAAATCCCAAAATTGCTCAAACCCGGCCCCCGGTCCCACGTCTCGGAATCTGATAAAAATCATATCAATAAAATCCTCATTCACTCACGAGTCTACCCATATCAAATTCGTCAAAATCCGACCTCAATTGCCAATTCAAATCTCCAAAAGAGATCTCAAACTTTTCTTCCATTTTTCTAATTTCTTAAATTAAATGATGAAATTCAAGACCAAATCATGGAATTAAACCAAATATGAGTGAAGAATACTTACCCCAATAGCTCTACTGAAAATCTCCTCAAATGCCACCTACTCTCGAGCTCTCTAATGGTTTTTATGAAATTGGACTTAAACCCTCGATTTAAAAATATAAACTGCCTGCCCAGACATTTCTTCATCGCGAACGCGGCATAGCCCTCGCGTTTGCGAAGTACACTGCTTCACTGACCGGAATCTCTTCTACTCGAACGTGAGAAATCTCTCGCGAACGCGATGCACAACACACTCAACACTTCGCGATCACGAACGCGACCGCAACTATGCGAACGCGTAGAAAAAATGTACTGAGGGCCCAGCTATCCTTCTTCCTCTATGCGAACACGACCTGAACCTCGCGAACGTGATGACAAAGACCTCAAACCTTCGCGATCGTGGAACCATTCTCGCGAAGGCCAATTTCACAGCCTCACACCTTAACCCTTCGCGAATGCGGGACATGCATCAGGAACGCGAAGGTCAAAAACCTGCAACACCAACAACAGCAATTCTGCAATTTTTCACAACATGAAATGGTCCGATTGACCACCCAAAACTCACCCTAGGCCCTCGGGACCTCAAGCAAATATGCCAACATATCTCATAATATCATTCAAACTTGTTCCAACCTTCGGAATGCTCAAAGCAACATTAAAACACCAAATTTGCATCGAATTCAAGCCAAAGAATTCAAAAATCTTTCGAATTACGCTTTTGATCAAAAACCCGACCAAACCACGTCCGAATGACCTGAAATTTTGCAAAATTAACACAAATGACACAACGGAGCTACTGCAACTTCCGGAATTCCATTCCGACCCCTATATCAAAATCTCACCTATCAACCGGAAAACGCCAAAATCTCAATTTCGCCAATTCAAGCCTAAGCCTTTCACAGACTTCCAAAATGCATTCCAATCACACTCCTACATCCCAAATCACCTGACGGAGCTAACCAAATCATAAAAACTTCGATCCGAGATCATATACTAACAAGTCAAATATTGGTCAAACTTTTCAAATTTCAAGCTTCAAACTAGGAACTGTTCTTCCAAATTCACTCTGATTACCCTGAAAACCAAAACCAATGATTTACATAAGTCATAATCCATCACACGGGGCAAGTCATGGCCGAGAACTGACGAGCAAAGTGCAAAAGCTCAAAACAACCGGTCGGGTCATTACATCCTCCCCCACATAAACATACGTTCGTCCTCGAACATGCCCAGAGTTGTTCCGAAAGCCAACCAATCGCTGAATAACCTTACCATAAACACACCCGGAGGTGATCCCACATCACCCTATATCGTATAGGTCCGATAACATAATGTAACTGAAATTTCACAGTCCAACCTAGCCCATGAACCTTAGAACCACATTTCCACTTCTGAAATCATCCACAAGATCAAAATCTCACATCTATACTCTGACTAAGCTCGAACAAGCTGTAATAACCCATACCCCCAACCTCGGTGCAATTACATGATATACCACATAACTCAAACGCTTGCAGCGGTAACTTCTAATCATAGCAGTTGCACACAACAACCGAATATCGATAGGAACCTCTCATCAACTAAAGTCTCATTCCAACACTTTCATATACTGCCAATGATAAATGAAACACGCAGTAAGCCATAACCGTTTTTCTAAGATCAACCATTTATGAAGCCACTTCTCCTTTGGCAAAGACCATAGCAAATTTTTAAGTTGAACCTCGATATTATCCTTCCAACATACTGATATCAAATCCGTTTGCAGTCATTAAAGATCCCAACGATCTCATCTAATCAAACACAACTACTCTGGTGATATTGACACATCAATGCAGACTAAAGCCACGATTTGTGCAATCCGTGCACCAATAAGCCACAATCCGAACTTACTCAATTCATGAAAATGACTCAAATGAAATAGATGTACCGCAAGCTCACTAGTACCACCACAACACAAGCCTGAGAACCTACCACACATTATAGAAACAGAACACACGAATCTAACCCGCATGATCATACTTCCACATAGCTTCGCTCTAATGTGCGACCCCATCCAAACACTGGTCCACATGAGACACCTTAAGTTACTATGCTCAAAATCGACAACCGCACAATATGATGTCTAAAACCAAAGCAATCATCATAACCATCGTGAGGCAATTACATAACACCACACAACTCGAAAGGACATAACTGATACGCCATCCACCGAGCAATACCCAGTGATCTTCCCGCTCGAATTCCACTGAGAGGCCCTAATAACACCGCACCACATGTGCCTATAATCAACAAATCCTAACGGCTCGCAACACAGAAAGGTAACTCATAGATCCCCCTGATTACTAATAGATCAATAACAACAGAATCAACACATCCCTCACCAATGGCAACTCGAAGTTAACAAAGTCATCTTGATGCAAAACACATATCCATATAGGTCTACCAATGAACCACACATCAATTCTAGTCACACACAACAGATAAAAATCCTCCGAAGGTTCACAATGACTGAATCATAGCACACACTATCATCTGACTAACTTACCCACATCTTTGCGGTCCACAACCACGAGCTAACCTGTATATGAGAACTTTTAGTCTCCAAGTCCATAAAGAACACAAATTACCATATTTGATCCCAATTCCGCCGCTCGCATATATAACACACCTCTAGTACTCAATCATCTCATGAGAGGTACACCTATAATTCTTTTGTGCCACCAAGCAGACTCGAATATCATCAGACGATCGGAAAAGATAGTGCCGCAATACTAATAAAGCATCCATAACTCAAACATATCGCCCTATCTGAAATGTATACCCTCATCAAGCCACACCAATCAGTGGTCTCATTTATCTAGTCACCTGAAGTTGCCCATGCTATCTAAGAATTTGTGACCTCCCTTTTCAAATCCGAACCGTAACCTTACACATGCAAATCTCAATCCTACACAACCTATCGCGTAACCCGTACCATCCTAGGATAACCATGAGAACTTCATATCCCTTCCGAACCATAAGCAACTATGTACTCCACTAGCCAATAACTTCCCATTGATCCCATCTAGAGGTAAATCACTATACATCCCATGCTCATCACGCCCAATAGAAAACAATATACCTCTCTAATTGTGGTGGAAACCATCTAGAGCTCTCAGAATTCCATTTGCACACCACTAAATCGTCAGGACTGAATCTTCTAACTTAACCAAGCTAAGTAGGCCACTAAAACCCAAGAGCATTGTTGCAAAACACCTATATAAACTCATTACCTCATAAGCATCCAAAGAACTAATCATATCCTCACCACACTGATCCGGCCTACTACCAAGCTATCCCATCTATCCAAGTTTCCTTTTGATTTACCTTTAACTTGATACTCCTTCTTGCTATAACACTACAATTCCTCAACCCAGACTCACCACGCGAGACCCAAGCATAAAACCATACCGTCTAAGACTCATAAGTCGTTGATTACTCTCTTAAGTATTCCCAAAAGTGCCACATTCAAAATACTTACTCTGAAGAGACTTACCGCAAAACTCAATCTGTTACCTTCACCTTCCTGATACTAATATATGGAATCCCATAACTAATATAGAAAATATCACAAGTCTTGATATCTACCAATGAAAACTCAGTTTCTAGCCACATATATAACTTGAAAATACCCAATTGTTACATGTAAAATCTTGAACACATTAGAACTATTCTCGAGAGTCATTCAGTCTATTCAAATTGTAATTAGCCTGATCAAACGACCAAACCACCCGTGCCTCAATAGCACTCCAACACCGTAGAGTGTAACCTCATCCTAGAACAACCAAACAACTTCCTGCTCTATGCGCCGAGCATCCATTACCAACAATAACTTAAGACATTCCGTGATTCCCATACACCTATGAAGCATGAAATAACCTTTATCAAAATTTTCCGTTACTCGAGCCATCCTTGGTCTCAATCTATGTAAGCCATAACTGATTCACCCGCACGCCTCAAACTGGAACCAGCATAGTACATAACCGTGCAATCAACTAATCAATAGCATACTCCCCCACTTGGATCGAAGCCATAGATCAAAACACACTCAATAACTCATAACACATATACTCTACTTAATCCTTCATAAGCTTGTGAAACACAGACCATCTGGTACTTTAACTCTTATGCAAAGCTCGCATTCACTCTCGTAACAATTAAACCCACTCTCTTAAGCGACCCAAATTTAAATTTCAACATAGATATTTCAGTTATAAATGAGATCTTCTAACTAACAACATAAGGATCACACAACCCCAGAACACTCTGCAGGAGGTAACCCACCTGCTTTGCCTCAAACTGGCATTTCTGTATACATTCCACCATCATAAATGTTACGCAGTCACTTAATCTTCCTGAGTCTGAACTCATATCGCACAGAAATTTACTTCATGAGTCTGAACTCATGAGAATCATGTCAAATGATTTTTTGATTTTTGATTTTTTTTTATTTGATTTTTTTTCAATTTTTTGAAGATAGAAGGGTTCAGAAAGTAAGACAATAAGTTAAAACATCCGGATCACACCCTGAGATAATCCGGATGCAGAAAGGATAGCAAGACTGGCCACTAAGACTCCCGTTTGATGGGGAACTTTCATGCTTAGCGACCATTTTTGGCTTTTCTTCTATCTCGGCAAAGGCTGCAATGGCCTTCGATGCCGGATCAAATCCCTCAGCTTCACAAATCATTCTAACCATTGGCCCAATGTTGTGGGCAGGCAACAGATTGTTCATCACATCAGAAGTTTCTTCATCCCGAAAAACGATTCTTTCAGTTTCAATCAAATCTTCAACTACCCTTTTGAGGGTCCAACGGTCCTCTGTACTGTGTCCCACTACTCTAGAGTGGTATTCACATCTAGCATTAGCTCGGTATGAGGGGGACTCGAGGTTCGGCCATTCGGGGCCACTGGCTGCAATAGATCTAGCCTGATTAGCTTTTGGAACAAGCTTGAATACGATTCACCAATAGGGGTGAACTGATTCTTTCTGAAAGGCTCTCTTAGGCAAGGATTGTATCGGAGATCATTTGGTTGGGGATTATATGGAGCTGGGTAAGGATGTGCATTTCTTGGAGGTAGAGCTCGGTTTTGTGTATAATGTTGTGGCCGCGTGCAAGGTTGCGTGTTCATCACTGCATACCAACAAAACCAACCACCTGAACAGAACCTGACTAATTTGCTCACACCACAACCTCGTTAGTTTTGAGACATTTAACACATAGGAAATCGCACGTTGGGGATGCAATGCACCTAATAGTTAAACATTTCCGCCATGTATTTGAACGGTTGCATGTTTCATCCCGGCCTTAACTAACCCTTTAAGTATGTACCTCTTTTCTTTTATTTCTACCTCTATTTAATCACTCTTGATTTTTTTTTCGTCTCTATCGCTTTTTATTTAATCAAAACGATTTTTTTTTTTGATTTTTTTTTTTGGAATTTTTTGAAATAAACACTTCTAAAGAAGAAATAACATATTTTTGAATTTCGAATATTGTTTTTCAATTTTTGAAAGAAAAACTTCTGAAGCAGAAAAAAAATATTTTGGAATTCAACATTTTTTTTTTGTAATTTTCGATTTTTTCTTTCATTTATTTATTTTTTGTGATTTTTGAAGAAAAAAAATCTAATTTTGATTTTTTTTTATATAAAAGAAAAAAGAGAAAAATATTTTTGAATTTTTTTTTTGATTTTTTTTTAAAAATTGGGGTCTCTGAGAAATTATTTTCTAAAGAAAGAAGTAAAGGGAAATATATTTGAATTTTTTTTTTTTGAAAATTGGGGGCCGGAACCGATGAGGTTTGCCTACGTATCTCACATCCGATGGGAATCAGACCCGCGTAGTTCGGTAAAACTGGGTACCTTTTTTTTAATAATTCTGCTACACTAATTTTCTAAAGCCGGTCGACAATGCAAGTAAGCCTTCCAAATGATGTATCAAGTAGCACATACGTGAACATGATGGTCTCAAATAGGATACCTGTCTTATACGAACCCGGCCCCTGTGCCAAGTTTCGCTAAGTCAAATACATGTTATGCACATAGAGCGAACCTACTAGGAAAATCCGGTATGAGGTTTGTTCTCCTAGGTTTAAATCTTGGTGGAAAAGGTATCTAGATTAGCTTATTCGAGCGGACAACTCGAGCCGAGGAGGGTCAGTGTACCGGTAGCATTGCTTTCCGGCTTAACTGGTGGTGCTCCCCGCCTAAAATAGGTGTGACTAAAATCCTTCACCGGGTGACAAACACCTCGGCTATCTCAAAGAATGTGGGCTATGTCAAGCAAATGCCCAATTTTAATTCAAGAAGACTCGGAGGGGGTGCGGGAGAAGACATTTTATATGTACCGTTCAAAAATATCAAAGCGGTAAAAAGCAAACAAGTAGCACATTATACCCAAATAAATCACAGTATATACAAAATCAATAAAGCCAAATAAAAGTCAACATGTACAAGCTCGAATTCTGGTTTTCCCCAGCAGAGTCGCAGAGCTGTCACACCTCTTTTCTCCCTCCAAGAAATATGTGTGCAAAATGTAACGGATTGTGGGTTAAAGAGCTTTTCCAATTAAAGTGACAAATTTGAAGTAAGGATTATTTTATTTACAGAGTCGCCACTTGGAATTGATTTTTACTGGGGTTCCAAGTCACCTTTTATTCGAATCCCTATTCAAAGGAAGGTTTGACTCTATTATTATTGGTCTGCGAAAACAAAGTCCGGGTAAGGAATTCTGTTGATCGGGGAGAAGGTGTAAGGCATTCCCTGAGTCTCGTGGTTCTAGCACGGTTGCTTTATTGTCTACATTTGGCTTGAATTAAACTTGGATAAACTGTGGTTTATTTGATTTTTATGCTTTTCTTATGACCGTTTTTATTTATTTTAAAAAAAAATTAAAGAAAAGATTTGAATAATAATCTATAACTTAACTAACGAGAGAAAATTATTGTTATTAGTACTAATTTAAAAGATGAGAGTAATGAGAGAAAATTATCAATTGACATTGCTTAAAACTAGTAAGATGTGGGCTTGTCTTGACATTGAATGTGGCAGCCCACTATTGGGTTGATGGAGTCAAATGGGCTCATGTCCAAGACAAAATCCAAAAGCCCATATGCTTTTGGACTTTAAATCTGCAGATATGGCATTTTAAAGCTATGTTACAGATTTGGCCACATCTTGCTATTTGCAATCCGTAGCCAACTATTTACAAAAATAAGTTTACAGATTGTCTTTCTAATCTACAACTTAACTACCTTACTAAATAAGTATTTTTTAAGAGATAAAAAAAAGATTATTGGGACTCTAAAATATAATAATAATAATAATAATAATAATAATAATAATAATAATAATAATAATAATAATAATAATAATAATAATAATAATAATAATAATAAAAACTTAGCTTGGTGACAACAAAGGGACAAACATGGCTACAAGGGTTCAAATTTTAATATATATGCTCCTTTCAGACAACCAAATGCCAGTGGAATTATATCTAATGCTTTGCAAAAATAAAAATAATTAAAGATGCTTAACACAATTTAATTAACTAACATATCGTTATAACATTATCAAACATTCAAGAGCATATAAAAATGAATTACAATAGAAGGATAAAGCTACTAATATTTCCCAGCGTCATTATCTTTCATTCCAACTCGATTTTATGAGTTTACATGGTCCGAAAATTACCTGGACAGCAGAAAGAAGAACAAATACAGTAGAGTCAGCTTTTTCCAAAATCAACAGTAGAACAATTAAACGGGCAGCAACAACAGCAAAAGACAACGACAACCGGCAGATTCAAACCCAAGAAAATAAACTAGAAATATCCAGCAAAACAGTACAATTATGTAATTCCAGAAAAATCTTTCAAGACTACTCTATTTTCCTTAAACAAGTTTTTCACTTAAGAATCAACTCACAAAAGCTGCTAAGGGATATTATAGCTACTGATTTTTTTTCTCTTTTTGTGTGTCTAGCTCCCTCAGTAAGATGGAGTGTTCTTCTTTTATATCAAAACAATCAGCTATTTTAAAAAAATTAAAAATCAATCTTCTTGACAGATTTTTCTACAAAATCTGCTCTCCACTATTCAAGACAGACTTTTATTCAAACACTGTCCAAAGGTCTACATTTTCTTACCAAACAATTTGACTTTTGAGTGTTGTACTCAAAGAGTCTTGAAGTTGTAAATAAACAATCAAACAAGTACCATATACTCTTAAGTATTTTTCACTACCTCACTTTTATCAACACAAAACTATTTTACTACTTCAACAAGTGCAAAAATAGAAAATTTGACATTTCAAACTTCAAAAACTAATGCTACAATAATTAATAATAGACAAAAATAAGATCTGAAAAATAAAAATAAAATAAAAAATCAGCCACGAAAAATAATAGGATTTTTACCATTTTATAATTCAAGTGGCCGAAAAAATGGTGGTATGCCAAAAGAGGGTGTTCGGGGAAGTCGCCGGAATTTGGCCGGATTTTGATCGCCGAATTTTCATGGTGAAATTGGCATCAATAGCTAGGTCTTGAGGAGCTCTATCCATTGATGTAAGTATTGTGGGGTGATAGTGGTTGGAGCTTCAAGAATTTGGGCAAAAAAGTGACGGGAAAGTTTCTTAGATCTAAGATTCAAGGAGTTTGAGGGATTTTTGAAGGATTTGGTTTGGAGATATGGATGGAGGATGTTGTGGAGATTACATGGTATGAATTTGGAGTTGTTTGGAGGTGGTCCGCCGGCGGCGGCGATTTCTGGCCAGCAGCGGTGGGCGGAGCTGGGGCGGCGTAGAGAGAGTGAAGAGAGAGAGAAGAAGGAGAAAAGAATTATGGGTGAAAATGAGGACAATTTTCAGATTTTTGAGGCTTTAAATACCTAAGCCAAGAGTGAATGAGATCCATTGGATCAAGATGGAATGGATGGGTATGATTTGATCTTGTTTCATTAAGTGAAACGACGTCGTTTTGAGGCAAAACTACGTAGTTTCAGACCCTTTCAATGGCAGCCATTTATCTTGCACTCTTGGACACTTTTTCTTTAAAATTTGGCCAAATTTCTTCCTTAATCCTACTTATTAAACTAATTTTACACAAATAAATTAATTAAATAAATGATCAATTAACTAGATTAATTCACCGACTGAACAACTAGTTAATTCTTAAAATGCACAAATGAAGAAAGAACTATTTTTTTTAATATTTTATGATAGGAAAGATGCAATTAAAATCACAAAAATTGAGAAAAATAATTAAAATAACAAAACACTAATAACTTTAGGAGGTGTTAAATAGTGCAAAAATTAGGTGTTCACAATCCTCGGTCTCAATCTCTGTAAGCCATAACTGATTCACCTGCACGCCTCAAACTGGAACCAACATAGTACATAACCGTGCAATCAACTAATCCATATCATACTCCCCCACTTGGCTCGAAGCCATATATCAAAACACAGTCAATAACTCATAACACATATACTCTACTTAATCCTTCATAAGCTTGTGAAACACAGACCATCTGGTACTTTAACTCTTATGCAAAGCTCGCATTCACTCTCGTAACAATTAAACCCACTCTCTTAAGCGACCCAAATTTAAATTTCAACATAGATATTTCAGTTATAAATGAGATCTTCTAACTGACAACATAAGGATCACACAACCCCAGAACACTCCGTAGGAGGTAACCCACCTGCTTTGCCCCAAACTGGCATTTCTGTATACATTCCACCGTCATAAATGTTACGCAGTCACTTAATCTTCCTGAGTCTGAACTCATATCGCACATGAAATTTACTTTATTCCCAAATAGGAGACATGAAAAGATTCTACACACACCCATAACTCGGGGCTATACCTCAAATCGAGATGAAAATCAAGTACCTAATAGTTCTTCTATCCTCCAGCAGACCCTTCTTGACGTTTCCAAATCATATGAATACACCTCGCAGTCACAACATACTCATTACGTAGCTATCCAGTCATTACTCTACTTAATAGGAACACAACAGAACATATAGATCCAGAAGCACGCGCTCACGAAATCAATAGCTCAGGGCTCGAGCTATAGGCAAAAATTCGGCCTCAAGTCTTCCAGACTGGCCCAACATCAACACACAGAGATCACATCTCGCCCCTTGATCGGGGAATGACAAGCCATCGATGCACATCTGATACCGAGAGCTCATGCGCGCATACGGACGCGTGGAAGGAATTCAAAGAGTTACTTTTCAAGCTGAATCAAGGACGCACGATAAGAATTCAAGAATGTGAAAATTTTCCTAAAGGTTCTGCAGCCTCTCGAGGATAAATACAGACGTCTCTGTACAGATCCGCGAGACTCTACTAAACCTACTCATGACTCGTGAGACCTATGTAACCTAGGCTCTGATACCAACTTGTCACGACCCAAAAATCGACTTGGTCGTGATAGCGCCTATCGTGAAACTAGGCCAGCCGACACAACTCTCGAATCAACCATTTTCCAATAAAAATTGTTTTTATACTATTTATAAACCAATAATCTCATATTAAAATTCAAAAGTAAAGTGCGTAATAATTATACAAGCCCGACATCGGGGTGTCACTAGTCATGAGCATCTACCAAGGTCTAAATACAACAAGAGTCTAAAAATGTGCTAAATACAGTAATGAAAAATGAGGAAGGAAAGCAGTGCTGCGAACACCATGCAGCCACCTTGCTAACTCTGACGACTCCGCCTCTGAGCAATCAACACCCGCTACCGGGTTCCGAAATACCTGAATCTGCGCACAAGGTGCAAGGAGTAATGTGAGTACTCCAACCCAGTAAGTAATAAGGGTAAATCAAGACTGAGCAGTAGGAAACGATGAATCAACATTTATGATAAACTCAATAAGCATAACAAGCTTTTAAATCAGAATACGAGTCAACCGTCTCATTTAAAAACCAGCTTTTGGTAAAATCATTTGAAAATGCTTTCCAACAGTTTTCGTAGTGGTTCAATACCATTTATAATAAAAGAGATGAAAACCATAATTGGCCCCTCGTCAAAACAGGAATCATAAACACCTCATATCATTAAAGTCTCAATGGAAATCACAAAAGCCAAAACCAATGATTAAATACCGAATATCTCATAAAAACTCCAGCTTAAATGAAAGATGGTTAAAAGCATTTGTTCAACATTTTCAATAGAGGCTCAGTATAAAAAGGAGTGGAATCAGAAATTTCATAAAAACAAGCCCCTCGGGCAAAGCGTCACTCATATCTGTATACAGCCCCTCGGGCAAGCCTCTCAGTCACTCGAAACACAACTCTCATCAGTCAGCGCTTACACTTAGCACTCACACTCAATAAGTACCATATAATAACCGTTGCGGCGCGTAGCCCAATCCATATATCGCTGCGGCGTGCAGCCCCATCCATATATATAGTCGACTGCACTCACTAGGGTGTGCAGACTCCGGAGGGACTCCTACTGCCCAAGCGCTATATCGATGCGGCGTACAACCCGATCCAATATATCGATGCGGCGTGCAGCCCGATCCAATATATCGTTGCGGCGTGCAGCCCGATCCACACACACACACACACAGAGATATATATATATATATTGTTGCGGTGTGCAGCCCGATCCAAATATATATAATCCTCACAACCAGCCCTCGGCCTCTCTCAGTGACTAACCTCATTATCAGACCCTCAGTCTATCTCAGTCATTAACCTCACAATCAGACCCTCGGTCTATCTTAGTTAATACCCTAACAATCAGACCATCGGTCTATCTCAGTCATCAACCGCACAATCACTCAGGACCATCAGTAAAACAGGGAACTCAGCCCAAACAGTTTTCATATTTTAAGAATTAGAGTGATAAAACCAGGTTTAAACAATAAAAAGGTAAATCATGACTTAGGATATGCTTTCAAAAGAAATAGAGTGAGGAAAATAGTAAAAATGCCCCTAAGGGTCTCAACAGGTCAGCACAAGGCCCCAAATATGGCATACAACCCAAAATATAATATTAATCTCTAAAATATGGAATATCATAAGATTTCAAATCAAATACTCGACTTAACAGTCGTACAGGATGGACCAAGTCACAATTCCCAATGGTGCACGACTCCACGCTCGTCATCTAGCATGTGCGTCACCTCAAGGTAGCATAACAATGTGAAATCCAAGGTTTCATACCCTCAGGACTGCATTTACAATCATTACTTAGCTCGATCCGGTCCAATCTCTAACTCGCGATGCCTTTGCCCTCACGAATCGACCTTCAGATGCTCCAAATCTAGCCACAATCAGTACATAACCATTAGAATATGCTAAGGGAACAATCTCAAACTTTTCTTCCATTTTTCCGCAATTTCCACTCTAATTTCTTGAATTAAATGATGAAATTCAAGATCAAATCATGGAATTAAACAAAATATGAGTGAAGAATACTTACCCCAATAGCTCCACTGAAAATCTCCTCAAATTCCACCTTCTCCTGAGCTCTCCAATAGTTTTTATGAAATTGGACTTAAACCCTCGATTTAAAAATATAAACTGTCTGCCCAGACATTTCTTCATCGCGAATGCGGCATAGCCCTCGTGTTCGCAAAGCACACTGCTTCACTGACCGGAATCTCTTCTACACGAACGCGAGAAAGCTCTCGCGAACGCGATGCACAACACACTCAATACTTCGTGATCGCGACCCCAACTACGCGAATGCGTAGAACAAATGTACTGAGGACCCAGCTATCCTTCTTCCTCTATGCGAACGCGACCTAAACCTCGCGAACACTATGACCATAGACCTCACACCTTCGAGATCGCGGAACCATTCTCGCGAATGCAAAGGCCAATTTCACAGCCTCGCACCTTAACCCTTTGCAAACACAGGACAAGCATCGCAAACGTGAAGGTCAAAAACCTGCAACACCAACAACAACAATTCTGCAATTTTTCACAACATGAAATGGTCCGATTGACCACCCGAAACTCACTTGAGGCCCTCGGGGCCTCAACCAAACATGCCAATATATCCCATAACATCATTCAAACTTGTTCCAACCTTCGAAACGCTCGAAACAACATTAAAACACCAAATTTGCATCGAATTCAAGCCTAAGAATTCCAAAATATTCTAAAATTACGCTTTTGATCAAAAACCCGACCATACCACGTCCGAATGACCTGAAATTTTGCACACACGTCACAAATGACATATTTGAGCTACTAAAACTTCCAGAATTCCATTCCGACCCCTATATAAAAATCTCATCTATCAACCGAGAAATGCCAAAATTTCAATTTCGCCAATTCAAACCTAAACCTTCCACGGACTTCCAAAATGCATTCCGATCACGCTCCTAAGTCCCGAATCGCCTAACAAAGCTAACCAAATCATAAAAATTTTGATCCGAGATCATATACTAGCAAGTCAAATCTTGGTCAAACTTTTCAAATTTCAAGCTTCAAACTAGGAACTGTTCTTCCAAATTCACTTCGATTACCCTGAAAACCAAAACCAATGATTTAAATAAGTCATAATCCATCACAAAAGGCAATTCATGCCCGCGAACCAATGAGCAAAGTGCAAAAGCTCAAAACAACCAGTTGGGTCGTTACACCATGATGGGTAAAAGTACACATGACCGACGTGATATTGATCTGGCTCAATGATATCCTTTTCCACGATAATCTTCAAATGCCGCATGTGATGGGCCTCACATTTGTATGGAATGGCATCATCTTGAAAGTTTGCTCTATAATGACTCATTTTGGAGACTCGTGGTATGACTTGTTTTCCACCGGCTTGTCTCATGACTCTGATAGGAACATAGGGATGTATTCCCTTTAACCCAACAACACCAAGTGTGAAACATGCCTGGATCTGATGATGAATTCATTAGTAGGGAACCACTCGAATATCCAATGAACCTGGTCCTCGGTCAAATTACTGAAAAACTGTGCCCATTCTGTAGCATTTTCTGGTTGTGCAAATCTGTTTAGGATAACGGTCATTCTTTAAGGATGGTGAAAAGCTATGTGATCATTCCATGGTCTCCGTGGAAACTATTGGCGGTATTGACCCCTCTGAAGATATTCTAACAACCAAATCTACAGTAGCAAGTTGCAACCCTCAAAATGTTTGAACCCTTTCTTGCAACGATCCAGACCCTGGTAAATGTCTCCTACAATCATCATAACAATAGTATAGGTTTGTCCCTCAATTCCCTCCATTAAAGCTTGGGTTACCATGACCAACCTAGTGTGATTCTGTCCCCTTGGCTTGGAAACACCATCATACCCAGAAAGCAGACAATGCATACAAAAACCCTACGGTGAGTCCAACCTAGGGAAGTGATGGAGAATTCATCATGAAAGATACGGTAACATTTGTTGTGTCCATATCATTCATAGAGGACGTAGAAGGGTATGTAGGACTTCTTCAGGCACTCCAAGTCATCATTCTTTCTCAGACCCATCATCTTCAAAAACCCCTGGTAGTGCAATTTTCTGGTACTAGTAAGCCATGACTATCCCATGGTAATCTAACGAATCCTCTTATTTCCTCCAAGAGAGGAGTCATTTCTATGTTGCCAAAACGGAATACAACTCTTTCTCCATCCCAGAACATAGTAGCAGCCTCGATCAACATTTTATTTGGCTGGATGTCCAATAAGGAAGGTAAATTTCTAAGAACCCTTTTCACGTGATTTTTGTCGCTTGGCAAAAGGTTTTCCCACCAATATAACAACAATGATTGTATACTTTGGACCATACCGAACCTGAGAACTTCGTGCCTTAGTTTCTGCAAAAATAAATAAAGTTAGACCCTTGCCCCCTCCGGGTCGACTATTTACATATTAACAATTAATATGTTGCCATTTATCTCTCCAAATAATGCACGTATTGTGGTTGCGCCCGTTGGGATTATGGAAATCCTTGTGGACTTTGGACAAGGATTTCATAGAGGGTTCTTATACGGACAACATATTAAACCTAGGCTAGGTTTGATCATGATGCATGTATAGTCATTATCATAGCAAGGTTCCTATAGAAGTCTAGACTGGTACTCTCAAGCGGACAACTCGAGAGGAAAAGGCACGGAACCGTCGACTGTACCACTGATCGAGTAGTTTTATCGCAAATAAGTCTTTCCAAATTTAAAGGGTGATTTTATGAAGGCTGCGGACACTGATCAAGTGCCGCTGTAGTATTAGTATGCACAAGTGGAATATGATGTTGAGCATGAAGTTATACAAAGGGAAATTACATGTTGCCAAGTATTTGCACGATGAATAATGATAAAATGTGGTATTTGATAATTGTAAAGACATTTAAGAAAGATAAACAAGGAGACAAGTCAGCTTCCACAGTAAAAAGTGATAAACATGGAAGAGAAATCATAAATGAATGAAGATAGGCAAATAAATTCACATAGAATGGGTAAGGGAAGGGGTATGCAAGTATTATTGGAATAATAAAGACATGCTTAAAGATATTCAAAAACAAGTTCGTTATGGTAAGAGCCTAAAGATATCCCCAGCAGAGTCGTCATACTGTCGCGCCCCCTTTTTCTCGCAAAATTGGGTTTCGACATTCTGGAACAACTCTTTTGAGATGGGTAGGGAATTGGATTTTAAAGAGTCGCCACCTAACAGATTAAGGTGCATTAGGACACATAGAGTAGATAACTCATATGACCAGTTTACATCACCAGAGACCGGGTAAGGGCTCAAAATTACCTTGAGTGAAAGGTGTTAGGCACCCATCGAGGTCCACAACGGTGGGTCCCGATAGAACATAAACTAAGAGAATTAGTCTAAAAAGGAGAGAAAGCAATTTGGACAAATACAATATTCAATTTATTTTAAACAGGGGGGTGGTCCTAAGTTTTTTAGCCTATAGGATCATTCCATGCAGTACTTTGTAACTCCCTCAAGTCGGGGTGTTACTCATAGTATTAGCGCACGGATTATCATATTTTTTACTACCCAATTACTATCTTTAAGTTGTTGCTTAAGCGTCCTAGAAGTTTCTAGCATGTTCCTTATGTGTGTACTACCCGTCCCTTACCTATGGCCCTGGAGGTATTAGGACCTCTATTTGGGATAGTTCTAGACCAACCTATGTTACTTAAAATTGTGAAATCTAGGCAACAAACAAAACAAATAGAACTTTCAGATAAAGAACAAGTATGGGCTTACATTGACCTCCACATAGGTAACAAAAGCACGCAATTGAATCAGCAAACTTTATTAACTTTGAAATCCTATAGGCAGGATATCTACGTGATAAAGCAGAGTGTAAGGAAGTTTATTAAGACCTATTTATTTGCCTACTGATTTTATCCATCATGAATCTAGCACTTCAGGTAAAAATATGTCAAAACTTATAAACCCAGAATCATTATTAAGGCCTACTGATACATTGCCTAAGTGATTGACAATAGCGATGGAATTTAGAATAAGTTAACAGAGTCCTATAGGCATGATTTCTACGAGCTTATTAATTACAGACCTATAGACATGGTTTCTGGGTGTAGGACTAATTTTAACTTGTAAATATATAGATTTTATTTCCTATAGGCATGCTTTCTAATTGCTGAATTGACTTCAGTCCTATATGCATGATTTCTAAAATTGAAATTGGCTTTAGTCCTATAGGCATGCTATCTATTGATTTAAACCCTATAGGCATGATTTCTAGGTTTGAAACTGATTTTTTAATCCTATATGTATGGTATCTATTAACTGTATATGGGCAAAATGAAACAGATTGCTGAGAAGGACAGTTAGTTCAAACAAAACCCTATAGGCATGCTTGATAATACACATTCGTTGAAAACATGTATAGATCCTATGAACAGGATTTCTAATGTACAAAATTGAACGAATGTCCTATAAGCAGGATCTCTAGTATACAAATGTAAAATACAAAATCAAAATGATCATAAAAGTCTTATAGGTAGGATTTCTAAACATACTATAGAACTTACACAATTCAATCAACATAATTAAATCCTATAGGCAGGATTTCTACCCAGGTTTAACAAAAGATATAAGAAAAACCTCCCCCTGCTTTACTAAATATTTCAAAATCTGTTATTACATAATTATTATAGACCAGAATAGCCAAATAAATTATCAGTACACTATAGGGAGCCTTCATAGGCCCAAATAAAGGCCTTCTCACATAACAGCTCTGAGGCATAGCAGTGATCCATTCACAACACATTAAAACCAGGCTTCTAGTATTTTAAAGTTCCCAAAGAGCCTCAGGGACCCCGGAAAATGCTCACACCAGAATGACACATTCAGCAAAGAGTTCATAAAAGATTGGAAAACCAGCCCCAATGTGTAAGAGTTCAAAGGAGTCTCAAGGACCCTAGGCTACACTCACACTAGGTAGTTGAGAACCTAAATGACTAAGAGTAGGGGTTTCTTAAAACCAGTAGATAAAGGAAAAGGGGGACATTTTAAAATAGTTCAATTTCAGAAGAAGGAAAGTTCAGAACACGGAGTTGCAGGCATAACTACACCAAGAAGCAAACAAGGTTCATGTTCAGCACATAGTTCAAACAGGTTGATATCTAATTAAGCTAAATACTCATGCTAGTATTTGAAACAGTCATGGCTTAGTCACAGAAGCAATTAGGCAGAAACATTTGAATTGAACAGATAGGACTGATGAGTTAAGCAACAAATATATTTGATTATATGCTTATAGTGTCTTGAAAAGTTCATAACAGATATAAAACTCACAAACAGATTGAACCTTAAACTAACTTATGAGAGTATTCATGTTATTCTAAATATCTTAGTCTTAAGTTAACAGTATTATCAAATTGTCAGATAAAGGACAGAATCATGCTAGGAATTAAAATAGGCTAGTCAAGCAAAACATAGAGAATGGAATTTGCAAAGGTTAGGGCATACCCGTTAAATGAGAAAGCAAGTAAGTATACCATAACAATGAGGTTCCAGAATAATTTTGGCCTTGGCTTTCAACCAGCCAAAATCTAGAGATACTTAGCACAAAAATCAGAACAAGAGAGCAAGAGAGAGAGAGTATAAGCTTTTTTAGTGAGAATTAAAGAGTTCGAGTCTTGTTCTAGAGGGAGAAGAGGAGAGGGGTTTAAATAGTACTCAATGAGGTAGACAAATACGGTAATGAATCAGTCCTACACAAATAAGGAAGGAGAATAAGTTCAAAATCCATTAGAGTCGGCTTCAATCAATTAACAGGACATAATAGCATAAAATCAGGCTAGTACCACTTAATTTAGGGAAAGCATTATATGGAATCAATCAGTAATTAAGTACTAGATCAAATAAGGTAAAGAAATAATTTCAGGATCAATTTAAAGTCGACTTCATAGTAATATAAAATTAGACCAGTACTATTCATGTTAAGGAAAGTATTATACAGAGTTAATCAAATAGTCAAGATGATGGATCAAATAAGGTAGTGAGTGATGAGAACAGGTAAATCGAACCAAATAAGGAAGTACCAATACTGAAACCTTAGTAAAGATTTCAAGGTCTTAATTTTGGGGAAAATAAAGTTAGTCAATAATTAACGGCAAGAATGACAGAGACAGATAAATAGAACCATTAAAGGAAGAAAATAATTACATATCGAAAAACCCTAAATTTTAATATAAGTAAAATAGGCAGAAATTAGGGTAAGTGAAATCAATCAGAAGTAATAAAGGAACTATAATGGATACACAGAGATGAAACAACAGATTTGGTTCGTTTTCTTTGAAAATCAAAACCCTAATTTTAGGGTAAATGAAATCGGTCAAAAATAGAAATTATAAACACAGAGATAGATATACTGGAACAGTAAAGGAAAAATACAAAAGAATAAAATTTTATTTTAGATCTGGAAAGATCTAAACCCTAATTTTAGGGTAAGTAAAAGATTTAACCAAAAATAGACATATTTGACGAGTAGCAAGGTAAATAATATTGTTAAAGCGAACCAGAATGAACCAAAATCTGGTTTGAACCAGAGATCCAAAACCCTAACTGAAAGATACGAAAAATATTCGTACTCACAGGTTTTGGGATAAACATAAACGGGAATAATCGAAATAAGAGAGATTTTAAACCAGGTCTGGTTCGAGTCTCTTGAGATACACTTGCCATTTGAGGAAAACAAGCTTAAGTAACATCAATACCGAGTAGAAAGTAAAGAAGTAAAACCAAATAAGGCAGGGAATCAAGAGAGGATCCCATTTCTGATAGGAATCAAAGGGGAAATGGTGACGGCGGGTTAGGGTTCGAGAGGGGGAAGGGGAGAGACGAGAGGATTCAGTGAAGGCGGGGTAGGGGAAAATAGTTTAGGGTTATGGGTAATTGGTATAATTAAAAGGGGTGAGTGATTAGGGGTCGTTGATCTTCTGATATCAACGGCCAAGATTAGAGTTTAGACGGGCGGGTTAATTGGACGGGCATGGGTCCGAGTTAGGTGTTGGGCTGGTGCAATGGGTGTTGGGTAATTGGGATGGTTATATCCAAAAAATTAATTAAAAAAAGGGGGCTATGTTTTAAATACCCAATTAAATCAGTAAAATAATTAATAAATAATAAAAATATCATTTGTGCATGAAAATAATTTAAAATAATTACTTAACATTATAAAAATATAAAAAGTTATTTTCTATATAGATAATATAATTATGCATATATGTGGGCTATTATTGCAAAATATGCAATTCTTGCCTTAAAAATGCGAATAATAATTATAAAAAATACAATTAAAATATTTAAGCACTATATGGGCATAAACGATGAATTTTAGATGATTAAATTATCATAAAAATAATATGAGGTATAATTATTGGATATTTGTATAATAAAAAATGCATAAATAAATTTGTTTAAAGCTTTTTAAAATTACAAAAAAAATATGAAAATACTTGTGCATGTTTATAAATGCATGTGCACTATTTTAAAAATATATATGTATATTTAAAATATATGAGGGAAAATTGGGTATCAACAAGTAGTTGTCAACTTGAGCTTCAACAATTCAAAAGCTCTCATGCAATCATAATTGAAATAAAACTTAGTATCCTTCTCAAGAAGCTTGCACAACGGGTTCACTACCTTAAAAAAATCTTTGATAAAGCGCCGGTAAAAACCCACGTGGCCTAAGAAACTCCGCATACCCTTCACCGAAGTTGGGGGTGGAATCTTAGAAATCATCTCAATATTTGCCTTGCCAACTTCAATGCCATTCCTTGAGATTTTGTGTCCAAGGACAATGCCTTCCCCGACCATGAAATGGCATTTCTCTCAATTGAGCACCAAATTGGTTTCTTTATATCTAGCCAACACTTTGTTCAAATTTGTAAGACAATCATCAAAAGAATCTCCCACCACCGAGAATTCATCCATGAAAACTTCATAGTAGTCCTCCACCATGTCCGTGAAAATGGCCATCATACACCTTTGAAAAGTCGCAGGTGCATTGCACAAACCAAATGGCATCCAATTGAAAGCAAAAGTACCATAGGGACATGTAAAGGTTTTTTTCTCTTGATTTTTCGGAGCAATGAGAATTTGGTTATTGCCCAAGTACTGATCTCGTCCAAGTAACACCTCTATTTAAGGTTATGAAACGGTCGATGCAATAGTAATACCCAACAAGGAGTTAGGGTCGATTTTCCACAGGGAGCTATGAATGGGACTTAGGAGTATATATTATAGTGTAAGAACTTAAACTGTCTCAATTTACACTTCCACAAACTTGGGTTGTTTCTAGGTTTAATTTAAACTAAGATTGCAAACTTAGAGATGAATTAGGAAAATTATTTTTGTTGTTTTTCAAATGATATAAAAGGCTTAGGGCTATGACCTTCATCTAGGTGTTTGCCTAATAAGTTGTAAATTTTAAAACTTGTTTGTTGGTCGGAGTGTATTATACTATCAACACTCAAGTACCCACTCAATACCTCTCGGTCAGAGAGTGATTTTGCCCAATTTGGCTTTCTTAAGTCCAAATGAGTATTGAACAAAACGGTTGATAAAGAGCTCAAGTCGGGTTTTACTATCTCTAGGTTCAACCCTTTAATTGAGCTTATCACTCTCTCAATTGACCTAATTTCTTGTTAGCCAAGTTTTTATAGACTAAGTCTCTCTTTCTCAAGTAGAGACCAAGTGAAATAGGCATGCACTAATGTTTTCAACCATTAATTCTATAACTAAAAGCAAGAATAAGGCTAAATAATAAACACCAAACCAAAAACAAGCAATACATCAAACACCAATTAAGTTTACACTCTAGGGTTGGGTTACAACCCTAGTGAAAACCTAGCTACTCATGCTTAAAATAGAAGAAGTAGAAGAAGAAATGATAATTAAACCCGTATTAATAATTAAAATGATGAAATCAATGTTTAAAAATCTCAAAATAGCTAAAACTACTAAAAAGAGTAAAAGGAACCGTCAACTGTAGCAGCTGATGTTAAAACTTGACCTAAAAAAAGTGAAACTCTTCTATTTATACAGGACTGGATTTTCCAACAAAAATGCCCTTTAGGAGGTTATGCGGACACATAATTCCATGTGCGGTTTGCACTGCTCTCTTTCTGCGGTCCGCACAATAATGACTGCGGCTGCACCTTGCTCCTCTGTGGTCCGCACAAATGTGATTGCGGCTGCACAATAATTGTCAGTCCGCACTTTAGTTGGACTTCAGATGTCGGTTCTCTAATCTTTTGCTCTAATACAATTTTTACGGCCGCACATATCATGTGTGGACTGCACTTTGCACATTTTCTCTGATGGAAATTTCTTCACACTGCGGCCACAGATGATAATCTGCGGTCCGCACTTTTGAGTTGTTGTGCCTGTTTTTGTCCTCGAGTTCAGATTGCTCCTTCTTGAGTTGGATTTCATCTTGGGAGCTCATCTTCCAATATTCCTCCAATTAAGCATATTTTATCAGTTTTCGGGAACACAATTAAACGCTTTTGGACTGAAACGAAAGCTAAAAGGTGCTAATAAGTAGTTAACATCCCCACATATCAACTCCCCCAAACTTAAGCTTTTGGTTGTCCTCAAGCAAATAAGCTAATTTCTACCTCCACAAGTTAAGAGCTATTCCAGGTAATCAAAGATGCATCAATAATACATCAATTGGGACCAATAATTACCCACAACACTTATGAATTATCAACAAGGCAACAGGTTGAACTTTTAAGCACAAATAGTTCTAATGTGACACTTGAGCATCAAGAGTTGACTTTATTCATCAAGGAAGCTCGCTCTTTCATGTAGGTCATTGTGGATCCCAAACTCTTCCTCCTCTACTTTCTGTTTGCCTTTCTCACTTAAGAATATAGCACTCAATTAAAACATTTGTGAAAAGTTCGCTCATCTCTCTCAAAAGAATATCGCAAGTACAGCTTTAAGTACTATAGGCTTTCCCCTCATGTAAATCACCACTAATGTAAGCTCACTTGGCTTGAATCTACGTAGGGATTTTCGGAATGTAATGAAGGCTTTTGGACTAAGGTTGGATATGTTATGATGGAATGGGTTCATCTTTCCTTAAGCACCCTATTTTCTCTTATCGGCTCATGCTTTGCAAACTTTTTAAGGAATTTTCTTTTCCTTAGGGGTATTAGAGAGACTTAACATCACTCTTTCTTGGTCATGATATTTATTTTCTCCTTCTTTGCTCTCTCCATGCTTTGCATCATTACTTTTCTTTGGATCCCTTCAACTCTTCAACCTATTTACTTTCTTTTTGCATTTTTCTTTTTGTTCTTTCTTTTTCTTGCCTTTCCTTCTCTTACTTTCTTTTATCTTTTTGTTCCTTGATACCTTTTTCAAACTCCTCATCTCTTCCCCCAAACTTACATTTTTAGCCAATTATTTCACAAGAGTGTTAAGGAAAGCTCAGGTGCCAAGAAAGGGTCACAACAAAACAGGTAAAGGCTTGTAATGTGATTATCAAATGAGAAAGGTTTTAGGCTCAAATGGGTTGACTAGGGGTAACAACATTGGTAGGCCATGAAAAATTTCAAGCGGTACAAGGAGAGCCTACAATCATTTCTCAAGCCAAGCAAAACTTTACAATTTCGCCTAGAAACACATTTGGGGCAAGTTCTAGACCATTCGCACGGGTACTTGGACTTGCAACAAAAACATCTCACCTCTCACACAGCTGGATTGTTAAAGAGGATAGAGTCGAGGGCCCACAATGACCATATTCAAGATTGAAAATCATTATGGTTCGACTAAACCACTCGATGATTGCCTAAGTCAACACAAGAGTCAGAAGGTCACTAACTAGAGCTATTTCTTTCTAAAAACCTTGTTTTTAACATAAGCACCTAAGTGTGTTGGTACCAAGTGAAGCATGTTTGACTCTTCGAGCATGACTCAATTAGGTCTTTTTATTCATTATTACTACTATTACTACCTAGACAACAAAAACAGACTCAATCCCTTAAGAAGCAACTCACGCCATCCATCATTGAAAAGAGTCACCCGGTTCACACAAAAACTACCTTTGGAAAGAACAGTAACATTAAAAAAACCAAAGGCTTTTTGTCCACTGAAACATAAAAAGAAGCTACTAAATTAAAAAAAAAAGCTATTAGATTAAACAAGAAGCTACTAAATTAAATATTGACTACTAAAAAAATAGAATAAAGAAACTACATAGCAAACTACTGAAAGGATAATGAATATACAAAATGAGATAGGAAGAAAGAGAATATATACTTCAAGAGAGAAATGAGAGAATATATACAGAATAAAGAGAAAGAAGAAAATATTGTCAGATAGCAGCGTCATCACCCTCAGTCTCCTCTAACTGGATCTCATCATCCTCGGCTCTAGGAGTAGCTAGGTTGGTGAACATCTGGCACACTGCCTTAGTAGTGTCGACAACCAGGTCTGGCTCCTCAGACTGGCCAGCTGGTACCACTAGAGCCGATGGTGCTATGGATCTGCTGGTGCTGGTGGATTTAACTCCATTAGCATATCAAATGGAAGATCACCAGCTGCTGCTATCCTGGTCACCTCTCTCCTCAGCCTGTCAACTAATTTCTTAGATGCCTGGGAATTCTTCATTTTCTTTACCAGCTGGTGCTATCTTGGTCACCTCTCTCCTCAGCCTGTCAACTGATTTCTTGGACACCTAGGACTTCTTCATTTTCTTTACCTGCTTTTCCAGCTCCTCAATCACTGATCCATGTGCTACCAAGGTGTTCATGATGGTGGTCTGGTTCTCCAAGATCTTCTTCAATGTAACCTCCGCTGCAGAGGAATCTAGGGTGCCAGAGTGGATGACTGTGCTGCAACAGTGCTGGATATGTCAGACAGCTTTGTAGTGGCTGTCTGCATCTAGTTATTGAGGCTTGCTAGTATTTGGGAGACTCGCAGTGCAGATAATGGATGAGTGGGAATAGGCACCGACTTCAAAGCCGAGGTGGAAGACACTAATGTTGAAGGTGGGGGCATGGTAGATGTATTGGCTAAAAGCTCTGCTGAAGTAGATGGCACATTGATTGTCTCAGCAGCTACCCCGACGGGCTCGTCAGACTGGCCCACAGTAGTAGAGGGCTGACCCTTCTTCTTTGGGTTTCCACCACCCATCAAAGAATACCATGAGAAAGGCTTCTTAACCCGAAGCTTCGTATCAAAATCCTTTGACTCCACCCGTGCATCCGTAAGGTACTCAATAATAGTGCTGGGAAAGGGTAGGAGGTGTCACCTTTCCAGGCGACCACAGACATGCTGGCCGACATCACAGCACCGCATTGATTGGGTACCCGACCATGATAGAGGCGACTAACACTGCCTGTGGAATTGGAAGATTTGTTTCATTTTGGCACGGGTCTAGTCTTCTACACATGAATATTTGCCATCCCTTTGTCTCAAAGTTTAGGGTGTTCTGCTAAATAGGAACTCCTGTTATGATCCATGTTGAAGGCAGCCCAAGAGCTGCAAGAATTTCAGCTAGCCACGGGCGAGCTATATCTCCTAGTGCTAGCTTTTCCAAGTATTGCACACGCTCCAAATCCTCAAACCGTAAATAAGTGTTAAGGGTGTTATGGTCGAATCTCATCTTCATATTTCTCACTTTTGTTAACATGGTCCCTTTCTTTATATGCGCCACATTGGCGTAAAATTTCTGGACCAGGTATTCCTTGGCATCTACCACACTCTGGGTGAACCACATCCACCCTTTCCGTTCCCAGAACTGTCTCAACATTGTCAGGTTGTATTTATCAAGGTCATTCAAAAGTAACTGACACCCAAAAGTGAGCGATCTCACCGGCCACCACTCTCGAAAACTCGTGAAGGCAGCCAGACTAACAAATCTATCTTCCCACATCTCTTTCTTCTTTGACCTCTCAAGGCTGAAAACTCTAGTATCACCCCCTTGGCCATCATCCAGAATATCATCTACATCCACTGTAGTAGGTGGTGCATCGAAGGCATGTGTAGATGAGGGCTCAGAAGCCTGACTGTCACCTTCTGAACCCTCGGAAGTGCTCTCAAAGGTCGAAGGATCATCTCGGAGTTGATATCTTCCCTGAAGTTGTGGATGTGATTAAACAACAGGCTGCTCTTGCACTGAGTCGCCCTCCGATGCTTCCCTAGACGGAACATAAGAGCTTGATTCGGCGGGATTTTCACTTCTACCTCGACTGGATATCACATTTTGGTTATAGTCTTTTGAAGGGCGAGGGGTAAGGCACTCTTGCCTCGGCCTCTAGAAGGTTCACCTTTCCCCTTTGATGTATCACCACAGCCTCATGATCTAACCATTATCTATACCAAGCAACAGTAAAAATCAGTTCTAGTTCAAGTGAAGATAAACAGACATTCACAGAAAAAACCATGTTTGTAGGGTGGGGAAGTGCGGTCCGCATAATTGCAAGTGCGGTCGCAGCCTGGGTTGTGGGGAGCGCACAATTTGAAATTGTGACTGTAGGATGAAACTGTGGTCTGCACAATTTTGAGTGCTACCGCACATCTGAAGTGCGGTCTACACAATTGTCATTGCGGCCACACATTGGATACCTCAAAATAATAACTCTATGAAGATAAAGATTGGTCTGATCTACAGCCCTGATGGAATTTTTGCGGTCTGTACAATTTCAAGTGCGGTTCGCAGAATCATACTTCACCAACTGCCCTAATCTTCACTACTACGGACAGCACAATTTTTTGTGCGACCGCCGATTTCAAAATTAAATCAGGTAGACTTCCTAAGGGTTTCAATTTTTGCACAAATTTGACATGGTAATAGCAATTAAACATGATAATCAAGATACCCATTCCCCAAATAGCAATTAGGAGTTTACCCAACACAATTTAGCCCTACATGGATATAAAATTGACTTCTAGTGACAAATGGCCTACAATAACTAATAAATTATAAATTAAACTAAGAAAATTGAAGAATCCTAGAAGTAATTTGAGCATACCAGTGATGAAGCATTGTTAAGGAATGATCACAGATGTGTATTTAGCATAGTAGATAATTGAACAGTTACGCGCAGAGTTTTAGCTTTTTTTTTGTGCTCAGAGAGTGAAAAGATTGTATAGTAGCCTTAGGATTGCTATTTATACACAATAGGTCTGGCTAAGGAACAAAGAGAGGAGTGCGGCCGCACTCTGTTACCTGGAGGATCAAATTCCTTTGATGATCTACGGTCCACAGATTTAGCTGTGCAGCCGCAGATTTTGGTGCGGACCGCAGATTTTGCTGTGCGACCGCACTTTGGTTGTTTCTCTAACAAACAAACTTCAGAGAGTTTGTATTTTCCCATCTCAATTTGTGCGATTCGCACAAGAATTGTGCAGCTGCAGTTACCTTCTACTGTAACATTCAAAATTGTGCAGTCCGCATAATACATGTGCGGTTCGCACTTTTTCCATACATAGCTAATTTTTCTGAGCACAGTTCACGTAAAGCACATTCATTCCTGCAACACACTTCAAATTCAGTTAGCACAAAATAAGACCTATCTAAAGAAGAAGAAAAGAAGAAAAAAAAAAGAAACATGGGTTGCCTCCCAAGAAGTGCTTGATTTAATATCGTGGCACGACGTAGATTACCATCACTTGAAATGAATTAACGCCACGATGTGGCCATCACCAACTTTACCCATATAATGCTTCACCCGGTGACCATTGACTCTAAACACCTTATCATTTTTATTCTTCAAGTCCAATGCACCAAAGGGTGTCACACCCACAACCTCAAACGGGCCACTCCATTTAGACTTTAAATTTTCGGGAAACATGCGCAACCGTGAATTGAACAACAACACAAGATCACCCTCTTTAAACTCTTTGTTCCAAATGTACTTGTCATTAAGGTATTTCATCTTCTCTTTGTATAAGGACGAACTTGTGTTTGCATGGTACCATAACTCATCCAACTCATTCAAATGTGCCACCCTTAAGTTGGCGGCGACATCCCACTCAAGATTCAACTTCTTTAAAGCCCACATGGCTTTGTGCTCAAGTTCCACCGGAAGATGACAAGCTTTTCCGAATACCAACCGATATGGAGACATTCAGATAGGTGTTTTGTAAGTCATCCTTTAAGCCCATAAAGCATCATCAAGTTTCTTGGACCAATCCGTCAGGTTAGCATTCACTGTCTTGGACAAAATACTCTTTATCTCCTAGTTGGAGACTTTCACTTGACCGTTTGCTTGTGGATAATAGGGAGTCGTGACTTTATGAGTGACACCATACTTGGTGAGTAAGGTGTCGAAAGCTTTGTTGCACAAATGCAACCCCCTATCGCTTATGATAGCCCGCGGAGTACCAAATCTTGTGAAAATATTCTTCTTCAAGAACGCCACCACACTTCTCACCTCGTTTTAGGTAGAGCAACGACCTCAACTCATTTTGATACATAATCAATTGGGACTAAGATGTACGTGTTTCCGTAAGAACTCACAAAAGGACCCAGGAAGTCAATACCCCACACATCAAAAATATTAATCTCCAAAATGGTTGTGAGGGGCATTTCTTTTTTCTTTGATACTCCACCGACTCTTTGACATTCATCACAACACTTGACTAGATCACTTGCATCCTTGTAAAGAGTGGGCCAATAGAAACCGTAACTTACACTTTGGCTGTCGTTCTCGCTCTATCATGGTGACCTCCATATGGAGAAGAATGGCAAGCCCCAAGAATTTTGCCTTGTTCCTCCTCCGGTACACATCTTCTAATCACTCCCTTTATACAAATCCAGAAAAGGTACGGTTCATCCCAATAATAGTCTTGACAATCCCATTTGAGCTTCTTCATTTGGTTTGAAGAGAACTCATCCGGGATGATACCACTCACAAGAAAATTTG
The DNA here is from genome assembly GCF_000715075.1 of Nicotiana tabacum. Taxonomy (NCBI): domain Eukaryota; kingdom Viridiplantae; phylum Streptophyta; class Magnoliopsida; order Solanales; family Solanaceae; genus Nicotiana; species Nicotiana tabacum. The sequence continues at coordinate 110,955,813 of NC_134084.1, forward strand.
CTAGATTCGCGAACCATGGCACCTCTTTCATTGAAATAGCCACAAGTTGTTCAAGGCCATCATGCGGCCTCCCCTCCTCCTCCAAATGAGACAAGTGGTCTGCCATTTGGTTTTCACTTCCTTTTCGATCTTGAATGTCTATATAAAAATCTTGAAACAAAAGCACACATCTCATCAATTGAACTTTGGAATCTTTCTTCCTTATAAGATAACGAAGTGCCGCATGATCCGTGTAGAAAATCAATTTTGCACCCATCAAGTACTGGCGGAACTTCTCCATAGCAAACACAATGGCAAGGAGCTCTTTCTCCGTAATGGTGTAGTTGACTTGGGAACTATTCATGGTCTTACTAGCATAGTAGACTGGATGAAAAATCTAGTTGATACGTTGCCCCAAAATAGCCCCTACTGCTACACTTGCATCGCACATGAGCTCAAAAGGAACACTACAATTTGGAGCGGTGATAATGGGAGTAGTAGTCAACTTGAAATTTAGCAATTCAAAAGCTCTCATGCAATCATCGTTGAAGTGGAACTTAGCATCTTTCTCCAAAAGCTTGCACAACGATTTTACCATTTTAGAGAAATCCTTAATGAAACGCCGGTAAAATCTCGAGTGACCTAAGAAACTCTACACGCCTTTCACCGAAGTTGGACGTGGAAGTTTAGAAATCACCTCAATCTTTGCCTTGTCGACTTCAATGCCATTCTTTGAGATCTTGTGGCCAAGGACGATGCCTTCCTCGACCATGAAATGACATATCTCCCAATATAGCACCAAATTTGTTTCTTCACATCTTGCCAACACTTTATCCAAGTTTGCAAGACAATCATCAAAAGAGTTCCCGACCACCGAGAAGTCATCCATGAAGACTTCAAAGTAATCCTTCACCATGTCATTGAAGATCGCCAGCGTACACCTTTGGAAAGTTGTTGGTGCATTGCACAACCCAAATAGCATCTGCTTGAAGGTGAAAGTACCATAAGGACATGTAAAGGTAGTTTTATCTTGATACTCTGGAGCAATAAGAATTTGGTTGTAGCTGGAATACCCATCAAGAAAACAATAGAAAGCACGACTGGCCAATCTATCAAGCATTTGATCTAGGAAGGGAAGTGGAAAATTGTCATTCCTTGTGACTTTGTTGAGCTTACTATAGTCCATACACACTCTCCATCCGGTCACTATTCTTGTAGGAATCAACTCATTCTTATCATTGGTGACCACCGTCATGCCCCCTTTCTTTGGGATACATTAAACCAGAAAAGTCCACGAATTATCAAAAATGGGGTAGATAACCCCGGCATCCAACCACTTAATTATCTCCTTTTGGACAACTTATTTCATGGCTTCATTGAGTCTCCTTTGATGTTTAATAGATGGTTTGGCACCTTCTTCCAAGTTAATCTTGTGCATGCAAAATGCAGGGTTTAACCCCCGATATCCGCCAATGTCCATCCAATAGCCTTCTTCCTCCTTTGTAGCACCGCCAATGTAGAGTCTACCTGCACGTTAGTCAAACAAGAGGAAAGAATAGTCGATAAAGTAGAAAAAGCGCCAAGAAATTCATATCGAATATGTGGAGGCAATGCCTTCAACTCCAAGATAGGAGGCTCTTCAATTGAAGGCTTTGTAGGAGGAGCTGTCCTATTTTCAGGATCCAAGGAAAATTTGCGGGGTTCATAAATGTACGACCCCATTCCTTGCAAAGAGTTCACACATTCCATGAAGCCCTTCATCTCTTCATCATCAAAGTTGAGCAAGACAGCCTCCAATGTATCATCAATATTTCATCACAACACTTGTTTCATCCACAATCACATTGATCAACAAGTCCACGGATCACCTTGTGGAACATTCGTCCGGGATTGCCAAAATCTCACATGCCTTTGCATAAGGTGTAGTCATGAAGTTCCTACTGGCTACTTGATTTACTATGCATTTGTTGGTTGTGTTAATCCCACAATAGAATGTTTGTTGAATCATGTTTTCCATCATATCGTTGTTGGGACATTATTGAAGTGTAGCCATGTTTCCAGGAGAGAAAAACTTAGCAATAAATTTTTCGGCTAACTCATTCCAAGTGTGAATTGAATAGTTCGACAATCATTCCAACCAATCTAAAGCTTTTCCCCATAGAGAGAATGGAAAAAGCCTTAGCCTCAATGCATCCTCGGAGACATTCGTTTGCTTACTTGCCCAGCAAGTATCCACAAACCCTTTCAAATGTTTATAAGCATTTTGAGTTGGAGTACCGGTGAAGAAACCACGTTGCTCAAGCAAAATGAGCATCACATTGGTGATATGAAAGTTGCCCATCCTAATATGGGGAGGGACTATTTCACTAGCATTTCCTTCATTGGGTACTACCCGGCGTGGAGCCGCTCGTGGTAGAGGTGGGGGTAGAGCGGACACATTGTCATGAGGCACCCCGCCTCTTCGGTTGGCTTGAGGTTCAAGAGGTACCTCCTCAACTTGCTCATCCTTGCCATCCACATCCCCTAATGGCACATTTCCGAGATTATTGTTTGCTAGCATGGTTGTACCTAAAATTTCTCATACAAGTTAGTAACACGGAAGGAAAAGAATATATTCCAAAAACAAATCCAAATATATAGCTAACACTATTTTAACTCACCAGCAATGACGACAAAAATTGATCCACATTCTACGCACCCAATAGTGAGTGGAAATGATCGTTGGAAGAATAGTACCCAACAAGAGTCGGAGTCGATTTCCATAGGGAGCTACAATGGGTGTTAGGGGTATACACTTGATGAAAGCAAATGGAAAAACTAAATTGCACTTCCAAACAATTGGTTTTGATCTCTAATTCTACTTTTACTCTAACAATTATAAGCTAAGAGAAGAAACTAAAAAGCAAAATATTATTTTTGATGTTTTTTCAAATAGTTAAAAAGCCTAGGGATGTGACATTAACCTAGGTGTTTTCCTAACGGTTTAAATACGTTAACACTTGTTTTATTTATTGAGGTGTATTATAGTTCTCAACTTTACATTGCCCACTCAATACGTCTTGATCAAAGAGTGAATTTTGCCCAAATTGGCTTTCTCAAGCCCAAATGGGTCTCAAACTAAATAGTTGATATGAGCTCAAGTCGTGTTCTCACTATCTCTATTTTGAACCCTTTGGTTAGACTAATCAACCTCTTAATTAGCTCAATTCTTTGTTAGTCAAGTTATCCTAGATTAAGTCCCTCTTTCTCAAGTAAAGATCAAGTAAAAAATGCATGAATTAATGTTTGCAATAATTAATTCAAAAATTAAAGCATAAACTAGGCTAAATAATCAACATCCAATCATAAACAAATATTAAATTAAGTACCCATATGGTTTACACACTAGGTTTGGGTCACAACTCTAGTAATAATCTAGCTACTCATAGTGAAAAAATGAAGAAATACTAATTAGACTCATAATCTAAGATTAAAATGATAAAATATAATCTTTAAACACTAAAATAGTCACAAACTTCCTAAAATAGCAAATTATAGCAGCTACAACAGCTCAAACTTCGAAACTTGACCTAACAATGTAAATCTCGTCTATTTATAGTGGCCAAATATTTATTAACAAAAATTCCCCTTGAGAGGTTCTGCGATCGCACAATTCCATGTGCGGTCCGCAGATTTCTTCAGCTGGCAAGGTCTTGAATTCCGCAACCGCACAATTTTGGTCTGCGGATGCAAAGCATCTTTTGCACCCGCACAATTCTTGTGTGGTTCGCACTTCAGGCAAGATTCACATCTTGGTCTTTTGCACACTCTCTGAGCTTTGAATCATTTGTCAATGCAAACCTTGTTTTGCAGCCGCACAATTCACGTGTAGTCTGCACATTAGCTAAAATACTCATGGGCTCTTGCACTTGATCTGCGGCCATAGATATCCTTCTGCGAACCGTACTTCTTAAGTTATGCGCCCCTTCTTGCCTTGTGATTCTGAACACTATTTTTTGAGTCGGATTTCATCATGGGAGCTACAACTTCCAACATTCTTGCAATTTGCACACTTTTATTAATTTCGGGAATATAAATTAATATTTTCGGACTAAAACAAAAGCAAAAAGGTGCTAATAAGTAGTCAAAATCCACACTTATCAGTGGGGACAGGATTCGAATCGATGACTTAAGTAATTTCTTATTATACGATATCTTCACCATGAATGATAGGATTCCTCCGGGAAGTGAAGGCAGGAGCAGAACCTATTGATTCACCAGTTTGATCCATCTTTTTTCGTATGTGTAGCGAGATAAAGTGTGCTTGTCTAGGCTTTCTCCCTGTCTCAGCCATCTATGTATGAAAACAAAAATAAGTCTGATAACTAAAGTAAAAGAAATAGATACATAATCTAAAATTTTAATAGTAAAGTAAGATAAATGAAGTGACATCTTACACCATTTCAGCGCTTCTTCTAGAATTAGGTTTGGAGTCACCGGTGTGTGGAACTGTTTATTTCTTCCGATTTTCAGTATTCTTTTTACACGTGTTCTAACAATAAGATACATTTCAGTCAATTATGTAAGTGGATAATCATATGTTTATGCATTTCAATGTAAATTTTCAAAAAAATACATGATTTGCTTCAACTGGCCAAATGTTATAATTAGTACTCATCGTGCCAAAAGGATTGATGCCATCACTAGCTAGTCCTAGCCGAACATTCTGAGGTTCAAAAACAAATTCAAGAAAATTGTATCAGACCTCTTTCATGCCTCACCATCTCTAGGATGCCTCATGATTCCATCTTTGTTACTATCCTCAGTATGCCATCTCATGTATTTGTATATTTTAGAGCACATGAACAATTTCTGCAGCCTTAGTTTTAATGAAAAGTAAAACAAAATCTTTGCAGGCTTCTTGGTTTTCTTCTTACCTGTATCAGACACAAGATCTTCATTTCTCTTCTTGTTATGCTTCTATCTAGAAGTGTGATAATACTTACATGTTTCCTGATCATTAGCATCATTCCCCCAAAACAACATACAATCATTTGGACAAGCATCTATCTTGATATAATCAAGACAAAGCTTACTGATGATTTTATTTGGCCTCATAAAAAGAATCAGGGATTCGTGAAAATGTAAATGCGTCCCTCAACAAATCTAGTATCATGGTCATTTCCTTGTCACTTAGCCAAGACAAACACTTTATATGATACAATTTTGATAACAATTCTAGTTTTGAGTATACCCTTCATACAATTCTTGACTTCCATCTCTATGCAATTCGAAAAAGTTTTTGTCATTTGAAGCAGGATCATTATTTAACCTTTCTTCACTACCCACTACTTGTGACGGACCTACATCAACCCCATCGTGTCTTAGGCCCCCAAATGCTTCATTGATCAATAATTCTACAGGATTTTCAGGAGGTAATGTATCTTGTATAACCTCAATATTTATAGAATTAGGCAATACATTTCTTTCACCATGAATACTCCAAGTGACATAATTTTGAAGGAATGGTTTGCAAATCAAATGATCGAGCGCTACATCTCTAGTCTGCCACTTTGCGAATCCACATTTAGGACAAGGTCATTTTATTCTATCTCCTACAATAACATTAGCAAATGCAAAATCTAATAACTGATTTAAACCAAACAAATATTCATTGGTGTTCCTTGTCTTTCTAAAACAAGATTTATTCATAGGAAAGTATTAACTTTCAAGTGCAGCTGATAAACCTTTCAGAATATAAATAAAAAATATCAGTTCTCTATTATTATACTACATAATATTAACTATGAAGCAATAAATACATAAAACAAAAGCCATCTATAATCATAAACACTACCAAACTTGAAAATCCCCGAACAAAAAATGTATTTGCATAGTCATAATCATATGTCCCAACAATAATAAGTAGATTCAAAGACATGGAAGTCAACAAACTATAAGCATCATGATAGAAAATAGATTCACTGTAAGTTATCAAAAAGGAAACATTTTACTCTAAAATATTTGTCGAAAAGAATCTAATTTGGAGAAATTAGTAAGGCAAAGTCCTTGATCTAAAATATAATAATTTGATTTGTACCTGTCATTAGTTTCAATACTCATAAATTGATATCCCAAGAAAAAATCTGTCATTGAAAATCCTTTACTGTATAAGAAAATATGTGACCTATAAATATAGAAATCTCATAGAAGATAGAAATTACGGAAAACTCCTATAAACCAGGGAAAAAAGAAGCAAAAATATGAAGCAACTCTTGTCCAACACTATTTATAAGTATATCTGAGGTTATTTGTGGACTAAAGACTTGCACATTACTAAATAACTTACAGTTTATCTGAAGGAACTATTTCTATCTAAAATTATTTCGAGAACTAAAGACGTACACATTACTAAACAACTTGAAAGAACAAAAAATACTTAAAAATAAATTGAAACGTACAAAATCTTCTACTATCTGTAGAACAACAACAACAATATACCCAGTATTATCTCACACTGTGGGGTCTGGGGAGGGTGGTGTGTACGTAGATCTTACCCCTACCTTGTGAGGATAGAGAGACTATTTCCAATAGATTCTCGGTTCTGCTATATGTGGAAGAAGTGAATAATAGTATTGGAATATACAAAAATAAATTTCTTACCTCTGATATCGATAGAATTCCAAAATCTTCTACTATATTTTTCGATAAATCAGTCTCCCTGTCCTATTTGATCAAAACAACAAAAATTAAACTCGAAACGGAAAAATATTTGACAAATTGAAAACTTGTCACGACCCTAAATCACCTCGGTTGTGGTGGCGCCGCTCGCAGTACTAGGCAAGTCGATTCGACAATTATAACGTAAAACATGTCTTTTTCTTAATTCATTTACTAATCAGATATTATCACAAATCTTTCATTTAAAACATTTCAAAACAAGCGGAAACAAATATGCAAAACATCAAACACTGCCCGACCCCGGTGTCACTAGTCATGAGTCACTAAAATACAATCTGACACTGCATGCTCAATACAAGATGAGTCTGATAAAAATAAATACTAATAGATAGGAAAGAGAAAGGCAAGGCTGCGGACACCGTGCAGCTAGCTTGCTAACTCTGAAAATGCTCTAAAGGAAAGATCAGCTCTCACTGGGATGCTCTGGCGCTTGGATCTGCACAGAAGGCGCAGGGAGTAACGTGAGTACGCCAACTCAGTAAGTAACAATTATAAATAAAGGCTGAGTGAAGTGACGAGCATTTAAAATTATATACAATTCATAACATAAAAACCTCAGTGGGAATAGCAAGATCAAATCGGTAATTAAATTTCGAACATCTCGCAAACCGGCTGTTTGAGTCACGAAAGGAACAAGCAACGGATTTCTCCCGATCGTATTTCTCCCGAGATGAAAGAAAAGATTGGCAATTTGTCTTTTCAGAGCGCTGGGCCAAGTAGCGACACTTCACCCAGATTCGATCATCACGTCAACTTGCTTTATTCAACAAAGTGATCAAGCTTCTTAGCCACCGCCGGCTTGGATTGGAAGGAAGGGCTTCGCTTTCCGATCGCTTTTTGAGGCCCAAGTTATACAATTTTTTCTAGGATAGTCTTTCTTTTTCTGATGGTTCCTGACGTACTGGAGTTATAACATTTGAATTTCATTTCAATGAAAGTTATTTAAAGCATTTGTTCAACATTTTCAATAGAGGCTCAGTATAAAAGAAGAGTGAAAATATTAATTTCATAAACAAGACCCTCGACAAGCCTCTCAGTCACTCGTGACTCAATTCTCATCAACCAACACTCACACTCAGCACGCCCGCTCAATAGATATCTCACAATAACTGTTGCGGCGTGCAGCCCGATCCATAAATATATAGTCGACTGCACTCACTGGGGATGTGCAGACTCCGGAGGGGCTCCTACATCCCCAGTGCTATATCGCTGCGGCGTGAATACAAATACACACACACACACACACACACACACACACACACATATATATATATATATATACCTGAGGCGTGCAACCCGATCCATAAATATATAATCCTCACCATTAGGCCCTCGCCCTCTCTCAGTCATCAACCTCACAGCCATTCGGGCATTTCAGTAAAAAAATCAGGGAACTCAGCCCAAACAGTTTTTATATATTTAAAAGTAGAGTAATGAAACTGAATCAAACAATAAACAAATAAAAATCATGACTAAGGATATGCTTTCGAATCCAAACGGTGTGATGATAGTAGTAAAATATCACTTGAGGGTCCAAACAGTACGACACAAGGCCCCAAACATGGCATTCAGCCCAAGTTAACAAATTTATTTGTAAACACATAGATATCATATAGAGTTTATTGAAATATGCAACTATACAGTTGTCATGGGACGGACCAAGTCACAATCTTTGCAAGTGCACGCTCGTCACCTAGTATGTGCGTCACCTTATTTATCAAAATAGTACAAAATTCTGAGGTTTTATACCCTCAGGTCTAGATTTACAATCGTTACTTACCTCCAACCAGACGAAAATCTACTCCGCAATGCCCTTGCCTCTCGACTAGGCCTCGAATCGCCCCGAATCTATCCAAAATTAGAATGATATCATCAATACATGCCAAAGGAACAAAGCCTACACAAAAATTATCAAATTAAATCAAAATTCTCGAAATTGGCCAAACCCGACCCCCGGGCTCACGTCTCGAAATTCGATAAAAATCACAACACTAGAATCATTATCCTCTCACGAGTCTATACATACCAAAATCATCAAAATTGAACCTCAAATGACCCCTCAAATCCCCAATTTAAACTCTCCAATTTCAAGCCCTAGTCTCCCAATTTCTTCTCAAATTTTCCCACTAATTTCATAATTAAACAATGGAATAATAACCATAAACATAAGATACAAGACCCAAGTAGCTTACCTCTCTGAAAACACTTGATTCTCTCTTGAAATCACAGCTTGAAGCCTAAAATCGTCCAAAAATGATGGAAAAATAATTGAAATTCACGAAAGGGAGCTTATATACTTTCTGCCCCAAGGATTCCGCACCTGCGATCCCATAAGCGCACCTGCGCTTCCACTTCTGCGGAAATATATCCGCTTTTGCAGATTTCACTTAACATTACAACCCTCGCATATACGGTCGCCTTACCGCTCCTGCGGCATCGCAGATGTCGTTCACCAAGCCGCACTTGCGGTCCTCCACGCACCTGCGGCTTTTTTCACTCTTGCGGAGCTCGCACCTGCGATCGTCAATCCGCAGGTGTAGATATGACAGAGGCAGCAGCACCAGCTGCAATTTCTCAAGTTCAAACTTTTCGAAATCATTCCGAGGACCCCCGGGACCTCAACCAAAAATACAAACAAGTCACATAACACCATTCCAACTTATTCCAACCTTCGGAACACTCAAAACAACATCGAAACACCAAATCGACCTCGAATTCAAGCCTAAGGATTTCAAAACTTTCGAATTCCGCAAATGATACAAAACCTATCAAACTACATCCGAATGACCTGAAATTTTGCGCACACATCACAAATAACACAACGGACCTATTCCAATTTTCGGAATTCTATTCTGACCCCTATATCAAAATTTTCACTGCCGACCAAAAAACGCCAATTTCCAATTTCGCCAATTCAAGTCTAAATATATCACAGACCTCCAAAATACATTCTGAACACGCTCATAAGTCCAAAATCACCTAACAAAGCTATCCGAACCATCAGAATTCACATCCAAGACCTTCTACTCATAAGTCAACATCCGGATGACTTTTCCAACTTAAGCTTCTAAATAAGAAACTAAGTGTCTCATCCCACTCTAAGACCACTCCGAACATAACACAACCAACATGATATGGTGAAATACAACTGAACAACACATGAAGAAGCAGAAACGGGGAAAGAGGGGATATGATACATGAAATGACCGGTTGGGTCGTTACAAAACTAAAATAAAGCAGAATTACAAATATAGAGAACGTCAGATTCAGTTTTTATTTTTCAAATCAAACTCCATGAGAGAAAAGTAAAAGTGAATGATTCTTAGATGTTAAGCAAAATTTTGTGCCTATAATCAAATTCAAAAACCCAGAAATAGAAGAAACTAGCCTGGAACAGATTTTCCATCATGTAATCCAAATTTTCTAAATTACTTACCTAAAACAATAAAAGAAAAAAAGAAAAAAAAAAGTAAAAAAGAAATTCTGAACAGTATAAGGACCTGGCCAACTTTAAAACATTATACCTACACAAATAGGGTAATTTCAATGTCAAAACTCTAAATAGTAAGTGTGGTTTTAGATTTTTTAAGGATCAACCAAAAGTAAGAAAAAAATGCATAGTGATTGTAAGAAAAAAAGTACTACATTTCAAATCCTTAGAATTTCAGCAAAGTTAACCAATATTTAGCAAAGAATAAGTAAAAAAAGAAAACTTCTCTTACGATTTACCATACGTGCATGTACAAAAGTGCATATATACTTTTAAAATTATTCACAACTATTAAAAAAATACTTCAATTAATAATGAAGAAAGGAAAATTTTGGTAACAAATCAAAAGGCATCTAACACAAGTAGTAATTGGGAAAATGTATGAAAATATTCATTATCCTAATCATGGTTAAGATCCTAATAGGGCAGTTTTTTTTTCTTTTGGGGATATATAAGAATTGCCCTTCAACTTCACGATTAAACTATTCACAACAGCAAAATTGCTAGGTTTCATCTGGATAAAATGGTAAGTGAGAGGATTTAGTGGCTGAATCCAAAAGCATCTAACATAAATTAATAATGAATCCAAAGCCAAAATACAAATAGGAAGAACCGGGAATAACCTTTGTGTTTGATAAGTGGTTTGCTTGGCTATTATGTGATTCTTTCCACTGTAAAACTTGTAAGATTTCTTTGATGAACAGAACTTCCTCTATTCGTCAAGATTCAAGCAAAATTAATGTGACTCTGACCTTTTTTTTGACAAGTAAACACGTTCTGGTTTTATCAAATCATGTTTCTTCAAGCTTGCATAATCCCTAAATATTGCATAGAGAGAATTTCAATTCAAAGACTTCATGCGGAGAGAGAAAGAGTCTATGAAGTATCTGTGAAAGGCAGAAGTTTCTAGACCGAAAAGGTTGGGAGGAAAAGGAGGGAGTGTAAAATAAATTATGCGCTATTATTTTAGGGTTGCAGAAGTTTATATTCCTCGTAAATTGTATAATATTGTGGGGTCTAATAAATTGCCGCAAAATTATGCAAATTGCAAATAAACCTCCGCAATTTACTCGTTTTTTTGTAGTGCGTCCACTGTGGCATTTGATGTGTCTCCCACGTCAGCTTTGTGGGTCACAATAGTAATTATGCGACCACATCAAGTCGGTTGTTACATAAAATGACATTTTTAATCGTCACTTAATGACGGATTTAATGATACGATTCAATAAAATTTAAGTAACAATCAAAATAAATATTGTATTTAAAGTAACAATACGATACAATATAATAAGTAACAACCATCCAACAAGCAGATACAACAACAATAGGCGAAAAGTGGAAGATATTGGCGTTGGAATAGAGAAACTACAATTATTAAAACCTAATAACTTACTACTGATGACTGGACGAATCTGACAATTTTACACATAATAGATTTTAGTGCACTCAGCTGTTCTTTTATATAATATCTACTCCGATCGCCCAAATCAACAAGAGAATGAAACATTCTTTCCTCAACAAATAATGGAATTTTCAGTTCATTTAGCTTCAAGAATTTATCACACAACAGCCAATGGAACAGTTCTATCAAAGCTACTCCTCCGAACTCTTGATTTATTAATAGATCTTTTCTTGACATTCCCAATTTCTATATCTTTAACAGCCATTTTCCCAGATGATTTCACAAAATTTATCTCCATTGTCCCAACTTGTTCTTTAACTACACTTCCTTGCATGAGTACTCTAGTGAGACCAGAATAATGAAGTGACTCTGCAATTTGCAATGCAGTAATCCCTTTACTAGTTCTTGACTCAATGTCTGCACCTTTTTTAATTAGCAACTCGGCTACATCAACATGACCAGATTCCACTGCACAGTGCAATCCACTGTATCCATCTTCATCCCTTGCATTTACATCAATTCCATGGTCTATTAATGCCTTTACAGCTTCTATTCTTCCTTTGAAACATGCCCTGTGCAATGCAGTCCAACCGTGTTGGTCACGTCCATTTATGTTAGCTCCATTCTCTAGCAGCCTTTGTATGGTTCTTACCTCTCCTTTTCTAGCCGCCACACATAGGCTGTCCCCTACAGTGGCAAATCAAGAAATTAGAGCCTATGAGTGCAATCTATTATTATAATTATTATTGTTGTTGTCATCGTCATTTTTTAGAGTCAATGGGTGCAATACATTTTTTACGATTTAAGTCATATGCATGGACACTAAAGAATTTTTGTGCTAAAAATGTTTTAACTGGTTACATCGGGTTATTTACTTTATTTTTTAGATTATCAAATTATGTCTACTGCTAACAATTGTCATTTTAAGTTATCTTGACTTGATAATGCAAAAAAAAAAAAAAAAGATCCACTGAAAGTGCATAAGTTGAACTTCTTTATACACTAGATAACTAAAGAACGTAACATCAGTATATAATAAGATGGATTACTAGCCTGAGAAATGAGATAGATCACTTGTTACAGTTACATGTTAAATATACTTTTAGTGTAAAAATTCTTTATACGATCCATGTATATAATTAAAATTATTTGCTAGGAGTAATATATAGTAGCTATTTTTAGATATTTTTTTAATGTGAAAATGTGGGTATGTACTATATATAGGTGGAGTAAAAAAAAAAATTTGAGTTAATTAAAATCTGATACCTAAACGGAGGGCGTCAAAGAGCTTGTTATGGCCATGTTCAGCAGCAACATCATAAGCCGTTTTGCCATACTTGTTACGTATATTCTTCTCAGCTCCCTTTTGAAGTAAAACCCGAACCATCTGTTCATCTCCCGAACCAGAAGCAATATGCAAAGGCGTGTCACCATTCCTAGCATTCCGCACATCAGCTCCAGCACCATTCGCCAACAAAAGACGCGCACAATCTCTCCTTCGTTCTTCAACAGCGAGGTGCAAAGCCGTGTTCCCGTCTTTTGTTAGTGCATTCACATTAGCCCCTTTGAGTAGAAGCAGTTTTACTACTTCCAAATGACCATTTCCTGCTGCTAAATGTATTGGGCCAGAAGCAGAGAACTCTGTTTTTTCTGTGCTTGCTTTTTTAGCTAATAAGAGTTCAACAATTAGTGATTCTCCTGTTGCTGCTGCTGTTTCAAGTGGTCTTGAACATGATTTACTATGGGCCTCAATATTAGGTCCAAATTCAAGTAACAATTGTACAAGATCAGGCCTGCTTTGTGAAATAGCTAAATGAAGTAAAGTTTGACCTTCAAAGTCAACTGAATCAACTGGTTTCCAATTAGGGTCACTTTTTTCTAATACTTCCCTAATTTCATCCATATAACCTTTTTTTACAAGATAACACAATACAGGTGAACCAACAAACATGATTTTAATAGCACTATCAATGAAAACTTGTTTTTTCTTAGTTGTGAACCAATCACTTGGGACCATGTCTAAAGTGGAACAAGGGTCCTTATTTATAGCAGCTCCAGGGGCAACAACACTACGTAAGAGGAATGAATCATCAGAGTGAGGGAAAGAGTTAGGGAGAGTTGTGTTTGGAGGGAGATGGTAAATGATCTCTAAGGTGATTGTGGTTAATGGAGAGATGATACCCGATTGAGGACGGATCGAGTAACGTGTCTTGTTCACTGGCTGTAGTCGGAAAGCCACTGGCATGGTGTACATAACGTTCCGGAGAGTTAACTCCCCTGAACACTTCTGACCTGGTTCAAATCTTATCGTCACCAGATTTGTTGGTTCTAAGCTTAATAGTCGATCCATTTTCTTCGATGATCACTTTATACGTGCTCGTAAAAAGTTGAACAAGATTATAAATAATTAGGCGTGACAAAAGAAAGTGTAGTACAGAGTTTGTGATTACAATAGCTCAATGTTCCATAATTCCTTGTGGAGAAGGAAAAAAGGAATTGGTGGGAAGAGTAAGGAGTGAAGTAAATATAAGAGGAAGAATGAAGAGGCCAGCTATAAAGAGGAAATGCCATTTGGTGGTGTCAAGTACAATGATAGACTTGTTCTATTCGGTGTCCGACTTTGTTTTACTACTTGGAAACAGTTGTGTCACAAAAGGAACTATATCTTCTTATGGAAATTTGAGGAATAGTTTTTGAAATTTCCTAAATGGGGAACTAGCTAGAAAGAACGAGTATTGATATGAATAGAAGGGAGGAATTGTTCAATGTAGAAAAGTTCGGGTGATTATTGAAATTTTCTTAAATTAAATAAAACATACTTTGAAAACTTGATAAACTACAAGTTTGAAGGAGATGAAATACAGAAAATGAAGTGGGACTAAAGTATTCTCATGAGGAATGGGAAAATAATAAACCATAAGGAGTGAATGAGCATATCTGACTGTCCCATTATTTTTATTGTTTTTCAGCTTTTCCTATTCCTCTCGTAGTAATTCTTCAAAAACATAGCCCCAACAATCTCTTTTTTTCAAGCTTTAGATTCTTCGTTTTTATCTGAAAAAGAAAGATAACAAAAATAAAATAAAAATAAAAGTGAGGAATGTGAAAACTTGTTTTTTATGTTTCAGATGTCTTTTTCGTTTCGGCATATACCAAAGCATTTTATGGTACAAGGTATACAACTTCTTTTAGTTTATTCCTATATTAAACTACTTAATATTTTATTGACTTTGTCATTAATCAAGAAAGATGCTACTATTGTACTTTAGGAGAAATATTTTATTTTAATTTATATTTTCTATGATTTCATATAAGAAAAATATTTTTACTTTGTGCATTTGACAAGGGAAAGGTGTAAGAAATTTTCAGATGCTTCTAGGAGTCTCTCATTGAAGAAGCTTAATTCCACATAGAACAAAGAAAATAATATAATCTTGAACAAGTCGTGAAAAACTTGGAGTTTGTGTTCTAAGATTTACTTGTCTCTTCTAGTGTTTGTTACTAATTGTTCATTTGGCCATCTTAATTATACTTTAATAATGCTTGAGTTGTTTTCTTATTTAAACCTGTTGAAAATTATTTTTTTTAGCCGAGAATCTTTCGGGAAACAATCTTTCTGTCTTCACAAGATAGGAATAAAGTTTGCATATACTTTATCCTTTCTAGACCCCACAATATCGAAATATACTAGGTATATTTAGGGGTGTTCATAAAAACTCGAAAAATCGAACCAAATCAAAAACCGAACCACACCGACAAAAAACTGATACTTTTTAGGTTTAGTTTGGTTTGGTTTTGATTTTTAAAAATCGATCAGATTTGGTTTGGTTTTGGTTTTAACCAAAAAATAACCGGAAAAAAAACAGAACCAAACCGACTATAGAAGTAGCTATTTAAATTTATTATTATACTTATAAAAGTAGCTATTTAAATTTATTATTATACCTATATATATATATGTATATTTTTATATAAAGTTTCTAAAATTTTATGGTACATATTAGTCATTTGTATTTTTAGTCTAGTTCTTTGCTATTATAATAATCTAATTCTTTGCCTTCTAGTTTGATTGGTAGTTTTCTTTTGCTAAGTACAAGAATTTATTTCATGTTAAAAATAATCGATTTTTAATTAAATATTTAAAATTATTTATTACTATTTGATTTAATCATCAATATATTTTGGTAAATGATAAATTTCTCAAAAAGCTTCACAAACCATGAACACCCATACGTATATTGTTGTTGTAATTTCTTGTTAAGTTTGTAAAACTTTTTAAATTATGAATATATATTTTTATGTTGCTAACTTCCATCTTATAACATTTCTTGAACAATGTAGCCTATTTTTTGGTGGATCTAATCTCTTCTAATTTGACATAGTTCCTATTAAATTCTTAACATGGCATTTGCCATCTTGTATGATACTTTTTTTGTGCACTTTTATTTGTCATGTTTTGCTTTTCGAGAGTTAATTTGACTAAATTTGAAAGCTAAATTGCATTAGATTTTCTTAATATTTTAAAATTTAATTTTATATATTCAAAAATTATACGAAAAATACTATAATTTGTACTTTTTTCTCATATCAATATGGTGAAAAATATGTCAAAACATTGGTCAAAGTTTATGTAGTTTGACTCTCGTAAGGCGAAATGTGACAAGTAAAAGTGAACGGAGGGAGTGCTTCTTCTGGTATAAAATAAATATCGTTTCTGATTTTCATATCCATTAACAAAATAATTTAATAACTTCAAGCGTAATTCTTTAGGGGATAAAACTTTTATACGCTTCAAATTGTACGTTCTGTCGTAAGTTTGTTTTATACTTTTGTTAAACTTTTAGAGACTAAAATTATTTTTAAACATTCACCAAATATGTGGTAAAGTCCTTTTCAAGCTAAAGGTACCAAATATGTGGTAAAGTCCTTTACAAGCTAAAGGTACCCTAAAGGCCTAAACTTGTCCCACTTTTTTCTCTAGACACTTAGAACCGTAATTTGTATTTATTGAACACTTTAAGTCCTTCAAAAATGTGTCAATTAGACACATTTTGCTGACGCATCAAAGTATGTGATTTCCACTCTCGTTGGGCGAGTGGAGTGTCTAAAAAATGGTTAATTCATTTTTTTCCCTCTTTCTCTTTCTTTTTTTTTTTTTTTTTTTTTTTTTTTTTTTTTTTACTTTTCTCTATTTCTGCTTGAAGGTGGATCCACCACCCGGAAGTTTTCAAAAAATCGAATTCTTACTTACGAAACAAGAACACTCTGAAAAAAACCTTAAAGAATTTATTTTTTTAAGATGAAAAACAAAACACAGCAAAATTATATACTCAGTGTTTGAAATCAATCAATTAAAGGCCCAATCAAACATTAAAATAGATGAATGTCTAGCCGAAAGCAACACTTTTTCTCTTATCTATCATGATAAAGATCAGAATTTTCATTAACCAAATATTGAAAGAAAGGCCAGTGAAGTTTTTAATTTTATAAAAAGCTCTCTAATTTCTCAATTCAACACAAAGTAGATACATTACTCAAATCTTAATAAAAAGGTCATATGCTCATAGAAAGAATGGGATAGTACACGCTAGGGGCGACAGTTATAAGGCAAGATATGAAGGCATAGAGCCACTATGGATGATTGACTTTCATTATTTACAAGTTATAGAATTTTTAGGAAAAGTTACAGAAAAATTTGGAAGCAAATATGAAGATACAGAAAGATAGAGAAGAAGCGGAGACGATTTTTGACGCCATAGCAGCCGGTTAACAAGATTTTTGATTCTTTCCCCTTAAAAAATTTTTCTTTTATTTTCTCCTTATTATTTCGGGTCAAAATCCATGTGTTACTATCTCATAGTTCTTTTTGTCATGTCGGCCGCGTGTGAAGTGCACATATTTATATTTTGACAAGTCTCCACAAAAATGTGTCTAATTGATACTCCCTCCGTCTCATATTATGTGTCATATTTCTCTTTTATACGCCCCTTAAGAAATATTAATTCGGAAAGGTATTGGACTATTTTACCCTTATTTTGTCATAAGATATAATCTATCTTCATTGAATATTTATTCTATTTATGTGTTATCTCCATCTTCAAGAACAATTATTATTAAGGGTAAAAAAGGAAAAAAAATAATCAGTTTTGTCATGAACTTCTAAAATGACAAATAATTTGAGACAACTACTTTTAGTAACCACGACTATTAATATGAGACGGAGCGAGTATACTTTTAGAGGAGTTTAAGTGTTCAATAGGTACAAGATTGAGTTCAAGTGTCTAAATAGAAAAGTGGGACAAGTTTAGGGGCTATGTAAGTATTTGGCCTAATATTTACATATGGTAATTGTTTATGCACTATATTCACTACTAGAGCTAACAACAACAACTAAAACAATAAATCTAATATAATCCCATGAGTGGGATCTGGGGAGGGTAGTGTGTACGCAGACCTTATCCCTACCTTTTAGGGTAGAAAGACTATTTTTGATAGACCATCGGCTCAAGAAATGAAGAAGAAAGCAGTAACAACAGCAATACCAACATATAACAAGGAACACACAGTAATCATAACAGGATAATTAGAGGGCAGGCATTATCAACAACAATATAATAAGAAAACATGTAGTAACCAAGGTTGTCAATAACCGAAAAACAAGGCTCACTAACTACTACTAATACTGGCATGGGAAAGAAACACACTCGACTACCTACTAACTTTGTACCCTAATCATCGACCTCCACACTTTCCTATCAAGGGTTATGTCCTCGGTGAGCTGAAGCAACGTCAAGTCCTGCCTAATAAACTCTCCCTAGTACTTCTTTGGCCTACCTCTACTGTAATGATCCGACCGGTTATTTTGAGTTTTTGCACTTCGCTCGCCAGTTCTCGGGCATGACTACCTTGTGTGATGTATTATGACTTATGTAAATCGTCGATTTTGGTTTTCAGGGTAATCGGAATGAATTTGGAAGAACAGTTCTCAGTTTGAAGCTTAAAATTTGAAAGGTTTGACCAAGTTTTGAGTTGTTAGTATATGATCTTGGATTGGAATTTTTATGATTTGATTAGCTCTGTTAGGTAATTTGGGACTTCGGAGCGTGATCGGAATGCATTTTGGAGGTCTGTGGAAGGTTTAGGCTTGAATTGGCGAAATTGGGATTTTGGCATTTTTCGGTTGATAGGTGAGATTTTGATATAGGGGTCGGAATAGAATTTAGGAAATTGGATTAGGTCTGTTGTGTCATTTGTGACATGTGTGCAAAATTTCAGGTCATTCGAACGAGGTTTAATAGACTTTTGGATCGAAAGCACAATTTGGAAGTTTTTGGAATTCTTAGGCTTGAATTCGATGTGATTTTGGTGTTTTGATGTTGTCTTGAGCGTTCTAAAGGTTGGAACAAGTTTGAATGATGTTATGAGATATGTTGGCATGTTTGGTTGAGGTTCCAAGGGCCTCGGGTGAGTTTCGGGTGGTACGGATCATTTCATGTTGGAAAAAGTTGCAGAAAAACTGTCGTTGGTGTTGCAGGTTTTTGACCTTCATGTTCGCGATGGATGTCTAGAGGTGGCAAATGGGCGGGTTGGGCTGAATTTGGGTGCGTCAAG
Organism: Nicotiana tabacum; assembly: GCF_000715075.1. Taxonomy (NCBI): domain Eukaryota; kingdom Viridiplantae; phylum Streptophyta; class Magnoliopsida; order Solanales; family Solanaceae; genus Nicotiana; species Nicotiana tabacum. The sequence goes on from NC_134084.1 coordinate 110,975,015, forward strand.
ATGGACTAGGTCAATAAATGGGTCATTGCCCAACCCAGCCCAAAGTGCATTTGGGTTAAGATGGGCTGGATTAAGATAGGCTAAACAATGGGTCATAACCGAACCCGCACGACTTGACCCATGTTTTAGAACCACGCTCATCTTGAATAAAAAAAATCTTTTACCTTAAAACATATGAGTTGACAAATATTTTATGGGTGGGGGATGGGGGAGGGGGGATTGGAGTGGGTGGATGGTGCAGAAAAACGAAAAAATATAAAACAGAAAACAGAAAATTGAAATTATAAAAAAAAGTAAAAAAAAAATTGAGGGGTTTTGCGCGGGGGTAGGGGGGTAGGGTGAGTGGTGCAGAAAAATAAAAAATAAAAATTGAAAATACAAAAAAAAAGGAAATTTGTTTTTGAGGGGGTTTGCGTCGGAGGGTGGGGAGGGGAGGGGAGTAGGGGTAGGGTGGTGTAGAAAAATAAAAAAATAGAAAATTGAAAATACAAAAAAAAAAGTGAATTTTTTTAGGGGTTTTGCGCGGGGGGAGGGGGGTGAGGGGGGGTGAGTGGTGCAGAAAAACAAAAAAATAGAAAATTAAAAATACAAAAAAAAGCAATTTTTTTTAGGGGTTTTGCGGAGGGGGGAGGGGGGGTAGGAGTAGGGTGAGTAGGTGGGTGGTGTAGAAAAACAAAAGAACAGAAAATTAAAAATACAAAATAAAATAAAATTGGGGCAACTAAGTAAATTTCTAGATAAGTTGGGTTGATATCCTTTGTTTTGGGTGAGTTTCATGGGTTGTATTTGGGCTGTTAAATGGGTCAGAATGGGCTATAAAAAATAATGGGTTAACTTGGGCTTAACCCAAATTGACCCATGAGCTAAAATGTTTGCAGCCCAACCCATTAATCTCTGGGTTAGTTGGGCGAGTTAGATGAGTTTGGGCTCAAATTGCCACCCCTAGTCCCACGTTCGCGAAGGGCTGAGGTCAATGGCCACCGCGTTCGCGTTGAGGAAGTGGAATAGCTGGGACCCCAAGACAATTGTTCTATGCGTTCGCGTAGTAGAGGTCGCGTTCGCGAAGAGGTGTGTCAGTTGTGCATGGCGTTCGCGAGAGGGTTGTCGCGTTCCCGTAGAAGGAATTTTGGTCAGTGAAGCTATGTGCTTTGCGAACGCGAGGGAGCTGCCGCATTCGCGATGAAGAAAAATCTGGGCAGACAGATTATATTTGGAAATCGAGGGTTTAAGTCCAATATCACAAAAATCATTAGAAAGCTCGGGAGAAGGTAAAATTTGAGTAGGTTTTTAGTGGAGCTATTGGGGTAAGTATTCTTCACACATATTTGGTTTAATTCCATGATTTAGTCTTGAATTTCATCATTTAATTTGAGAAATTAGAGTGAAAATTGGGGGAAAATGGAAGAAAATTTTGAGAATTCTTTTGGGGATTTGAAGGGCATTTGATGTCGGATTTTGATGTATTTGATATGTACGAACTCGTGAGAGCGTAAGGATTCTATTGATGTGATTTCTATCGGATTCTGTGACGTGGGCCCGGGGGCCAGGTTTGGTCAATTTCAGGATTTTTGGTATAAATTAGATATTTTCGAGTGAGCTTTGTTCCCCTATCATATTTTGATGGTATGAATTGTCTTTTGGCTAGATTGGGAGCATTCGGAGGCCGAGTCGAGAGGCAAAGGCAGCGCGGGCTAGAGTTTGGACCAGATTGAGGTAAGTAATGATTGTAAATGTTTGTCCTGAGGGTATGAAACCTCAAATTTCACATCGTTGTGCTGCTTTGAGGTGACACACACGCTAGATGACGAGCGTGGGGTCGTGCACCATTGGGGATTGTGACTTAGTCCATCCCGTATGACTGTTAAGTCGTAGATTTGATTGTAAACTGTTTGATATCATTGTGTTTGGAAATTTTTACCATGTTTTGGGTTGAATGCCATATTTGGGCTTCGTGTCAATTTTTTTTGGACCCTTAGGGGATTTTTACTACTATTCCTCACTATTTTTACTTCATATATGCACTCAGTCATGCTGTATTCTACTATTTTCATAACTCAGCCATATTATTCCGTTTTGATATTTTAAATGTTATTTTGTGCTGAGCATCATGTTTTATTGTTGCCCTAGTGGCATGAGAGATTTCTGACAGAGTGAGGCCGAGGGCCTGTGTTTTGAGGATATTATGGGATCGGGCTGCGTGCCGCATCAGTGTGGTACTGATTTATGATTACGAGGCTGAGGTCCTGATTGTTATGCCACGAGGTGGTTTGATATGAGGCATAAGGCCTATTTGATTATGCCACGAGATGGCTTGTTATTGCGTTTGGGCCGTAAGGGGCCCCTCCCAGAGTCTGTACACCCCTAGTGAACGTGGGTACCCAGAGTGAGATGTGATGTAGCCCGAGGGGCTGATGTTGTTCCATGTTATTGCCCGAGAGGCGATTCTTGATTTATGTTATGCCTGAGGAGTTGATTACGAGTGATTGTAAGGTAGCCTGAGGGGCTGGTTCTATTGATATTATGCCCGAGGGGTAGTTTATGGTACATATTTTGCCCGAGGGGCTATTTATGTTTCTATCGTTTTTACTCACTATTTTTATCACTCGTTTAAAACCATTGAAAGTTGTTTAAAAAGGGTTTTACTGAAATTGAGCTTAATTTACGAAGAAAATGATTTTTGTACTGTTTTGGAAAGGTACTGCATTTGTTGTAGAGTTACGCTGTGTTTTACGTGTTTTTTTACTGCTCAGTTTTCAATTACCTTTATTACTTACTGAGTTGGAGTACTCACATTACTCTCTGCACCTTGTATGCAGATTCAGGTATTTCTGAACTCGGTAACGAGTGTTGATTGCTCAGTGGTAGAGTCATCAGAGTTAGCTAGGTAGCTGTCTGGCATTCGTAACACTGCTTTTCTCCTTCTTGTTTTCATTAGACTGTATTTAGTACATTTTCACACTTTTCTTTGTATTCAGACCTTAGTAGATGCTCGTGACTTGTGACACCCCGATGTTGGGCTTGTATATTATTTTCGCATTGTTCATTTAGACTTACATTATGAAACATTTGTTTAATAAAAGGCTTAAAAATGATTCTTATTGATTAATGGTTAATTTGGGAGTTGTGTCGGCTGGCCTAGTTTCATTATAGGCGCCATCACGACCGGGTCGGTTTTAGGTCGTGACAAGTTAGTATTAGAGTCTAGGTTACCTAGGTCTCACGAGTTATGAGCAGGTTTAGTAGAGTCTCGCAGATCGGTACGAAGACGTCTGTACTTATCCTCGGGAGGCTGCAGAACCTTTAGATGTGATTTCTGTGTGTTGATGTTGGGCCAGTCTGGAGGACTTGAGGCCGTGTTTTGCCTATAGCTTGAGCACTGAGGCGTTAATTGTGTGAGCATGTGCTTCTAGATTTGTATGTCTGATAATATCCCGATTAGTAGGAGTGATGACTAGATAGCTATGTGATGAGTATGAGGTGACTGCGAGATGTGTTCATATGATTTGAATGGGACGAGAAGGGAGACTCTTGGGGGTAGTAAGAACTATTTAGTGCTTGATTTCCATCTTGATTTGATGTATAGCCCGAGTTATAGGAGTGTGAAGAATCTTTTCATGTTTTCTAGTTGGGGAGTGAAGTAAATTTCATGTTGCGATATGAGTTCAGACGTAGGAAGATTAAGTGACTGTGAAATGTTATGACGGTGGAAGGGTGTAAAGAGATGTTAGTTTGAGGCGAAGCAGGTGGGTTATCTCCCGCGGAGTGTTTAGAATTGGCGTGATCCTTTATGTTGTTTATTAGAAGATCTCTGTTACCAGTGAAGTATATGTGTTGCAATTTGAATTTGGGTCGCCTAAGAGAGTGGGCTTGACTGTCACAAGGGTGAATACGAGATTTGCAGAAGATTTAAAGTCCTAGATGGTCTGTGTTTCACGAGCTTATGAAGGATTGAGTTTAATCTCACTATGGTATTATGGCAGTAATAGAGTATATGCATTATGAGTTATTGTGTGTTTTGAGCTATGGATTTGAGCCAAGTGGGGGAGTCTACTATTGATTAGTTGATTGCATGGTTATGTGCTATGTTGGTTCTAGTTTGAGGTGTACTGGTGAATCAGTTATGGCTTAAGGAGGATGAGACCGAGGATGGCTCGAGTAAAGGAAATTTCAATAAAGGTTATGTTATGCTTTATGGGTATATAAGAATCATAGAATGACTTGAGTTGTTTTGAGTAAAGGGTGTACGGTGCATAGAACCGGAAGTTGCTCGGTTGTATTAAGGTGATATTACGTTCTGCGGTGTCGGAGTGCTAATGAAGCACGAGTCATCCGGTCCGTTTGATCGGTCTAATTGCGGTTTGAGTAGAGAGGATGACTCTCGAGAATGGTTCTAGTAGGTTCAAGATTTTACATGTAATAATTGGAGATTTTAAGGTTGTTTGTTTGGCTAGAAACTGAGGTTTGCATTGGAGGGTGTCAAGACTTGTGGCATTTCTATACCACTTATGGGATTCTTTATATCAGTATCAGGAAGGTGAAGGTAACGACTTTGGATTCGCAGGAAGTCCCTTCAGGGTAGGTATTTTGAATGTGGTACTTTTGGGAATATTTAAGAGAGTATTCAGCGGCTTATGAGCCTTAGACGGTGTGGTTTTATGCTTGGGTCTCGTGTGGTGAGTCTGGGTTGAGGAATTGTGGTGTTATAGAAAGAAGGAGTATCAAGTTGAAGGTAAATCAGAAGGAAACTCGGATAGATGGGATAGCTTGGTAGTAGGCCGGATCAGCATGGTAAGGATATGATTAGTTCTTTGGATGCTTATGAGGTAATAAGTTTATACAAGTGTTTCATGGTAATGCTCTTAGGTTTTAGTAGCCTGCGTAGCTTGGTTGAGTTAGAAGGATTTAGTCCTAACAGGTTTGGTTTTGTGCAAAGGGGAGTCAGAGAGTTCTTGATGATTTCTACCACAGTTTGGAGGTGTATATTTTCTAATGGCATGAGGAGCATGGGATGTATAATGATTTTCTACTAGATGGGATCAAATGGGAGAGTTCTTGGCTAGTTGAGTACGTAGTTGCTTGTGGCTCGGAATGGATATGAAGTTCTCATGTTTACCCTAGGATGTATGGTATATGTGGTATGTTATGTAGGAGTGAGATATGCATGTGTAAGGTCACATTTCAAATTTGAAAGGAATGTCACAAATTCTTAGGCAGCTCGGGCAGCTTCAGATAATTAGGGCAATGATATTACTAATTGGTGTGGCTTAATGAGGGTATACATTTCAGAAAAGGGCAATGTGATTAAGTTGATGATACTTCATTAGTATTTCGGCACTCTCCTGTTGGATCGATTGCTGATATTCGTGTTTGCTTGGTATCACAGAAGAATTATAGGAGTACCTCTCGTGGGATGATTAGGTGTTAGAGGTATGTTATGTATTCGGACGGTGGAGTTGGGATCAGATATGGCAATTCACGTGCTGTATGGATTTGGAGACTGAGAGTTCTCATAGACAGGTTAGGTCGTGGTTGTGGACCGCGTATATCTGTCTTGTGTGGTAACTATTGGGGGTTTGGAGACCCGAGTGGATCTTTGTTGCTTGGTGTGTTAGATTTTGGATATGATATTGGGTATAGACTGGTTGTCTCAATGTTGTGTTATTCTGGGCTGTTACGCTAAGACGGTGACGTTGGCTATGCCGGGGATGCCACGAATTGAGTGGAGAGGTTCGACGGATTATGCTTTCAGTAGGGAGGTTTCATTTTTGAAGACCCAGCGGATGGCTAGGAAGGGTTGTTTTCTTATTTGGCCTTCGTGATGGATGTTAGTGCAGAGACTCCTACCATTGATTCAGTCCCAGTGATGAGGGATTCTTCCGGATGTGTTTCCAGCTACCGGGCATGTCGCTGACAAGGTTGTTGATTTTAGTATTGATTTGGTGCCCGACACCGTATTGTATAGCACCGGCAAAGTTAAAGGAGTTGAAGGAGCAGCTTCAGGAACTCTTTAATAAGGGGTTCATTGGTAGGCCAATATGGAGATGTATTCTACATCGAGTCGGCTTGGTTGACACCGAGTTGTATTGTTGAGGGATGTGTTGATTGGATTATTATTGAGCTTATTAGAGATCTGGGGAGGCCTATGAGTTACCTTTCCGTGTTGCGAGGCATTGGGATTTGTTGGTTATAGGCACATGTGGTGCGGTTTTATTGGGTCTCTCAGTGGAATTCGAGCGGGAGGAGTATTGGGTGTTGCTCGTCGGATGGTGTATCGGTTGTGTCCTTTCGGGTTTGTGTAATGGTATGTCAATTGCTTCGCAGTGGTTATGATGATTGCTTTGGTTCTAGACATCTAATTGTGTGTGGTTGTCGATTTGAGCATAGTGACTTAGAGGTGTTTCATGTTGGACCAGTGTTTGGATGAGGTCGCGCATTGAAGAGAAGCTATGTATAGGTATGATCCTGCGGGATAGATTCGTATGTTATGGTTCTACGATGTGTGACGGGTTCTCAACATTGTGTCTGGTGGTACTGGTGAGCTTGCGGTACAGCTCTTTCATTTGAGTCATTTTCATTATTCGAGTATGTTAGGATTATTGCTTATTGGTGCGCAGATTGCATGAGTTGTGGCTTTAGTTTGTATTGATGAGTAATGTCACCAGAGTAGTTGTGTTGGATTAGATAAGATCGTTAGGATCTATAATGAATACAAACAGATTCGATTTCAGCATGTTGGAAGGATAATATCGAGGTTCGGCTCAGAAATTTGCTATGGTCCTTGCCAAGGGAGAAGTGGCTTCATGAATGGTTGATCTGAGGAATGGTTATGACTTACTGCGTGTTTCATTTATCATTGACAGTATACAGAAGTGTTGGAATGAGACTTCATTTGATAAGAGGTATTATCGGTATTCGGTTGTTTTGGACAACTGCTATGATTATAAGCTATCATTACGAGTGTTGGAGTATGTGGTATATCATGTAATGGCATTTGAGTCTGTGGGTATGGTTTGTTACAGCTTGTTCGAGCTTATTCAAAGAATAGATGTGAGATTCTAATCTTGTAGATGATTTCAGAAGTGGAAATGTGGTTCTAAGGTTTATGGGCTAGGTTGGATTGTAAAATTTCAGTTACATTGTGTTATCGGACCTATATGAGATAGGGTGACATGGGATCACCCCCCCGGGTAAGTGCATGGTAAGGTTTCACAGCGATTTGATGGTTTTCGGAACAACTCCGGGCACGTTCGAGGACGAACGTATGTTTAAGTGGTGGAGGATGTAACTACCCGATCGGTCGTTTTGAGCTTTTTCACTTCGCTCGCTAGTTCTCGGGCATGACTAGCCCCGTGTGATGTATTATGACTTATGTAAATTGTCGGTTTTGGTTTTCAGGGTAATCAGAATGAATTTGGAAGAACAGTTCTCAGTTTGAAGCTTAAAATTTGAAAGGTTTGACCAATTTTTGAGTTGTTAGTTATGATCTCGGATTGGAATTTTTATGATTTGGTTAGCTCCGTTAGGTGATTTGGGACTTAGGAGCGTGATTGGAATGTATTTTGGAGGTCTGTGGAAGGTTTAGGCTTGAATTGGCGAAATGGGGATTTTGGCATTTTCTGGTTGATAGGTGAGATTTTGATATAGGGGTCGGAATAGAATTCCGGATGTTGGAGTAGGTCCGTTGTGTCATTTGTGATGTGTGTGCAAAATTTCATGTCATTCAGACGAGGTTTAACAGACTTTTTGATCGAAAGCGGAATTTGGAAGTTTTTGGAATTCTTAGGCTTGAATTCGATGTGATTTTGGTGTTTTGATGTTGTCTTGAACGTTCCGAAGGTTGGAACAAGTTTGAATGACGTTATGGGATATGTTGGCATGTTTGATTGAGGTTCTGAGGGCCTCGGGTGAGTTTCGGGTGGTTAAACGGATCATTTCAGGTTGGAAAAAGTTGCAGAAAAACTGTTGTTGGTGTTGCAGGTTTTTGACCTTCGCATTCGCGATGGATGTCCTGCGTTCGCGAAGGGCTGAGATCAATGGCCACCGCGTTCACGAGGTTTATGCCGCGTTCGCATTGAGGAAGTGGAATAGCTGGGACAACAAGGCAATTGTTTTACGCGTTCTCGTAGTAGAGGTCGCGTTCGCGAAGAGGTGAGTCAGTTATGCATCGCGTTCGTGTAGAAGGAATTTTGGTCAGTAAAGCTGTGTACTTTGCGAACGCGAGGGAGCTGCCGCATTCGGTATGAAGAAAATCTGGGCAGACAGATTATATTTGAAAATCGAGGGTTTAAGTCCAATATCACAAAAAACCATTAGAGAGCTCGGGAGAAGGTGAAATTTGGAGATTTTCAGTGGAGCTATTGGGGTAAGTATTCTTCACTCATATTTGGTTTAATTCTATGATTTAGTCTTGAATTTCATCATTTTTTGAGAAATTAGAGTGGAAATTGGGGAAAAATGGAATAAAAGTTTGAGAATTCTTTTGGTGATTTGAATGGGCATTTGATGTCGGACTTTGATGTATTTGATATGTACAAACTCGTTAGAGCGTAAGGATTCTATTGATGTGATTTCTATTGGATTTCGAGATGTGGGCCCAGGGTTCGGGTTTGGTCAATTTCGGAATTTTTTGTATAAATTGAATATTTTCGAGTGGGCTTTGTTCCCCTAGCATATTTTGATGATATGAATCTGATTTTGGCTAGATTTGGAGCATTCGGAGGCCGAGTCGAGAGGCAAAGGCATCGCGGGCTAGAGTTTGGACTGGATTGAGGTAAGTAATGATTGTAAATGTTTGTCCTAAGGGTATGAAACCCCAGATTTCACATCGTTGTGCTGCTTTAAGGTGACACACACTAGATGACGAGCGTGGGTCGTGCACCATTGGGGATTGTGACTTAGTCCATCCCGTATGATTGTTAAGTCGCGGATTTGATTGTAAACTATTTGTTATCATTGTGTTTGGAAATTTTTACCATATTTTGGGTTGAATGCCATATTTAGGCTTCGTGCCAATTGTTTTGGGCCCTTAGGGGATATTTACTACTATTCCTCACTATTTTTACTTCATATATGTACTCAGTCATGCTGTATTCTACTGTTTTCATAACTCAACCATATTTATTCCATTTTGATATTTTAAATGATATTTTGTGCTGAGCATCATGTTTTATTGTTGCCCGAGTGGCATGAGAGATTTCTGACTGGGTGACTGAGCATCATGTTTTAATTCTCAATCATATTGGTATCAGGCCCGTATGTTGGTTCCGGAGCCGGGTACAGGTTCAATATAACATTTAAGACTTGCTCAAAAATTTGGTGTCAATCCGAGTAGTATAAGTACGTTTCGGCGCGTTCGATGTAAATTGAACAACTTGAAGTTCATAAGTTTGATTCAATTGGTTTTAGGGGGGTAATTCATAGATTTAGTGTTGTTTCGGGCATTCTGAGGGTTCGAGCAAGTCCGTTTTATGATTTCAAACTTGTCGGTATGTTTGGGCAGGGCCCGGGGGCCCCGAGCGTCAATCGGGTGAGGCTCGAGTGAAGTTGGAAAACTTGGGAAGGAGATGAAGCTCCAAGTTGCTGTCATAACCGCACCTGAAGTTGGTCAGCCGCAGGTACAAGACCGCAGAAGTAGTCATCCCCTCGCAGAAGCGGCCAAGGCAGGCCAATACAAAAGCCGTAGAAGCGAAACCGCAGAAGCGGCCCAGTGGCCCAGCTGAATTTCCGCAGAAGCGGACACCTTTCTGCAGATGCGGTGGGCGCAGGTGCAGCCCAAGACTTTCACCTAGTATCTTGAGGTAAGTTCATCCTATTTATTTCTAGTTTAATACTTTGAATCTCTGGTAGATTAACACACAAAGATTTAAGGAAAATCACGGGATTAGAGAAAAACCTAGAGTTTTGATAAAAGTTAGATAACCACGAAATTTATTATGAAGTGAAGTTAATCCTTAGGTTATGAAGAACAACTTTCTTCGAAATTTTTTGGAATTCGGGCGCGTGGGCCTGGGGTCGAATTTTAGGAAACTTGTGTTTGGGGTTGGGAAATTACTTTAATAGTTAAAATGCAAACTTGTGAGCTTGTATTGACTAGTTCCTACCTCGTTTAATTAGTTTTGTATTGTTTGGCTCCAATTTAGGGTTTAAGCACGTTCTTGGTATTGGAAGTACGCTTTGGAGCGAGATAAGTCTCCTTTCTAACCTTATAAGAGGGAATTGTCCCCATAGGTGTAATAATTGAATAAACTACCACTAAATGCGGGGGGCTACGTACACACTAGGTGACAAGAGTCCGTACGTAGCTACTACTATGTTAATTGTCCGGGTAGTTTAGGAGCCGTATCATGATAAATTTGTAAATGTTTATATCCTTTCACGCTAATGAGATCACTTAAGATATGCTAGAAATTTGGTAATGAACCTATGTGAACGTATGCACTTATTTGAACACTTGTATGAATTATTCAAATATAAATGCGCCTTTATGCTACTTCTTGATGATAATTGATATTTGTGGATTGGGCCGATCGCCTCGTTAGAAATAGATGAATCTATGGTTCGCGCCATTCGACCCTCTGGTAGTGCACAATTTCTTTTCTGTTGGACCGGGCTGCCGACCTCGGCATAACGTGCGCATGATATTTATGTAAAATCTTATTCATGACTTGGTTAAATGCTCTGAAATGTAAATGGCTAACTGTGATACTATCGATGCATGACTTATCACTTCCTGCTATAATTTGATATTATCTGTGACATTCATGCTCAGCATAAAACTTTATTATATTATTGACCCTAGTAAGTATCAAGTTGACCTCTCGTCTCTACTTCTTCGAGATTAGACGAGATATTTATTGGGTACATATTATTTATGTACTCATACTACGCTTTTGTACTTAATTGTACAGGATCTGAGGTAGGTACATCTGGCTACCAGTTTGGTGCGCGTTCCTAATCATAGTCCGAGACTTCCACGGTGAGCTGCCCCCTTCCTATGCCGTTCAACAGCTTGATGGAGTCTCTCTTTACTTTTGGCTGTCTATTCTATTTCAGACAGTAGGATAGATTTACTCTTTTGTATATTCTACTAGATGCCCATATATCTATGACACCAGGTCTTGGCTTGCCTGACAATGGTGTTGGGTGCCATCATGACCTGTAATGAAATTGGGTCGTGACAAGGAGTGGGTTGAGAGGGAGGCCAAAAGGTATCATGGTTCAGGTAGCTTTGGTGGTGTTCCTTCTGGGGTCAATTTCACCACGGCAGAAGTCGTTCTTATAGGCATGATCTGATGGCATCCCTAGTTCACTGCGGTGCATCATCTGGCCATGGTTCTCACAGTTCTCATCAGGGCCACTCATCACTCAATGCCCTTCCAGCCCAAAGTTCGTCTCGAGCTCCATCGGTTCAGGGCTCCTCTATGCCAGGTTCTTCTACCAGGTATCCCGATGCTCGGGGCTCCATTCAGTCCCCTTCACCAACACCAGAGAGTTGTTTTGAGTGTGGGGATTTGGGCATGTATGGAGGCATTGTCCTTGTCGTCATGGGGGTTCAGCATAGTAGAAGATTCAGGCTGTATCTTTATCCCCGGCTACTTCATCAATCGCCCAGCCAGCTCGGGGTAGAGTTTAGTCAGCTCGGGGTCGCCCTAGAGGTGGAGGCCGATCAGGTGGCGGTCAGGCCCGTTTCTATGCACTTGCTGCCAGACTAGATGCTATTGCTTCAGACACATTGATCACAGGTATTATCTTTGTATGTCATCGAGATGCTTCTATATTATTTGACCCTGGTTCCACCTATTCATATATGTCGTCATATTTTGCTCATTATCTGGACATGCCCCGTGAGTCTCTAGTTTCATCCGTCCGTGTATCTATACCGGTGGGCGATACTATTATTGTGGACCATGTATACTGGTTGTGTGTAGTGACTATTGGGGGATTAGAGACTAGAGTTGATCTATTGCTGCTTAGCATGGTTGATTTTGATGTGATATTGGGCATGGATTGGTTGTCTCCATGTCATGCTATTCTGGACTGTCACGCTAAAACGGTGACGTTGGCTATGCTGGGGTTGCCATGAATTGAGTGGCGAGGTTTATTGGATTATGTCCCCAGTAGAGTGATTTCATTCTTGAAGGCTCATCGGATGGTTGGGAAGGGTTGTCTTTCTTATTTGGCCTTTGTGAGAGATGTCAGTGCAGAGACACCTACTATTGATTCAGTCTCGGTGGTACGAGATTTTCGCATGTGTTCCCTGCAGACCTATCGGGCATACCACCGGACATGGATATTGACTTTGATATGAAACCCCAAATTTTGTGTCATGTGATTTTTTTGAAGGTGACGCACATGCTAGGTGACGGGCCTGTGAGAGTGCATCGAGAGGATTGTGACTTGGTTCATCCCATAGAAACTGTAAAGTTGAACGACTTGTTGTTAGCTATATGCTCCCTATGTGTTATAGAAAGATTGATTGTAAATCATGCTAGATACCATGTTTAGGCTTTATGCCTGTATTGTTGGGACCATTAGTTGTCGTTTCTTACTGTCATCTCACTGTTTTTATTGATACTCCATACTCAGTCATGTTCATGCATTTTTATATCATATCTTCGTCTCTGTTATTCTATTGATGCATCATGTTATTGGTGTTTGGGCTGATTTTCCTGATTTCTGAGAGCTCGAGAAAATGGAGAGATTGATGACTGAGTGAGGCCGAGGGCCTAATTATGAGGATATTATGGGATCGGGCTGCACACCGCAGCATGTTTCATTAATTCTGCCATAATTGGCATTGATATAGAGCTTGGGTTGAAGGAGCCCTCCGGAGTCTGTAAATACCTCCAGTGAGCACATGTACCTACTGAGTGCGAGTACCGAGTGCCGAGTGCTGAGAGATTGTGAGGAATAAGTGAGCGTGAGGTTGGAGTGATTAGGAGGACTGAGTGATGATTGCCCAAGGGGAAGCATATGATTTCATTATTGATGCACATAGTTGCCTTATATCCTTGTTTTGCGAACTATTGAAAGATATTTTATCGGACTTTACTTGAACTTGACTTAAACTTTGGATTGAAAGCATGCTCACTTTACTGAATTTTATGAAATGAACTATATTTTCATAGCTCGTCACTACTTCTCAGTTCCTTATTTACTTTTGTTACTTAATGAGTTGGTGTACTTACGTTACTCCCTACGCCTCGTGTGTAGATCTAGTAGTAGTTGGCCGCGGAGAGTGTTGATAGTTTTCGTAGCTGGTTGTTGGAGATAGTGAGGTAGCTGCTCGGCTTTCGCAACCTTGCTTTCTTCTTCCCTATCTTTCCTTTAATTGTATTTTGGATTTCAGACTATGTTAGTCTTGTTATTGTCAGACCAGTTATGCTATATGCTCATGACTTAGTGACACCCTGATGTTTGGGGCTATCTTTCCGCGTTTCTATATTGAGTTTAACCCTTATTTCTTTTATGAAAATTCTATTATAAAAAGGATTTTGGCTTATCATTTAATGAATTATTGAAGTATTTTGAAAGTCAGCTAACCTAGTACCATCGATAGGCACCATCACGACTGGTCAGGGTTTGGGTCGTGACATTTAAGTTCTATTGTATATTTGGTTTGTAAATCTTGTGTCTTTAAAATGGCTTCTAGGCCAAATTTCTATGTTAGTTTCCCTTCTGTATAGGTAATTGATACGAATGATTACGCTTGCATGTCTTATTCCCTTTAAGTGATATATATTCTCATGAGTTAAGACACTGTTATGGTCTGTTGTAAACCATGCTACTAGTTTGTTGCTATACTGCTTGTGGTCATGTTAGGCTCCTATATTAGAAGTCTTCATGTGAAATTGCATATACCTCTAACTACAATTATTTTGAATAAGTCTCGCTTGTTTAATGTCTTTTCTGACCAATTTGGTTAATATTTTGTGCTAAACTTAATTTTTGGGAAATTAGCATGTGTGTGTTTGTCCTGTTAACTCAATAGACTTGCTTCTTAAGCCCTCTTAATGTGTAACTGTGTTCATCATGCTTCACTCTTTCCCTTGTTAAATAATTGCTCAACATGGTGTTAGTTTTTTCTATGTCAAACTTGCTATGTAAAAACTGTCTACCTAGTTGGTATGTTAAAGCCCTCTTGTTGGAGCAACCTTGTTCCTTTAGCTTCTGAGAATGATGATCATTTCTAATAGACTTTAGGATTGACAATTGGTTACCATATATGGTTTCTCCCTTCTAAGTCTGGTACGAGTTCGTGTATGGCCCTGAGTGTGTAATTGATACACTCTCAAACTTGAGATGTGTTGGGTTATGTGTCTATTGTTCGTATGAAAGGTGAAGCTTGCTGAAGGCCCAGGTATTACTAGGTTATTTCTCTTTTGGGCATGTTCTGTTTATTGGGCCTGTAGTCTTTCAATATGTAATATTTGCACTTGTATTCACTATTTTGGGCTGGTAATAATTTATAAACAAAAACAGATGGGGAAATTAGTAAAAAAGTGTAGGATACCCTAATTCTCACATAAATGGGTAGAAAATATGTCTATAGGATATATGTGGTCTATTCTCTATTTGCTTTACATGTTTTTAATTTCATATGTAGAAAGCCTTCCTATATGAGTCACACGCACACACACTTGCCAACACATATTGTATAGTGTTTGTTGTATCTGTTTCCACTACTGTGCACTCTTAAATAACATGTCTATAAGGCGCGATAATGCAATATTTTACTTACCTAGGTGCCATGCCTATAGGACTTCGAATGATTAATCAATCAATTGCTTCAATTGTTTTTAGTGTACTGCCCATCTAGAAACCATGACTATAAGGTTTAACAATCAATCAACTGCTCCATATTGTTTGTACTACTTCTCTTAGATAGCATTCCTATAGGGATAAAACTATATAAAATTAAATTCAATTGCCAACTACTAGATATCATGCCTTATGACACTGTCACCTGCCTAAGGAACTTGTCTATAAAATCAGCGTTGGTAATTCATGATTCTAGGTTCGTTTGACTGCCTCTTTGTGCAAACAATCTAGAGATCTGCCTATAGGTTTGTAATCTGCAAATAAGTTGCATGTACATTGCTAAAAATCATAATCATTTAGAAACCATATCTATATGACTTATAACAATTTAATCTATCCATATATTAGCCTACGAATGCAGCATTACCTGTTTGATACTAGAATTGTACACGGTGAAATCAGAGAACTTGATTTCTCGCTCTCAAGTCATTTCGTAAGAAGTGCTTCGAGACCACGAGAACAGGAAGCCACAGTCGAGTTCCCGACCCCGGGGCTCGTCGAGGCCTGACTCAGAGAAAACGGAGATCAAAGCTAGGACAGAGAAGCTCCCAAGGCACACGGCTAAGTCTGACAGGGCCGGCCTATCCAGAGCCTATGCTGAGGTGTCACATCAAGCCATCCCATCTCCATACTTTATAATTAATCTCCACGTACTTGTAGCCGAGTTCCCCTCCTATATAAAGGGGACTCACACTACCTTGTAAGGGACTGATGTTGCTCAAAGAGGAGGATCGTCCTTGGTTAGCCGAGCACTTGGAAGCCCCGGGTACAGTCCTAGTCTTGTTGAAAGCACAAGAAAAGATCTTTAGGAACACCCTAAACTTTGAAGCCAAAGGCCAAATTCTACTGCGGACCTTCAAATCACAATCCGAATGTGTTCTTAAGGCCAAAATCGCCCAACGGAGCTAACAGAACCAGCAAAAATCAAATCTGAGGTCAAATATTAAAAAGTCAAACTTGGTCAAACCTTTCAAATTAAAAGCTTAGCTTAGAATCATTCTTCCAAATAAATTTCGAATAACCTAAAAACCAAAACCGACGATTCACATAAGTCATAATACATCATACGGAGATACTCATGCTTGAAAATTACCAAGCATAAGTGCAATTGCTCAGAATGACCGGTCGGGTCGTTACAACACCATGCCTTGTTGATATTGTTATTTAACTTATGTTTATTATTTGTCTTGAGAAGAAGCGAGATTGAGTTTGCTTATTAATTGCCTTGAAAAGAGTATGAATGGAGGAATTTGAAATTTTAAAAGCTTTCATTTGAATTTCGTATTTTTTTGAGAAAGAAGTGAGAAATATTATAATAAATTGAGAAAATCTATGTTCAACCGCGTCGCAACTATATTCCGCGAGCGGGGTAAATTTTTACTACTCTCATGGGAGTGGGCCGTTTGCGTCATCAGGATGAATAGATGCATCTATGGTTCATTTCGTTCGACCCTCGCCAGTGCATATTTTAAATATTTATGTTGGATCGGGTCGTATGATCTTGGCATGATTTGCGCATGATTGAATTGGTTGCTTGGGAATTTATAATAACTGATATTGCTTCATTGGCCTGAGATATAAATAGTTAAATGATGAAAAATAAATTTGGAAATTTCTTATTAATAAAAGAATTATTTGCTTACTTCATGATAATGAGCTTACAGCCGTTCTATGTAATCCATGCTTAATTATATCATTGGTATTTTATTTATAGCCCATAGTAAGTGTCGGAGTCAACCCCTCATCACTACTTCTTCGAGGTTAGACTGGATACTTACTGGGTATGCGTTGATTTACGTACTCATACTACACTTGCTGCACATGTTGTTGTGCAGGCACATATATGTTTAGTGGCCTTGTGGGCGCAAGGGCATGGTTAATGCGGGGACTTAGGTGAGCTGCATTCCATGTTACGATTAGCATTCAGCAGAGTCTCCTTCAGACTTTCCTGTCCAATTTGTATTCCAGACAAATTCTGTATTTTATTTTATCTTTCTAATTGATGCTCATGCACTTGTGACATTGCGTTTTTGAGTGATTGGGGGTTGTTCAGTATTGAAATTGTTAAAATATTATTATTTACTATGTAAATTCCATCTTTTACTATTAAATTGAAGGAAATCAAGATTTCAAATACTAAAGTGAATAATTAAGTTAATCAAAAATTGTTGGCTTGCCTGGCAGCGGTGTTAGGCGCCATCACGACCTTTAATGGATTTTGGGTCGTGACATATTCACCTTAAATGGTGGTGCAGTGAATTGGAAAATTTCCAAACAAGATATAGTAGTTGATTCAATGACTGAATCATAATATATAACAACTAGTGAAGCCGCTAAGGAAGTTGTTTGGATGGAAAGGTTCTTAACTAAACTTGGTGTAGTTCCTGCAATAGGAAGTGCAGTTCCACTGTTGTGTGACAATACTGGAGCCATTGCTTAAGCAAAAGAACCAAGATCATACCAAAAATCCAAACACATTCTGTGAAGGAATCACTTGATAAGAGAAATCATTGAACGTTAAAACGTCGAGATTCAAAATGTTGATGGAAAGGAAAATGCTGGAAACCCAATTACTGAAGCTCTTGGTGCAAAGGAGTTTGACAAGTACAAACGGTAATTGAGAATGAGGTACAAGAGTGACTGGCTCTAGTGCAAGTGGGAGATTGTTAGGGATATAATAGATATGCCCTAGATCCAATCTCATATTTGATGATTTGAACATATTTTTGTGAACGTTATTTGATATAAAAATGTATGGCATTTGATATTCTTTTATCATAGTTATTATTAATTGTTTGATTAACTTGATAAGGTCCTTGATTAAATTTTGAGACTTGTCATTGTGATGGAGATCATGATAATGAGAGTAAAGTCTCTTACAATTTAATCTAAAATTGTTCTTGATTGTAGGATTATTAATTTGGATACTAGTAATTCGGTTAGATAAATATTTATGTGATCGTCTTTATGGGATAAAGATTAGTTGATCTCATTAACTAAATCAAATAAATAGATGATGCATATAGAGATAGGATCATTGAACCGACTAATTAGATAATTCCTAATGGTTAGAATTACTACAAACTGTCAATAGGATATTCTCTTGAAGAATGTGATGTAAGAGTTTCCTTTGACCTGAGATCACCATAGTAATTGATAAGTTATTTATTGTGCTTTGATACTACACACCTATGGCCCTAGGATGATAGCTGAAAGGATATTGGGCATGATTAAATACTTGTAGAATTAGTGATTGATCAAGATGGAAATTGTCAACTCTTGGTAGTGAATTTAAGCTTCGTGTTGTCATGAATTATAAATGACCAAATTAAGACCTTGGCCAGGGAAATTGAATGAAAAAGAAGAAATGAGTTTGTTAGGTCATTCAATGATCGATTATATTTGATATGAACACATAGTTGGTCGCCTATTTGGATTTGACAGTTGAACCATATCCTAGGGTGACCCAGATATATAAGGACAGAAGGAGTTACTACATTATTCTTCTCTTGATTCTTGAGAGTAAATTGTATACTTCATTCTGTCTGGTCATTAAGGAGTGTTGCTAGACGCCACCCTTGATTAGTATATTGATGTGATCAATTTACTAAAGGCTTAGTATTGAACCTATGGGGTCGCACACTAACGAGTGTTCTGATCTTTGCAAAAGAATTAATTGCTTTATTATTTGGTAATTAAATTAAAGAATTTAATTAGTCAAATAAATTTAGTTATTAGTTCAAATGAAATATTATTATATTCTTTGCTAGCACAGATGATATAATTAATATTGTGAACAAATTGAAGTTTTCTATTTGGAATAGAAAATTAAAATATATCTCTTGATTGAAATATATATGTGATATATATAATATATGTGATATATATAATTAATATTTATTTATTTAAGGTATGTATATAAATATTAATGAAGGCTTCTAAGTAAATCCTATTTTGAATTGGATTGACGAGAAGTCCATAAAGGACGTGCGGCTACTTTAGACCATTAAGAATGGGATTAAAATTTTTTAATACAAAATACTAATTAGTACTTATATTCCTGTGACGACCCAACCGGTCGTCTTAAGAATTAACATCTTGATCCCCTATAACTGCTTTCCCCGAGTCTAATTCCGCTATTTTGATTGCCAGGATGTTTGGTTTTAAGTTTCGAAGAGTTTTGGGACACTTAGTCCCTAAATGAGAGCTTAATTGTTTGAAAGTTGACCGTAGTCGGAACAGCATGAAGACGGCCTCGGAATGGAAATCTGATGATTCTGTTAGCTCCGTTGGATGATTTCGGGGTTAGGAGCGTGTTCGGATTGTGTTTTGGAGGTCTGTAGCTAATTTAGGCTTGAAATGCCGAAAGTTGAATTTTGGAAGTTTCCGGTTCGATAGTGAAATTTTGATCCGACGGTCGGAATGGAATTCCGAGAGTTGCAGTAGTTCTGTTATGTCATTTGGGATGTGTGTGCAAAATTTCAGGTCATTCGGACGAGGTTTGGTAGACCTTTCGATCGAAAGTGTGTTTTTAGAGTTTTTGGAATTTTTAAGCTTGAATCTGATGAAAAGTAGGTGTTTTGATGTTGTTTTGAGCGTTCCAAAGGTTGGAACAAGTTTGAATGATGTTTTAGGATTGGTTGGCAGGTTTGGTTGAGGTCCCAGGAGCCTCGGGTGTGTTTCGGATGCTCAACAAGTCATTTTTGAAACTTAGGAAATTGCAGAAAATGTTGCAGCAGTCAGTTCTGGTTTCCTTCATCGCGTTCGTGAATAGGATCTGGGACTAGGGGAAAAGTTTGGCCTTCGCGTTCGCGAGAGGGCCTCCACGTTTGCGAAGAGGCTGGATAGTTGTGTTATGCGCTCGCGGAAGAGGAATTGGCCCAGTGGAGTTTTGTGCATCGCGTTCGCGTGGTGCCCGTCGCGTTCGCAAAGGTTCATCTGTGCAAGGCATCGCATTCATGGAGTGAGGGACGCGTTCACGAAGAAGGAAAAATGGTCAAAGTTATTTTGTGCTTCACGAACGCGAGGCTTTGACCGCTATCGCGAAGAAGGAATTTTCTGGGCAGATATAAGATTTCAAAATCGAGGGTTTTAGCCATTTTTATCAAAACTTAAGCTTAGGAGCTCGGATTTGAGCGATATTTTGAGGGATTTTCAGAGATATTGATTGGGTAACGATTCTTAACTCATTTTTACTTGTAACCCATTAATCTAAACATGAATTCATCCTTTAATTTTGGAATTTGTATGAAAATTGGGGAAAAGTTCTTAGGCCAAGAAATTGAGTTTTGATTGGGGATTTGACATTCGGATTTGGATAATTTTGGTATTGTTAGACTTGTGAGAGTGTGAGAATTCTAAAACTATAAATTTTACCCAATTCCGAGATGTAGGCCCGAGGGGCATTTTGGTCATTTTACATAATTTCGCGTATTAGCTTAGATTTAATTGTAGAATTAGTTACTTGAAGTGTTATTTACATTATTCAATTGAATTGAATAGATTTGGGTCATTTGGAGTCGAGTACTCATGGCAAAGACGTGGTGTTGGGTTAATTTTGTGCCGGTTCGAGGTAAGCGGCTTGTCTAACCTTGTGTGGGGGACTTTCCCCTTAGAATTGGTATTGTGATAATTGAAATGCCTTGTACGTGAGGTGACGAGTGTGTACTTGTGCTAATTGTTGAAAATCCGATTTTTCATTAAGTAACCTTAATTGTGTTTTCCCTTTTTATTTATTTTACCTGCACCTTTAAACCTGTTGTTAGTTAGAGAAGCATGTCTAATTGACTTAATTGTTTTATTTGCTTTAACTGCCTTATTTGTATTACGTGAAGCATGGTAGATTAGAATTGTCTGTGTTACCTTGTTATGAAGTTGAGTTTTTTTGAGTATTCCTTGTGCCATTGTTGTGTGTTTTACTTTGGGACTACGAGACGGTATCCTGGGAGATCCCCTGTACGCATTTACGATTTGAGCTGAAGTGTGGGATACCGAGAGATCTCCAGCCCGTATATTGAGGATACCAAGAGATCCCTATCATAGATTGAGGATACCAAGAGATCCTCGGGATACTAAGAGATCCCTAGCATACATTGAGGATACCGAGAGATCCTCGGGATACTAAGAGATCCCTATCATACATTGAGGATACCAAGAAATCCTCGGGATACCAAGAGATCCCTAGCATATATTGAGGATACCGAGAGATACTCGGGATACTAAGAGATCCCTATCATACATTGAGGATACCAAGAGATCCCTAGCATACATTGAGGATACCGAGAGATCCTCGGGATACTAAGAGATCCCTATCATACATTGAGGATACCAAGAGATCCTCGGAATACCAAGAGATCCCTAGCATATATTGAGGATACCGAGAGATCCTCAGGATACCAAGAGATCCCTATCATACATTGAGGATACCAAGAGATCCTCGGGATACCAAGATATCCCTAGCATACATTGAGGATACCGAGAGATCCTCGGGATACCAAGAGATCCCTAGTATATATTGAGGGTACTAAGAGATCCTCGGGATATTGAGAGATCCCCAGTTATCATCCTTGTTATGAGTGGTACTTCCTGGTGTTTGCCATTATTGCTGTTTCCGTTATTGTACTCCTTATTATCATGTGTAGATTCTTACTGTAGATTTTCAACTGTACTGCTTATCTTATACTGTCATGTCTCATATTCTTTATTTTATCTCAGTAGGGCCCTAACCTTCCTCGTCACTACCCAACCGAGGTTAGGCTTGGCACTTACTGAGTACCGTTGTGGTGTACTCATGCCCCTTCTGTGCATTTTTTCATGTGCAGATCCAGGTACCGCTACTCAGGCCTCCTATCCTTGAGAGAGGCGACTGCTTAGAGACTTCGAGGTACAACTACCGCGTCCGCAGACCGAGAAGTCCCTTTCTATTCATGTTTTTAGTAGTTAGCCCTTCTGTACTTCTGTTCTTATTAGACAAAATTCTGAAGTTAGAGCTATGTAGTATTTATTTTTCCTTAGCTTATGATTCGTGGGTTTCCGGATCTTGGATTTATGTTTTGGTATTAAGAGTTAAACATGGTGTATGTCGAGCGGCACATTTAAACACTGTTACTACTTTATTTCTGTTTTAAATTGTTTATATCTACAAATTTTGGTTTTTCTTCCGCAAATTAGGCTTACCTAGTCGTAGAGACTAGGTGTCGTCACGATGGTTTACGGAGGGCGAACCGGGGTCGTGACAACTCCAATTTGGAATTAGATCTTATGGAAAGTCCATAAGGACTTGGCAGTCACGATGCCAATTTGAATGGGAATTCAAATTTCCATTGAAAATTTCCAAAAAGTTTATCTATGTATAAACTTTTATCCTAAGTAAATCATTACCTCAACCAAATAGGAAAAAGTTTTATAGGTGATGGAGAAAATTTGCCACATCATTAATTCTTGAGAAGAAAAAACACAATGTGAAAATGAGAGTGCAATACAAAGCCAAGAGAGAAAATACAATTACAAGAAAATTGTTTCTTGTTCTTCTATCGTTGAGTTGAGATTTTTGAGAAAGAATTCAGCACAAGTTTCTTTGTTCAATTTGTTTGTAGTTTTCGTTGATCAAAGAGTTGATAGAAAGGATCGACCGGTGTGAATACACAGAGTCTTCACACTATCAATTTTTTTTGAAATGAGACTCTCTTCATCGGGTATGTCTTAGATTCGATATTTGACATGTAAATAAATTTTAAACACGAAAAGTTCTGCCTAGTATTGTTATTGTCTTCCGCTGCGTATTACGAACATCTATGTACAATCATACACAATTCTCTACATCGTTGACCACACAATCTTCTCAATATCCTTGCATTTCTCATCATAATAACCATATGTGAGGGGCATACTAAGACGAGAGGAGCTTCCTAGGGAAATATCTGCATGCACAGCCATTGTTGTCACAATGCAGGCAACAAAGAATGAGAAAACCGCCATTAAAGCCCAGTTCTTGTTCACCATTTTGAAAAGAGAGTAGTGGAAAATGACGACTTAACAGAAAGTGAAAATTGGGAAAGCGTTGGTGAGGAATTGTGATAGAATCTGAGATTTGTTGATCATAGGCTAAAAACTTGTGTTTTGGTTGTTGTAACAACACTTTAATTATTGCATTTTACAAAGGTTTGAGCTTAAATGATAATGAATTGTACTAAATTCATGCTTTATGCCTTGCGGGAAGAGATTCCGACTTAAGAATTAAATTTGGGATGAATTTGATTAATTTGAGGCTTTGAAGTCTGAGTAAAAGCGAAATAAATCAAGTCAGGATCGTGTTCGGGGGTTGCAACGCAAGCCCGGATAGCAAAACAAATGAAAAAACAAAGCAGCCCCAAAAATTACACTGTCACGCCGTGTCAAATGAAGCAGAACTACTCTATTACGGTCTAAAAAGGGTATAATTGTCAAAACTCATTCCTACACGATTAAAAAGGGTAAAGCAGCAATTTTGGGAGAAGATATCAGATTTTAGAGAGAAGAAAGAGAAGGAGACTCATCTTGAAGCATCAAAAATCAAGAGGAACAACATTTTGGAGCAAGGATTAAAAGAGTTTTTCTAAACTTTCTTCT
The DNA here is from genome assembly GCF_000715075.1 of Nicotiana tabacum. Lineage (NCBI taxonomy): Eukaryota > Viridiplantae > Streptophyta > Magnoliopsida > Solanales > Solanaceae > Nicotiana > Nicotiana tabacum. The sequence goes on from NC_134084.1 coordinate 110,998,442, forward strand.
TGTATCTAATTATTTTATGTTTAAGACTTATATTGTTGATGTTTGTATGAATATGAGTGGCTAAAAACCCAAATATTCCGGGGTCGTGGATGTTAGATGATTATGTTGTTTGAAGCTTAAATTGATGATCTTGAATTTATCGTTATGGGTTGTTTATTTGATTCTGCTGTTAATTATTTTACTGCGTAGCTAACAGAGAAATACTATTTATGAATCTTGAGTTAAACTTGAAAAAGGAAATTCTTGATTGCACATGGAATCAAATAGAACAAGATCTTGATCCTGGGCATCGGGTGAAAGATTAGCGATTAAGATAGAAATATACTTAATTGCCTTGTTTGGTTGAAAAATAGGAATTGTAAATGCATTTGAGTTAATATTAATGCCATAGAAATATAGGTATTAATTTAACTCGAATAAGTGCATAAGAATTCGACAAATTCTTATGGGTATTATTAACCCTATAATCAATAACCCAGATAATTCAATAAATCATTCTTAAGCTAAAAGCGTAGCATAATCTCTAGAAAGTCCATGACCCTGGAATATCTCTTTTATTAATTGTTAAAAGAAAATTACATAAGTGGCGTAGTAACTTTGCGTTGTATTATTGTTTGATTACTAGTTAAATTGTAAACTGGTTATTTATGTATTTTGTGAAGAATTAGCTTGAATCGATAATTGTTTGAGTTTGCATCAGTCGATAAGTTGATCATAATTCCTCGTGGGAACGATACTTTACTTATTACTATATTACTTGACGATCGCGTACACTTGCGTGATATTTTGGTCGCAATAAATTTTTGGTGCCGTTGTCGGGGAATTAGAAATTAGCTACTTGACTGAGTTAAGATTTTATTAGCTATTGGTTTAAGCATTAATTTTCAGTTTACTTTGTTTGTGTCACGCAGGCTCTTCTCTTGAATGGGGAGGAGTAGAAGCACAAGCAATCTCTTCCCTCTTGATCCTGAAATTGAAAGAACACTTCATAGAGTGAGGAAGGAGTTGGAAGCTAGAAACAAAACAGAAAGAGAGTTGGAAATTTCAGTTCAACCACAACCAACAGTGATTGTAGGTAATGGAGGGCGTCCGGTGATAGAAGCTGCAAGGCCAAATCTTGCTAATATGACTCAGCCTATTATGAAGCCTAATATCACTGGTCACTTGAGCTTAAACAGTACATGGTACAGTTGATTCAGTCCACTGGGTAATATGTAGGTCTATCTCATGAAGACCCGCAGAGGCACATTCAGAATTTTTTGGAAATCATGGATACTTACAAATATCCAAATGTTTCCAAGGACTATGTCAGGCTGACTTGTTTCCTTTTTCATTCTTGGGGGAAGCTAAAGAATGGTTGCAGAAGGAGCCTGCTAATTCAATCCATACTTGGGATGATTTAGCAAAGAAATTCTTAATCAAGTTTTTCCCCAATAAAAAGACAAAGTCTTTGCGGAGCCAGATTCTTGGGTTTCAACAACGAGATGGTGAGACTCTTCGCCAAGCTTGGGAAAGATACAAGAAACTACTCCGAGACTGTCCACATCATTCTTAGACTGATGAGGTATTGGGGCATACTTTTGTTGATGGATTAGATGAAACTTCAAAGATGAATCTTGATTCATATTGTGGAGGTAGTTGCATGGCGAGACCATATAGTGAAATACAACTTCTGCTAAACAACTTTACTGCTAATGATCATAATTGGCAAGGTGAGGGAGAACCAAGGAGAGCAATGAAATAGAAAGCAGTAGGGGTACTTGAACTTGATGACTTTTCCGCCATGAGAGCAGATATAACAAAATTGGCAAATCAAATGAATAGAATGACAATGAATCAGACACAACAAATGCAACATATTCAACAAATGTCGATTTGTTGTGAAATGTGTGGTGACAATCACACGAGTGACATGTGCCCCACGGATCCTGAATCTATTTATTCTGTGGGACAACAAAGTAGAGGTCCGATGAATCAACAAGCACAATATGGGAACACTTACAATGCAAACTGGAGGAATCATCCTAATTTCTCTTGGGGTGGAAATCAATCAAATCAGAATCAATATAGACCCCAAGGAAATTTTAATCAACCTCAAAGGCCACCCCAGCATGTAGAAAAAAGTACAAATGATTTGTTGAAGAAATTGTTGCATGACAATCAACAACTCAGAACTGATTTTAGAAATCTAGAAAGACAAATGGGACACCTAGCTACAAATCAAAACACTAGGCTTGCATGTGCTCTTCCAAGTGATAAAGAGAAAAAACTGCAAGTTAGTGCAATTATACTTAGAACTGGAAGGGAATTAGAAGAAGTTCCAAAGAAGAGAAAAGACAAGCTTATACCCGAGGGTGAATTGATTCCCAAAGCAACACAGGAAGCAAAGAAAGATGATACAGTTTCAGCGCCCGTGAATGTTCCAAGGCCACCACCACCTTTTCCACAAAGATTGCAGAAAAAGAATGATGATCGCATGTTCAACAAATTTCTCTCTATGTTGAGTCAGATTCAATTGAATATTCCGTTGGTAGATGCGATTCGTGAAATTCCAAAGTATGACAAGTACATAAAAGATATTGTGGCTAACAAGAGGAGATTGACTAAATTTGAAACAGTTAAACTTACTGAGGAGTGCACTTCAAGGGTCCAAAATAAGCTTCCTCAAAAGCTTAAGGATCCTGGCAGCTTTACTATCCCTGTGAGAATAGGTAATGTTGATGTAGGCCATACACTTTGTTATTTGGGAGCAAGCATAAATTTGATGCCATTGTCTTTGTACAAAAAATTGGGTTTGGGGGCTCCAAAACCCACCACGGTGATGTTGCAACTAGTAGACAGGTCCATAGCTTACCCGGAAGGGGTGATTGAAGATGTGCTGCTGAAAATTGGGAAATTTATTTTCCCGGCTGATTTCATTATCTTGGATTTTGAAGCCGATGAAAAAGTTCCTATTATATTGGGAAGACCCCTCTTGGCTACAGGTAATTAAAGTAAGAGAAGGAAAAATTATCATGAGAGTTGACAATGAGGAAGCTGTTTTTAATGTATACAAAGCAATTCAACTTCCTCGCCATTATGAAGAGTTGTCTATGTTATCTCTCATGGAGATGGATGAGCAACTTATTGCCCCAAGTGTATATTTGAAGGATTCTTAGAGAAAGCAATCGTGTTCTTTGAAAGTTTGGAGATTAATGATGAGGTTGAAGAGATGAAGCATATTTTGAATGCATCATATGAATATATGAAAGATTTAAATCCCTTTGAACCTTTGAACATGCCAAATGGTCCTCCTCCGAAGCTATCAATTGAAGAAGCTCCAAAATTGGAACTAAAGCCTTTACCTTCTCACCTTCATTATGCTCATTTGGGTAGTTCTGATACGTTACCTATTATTATTTCTTCTGACTTGTCTAAATTGCAGGAGGAAAAATTGCTGAGAGTTCTACGTGAGCATAAAAGAGCAATTGGGTGGACAATGTCTGACATAAGAGGTATTAGTCCAGCTTTTTGCATGCATAAAATTCTCATGGAGGAAGGACACAAGACGAGCATAGAACAATAACGCCGCCTAAATCCCAACATGAAATAGGTGGTAAGAAAAGAAGTGATTAAATGGCTTGATGTACATATTGTATTTCCAATCTCTGATAGCAAATGGGTAAGTCAAGTCCAATGTGTTCCAAAGAAAGGGGGAATGACTGTAGTGACAAATGAAAACAATGATTGATTCCCATTCGAACTGTTACTGGGTGGAGGATTTGCATAAATTATAGAAAATTGAATAATGTCACCCGAAAAGACCATTTTCCTCTCCCCTTTATTGACCAAATGCTTGATAGATTAGCTGGACAGGAATGCTACTATTTTTTGGATGGGTATTCGGGATATAATCAGATTGTTATAGCCCTAGAGGACCAAGAGAAGACCACATTTACATGTCCCTATGGGACATATGCATTTAAAAGAATGCCATTTGTTCTCTGTAATGCACCTGCGACTTTTCGAAGGTGTATGATGGCTATTTTTACTGATATGGTTGAAAGATTTGTGGAAGTATTTATGGATGACTTTTCTATATTTGGATGTTCTTTTGATGATTGTTTAATGAATCTTGACAAGGTACTTGCTAGGTGTGAAGAAATAAATTTGGTGCTAAACTGGGAAAAATGTCATTTCATGGTAAGAGAAGGTATCGTTCTAGGGCATAAAGTGTCCAAGAATGGATTGCAGGTAGATAAGGCAAAGGTGGAAGCAATTGAAAAATTACCTCCACCAACATCAGTTAGAGGCATTCGCAATTTCTTAGGGCATGCAGGTTTCTATCGTCGTTTCGTTAAAGATTTATCAAAAATTTCATCTCATTTGTGCAGGCTCCTTGAAAAAGATACATCTTTCAAGTTTGATGATGTTTGTCTTAAAGCATTTGATGAGTTGAAAAGAAGATTAGTCACTGCACCAATTATCATTGCTCCAGATTGGAAACTTCCATTTGAGTTGATGTGTGACACAAGTGACATAGCCATTGGAGCTATTTTGGGGCAGCGAAAGGAGAAAATTTTTCACTCCATTCATTATGCTAGTAGAACTCTTAGTCAAGCACAAATGAATTACACTGTTACTGAAAAAGAGTTGTTTGCATTAGTATGGGCATTTGATAAGTTCAGGTCCTATCTAGTGGGAACCAAAGTCATAGTCTACATAGATCACTCAGCTATCAGGTATTTATTTGCAAAGAAAGATGCCAAACCAAGGTTAATCCGATGGGTTCTTCTTTTGTAGGAATTTGATTTAGAGATTCAAGATCGAAAAGGGACAGAGAATCAAGTTGCAAATCACTTGTCCATGTTTGAAAATCGAGGCCATGTCACTGAAGAAGAATCAATCAAAGAAACATTTCCTGATGAATAGTTACTAGCCATCACTTCGGATGAAACCCCATGGTATGCTGATTATGTGAATTTCATTGCAAGTGGGGTGACTCCACTAACATTCACAACTGATCATAGAAGAAGATTTTTACATGACATGAAATTTTACATGTGGGACGAGCCTTTTCTATACAAGTAATGTGCAGATCAATTGGTAAAAAGGTGTGTCCCTGAGGAGGAGATCAGATTTTAGAGAGAAGAAGGAGAAGGAGACTCATCTTGAAGCATCAAAAATCAAGAGGAACATTTTGGAGCAAGGATTAAAAGAGTTTTTCTAAACTTTCTTCTTGTATCTAATTATTTTATGTTTAAGACTTATATTGTTGATGTTTGTATGAATATGAGTGGCTAAAAACCCAAATATTCTGGGGTCGTGGATGTTAGATGATTATGTTGTTTGAAACTTAAATTGATGATCTTGAATTTATCGTTATGGGTTGTTTATTTGATTTTGTTGTTAATTATTTTACTGCGTAGCTAACAGTGAAATACTATTTATGAATCTTGAGTTAAACTTGAAAAAGGAAATTCTTGATTGCACATAGAATCAAATAGAACAAGATCTTGATCCTGGGCATCGGGTGACAGATTAGCGATTAAGATAGAAATATACTTAATTGCCTTGTTTTGTTGAAAAATAGGAATTGTAAATGCATTTTAGTTAATATTAATGCCATAAAAATATAGGTATTAATTTAACTCGAATAGGTGCATAAGAATTTAACAGATTCTTATGGGTATTATTAACCCTATAATCAATAACCTAGATAATTCAATAAATCATTCTTAAGTTAAAAGCGTAGCATGATCTCTAGCAAGTCAATGACCCTGGATATCTCTTTTATTAATTGTTAAAAGAAAATTACATAAGTGGTGTAGTAACTTTGCGTTGTATTATTGTTTGATTACTAGTTAAATTGTAAACTGGTTATTATGTATTTTGTGAAGAATTAGCTTGAATCGATAATTGTTTGAGTTTGCATCAGTCGATAAGTTGATCATAATTTCTCGTGGGAACGATACTTTACTTCTTACTATATTACTTGACGACCGCGTACACTTGTGTGAGTGTTTTGTTCGCAACAAGTTTTTGGCGTTGTTGCCGGGGAATTAGAAATTATCTGCTTGACTGAGTTAAGCTTTTATTAGCTATTGGTTTAAGCATTAATTTTCAGTTCACTTTGTTTGTGTCACGCAGACTCTTCTCTTGAATGTGGAGGAGTAGAAGCATTTCCATATTCTAATGGGCACAGATACATTTTGGTTGCAATCGATTATGTGTCTAAGTAGGTTGAGGACATTGCTCTTCCTACTAATGATGCAAAGGTAGTGGTAAGTTTCGTAAAGACGCACATTTTCACACGCTTTGGAACTCCAAGGGTGTTGATAAGTGATGGAGGAACACACTTTTGTAATAAATTGTTGAAAAATGTTCTAGCAAAATATGGGGTAAGACACAAGGTTGCTAATGCGTATCACCCTCAAACGAGTGGTCAAGTTGAAGTGTCAAACAGAGAGGTAAAACAGATTTTGGAGAAAACAATGAGTGCAAATAGGAAAGATTGGTTCGGTAAGTTAGAAGATGCATTGTGGGCTTATCGAACTACATACAAGACTCCAATAGGTACTTCTCCATACAGGTTGGTTTATGGGAAGGCATGTCATTTGCCCGTTGATCTAGAACACAAAGCTTATTGGGCAATCAAAAAGCTAAATATGGATATGGACTTAGCCGGTGAAAAAAGACTGTTACAACTCAATAAGTTTGATGAGTTTTGGTTGCATGCTTATGAGACAATGTATAAAGAAAAGACCAAGAGGTGGCATGACAAGCACATCCAACATCGTGAGTTTGAGCCGGGTCAAGAAGTTATCTTGTTTAATTCAAGGTTAAAGCTTTTTCCTGGAAAGCTTAAGTCCCGTTGGGCAGGCCCTTTCGTTGTGGTAAGTGTGACTCCTCATGAAACAGTTGAATTGCGGGACATAAATTCAAGTGGTACATTCTTGGTGAATGGGCAACAAGTAAAACACTATTGGGGTGGTGATATTAAACGTCACAAGACCTCGGTAGATTTGGTTGATGTGTGATGAAGTGTTGAGTCGTGCCGCGACGTTAAATTAGGCGCTTGTTGGGAGGCAACCCAATGACTAACATCACTAACTTTTAATTGTAGTTTAGAAATATTAGATTTTAGATGTGATAATTTTTAATCAAGTGAAAGAATGAATTTGGCATAAAATTAGTGTACAAAGAAGTAGGGGTGTAAATTGTGAGCTAAAAAATCAAAAAATTTGCTAACTTTGTGAAAAATTGGCCTGCCACGTCGCATGGAACGTCGTGCCACACACCGCGTCAGGCAAAATTACACATATGAGGTAGAATACAAAATTTTCGGAGCAGCTAACAAATTTGCACTACTGTGCCGTGGGGCGCGACGCAGCAGCGCGTTTTAGTTGTTTAAAAAAAAACTAAAACAAACCCCTTAAATCCGAACCCCCTTCCCCTTATTTCATTATTTCCTTTCCCAAACTCTCTTCTTCTCTAAGACTAAACCCAAAAGCCCCAAACAAATAATTTCACTCAAAAATCCATCCACAAATCCTTCTTCTTCTTGCAAGGTAAGTAGTCTCTTCTCTCTTTTCCTTCAAACTAGTAGTATTTAATTTGTTTCATTCTTTCTATTTTCAAGTATATTTTTATAAACCCTAGAAAGAATTGTGTTCTTAATTTTCTTTTAGTTTATTTTGTTAATATTGTTGAAAATAGTATTAGAAACTTAGAATGTATATTCTTTTTGTGATTATCGAAGATTTTAGGGTGTGTTGAGGTGAAATGGGTTGAGTTTCTTGTTAAGATTGTTGAGGGGTATACTAATTCGAAAATACATGTAAGAAAGTGAAAAATTGTGCATTGAATATTATTGTGAAGATGTGATGATGTTATAGTTGTGATGTGAGGCATATTTGTGTTGTTGATATGGTGATTATGCCTCATTTGAAGTTGAAATTTTAAGAATACAAGACATGCTTACAATGTATTTGTTAAAATGTCTAAGTGACATGAAACTGAGTAATGTTGCAAATTGAGAAACAAATTGTATTGTGAGATGTTATTATTGATAACAACTATAACATTAGGATAAACCATGATTTTTCGCTTGCTTTATGTAAAAATGATATGTAAGATTCATGCTAATGTGCCTATGTATTATATTTTGTATAATAATTTTGAAGTTTGTAAAATAGACTAATTTCTTTTTATGTTTATTTTTAATATTTTTAGCCTAGTTTTTATTTTTATTTTATTTTTAATTTTTGTAATTCTCTCTAATGATTGGATATGCCGATAAGCATTATATCATTCTAATTGAAGAACAGAGTAGTCTGAATCCCTATTATACATGCTAAATGTCAACATGATAATAACATAAGTGTGGGGTATTTACTCCACTTGCTCTTAAAATGATTTTGTGTCTTTTTAGCTAATATATCATGTTGTGTAGGTATAATGTCTCGGCGCCCAAGCAAAAGATCAAACGCTGGCCTATCTAAGGATGCATCTACTAGCCGACGTGGAGGTAGAAGGGCACCACCTCCGGCACCAGTTGAGGAGGAAGAGGAACACTTTGATCCGGATGCAAATGAGGTACCAGAGTGTAAATATGGCATAAGGGCTATTCCAGCCCATACAATACAATGGTTCCAATCCTTTGTTCCAGCTGTGCCACCAACTCCTGAAGTTTCCATAGATGAAACAAAGCTCGCTCATAAGTATAATGCAATATATACTAACATTCGAGCTTTGGGTTTTGAAGGGTTGTTTCGCCAAGGTGATAGTGTGAATATCAACTTGGTAAAAGAATTTTATGTCAATTGGCAACCAGGAGGCAGTTTAGGTGCAAGTTATCAATTTAGGGTCAGAAACAGAGTGATTCTATTTTCTTCAAAGGTCATAAATCAAATAATGGGTTTCACTGAGCATTCACATAAGTTGTTTCAGAGGTTCCTTCATAGACCAGATTACCCAGACACTCGCAGGCAGCTATGTGGTGCAGATTCCTTTGCCTTGTGGACTAGAGATTCAAATGAGTTTCATAAGGAGATGAAAAAAGGAACATTCCAGCATCCTGCACGAGTTATTTTGAAGATAATAAATGCTAAAATTATGCCGACACAAAGTGATACAGATGTATCAAAACTAAAGGTTTGTTTGATTTATGCATTTTTAACAGGAATGTAGGTTGATCTTGGGAAAATTATGCTGGAACACATGTCAAAGGTGAGACCTTTTGGGGGACGCCGCCTACACTATCCGAGTATGATCACTCGACTATTGCGGATGCACTACATTGAAGAAGAGTATCACTATGATCAGAAGATAGAAGTAACATATCCTATCAGGGTGCTTGATGTCACGACTGTGATAGAACCGCCTGTAGCTGCACTTAAGGCCGATCAAAGGTTTGTCTGGGTGGAAGAGACTTTGTAGATATTATTTGCTGACCTGCGCCTTCGTGTTTCTAGAGGGGAAGTGAACTTGGAAGAGTTACAACAAAATCACCCTCTATCTCCTTTCACTCAATAGTGGTTAGGAATGGCTCAGCAAGGACAATTTCCACTGGATGAAGATGTGAACTTTATTCCCTCAGATGACGAAGAATATTTGCGCACCTTTGAGGATGAAGATGCTTAGGCCAATGGCCTCAGGGAGTCTCTTTTCTGATCTATTTTTGATCTTTTGCATTAGGGACAATGCAAGTTTTTTAAGTGTGGGGTGACTTGTCCCTATTGTAATGTACTTACTTTTGTATTTTTCGTATTTTTGGTTGTTTGATTTTGTTTAGACTGTTAAACTTTTTGGTTTGGTAGATTATAGTGTTTGTAGGTAGTAAGTGGTACTAATTTCAATTTTTTTTCCGACGATGGACTTTCTTGAGGGAAATGAAGTTGAAATTTGAAAAAAAAAGTTTGCTTTTTAATTTCAGTTTAGTGTATGCTAGTTTTGGTTTAATTTAAAAAAAATTTCTTGGTTTTTCTTTATGCCGCGGTTCTTTTCCATGGGTGTATTTGAACCGGGTGTAGTGTAATTTTTTTTAGTTCAATTGAATAAAGAGTTCCTAACTTATAGAGTTAATCTCCTCAAATGCGCATGCTTTAGAAGTTGTATGTACTTTATTTGTGATGCTCAATCTCAGTTCTTGATTCTAAAGTAAGTTCCTTAAATTGTGTATTTATAACTATGCTTAACTGCTTTGACTAGAGAGTCGAGAAAGATCCAAGCTTGAATGAGTTGTGTGCCAATGTGTTAGTGAGGTTGTTGAAATATTCTGTGCATAACAGTTGATATCTAGAACTTGCCCTCAAGTGTTTTGCAAAGCGAAATAGTAGCATTATTTAGTTTAGGAGATGATATATGCATTTCTTTGTTGAACCAGTTCTATAATTGTTCTCACCTAGTTGTATATATCTTAGTCAAACCTTTGGAGCGGTTAATCCTATTTCTTTGACATCCACATTACAAACCTTACCAATTTATGTAAATATAACAGTTGTTTGAACCTCTATCTCTCATAAGCACTTAGTGTTGTTTTAATGTTGTTAAAGTTGAGAAGAGACTGGTTGGTCTGTATATATATATATATATATATATATATATATATATATATATATATATATATATATATATATATATATATGTGTGTGTGTGTGTGTGTGTGTGTGTGTGTGTGTGTGTGTGTGTGTGCACAGGGGATGGATTTTCATTGGTAACATTCCCTAGCTTATGGTGCTTAAAGAGAATGAGATTTGTTGTTATTATGTAAAACCTCAAAAAGGTTGGAGATGGTTTAACAATAAGAGTAATGCTGAAATTGTGAAATGAAATAGTGTATGTTTGAAGTGCTTAAAGAGGTGTAGCTACTACATTGTATATTTATCGCACCCTTCCTCAGTCTGCATTACAACCAATTAAATTCATATTTGATCCTTGATTGAATAAGCTCAATTAGTAGAGTATTATATTAGGGGCAAGCATATGGTATGTCATCTGTTGCACATGAATTTCAATTCTGAGAGTGAGTTAATTTTTCCTATTTTGAGTTCTCAAATATTCAAGAATATTATGTTGAGAGGAACTAGTCTATATTAGTTGTGGGAGGGCACATGATTTGTAAAAGCAAGGAAACGTTTTGACCTTTGTGTTAGAGTAAGTAAGTAAGTTATGAAAATGCGTGGCACTTGTGAGTCATGTCTTGAGGTTGAAATATTATGAATTGGTACTTAAATGTTGGCATATGTTGTTAAAGAAATTGTTTGGAAAACAAAAGTCGTCCTTATGTGAAGTGTATGTTAATTGCTCGAGGACGAGCAATGGTTTAAGTGTGGGGTGTTGATCATAGGCTAAAAACTTGTATTTTAGTTGTTGTAACAACACTTTAATTATTGCATTTTACAAAGGTTTGAGCTTAAATGATAATGAATTGTACTAATTTCATGCTTTATGCCTTGCAAGAAGAGATTCGACTTAAGAATTAAATTTGGAATGAATTTGATTAATTTGAGGCTTTGAAGTCTGAGTAAAAGTTAGATAAATCAAGTCGGGATCATGTTCGGAGGTCGCAATGCAATCCCGGATAGCAAAACAAATGAAAAAATGAAGCAGCACAATAAAATGCACTGCTGCACCGCGTGGCGCGCCGCGTGGGGTGCCGCGGCAGTGCAAATATTTGTGCTGCATTGTTCTGCTCCGTTAAAATATATTCTGTCTCTGTCCAATCCATGTACGCGGTGCACGACGCATCACGGATGTGTAAAAATCACAGAACTACTCTATTACGGTCTAAAAAGGGTATAATTATCAAAATCCATTCCTACACGATTAAAAAGGGTAAAGCAGCCATTATTGGGGGAAGAGATCAGATTTTAGAGAGAAGAAGAAGAAGGAGACTCATCTTGAAGCATCAAAAATCAAGAGGAACCACATTTTGGAGCAAGGATTAAAAGAGTTATTCTAAACTTTCTTCTTGTATCTAATTATTTTATGTTTAAGACTTATATTGTTGATGTTTGTATGAATATGAGCGGCTAAAAACCCAAATATTCTAGGGTCGTGGATGTTAGATGATTATGTTGTTTGAAGCTTAAATTGATGATCTTGAATTTATCGTTATGGGTTGTTTATTTGATTCTGCTGTTAATTATTTTACTGCGTAGCTAACAGTGAAATACTATTTATGAATCTTGAGTTAAACGTGAAAAAGCAAATTCTTGATTGCACATAGAATCAAATAGAACAAGATCATGATCCTAGGCATCGGGTGAAAGATTAGCGATTAAGATAGAAATATACTTAATTGCCTTGTTTGGTTGAAAAATAGGAATTGTAAATGCATTTGAGTTAATATTAATGCCATAAAAATATAGGTATTAATTTAACTCGAATAGGTGCATAAGAATTTAAAAGATTCTTATGGGTATTATTAACCCTATAATCAATAACCCAAATAATTCAATAAATCATTCTTAAGATAAAAGCGTAGCATGATCTCTAGCAACTCCATGACCCTAGAATATCTCTTTTATTAATTGTTAAAAGAAAATTACATAAGTGGCGTAGTAACTTTGCGTTGTATTATTGTTTGATTACTAGTTAAATTGTAAATTGGTTATTTATGTATTTTGTGAAGAATTAGCTTGAATCGATAATTGTTTGAGTTTGCATCAGTCGATAAGTTAATCATAATTCCTCGTGGGAACGATACTTTACTTATTACTATATTACTTGACGATCGCGTACATTTGCGTGAGTGTTTTGGTCGCAACATCTGTCCTCACAAACTCAGATTCATACCCATGCAATTGATGTATGAACAAATTGAATAATGTTGTAGAGTGAGAAAGTAGAGAGAAGGATGAGAAGATCTTAATTCTATATTAACCAACATTTGGAGTGTACAGTATTAACTAATATAACCACTTCACGGTGGTGAGTGGAGAAGGTCTGTGAGATGACAAAATTACCCCTCTCCTAATACACTAAACTATACATACACTACACTACCCCTCACTCAATACTCCTCCTCAAGCTGGCGGGTAAAAGACATCAAACACGCCAAGCTTGGACAAGAGGAGTTGATGTTGAGCAGTAGGTAAACCTTTGGTTAGCAGGTCAGCAAGCTGTTGAGCAGAAGAAATATGTTGAGGAATGATGAGCCCAGACTTGATTTTTTCACGCACAAAATGACAATCAAGCTTAATGTGCTTAGTGCGTTCATGGAAAATAGGATTTCTGGCAATTTGGATAGCTACCTTGTTATTACAGAATAGGGACACATGTTGGGATATAATGAGTCCTAACTCCTGCAACAGACCAACAACCCAAGTGACTTCAGCTACTGCTGCCATGCTCATATATTCAGCTTCTATAGAGCTCCTGCTTACAATATGTTGCTTCTTAGACTTCCAAGAGATGAGTGCCTCACCCAACTTGACAACATATCCAATGACTGATCTCCTTGTATTAGAGCAGGAAGCCCAATATGAGTCACAATAAGCAGTCAAATAATGAGTAATAGGACTAGTAGGTAATAACACACCCAAGCCAGGACAACTTTTGAGATATTTAACCACTCTAAAGGTTGCCTCCAAGTGTGATTGTTTGGGTCGCTGCATGAACTGGCTTAAGCTCTGAACTGCAAAACAAATATTTGGTCTAGTGATGGTAAGGTAAAGGAGCTTTCCAATTAATTATTGATATGTTGTGGCATCATCAAGCTCTACATCATCAGTATTTCCTACATGAACATCATAATCAACAGTGGTCAGCTTTTGATTAAGTTCCAAAGGTGTCTTAGCAGGTTTATATCCACTCAAACCAACTTGAGAAATAAGCTCCAAGACATACTTACTTTGATTAAGCAATGTGCCTCTTTTTGATCTCAGAACTTCAATGCCAAGAAAGTATCTCAACTCCACAAGGTTTTTTACCTTAAACCGATTGTGTAAGGTCATTTTTGCATCTTCTATTAGTGTTGGATGACTGCCAGTAATTAGCAGATTATCCACATAGATGAGAATGACTACTAAACCATTTTCCTTCCTTTTGGTAAATAAAGAATGATCAAATGCACTTTGATTATATCCACTTTCTACCAAAGCCTCGGTAAGCTTAATATTTCATTGTCTAGAGGCTTGTTTTGAGTCCATACAAAGATTTCAGAAGTTGACATACTTTGGTCTCCCCTTGTTTGGTATATCCTTGGGGTAGACTCATGTAGACTTCTTCATATAAGTCTCCTTGAAGGAATGCATTATTAACATCCATTTGGTATAAAGGCCAATATTTAGAAGTAGCTACATTGACAACAAGTCTCACTGTGACCATTTTTGGCAATAGGTGAAAAAGTATCATGATAGTCAAGTCCTTCCTTTTGATTGTATCCGTTGGCAACCAAACGAGCCTTGAATCTTTTGGCCTCTTCATTTGCTTTGTACTTGACTTTGTAGACCCATTTAGATTCAATGGATTGCTTCCTTATAGGTAAATCAACTAGTTCCCAATCTTCAAGTGCTTGTATCACCTGATGCATGGCTTCAACCCATCTGACATCCTGAACTACCTCCTTAAAGGAGTTAGATTCAATGTAAGCTGAAAAAGCCTTCAAATAAGACTGGTATCTTGTTGTTAGATTCTCATAATATAGCCCTTTGGACAATGAATAAAGACACTAGGTTGCAGTATTCTTTGTTGTCACATAATCCTTTAGCCAAATGGGAGGTTTAGATATTCTTCCTCCTTTTCTAACATCATGAGCTATTTTCCTGAACTAATGGTTGCTGTTTGATGTGTCATTTAAACTGTCTTGTAAGTGTCTGCAACTGGTGTCAATGTTTATCTTGAAATTGCATCAGGTGATATGACAATATGATCCTCATGAGCTTCTGTCAAGACTTCAACATGTATCACTTGCTCCTGAACACCACCATCATCAAGTTGACTGGCTGATTCAGCATATGTTACTTTTTCCTGAGCAGTATCATCATTGAGTTGGCTTGTTGATTCTTGTTCAATACTAGGCTGAGCTGATTGCACTGCCAGCTCTGGCTACTTAAGAAACAAATCACCAGAATTCAGTTCAGCATTCTTGAATGGAAACATATCTTCCCTAAAGCTAACATCTCTGCTGACCAGAAAAACCTTCCTTTCCAGATCATAAAGTATGTACCCCTTTTGAGTTGTTGAGTATCCCACCAATATACATTTGTTGGCTCTTGGACTAAATTTATCTTCTTTTGGTAGGTTACTAACATAACAGAGACAACCAAATACCCTAAGGTGATTTATGTCGGGTGGTTTATTGTATAAAATTTCATAAAGTGACTTTCCTCTTAAAACAAAAGTATTCCATTTGTTAAGCAAATACACAACAGTCTTTACACACTCTCCCCAAAACCTGTTGGAAATTGAGCTTTTGAACTTTAGAGCTCTAGCTAATTTCGGAATGTGCCTATGTTTCCTCTCTACTACCCCATTTTATTGAGGTGTGTAGGGACAGCTACTCTGGTGAACAATTCCTAATGAAGAAAATAATTCACTGCAGCTAGAATTGAAGAATTTAGTTCCACTGTTAGATCTCAATGTTTTGACAGTCACACCAATTTGATTTTTAACCATTGAAACGAAATTTTTCAATACAACTATTACTTCACTCTTTAATTGTAACAAACATATCCAAGTGAATCTACTGTAATCATCTACCACTGTAACAAAGTAGTGCTTCCTGTCATATGTAGGTATTCTATGAGGTCCCCATACATCTACATGAATAAGCTAGAAAATACTAATAGCATTATTACTACTAGATGGAGTCTTTAGCCTGCTCTATTTAGCCAAGGGGAATATATCACAATTATGTTGCACTCTACTGTCCACTGAGTTTCTCAACTGTTGGATATAATGCATTGCCTTTATTGAAGGATGTCCTAGTCTCATGTGCCATAGGGCTGAGTTATTTGTACTTTCACTGACCATTGCTACTGTAGGTATTGATCTCCCCTATAAAAGATATAGTCCACATGATTCCTTACCAATCCCCATCACCTTCCCATTATAAAGACCCTACAGCACACAGAAGTCAGGAAGAACACTGCAATACAACTCAGTTCCTTGGTCAGCTTTGAAACAGTTAATAAGTTGAACGTAAAGTCAGGAACATGTAAAACATCCTTCAAAACTTGATTGTCCAATATAGAAACATTTCCTATATGGGACACTTTGCACTTATTTCCTATTGGTACTTGAACTCCACTATTATTGTGTGAACTACAATCCTTAATATCATGCATGATCTCCTTATGAAAGGTAATATGATATGAAGCACCTGAGTCTAATATCCAATCACAATCAAAGGCATTCGACAATAATGCATTTATACCTGCCATAAGTGAGTGATAATCACATGTGTCCTGTTTGTTCTGAAGGTTTAGTAACTGCTTGTATTGATCCTCCGTGAAGAAGTTCCCCTGTGTGGGCTAAGTGCTTGATGTATTCCATGTCTCAGCAGCAACATCATTAGCATAGGGTTTGACTCCTTGTATCCATGCTTTCTTCTTACTCTTGAAATCTGGAGGATACCCAATGGTCTTACAACAGTTCTCCTTCAAGTGACCTTTGTAGCCGCAAAAGTCACAAATCAATCTTGGATTCTTTGCATTGAATCCCTGATTGAATGTCTGATTTTTCCCAGTTAGCATGGTCAAAACCTCACTATTAGATTCCCCTGTTCCAAGGGTTCTTTGGCTCTCTTCTTGTATGAGCAAGGCATATGCCTGATTGACCGTCAACATAGGTGTTTTGAGTAACACTTGGCTCCTCACATGGCTATAGCTTTCATTAAGGCTAACTAAAAAGTGTAAAAGTCTCAAATTTTTAAATTGTTCAATGAAAGGTCTTGTTTCCTCACAATCACACCCATGTCCTGCCACTAACAAGTCCACTTCATCCCAAAGATCCTTTATTTTGGAGTAGTAAATAGTGACTGAATCTGTGCCTTGGATCAATGATCCTATCATCTTCCACAGCCTATAAGTTTGAGTTAGATTCGATTTATCAAATCGTTCCTTAAACTCGCTCCAAACCTTTGACACATTTGATGCATAAATGATGCTAGGTTGCAATTTCAGCGCCACTGTCTTTCCTATCCATGATAGCACCACAACATTACATCTTTCCCACGGATTTGCTAATTCACTTTTGTATGAGCCTTTTACACAAGTTCTTTCTATGAACCCTAACTTGTTCTTCACCAACAGTGCTGTTCACATAGCTCAACTCCATTGACCTTAATTTTCTGGGCATGTGAGTTTTATGTCGATCAATGTCATACCAGGTGTGTCCGATTCTCTCAAATACAAAGGATGATTATGATCAATTCGAGGAATTTCAACTTCTGGTTCTCCCATGGCCGACTTGCTTCACCAATGGCTTCCTATGAATAAATTGAAAAATTTTGGTCCTAAATATTGATCGATCACTCTGATACCATGATAGAATCTGAGATCTATCCTCACAAACTCAGATTCATACGCATGCAATTGAAGTATGAACAAAAACAAATTGAACAATATTGTAGAGAGAGAAAGTAGAGAGAAGCAGAAGATATTAATTCTATATTAACTAACATTTGGAATGAACAATATTAACTAATATAACCACTTCACGGTGGTTAGTGGAGAAGGTCTGTGAAATGACAAAATTACCCCTCTCCTAATACCCTAACCTATACATACACTACACTACTCCTCACTCAACAAATTGACACCTGACTTGCTTTATCATCTACACCGCTATATATATATATATATATATATACATATACACAGAAAACCAGCTCGCGCGCGCCAAGGTTTGAAACAGAAGATGGAGTATAACCGTAGTAAAAATTAGCTGATATATAAAAGGTGGAAGATCGATGGTTAAGTTCTGAAGGACGAAGGCAAGTTATATTTCAAGGGTCAGGATTGCTTGTTGTAAATATCATCATTATTTTTTGGTGTAATTAATTCGACCAATTTAAATTCATATCGGGTAACTGATTAATAACTTGTATTAAGCAGGATAAAATACTTTCTATTAAAAAGTTTTTTGTTTCTGAATTTTGACTAAATGACTAAATCATACAATGATTTATTGTGTGTTTCGTTGAGTGATGACCCAATTAAGTAGAAATTATTTTCATGAGGGAGGGAACAAACATAGAGTGCAAACATATGGAGCTATATGAAATCAATACAATTATGATTTAATTGATTCCCCTGACTACCGAACAAGCTAGAATGTGACTTTTTTTTTATTACAACCCGTTTTGACATAGATTTGGCTATTTTGTTAAAAAAAGATTGAAAATATTGTATGTTTATGGAATTTGATCAATTTTTGGGAAACAACTGGTTTAGGGCAGTTTTTTGGGTGAAACTATTTCTTGCACTCGCAAAATTTTATATTTTTTCAAATAAAATATCTGTCCAAACACAACTTTAACTTCTAAAATTTATTTTTCAACACAATTTGAATTTCTTTTTTTAAGTTTCGGCCAAATCTATATCCAAACGCTAGCTTACAAGAAAGTACCTTAGACTTTAGACCTCCAACGGCTCAACTTCGGGGCATTTGCATCTATACCCGCTTTTTGTGTCACATTTTAACTTGTGCCCGTTTTACAAAAAAAATTGCAAGCATACCCGCTTTTTCGCATAACTTCAGCACACGGGACTGAAGTAGCAAAGGCAATCACGCAAAACTTCAGCCCACGGGACTGAAGTAACAAAGGCAATCACGCAAAATTTCAGCATTCTAGTAGTCGGGCCTGAAGTTCAGCTCTAGAGCTGAAGTTTTTGTGTTGTAACTGGAAAACTTCAGCTCTAGAGCTGAAGTTTTTGTGTTGTAATCTAGAGCTGAAGTTTTTATGTTGTAACTGGAAAACTTCAGCTTGGATAAAATTCTCCTCTTGCAGCTTCAAACCACTCAAAATTCCATCGACCTTCTAAATAGGGAGACCTTTTGATTTGACTCTTTGACTAGTTCTTGTTCCTTCTAGCCTTTCTCTTTATAGCTACTATTGATCTCGTAGAAAAATTCACTGCTTGTTCATGGAATACATGTTTTTATTCCTTTCTTTCTTTGAACAAGAAAAAAGGAAGAAATCTGGTTAAATGAGAGTATAAGATAGCTGCAGATTTTGGGTCCCTTTTTTCTGCTTTAATAAAGTTTAATCCATTGATTTAACAGCGATCCTAAAAGAGTGCCACCTTTCTTTTGGTGGAGACGATCAACAAATATCGTACAGCAGTATTCTTGTTTAACAGAGCACTAGGTTTTGTTTTCCCTAGCTAAGCAGTATTCTTCTTCTTCGTTTTAGAAGAAGAAAAAAACGAAGGAGGAGAAAGGGGGCTGAAGTTATTTAAGAAGTGAGTATAAGTTAAAAGTTTAAAAAAAAATAGGTATCGGTTAAATGGGGGCGGCCCCGTACAATTTTTACCTCAACTTAGTAGCGGTAAATAGGTCCTTTATCCTCGTAGAATCCTATGGGTAATATCTTCAATTCAATTCCTTATCGTCTTCTTTATAATTCAAGCATTTACAATTGTCTCTATCTGTTAAATATTAATTGTTGTATATGCTATCATCTTAAATTGATGCTAACGTACTTGAGATTCGCCATTTATTAGTGAATTCGACAATCACATCTCTCGCAGCTCAGTCAATTCAAATTCTTTTGTTAACAAATAGACTAAATTTGCATTATATACGAACTCTAATTTATATGCATTGAAGTTGTCTTTGTGAAGTATGAGCATGTAAATAATACTTAGTTTATAAAGATTAATAAAATAACACTAAGCATATTGTTTATCCTTAAAATAATATAGTTGAATTTATTCGTGGTTTCTAGACAAATGAATTAATTCGATCCTAAAATAATGAAATAATTGAAGAAATATGTAACACTTAGCAAGACGAAAAAGTAGAAATAATGATTCCGGTGACGAGTCCTCCGGACGCAACAGTAATAAGAACAAAAAGTAAGAAGATAAAATTGTATAGAGCTTTGAATAGATTTAGTATCAGTTTACCAGAAAATTTGTGTCTTTTACAATGATAACAGAGCTCACTATTTATAGCTACATCTAGGAAACAACGTCCTAGGATCGTGCCCTTCTTTAATGTCAATTATGAAGGCCATTGATGAAGGTGTAACAGTGAGCATAAATGACAAATTCTTTGTAACGGGCAGTACACTCAATGCTGTGAAATATTCTTCATTAATGCCACCGGACAAAGGTATTTAGTGTCTCTTTATGAGTGTCATTCCTTTCGGTACCAAACGGGACAATTGCCTTCGGTTTCACGTGTCATTCTTTTAAGCGGTCATCTGGCATAACATATTTTACCCCATACAGATAGGCCCCCTGCTTTCAAGTGACATAACTTTGTGTCACCTGGAAGTTGGTAGAAATGCTCTTTTGGAAGGAATTACTATGATTCTTTATGAAAGGCTTCTGACGATTGATTAGACGCACGTCTCTTCGCATTTAATGTCATGAACACGCGTCATCCCACGATTCAACATAGATTTTGCTGATTATCGAGGTAATCATGAACGTGAATTTAGCCACCTAAACATTTACTTATACGCATCAATCTTCTTCACTCATCCTCCATAACTTTCCAAGCTTTCTATAATCTTCTTTATTGTTCTTCAACCTTTCTTTAGCTCCTTCAAACGGAAAAGCTTTTCTTTCGTCCAAATGGCCTCTTTTTCAAAGAACACCAGCTTTTCAAAGAGCAAGAGTAAAGCCGAGGATGCCGCTCCTCCAATAGTGGATTCCATTATCCCTAGAAGTCTTGTTACAACAAAAGACTTCGAAGAGAAATTCCCTTCAGTTATCCCTCACACGTGGGCCATTGGTAGATACCTTTCTTCCATCCGTCCTTCTAGTATTTCTATTGTGAATGAAGATTGCCGCTGCCATGATTTGGACATTGTTGCTCCTGATCTAACAAAGTGGGTTACCTTACCCAGGGAGGGTTTTACATATTTTTAGATGTATCCCTTTACTTTGGGTGTGTTCTCTTTGAGTGGAGAGCTTAACTCTATTATTACGGAGTTCTGCCTCCGCTACCAGGTGTGTTTGGCACAAGTAAGTCCTTCTGTCTGGAGGACGATTACTTATCTTTAGCATTTGTGTTAAGAGACGGGAAAGGAGCTATCTTTAGCTCATGTGATGAATCTCTATTCCCCCAAAATCTTCCGCGGGGAATGATACATTTCCGCAAATACGGCCACCATACTCTATTATCTAGCATGGATGATGATAACGATCGTGGGTGGATGTAACGGTTCGTTGTAGTTGCCACTAGTGACATCATCCCGGCAACGGCTTCATCCTTTCTGGAAGTGTGGAATCTCACTCGTAAGCTCCTTGTTTAATATTTATTTTATTAGGGATTTTTCCATATCCGTATTGATCCTCCATCCTTCGCCTGTTTCAACAACTTGATGGGTTCCACCTAGGGTTGAAGGCTTGGACCAGTGGGTCCAGAAAATCTTGGACATCACTACGCCCGAAACCCCACATGAAAGAACTGGCCCTCAAATATAGGTGAAAGGCCAAAAATCATGGTAACTTAAACTCATTTTGTTTGAGCATTTTACGTGAAGAAATTGATTGATCTGTTCTTGGCGAGCGCAAAACACACACATAAATATGCTCGCTAGTTGAATATAGTATAATATAATATTGTATCCACATGTATTGGATTTAAATAGTGTTCTTGTAGTTTCTAGCTTGATTGCTATCCAAGATAATCAACAATTGAGATTTATATGATTACGAACTAAAATTAACTAAGAATCTATTGTTATTGACTAATGATAATCGAACAAGAAGCAAGCAAAGAAGGTTATTAGTGGGAGAAAATAGGATTTTGATAGGATAGGTACAAGATGATTGTTTGGGATCTAGCTCTAGATATTTTACTTCTAATGTTCAAGTGAGTCTCTTGAATTCACTCAATTATTAGTTCAACGTTTAGTATAAAACTAAGTTAAGCTCGGTGAAGATATACAAGAATTCGTAGTGGATTGGTCCTTAGGAGAACCTCTCTCGATTATCCTCCTAACTAGGTTTAATCAACAATTTAACTAGCCTCTTCCGATTGTTAAGAAGAATTAATGAATTCAACTAACAAAGTAATGCAAAGATATACAAGTTATGCCTCTCTCGATTACATGAACAAGTGAATACAGATGCAACATTTAAATCATCCAAAATGATTCAATACATACAACTAGAGTTATAATCCATAAACAAATATCAATACACTAAATCCATTAAACCCTAAAGGGAACTACTCCATAGATATGGAGTAATTCATCACAAATATATTTAAAGTAAAGGAAAACATAAAACGATGCAAATTCGTGTCTTGAGTGAGATTGAATGATGAATTCCTTGTGCTTTTGTTTCTCCAACTCCTCCTTAGCCTCCTTAGGTATTAGATGTGTCAAAAATCCTCAAAATAATACTATTTTTTCATGTATATATACCAAGTAGGGTCGGGACCAAATGAAAACACCTTTTCCTACACGAAATAGGACAATTACTCTGTAAAATTTGCACAGGTGCGCCGCATGGGGCGATTATGATGACCCAAGGGGTCATTTTATGAATTAAGACTTTGTTATAGGTTTATTATCCATAAAAAGACTAATTTTAAATACATCGATTTGTATGCGCGGTCCGGGCATGAAACCGGAAAGCTTTTATGTGAAAATTTAAGAAATAATGATTTTTATAATTAAAGTTTGGTTTTAGTTGACTTTGGTCAATATTTTGAGTAAACGGACCCGGATTGGTGTTTCGACGATCCCGGAAGGTCCACGGTTAAATATGAGACTAGCGCATGTGCCCGGAATTTAATTCCGAGGTCCCAAGCCTTAGAAATCAATTTTTGAAAGAATTTATTTTTCTGAATTATCAATGAAATAAAGAAAACAATTAATGTTTAAAACAATTGGTATCGGGCCCGTATTTTGGTTCCGGAGCTCGATACATGTTTGTTATGATGTTTAAGTACTATTTGGTGAGAATCAGAGTTTATTTGACGTGATTCGGACGTCCGATTGAGAAATAGTGAAATTTAAGTGTTCATGAGAAAAATGATGAGTTTTGAGATTAAATTCATAATTTTAGATGTTATTTTCATGATTCGATTGCACGAGAAAGTCCGTATGATGTTTTTAGACCTGCGTACATATTTGGTTTAGAGCCCCGAGGGCTCGGATGAGTTTCGGATAAGCCACGAGATGTTTTACACTTAGAAAAGTTGCTTGTTTTTTTCTATTTCTGCTGCCCAGTCACAAAAACCAGATTTTTTTTGAATGTTTTAGAAATATTCACACAGTTAGAAAGGAGTATTTTATAAGGTAATTAAATAAATTTTAATGCTAAACGTAAACTAGTAATCTGATAAAAATAAAAATTAGTCGATTGTCGCAATATAAATGGTATAATACATATAAATTTACACAATCAGAATATAGCTAATATAACCATAGTACTAATGTACTATATCTTAACGTGAGGACTTTAAGACAAAAACAAAAGGAAAAAAAAATAAGAGCACAACACTGTTTCGCAACTGAGAAAGGAGGAAACCCCTATTTTTCGAACTACCAAGACCTAGAGGTGATTTTCTTCACCCAGGTTTATCTCCGAAGTGTTGGTAAATAATTCTAAACTCTACCCTTCAATTACCCAATATTTTTCATCACTTTTCAATCAAAAAGTAAAAATTTCATGGTAAAAAATGAGGGTTTGGGTAGAAATAGGGAATTTTGTAAAAATCGAATCTTTACCTCGAATTGATGTCGGATTTCGAAATTAAGTACATATACTGACTCGAGGGTGAATGGGTAAACATAATTTGGTATGAACCCCGAGTTTGGACCAGGCGGGCCCGGGGTCGGGTTTTAACTTTTTTTGAGAAAACTTAGGAAAAATTATTATTTTCAGTAAAGTTAGTTCCTTTAGCATTAATTAATGATATTAAGCTAATTATGATTAGATTCGAGTGGGTCAGAGCAAGATGCTAAAGGAAAAGTTGTAATTGAGCAGTGAGTGGCCTGCGAATTTGAGGTAAGTGCTTGATTTAATCTTGACTTGAGGGAATAGGAATCCCCACTTAATTGTTATGTGAATTTGCATGTGTGTGGTGTATAGGTAAGGTGACGAGTATCTACGCACTACTAAATTATCTGTTAAGCATGATCCCTTCCCCGTTTTCAATTTGTTTGATTCATGGCTTAATTGTTTTATGTTTATTAATATTTCTATGACTACTTGGCTTTATTAACTTGTTGTAAATTCTTGTTTCAATTATTTTGGTAAGTGTGGTTGTTTCCTTGGTTTCACTGTAGAAGGTTGAACGGGTTGACATTATTTTATGAGATATATACATTTCTGTTGGTTTCATTTTGAGATAATGTTGATGACGTTTGTGAGAAATATCATTTACTGTTTATGACCGTTGAGACAAAAAGTATTGTGAAAGGTTTTGATTTGAAATGTGAAATTCTTTGTAAATAATGTGATATGATATGTCCGGTAAGATCGGGTTGCACACCGCAATAAGGAGTAATAAGGGTGGACATGTGGGATCGGGTTGCACGCCGCAACAGGAGCAATAAGGGTGATATATATATATATATATATATATATATATATATATATATATATATATATATATATATATATAGGGAGGAGCAATAAGGGTGGACAGGTGGGAGCGAGTTGCACGCCGCAACAAGGAGCAATAAGGGAGGATACTTATATTTTACTGATTTTCAAAGAAAATAAAGATTTGAAAACTTACTACTTTACTTCACTATATTTTTTTTCATATTTTGCACTACTTTTATTTTAAAGTTAACGTTTGGAAATTTGGAAACTTACGTGAGAATTGGTTATAGCTGAGGCTTGGAAAAGGTGACTGAGTTATTTTAATTGTTGCTATAATTATTATTTATTTGTTTTAGATTTCCTTCTTGCTTTATTTTATATTGTTCACAGTTATATTGTTAATGCCCCGCCGTAGTCTTGTCACTACTTCGTCGAGGTTAGGCTCGGCACTTACTCAGTACATGGGGTCGGTTGTACTGATACTACACTCTGCACCCTTTTGTGCAGATCCAGATACCGTCTAGCATTAGAGACTTTAGTAGCGGTCATTCATAAGTTGGAGACATGAGGTATATCTGCCAGCGTCCGCAGATTCCTGGAGTCTTCTCTTAGTTTTATAGAGACTGTTTTATTTTACTCAAAACAGATATATTATTTCTTTCAGCTATTATTTGTAGTATTCTTATAAGTTCGTGAATTGTCACACCAGACCCTGGGTAGTCTTAGAGTTATATATTTAGTTCGTGACTTGGTTTATTTATTCGTTTATTATTTTATTCATGAAGTTATTTTTGGGAACTATTAGATTTATTTATTTTTAAATTGTCTTATTGTGTTTTAATAATTATTCAAAGGGGAAATGGCTAATCAATTTCTAACATTGACTAACCTAACAAGTGTGGTGTTAGGCGCCATCACGGCCCTAAGGCTGAGAATTTGGGTCGTGACAAGTTGGTATCAGAGCACTAGGTTGCTTAGGTCTCACATTCACGAACAAGCTTAATAGAGTCTGAAGGATCGGTACAGAGACGTCTGTACTTATCTCTCAAAGGTATTGAGTTAGGAAACAACTCCATTTTTTATTTCTATTCTATCGTACGATTCTTGTTATCTCAAATACTGATTGAATTCTTCTATTCTCCCGCAGATGGAGAGAACACGTGCTTCCTCTTCCGCTGAACAACATTCCGGTCCTCTAGCAGCAGCAGCTCCTACTAGGGGCAAAGGCCGAGGCCACGCTAGAGGCCGAGGAAGGGGCAGGACTCAGCCCATTGCTTAGGCAGCAGCCCCAGCTGTGGAACCTCAGATTGAGATTAATGAGGGGGTTCCAGCTCAGGTCGTTCCAGCGGGACCAACTCAGGACCCAGAGGGGCTTATTGCTACCTCGGTACTTCATGACGCTTTGGTCCGTTTAGTGGGTATTATGGAGAGTGTAGCCCAGACTGGCACATTTCCTGTTGCAATAGCCATATCTCAGGCTAGAGGAGGGGTCCAGACTCCTGCTACCCATAGTCCAGTTCAGACTACTCCTTAGATTCAAACCCCGGCAGCCAATCTGGTTGGGGTTATTCAGCCAATTGCTCCAGCGCCGCCCGTTGATAGTGCAGCTATGTCCACCAATGCTTTGTGGAGATTGGACAGGTTCATTAATCTATTTCCTGTGCATTTCAGTGGTGAGACTTCAGAGGATCCTCAGGAATATTTGGATAGTTGTCATGAGGTTCTGCATAATATGGGTATTTTGGAGACCAATGGGGTCAATTTTGCTGCCTTCTAGATGACCGGTTCCGCCAAGAAATAGTGGAGGGATTATTTTTTAACTAGACCAGTTGGGTTGTCTGCCTTGACTTGGGATCAGTTCTCTTATCTTTTTTTAGAGAAGTTCTTGCCTGTTACTACTCGAGAGGAGAAGCGTCGTCAGTTTGAGCGACTTCAGTAGGGCAACATGACTGTGACCTAGTATGAGAATTGTTTTGTGGAGTTGTCTAGACATGCTATTCTTTTATTGCCCACAGAGAGAGAGAGAGAGAGAGAGAGAGAGAGGGTCAGACGGTTTATTGAGGGCCTTGCTCAGCCCATCAAGTTGCAGATGGCCAAGGAGACAGGGACCGAGATTTCTTTTTAGGATGCAGCTAATGTGACTAGGAGAGTTGAGTCGGTTCTCATGATGGGAGGTCAGGAGTCTGACAAGAGACCTCGCCATTCCGGTGGTTTCAGTGGTGCCTCATCTGGAGGCGGTGCTTCATTTAGCAGAGGCCAGTCTTCCAGGCCATTTCATTCAGCACTATAGGCTTCAAATGGTACTTCGGGTGGTTGTGGTTCTTATATGCCCCCTTCTGCTCAGCCAGCCTACACTGCACCATCAGCTCCTATTAGAGCACCTCCTCTACAGAGTTATTGTCGAGGTCAGCCGGCTCGTCAAAGTCAATCTTCAAATCATGAGGGATGTTTTGAGTGTGGTGAATATGGGCATATTCGGAGAGCTTGTCCGAAACTCTCGGGTAATCAGCATCAGTACCAGGGTTCTCGTGCTATAGTTCCAGCACCACCTGCCCAGCCAGCCAAGGGTAGGGGTTATATAGCTAGAGGTAGAGGCCAGAATTTTAGAGGTGGAGGTCAGGTAGCTAGGGGTGGAGGCTAGCCCACTAGAGGTGGAGGTCCTCCTAGAGATGTGGTATAGGGTGGCGGGGCCCAGCCCCGATATATGCATTTCCAACCAGGCCTGAGGCGGAGTCCTCCGATGCTGTTATTACAGGTATCGTCTCAGTTTGTGATAGAGCTGCTTCAGTTTTGTTTGATCCGGGATCTACTTATTCTTATGTTTCATCCTATTTTGCCTCGTATTTGATTGTGCCCCATGATTCCTTGAGTGTTCATGTTTATGTATCTACGCCGGTGGGGGATGCTATTGTGGTAGATCGTGTATATCGTTCGTGTGTAGTAGTCATTGAGGGTCTTGAAACTAGTGTGGATCTTTTGCTTCTAGACATGGTCGATTTTGATGTTATATTGGGCATGGATTGGTTGTCGCCTTATTATGCCATCTTGGACTGTCACGCCAAGACAGTTACGTTAGCCTTGCCGGGGTTGCCTCAATTAGAATGGAAAGGGACTCCTGGTCATTCTCCCAGCCGAGTGATTTCATATGCCAAGGATCATCGCATGGTTGAGAAGGGATGTTTGGCCTATTTGGCTAGTATTCGTGACTCCGATGCTGAGGTTTCTTCTATAGAGTCTGTTCCTATCGTTCGTGAGTTTCCCGAGGTATTTCCTGCAGACCTGTCGGGCATGCCACCCGACAGGGATATTGATTTTTGTATTAATGTGGCTCCAGGCACTCAGCCTATTTCCATTCCTCCTTATCGGATGGCCCCACCAGAATTCAAAGAGTTGAAAGAACAGTTGCAAGACTTGCTTGATAAGGGTTTTATTAGACCCAGTGTCTCGCCTTGGAGTGCACCAGTGTTGTTTGTAAAGAAGAAAGATGGGTCGATGAGGATGTGCATAGATTACCAGCAATTGAATAAAGCTACTATCAAGAATAAATATCCATTGCCGAGAATTGATGATTTATCTGATCAGCTTCAGGGTGCCAGGGTGTTTTCAAAAATTGATCTGAATAAGGCTACCATCAGTTGAAGATTAGAGCATTTGATGTTCCTAAGACAGCCTTTCGGACGAGGTATGGGCATTATGAATTTCTGGTCATGTCCTTTGGATTGCCTAATGCTCCAGCACCCTTTGTGGATTTGATGAATAGGGTTTTCAAGCCTCATCTGGACTCTTTCGTAATCATGTTCATTGATGACATTCTTATATACTCCCGCAGTCGGGAAGAGCATGAGCAACACCTCCGTATAGTGCTCCAGATTTTGAGAGATAATCAGTTGTATGCAAAGTTCTCAAAATGTGAGTTCTGGTTGAATTCAGTAGCTTTCTTGGGACATATTGTATTAGATGAGGGTATTCAGGTTGATCCTAAGAAAATAGAGGCAATCAAGAACTGGCCTAGGCCCACTACAGCAACAAAAATCAGAAGTTTCTTGGGTTTGGCGGGTTACTACCATCGTTTTGTGGAGGGGTTCTCATCTATGGTAGCCCCAATGACTAAATTGACTCTGAAAAGTGCCCCATTTAAATGGTCAGACGAGTGCGTGGTGAGCTTTCAGAAGCTCAAGATAGCCTTGACTTCAGCACCGATGTTAGTGTTACCATCAGGTTTGGGTTCTTTCACAGTGTATTGTGATGCTTCCCGAGTTGGACTTGGAGCAGTATTGATGCAGGATGGCAGGGTGATTGTATATGCATCTCGACAGTTGAAAGTTCATGAGAAGAATTATCCTATTCATGACTTAGAGTTTGCAGCCATTATTCATGCATTGAAGATTTGCAGGCACTATCTTTATGGCATGCCGTGTGAGGTTTTCACTGACCATCGCAGTCTCCAGTACTTATTCAAGCAAAAGGATCCAAATAAAGGCAGCGGAGATGATTAGAGTTACTGAAAGATTATGATGTCACTATATTATATCATCCAGGGAAGACCAACGTGGTGTTTGATGCATTGAGTAGAAAGGCGATGAGTATGGGCAGCCTTGCATTTATTCCAATCGGTGAGTGACCATTAGCTTCAGACATTCAAACTTTGGCTAATCAGTTCGTGAGGTTGGATATTTTGCCCAGCAGTGTTCTAGCTTGTATAGTCGCTCGGTCTTCTTTGATTGAGCGTATTAGAGAGCAGCAAGATGATGACCCACATTTGATGGTTCTTAGGGACACAGTTCGATGTGGTGGTTCCAAGCAGGTTACAGTTGGAGATGACGGTGTTTTGAGGATGCAGGGTCGTATATGTGTGCCTAATGTTGACGGCCTTCGTGAGTTAATCCATGAGAAGGCTCACAGTTCTATGTATTCTATTCACCCAGGTGCAGCCAAAATGTACCAATACTTGAGACAACATTATTGCTGGAGAAGGATGAAAAAGGACATTGTTGCCTATGTGGCTCGTTGCTTAAATTGTCAGCAGGTGAAATATGAGCATCAAAGACCTGGTGGTTTGCTTCAGCAGATAGAGATTCCTGAGTGGAAGTGGGAGCGTATCACTATGGACATTATTGTTGGACTCCCACGGACTCAGAGGAAATTTGATGCAGTTTGGGTTATTATGGATAGGCTAACTAAATCAGCACATTTCATTCCTGTGGCAAGTACTTATACTTAGGAGAGGTTGGCAAAGATAAATATTCGAGAGATTGTTTGCCTTCACGGTGTGCCCGTGTCTGTCATTTCTGATCGAGATACGCAGTTTACTTCACACTTTTGGAGGGCAGTTCAGCATGAGTTGTGTACCCGAGTTGAGTTGAGCACAGCATTTCACCCTCAGAATGCTATTCAGATTTTGGAGGATATGCTCTGCGCCTGTGTTATTGACTTTGGAGGTTCTTGGGATCAGTTCTTGCCGTTAGCGGAGTTTGCTAATAATAATAGTTATCAGTCGAGCATTCAGATGGCTCCTTATGAGGCATTATATTGTAGACGGTGCAGATTGCCAGTTGGATGGTTTGAGCCAGGAGAGGCTCGATTATTGGGTACAGAATTAGTTCAGGAGGCCTTAGATAAGGTCAAGATTATTCAGGAAAGACTTCGTCCAGCTCAGTCTAGGCAAAAGAGTTATGCCGATCATAAGGTTTGTGATGTGACATTCATGGTTGGAGAGAGAGTATTGCTTCGGGTATCGCCCATGAAGGGTGTTATGAGATTTGGTAAGAAGGGCAAGTTGAGCCCTAGGTATATCGGGCCGTTTGAGATTCTTGATAGAGTGGGGGAGGTAGCTTATAGGCTTGCATTACCTCCAGGGTTATCCTCAGTTCAACCGGTATTCCACGTGTCTATGCTCCTGAAATATCATGGTGACCCGTCCCACGTGTTAGATTTCAGCTCTGTCCAATTGGACAGAGACTTGACTTATGAGGAGGAGTCGGTAGCTATTTTAGACCGGTAGGTTCATCAGTTGAGGTCTAAGAGTTTTCCTTCAGTTCGAGTGCATTGGAAAGGTCAGCCCATTAAGGCAGCTACTTGGGAGTCCGAGTCGGACATGCAGAGTAGATATCCACACTTGTTTGCCAATTCAGGTAATTTTCTATGTCCGTTCGAGGACGAACGTTTGTTTTAGAGGTAGAGATTGTGATGACCCAAGGGGTCATTTTATGAATTAAGACTCCGTTCTAGGATAATTAGCCATAAAAAGACTAATTTTAAATACATCGATTTGTGTTCGTAGTCCGGGCGTGAACCGGAAAGCTTTTATGTGAAAATTTAAGAAATAATGATTTTTATAATTTAAGTTTGGTTTTAGTTGACTTTGGTTAACATTTTGAGTAAACGGACCCAGATCGGTATTCCGACGATCCCAGAAGGTCCACAATAAAATATGAAACTTGTGCATGTGCCCGAAATTTAATTCTGAGGTTCCAAGCCTTAGAAATCAATTTTTGAAAGAAATTGTTTTGCTGAATTATTAATGAAATAAAGAAAAAATTAATATTTGAAACCATTGGTATCGGGCCCGTATTTTGGTTCTAGAGCTCGATACATGTTTGTTATGATATTTAAGTATTATCTGTGAAATTTGGTGAGAATCGGAGTTTATTTGATGTGATTCGGACGTCTGGTTGAGAAATAGTGAAATTTAAGTGTTCTTGAGAAAAATGATGAGTTTTGAGGTTAAATTCATAATTTTAGATATTATTTTCATGATTAGAACGCACGAGCAAGTCCGTATGATATTTTTTGACTTGCGTGCATATTTGGTTTAGAACCCCGAGGGCTCGGATGAGTTTCGGATAGGCCACGGGATGTTTAACACTTAGAAAAGTTGTTGGTTTTTTTTTTCTGTTTCTGCTGCCCAGTCACAAAAACCAGATTTTTTCTGAAGGTTTTAGAAATACTCACACAGCTAGAAAGGAGTATTTTATAAGTTAATTAAATAAATTTTAATGCTAAACGTAAACTAGTAATCTGATAAAAATAAAAATTAGCCGACTGTCGCAATATAAATTGTATAATACATATAAGTTTACATAATCAGAATATAGATAACATAATCATAGTACTAATGTACTATGTCTTAACGTGAGGACTTTAAGACAAAAGCAAAAGGAAAAAAATAAGAGCACATCACTGTTTCGCAACCGAGAGAGGAGGAAACCCCTATTTTTCGAACTACCAAGACCTAGGCGATTTTCTTCACCCAAGTTCATCTCCGAAGTGTTGGTAAATAATTCTAAACTCTACTCTTTCAATTACCCAATATTTTTCATCACTTTTCAATCAAAAAGTAAGAATTTTCATGGTAAAAATTGGGGGTTTGGGTAAAAATAGGGAATTTTGTAAAAATCAAATCTTTACCTCGAATTGGTGTGGGATTTTGAAATTAATTGTATATTCAGGCTCGGAGTGTATGGGTAAACGTAATTTGGTCCGAACCCCGAGTTTGGACCAGGCGGGCCCGAGTTCGGGTTTTAACTTTTTTCGAGAAAACTTAGGAAAAATTATAATTTTTAGTAAAGTCAGTTCCTTTAGCAGTAATTAATGATATTAAGCTAATTATGATTAGATTCGAGCGGGTTAGAGCATGATTCTAAAAGAAAAGTTGTAATTGAGCAGTGAGTAGCCTGCGAATTTGAGGTAAGTGCTTGGTTTAATCTTGACTTGAGGGAATAGGAATCCCCACTTAATTGTTATGTGAATTTTCATGTGTGTGGTGTATAAGTAAAGTGACGAGTATCTATGCACTACTAAATTGTCTGTTAAGCATGATCCCTTCCCTGTTTTTAATTTGTTTGATTTATGGCTTAATTGTTTTATGTTTATTGATGTTTCTATGACTACTTGGCTTTATTAACTTGTTGTAAATTCTTATTTCAATTATTTTGGTAAAGTGTGGTTGTTTCCTTGGTTTCATTGTAGTACATATAGGTTGAACGGGTTGACATTGTTTTATAAGATATATACAATTCTGTTGGTTTCATTTTGAAATAATGTTGATGACCTTTGTGAAAAATATCGTTTACTGTTTATGACCGTTGAAACAAAAAGTATTGTGAAAGTTTTGATTTGAAATGTGAAATTCTTTATAAATAAAGTGATATGATATGTCTGGTAGGAGCGGGTTGCATGCCGCAACAAGGAGTAATAAGGGTGGATAGGTGGGATCGGGTTGCACGCCACAACAGGAGCAATAAGGGTGATATATATATAGGGAGGAGCAATAAGGGTAGACAGGTGGGAGCGGGTTACACGCCGCAACAAGGAGCAATAGGGGAGGCCACTTATATTTTACTGATTTTCAAAGAAGACTAAAATTTGAAAACTTACTATTTTACTTCACTATATCTTTTTCATACTTTGCACTACTTTTATTTTAAAGTTAACGTTTCGAAATTTGGAAACTTACGTGAGAATTGGTTATAGCTGAGACTTGGAAAAGGTGATTTGAGTTATTTTAATTGTTGCTACAATTATTATTTGTTTGTTTCAGATTTCCTTCTTGTTTTATTTTATATTGTTCACAGGTTATATTGTTTATGCCCCGCCGTAGCCTCGTCACTGCTTCGTCGAGGTTAGGCTCGGCACTTACTCAGTACATGGGGTCGGTTGTACTGATACTACGCTCTGCACTCTTTTGTGCAGATCTAGGTACTGGATCAGCGTTAGAGACTTTAGTAACGGTCATTCATCAGTTGGAGACACGAGGTATATCTGCCGGCATCCGCAGATTCCTAGAGTCTTCTCTTAGTTTTATAGAGACTGTTTTATTTTACTAAAAACAGATATATTATTTCTTTCAGCCCATTATTTGTAGTATTCTTAGAAGTTCGTGAATTGTGACACCATACCCTGGGTAGTCTTAGAGTTATATATTTAGTTCGTGACTTGGTTTATTTATTCGTTTATTATTTTATTCATGAAGTTATTTATGGGAACTATTAGATTTAATTATTTTTAAATTATCTTATTGTGTTTTAATAATTATTCAAAGGGGAAATGGCTAATCAATGTCTAACATTGGCTTGCCTAACAAGTGTGGTGTTAGGTGCCATCACGGCCCTAAGGCTGAGAATTTGGGTCGTGACAGCGATGCGCCATGCCCCGCCTGTGGAGTTCATCAAGGAGCATCAAGCAAAAAAATGGGCAGTCGCGGCGCCTCACGCGCCGCTCCACAGCTGTGTTGTTTTCTCATAATTCGTCTTTTTCTCAACTTTTTGATATCTAGGTGTAGTTCTCGACCCCCGAATGCGATCTCGTCTTAATCCCTTGGGATTTTACTCAGACTTCAAAGCTCCAAATAGCCCGAATTCGTTCCATAACAGTTACATCACTCGAAATCACTCCTACAAGGCATAAAACACACAATTAGTGAAATACACTAGCGATTAAAGCTCAAAATCAATTAAAGTACAGTAAATTAGAGTGCAATAATTAAGCGACTAAAATACGTAATTATTGCCTACCATCAATACCCCACACTTAAACCACTGTTTGTCATCGAGCAATCAACTATACTTCATATAGACATGAACTTTTTAAACAACTCTCCTAACTCATCACAGCAAGAATATTTAAAATAGACTACGCACAATAGTGTAATATCCTAGCCTCAAGATTTGACTCATAGGTACCACCAATTATTCACAACTTTCTCACTTACTCTACTAATCGTGCCATTTCATTTATATGTAACGACCCGAATGGTCGTTTTGAGCATTTGCACTTCGCTCAGTAGTTTGGGGGCACGAGTAGATCCGTATGATGTATTAGGACTTGTGTACAAAATTTGGGTTCATTCCGAGTTGATTTGATATGTTTCGGCATAAGTTTTTGGAAGTCGAAAGTTCGGAAGTTCATTAAGCTTGAATTGAGGTGCATTTCTTCGTTTCGATATTGTTATGTGTATTTTGAGGCCTCAAGTAGGTCCGGATTATGATATGGAACTGTTTGGTATGTTTAGACGGGGTCCCGAGGGGCTCAGGTGAGTTTTGGATAGGTTTGGATTGTGTTGTGCTCGTTTTTCTTATGTTTCGACGTCGTTTCTTCAAGCATAAATGGTACCACATTGAACAAATGAGCTCCCATTTCTGTTTTTATTGAAGCATTAGATCTGTATCGTAATTACGGAGCCGTAGAAAAAAGAATCATCAAAATTGGACATCATATGAGGATTTTATGGTCATTTTACTAAGAATTGGGTTGCCAGATTTTTCATATTAATTACGAAATTGACACTGCTGCGTATTTAAAAATTTGCACTATCTCCAAATATTGAAACCAATATATCTCCTTCAATATAAGGTTAAATGGAGTGATTCAAGAGCCTATCTTGACTAGAATTTCACAAGAAATCCATTGGAGGTATCAAAACTGAGTTTTGAGATCTTTAGGCACAAGAAATGATGTAGAACAATGTTAAAACAAAGGTTTTATGCATTTAACATATTTTGAGTTGGAGAGCTCGGGATTGGGCAATTTTTCGAGGTGCTTTTCAGCATATGAATTGGGGTAAGTATTCTCTACTCAGTTTTGGTTATATTTCATGAATATATCTTCGATTTTAGCTTTTGGTTGATGAATTTTAAAGAAGAAATCGGGGGTTTTGGCCTAAAGTTTCATAGTATGAATTTTTGAGTTTTGAATATTGATTCGGAGTCGTATTTGAGTGAAACTAGTATGGTTGAACTCGTAATTAAAGGGGTTGACGGATTTTATGAGTTTTGTCGGGTTTCAAAGTGCGGGCCCGGGCTGGGTTTTTTGGTCGATTTTGGGCTTTTGATTAAAGATTCGACCTTTTTCAATTGAGATTGGTTCCTTTAGCATTGTTTGATATATTTGAGTTGCTTTTGATTAGTTTCGAGCCATTCAGAGGTCGGAATAAGCATGATGGGATTCTTGGAGCATCGCTTGGCTTGCTCGGTGTCAGAATTGGCTTGTTTAAGATAAGTAACTCTTCTAAGCTTAGTGCTGAGGGTATGAAACCCCAAACTACGTGTTATGTGATTGGTATTGAGGTGACGCACATGCTAGGTGACAGGCGTGTGTGTGTGCATCCTATGAAATGGGACTCTGTTGTTCCCATGGCCCTGTATAGTGGCCCTATTTTGTTGATATTTGTGTTTTCATTATGTGATAAAGTAATTGAGTTGTCAGTCATGCTAAATATCATGTATAGGCTTTATGCTGATATTGTTTGTACCCATAGTGGTTATTTCTTACTATCATCTCACTGATTTTCATTGATATTTTGTACTCAGTTATATTTATGCATTCATATTGTATCTCAGTCTCAGATGTTGTTGTTGATGCATCATAACATTGTTGTCGGGCTAGTTTCATGACATTTTGAGCCCGTGAGCGAGGCTGGAGAGAGTGATGATTGAGTGAGGCCTAGATATGATAGGGCTGCATCATGTCGGATCGGGCAGCACGCTGCAGCGATATATAGATCGGGTTGCATGCCACAGTGATATTGGGTCGGGCTGCACGCCGCAGCGATATAGCGCTTGGGCTGTAGGAGCCCCTCCGGAATCTGTACATCCCAAGTGAGCGCGAGTACCCATTATATATATATATGGATCGGGCTGCACGCCGCAGTAGTTATTATACAGCGTTGAGTGATTTAGTGTGCTGAGTATTGAGCTTAGCAAGAGAGGATGCAAGGTAATGAGATTGAGTGCTCTGAGAGTGTGAGTACATGTTTCATCTCTGAGATACATGGCATTCACATGCATACATGACATACAGGCATAGAGATGCATTCTTGCTCATGTTATATAGTATCACGCCATTCATGATTTATTATAAACATTAATATGTGGGTATGGAGAGGCACTTTATACTTGTTATTTGGAAAGAAAATGAAACATTTTATTTATTGTGGAAAGGATATTTGGAAAATTACAGTTTTCAAACTTACTCGTACTTTTGGCATTTTCGGTAAGAGATCTGGGATTTTCTTTCACTGACATATTTGAAAAGCATGACCATTTTTTGGAACTGTGAACGAGCTGAGTATTTTACTTCTGAGATATCTCTTTTATACTTGCATTTATGTTGTTATGAACTGTTGTAGAAATATTGGCTTTGGACCCGATCCTTTGTTAGCTCGTCACTGCTTTCAACCTGAGGTTAGGTTTGTTACTTTTTGAGTACATGGGGTCAGTTGTACTCATACTGCACTTCCTATACAGTGCGTGCAGATTCCGGATGCTGATGTTGCTACGTTCGATGGTTGCTGGATTTGAAGGCATAACCGTGTTCCTACTGTAGCTGCATCTTGTTCACGGTAGCCTTAGACTATAAAATTCTGTTTATGTACTTTTCAAATAGACTGTGTAATTGTTCCATTTTTGCTTTGTAAACTCCATTCGTAAAAGCTCATGATTTGTACTACCAGTCCTTGGGAAATGTATAAGATTTAGATAATTCTCTTGTTTAATTATTTTATTAAGTTAAATGAATCTGGATAATTGTTAATTGGCTTACCTAGCGGGTTGGGCTAGGTGCCATCACGACTGGTGGATTTTGGGTCGTGACAAGTTGGTATCAGGGCTCTAGGTTTATAGGTTCTACAAGTCATGAGCAAGTGTCTAGTAGAGTCTTGTGGATCAGTATGATGACGTCCATATCTATCTTCGAGAGGCTACAGGACATTTTGTATATACTTCCCATCTTTCTTTCCTTATTGTGTGCCATTGATTCATATTGAAACGTTACTCTTTGAATTCCTTCCACACAGTCGTATGTGCATGCGAGCACTCGGTATCAGTTATACATCGACGGCTTTTTATTTTATGGAAGAAGTGCGAGATGTAATTTTGGTATACTGATGATGGGCTAGTCTGGAGGACTTGCGGCCGGGTTTTGACTGTGGTTTGAGCATAGAGGTGTTGATTGTGTGAGCACGTTCTTTTGGATTTATATGTCCGGAAGTGTCCCTATTCGTAGATATTATGGCTAGATGGCTATGTGATGAGTATGATGTGACTGCGAAATGTGTTCATATGGTTTAATGTGACGAGAAGGGTCTGCTTGAAATGTAAAAAGAACTATTTGGTGCTTGATTTTCCATCTTGATTTAATGTATAGTCTCGAGTTATGGGTGGGTTGAAGGGTCTTTTCATGTTGATTAGTTGAGGAGTGAAGTAGATTTCATGTTTCTATATAAGTTCAGACTCGGGAAGATTAAGTGATTGCGTAATGTTTATGACCGTGGAAGGGTATAGAGAGAGGTCGGTTTGAGGCAAAGCAGGTGGGCTATCTCCTGCGAGGTATCCTGAGATTTGTGTGATCCCTATGATTATTTGTTCGGAGTTCTCTTTTACTAGTGAAATATGTGTTGCAATTTGAGTTTAGATAGCTTATGAGAGTCGGCTTGATTGTTACGAGAATGAATACGAGATTTGCAAATGATTTGAGGTATTATATGGTTTGTGTTACATGAACTTATAGAGGATTTAGTTGAATCTCACTGCGATATTATGGTTGTAATAAAGTATGGCATTAGGAGTTATGGTGTTTTTTGATCTATAGCTTTAAGCCAAGTGGGGGAGTCCGCTATTGATATGTTGATTTCACGGTTATGTGTTATATTGGTTTCGGTTTGAGGTATACTTGTGAATGAGTTATGTCTACAGAGGGTGAGATCGAGGATGACTTGAGTAAAGGAAATTCTGGGTAAACTTTATAAGTATATGAGAATCACGGAACGATTTGAGTTGTTATTGGTGAAGGATGTAATATGTATGGAGCAGGAATATATTTAGTTGCATTAAGGTAGAGTTACGTCCTTGTTTGTTGGAGTGCTAATAGGGCACCGGTCGTTCGATCCATTTGGTCAGTCTAATTGAGATTT
Source organism: Nicotiana tabacum (assembly GCF_000715075.1). NCBI lineage: Eukaryota > Viridiplantae > Streptophyta > Magnoliopsida > Solanales > Solanaceae > Nicotiana > Nicotiana tabacum. The sequence goes on from NC_134084.1 coordinate 111,037,019, forward strand.
GAGTAGAGTGGAAGACTCTCGAGAATGGTTCAAATGAATTCAATATTTGAGCGTGGCAATTGGGAATGTTCAGGATGTGTATTTGGATAGAAACTGAGATTCATATTAGAGGATGTCAGGACTTGAGGAGTTTCTATATCATTATGGATTCTACATATCAGTATCAGGAAGGCGAAGGTAATGGCTTTAGATTCGCAGAAGGTCTCTTCAGAGTGGGTATCTCGATTGTGGTACTTTGGTGATGATTAATAGAGCATTTAACGGCTTATGAGCCTTAGGGCGGTGTGGTTTATGCTAGGGTCTCGTATGGTGAGTCTTGGTTGAGTATTGTGGTATTATGGCAAGGAGAAGTATCAATTTGAAGATAATTCAGAAGGAACTAGGATAAATAGGACAATTTGGTAGTAGGTTGGATCGACATGATAATGGATGCGATTGGCTTTTTTGGTCCTTATGAGGTAGTGAGTTTCTATAGGTGTTTTGTGGCAGTACTCTTGGGTTTTGGTGGCCTCGTGGCTTAGTTGAGTTAGAGAGAATCAGTTCTGATGGTTTGGTTATGTGCAAATAGGTTTCGGAGAGTTCTCGGTGGTTTCTACCACGGTTTGAGATGTATATTTTCTACTGGCGTGAGGAGCTTGTGATGTATAGTGATTTTCTCCGGATGAAATCAAATGGAAAGTTATTGGCTAATTCAGTGATTAGTTGCTTGTGACTCCGAGTGGATTACGAAGTTATCGTATTTTTTGTATGGCATAGTATATGCGGTGTGTTGTGTAGGATTGAGATTTGCATGTGTAAGATCATGGTTCAGTTTTGAAGGGGAGGTCATGAGTCCTTAGGCAACATGGACAGTTTCAGATGACTAGGTAAATAACATTACTATTTGGTATGGCTTGATGAGGGTATACATTTCAGAAGGGGGGATGTGTTTTGATTTATGGATACTTCATTGGTATTGTGATACTCTCCTAATTGATAGACTGCTGGTGTTCAAATTTTTCTTTGTGGTACAGAAGAATTATAGAAATATTCCTCGCAGGATGATCGTGTATGAGAGATGTGTTAGACATTCAGGCGGTGGAGTTGGGATCAAATATGGTGCTTTATGTGTTCTATGGATTTGGAGACTGGGAGCTCTCAACAGCAGATTGTTGCATGGTTGTGGACTGTGAAGTGTGGTCGAAGCTATCCAGGTGATAGTATGTGTTATGATTCACTCATTGTGGACTTTTGGAGGATTATTTATCTATTTGTGGGTGACTAGAGTTCATTTGGGGGTCCATTGGTAGGCACAATTAGGATATGTATTCTACACCGAGTCGGATTGGTTGGCTCCATGCTGCTATTGCTGAGGGATGTACCATTTGGATGGTGTTGATACTATTCGTGTTCTGAAATAATCTATGAGTTACTCTTATATGCCACTAGGAGTTGTGATTCGTTGGTTATATGCATATATAGTGCGGTTCTATTTGAGCTTTATAGCGGAATTTGAGCGAGATGAGTATTTGGATATTGCATGATTGATTGTGCGTTGGCTATGATCTTTCATAATTGTGGTACTGCATTATTTTCTCTCTATGGTTATGGTAATTCACTTTGGGTGGTTGATGTCGAATTTTGCGTGGCTATTGATTTTAAGCATGGTGGCTCGAGGTACATAATATGGACCAGCGTTTGGATGGGTCACGCATTGTAGCGGAGTTATGTTGAAACATGATCATTTGTGTTAGATTCGTGTGTTTTGGTTATATGGTGTGTGATAGGTTCTTAGCATTGCTTTGTAGTGGTACCTGTTGAGCTTGCGAGATAGTTCCTTTGTCTGAGTCATTTTCCATGATTGAGTACATTTGGAATGTTGCTTATTAGTGCACGAATTGCACAAGTTGCGACTTTAGACTGTATTAATGTGTCATGTCACTAGAGTGATTATGTTAGATGGGATGAGGTCATCGTACCTAGAATGGGTGCTATCGGATCAGGCTGCGGTATATTTGGAAGGATATTGATGCTGATCGGCTTAAAAATTTGCTTTAGTTTCTATCAAAAGAGAGGGAGTTCCACAACTTGTTGGTCTGACAAATGGTTATGAGTTTATGCGTGTTTCTTTCATTGTTGGCAGTATATGAAGGTTTTAGAACGAGACTTCATTTGATAAGAGTTTTATTACCGGTATTGGGTTGTTTTGAGCAGCTATGTGATTAGAAGTTATCGCTACGAGTGTTTGAGTTATATGGTATATCATGTGATTTCATCTTGAGTTATGTTTATGGCTTGATACAGCTTGTTCAGACTTATACAGTGTGTAGATGCGAAATTCTGATCTTATAGAAAATTTTGGATGTGGATATTAGATTCGAAGGCTTATGGGCTAGGTTAGATTAAGAAATTTCATTCATGTTGTGTTATCATATCTATATGGGATAGGGTGATGTGAGATCACCCCCGGGTATGTGCATAGTGAGGTTACACGGCAATTTAATGGCTTTTGAAACAACTCTGGGCACGTTCGAGGACGAACGTATGTTTAAGTGGAGGAGAATGTAATGACCCGACCGGTCCTTTTGAGCATTTGCACTTCGCTCGGTAGTTTGGGGGCACGAGTAGCTCCGTATGATGTATTAGGACCTGTGTGCAAAATAAGGGTTCATTCCAAGTTGATTTGATACGTTTCAACGTGAGTTTTGGAAGTCGAAAGTTCGAAAGTTTATTAAGTTTGATTTGAGGTGCATTTCGTCGTTTCAATATTGTTATGTGTGTTTTGAGGCCTCGAGTAGGTCCGGATTATGATATGGAACTGTTTGGTATGTTTATACGGGGTCCCGAGGGGCTCATGTGAGTTTCGGATAGGTTTGGGTTGTGTTGTGCTCGTTTTTCTTATATTTCGACGTCGTTTCTTCAAGCATAAATGGTACCACATTGAACAAATGAGCTCCTATTTCTGTTTTATTGAAGCATTAGATCTGTATCGTAATTACGGATCCATACAAAAAAGAATCGTCAAAGTTGGACATCATATGAGGATTTTATGGTCATTTTACTAAGAATTGGGTTGCCAGATTTTTCATATTAATTACAAAATTGCCACTGCTGCGTATTTAAAAATTTGCACTATTTTCAAATATTAAAACCAATATATCTCCTTCAATATAAGGTCAAGTGGAGTGATTCAAGAGCCTATCTTGACTAGAATTTCACAAGAAATCCATTGGAGGTATCAAAACTGAGTTTTGAGATCTTTTGGCACAAGAAACAATGTAGAACAATGTTAAAATAAGGGTTTTATGCATTTAACATATTTTGAGTTGGAGAGCTCGGAATAAGGCAATTTTTCGAGGCACTTTTCAGCATATGAATTGGGGTAAGTATTCTCTACTCAGTTTTGGTTATATTTCATGAATCTATCTTCGATTTTAGATTTTTGGTTGATGAATTTTAAAGAGGAAATTGGGGGTTTTGGCCTAAAGTTTCATAATATTAATTTTTGAGTTTTGAACATCGATTCAGAGTTGGATTTGAGTGAAACTAGTATGATTGAACTCGTAATTGAATGGGTTGACGGATTTTATGAGTTTTGTCGGGTTTCGAGGTGCGGGCCCGGGTTGGATTTTTTGGCCGATTTTGGGTTTTTGATTAAAGATTCAACCTTTTTCAATTGAGATTGGTTCCTTTAGCATTGTTTGATGTGTTTGAGTTGTTTTTGATTAGTTTCGAGCCATTCGGAAGTCGTAACGAGCGTGATGGGATTTTTGGAGCATTGCTTGGCTTGCTCGGTGTCAGAATTTGCTTGTCTAAGATAAGTAATCTTCTAAGCTTAGTCCTCAGGGTATGAAACCCTGAACTACCCGTTATGTGATTGGTATTGAGGTGACGCACATGCTAGGTGAGGGGCGTGTGCGTGTGCACCCTGTGAAATGGGACTCTGTTAATCCCCTGGCCCTGTATAGTGGCCCTATTTTGTTGATATTTGTGTTTTCATCATGCGATAAAGTAATTGAGCTGTCAACCATGCTAAATATCATGTATAGGCTTTATGCTGATATTGTGTGTACCCATAATGGTTATTTCTTACTGTCATCTCACCGATTTCCATTAATATTTTGTACTCAGTCATATTCATGCATTCATATCGTATCACAGTCTCAGTTGTTGTTGTTGATGCATCATATCATTGTTGTCGGGCTAGTTTCATGACATTTTGAGCCCGTGAGCGAGACTGGAGAGAGTGATGATTGAGTGAGGCTGAGATATGATCGGGCTGCATCATATATGATTGGGCTGCACACCGTAGCGATATAGCGCTTGGACTGTAGGAGCCCCTCCGGAGTCTGTACACCCCCAGTGAGCGTAGTCGAATATATATATATGGATCAGGTTGCACGCCGCAGCAGTTATTATACAGCGTTGAGTGATTTAGTGTGTTGAGTATTGAGCTTAGCAAGAGAGGATGCAAGGTAATGAGATTTAGTGCTCTGAGAGTGTGAGTACATGTTTCATCTCTGAGATACATGGCATTCACATGCATACATGACATACAGGCATAGAGATGCATTCTTCCTCATGCTATATAGTATCACGTCATTCATGACTTATTATATACATTAATATATAGGTATGGAAAGGCACTTTATGCTTGTTATTTGGAAAGAAAATGAAACATTTTATTTATTGTGGAAAAGATATTTGGAAAATTACAGTTTTCAAACTTACTCGTACTTTTGGCATTTTCGGTAAGAGATCTGGGATTTTCTTTCACTAACATATTTTAAAAGCATGACCATTTTCTGGAACTGTGAACGAGCTGGGTATTTTACTTCTGAGATATCTCTTTTATACTTGCATTTATGTTGTTATGAACTGTTGTGGAAATATTGGCTTTGGACCCGATCCTATGTTAGCTCGTCACTGCTTTCAACCTTAGGTTAGGTTTGTTACTTTTTGAGTACATAGGGTCGGTTGTACTCACACTGTACTTCATACATAGTGCGTGCAGATCCCGGATGCTGATGTTGCTACGTTCGATGGTTGCTGGATTTGAAGTCATACCCGCGTTCCTGTTGTAGCTACCTCTTGGTCACGGTAGCCTTAGACTATAAAATTCTATTTATGAACTTTTCAAACAGACTGTGTAATTGTTCCATTATTGCTTTGTAAACTCCATTCGTAGAAGCTCATGATTTGTACTACCAGTCCTTAGAAAATGAATAAGATTTAGATAATTCTCTTTTTTAATTGTTTTATTATGTTAAATGAATCTGGATAATTGTTAATTGGCTTACCTAGCGGGTTAGGTTAGGTGCCATCACGACTGGTGGATTTTGGGTCGTGACAAGGATCAAGTAGGACTTTAATTGGTTTGTAAGTTGCGGGATGGGTAGGATATATTTAGATATAAGAGTGACTACACCTCCCTAAGCACTTTAATACATACACTTTACCTTTCAAAACTCCACACTTATGTCAAACCATAACTCCACCTTCACATCATTATATATTAACTCCCTACTTCTTTAAGCACAATTACATCAAAAGTTGCCACTTATCAAAGAATATTTTTCTCAATAATACAACTATTTTTTTAGTTTTTTTTTCAAGTCACGTGGATCTTACTTTTTAAAAACAGTGCACCTTTCTCCTTATTCCATTAGTTCCACTCAAAAGACAAATCAACCACCCCACACTTCAACCTTTACAATGTTCATAACAATTTCAAGTGCTCATGAGAGTTACAAGGTTCAAATAAATGTTCAATTCAAACAAATGAGTAAGGCTTGTAATGTGGTTTTCAAAGAAACAGGATAACAGACTCAAAGGGGTTAACTAAGATACATAACAATTAGGTGGGTAATATCATATAATTGGCTTAACAAAGAAACTCCTATATCACTTCCAAGACTGAATAAAACTACGATTTCGCTTTGCAAACACACAGGTCAAGCTCTAGACATCAAATGCAATGCATAAAATAATACAGAACCTCACACACACATGGCACATAACTCATTCAGAATTGGATTCATCAAGACACTATAGTCAAAGCAGTTAAGCAAAGTTAAGATCATACAATTTAAGGTACTTACATAAGAGTCAAAAACTGAGCCTAAGAGTCACAACTAAAGTCCTCACTATTCTCAAGGTATAACACAATTAAGATATAATGCTTCAATTCGAAACATAGCACAAGGTTCCACACCTAACAAAAATAAAAACTAACTACACCCGGTTCAAACAAAACCCTTGAAAGAACCGCGACACAAAAACAACCAAGGGGAAATTATTACACTACCTAACAAAAGAAAATCTTTTTTATCTTTTTCCTTTGACTTAAATCCCTCAAGAAACCTGTCGATATGATATCCATCATCGGGAAAAATCAAAAAAATTATAATTTTTCTATTTTTTTTCTATTTTTTCTATCTCTAACTACTAAAAAGCAAAAATAAAACTAATATACATACATACAAATATATCCCCACCCCACACTTTAAGTTGTGGCATGTCCCTATGACACACAATTAAAAAGCATGAGGTAGAGGAAACTTCCCTGAATCTCTAGTTGGGCTCCATTCTTTGCGCCCGAACTATTGCACACATCCATGCAGACAACTTCTTCTCAGCCTTCTTGTGGTATACCGTACACTTATCTTTTTCACTAACTGCAACCTTCTCTTTCGATCCCTTCACTTTCCACTCAACACTTGCAGCTGGCTTCTCCTTTTTCACCCCCATTTCTACATTCATCTTGAAAGTCACAGTCTCTTCATCCACTCTAAGCATGAGTTTTCTATCATGTATATCTAATATTGCTCTACCTTGATAAGAATGGTCTTCCTAAGATTATGGGTATCTCCTTGTTCTCCTCCATCTTTACCACTATAAAATCTACAAGAATAACAAACTTATCCACCCGCACCAAGACATCTTCTACTATCCCCTCGGGTATTATAGTAGTTTGGTCTGCCAGCTGCAAAGATATTAGTGTAGACCTTATCTCTCCAAGCTCATTCTCTAGTTTCTTTTGAATAGACAAAGGCATAAAATTAATTGAGGCACCAAAATCACATAAAGATTTATCAAAGTTAATAGTGCATAAAGAGCAAGGTGTCGTAGAACTCCCTGGATCTCCACACTTTTGTGGGAGTTTATTTTGCAATATTGCACTGCAATGCTCTGTGAGCTTGATCATTGAGGTCTCTTCTATATTCCTCTTCTTTGTAAGGATCTCTTTCAAGAACTTGGAATAAGCTAGCATTTGTGAGAGCACTTCTGTGAATAGCAAGTTTACACTAACCTGTTTTAGCATATCTAGAAATCTCTCAAACTTCTTGTCCAGCTTTTCTCTATAGAGCTTTTAGGGAAAAGGTAAAGCAGGAATGTGCTTGCTATCTTCATTAGATTCTTCCCTCTTCTTTTTCTCTACTCCCTTCTTACCTTTCCTTCTTATCAACTTCAATTTTCAGCTGCTTCCCACCTTTTTTTTTAGGTACGCTCTCTTTTTGGATTGGAGTGGGATCTTTCAACACTTGCCCACTTCTCAAGGTCACAACATTTACCATTTCTTTGGGACTTCTCCCAGTATCAGTTGGGAGAGTTCATGGAATTCTCTCAGACAATATAGTTGCAATTTGTTCCACCTGCTTCTCCAAGTTTCGCAAACATGTGCCAAGTTCTTTGATAGATGCACCATGAGCATCTAATCGCTCATCTACCTTGACAAAGAAGGACTTCATTAGATCTTCTAGCTCATGCTGATTGGATTGTTGACGCTGAAACTGCAGCCTTGGCTAATTCACAAAACCTGGAGATCCTTGTCCCTAAAATCTGGGATTGTTTTGTTGCCATGAATTTGCAGTACCCCCAGCTGACTCTACGAAATATTGGGGTGCTTCTGACCAATTGCATTGAAGTTATAACTCCCAACAACATTAACTTCCTCAGTTGAGGCTTGACACCCATAAGTAGTGTGTCCTCTTCCACATATATCACAAGTTGTGTGAGGCTCATTGTTTATTGAGGTTAAGGTCAGCTTCCTTATTTCTTTGGCCATCACATCAAGTTGTACCTGCATAGATGTGTTAGCACCAACTTGGTGAACACCAGTTGATCTTTTTCTTCCAGCAATCTCATAGGGCCATTGATTTGCATCTTCAGATAACTCATCAAGAATTGTGACTATCTCCACTGGAAACTTCTTCATCAATGGGCCTCCAGCTGCGTGCTCAAAGTTCTACGTGAGGCTGGTGTCAATCCATCCTAAAAGTCCTGGAGTTGCATCTAGAGTTAAATTCCGCTATGTTGACACTTTCTCATTATCTCCTTAAACCTCTCCCAAGCTTCAAACACAGTTTTAGTATCGTTATGACAAAAGTTATGGATTTCTCTTCTAAACTTACCCGTCTTAGCTAATGAAAAATATTTATCAAGAAATTTTCTGGTCATCTCATCCTATGTTCTAATCAATCCATTAGGCAAGCTTTGAAGCCAGTGCTTTGAATCATATTTAAGTGTGAAGGGGAATGCCCTTAAGTAAACTGCATCTTGTGACACACCATTGTATTGAAAGGTGTTCATAATCACCTTGAAGTCCATTAGATGGTTGTTTGGATCTTCGTTTGGCTTTCCTCCAAAGACACAACCATTCTGAAGGGTTTGAAGCAACCCTTGCTTCAACTCAAAATTGTTAACTACAACTGGAAGTGGTCTCCCACTTGAGAAGCCTTAGTTGTAGACTGGTCTAGCATAATCACCAAGTGGTCTCCAAGCACCGGGAGCTATGTTTCCGAACTGCTCTGGAACCAAAGGTTGATTCTAAGCAATTCTCTGATCCCTCTCTTCTTCATATACAAGTTTTGCATCTCTTATAGCTTCTTTCGCAACATCCTTAGGTCTTACATGCGTCAAAAGTCTTCAAAATAATGTTTTCCATGTATATATACTAAGTAGGGTCGGGCCCAAATGAAAATACCTTTTCCTAGTCAAAATAGGATGATTACTCTGTAAAAGTTGCACAGGCGCACCGCATGAGGCGACGCACCATGCAAGGTGCCTGTGGATTTCATTAGGGAGCATCACAATTGACAGTAGCAGAAAAATGGGCAGTCGTGGTGCCCCACGCACCGCGGATGTGTTGTTTCTCAGAGTCTGGCTCTTTCTTGACTTTTTGATATTCAGATGTGGTTCTCAACTCCCGAACGCAATCCCGACTTAATCCCTTAGGCTTACATAGACTTCAAAGATCCAAATAGCTCGAATTTGTTTCATAATATTTACATAACGCGGAATCACTCCGACAAGGCATTAAACACACAATTAGTTCAAAACACTAGCGATTAAAGCTCAAACACAATTAAAGTGCAGTAAATTAGGTGAAATAAGTGACTAAAACATGTAATTATAGCCTACCATCAATTCTACCTTTTTTCTAAAATCAGGTCTACCTACGGGCTCGGTTGTCGTCCCCGAGGAGGATGTTTTGGCTTACCCTGCTGATGCGGCAAGGCTGCTTCAGGAGGCGCGTACTCAAATAGGTGTCTCTTGGAATGCTTCGGCTACAAGTGTTTCATTACGGAGTCCCCGGCTGGAGAACATGCAACCAAAAAGAATTCGTTCCTTTGTGGCCGGAGGAAAGAATAAGAGGGCAAAGACTGCTGCCCTCGAGTCATCTCCAAAAGTTGTGGTGACTAGCTTCTTCCTAGGCCGGTCATAGATACCATGATGATCGACGATGATGGAGAAGCTAGTGATGGAGAATCTTCTCTACATAGAAGGCGATGATCCTCATCAACTCAACAGAATGCTTAATTTGTTGAGTTAGTTACACCAACCTAGGATGATGTATCGACACTTTGGGGGGAGTTTGAGATGGTAGAAAATGCCAACTCCTATTTTTGGGCCCCAGTTGTTGTGCCCGGTGTTGAGGGTCTAAGTACCGGGTCCCTACCATCTTCGGTTGGCGAGCAGCCAATAACCAGCAATGCGTGTGTCACGACTGCTTCTCATACTTTATCTCTTTCTTCCCCAGCTCTTCCGCCAGCAACTGCTACTGAAGGTGTTCTGCCACCTAACCAAAATGAAGGTGTTCCTCTTCCCTAACCCCCCAGCTCATGGGAATTTGGGGCAAAATTATGCTGCCCCCTCTGAAGATTCGCAAAGGAGGAGGAACATTACTCTTTCGATCTCCACCGGATGCAACTTGTTATCCCAGCCAGTGGAACTTGCTAATTATCTGAAGACTTTGGCTTCAAAGAAATATTGGGAAAAGATACAGGCTCTTTCGGGAGAGTGCCTGTTGAACAACGCCATACACAACACCGCAGCGGTACATTCTTTACTTCCTTTGTTATTTCTTATATTTTTGCCTAAACATATTCTGCGTTTGCCTTTCTTGCTTTGTAGGACAATTTCTTACTTCTGAGGGCCTTCAGAGGCTAATTCGTGAAAAGGAAGAAATTACCTCCGCACGGGATCAGCTTTTGGCTGAGCGGGAGCAAAGTACCGCTGCCTCTCAGAACTGGAAGTCAAAGCCACTGAGGCTATTGTATTGGAGGCTCGTTTGCAGCAAAGCGAGCAATTAGTGGATACCCTTAGCCAAGAGATCACCCCACTAAGGGTTCAATGTGAAGAGGCTAAGGCCAAATGGGTTGAAGTTCATAATGTCATTCTTGCTGCATACGATCGTGAGGTTGCCTCTGCTAAAAGATTGATTAATTTAGAGGCAGCCTCGAATTCCAAGACTGAAGAGCTTGCTGTTGTGGGGACGAAATATGCCCGATTGGAGAACAAGTATAAGAAGACCATTGAGCACAATAGAATTTTCAGCTCTACTATCTGCAATCTTGACGTTAGCCTCAAGTCCATTAGATCCGCCCCGGAAAACCTTTCTATCGAGGTAACCCAACTCAAAGAAGAACTTAAGAGCTGAGCGGCTTCCCTCATTGTTGAGAAAATTATGCTATGTACAGTATGAGGAGAAAAACCTTGGACAAGGCCAAAGCTAGTATCATTGACTTTTATGCTAAAATTGCTAAGGCCCGTGAGCTTGAGTTGGCTGCTAAAAATGGTCTCCCGGTAGAGCCTGATGCTTCTTCTGGTTCCAGTTTTGAATTTTTAGGAACTAAAGAGGAATCGGAAGGTGATGATGTTGAGGGCCAGAATGTTGAGCCATCGGCGGATCTACCTACTCCCCCTAGGGGCACGGGCACTTTTCTTCCTCCGAGTTCCGTAGAGGCTGTAGTTTAGTTTTTCCTTTTTTTTTTCAACTGTTGTACTTGTGCAATTTTGGCACGTTTATTATAAAAACATCTTTTGCTCAGGTATTACATGAGTCTTTCTGCGTTCTTTCGTTTGAACATTTATGCATGAGTCTTAAGTGTTTTGCACAAGTTTTGCGGTTTGCATCTCATTATGCAAGGCCTTGGGTGTATTTTTCCCCCCAAAAGCATCTGTATTTCGGGCACAAACTCATCCAAAATCAACCCTTTAACATAACGGTTTTTGTAAGTATTTGAGCAAGTTTGCTTTTTGCTTCTTTTTGTGCAAGGCTTCAGGTGTATTTTTCCTCGAAAGCATTTTGATTCCGGGCGTAAGTTCTTCTGAAATCAACCCTTTAATGTAAGGGTTTTCATAAGAGTGGGCCCTTTTATGTTTACGGTGCTATTGAAGAGGATGTCTCTTGTTCATACGAAACTAGCATTTGAAGTACTTGTTTAACTTTCAAATGACAAAGTTAACCCATTGTTCAAACAAGAAACAAGATAGAAATAAAAGACTTCATTTTATTCCTTCCATTTTCAAAAAAGTACATAAACATTTGTTATGCTAAAAAATAAATTGCCATTACTTGTGGCTAACTTGTACAACTTGTTTCTACAGGGCTGGCCGGGAAGTCCCTGGTCCCAATGATACAACTATGTTTCCGATTTTTGTTTACCGGTCGAGGTGGCAGTCATTGTTGTCGTATCCTCATATCATTCCCCTCCCCCCAGTGTTTGAATGCGAATAATGCGAATAGGAATACTAGAAGTTTTGCACCTTTGAGGACCCCACTAATAAATTGCTAGACAATCTTATACTCGGTAACAAACTTCGCTTCCCCTTAGGAATTTATGCTATCGAGCAAAAGACTATCTAACAATCCTTTAGTGTTTTTCACTTGTGTATGGTCGAGTAACCTTTGCACAGTAGCAAACTTAATTTCTCAATAGGAATTTTGCTATCGAGCGAAAGATTATCTAACCGTCCACATGTTTTTTCGCTTGTATGCTAAAGATTATCTAACTGTCCACATGGTTCTTCGCTTGTGTGCCTTGTTATTAAAGGTCTTATTGATGTCATTGAAACCTTCTTTGTAGTATGATTTCCCTTGCTACCTTATAAAAATCTTTCTTGAAAAAACCAATTGGGACAAAAACTAGACGAAGGGGAAAAGAGTGTAGCACATACTTTCAATACATGTGATGTTCATCAGCAATAATATCTTTTGAGGTATGCCACTTTCCAGTTGTTGGGCAGAGTTTCTCCATATTGATTCTCCAATTCATATGAACTTTTCCCGGTGACAGTTGAAATTTGGTAGGGGCCTTCCTATATTGGACCTAGCTTCTTTGCGTTGAGCTCCTGGGTGTTTTGAGCTACTTTCCTTAGGACCAAGTCTCCTACTTTGAAATAACGGAGGTTGGCTCTTCGATTATAATATCGTTCCATTCTCTACTTTTGGGCTACCATTCTTATATGCGCCAAGTCCCTGCGGTCATCAAGTAGCTCCAAGTTGACTAACATTGCTTCGTTGTTTGACTCTTCATTTGCTTGGAAATATCTCAAGGTGGGTTCCCCTACTTCCACCGGAATTAAGGCTTCTGCTCAGTACATAATGGAAAAAGGAGTTTCTCATGTGCTTGATTTGGCCAATGTTCGGTATGCCCATAAAACTCTGGGCAGGTCCTTGGGCCATTTACCTTTAGCCTCTTCTGACGTTTTCTTGAGGTTTTGTATAATCACTTTGTTCGTTGACTCCGCTTTACCATTTGCGCTTGGATGGTAGGGTGAAGATGTGATACTCTTTATTTTCAAATCTTCGAGGAACTTTGTGATTTTTGCATCGATAAATTACGGCCCATTATCGCATGCTATCTCTTTTGGTATTCTGAACCTGCAAATTATATTTTCCCACAAGTAATCCACCACCTCGTGTTCGATTTTCTGATAAGGACCTACTTCCACGCACTTAGAAAATTAATCAGTCAAAATCAAAAGAACTCTTACCTTACCAGGAGCCGACAGTAGTGGTCCAGCGATGTCCATCCCCCATTTCATGAATGACCATAGAGATAGAACCGAATGCAGTGGTTCTGCCGGTTGATGTACCAGTGATGCATAGCATTAGCACTTATCGCATTTTTGTATGAAACCTTTGGCGTCTTGTTCCATGCGGGGCCAATAATATCCTGCCCTTACCAGTTTTAGCACTAAGGAATCTGCACCTGAATGGTTTTTACATATCCCTTCATGGACTTCTCTCATAATATAATTAGCTTTGGATGCCCCAAGCATCGGGCTAAGGGGCCTTGGAAAGATTTTCTTTGCAATTGGCCTCCTTTAAAGCTATATCGTGTTGCTTTGACGCGCAGTGCCCTGGACGCCTTGGAGTCTTGGGCAGCTTCCCGTGCTCGAGATAATCGATGATTTCATTCCTCTAGTCCCATACCAAATTAGTCGTAGTTACCTCATAGTATCTATCTGCATCCAGGACTGAGTACATTAGTTGTACTACCATCCCTTGATCCCTTCATTTTAGTTGATGAATCGAGGTTAGCCAGTACGTCTGCTTCTGCATTTTCTTCCCTCAGAATATGAGTAATCGGTCATTCCCGAAATCGAGCTAGCGGAGCCTGGACCTTTACCATGTATTGTTGCATGCGCTCCTATTTGGTTTTGAAGATCCCGTAGACCTGATTTACCACCAACTGTGAGTCGTACTTGATTTCTTTGAACTCAGAATCTAGTCCACAGGCTAGTTCGAGTCCTGCAATCAAAGCCTCATACTCTGCTTCATTATTAGTTAAAGGGATCGTTCTAATGGCTTGCTTTAGGGTTTCCCTGAAGGAGTGATTAATATTATGCCAATCACGGGTCTTTTTACATTGGAGGATCCATCCGTAAATAAGGTCCAAACACCCGATGTCGATTCTGACATCATTACTGCCTCTTTCATTGCTAGAGGTAGCAATCCCGGGATGAAATTGGCCACAAAGTCAGCTAAGACTTGTGACTTAATCGCAGTCCTTAGTTTATATTCTATATCAAACTCGCTCATTTAGACGTCCCATTTGGCCAACCTACCCGAGAGTTTGGGTTTGTGAAGGATGTTCTGCAGAGGAAAAGTGGTCACCACGGCTATCGAGTGACATTGGAAGTAGGGCCTCAACTTCCGAACGGAGACTACGAGAGTTAAGGCCAGCTTTTCCAAATGCAGGTAGCGAGTTTTTGCTCCCATTAAAATTTTACTAACGTAATAAATGGGAGATTGCATTCTTTCATCCTCACGGACTAAAACTGCACTTACCACTACTTCCAAGACTGCGAGGTAGACTAACAGTGTTTCACCTTCCTTTGGTTTCGAAAGTAATGGAGGGCTTGACAATTACCTTTTCAAATCTCTTAAAGCCTGCTGGCACTCCGGGGTCTAATAGAAGTTGTTTTTCTTTTTGAGCAGTGCGAAGAAATAGTGACATTTTTGTGATGCCCGAAAAATGAACCTGCTCAAAGCTGTTAATCTCCTTGTGAGCCTTTGGACTTCTTTCATGCTTGACAGATGGTTTGGGATGTCTTTGATGACCTTGATCTTATCGGGGTTTACCTCAATCCCTCTTTGTGATACAAAAAACTTGCTAGAGTTGACCCCGAACATGCATTTCTCGGGGTTAAGTTTCACGTTATGCTTCCTTAGGATGTCAAAAGTTTCTTGTAGATTCTTAAGGTAATAACCTGCATTCAAAAACTAAACGAGCATATCATCTATATAAACTTCCATAGTTTTCCCTATTTGTTTTTCAAACATCTTGTTTATGAGCCACTGATAAGTGGCTCCGGCGTTCTTCAACCTGAAGGGATATTATAGCAATATGTGCCGAAATTCGTTATGAACAAAGTCTTTTTGTGATCCTCCAGGTTCATCTTAATTTGGTTATGCCCAGATAAGCATCGAGGAAACTCATTAACTCGTGCTCGGCCCTCGCATCAATCATTTGATCGATGTTTGGCAGTGGAAGCGAGTCTTTCGGGCACGCCTTATTCAAGTCCTTTTAATCTACACATATGCGAAATTCATTATTCTTCTTAGGAACTACGACTACATTAGCTAGCCAATCTGGACACTTTACCTCTAGAATCGAATCGATATCAAGTAAGTGAGTTACCTCTTCTTTGACGAAGTTATTCCTGGCCACCGTAATAGGGCATTTCTTTGTCTAACCAGAGGTATGTTGGGATCCAAACTTAACTTGTGTATGGATACCTCCGTCGGGATACCTGTCATATTCGCATGCGACCACGTAAAACAATTAGCATTAGATTTAAGAAATTCATTAAGGCCAGACCTGAGCTCGGGGTTCTATCCTGTCCCCAAGTGGAATTTCATTTCTTAAAATTCTTCGAACAATGCAACTTGCTCGAGCTCTTTCACCATGGATTTTGTTGCATCCGTCTCTTCTGGTACCTAGAAATACCTTTGCACCTAATAGAATTCTGACACTTCTCCCCTCGGGCTAACCTCATTCGATCCGGGAGCGGGCGCTGGTTCCTGTAATTGCTATGTCATGTGTTCTTTACCTTTGCTACTGGAGACCAAAATCGTATTCATCTCCCTTGCTGCCGGTTGATCGCCCCTTATCTTTTTAACTCTTTCGAGCATTGGGAATTTTAGCAACTGATGATACGTTGATTGTACAATTGTCATCTCATGCAACCATTGTCTTCCCAGAATAATATTATATCCCATATCATCATCTACCCCTTCAAAAAGAGATATTTTAATCACTCATTCGGTGTTTGTAGGCAAAAAAATATCTCATCGGGTTGTCACGCTCTCGAGGTTGAATTTGGCGGGGAGTTTTGTGGCCGGAATAATGCTTCTAGTGAGTTTAGCTTGCTCCAATGATCTCCATTATATGATATTGGCCGAACTTCCTGAATCCACTAGAACACGTTTACTTTTAAAGTCTATCATATTTAAAGAAATTACAAATGCGCCATTGTGTGGTAGCAACAATCCGTCTGAAAGTGATGTCGTCTTCGGCAACTTCCCAGAGTTTTATGCTATGTTCTATTGATACTTTCATCTTTTTTGCTGCTGAGAAAGTGACCATGTTGATCGTCTGGCGCGGGGGATCTTCCCTGCTTTCGAGGGTTCCGCGCTGTCCCCGTTGCAACCATAGTTGTTCTTAGCCCGGTCACTCAAGAATTATCTGAGATGATCATTCTTCAATAGTGTCGCCACTTCTTCTGAGAGATGTCGGTAGTCCCTAGTCCGGTGTCCATTCATCCTGTGGTACTCACACCACAAGTTGGGATCCCTCTGGTTGGGTTCGGATCTCATTGGCTTCGGAAACCATGCTTGTTTGATGTTTCTCATAGCTAATACCAACTATACTACGCTGACATTGAAATTGTATTCTGATAGCCTAGGGTAGGAAGGATCCCGCGTACCTGACGCTTCCTTGTCCTGCAATGATCATTTGTTCCGACCGCGATTAGACCTTCTATCAGTAGCGAATCTATCTGCTGATCTGAAACCTCTACCATGGCCTTCGGTCCGTCCGTAGGGCAAAAACTAACCCCTCGAAGACCGTAGTCCGTGTCGAAGTCGTCTATTGATTTTTCTTTATTCTTCTCCCGTCCCTTTGCTGATGACGGGAAACCAACCTGATCATCTTCGATCCTTATCTTTGACTCGTACCGGTTGTGGACATCCGCCCAAGTTGTTTCTTGGAACTCAAGCAAACATTCCTTCAGTTTCCGGGAAGCGTATGAACTTTTCGGATTCAGTCCCTTGATGAATGCTTCAGCTGGCGATTCTTCCAGAACATCCGAGAGCAACATCTTCTCCTTTTGGAACCAGGTAACAAACTCTCGTAGCAACTCGGATTCTCCTTATGCAATTCTGAATATATCGGCCTTTCGGACCTGCACCTTTTGGCCCCGGCATGAGCCTTAATAAAAAAATCTGCGGGCACCTCAAAGGAATCTATGGAATGCTCGGGTAACAGTGAATACCACGTCAACGCTCCCCTCGTGAGAGTCTCTCCAAATTTCTTTAGCAAAACAGATTCAATCTCGTGAGGATCTAAATCATTCCATTTCACTGCCATTGTATAGGTGGTAATATGCTCCTTAGGGTTTGAAGTTCCATCATGTTTTGGAACGTCGGGCATTTGAAACCGCTTCGGGATTAATTCTGGTGTCGCGCTTGGTTTGTATGGCAACTGAGTATACTTCTTTGAGTCTGGTCCTTTCAGCATCGGTGGTGTGCCTGGGATTTGGTCCATGCGGGCATTCATTTCTCTCATAAACCGTAAAATTTCATTCTTGAAGGGATCGTTTTTGTTATTGGGGCCGGATTCACTCCCCCCAGCTCCATCGAAACCAACCTCGCCCCTCGAGGTGTCGTTATCGACCCTCTACATTGTTCGATTTGTGGGAGCGCCGGGAAGAACTGGATCTCGTCTATTCGCGTTATAAGATGCCCCTAATAACGCCTGCTTCAACTCCATCATAACATTATCCTGTTATGTGAGGTGACCTAGAATGATAGATTATTGCTCCTGTAGGACCCTTACCGCATTAACAACATGTTCCTCCTCGGCATCATCGGGAGTTGCCTCCCGAACATGTCACGGGAATCGCCTATCGTGGATCGGCGTGGCATCGTTCCTCTCATTGTGGGTGTCCCTGATTGAATCCTCGAAATGAGATTGGTCTCCTCGAACCTCAGGTTTGTGTGTGTAACACCGTTATCTGTCATTTCTTATGATTTTTTCTAAGACAAATAACCAAAACACGCTAGTAAAAGAGGCAAGGATCAACTTAATTACAAGGCTATCTAGGCCCCATGTTGGGTGCTAAACTGTCTACCCGTAAAACGGTAC
Source organism: Nicotiana tabacum (assembly GCF_000715075.1). Taxonomy (NCBI): domain Eukaryota; kingdom Viridiplantae; phylum Streptophyta; class Magnoliopsida; order Solanales; family Solanaceae; genus Nicotiana; species Nicotiana tabacum. The sequence goes on from NC_134084.1 coordinate 111,055,159, forward strand.
AGTTGAATTTATACGTGGTTTCTAGACAAGTAAATTAATTTGATCCTGAAATAATGAAATAATTGAAGAAATATGTAGCACTTAGCCTTGATATGAAGACGAAAAGGCAAAAATAATGATTCCGGTAATGAGGCCTCTAGGCACAACAGTAATAAGAACAACAAGTAAGAAGATAAAGTTGTATAGAGCTTTGAATAGATTATAATATCAGTTTGCCAGAAAATTCGTGTCCTTTACCATGATAACAGAGCTCACTATTTATAGCTACGTCTACGAAATAAGGTACTAGGATCGTGCCCTTTTTTAATATCAATTATGAGGGTCATTGATGAAGGTGTAACGGTGGGCATAAATGACAAATTCTTTGTAAAGGGAAATACATTCAATGTTGTGGAATATTCTTCATTAACGCCACCGGATTGAGGGTATTTATTGCCTCTTTATGAGTGTCAGTCCTTCCAGTACCAAACGAAATAATTGCATTCGGTTCCACGTGTCATTCTTTAAGCAGCCACCTGGCACGGCATATTTACCCTATACATTAATTAATTAATTGCAATTTGGTATTCTAAAGATTCCAAGTTTTTGGTTGTTTCTAGATTAAATTATCAATGCTTTGATGGTTGCTGAAAACTGTTTGCAATTAGTTAAATTACATTCTATGGCACAAACAGAGACGGTGTATTCTTTCAACAGCAAGTACAATCGCTTTCACTATTTTCAATATCTAGGAATTTTTAATGTGTTTACTCACACTAATTAAACGAACATCTATTGCAGACAAAAAAAAAAAGCAATAAGGCCTACTTTAAACTTGCCCCATTGTCATGCCCGTAAATAAACTTTCAAAATTCCCATATTAACATTTCAACTTTAGCATAAGTGAACTAATAAACACCTCCAACCGTTGAATCATAGCGCGTGCATTACAATTTCACAAACGTGACAACCCAGTCAGAAATAAACGAATTAAAATCTGCCACGTGTAAGGCGCGAAAACCCACTAAACACCGACTATTGTCCATTTATTTTTGACCTAAAGACCCAAAAACACTCATTTTCAGTCGTCTCTGTCAAAGAACTCTACATTTACAATCTTTCTACTCAAATGGAGTGAACGATTGTCATATGATTTTCTGCCCATTAGATCATTAGCATAGCTCTGCCATGAGCCCACCAAACCCCCAAGCCATATTTTCAATGGTCAAAGTGTGACTCAACCATAGAACCTTTAAGAACCACTGAATAATTCGTTTCCATTGTTATCGACGGTTTTGCCATCATATTTGATCTGAAATACTTTGTCGTCTGGCGAGAATATCGTCAGCGATAAGTGACAAGTTATTCCTATGCTGCTCATTTTTTAAGTTTTTATTCCTTTGTAGTGAAATACTACGGAACTTACTGATTCAATTTTAAGTTTGAAGATTTTTTGTTTTGGCACTATGAACGACGAAACATAAAGAAGGAAAAAGAGTTTTCTTTTGTGTCAAGACAGAAGAAGAAATGGAAGGAAAGGGGAAGTGTTAACGAAAAAATCAAAAGAAAAAGGAAGAGATAAGAGGACTGTGATGAGAGGGGTAACGAAGAAGATGAGGGAGGGGGGTACTTGGAGGCATTTGGGGTTTTTTTTTATTTTTAGTTTCTGTTTTTTTTTTGGGTATTTTTTATTCCAATAAACTGAATTCACGCATCTAATTCGTGTGATTGGCACGCACTATTGCCACATCACACATGGCGTTGTCATACAAGCATGGTCAACGGTCGGATGTATTTGATAACACTTATTCTCTCAACTTTGAGTATCTAAATGGGAAAGTTGTAAGTTTGTTTACCGGGATGACAAACTGATGCAAGTTTAAGTGGCCAGGAGACTTTTTTGCCAAAAAAAAAAATGTATATCAAACCAATTTTCAGTTTTCTTTTAATAAAACTGTAGGTTTTTATATAAATCTATAATCGCACCGATAATTAGGGTAGGTTTTTTATTTTATCAAAATAAATCAAAAAAATACCAAACCGTACCGAATAAATTTACATATAGAGAATATACTTATATATTAAGTATAAATATAATAAAGCATCCTTGGGCCTTGGAATTATGAATATGGTTACATGCCAACAAGTAATTGAACTCCAAATCCTAATTCTCAAACTTATTATGCTACTACTATTGAAATTAATTATTTCCAGCATATTCACTAGCAAGACACAAGGTATTCTACCGATGATGGATCTATACTCGAGCCATTTTTCATGTTTTCTTAATTCGTCACCCTTTAAACAGTAAAAATGTCTATAGAATTTTACGAAGTCCTCTAAAAGTATGTGTGTTATTGCATTCTACTTTTACTAGTGACTTTTACATGACATTAACAAAATAACCGAAAATTAACGAACCAAATTCTGAAGAGCAACCGACCGGTCGAACCGAACCATTAATACCCCTAGGTTTAATCTTTAAGATGAAATGCTTCACAATTATTTAGTATCACTATTAGGCTATTTTTGCGTCCAAAAGGAATATTTGTTTTGCGATCTCTGAGTCAAGTTTCAATACGTTTAATTATCACAACTTTTTTAAGAAGTGCTTTTTTGTAATGCTTTTACGTATTCTCTACTATCAAATTAATTCTTTGTTAAATAATTTAATAAATTTCTAACTTTACCTAATAACCGAGCAGAACTAAGTCACCAACTTCACTTTAATACTAGCACAGAAATGAAACATGACATTCCAAAATTGTGTTTATAGTGTTAATTGTCTCAAAAAGATAATTAGTACTAGTATGAATGATAGCAACGAAATAGTGCAGAGATTTTTATTTCACTTTTTCTGATTACAGAGGTGTAAAGGCATTCTATTTTCAAGGTAAAACTCTGTTTCTGTTTTCAGATTAATTTTAAAAATCAAAGACACCCCTCAAAATGGCCAAAAAAATCTCTATTTTTGCTGATTTATGATTTTAAAGATCGGTCAACTGCCACTTACTATAAGAGGATCTATTCAGCTTTGCGTTTCCGAGTTTGAATCTCTTTAAGAAATTTCCACGTTTATTAAAATAAATCTGCAGTGAAAAAATGGTACCTCACTATATACATGTATACATAGTCCACTACGTACAGTCAAAAGATCAGTATGAATACTTAAAATGATGCATACCAACTCCTTAAACCCATGCCCACATCAAAATTGGCAGGACTCCATCTTTAATGAATCAAAAGCTGGTTACAAGACCTATACCTAGTTCTTCTGCAAGTTCATCCCATACAGGAAGAAGAGTCAATACAACAAGGAATATAGCCACACCAAGAGCTGCTTTTCTCCAATTTCCGACCTCTGTTACATCATTCAAGCATGGTTTCTCCGGTGTCCTCTGTACGTCACACGATCCAAGATTTTTACTTGTAAACGACTAACACTTATATACCATGAAATAGGATGGCGATATTATTACACAAGCATAATATTTCATAAAGCAACATATTTTTGTTACCTGACATATAAGCACATATAATCCCCAAGGAAGTGACAGAGGTCCACCAAGCTGATAGCAGCACAAACAGAATGTTTTAAGTGACTCATTGTACAATTTGCAACACCAAGCAAAAAGGGTAAAGGACAGATGTGTAAAAGACCATAAGTGATTTGACCTCAATGGGCACATGAAATAAGTAAAAAAAGGGTCCAGACTGCCAACCTAATACTAATTAAAACTTAACAGAAGGGGGAACAAATTGGATATATGAAGGACAGACATTTGATCTACAAAGTAACAAAACATATTAGTCGAAACTTTGAGCAATGTGAAGATTTACTTTTAAGTTCTACCCTATATCAAATGACAAAAGACTGCTTACCACGCCCAAGCCCAGAAGTGTGTATGTCGCCAAACCAAAACCAATAAGTGATCCTTTCCCAAAGGCTCCCTGCCAGAAACAAAAAATGAAGTTGACAGTCATCATACTTTAGCTGGGACAACCAGTTATCTCTTAGCCAAGAAAGCTCTTTATTTTCTGAGATCACAATTCTTCATAAAAGAGTATATTTCGGGAAACCAATTTCTCTAAGCATACTAAAAAGTCTCAACAGCCCCTATTTCGTTGCCCCACAAGTTTGCAATACTAGAATCACGTAGGATCCACACATCTATTAGTAATATCCTTTCAAGCTTTGTACCGTTAATCATCTAACACTATGTAAACAACAGTCTATTTCAAAGTGAGCAACTTGTCATCATCCAAATTTAATAGGATGCAATTGATTATGCTTTGTTATTAACCTTGACAGTGTCCTAAGTTCATGAAAACAAATTGATAAATTAAGAATGCAAAGGAAACCAAACTTCTCAAGCATGCTAAAAAGTCTCAACAGCTATTATCTTGCTAGGAGACCCACATGTTTCCAATACGAGAATCAGATAGGACTTGTACGTCTATTAGTATTATCTTTTCAAGCTTTGCACCATTCAATCATCTAATACTATGTAAACAACAGTCCACTTCAAGGTTACTGACTTGTCATTCATTTGAATTTAGTAGGATGCTGTCGATTATGCTATGATATTAACCTTGACAGTGTCCCAAGTTCATGAAAACAAATTGATAAATTAAGAATGCAAAGGCCACCTGCACAGCTCTCCCACCATCAAGACATCCAACTGGTAGCATATTAAAAGCCGACGTAGTCAAACCACACCTGCAAAATGAAATTTAAGCAAGCATCCTAAACTTAAGCCAACAAAATTACTTACAACAAACTCAAATTTACCAGCCAGCAATCACAAGAGGATGGATTGAAACCATTGCTCCATGCATTGCTCTGTGAAAATAATGCACATTAGCTCAAATATTATATGCTAACGATTCGAATAAGTGAAACAAAAATATATTGCCATTGTGGAAAAAGAAAAAAAATCCTGGCCTTCATGGACATAATCGTTAAGGGTTTCTTTTAAAAACAACTATATATATGCACTTCAAAGTGATCGGCCTACGGATATAGGGGTTTTGACGAAGGGAATCTTCATATTATAGTAGAAAAATAACTCAAATGTACATTCTGAAAATTGTTTTCCAAGAACTTCATGCTTTTGCTCCCTGTGGAGGACTAAACTTACCCATAACCAAGAGTGGCTCTGCTAATAAGCCCAAGAAGCAAAGATCCCTGGAAAAGTGTGCTAGGAACCTGAACCAACTCTCCAGAAGCAGCAGGATTGGATGAGAGTAACAGGCCAACCGCAAACATTGAAGAAGACAATGCAGCACCAGCAAAAGGACCCACAAGCGAAATATCTACCTTTGCTTTTCGATCAGGAAGAATAGATTTGAACTGCAGGAAGCAAGAGAAGAACATTGATGCATATGTTTTATGATTGATGGAGTGACGATGATTAGGCGGAATGACAAGGTTTGATGAAGTAGATTAATCTAGCACAGATCCTTCACAAAAAATTTCCCCTCCATGCTAGACTACACCATTGTCAAATATGCTACGCATGACTTTAAGAAAACATCTGATACTTAAGAAGGGAAAGCATGCCAGTGTATTATGCATTAACATTGATTTAGGTGTTACATTCACAGCATCTCAATCAGCAAAGATAACATTTGATTCTCCTCCACCACCAATTCTACTTCTTTTCTCTTCTCCTCAATCACAGCCTTAACAAGACATGTGATACTTAAGAAAGGAAAGCATGCCAGTGTATTACAGATTAACATTGATTTAGGCGTTACATTCACAGCATCTCAATCAGCAAAGATAGCATTTGATTCTCCTCCACCACCAATTCTACTTCTTTTCTCTTCTCCCCAATCACAGCCTACATTTAGAACTTTTATTCCAGTCCTCTATCACAAGCTTGAACTAAAAAAAAAAGAAGCTAAATTGACAAAAGTCCTAGATAATGTGACCACCAAATGGGTAAGGAAAAGGAAATTGAATAATACTTATTATTAACGCTCCAAGGGATTAATGTCCATTGACTATTGTATACTACAGAACCATCTTGGAACTCCTCGTGTTCTTAGAGGATTTATAGTAGATTGTTTGGAGGAGGCTGCAGCCAGAAGAAATTGCTAGTAGCATAGCTCAACACTCTACACCAATTCCCTTTAGTAAATGCATTCTGCCATCAGGCCTGCCTCTGGGCAGAAATGAAATGTAACCCCTACCCCCTTCACAAAGAGGAACCCATTAAGTTTCCTATAATCCAGGGTTTAAGCTTTAACAATGAAAACAAGATTCATGGATATCACCAGCATGTTCCATCTTTTAGTAAAACCTGGTGAATGACAATGTACTCAGTCACGGCTCTCCTAAAAGCAAACAGCACTTTGAGGAATTCAAAATAATTGATCCATTTGCACAAACATTTCAGAAAGTTCAGAATCCTCAGCTGCCATCTTTACTGTTTCACGCATTGACAAGTGACAGAAAAATATGCTAACCTGAGTGATTGCTCCAAAGCTTCCAAGAGTGATGTTTGGAATAAAGAAAGGAATGCTTAATTTCACATTCCTTGGAAACGCAGCCAGAAAATGCCCAATTTCCTGCAACAAATCAACTCTTCATGTAAAAATTGAACAGGGAGGAATAAGTTCTGAAGAACAGAAATGAAGGTATAAAACCATTTCAGGAGAGACTAACCGCCATCTCATTTTCAGTTTAACATCTTGTTTTATTCTGTATTTTAAAATTATGCTACTTTGGTAGAACTGCAGCGACAAACAAGCAAGGCAGAAAGGTAAACTTTCTCCAAAAGCAAATGAAAATGTCATAGCAGCAACTTCTAGTCGTCACACGGAGCTACAACAATGTTAAGCCACATGTCATCTAGAGATGCAAAAGCTAAGCTTAGCTAATATATACATAGAAATGTCCCTTCTACATGTCTGAGCCCAGCATTATAGAATACTTTTGACTATTTGATAAGTCTGTAGTAAGTTATAGCTAATGCTTCCTTCTGTTACTTCTGATCACTTTTGACTTTAATTTAGAAGGTGCCTAACACTAAGAAATGGTTTTCATGCCAAGTATTCAAATGTATGTGGCAGCAATGTAAATCAATTATCCAGTTGGATTAGATTAGTCAATAGCCTTGATCTTTCATATATTTCCTAACCACAGACAAGTTCTGTCTGATTCTGTAATCTTAGTTGTTGGTTCAATACCTCGACACGGTTACTTCAACTTTTAGGTCCCACATCTCCGACTCAACCAAGATAATGCCCTAGGCCAGCTGAAGCTGTTTTCAAAATTCAAGCTGCACTTCATATCAATCGAATCCTATGTTTCATGAGATGAGCAAACACGTAGAGATTGATCACCATTTGCCAAAGAAAAGATGTTCTTAAAAATCATCACTAAGTTTGTGCAGATGAGCAACTAACTTGCTAACTTATTCACCAAGCTCCTCAACAATTCATGAACCAATTGTATATGTAGCAGGCTTGGTCCATACAACATGTTATGCACCTGCTTGATGGGAAGTATTAGCTAGCTACTTCTTTCATGCACCCGTTTGAGGGTAAGTGTTACCTATTGTATTGCATCGTATTGTTACTTTAAATACAATATTTGTTTTGATTGTTACTTAAATTTTATTGTATTGTATCATTAAATCCCTCGTTACGTAACGACAAAAAATGCTTTATGTAACGACCTATTTCGGTGGTCGCGTCGTTACCTTGTTTTTTCCTCTTATCTTGCCGTTTCTTATTATTAAATAATACTATTTTATCCTTTACCCTACCTTCCTATATAATAATTCTACTTCGTACCTTACTTTTTCTTTGTAAATTGCAAGTTTATTCTTCATATTGTTGGTACATGACATCATGAAACGACGACAAACAATACAATTTATCCAAACATTGTATGCATCAAAAGGATACAATACAATACGATACGACACATTATGAAACAATACATAACAACTATCCAAACAAGCTGTAAAGGAATACAGGTGTAACACTAAATGTGATAGCGTCCCACATCAGATGTATGCTTTGTAATGTGTGCCTATAAAAGAACGTAGGGGTAAGACAGTTGTCTTAACGCATTCTCTCAATTCTTATTAGACTAACAATTTTTCATGATTAACATTGCATTTTGTGGCAAACTAGCATAGCTAAATCAGTAAAGTGCATCTTCATTGTTTTGTCACTTCGTCTTTTTCCCTAACGGTAACCTTTCTGTTGAGATTATTTTTCTCCTTTTCAGTAGCAAACATGCTTTATAACTTAACATTAAGCTTCTACTCTGAGGCCAATAAATGTGTTCCTTTAGTATTTCTATCTAGTTTAATATTTGCCCACCATCCAATTTTAACCTGAAACTTAAAACTTCAAAGTAAAAGAAACACTAAAATCAAAGCTAATGAAGAAAATCAAACCCTAGTCAACCTAACTAATGTAATCAATATTGCCAAAGAAGGAAATCAAAAGCCTAAATAACACCATTCTATCATAGTCAGAGACAGATCTGGGAACTTTTGAGAAGATTTTCATGTTTCTTTTGGTCTTGGCTGACTCCTCCATTACAGAGAATTCCATTCAATCAACTAAAAGGATAACAAAAAAATCTTACATGAAATAACTGCACGCCCAACACACCATATGCCAGTGGTATAGCAGAATCCACAAACGGTAGTAAAAGCTGCATATCTGGTGGTTCAATTGCATTTGGATCCGTAAAGTACTTAACTACCTCAGGAGGAAGGCGAGTTATCTGTTCAACATAAATTTTAGTCGTCAACTTAATTGTTAAAGAAATAGAGAATTTTATGAGAAGAATAAGAAATGAAACAATGTTTTAAAGTGAAACTGCGTGGTTGACGAGTTCACCTGAGATGCAATTCCTAGCTCCACAGAGGAACCAATTGTGAGAAGGAACAACAGAAAAGCAATTACATATTGCCAGAGAGTTGTTGGACCTGGTTCAGAAACTTCTTTCCGCAGCATACCAAAGCTAACTCTGGGCCCACCACGTGGGTCTGGCCCCTCTGAATTAGGCTCTTCCACCATGAACAGGTTGTACTTATCACCCATAATTTCTGATAACTGACTCTGAAGTTTGGCAAAAACATCCTCCCTCTTTCCTCTAAGATTCCCAAGGAAAAGAATGCCCTCTCCAAGATCTCCAAATGGTTCTTCTTTAGTCACCCAAAAAGTAGAGTAGCCAAATAACTTTTCCTTAATGAACTTCACATCACTGGGATCAACCTTTTCTGGTCCAAGAAGTTCCATCAACTTAAAAGAATCTACTTGGAAATTATTATAAGTTGATCCAACCGTGGATATTGTTGGCTGCCAAGAAATTAAACACATTCAGTACATTGGTTTCTCATCTTCATCTCTTTAATGTTTCTTCACATCATGCAGCTACTCTTTATTTTGACCATTACAGGAATGCATGTGACGAGCTTCTTATAAGTCAACAGAGATTACTTGAACATTTTCTGACTACAATGTAATAAAGTTAACTATTTGACACTTTTCTTGCTATCTTAATGACCAGATAAGTTTCTTAAAATTCATAGATACCCCAGCCACAATTCTTTTAAACCGGTCACTTAGTTGAAAAACAGTATATAGAAGTGAAAAGCCTATTGCAATTTCAAAAGAAACTAGTTGTAACATTTCCCAGTATCAGTGCTTTTTTTGAAATGGTTCCAGTTTTAGTGTTTTCTGAAGTGAAAAACGCAAAGAAGTGATGAGGTCCATGGGGCTTGAAACAAGAAACGAGTATTGAAGAGCTTGCTCCTTCGAAATGACGCAAGTTACAGAGAATTAAAAGCATCACATATTTGAATTTGGCACAAAAATAATCAAATTGCAATTAAGTGACTAATTTTAGCATCCCATTTACAATAATTTTGATACTAATGCAATTCCTTAAATTTGAGATTCAAAGAACAAGTGCTTCTCGTCAGGATCACTTTGCGTGTCATGTTTGAAGCACACACTTCTCCAAAGTGCATGGCTCTTGCGCTTCACATCACTTCATTTGCCTTAAGTAACGAAGTGATAGCTTTTAAAAATTCTGCCCAATAGGCAAATTGCTTTTAAGGTTTGCTATTCAAGATCACATTTTTCAACATTCCTCTCCATTCATTGCCTTAACTTTATTTCCTATCTGTATAAGCAAGGGAACAACCAGGGAAAAGAGGCATATGAACACGTAGCTGGAAGAATCAGTTCTCCTACTGCATAAGCCTATATCATAGTACAACAACCAGCTGCATAAAGAACTACACACAATATACTAGTAATACTTAATTACTTGTATCATCAGTTATCAGTTAAATACACTTCCCTTCTCTTCTTTTACCCCAAATTTTCCACCTCTCATCAAATTTTAAAAATGTAATTAGAAGCAAAAAAACTTGAAAATTTAGACAATAACAACACTAACATAAAATAAAAAATAAACAAACGAATAAAAAAGCTCAGATTTTTGTAACAAAAACAAAAGAGAAACTAACTCTGGAAGAAATTGACACCGGAGAATCCTCGGAATCATTTTCCACACCGCTGGCGCCACCGCCGCCGTTCCTTTCTTCAGTGGTTTCTTCAGTAACTGTAGCTAAATTTGAAGAATCCTTTTCCAATTTCCCATCGCTACTGCTGCCATTGTTATTGCTACTGCCATTTCCACTACTACACCTAATAATCAATCTACCGAAATTCCGTTTGGACATTCTCTTCAATTGGATTCTTCGACTGAAACTGTGATTAACTGGAGGATTCAAACGGAACCTTATATTCATTGTGCTGAAACTGCAGCTCGTTAGCGTTCCCATTGTGATGAACAAAAACCAAACAATAGTTGATTTTGTTCTTAATGGTGAAAAATGTCAATTGGAAGATGGTGAGGTTTGAGTATGAGCATATAACGAAAGAATATCTTCATTATTTTTTTTTTACATTTTAGAGATACAAATATTTTCTTCTTCTTTTTTTTTTTTTTTTTTGGTTGATACTTTTGTTTTTATCATTTTACGAATAGAAAAAAGTACAATGTGGCCAGATAAGACATTTACGATAGGAGTATTATCCAAATAAAATTAAAAAAAAAATACCTCCTATATCAAAGGTTGATACCTTATTTATTTTAAATAAATACCCTTTTAAAAAATTATATTCCATAGCTATCTTTTAATTTTTAGAGCCAAATATCTATTTATGGTCACCTCTTATCCCTAAACCATAAAGTACGCTTTGTATTATTTTTCTCTCACAAAATTACCGTATTTGATGTAAACTTCTCTTTCCATGTTCTCTCTCCAATTTCTCTCATTCATATCACCATTCTCGAATACATACTTCACTCCCAATTTCCCTCACTCGCATCGCCATTCTCTTCCTCTTTCTCATAAATCGCGATTCTTCGCTTCTTCATCTGCATTATCTCTCTCAATTTTCTATGTTTTTTGCTCCAAATAGTTGTGGTAAGTATTTAAGTAGTTAGATTTTCGCTTTTATTGTGCTAATTCTGTTTGTCTCTACTAATTTTTTATAAATAAATGTCATTGTTATGCTTCCAACATAAAACTTTAAAGTTTCTCTCCAATGATTGATTCAACATCCCAAAAGAGGGTTACCAGAGGTATACCCATCAAAGCACTCAATTTCGATAGGCCCTCTTTCTCTTTGCAAATCACGCAAGCGGAACTGAAATTTGCAGGTTCAACATCAAATACAGTTGCAGAGAAGAGAACTAAAATATGCAATGATACATCGAAAGAAGTCCAAGTTGAGAAATCTTTGAAAGAATCAACACTTTTCGATGTGGAAAAGAGAAGAAAACCTATGGATAATGCTTCTGGTGTTAAGGGAAAGGAGGTCGATGCAGGAACTAGCTCGGATACACGGGACGAAAAGGTAATTGTTGATGTATCTATATGTATTTGAGTCCTCATACATTGAGTATTACCTTCTCCAATGGGTTTCTCTTATTGTATTTTATTGTATTTATATGTGTGCAATAGTGAATACATTGTTTTCTCTTCTTTTATGTTGATATGATATATATGTACAGTATTCATAAGTATTCAAAAGTGCCTTCACTGAATTGTACCTTTTTGAGTGACTTTTGCATATTGTATGTAGATGTATTTATATGTATTAAAAATACCTTAACTGATTTGTAATTATTTCAGTGTCTTTTGCATATTGTATTTAGATGTATTCAAAAGTTCATTCACTGATTTGTACTTATTACGATGCCTTTTGCATATCGTATTTTGATGTATTCAAAAGTTCGTTCAAAATATGAATGTTTTATGTATTGCAAAAGATTTATGTTTTTTTTTTGTAATTTTTGTTGTATGCAAGAAATAAAACTATTTGTGAAACACCCACTTATTTTATCACCGCATATCAGTTCCTACACTAACAAGGATATAGTATCCGACCTCAGAGAAAAACTTACTTCAGAACATTACAAAATATTTGGTACTACTTGTTTTGGAAGTTTCCTTGATATGAAGCATTGTGAGGTCCAACATCAATTGTTCAGGTGCTTCATGGTTCTGCTGCTAGAAGGAAGTCATGATGTATACGTCAATGGTACAACATTATCCTTTTCAATCAGGGAGTTTGCGTTTGTCACTGGTCTAAATTGTGTTAGTGACCCTGAAAATTTTCAATTTAACACAAAAGTGCCTAACAGGATTATTGATACATACTTTGGCAGTGCAAAGAATGTCAAGAAGAAAGATTTGTTGAAATGCTTTGATGATAAGAATTGGGGTCATGACAACGATGGAGATGCCATCAAAATAGTTGTGTTGTATTTCATATACACTTTCATATTTTCCACCGAGAAGAACGCTTTTACCATCCCAAGAAAATATTTCGACTTGGTCGAGAGTGGGAGATATTCTGATTATCCATGGGGGTAAGGATGCATTCCAATACCTTGTTAAATCAATTAGCAAGAAAATGGATTCTCAGAAGAAGTACTATAGGATAGCGGGGATGCCTCTCGCTATGCACGTATGGTTTTACGAGTGTTGTTCAAAGGTTGACCCTAAAATTGCACGGCAAGTTGATAACTGGATACCCAGAATACTCAATTGGAAATCCAATATCAACCAGCCAACTTATGCTTATTTGATGAACGACATGTTCAATGACCAAGGAAACATGGTAATTTACTATTCGTTAAGCGGCTGAATTTTTTTTTAAGAATATATTTCTGTTAGAGAAATCATTGTTGAAATTTTTATTGAAATATAGTTCAATGCATCATACATCAATGTCCCAGTCTCAAAATTAGGTAACATACTCTATAATACATAATACAGTGTTAGAATCAAATATTAAACAGTTGCATACAACATACATCTTATTTCTCTATTTTTCAAATTAACTGGAATATATAAGAATACAGAAAACAATTTACAGATACACATGTAATTCAATGAACAGTGATATTCAGCAAAGGTCGTTCATTTTGAGGGTATTTCTTTTTTCAGATTGTTTTCAGTGATATTCAACCAAGTGATATAGAGCTTCTTATTTATTTAGATTCTTCTAGAAGGCGTTGATATAGTGAACAGTCCTACTCATTCAGACAACAATGAAGATGATTCGGATGACTTTAGTCTTAGACCGCCTCTTCAGTCTAAGAAAAACATGATGAATACAGCTTTTTGAATATTATTTTGGTAAAGATGGTGTTCTATTAAGAAAAAACTCATGTTTTCACTTTATGCACTATATCCACAGTGTTTATTCGACAGTTTGTAATTTCAAATATTCATGTTGTTTCAATGTTTTGTGCAGCAGTTACTATTCAGCAGGTTGTATTCAGCATATGTATAAATACAATATGCATTCATCAGTTTTCTAAAATTAATCCTTTAGTAGATTGTATTCATATGTATATATGTATATAGATATATGTAGCAGGTTTTATATGCATTATGTATTGGTATATATTCAAGAGATTGTACTATATGTGTATTATATTTTATATTCACATGTATTCAAATATATTTAGGAGATTAATATATTCAGGAGATTGCTCTGCATTTTGTATACACATACAATATTAAATATATTTAGCAGATTGTGTGTGTGTGTGTATTTATATATATGAGGTTGTACTGTATGCATACTCCATTTTGTATTCATATGTGTTCAGATTGTAATGTATGTGTATTGCATTTTATATTCACATGTATTCAGCAGATTGTATAACTGAACCTGTGTGTATACATATTTATTCAACATATAAATGCAGTATGTATTAAGCAGTTTACCAAATTATATTTTTTGTAACTGTTCTAAAAAGAAATCGTCCTGCAATAATCCAATACACCAACAAATCAATATGTATTATTCCAAAATATTACCGGAATCTATGACTCATCGTTATTTCAATAATACAAGTTAGAACATGAACTAAGTCCTACGTGGAGTATTTTTACAAGTACGCTTATTATGTCCTCCCTGCCCACATATGCTACACGAATGTTGATTTTTCTTCCGCAAGAACTCACTGAACGGCTTATCGTGCTTCTTCTTTGGCCTTCCAGGAGGTCTTTTCCATTTAGGTGGTAAGACAACTTCCTCTGATATATGTGCTGGTATATTTCATTCATTTCGGTCAGGCAACGAATACACGGGCACCTCGTATGTCATTACAACAGACTTTGGTTTGTAATAGTTTGAGCAATAATCTTCTGGTATTAGAAACTTGCTCTTCAAGACAGCCCAAGCGTGTGGGCATGGTAATTCGTCAACTTGGAACCGCCCACAACTGCACTTTCTCTCTAAGAGGCAAACGATGTAATGCCTTCCTTCATCGTTCATCGTATGCAAGTATTCAGTCGATGGTACAACCTACATTTAAACATAGACATATAAGTTTTGAATGTTTTTAAGAAGTCATATATGTCTCAAAGAATAAACGTATTAAATAAAGTATAGATATATACAATAAAGAGACAAATAAAATATATAGAATTATCATTGTTGATACACAATTTTTTCCTCATATATTTTAAAATATGCATGCATACTTTCAAAATATTGTACATGCATTTACAAATATGCACAAGTATTTTTACAAATTTTCTATAATTTTTAAAAGCCCTAAATCAATTTATTTCTACATTTTTAATTATATAAATATTTAGTAATCATCCCTCATATTACTTTATAATGATTTAGTCATCTAAATTCATCATTTATGCTCATATGAGTGCCCAAATATTTTAATTATATTTTTACAATTACATTTGTATTTTTTAAGACCATAAGTGCATATTTTGCAATAATGGCCCATACATATGCATAACTACTTCATCTACACAAAAAATAATTTTTTATTTTTTATAATGTTAGGTAATTATTTTAAATCACCTTCATGCATAAAAATCATTTTTATCATTTAATTAGATATTTTTATAAATTATTTCATCAATTAATTGGGTATTTAACAAATAGCCCACTGTGTTGAGCCTCCAAAGTCAAATGCACGTGATGCAAACAAACGTTCCTACCCCAGGCCAACTTAAAATAACTTCTACCAGACCCAAATTTCCCCTAATCGTTACTGTCGATCTAAGATCAACGGTCCACAATTCCCCTTTCAATTTTCAACCCAAATGACCCCCTAACCCTAGTCATTTGTTACAACATGCCGCCCTTGAATCCCTCTTCTTCTCCGTTCTCTCTGAAACCATCCCTAACCCTAGTGTCGTCACCCCCTAAACCTCTCAAACCCCTTCGATCCCGAACTAGATATGGAGTTATTTGAGGTTTTACTACCCTATCTAACCTATCACTGCTGTTGGTTGTTCGACTCTCGTTGCTTTCTGAGGAAACCTCGTAGAGGTTCGACTCAGAGTCGACCTAGGTTCTTCACTTTTGTAACAACCTGGCCGGTCGTTTCATGAGTTACCGTCATGTTTTCCCCATTTCTACTTCTTATTGCTTTGTTTATCGGTTCTATGTGTGATCGGGTTGGTTGGCTCGGGTTCGGAGAGGTTTTTGGAAAAGGTTGAGACACTTAGTCTCTTTTGAGGAAGCTTAAGTTGGAAAAGTCAATTGGATGTTGACTTATGCGTTAGAGGGATCGGATGTGAGTTCTGATGGTTCAGATAACTTTGGGAGATGATTTGGGACTTAGGAGCATGATCGGAATGTGGTTTGGAGGTCCGGAGTAGATTTAGGCTTGAATTGGCGAAATTGGAATTTTGGCATTTTCCGGTTGGTAGGTAAAATTTTGATATAAGGGTTGGAATGGAATTCCGGGATTGTAGTAGGATCGTTGTGTCATTTGGGATGTGTGTAAAATTTCAGGTCATTCGGATGTGGTTTGGTAGACTTTTTGATCAAAAGCGTAATTTGGAAGATTTTGGAACCTTAGGCTTGAATTCGATGTGTTTTGGTTGATTCGATGTTGTTTGAGGTGTTTTGAGGATTGGTACAAGTTTGGATAGTGGTATAGGACTTGGTTGTGCTTTTGGTAATGTCCCCGAGGCCTCGGGGTGATTTCGGATGGTTGGCGGAAAGTTTGGAATTTGGAAATGGCAGCTGAAGTTTTAGGACTGCAGTCATAACCACATCTGCGGTTGGGAGGCCATAGGTGCGACCCCCGCAGATGCGGAAGACCAGTCGCAGAAGCGGAAAGAGCCTAGGAAGGCAAGAACCGCAGAAGCGGTTGAGGAACCACACCTGCGATGGCGATGTGCGGATTGTGCATCGCAGATGCGGAGAGTGAGGATTTAAGTGAGGGCCGTAGATGTGGCGTCTTGGAGTGCAGAAGCGGTAGCTGGACCGCAAGTGCGAAATGCCTGGGTGAGAAGGTATAAAAGCATTCCTTCGCGATTTTTGAGTTGTTCTTCACCATTTCAAGTCGGTTTTGGAGCTTTTTGGGAGATTTCGAAGAGGGAATCAAGGGATATCGTCTGGAGGTAAGATTTTTTAATCTAATAATCGATCCTATGGCATTATTTCACTGAATTTGGCCTAAGATTAATGGAAATTAAGGTTAAAAATTGGGAAACTAGGGCTTGGTATTGGAGACCTTGACTTGAGGATTTGAGGGGCCATTTGTAGTCAGATTTTGGGACTTTTGATATGTATGAACTCGTGGGGAGATAAGGAATCTATTGATGTAAATTTTATCAAATTCCGAGATGTGGGCCCGGGGTCGGGTTTTGTTTAATTTTCGGATTTTATATTGTAAATTGATTATTTCCGCATGGGCTTCGTTCCCTTAGCATATTTTGATATTGTGATTCTGATTTGGGTAGATTCGACGCGAGTTGAGGCCGATTCGAGGGGCAAAGGCGTTGCGGGCTAGAGTTTGGACCGGATTGAGGTGAGTAATGATTTTAAATGTTGTCCTGAGGGTATGAAACCCCGGATTTCACATCGTTGTGCTATATTGAGGTGACGCACACCCTAGATGACGAGCGTAGGGTGGTGCACCGTTGGGGATTGTGACTTAGTCCATCCTGAATGACTGTTTTACCGCATATTTGACTGAAAACTGTTTGCTACCATCATGTTTTGGGCGGAATGCCATATTTGGGCCTCGTGCCAACTATTTAGACCATTAGGGGATTTTTACTAATATTTCCTCACTGTTTTGACTTTATACTTGTTTTCAAGGTTTATATTCTACTGTTTTCATAACTCAGCCGTGTTTACTCTATTTTAACACATTAAATGATAATTTGGGCTGAGCATCATGTTTTACTGTTGCCCGAGTGGCTTATGAGATTATGATTGAGTAAGGCCAAGGGCCTGTGTTGTAAGGATACACTGATTTATGATTATGGGGCCGAGGGTTTGAGATTGTACGCCACGAGGTGGCTTGTTGATATGAGGCCGAGAGCCTACTGATTATGCCACGAGATGGCTTGATATTGCACTTGGGCCGTAAGGGGCCCCTCCCGGAGTCTGTACACCCCCAGTGAGCGCAGGTACCCATTGTGATATGAGATATTGCCTGAGGGGCTGATTCTCTTGGTATTGTGCCTGAGGGGCGGTTCTTTATGTGTTTATCTTTTCTAGCTGCCTGTCATTTATTTGTTTAACTGTTAAAAAGGTATTTTAAAGAAGCTTAAACTAAACTAAGGTGACTTTATATGTTTTCACTATTTCATTGTTTTTTTACTAGTTTTATACTGCTTCTTTATGGCATATTGATGTGCCTTTACGTGATTTCTTATTGCTCAGTCTTCATTTATTATTATTACTCACTGAGTTGGAGTGCTCACTTTACTCCCTACACCTTGTGTGCAGATTCAGGCGCTTTAGGTCCCACTAGCGAGTGTTGATTTCTTCCAGCTCAGGCGGTTTCAGAGATTCACTAGGTAGTTGCTCGGCGTTCGCATCCCAGTGCTTCTCCCCCTATCTTATGTTCTCTTGTTTTAGTTCTGTAATAGACTATGTAGACTCTTCTTATTTTAAATCGGTAGATAGATGCTCATGATTGGTGACACCCCAATGTCAAGCTATGTCTATTCCGCAAATTGTAGTATTCACCTTTATTTTGGGATTATTATTATGTTAAAGACTTAATTTGTATTATTTTAATTGCTTAAAATGACTTGGGAGTGTGTCGGCTGGCCTTGTCTTCACGAGAGGCGCCATCACGATCGGGTGTGGGTTTAGGGTCGTGATAAGTTGGTATCAGGGCCAGGTTACATAGGTCTCACGAGTCATGAGCAGATTTAGTAGAGTCTCATAGATCGGTACGGAGACGTCTGTATTTATCCTCGAGACGCTGCAGAACCTTTAGGAAAAACTTCATATTCTTGAAACTCTTGTCGTGCGAATCTGTTGATCCGAGTACTAAACTTCTGTTATTCTATTATCTCACAGATGGTGAGGACACGCGCTATTGGTTAGGATGGACGACCACCAATATCACCAACTGTGGCCACTAGAGGCCGAGGACGCGGTCGTGGTCGCAGTAGGGGTAGGGGTATGGCCCACACAACAACTAGGGTAGCACCTACAGATCCACCAGCCGCCCTAGTTCAGGATTAGGTCCTAGTTTTGGACGCTCCATCAGCACCAACTCTGGCACCAGTTGTGCCCATTGTGATTCTGGGTCTTCAAGAGGCCTTGGCTCAGATTCTATCAGTATATACTAGCCTAGCTCAGGCGATCTCAGTTACTACAACCGCAGCTACTTCTCAGGCTGGGGGAGGCAATAAGACTCCCGCCGCTCATACACCTGAGCAGGTCGTACAGGGACTTCAAACACCGGGGGAAAATCCAGCCCAGCTGATTGCAGCTGCTCAGGACTATGTAGCTCCTGCCATTCTAGAGGACGAGCAGCGTAGGTTGGAGAAGTTTGGTAGACTTCAGCCTCCGACTTTTAGTGATGTAGAGGGAGAGGATGCCTAGGATATCTTGGACAAGTGT
Source organism: Nicotiana tabacum (assembly GCF_000715075.1). Lineage (NCBI taxonomy): Eukaryota > Viridiplantae > Streptophyta > Magnoliopsida > Solanales > Solanaceae > Nicotiana > Nicotiana tabacum. The sequence continues at coordinate 111,074,566 of NC_134084.1, forward strand.
CAGAGGATTCTTCGCACAGCGGGTATTCTGGAGACCAGCGGGGTCGCTTTTACTACTTTTTAGTTTTCTGGAGCTGCCTTCACTTGGTGGGAGGTGTTTGAGAGGTGTAGGCCTGTTGGTGTAGCACCCCTTACCTGGCAGCAGTTCTCCGTTCTCTTTTTAGAGAAGTATGTGCTGCAGTCTCGCAGAGAGGAGCTGCATAGGCAGTTCGAGTGCTTGCATCAAGGAGAGATGACTGTGACGCAATATGAGATGAGGCTCTCTGAGTTAGCTCGTCATGCGATTTGGTTGGTTCCGATAGATAGAGAGAGGATTAGGAGGTTTGTTGATGGCCTCACTTATTAGCTTTGTATTCTCATGACCAGAGAGAGGGTGACTGGTGCTACTTTTGAGGAGGTTGTAGACATTGCTCGTGAGATTGAGTCAGTTCGTTGCCAGAAGCGAGATGAGAGGGAGGCCAAGAGGTCTCGAGGATCTGGTAGCTATGGTGGTGCTCCTTCGAGAGGTCAGTTTCAGCATGGCAGAGGCCGCCCATTCAGGCAAGCTCAGCCAGCCCGCCTAGGTTATCATGGGGAGTCATCGAGTCATGGTTCTCACAGTTCTCATCAGGGCCAGTCATCACTTAGTGCCCTTCCAGCTCAGAGTTCATCCCGTGCTCCATCAGTTCAGGGCTCTTCTATGCCAAGTGCATCTGCTAGTCATTGCAGTGCTAGGGGTTCCCTTCAGTCCCTGTCTCCAATGCCCGGGAGTTTCTATGAGTGTGGAGAGATGGGTCATATGTGAAGGTAGTGTCCTCGTCGTCCTGCGGGTTCATCTCAGGAGAGGAGTCAGCCATCGGCTTCAACGCCAGTTACTTCACCACCAACCACCCACCCAGCTAGGGGTAGAGGTCATACAACAAGAGGTCATCCCAGAGGGGGAGGTCGACCAGGTGGCGGTCAGGCCCGTTTCTATGCATTTCCAGATAGACCCGATGTTATTGCTTTCGATGCTATTATTACAGGTATTGTCTCAGTCTACCACAGAGATGCCTCTATATTATTTGATCCCAGTTCCACTTATTCTTATGTGTCATCATACTTTGCTCGTTATTTGGATATGCCCCGTGAGTCTCTTGTTTCACCTATTTATGTATCTACTCTGGGGGCGATACTGTTATTGTAGACCATGTGTACCAGTCATGTGTGGTGACTATTGGGAGTCTGGAGACCCGAGTGGATTTTTTGTTATTATCTATGGTGGATTTCGATGTCATTTTGGGCATGGATTGGCTATCTCTGTGTCGTGCTATTTTGGGCTGTCATGCTAAGACAATCATATTGGCTATACCGGGTGTGCCACAGATTGAGTGGCGAGGTTTGACTGATTATGTTCCTAGTAGGGTAATTTCATTCTTGAAAGCCCAGCGTATGATTGGGAAGGGTTGTCTTTCGTATCTAGCCTTTGTGAGGGATGTCAGTGTAGAGACTCCCAGTATTGATTATGTTCCAGTTGTGAGGGATTTTTCTGATGTGTTTCCTGCAGACCTGCCGGGCATGCCACCGAACAAGGATATTGACTTTGGTATTGATCTGGTGCCGGGCACTCAGCCCATTTCTATTCCGCCGTATCGTATGGCACCAGCGGAGTTGAAGGAGTTGAAGGAGCAGCTTCAGGAAATCCTCGATAAGGGGTTCATTCAGCCTAGTGTGCCGCATTGGGGTGCGCCAGTTCTATTTGTAAAGAAGAAGGATGGCACTATAAGGATGTGCATCGATTATAGGCAGTTGAACAAAGTAACAATTAAGAACAAGTATCTTTTGCCTCGTATTGATGATTTGTTTGACCAGCTTCAGGGAGTGAGAGTGTTCTCCAAGATTGATCTCCGTTCAGGATATCACTAGTTGAAGATCAGGGACTCGAATATTCTTAAGACAACTTTTAGGACCCAATATGGTCATTATGATTTCTTGGTGATGTTTTTTGGGCTGACCAATGCCCCAGGAGCTTTCATGCATTTGATGAATAGCGTGTTTCGTCCTTATCTCGACTCGTTTGTCATAGTCTTCATTGATGAAATTCTGGTGTATTCGCGTAGTCAGGAGGAGCATGCGGAGCATTTGAGAGTTGTGTTGCAGAGATTGAGGGAGTAGAAGCTTTATGCAAAGTTCTCCAAGTGTGATTTTTGGCTTAGTTCAGTGGCTTTCTTGGGGCACGTGGTGTCCAGTGAGGGTATTCAGGTTGATTCGAAGAAGATAGAGGTGATTCAGAGTTAGCCCAGACCATCCTCAGTCACAGATATTCGCAGCTTTCTTGGTTTAGTGGGTTATTACCATCGTTTTGTTCAGGGATTTTCATCTATCGCATCGCCCTTGACCAAGTTGACTCAAAAGGGTGCTTTATTTGTATGGTCGGATGAGTGTGAGGAGAGCTTTCAGAAGCTCAAGACTGCCTTGACCACAACTCCAATGTTAGTTTTGCCATCAGCTTCAGGTTCATATACCGTGTATTGTGATGCTTCGAGAGTTGGTATTGGGTGCGTATTGATTCAGGAGGGTAGAGTTATTGCTTATGCTTCTCGCCAGTTGAAGCCCCATGAGAAGAACTACCTCGTTCATGATTTGGAGTTGGCTTCCATAGTTCGCGCGTTGAAGATTTAGAGGCATTATTTGTATGGTGTGTCTTGCGAGGTATTTACTGATCATCATAGCCTCCAGCACTTGTTCAAGTAAAAGGATCTCAATTTGAGGCAGCGGAGATGGTTGGAGTTGCTAAAGGATTATGATATTACTATCTTATACCATCGGGGGAAGGTCAATGTGGTGGCCGATGCTTTGAGCCGAAAGGCGGTGAGTATGGGGAGTTTGGCATATATTCCAGTTGGGGAGAGACCTCTTGCAGTTGATGTTCAGGCCTTGGACAATCGGTTCGTGAGGTTAGATATTTCGGAGCCAAGTCGGGTATTGGCTTGTGTGATTTCTCGGTCTTCCTTATATGATTGCATCAGAGAGCGCTAGTATGATGATCCTCATTTGCTTGTCCTTAAGGATAGAGTTCAACATGATGATGCCAAAGATGTGACTATTGGTGATTATGGGGGTATTGAGGATGTAGGGCCGGATATGTGCCCAATGTAGATGGGCTTCAGGATTTGATTTTGGATGAGGCCCATAGCTCGTGGTATTCCATTCATCCGGGTCCCACGAAGATGTATCAAGATCTGAGGCAGCATTATTAGTGGAGGAGAATGAAGAAAGACATTGTGAGATTTGTGGCTCGGTGTCTCAATTGTCAGCATGTGAAATATGAGCATTAGAGACCGGGTGGCTTGCTTCAGCAGATGGATATTCTAGAGTGAAAGTGGGAGCGAATCACCATGGACTTTGTAGTTGGGCTCCCACGGAATTTGAAGAAGTTCGATGCTATTTGGGTGATTGTAGATCGACTGACCAATTTCGCGCACTTCATTCCTGTGTGTACTACCTATTCTTCAGAGCGGTTGGCAGAGTTCTATATCCGGGAGATTGTTCGTTTGCATGGTGTCCCAGTTTCCATCATTTCAGATAGGGGCACTCAGTTTACTTCATAGTTTTGGAGGTCTGTGCAGCGAGAGTTGGGTACTCAGGTTGAGTTGAGCACAACTTTTCACCCTTAGACAGACGGACAGTCGAGCGCGCTATCAGATATTGGAGGACATGTTGCGTGCTTGTGTCATTGATTTTGGAGGGTCATGGGATCAGCTTCTACCGCTTGCAGAGTTTTCTTATAACAACAACTACCAGTCGAGTATTCAGATGGCTCCATATGAGGCTTTGTATGAGAGGCGGTGTAGATCTCTAGTTGGTTGGTTTGAGTAGGGGGAGGCTAGGCTATTGGGGACGGACTTGGTGCAGGATGTTTTAGAAAAGGTGAAGGTAATTCAGGAGAGGCTTCGTCAGCGCAGTCGAGACAAAAGAGTTATGCTGACAGGAAGGTTCGGGATATGTCCTACATGGTTGGATAGAAGGTTCTGTTGAAGGTTTCGCCCATGAAGGGTTTTATGAGATTTGGGAAGAAGGGTAAATTGATCCCTCGGTTCATTCGTCCTTTTGAGGTGCTTCGGAGGATTAGGGAGGTGGCTTCTGAGCTTGCTTTGCCACCCAGCTTGTCGAGTGTGCATTCAGTATTTCATGTTTCTATGCTCCGGAAGTATATTGGGGATCCGTCTCATGTTCTGGATTTCAGCACGGTTCACTTAGATGATTATTTGACTTATGATGTGAAGCCAGTAGTTATTTTGGGGTGTCAGGTTCGAAAGTTGAGATCAAAGGATATAACTTCAGTGAAAGTGCAGTGGAGAGGTCGGCCCGTGGAGGAGGCTACCCGGGAGACCGAGCGGGAGATGCGGAGCAGATATCCTCAAATATTTGAGGCTTCAGGTATGTTTCTTGACTCGTTCGAGGATGAACGTTTGTTTAAGAGGGGGAGAATGTAACGACCCGACCGATCGTTTCATGAGTTACCGCCCTGTTTCCCCCATTTCTGCTTCTTATTGCTTTGTTTATTAGTTCTATTTGTGATTGGGTTGGTTGGCTCGGGTTCGGAGAGGTTTTTGGAAAGGTTTGAGACACTTAGTCTCTTTTTAGGAAACTTAAGTTGGAAAAGTCAACCGGATGTTGACTTATGTGTTAGAGGGCTCGGATGTGAGTTCTGATGGTTCGAATAGCTTCGGAAGATGATTTGGGACTTAGGAGAGTGATGGGAATGTGTTTTGGAGGTTCGGAGTAGATTTAGGCTTGAATTGGCAAAATTGAAATTTTGGCGTTTTCCAGTTAGTAGGTGAGATTTTGATATAAGGGTCAGAATGGAATTCTGGGAGTTGCAGTAGGACCGTTGTATCATTTGGGATGTGTGTGAAAAATTTCAGGTCATTCGGATGTGGTTTGGTAGACTTTTTGATCAAAAGCGTAATTCAGAAGATTTTGGAACCTTAGGCTTGAATTCGATGTGTTTTGGTTGATTCGATGTTGTTTGAGGTGTTTTGAGGATTGGTACAAGTTTGGATAGTGGTATAGGACTTGGTTGTGCTTTTGGTTGAGGTCCTGAGGGCCTCGAGGTGATTTCGAATGGTTGGAGGAAAGTTTGGAATTTGGAAATAGCAGCTGAAGTTTTAGGACTGCTGTTATAACCGCAGGTGCGACCCCCACAGGTGCGGAAGACCAGTCGCAGAAGCGGAAAGAGCCTAGGAAGGCAGGAACCGCAGAAGCGGTTGAGGAACTGCACCTGCGATGGCTCAGGTGCGGATTGTGCATCGCAGATGCGGAGATTGAGGAATTAAGTGAGGACCGCGATGCGGCGTCTTGGACCGCAGAAGCGGTAGCTGGACCGCAGGTGCGAAATGCCTGGGCCTGAAGGTATAAAAGCATTCCTTCGCGATTTTTGAGTTGTTCTTCACCATTTCAAGTCGGTTTTGGAGCATTTTGGGAGACTTTGAAGAGGGAATCAAGGGATATCATCTGGAGGTAAGATTTTTGAGTCTAATAATCGATCCTATGGCATTATTTCACTGATTTGGCCTAAGATTAATGGAAATTAAGGGTTAAAAATTGGGAAACTAGGGCTTGGTATTGGAGACCTTGACTTGAGGATTTGAGGGGCCATTTGTGGTCCGATTTTGGGACTTTTGATATGTATAAACTCGTGGGGAGATAAGGAATCTATTGATATAAATTTTATCAAATTCTGAGATGTGGGCTCGGGGGTCGGGTTTTGGTTAATTTCGGGATTTATATTGTAAATTGATTATTTCTGCATGGGCTTCATTCCCTTAGCATATTTTGACGTCGTGATTCTGATTTTGGGTAGATTCGACGCGAGTTGAGGCCGATTCGAGGGGCAAAGGTGTCGCGAGCTAGAGTTTGGACCGGATTGAGGTGAGTAATGATTTTAAATGTTGTCCTGAGGGTATGAAACCCCGGATTTCACATCGTTGTGCTATATTGAGGTAACACATACGCTAGATGACGAGTGTGGGGTCGTGCACCGTTGGGGATTATGGCTTAGTCCATCCCGAATGACTGTTTTACCGCGTATTTTACTAAAAATTGTTTGCTACCATCATGTTTTGGGCGGAATGCCATATTTGGGCCTCGTGCCAACTATTTGGGCCCTTAGGGGATTTTTACTGATATTTCCTCACTATTTTGACTTTATACTTGTACTCATTCATGCTATATTCTACTATTTTCGTAACTCAGTCGTATTTACTCTGTTTTAACACATTAAATGATATTCTAAATGATAATTTGGGCTGAGCATCATGTTTTACTGTTGCCCGAGTGGCTTATGAGATTCTGACTGAGTAAGGCCGAGGGCCTGTGTTGTGAGGATACATTGATTTATGATTATGAGGCCGAGGGCCTGAGATTGTATGCCACGAGGTGGCTTATTGATATGAGGCCGAGAGCCTACTAATTATGCCTTAAGATGGCTTGATATTGCACTTGGGCCGTAAGGGGACCCTCCCGGAGTCTGTACACCCCCAGTGAGCGCGGGTACCCATTGTGATATGAGATATTGCACGAGGGGCTGATTCTATTGGTATTGTGCCCGAGGGGCAGTTCTTTATGTGTTTATCTTTTCTAGCTGCCTGTCATTTATTTGTTTAACTGTTAAAAAGGTATTTTAAAGAAGCTTAAACTGAACTAAGGTGACTTTATATGTTTTCGCTGTTTCATTGTTTTTTTTACTGGCTTTATACTGCTTCTTTATGGCATGTTGATGTGCCTTTACGTGATTTCTTATCGCTCAGTCTTCATTTATTATTATTACTCACTGAGTTGGAGTACTCACTTTACTCCTTGCACCCTGTGTGCAGATTCAGGCGCTTTAGGTCCCACTAGCGAGTGTTGATTTCTTCCAGCTCAAGCGGTTTCAGAGATTCACTAGGTAGCTGCTCGGCATTCGCATCCCAGTGCTTCTCCCCCTATCTTATGTTCTCTTGTTTTAGTTCTGTAATAGACTATGTAGACTCTTCCTGTTTTAAATCGGTTGGTAAATGCTCATGACCGGTGACACCCCGATGTCGGGCTATGTCTATTCTGCAAATTGTAGTATTCACCTTTATTTTGAGATTATTATTATATTAAAGACTTAATTTGTATTATTTTAATTGCTTAAAATGACTTGGGAGTGTGTCGGCTGGCCTTGTCTTCACGAGAGGTGCCATCACGACCGGATCTGGGTTTAGGGTTGTGACAACTTTCCTTATGAACACCGCCTTGTGTTCGTCAATGTTGTGAGTATCGTCGGTTTTGTGGTTGTGGTTAGATTTTTTCCTTTACCCCGACCTTTTTCTCAAAACCCTCATCTTTCAACATAAATCTATTAAGATCTTTGTAGATCTGGAGTGATTTTGAGTTTATCCAGTAACTTTCTTTTAAAAAAAATCTCTTGTTTTCTTTATTGTTAATCGATTTTAGTATCCCTCTAGATTAGGGTTTTGCTTCCTAATCTAGATCTCTTTGAACCTGAAATGATTTCGAGTTTCCATGATATTTTCCTTAAAGATCTTCTGTTTTTCTCATTATTAATCGACCCTAATGTTCTCTGAGAACTAGGGTTTCATTTCGTCTGTTTCTGCGAAACTTTTCTAGAAAATTCCTATGTATTTGATTCTTTTTTTCCACTGATTCTTGCGTAACTATGTTCCATTTTTAGTTTTTAGTTATTTCATTGTTCGCTCCAATAGTTGCCCGATATTCTTGAGTAATCGACTGAATACCTACACTGCCTGGGGTTTTGAAATTTGCTTTGTTTATTGATGTGATTACTTCCTGTAATTTTATTTACGTTCTTTAGTTTGGGACTCCTAACTAGTACTACTTGCCTTAATTGTTCCTGCTTAGCTTAATTTGTGGGTTGATTGGCTTACCAACTCCAGATTGGTCGCTAATTTACTTGTATTACCTTATTTGTGACTAATTGCCTTGTTACTTGCCAGATTTTTAGTGTTCTGACTCTAATTGGCTATCAGACTTACCACTTACCTTATTTAGACCTCAATTCCAAGTTATTTTGTATACAATCCCATAATTTTTGCCTATTGATTAGCCCTGGCATGCCTAAATTGATTGACTGATTATTTCTTTGCCTTATTTGCAAACCTTTAAACCGCTTTACCTTATTTACTCTACTCTACTCAATGCTATATAATCCCCATTCTTTTTCTTTAACACACAAGCACACAAACATAGAAAGACACAAAGTTCTTGCTCTCTTCCTCTATCATAATCTTCTACTTTTTGTTTGTTGCATTCTCTGGCCGGCTGGAAGCTAGGGCTAGACCTTTGGACCCTGTTTGCTTCACTCTTCTATTTCTATCTCTTAATTGGTATGCCTCCACTACTGCTATTCAATTAAACCTATGTGTTTCCTTATAATCAACATGTCTTTTCTTCTGTTTAACTAAACCTATGTGTTTCCCTAATCAGCATGTTTATTGCTACGTGTCATGTTATCAACATGTCTACTTTTATCTCATTAGATCCTCGTGCTTTATATTTATTGTTCCTAACCAGTATGTTTACTGCTATTCAATTAAACTATGTGTCCTGTTATCAGCATATCTACTTCTGTTTAACCTATGTGTTCATCTTGTCTACTTATGTTTAATTAAACCTATGTGTTTCCTGCTTTCAACATGTCTACATGTCTGTTTATATATAAATTAGACCCATGTCTATTTATTTCTTAACTAGCTTGTTCTCCTTGTCTTGTTTTAAGTACTCATCCCTAACAAACTCCTGATTGATTCATGATTTCTATGTTCTCAACCTTATTGCATTCCTGTATGACTATCTGACCCCAGCATACTGCCTTATGACCAATGTCTACTTGTATGATCACCTCGTAATAGCTAAGGGATTAAGGCCATGTGAAACTTTGCCTTGTCTGTTGTTGATTGATGGAGTTCAGTGCTGAACTCCTTCTACTAAGTGTGTGCTGCTTGTGATTCTTGTGATCTGATAATCTGCTTCTATGCACTTCTGAAACCCAAACTATCTTTCTAAAAACAAAACTGTCTCCTATTTTTATATACTATTTTCAACTCCTACTCTTAGAACATCTAGAGTCCTGCCCCTCCAGTGTGAGCATTGCCTAGAAGTCCATGAGACTCCTCTGAACTTTGACATACTGGGGTTGGCTCTCCAAACTTGCTCACAAAAGGTTTCTTTAAAAGTTTTCTGGTGTGAGCATTGCCCGGGCTCCCGGAGGCCCTTGGGAACTTTGACATATCAGGATACCATTGGGTGCACTATGAGAATATTGGCATATTCATACTTGGTTGAAGGCCTGGTTCTTCCAGGTTTACTTTTTGGGCCTATCCAGGCTCCCTATAGTTTTAGCAGTTTCACTTCTATAATTCATTATTTATATTTGGTTTGTAATAATAATTTCTTTGTAAACAGATATTGGGGATATTAGTAAAACTGGGAGGGATTTTTATATGTATTTTGTTGGGAACGGGTAAATACCATGCCTATAGAGTTTAAATTAGTTCCTACATTTAGAAATCATGCCTATAGGTTGCTGCGATGTTTGTTTACTTATGTGCATTTAGATACCATGCCTATAAGTTTAAAATCAGCTCTGCATTCTAGATATCATGCAAATAAGGTTTAAATTAGTTTCTGCATGCAAATAAGGTTTTAAAACCAATTTGTGCATTTAGATACCATGCATATAAAGTTTTAAAACCAATTTCTGCATTTAGTTACCATGTCTATAAGTTTTAAATAAGTTCTACACCTAGACAACATGCCTATAAGGTTTAAATCAGTTCCCGCATCTAGATACCATGTCTATAAGTTTAAAATCAGTTTCTACACCTAGACAGCATGCCTATAGGACCTACTGAACCAAATTGCCTGCTTAAAATCGTTTACTGGTTTATTGTGGTTCTGATTAATGATTAGCTATCATATTCATAAAACATCTCTGATCCGCGCCTAGAGAAGCATGTAGGACGACTAAAATCTTGAGATTATAAAATTGTGCTTTGTTTAACTGTTTGTGAACTGCTCAGATTAAACTAGTCCTAAATCAGTAGGCAACTGATTAAGTACATTATGCCTCGCTTTAATAAAAACACTACATATGTTCTACTTTGTGCTCACCTAGATATCCTGCTATAGGACCTATAAAGTGTCTGAAATACTGTTGTTTGAGACGTATAATTGCCTGCTTATTTGTGGAGGTAAAATGTGAGCCTTTAACTGTTCCTTTATCTGACAGTCCTATTTGTTTTGCTTGTCGCTTAGATTTTCTCCTTTTAAGCACTATAGGAGAGTCTAGATCCACCTTAACTAGAAGTCCTAAACACCTCCGGGACCATAAGTAAGGGACAGGTAATGCACGCATAGAGTACGTTTAATTAGAATCACTTATATAACCATTATGGAGAGGGTAATCGGGTAGTAAAGGATATGATGACATGTGCGCTAATGCTATGTGTAGCACCCCAATTTGGGAACGATTACCAAGCATTGCAAAAAAGTGATCCTATAGGCTAAAAAACCTAGGACCCTCTTTACCCCTTGTTTTAAAATAAAATATCTATCTGTCTAAATTGCTTTGTTTGCTTATAAGATTAATTCACCTAATTCGAGTTTGGCCGGGGCCCACCGTTGTGGACCCGAGGGGTGCATAACACCTTCCCCTCAAGGTTATTTCGAGCTCTTACCCAATCTCGGGTAACACAAATCGGTTTATGAGTTATTTTCTTTAGGTGCCCTAACGCACCTTAAATCCGTTAGGTGATGACTCTTCAAATTTCATACCCAATTCTCAAAAGAAAATGAGTTGTTCCCAAGAAATGTCAAAACCCGGACTCCGCGAGAAAAAAGATAGCGCGACAATCATATATATTGAATTCAATAAAAATATGTATATATAAAATACAAAGACATACAGTGATATACAATGAAATATATTGAATACCGTTTCATATAGTCTATATTTAGGCTGGCAGAATATTAAAGTTGATGACATTTTAACTAATGAATACAGTAACATATAGTCTATCTGCTTAGGAAATGCATTTGATTAGAAATAAAGCTATTGAATTCAACCAATGAAATGCAAATGTATAAACAAGTAATGTATACATATAATGATCAGTTTTTTACAAATTTCATAAAATAGAAAACATGCACAACTGTTATAATACAATGAGCATTTCATATTTGAATCCATTCTTAGAATCAGAAATAAATACATCTTGTACCAGGGCTAAATACATGATACAATGACTTAAAAAAATACTTATAGTCATACGTGTAGACATTGCCACATTCAAAGAAAGCATTTCCTGGTATTTTTTTCCCAGTGTTGTGTACATGTGTAAAGCTTCTTTCAGATTGTTGCAATTCCAACGTCCAAACATCTTCCTAAATTCTTCGAGGAAGTCGTATATTGGCAATTCTCTTGCTGAAACAAGTGCGGCATTGATTGACTCATCTATATTTGACGTCATGGTCCATCCCCTATTAACAGGTGCATACAACCTAGCCCACTTTTCGTATCCAGCTAATTCCAAGCATTCTTTCACCCTAATATCTACCTTCTCCACCTTATCCATTAGACTATCAAATTCAGCCTGTGTGTATGCTTTTGCCATCGAGAAGTATATCTCGCTCAACTTTGAATGACTCTTTTTGAATTTCTTATATACGTTGTTCTATAAATGCCATATACAAGCAAAATATGGTATCGTTGGATACACTCTCGATACATATTTGATGATGCTCTCATTCCTATCTGAAACGATGCACATATTTTCCCTCTCACCATATGCTTCCTCGAATTGCTCAAAGAACCACGACCAAGCAACATCATTCTCTGAATCAATAATACCATATGCTAGTGGCAATCTATGACCTGTAAATACAATTGCATACATATTAAAAATATGTATTTCAAAATTGAATAGGCAGTAGAATTAACAAATTTTATTATAATCCCCATACTCACCTGCACCATCCAACGTGCTGGCCGAGACGAATGTCCGGTGTATGCCGATTTTAGGTGGCTGCCATCCACAACCACAATGGGTCTACAATGATCGAACCCCTTTATAAAGGCATACAAAGATATATACATACATGAACTCATTTTTTGATGATTTTACCATTCTAATGTGGGAACCAGGATATGTCATATCCATTATGTATAGGTACCCTGGAAATTTATTGTATGAATCAACCGGTTCACCTCTCAAAAAATTCATTGCTTTTTCTTTAGCCCACCACGCCAACATGTAACTAACATCAACGCTAAAATCTGATTTCACATCATCAATTATATCCTTTGGGGTGTATTTTCTCTTATGATTAGTAAGCTTGGACCTAATCATACCACCGATAAGACTACTACTTGTTTGACGATGATCATACACCTTATCCTTTCTACGAACATGTATGCTTATCATTGAACTCTCTCACTTTGAACATTTGTGATTTGTTAATGCTAGAAGCCTTAAATCTCTATTCACAATCCTATGATATACATAATAATGTATAGCTACAATATCATTATATATATGATCAGTATAAATGCATAAAAAATACATTAATAATAATTCTCAATTGCTACATATATATATATATATATATATATATATATATATATATATATATACACATTTATATACGCGTAATACATCTGAAAACAAACAGCAAAAGTCACTGTAATGAATATTTTATCAGTAAAATACAGATGAATAGATGTATTTGAAATATATAACACATTCATAAGTACAACAGTGAAAGTCATGTAAAAATATCCAAATATATCTAAATACATCTTAATACAATTTAAAATTTCTACCATGAATACAATATACAAAAAATTCTAACTACATAACATGATGTTCAACGAATTGTAATTAAGAACACTCAAACCTGATAGCATTAAACTTGTCAACCCGAAATTAAAACCTTTCAGATATTGCATAATGCTCCATCACCTCTTTCAATGTAGTCTTATCCTTATATACTTGTCCAGCCATAACCTCTCTTTGATTAGTTTTTGAAATAATCAAATCCGTGTCCAGTTCGAACACCCCAGTCGGTTCGCCTGAATTGACAACGTCAAGAGCAAGTGTATCATCTGTAGCAAAATTACACCTTTGATTTGTTTCGTCAATTTGCACAAGGTCGCCTTGAATTAAACTATCTCTAGCTACAACTTCTTTGTCAATTGTTGTTATGCACAAATGATACATCTCGAATTCTCTATTCATTTTTTTCAACTCTACATACACCTTGTAACCCATGACGTTGTGTATTTCCATTGGCGTGCAATTTTCTTCTACTTTATATTCAATTTTAATGGACTTTGAGCTCAAATCTATGTCGAGTTGATTCGAAATTGAAGCAACCAAATCATTGTACGACGCATACTCCTTTATCAGTATCCCCTCAATCGAATAATCGACATAGTTACTCTCACTGTTCTACTTGCCAGAATGACGCAATAGCATGGTTAAACTTGTCATATATAAAATCGAATTATATCAAATTTTTGTATACAATTGTATGAATCTAGAAATTTATTGGTTGAAAACAGAACTTCCACGAACGACAACAACAGAAAAAATGAAGGATTGAAAATCTAGAGATTTCTCTTTTTTGTGGTATTTTTCGGATGGGAAATCTTTTCTACAACGTGAAATAAAGATTATGCGTGATATAATTGTGTTAATTGAGTTATATTAGGAGAATATTTTGTTAATTGATTCACTTACCGTTTTAAAACAGCTGAAAAGACCATTTTTACGCAATTTACGTTACTGTATTCACGAATACAGCTTGCGAATACAATAATTGCTTAGCTGGACTTCCCCTATTTTACGCCGAGTTTTGCTACTGTATTCATACAGTAGCTTAAATACATCGAATACACTTTATAACAACTGAAAACATAGCTATAGGAAGTAATATAGTAAATGGTAGCTACATATAGCTAATAACCACTAAACAATAGTGGTTTGTGAAAATTTCTCTTAAGTATATTTTCATTTTGAGTTATGTTATTTATGCTTTTAATTTAGTGGTGACAATTTGAGCCCAAACCCATCCAACCACCCAGAGATTAATGGGTTGAGCTACAAATATTTTAGCTTATGGATCTATTTGGGCTGAGCCCAAGTTAAACCATCATTTTTTATAGCCTATTCTGACCCATGAAGTAGCCCAAATACAACTTATAAAACTCACCCAAAATAAAATAAAGGGATCTCAACCCAACTTATCTAGAAATTTACTTAGTTGCCTCATCATTAGTTTTTGTATCTAAGTTTAAAAAATGAGAACCAAGGTATTTAAGTTTTAATGTAAATATGAATAATTTGTAATTGAGTTGTGGTGAAATTTACTTATTTAGAAATAACATAAAAGATATTTTTCAATTTACAAATTTTAAATACTAATTTGTTATTTAAGAAAATATATTTTGATTCTCAAAATAATAATAGTATTTATTTATATTTTATACATAGGCGTATAAAAGGTAAAAGGCTTTGTTTATGCAATATGAGCATGGTCTTAAAACTCAAGTTGGACGAGTTGGGTTATGACCTATTGTTTAACCCATCTTGACCCAACTCATCTTAGCCCAAGTACACTTTGGGCTGGGTTGAAAAATGACTCATTTATTGACCTAACTCATCTTGACCCGCCCAAATTCAACCTAACCTACCCATTTGCCACCCCTAAATTAAGGCACCTAAAATGACAAAATTATCTGTCAAGGTAAGCACCTTGTTTTAGTAAATAAAAATAAAATTTGTTTCAATCAGAGTAAAAATCATTACAGCATTATCTAGTGAGAATTCTTAATAAATTTTAACTTTAATTTACTTTTAAACTAGAAGTTATACATGTATACTGATTATTGTATCTAATTCTTGGCTTGCTTATAAGTAATTCACGCAGAATAAACTCACTGCTCGCATAACAACTTAAAATGTAGTTGAATGTAACTAGTTTATACCCTAATTTTATTCCAACCAAACATGAGATAAACTCATTTCAAATATAATTTCGAGATTAATTATTCCTTATCCATCGTACCAAACGAGCCCTAAGAGTTTTTTTTTTTTGTGTACATGAACTTTATTTTGAGGGCAAAAAAAAGCAATCGATTCTTGGTAAATATAAACATTTGGCCTTGGTTTTTTGTCATTGGTGATTATTTCTACGCTTTGCTAGTTTAATATGCAGTTTACTTGTGTTATCTAAGAGTTTCAAAATTAAAACTTATATTCATATGAAGAAAAACATCTTTTAGTTTCACCAAACTTTGGATGAGAAATGAACAATAAAAAACTTAGACTTGGTAAATATAAGATTTCTTCTTTAAGTATGTAATCTCAACGCTTCGGACTTTCTAGCAAGGCCAGGTTCCAGCTGCAAACTCTGAAGACCTGCATCATGTTTATGACCAGAGGCGGATGCAGAATTTAAGCTAATCCTAAATAATTTTTGCCATGAACCTATGGTATTTTTAAAACTATAGGTTCAAACCTACTATTTATTATAATTTTAGTGAATTTTTACACATAAATTTATGCTTCACATCGGAAGTACTGGTTTCAGTTGAACCCGGTATTACAACTCTACATTCACCTCTGTGTCTGACCCCTAACAATCCCAAGGGAAGGAAAATTCCAAAATTTTAATATCATATTTGCAGACACAGCAGGAAACAAGGCAACAAATGATCACAAGAGAGTGGAAAGAAACAATTGCCCAACAAGATCTCCATAGGCAAATATTTCATATTTGCTACACAAGCAGCTGATCTTAAATACAGGCTATATGCATCTCTTAGACGCTATTCAATGGTTGAGCTCATATTAAGATTTTGTACTATCTGTGGAAGGTTTTCCAGGAACAAGGTGAAGAGGGTACCGATCAAGAACATTAGAAAAAATACAAGCAATATCTTTCCGATGTAGAGAGGGCTGACAGCAGCTTGTGATTTTCTCCTTGCAGAATGTGAGTTGTCTGAAACCTGCAAACAATTCAAGGCAGAGAATCAGAAAGTATGTCTGATTTTCTTCTCAGTACATAGCTTCGAGTTCAATCAATTTGAGACTGTAGCTAAACTTACTCTCCATCTAAATCACATAACCCCACAAAACTTTTGGGTGGGAGGCACCCAGAGATGAGAGGGAAATGAAAACAACAGAAAAACATTAAGGGAAGGGTCATAAAGAGTATGTCTTACACTTGAGGATTCTATGTTACTCAAAGTTTTTGAACAAACTAATATCAGATTGTTCAGCACCTTAACCAGAGTGTTATCATTCTTCTTGTAACCATATTCCCTTCTCCTCCTCCTCCTCCTTTTCAATCAAACAAGAAGAGGAGATGCCTTATCTCCTCATTTATCATGAGCATGAACAGAATTCCTTTACCTCACATTATAAAGAAAACTAGGCTAATTGCTTTTTTCAATACTGAATTATAAAAAGAAAATACACACTCTGCTTAGTATCCATTTTACACTTCCATAGGTATTCTTTTCTGTCCAATAGAGTCTAGATACGGCTATACTGCAGGAAAATTTAACACTCATAGGCCTCAAAACATTGTCAGAAGTTTGTTGCACATCCGAGAATAAGGTGTTGAATTTCTAAGAAAGGTGTGTATTACTGCTTTCCTATCCATTAGTCTACCATATTAACTAATGATCACTACCCGACAACCGAAATGGTGTCTCTGTTTTCTCAAACAATTCTCAGCATGTTCTCTCTCCTTATCTAGTATCTGATGAGTGGAGCCAGATTTAGGAAAGCAAAAGTATAGAGATTCAAATGCAAGTTTATAAGAAAGTGTGGAAATTGGCATAATGCGCATTTACATACAATTTCCTAACAAAAATTGATATATGTAACTGGATTAAGGAAAGACACTTATCTCAGGCATACATCTTATTTCACTACAATTTTCAAATATAAATTTGACATAAGTAAACTGATGAGGGTTTAAAAGCCAAATTTTTTTTAAGAGAACTACGAAGTTTCCATGTGCAAATCATCAGGAATCGTCTGAGGAGTATGCAAAGACAAAGTTCTGCCAGTGAATGAAACAATGACAATTCTGAAATAATATCCAAATACATGAGAATGCAGGGGGGGTTACTATAATGCCTTCTATTTTGTATCTGCATTCAACTGAGCCTTAAGTTTGCAGTTTGTCAGGAAATGCAAATTCAAAGCACAGGAATAAGAATAGCTACCCAAAATTGACTATGCACACGTAAACAGACACAAATACAATACATGGAGACGTGTGAGGGATTATCCTAGTAAATATAGATCGTAAACAGGAACAATATGAAAGATATTAATATTGAATTTTCAGAGAATGATGCAAGATCAAGAATGCTAAAAATTCATGAAATTCAAGAAGCGAAGAATCCATCCAAGATTAGGATTTCTTTTCCTTAAAGATTAGGATTTGTTATTTCTTATTTCCTAGTAATTTAATTCTTGTTTTAGTAGGATTATATTTGTAGTTCTAGTCAAACTAGAATTGTTAGTTGGTATCCCATTCTTACTAGAATTCTTTTTCCTATTTTAGTTAGGATAGATTTTCTTAGCCTTATTCTTATTCTAGTCTAATTAGGATTAGTTTTCCTTAACCTTACCAATTTTACTCATTGTAAGGCCTATTTAAAGGGCTTAATATGCTGAAAATAAACATTGGTGATTAGTTTTTCTAAGCTATTGCTTCAAAAACGTGATTTACTTTTTATTTCATTGTTCTTCCTTTATTCAACGCTTCTTGCAATCTTGCGGGATTGGGGAACGTGTGGGTGAGGTTTATTTCCATCTTACATTCTTCTAACGTGAGTTTGAAGAACGCTTTCGCTAGTTTTGTGAAAAACTTTAGCGGGGTGCTTTTGTTTTTCTCTCTTCTTTGTACTTGAGAGGTGCAAAACCTTGAAAGTACATTAATTTGGTATCAGAGCTCATGTTCCAGGTCCGAATTCTTGATTTGCTACTTTATTCATCGTGTCACCAAACAAGAAAATACCAAGTTCAGGATCCTTTTCAAGATCCTCTTCAATGGATCTTCAATTACAAGTTCATAAATTAAGAATTAGAATCCTTGAACGAGACAACGAAGAAATTAAAGTGCAGCTAAATAACTTGAAGGAATCAATGGAGAATCTGACAAAATTAGTTGAAGGTTTGGTGTTTCAATATCAACTACCAACTCCGCCACAACGCCTACAACCGCCACATCTACCACTTCTATATCCACCAATTCATTCACAAACAACTGAAGAGGTTGAAGCTGACCAAGGCACAAGAGAACCAAGGCACTATGCCCATTATGATAAATATTCAGATAATCAGGGGCGTGAAGAAGACAAAGCTGATAAAGACCAATATCAAAGAGACGAGGAACATGCATTAGATCCAAAACTTGAGGAATTACCACCAAAGTTTTATGACGATCCATTGGATTATCCAGCCATATGTGTTGTTGACTTTTCACCGTCCAGAGATGCTCAACACAATATTGACTTGATTGTTGACTCAATCAATCCAAACAAGGCAACATATTGCGTTAATTCTAAAGTTCATAGAAATATGCTAGAACAAGAGGAAAAATTACCTATAAAGGAGTGGATAATGGAGAGTTTGAGACCAGATATTGGAGAGACAAGATGTCTTAACGTCATAAGTATATATGGCTATCATCAAAGTGTCTGTTGGTGTATGAGCGATGCAATTGATGCATTCCCAAGAAGAGCGTTGATCTCCATGCTTAACTCAAAGCTAGACATGGAGTTAGTTAAGTTTATACCAATAACTTCATATCGTAAGTTGAAGTTTGAGAGTCCATATAGAAAGATTACATGGAGAAGACTTGGTAGAAAGTTGAAACATAGAAAGTGGGATTTAGTTCGACCATATGCCAAATTTGCTTATAACGTGAAGAAGCTCTATGATAAACTAGCAAAATGTAACTTAAAACCTGGTGAGCATTGGGTCCCCATTTTTTCCCCCTTGGGTGTCCGTTCTTACTATAGCAAATCTTGCGCCATCTATGGAAGCTGTTAGACTCGAGGACGAGTCTTTTTCAACCAGGGGAGAATGATGCAAGATCAAGAATGCTAAATGAAAATGTTGGTTTATGTTTAGTTAACAATGGCATGCTGAAAATGTTGGTTTATGTTTAGTCAACAATGGCATGCCAATTGGAAGAGTTGGTGGAAAGAGTTGGTGTGGATGCTAGGAGGAAGCTTCCTCCTTTGATGTCACCCATGACATCAAGAGGAGGTCTTTACCTCTATAAATAGATGCACTCCTTCACTTGTAGAAATCATCCCAAAATAATACAATACATTGTAGTGAGTAGAGAGTTAAGAGAGAAATTCTCTTAAGTGTAATTGGGAAATCTCCCCTTCCTTTGTTAATATTAAAAGGGCAATTGTTCTCTGGTGGACGTAGGATTATTTTGATCCGAACCACGTTAAATCTTGTGTTCTTTCTTTTACGTTTCCGCTAACAATTGGTATCAGAGCGACAGGATTCTTTAACGATCCAAGGAGAAAGAACAAGCAAATATAAGTTCCATGAAGTTTGAAATTGATAGATTCAATGGACGCAACAACTTCAATATCTGGAAGATCCAGATGATGGCGTTACTGCGGAGGGAAGGTTCAATCCATGCTATTGACGGAAAGTATCCTACGGATATATCAGCTCCCGACAAGGAGAAGATTGAAGGGGATGCATTGAGTGCAATCCAACTATCCCTTGCACCTAACGTGCTTTGTGAAGTGAGTACGGGTACCGAAGAGACGGCCAAACAGTTGTGGGAAAAGCTAGAAGGGCTATACCAAAACCGATCAGTGACAACAAAAATGTTGTTACAACGGCGTCTTCACACATTTAAGATGGGGTCAGGTACTTCGTTACAAGATCATTTAGATGCATTTAATAAACTTGTCATGGACTTACAGATTGCAGGAATTAAAAGGGAGGAGGAGACGCTTGCATGTGCTTTGCTATTTTCATTGACTTCAGGATATCGTGATATTGAGAATTCAATAATGTATAGCAAGGAGCCTATCAAGCTTGAGCAAGTGCGGCAGGCACTTAACTCTAGTGATGTGCGGAGGCACATTGAAGGAGATAGAGATGACCAGGCAAGTGGCCTCTTTGTTAGAAGCCGGACTAGCCAATAGGGAAAGACCAAATCAAAGCACAGATCAAAGTCTCGTGTGAACAAGAAGAATACAGAGTGTTGGGGTTGTGGCAAGAAGGGGCACTTTGAACGAGATTGCCCAATGTCAAAGTCCAAGGAAAAGGCGAGTGCATCTACAGTTGAACAGGTACATAATTTTGATAATGATTATGTACTAACAACATCGTGTAATAATAATAGTAGTTATGAAAACAAATGGGTGTTAAGACTCTGCTTGTACTCTGCATATGACGTTCCGAAAAGACTGGTTTAGCAGCTACGAGAAAAGTGGAGGAACCGTAGTAATGGGCAATAATGCAACTTGTGCAATAGTTGGCATTGGCTCAGTTCGGGTTCGCTGCCATGATGGAATCGTGAGGACTATTACACAAGTCCGTCATGTTCCTGATCTGAAGAAGAATTTGATCTCCTTGGGTACTCTGGATGAACAAGGCTACAGGTACATGAGCGAAGCAGGAACTATGAAGGTGACTACATGAGCGAAGCAGGAACTATGAAGGTGACTAAAGGTTCTTTAGTCATGCTGAAAGGCAAGCTGGAGAACGGCCTTTACACATTGGCTGGAAGCACCATTGTTGGCTCTGCAAATGCATCTACAGTGCAGTTATCTAATGATGACAAGGCAAGACTATGGCACATGAGACTGGGTCATATGAGCGCACGTGGACTGGAGATGTTGAGCAATCGTAAACTTTTGGAAGGTGAGAAGATCAGCACGCTTGACTTCTGTGAGCACTGCGTTCTAGGGAAGCAGAAGAAGGTCAGCTTCAGCACTGGCAAACACAAGACAAGAGGAGTGCTAGACTACAACCATTCAGATTTATGGGGTCCTTCTAAACTTCCATCGAAGGGCGGAAAGAGGTATCTTCTCATTTTTATTGATGATTTCTCACGAAAGGTTTGGGTGTATTTTTTGAAGGCAAAAAGTGATGCTTTTGAAGCATGTAAAGAGTGGAAGATTTTGGTTGAAAATCAAATGGAGCGGAAAATCAAGTATCTTTGCACAGACAATGGCTTGGAGTTTTGCAATGAAGAGTTTAATGAATTCTGCAAGGTTCATGGGATCTCAAGACATAGGACTGTCAGGCATACCCCACAGCAGAATGGAGTTGCCGAGAGAATGAACAGAACTCTTCTTGAAAAGGCTCGTTGTATGCTCCTACAAGCCAAAATGTCCAAAGTATTTTGGGCTGAAGCAGTTCACACTGCTGCTCATATTGTCAATCGATCTCCAGCATCGGCAATTGACTTTAAGACTCCGAATGAGGTATGGTCAGGTGAACCCTCTAACTATTCATACTTACGAGTATTTGGGTGTCCAGCTTATTATCACGTTAATGAAGGAAAGCTTGAACCAAGGGCTAAGAAGGCCATATTCGTAGGGTATGTGGATGGAGTAAAAGGGTACAAACTTTGGTGTTTGTCTTTACTCAAATTTATAGTTAGTAGAGATGTCACCTTCGATGAATCCTCTATACTTGATCCCCGTAAAGTTTCCGTGGAGTTTTCAGGAAACAAGAACAACGAGCAGGTGGAGCTTCCGGTGGAGCTTGCCAAGGAAAAGGATCAAGAGACTCAGGTTAAAGATGAGTCAGAAGATGTAGGCGTTGAAGAACTTGCTGTCAATGAACCATACACAATTGCGAAGGGGAGGGAGAAGAGGCAGACACGAGAACCGGAACGCCTTATAAATCAAGCAAACTTGATTGCATATGCGTTCGTAGCTGCACAAGAAGAGATTAAAGATCTGGAGCCCTCCTCGTATATTGAAGCAACTTCTTGCAAGGATGCCGCACAATGGCGGTTAGCCATGACTGAAGAGATGGAGTCTCTTCACAAGAATCAGACATGGGTCTTAGTGAAAAGACAAAAGGGGAAGAGGACAGTTGGATGCAAGTGGGTCTACCGAAAGAAAGAGGGAATTCCTGAAGTGGAAGATGCTAGGTTCAAGGCGAGATTGGTTGCAAAAGGTTTCAGCCAAAAGGAGGGAATTGACTACAATGAGATTTTCTCTCCGGTCGTGAAGCATAGCTCAATTCGCGTGCTACTAGCATTGGTTGCACAATTTGACTTAGAGCTTCAACAGCTTGATGTCAAAACTGCTTTCTTACACGGTGATCTAGAAGAGACAATCTATATGGATCAACCTGAAGGTTTCCTAGCTGAGGGAAAAGAAGATCACGTATGCCAACTAAAGAAGTCTTTGTATGGTTTGAAGCAATCCCCTAGACAGTGGTACAAGAGGTTTGATGCATTCATGACTATACATGAATTCTCAAGGAGTGCATTTGATAGTTGTGTGTATCACAAGAAGATGTCTGGTAACTCAATGATTTATTTACTGTTGTATGTTGATGATATGCTTATTGCTGCTAACAACATTACAGAGATAAATGCTTTGAAGAAACTATTGAGTAAGGAATTTGACATGAAGGATTTAGGAGCTGCAAAGAAAATCCTTGGTATGGAGATTTCAAGAGAAGACGATGTTGTACATCTTTCTCAGAAGAGGTATATTGAAAGGGTTTTCGAGAGATTCAATATGCAAACGTGCAAGCCTGTAAGTACACCATTAGCTCCTCATTTTAAACTTTCAGAGTCACAAATGCCTCAGTCTGAGGATGAGGTGGAGCATATGTCAAAGATTCCTTATGCCAGTGCAGTTGGTAGTATTATGTATGCTATGGTATGCACACGTCCAGATATTGCTCAATCTGTAAGTGTGGTAAGTAGATACATGTCCAACCCAGGAAAGAGGCATTGGGAAGCTATCAAGTGGATATTGAGATATCTCAAAGGAGCTTCTGGTGTTGGTCTTACCTTTCGAAAAAGTGGTACAGGTATTTCAATTCTCGGTTATGTGGATTCTGACTATGCAGGAGATCTTGACAGAAGAAGGTCCACAACTGGATACATCTTTACCCTCGTTGGCAGTGCCGTCAGTTGGAAGTCGACTTTGCAGCCGATTGTCGCTTTGTCTACGACAGAAGCAGAATACATGGCAGCAGCGGAGGCGGTAAAGGAAGCTATCTGGTTGAAAAGTTTAGTAGCGGAATTGAATTTGGTTCAGCTGGAATCAACTCTTAGATGTGATAGTCAGAGTGCTATTCATCTAATGAAAAATCAGAGATTTCATGAGCGCACTAAACACATTGATGTCAGATTTCATTTTATTCGAGATGTTATTGATGAGGGAACTATCAAGGTCGTGAAGGTTATCACAGACGATAATGCTGCAGACATGTTGACCAAGATAGTCCCGCACGCTAAGTTTGCACACTGCAAGGACTTGGCGGGGGTGTGCATCAACTGATGCAACTCCGAAGATAACAGTTGCTAGGTGGAGGTGGTATGTTCAACAATGGTTTGATTCTTCTTGTTTCTTACAACGGGGTTGCCCAGTAAGCTTAGAAGTTTTGGCCAGAGTTGTTCACACGCTCGAAACGCAAACCAAGGTGGAGATTGAAAATGTTGGTTTATGTTTAGTTAACAATGGCATGCTGAAAATGTTGGTTTATGTTTAGTCAACAATGGCATGCCAATTGGAAGAGTTGGTGGAAAGAGTTGGTGTGGATGCTAGGAGGAAGCTTCCTCCTTTGATGTCACCCATGACATCAAGAGGAGGTAGTTTGATGTCACCAATGACATCAAGAGGAGGTCTTTACCTCTATAAATAGATGCACTCCTTCACTTGTAGAAATCATCCCAAAATAATACAATACATTGTAGTGAGTAGAGAGTTAAGAGAGAAATTCTCTTAAGTGTAATTGGGAAATCTCCCCTTCCTTTGTTAATATTAAAAGGGCAATTGTTCTCTGGTGGACGTAGGATTATTTTGATCCGAACCACGTTAAATCTTGTGTTCTTTCTTTTACGTTTCCGCTAACACTAAAAATTCATGAAATTCAAGAAGCGAAGAATCCATCCAAGATTAGGA
Organism: Nicotiana tabacum; assembly: GCF_000715075.1. Lineage (NCBI taxonomy): Eukaryota > Viridiplantae > Streptophyta > Magnoliopsida > Solanales > Solanaceae > Nicotiana > Nicotiana tabacum. The sequence continues at coordinate 111,098,755 of NC_134084.1, forward strand.
TTTCTTTTCCTTAAAGATTAGGATTTGTTATTTCTTATTTCCTAGTAATTTAATTCTTGTTTTAGTAGGATTATATTTGTAGTTCTAGTCAAACTAGAATTGTTAGTTGGTATCCCATTCTTACTAGAATTCTTTTTCCTATTTTAGTTAGGATAGATTTTCTTAGCCTTATTCTTATTCTAGTCTAATTAGGATTAGTTTTCCTTAACCTTACCAATTTTACTCATTGTAAGGCCTATTTAAAGGGCTTAATATGCTGAAAATAAACATTGGTGATTAGTTTTTCTAAGCTATTGCTTCAAAAACGTGATTTACTTTTTATTTCATTGTTCTTCCTTTATTCAACGCTTCTTGCAATCTTGCGGGATTGGGGAACGTGTGGGTGAGGTTTATTTCCATCTTACATTCTTCTAACGTGAGTTTGAAGAAAGCTTTCGCTAGTTTTGTGAAAAACTTTAGCGGGGTGCTTTTGTTTTTCTCTCTTCTTTGTACTTGAGAGGTGCAAAACCTTGAAAGTACATTAATTTGGTATCAGAGCTCATGTTCCAGGTCCGAATTCTTGATTTGCTACTTCATTCATCGTGTCACCAAACAAGAAAATACCAAGTTCAGGATCCTTTTCAAGATCCTCTTCAATGGATCTTCAATTACAAGTTCATAAATTAAGAATTAGAATCCTTGAACGAGACAACGAAGAAATTAAAGTGCAGCTAAATAACTTGAAGGAATCAATGGAGAATCTGACAAAATTAGTTAAAGGTTTGGTGTTTCAATATCAACTACCAACTCCGCCACAACGCCTACAACCGCCACATCTACCACTTCTATATCCACCAATTCATTCACAAACAACTGAAGAGGTTGAAGCTGACCAAGGCACAAGAGAACCAAGGCACTATGCCCATTATGATAAATATTCAGATAATCAGGGGCGTGAAGAAGACAAAGCTGATAAAGACCAATATCAAAGAGACGAGGAACATGCATTAGATCCAAAACTTGAGGAATTACCACCAAAGTTTTATGACGATCCATTGGATTATCCAGCCATATGTGTTGTTGACTTTTCACCGTCCAGAGATGCTCAACACAATATTGACTTGATTGTTGACTCAATCAATCCAAACAAGGCAACATATTGCGTTAATTCTAAAGTTCATAGAAATATGCTAGAACAAGAAGAAAAATTACCTATAAAGGAGTGGGTAATGGAGAGTTTGAGACCAGATATTGGAGAGACAAGATGTCTTAACGTCATAAGTATATATGGCTATCATCAAAGTGTCTGTTGGTGTATGAGCGATGCAATTGATGCATTCCCAAGAAGAGCGTTGATCTCCATGCTTAACTCAAAGCTAGACATGGAGTTAGTTAAGTCTATACCAATAACTTCATATCATAAGTTGAAGTTTGAGAGTCCATATAGAAAGATTACATGGAGAAGACTTGGTAGAAAGTTGAAACATAGAAAGTGGGATTTAGTTCGACCATATGCCAAATTTGCTTATAACGTGAAGAAGCTCTATGATAAACTAGCAAAATGTAACTTAAAACCTGGTGAGCATTGGGTCCCCATTTTTTTCCCCTTGGGTCTCCGTTCTTACTATAGCAAATCCTGCGCCATCTATGGAAGCTGTTAGACTCGAGGACGAGTCTTTTTCAACCAGGGGAGAATGATGCAAGATCAAAAATGCTAAAAATTCATGAAATTCAAGAAGCGAAGAATCCATCCAAGATTAGGATTTCTTTTCCTTAAAGATTAGGATTTGTTATTTCTTATTTCCTAGTAATTTAATTCTTGTTTTAGTAGGATTATATTTGTAGTTCTAGTCAAACTAGAATTGTTAGTTGGTATCCCATTCTTACTAGAATTCTTTTTCCTATTTTAGTTAGGATAGATTTTCTTAGCCTTATTCTTATTCTAGTCTAATTAGGATTAGTTTTCCTTAACCTTACCAATTTTACTCATTGTAAGGCCTATTTAAAGGGCTTAATATGCTGAAAATAAACATTGGTGATTAGTTTTTCTAAGCTATTGCTTCAAAAACGTGATTTACTTTTTATTTCATTGTTCTTCCTTTATTCAACGCTTCTTGCAATCTTGCGGGATTGGAGAACGTGTGGTGAGGTTTATTTCCATCTTACATTCTTCTAACGTGAGTTTGAAGAACGCTTTCGCTAGTTTTGTGAAAAACTTTAGCGGGGTGCTTTTGTTTTTCTCTCTTCTTTGTACTTGAGAGGTGCAAAACCTTGAAAGTACATCAATTTGGTATCAGAGCTCATGTTCCAGGTCCGAATTCTTGATTTGCTACTTTATTCATCGTGTCACCAAACAAGAAAATACCAAGTTCAGGATCCTTTTCAAGATCCTCTTCAATGGATCTTCAATTACAAGTTCATAAATTAAGAATTAGAATCCTTGAACGAGACAACGAAGAAATTAAAGTGCAGCTAAATAACTTGAAGGAATCAACGGAGAATCTGACAAAATTAGTTGAAGGTTTGGTGTTTCAATATCAACTACCAACTCCGCCACAACGCCTACAACCGCCACATCTACCACTTCTATATCCACCAATTCATTCACAAACAACTGAAGAGGTTGAAGCTGACCAAGGCACAAGAGAACCAAGGCACTATGCCCATTATGATAAATATTCATATAATCAGGGGCGTGAAGAAGACAAAGCTGATAAAGACCAATATCAAAGAGACGAGGAACATGCATTAGATCCAAAACTTGAGGAATTACCACCAAAGTTTTATGACGATCCATTGGATTATCCAGCCATATGTGTTGTTGACTTTTCACCGTCCAGAGATGCTCAACACAATATTGACTTGATTGTTGACTCAATCAATCCAAACAAGGCAACATATTGCGTTAATTCTAAAGTTCATAGAAATATGCTAGAACAAGAGGAAAAATTACCTATAAAGGAGTGGGTAATGGAGAGTTTGAGACCAGATATTGGAGAGACAAGATGTCTTAACGTCATAAGTATATATGGCTATCATCAAAGTGTCTGTTGGTGTATGAGCGATGCAATTGATGCATTCCCAAGAAGAGCGTTGATCTCCATGCTTAACTCAAAGCTAGACATGGAGTTAGTTAAGTCTATACCAATAACTTCATATCGTAAGTTGAAGTTTGAGAGTCCATATAGAAAGATTACATGGAGAAGACTTGGTAGAAAGTTGAAACATAGAAAGTGGGATTTAGTTCGACCATATGCCAAATTTGCTTATAACGTGAAGAAGCTCTATGATAAACTAGCAAAATGTAACTTAAAACCTGGTGAGCATTGGGTCCCCATTTTTTTCCCCTTGGGTCTCCGTTCTTACTATAGCAAATCTTGCGCCATCTATGGAAGCTGTTAGACTCGAGGACGAGTCTTTTTCAACCAGGGGAGAATGATGCAAGATCAAGAATGCTAAAAATTCATGAAATTCAAGAAGCGAAGAATCCATCCAAGATTAGGATTTCTTTTCCTTAAAGATTAGGATTTGTTATTTCTTATTTCCTAGTAATTTAATTCTTGTTTTAGTAGGATTATATTTGTAGTTCTAGTCAAACTAGAATTGTTAGTTGGTATCCCATTCTTACTAGAATTCTTTTTCCTATTTTAGTTAGGATAGATTTTCTTAGCCTTATTCTTATTCTAGTCTAATTAGGATTAGTTTTCCTTAACCTTACCAATTTTACTCATTGTAAGGCCTATTTAAAGGGCTTAATATGCTGAAAATAAACATTGGTGATTAGTTTTTCTAAGCTATTGCTTCAAAAACGTGATTTACTTTTTATTTCATTGTTCTTCCTTTATTCAACGCTTCTTGCAATCTTGCGGGATTGGGGAACGTGTGGGTGAGGTTTATTTCCATCTTACATTCTTCTAACGTGAGTTTGAAGAACGCTTTCGCTAGTTTTGTGAAAAACTTTAGCGGGGTGCTTTTGTTTTTCTCTCTTCTTTGTACTTGAGAGGTGCAAAACCTTGAAAGTACATTAATTTGGTATCAGAGCTCATGTTCCAGGTCCGAATTCTTGATTTGCTACTTTATTCATCGTGTCACCAAACAAGAAAATACCAAGTTCAGGATCCTTTTCAAGATCCTCTTCAATGGATCTTCAATTACAAGTTCATAAATTAAGAATTAGAATCCTTGAACGAGACAACGAAGAAATTAAAGTGCAGCTAAATAACTTGAAGGAATCAATGGAGAATCTGACAAAATTAGTTGAAGGTTTGGTGTTTCAATATCAACTACCAACTCCGCCACAACGCCTACAACCGCCACATCTACCACTTCTATATCCACCAATTCATTCACAAACAACTGAAGAGGTTGAAGCTGACCAAGGCACAAGAGAACCAAGGCACTATGCCCATTATGATAAATATTCAGATAATCAGGGGCGTGAAGAAGACAAAGCTGATAAAGACCAATATCAAAGAGACGAGGAACATGCATTAGATCCAAAACTTGAGGAATTACCACCAAAGTTTTATGACGATCCATTGGATTATCCAGCCATATGTGTTGTTGACTTTTCACCGTCCAGAGATGCTCAACACAATATTGACTTGATTGTTGACTCAATCAATCCAAACAAGGCAACATATTGCGTTAATTCTAAAGTTCATAGAAATATGCTAGAACAAGAAGAAAAATTACCTATAAAGGAGTGGGTAATGGAGAGTTTGAGACCAGATATTGGAGAGACAAGATGTCTTAACGTCATAAGTATATATGGCTATCATCAAAGTGTCTGTTGGTGTATGAGCGATGCAATTGATGCATTCCCAAGAAGAGCATTGATCTCCATGCTTAACTCAAAGTTAGACATGGAGTTAGTCAAGTTTATACCAATAACTTCATATCGTAAGTTGAAGTTTGAGAGTCCATATAGAAAGATTACATGGAGAAGACTTGGTAGAAAGTTGAAACATAGAAAGTGGGATTTAGTTCGACCATATGCCAAATTTGCTTATAACGTGAAGAAGCTCTATGATAAACTAGCAAAATGTAACTTAAAACTGGTGAGCATTGGGTCCCCATTTTTTCCCCCTTGGGTCTCCGTTCTTACTATAGCAAATCTTGCGCCATCTATGGAAGCTGTTAGACTCGAGGACGAGTCTTTTTCAACCAGGGGAGAATGATGCAAGATCAAGAATGCTAAAAATTCATGAAATTCAAGAAGCGAAGAATCCATCCAAGATTAGGATTTCTTTTCCTTAAAGATTAGGATTTGTTATTTCTTATTTCCTAGTAATTTAATTCTTGTTTTAGTAGGATTATATTTGTAGTTCTAGTCAAACTAGAATTGTTAGTTGGTATCCCATTCTTACTAGAATTCTTTTTCCTATTTTAGTTAGGATAGATTTTCTTAGCCTTATTCTTATTCTAGTCTAATTAGGATTAGTTTTCCTTAACCTTACCAATTTTACTCATTGTAAGGCCTATTTAAAGGGCTTAATATGCTGAAAATAAACATTGGTGATTAGTTTTTCTAAGCTATTGCTTCAAAAACGTGATTTACTTTTTATTTCATTGTTCTTCCTTTATTCAACGCTTCTTGCAATCTTGCGGGATTGGGGAACGTGTGGGTGAGGTTTATTTCCATCTTACATTCTTCTAACGTGAGTTTGAAGAACGCTTTCGCTAGTTTTGTGAAAAACTTTAGCGGGGTGTTTTTGTTTTTCTCTCTTCTTTGTACTTGAGAGGTGCAAAACCTTGAAAGTACATCAACTTCCCTTTATTAATCATTTCCAAAATACTGTCTACTTTTTTTGCGGAGAAGCTTTTAGTATCACAGTGGAGTAATACACAATCAAATTGTTATTTTGGAACTCCTTTACAAATTTTCATACTGCTTCAATCTAATATGTTTCTATTAAGCACATGAAAAAGAACAAAGAAAAAAGCAACTAGTTAAATGTGAGCCTACTACATTTTAACTTCCAAGACATGTTAAATGCGGATATTCAAATTGGGACATGGAAAGAACGATAATTCATGTAAAAGGATAGGTAATTTGATTTGTGTGGTTTCAATCATACCGGAGGAACATATGCTGGTTGCGCTGCTGCGTAGTCGTCGGGCATCCCTCTTGAAAAACCTGCTGCAAGAGAATAACAAAAATTCTTACCACTGACAATTTCCTATTTCTAAGTAATTCAGGTATGAAAAACAATTAAATATCATAATAGTTTACTTGTTGTCTCAGTGGCTGGCTGCAATTTCCATCCTTTGCCGTAATTCACAAGAATTGAGTTGGGGCCAAAAATGACAGATACTTCCCCATCTTTAACAGCTTCAATATAGGCTACTGGTGGGTTTGCCAAGATAGAATCAATCCTACTGTCATTGATAAATTTCAGCGCGAATTTTGCCTCTGTTCCAGCAGCAAATCGCCAAGTCTTGTCGGTGCATTTGCAAATCACTTCCACAAACTACAATGCAGAAATTAGAAAGATCAATTTCAATCTCTGATTGCAAAAACACCCAGCTTTTTTATAAGTAAAATATTCCAAATTTCATTCTGCTGAATGATCAAATGGGCAACAATCAACTGTTTTCAAGCACATAATTTCAGAAGGGTCAGAAAAGTACAATATCACTCAGAAACTTCAAGGTAGCCATTAGAAAATGAACAATTCTAGTAGAAATTAGAAACAACAATTTTACTTACTGATAACAAGAATACCCAATTTCATAGTGAAGTGAATGATATACCATAATTTCAGAAGGATCAACGGATAATATCACTTTCAGAAACCTCAAGGTAACAATTAGAAAATGAACTATTCTTGTACTGATAGAAAAGAGTAAAAACCAATTTTAGTTGCTGATTACAAAACTACGCAATTTCATTATGCACTGAACGATAATTAATTGTATAGCAGAATTTCATAAGGATGAAGGGGAACCTTAGAGCAATGATAAAGTTGTCTCCATGTGACCTATAGGTCACGGGTTAGAGCCGTAGAAGCACCCACTAATGCTTGCATTAGGGTAGGCTGTCTACATCACACCCCAAGGGGTGCGGCCCTTCCCGGACCCTGCATGAACACGGTTCACCTTGTGCACCAGGTTGTCCTTTTAAAATTTCATAAGAATCAAATGATAATATCACTTCCAGAAACCTCAAGGTAGCAATTAGTTAATGAACTATTCTAGTCGAATTTAGAAAGAAAAAAAAGGAGAAAATCTTTAGTTGCAGAATACAAGAACACTCAATTTCATTGTGAGCTAAATGATCAAGCAGTCAATAAAGAACTGTATGAAAAAACACAAATTTCAGTAGGATCAACAGATAATATCATTTTTACAAAATTCAGGATAGCAATTAACAAAATGAAATATTCTAGTAGATATAAAACGACTGATTACAAAAGAGGGACAATTTCATTATGAACTGAATGGTCAAACGAACAATAATTAACCATATAAGAACCATGAATTCAGAAAAACTTACAGAAATTACAACATAGCAATTCGGAAAAAGAGAAAAACAATTACAATTCGAACTGAAGGATCAAAATGGTCAATTCCACAAACTACGGGAATAAAAATCAGATATTGAATTCACATTGTTAATCATGAAAAATACCCAATATCATGTTAAACTGAATGATCAATCTGGTCAACTATAAGCAGGAATCAAAGCCGTAATTGCAAAAAGAAAAAAGAAAAAAGATAGCGGAATTACAGAATGAGATTGGTCTGTGGGTTGGTTGACTTCTGTTTCTTCTTTCTGCTCTCCCATGAGCTGATTACTTTTGAAGAATAAAGAGAAAGTCAATCTGGTGGTAGAAACTGGAATGGATTATCCTTCACGTGACGGGGGGTAAAGTGCAGGAATGGCCATTCTTTGGGCTGTTATTTAAGTTTCAACCAGGATTTAAAAATTATTTAAAGCTTAGCCCTTAAAAAGGGGCAGCCTCCTCCCTCCTCCTCTCTATTTTTTCCTTCTCGTTTCTTCTGCCCGTTTCTCTTCTTCAATTCTTTTTCTTTCACATCTCTTAACTCTTAATTTATCTCTACTACACAAAATACTTTCTGCCAAAGAAATCATTTTTTCACCAATAATTCATAAATTAACATAGCTCCATTCATATACACATTCAACGATGAAATCTATATCACTTTTATTTTAATTAACAACAAAAATTTCACCTTCAAATTGTTAGGCTTTAGTTATTCTATAAAATAGAGATATATATTGTTTACCCGTAAAACGGTATAGTCGAATTTGTAACGTGGTTTATAGACAAGCGAATCGATTTGATCCTAAAATAATAGAGAAATAGAGCAAGAAATAAGATTAACGATTGAAATTAAAAAAGATAACAAGCCTTGCTCCGACCTTGGTCTTTCCGAGAGCATAAATGAAAGCAATGATAAAGTGATGCTAAAACTATTAGATAGAGTGTAAAATAACGAGTTACGGTTCTATGTGCAGAATATTTCATGTCTTCTCAAGAGTTATCAATCTGATATTTATAGCTATTCTTAGGGAGACAACATCCTAAAATCAAACCATTCTTGAATGAGAATAAAAATGTCATTGATGGATACATATATTCTCTGTATCGATTGCTCATTAAATTTTATCTGATGCCAAGCATTTGAGTCTTTGTCGTCGGTTGTGCTCCATTCGGGATCCATCTTATACCGATTATGCATTTTATAACCAATGTCGATTATTCATTAACTCATCTTCTGTCTGTTCTCGATTCCATGTGTTACCTTGCTATTTAGCCACTTGTAATCAACCAATTTCACCCCATACATACACACCTGAAATTTGATATACAAGTTTGAAGTTAATTAAACTTCAGGATTGAACTTTAGGACATAGTGTCCTAAAGTTTTGAGCTAGAAAATTGAACTGCATGACATAGTGTCTTGAAGTTTTAAACTGAAAAATTGAACTTCATGACATATAAAGTTTAAATTGAACAAAAATGAACTTCAGAATTTGAAAATTCTGAAATTTGAATTGAAAAACTAAATTTATTAATAACATCGTGAAGTTTTAAATAGAAAAAATATAAAATTAGGACACAGGGTCCTAAAGTTTTGAACAAAAAAATCGAACTTAGTATTCTGATATTTTAAACTAAAAAATCTGATTATGACGCAATGTCCCGAAGTTTTGAAATAAATAGTAAACTTCAGGACACTACGAGTTTTGAACTAAAAAAAACTTCAGGACAAATGTCTCCTGAATTTTGAACTGAAAGACTAAAGTTTGTCCCGAAAAACTAAACTTTGATCCTTTTTTAAGTTGTGGCTAAATATTAAATAATTTGCAATGTTGGTTGAGATCTAAATAGCGATCCTAAAAGTAGGGACGAAGTGCACCATTAGCCACTTTTAAGCGTGCTACTTAAAAATATTCTCAATTTATAATGTATTTAAAGATTAACCAATTCATCTAAACTTCGGGACTAAGTATTCTGAATTTTTGTATCTTGAATTTTTGAGCTGCTAGTTTGAAATTTAGAACTAAGTATCTTGAACTTTTGAATTGTTAATTAAAATCAGGACAAAAGATTCAAATTTCTAGATACAATTTTTGAACTTTAGGACACAATGTCGTGAAGTTTGAACTTTGAGCGTTAAACTTCAAAACGTCGCGTCCTGAAATTTGAGAAAATTGGTTAATCTTTAAATACATTATAAACTGTGAATATATTTTATTCGGGATTTTTACATACCTATACACTATTTGAAACCTTATTACGAAAAATATCCATGTTTTGGTATTTACCCGACCTAAACATAGTTTAGTTACAAAATATATACAATCCACCTTAAAATGCTCTCAATCCATTGTTTGTGCCTTCAATCAAGGGATTTAGTTACACCCTTTTCCTTTTTTCTCTTCTCTCCGAACAAATGCAATTTAGATTTTTTTTCCCTATGTGTATTCAGTATTTTATTTCTCAATATTTCAGTGGTGATCGGAATCTAAAATTCTGGAAGCATCTATTGTTCCTTTCCAACCAAATGTTTCATATGATGCAGAGAGGGATGGTTTTCCAGATCTTCTTCTTCCTTTTGCCCAATTTATGACTTTGCCAACTTTCTATTAGAGCTCGTACATTGTGAGGCATGACTCACTACCCACTACACTCTACATATGTTTAAGGAGAGACCCCAAATCTGTCCAGCTTATTTACAGTGGAGGAATAAATGAGTTGCAGATTTCTGCTCTTTCTCACAAAAGAGACATCTACTGCATGGAGCAAAACCTCTTCTTTAAAGCATCTCTTGAGTGACGCATGCATTCCTAACTGACACATTAGGAGGAGCTTTATATTGTTCAATTTTCACACAATATTTAAATAAAAAAATATATATAAACAACATAAAATAATTTTTCTACAAGTTTTCTACAACTTTACTACAATTTTACAGTATAATGTATGTCATATCTTTTTCTTCGAGTTTCAATCTTAAATTCAGCTAAAATCAAGTCTAATCTTCACCAAAACATCCTCAAAATTGAAATATAAAATTCAAACAATATTTTCAATTGTTTGCAACAACACCCAATCCAAATAAGTAATGATTTTTGAAGACCCAAAATTCGAATTCAAAGTTCAAAGCTTTTTAATGGCTGTCAATGGTGGAATTACTGCTCTCTTTTTCTTTGCTTTACATTACTGGAATTAGGGATTGAGAGACAGAGAGAGACGTAGAGAGAATTTCCAATTGTTTGTAACAACATCCAATTCAAATAAATAATATTTTTTGAAAACCCAAATTCGAATTCAAAGCTTCAAAGCTTTTGAATGGCTGTCAATGATGGAATTGCTACTCTCTTTTCCTTTGCTCTACATTACTGAAATTAGAGATTGAGAGATAGAGAGAGACATATAGAGAGAGGGCGCATGAGAGAGGGAGAGAGAGACGGAGAGAGAGTGCCCATGAGGGAGAGAGAATAAGGATGGGAAATAATTGATTCCTAATATAAAGGGATACTCATTTAATTCCTAAAGTGTATATAATTGGTAAGTTTGTATATATAAGGTAATTAAATTAAGACTTGAGTATGAAGGGTAATAAAGTTTCTAATAATATATAGATACGTAAAAATCCCTATTTTAAATAACATGCTTAAAAGGCTACTTGGTGTCGTTTCCACCAAAAGTAGCTACCTGGTGACATTTCATCCGTGACGGGTCGGGGTAGCCCAGATAAACTGTTGGTATAGGTTGGTTATACGAGTTGGACCCCCAAGTCAAAACTTTGGGCCCAAGTTCAGCTCTTACAAGAATCCAAGATCACACAAACGTTGACTAGAAGTTGGGACTTCTTTCCTCTAAAGTAAACATACTGGATTGCTGCAGAGGTGAAACCAAGTGAACAAAGAATTCTTTTTGCATCATTTGCAACCCAATCTTTTAATTATTTAAAAAAAAACTGTTCCTAGATACTTTTTGAAGTAAAGAAATGAAAATTTTAGCTTTACTCCTAGGAACATATACTGTTTGACCCAAAAGATATTGAAACCTTTTTGATTAAATCAATTAATAAAAGTGAAGAGATAAATCTCAGCTACGTGTAATAAAATCTAGATTAAATAGTGTAAGAGAAAGACAAGGTGAACGATGTTTCCTAGTGTGTTGGAAACAAATGATTATTCATAAATGCGAGAATTTCATATGTAAGAGAATATAGCAATGAATGCAATTAGTCAACACCAAGAATGATGTAAGGGTTTTTTGATTTGTAATAAGCAAAATGCCCTCCTTTTACAAAGTGTTCTCCTTTCTTTTTATATGGGACAATCCCCCTTTTTACCCTAAAAAGGTACAACACAAGAAATATTCGAAAGGTATATTCCCATTGTTTCCTATCATGATAACACTACTACAGACGCCGTGCATTCTCTAGCCACTGTTAGTTGTCACCCTTCATAACAATCGAAGGATGTTGCATCGTGAGGACCTAGTTCTTTGCTACACTCGGTAACAGTCGTGGTCGTCCAAATTTCGACCTATATAGTTAGTCCCTCCGCTTGTCGAGGTCGCGACCTGGGGCGTCCTTGATAAGCGGACGTCGCCCATACTTACGAAGAAATTTGATCTGCATACCATAACGATTTTGGCCGATGATGGAAGAATGACGTACTTTGCTATACCCTGGGCAATGTGTTCTATTTGGGAAGTGACGTCACTTTCACGTGCGTCATTATTGCGCATCTTCCCGAGGCAGAGATTGATGACCTGTCGTTTTGGTTTTGCTGCCACCCAACCCTATAAATAGGGGAAGGGTTTGTTTTTTTCAAAAACTCTTGGCCATTTCTCTTCTGATCATTCCCTTTCATATTTTTAGCTTTGCTTCTGCGATTTTCTTCATTTCCTCTTGAAGCTCATTGTTCTTGGTCTCTTTTATTTTATTAATACATCTTCCTCCATAGACATGTCTAGAACACACCGATCACGTGAGGGGATTTCTGGCGCCACTTCGTTATCCGTGGCGCTTGCTACTGGTGGTGAGGACGCGACGGCTGGGGAATGGGATAGTTTTCCCACCGTAGACGAGTTATTACCGAGACACTCCATGTCTCGAAGTGACTTTATTAAGAACCCTGCTCCTACTCCCACCCCGTTAATATCTAAAACCGAGCAGGCCCATATAAATGCTTTACGTACCAAGTATAACATTCCCCGTCACATCGAGATGGTTCCGGCGGGTAGGGACCTCGTGGAGGTCCATAGACCGGGGTACTGTGCTTTTTATGAATACCCTTTTATAATCGCTCATTCCTTCCTCCTTCTTCCGTTAGCGGAAGAATTCTGTCGGTTTTATCGAGTTTGCCCAGCGCATCTCTCTCCGTACACGTATAAAATATTTTTGGTGTTGACAAAATATGCGTAGTTGGCGGGGTGCGAAGTCAATATTCACCATCTCTTGCACTTGTTTTCCCCCAGTTTTCACAGGGGTATTATGGAACACTTGAGGCACCATGGAACCAAAGGGCTGGTGGTCGGAACTGACGAACGGGCGAGCCGTAAGTTTTGGCATAAGTATTTCTTTGTCAGAATTGAACATATTGTGTCGGACCCCGCTGGATTCCCGGAGCGGTGGAATAATAATCATAGGTGTCATAACATTTTTACTCTTTTTTTTGTTTTCTGTTCAAGTTAGTACTTATCCGTGGATTTCTTTTGCAGTTGTGGGGCGTACACCCCATCCCATTGCCGGTATAAGGGACTGGGTATCCTGTTTACTTGCTCACGTAGTGGAGACTCGGGACTGACTCACTTTTATGAAACGATTTGGGCCGAAGGTCTCGTCTGGTAAGTGTTTTCCTCTACACCACTTTTCGGCTGTTTTCCATTATCTATTGATACGATTTTTTGTGATGACAGGTCATGGAGCTTATAGGCAGAGGGCCCCAGTTCCTGCATTTCGTTAAGCCGCTGCCTCGGCGGGGATGCAATTTGCTTTGGATGAGTCCGTCGGAGAGGGTCGTGCTCCATCGGTATAGGTGAGAGATTCCTCTCGGGATATGGTCATGAGAGAGGAGATTTCTTCTTTACCGGCCTATCACCTCTTGGACGAGTCCTCTAACAAGGACGAACATTTGCTGAGAAAAAAGAGGAGGGTAGAGCTCGGGAAAGACATGGCTGTTGAGACTGATAAGAGTAGGACGGGTACGTCGGGGACGACACCTGTATCCACTTTTATGGCGGATGCTATCTTGGCGGGGAGGTCTCCCCAAACGGAAGGAGTTCACCAAGGAGGGGGATCTGTGCGCTCCGCTGAGGTTGGCGCGTCAACTATTATTGGAGGGGGCGTACGTGTGGAGGACGATATGTTGGGTTCGGACGTCGACCTAGGGAACGTTCAGGAGTTTTGAGAGTGCCATACTTGCGTAGAGGTTAGAATGGAGGGTTCTGATTGACATATAGTCGTCCCGGGGGACTACGACTTGCTGTCGGTGATCAGGTGGCGTCCGTTTTTGCCCCTTTGTGTGCTCCCCCTGAGAGCGAGGCACTTAGAGCGATGAGTGATGCAGAGTTGCCACGGAGCATTTCTGGCATGGCTCTGTGGGTAAATGTCTTTCTTTTCTTTTCGTCGTTGGATCTGTTTTACTATTTTTGGCCCATCCTTTTATTTTAACTTTGCTTTTCGTGTTAGACCCTCATCATGGAGATCAAGCGTGAGCGTCGGGAAAGGAGGAGGATGACTGTATAAGGAAAGATGTCTTCTAAGTATCAAGAATATCGCACCAAGCATCGTGCAATGGACGACATCTACAATCAGGATCGCGACTTCCAACTGTTCTGCGAAAGGCTCAAGCAGAGGGAGGATCAATTGGCCTGTAAGGTCGAGGAGTTAAAGGAACGAGATGAGGACCTCATGAAGGTCGTTGCCCGTAGTAGTGAGCTTGAGGCAGCCCTTAAGGTTAGGGAAGATGAGCTTGAGCTAAGTAGGGGAGTAGTGGCCGAAAATGCCGACCTCTAAGCAAATGCGGTCAATTTAACTGCTGAACTGGATATGAAAACGACAGAGGTCAATGAGCTTAAGGGTGAATTGAGCGTGAATGCTGATAGATTGGCCCACACCGAGAGGGAGAGGGCAACTACCATCTCTGAGGCAGCGGTTTTAGAAGATGCCCTCTATGTTTGTAGGTTGGAGCGGGCCAAGGAGATGGAGGCGTCTGCGCTTAAGATAGCGGGACTTAAAGGGCGTATTCAAGGATTGGAGGCAGAACTGTCCGCGTTAAATGAGCAAGTGGATTCTTTGAAAATGGAGGACGTACAACGATGATCACAGCCTTCTACATCTCATATTTCGGCTGATCCCATCGTGCCTCAACATTTGTATGAGTTGTGGGTTCACGCTGAAGCCCAGCTTGATGTGTATAAGGATCTTCATGTTGATGGGAGGGCGTCCGAAGTAGAGCTTCAGGATGTATGTGCCAAGGCCCGTGTAGCTCGTGAGGCATGCAGGTACAATCCTTTCACGCCTGACGGGGTTGATATTAATTATGATGATGCAAATAGACTTGCCTCCGACTCTTGGTACGAAGGTGTGTATACCACCGGAAATGATGTGTAGTATTTGGTTTGTATTTACTTTTGCTTCACAATTTTTGTAAGGACGTCTTTGAGCCCTTTGTAAAGACAGGTACTTGTAGTATATTTGCTGTAATGAAAAATCATTTTGTCGATTCGGTGGTAACCTTTGTGCTGCATTCACGTTATTCCGAACCTTTGCCGAAATATTTAAACCCGTTGTGTTTTGAGTGAATTCGAACTAATTTCTTTGATGATGGCCTTAGCCATTGGGATGTTACTTTTGAGCTGGTGCCGAAGTAGTATCCCATCGTGGTTCGAATGATGTCGAACTCATTTTTTGATGATGGCCTTAGCCATTGGGATATTACGTTCGAGCTGGTGCCGAAGTAGTATCCCGTCATAGCTCGAATGATGACGAACTCATTTTTTGATGATGGCCTTAGCCATTGGGATGTTACTTTCGAGCTGGTGCCAAAGTAGTATCCCGTCATGGTTCGAATGATGTCGAACTCATTTTTTGATAATGTCCTTAGCCATTGGGATGTTACTTTCGAGCCAGTGCCGAAGTAGTATTCTGTCGTGAGGATGGCGTTCTATTGTATTTGTTGGAGTGTCGCATATGCCAATTTTATTCATGCATTGGAGACGCGTGTTGATTTCGTATACATAATGAAATGACTATATTCCTGTCGGAAATATATGTTGACTTCGTGCGTTCAATGTAGATTCTTTATATCTACGATGGCGATACATGTTGACTTCGTACATATAATGGAGATTCTTTATACCTAGTCCCTTCATTGCTTGGCCTGGAGATGATGTCAGTAGGCGGGGCAATGAACAATACTTCGGACCTCGAGACATATCCCTCGTCGCCTCATTAAAAACCTCCCCGAGAAAACCCGATTGGGACAAAACCCGGGTGAGGGAAAAAGAGTATGACTTAGGCGACATCTCTTTTCAGAAATGGAAGTATTTGAGGTGGGAGACATTGATCGCTGCCAACTCGACGCTACACTAAGGTAGGTAGAGCGGGTCGCAATAGCTTTTACCCTATATGAGGGTCGGGATCAAATTCCTCAGGGAGCTAATAGTGGAGTTGGATTGTCTGTCTATCCTAGAGATGTGTTTGTACTCCTAATGTCACTTCAAACATTTTTGGGTTTTCGAATTATAACTATTTTTATAAATCTATCGATTAACACTAAATTATGCTACGAGAATATTGCTAAGTTGTATCTAATGGGAATAAGGGCACTAGGGTCGTGACACTACCTAGGTGGCTAATTGACGGGTAGATGTTACTAAGGTTCGATTGAAATAATTGGGGCTTATGCTATAACCGTTGCACAATTTTACCCACTCTCACACCTCTCAGTAGAGAAAGTAACTTTGCCTAATTGACTCTCTCAAGACCAAATGAGTAGGCAAATTAGACCAAGCAACTAGGGTTCAAGTAGGGTAATTACTCTCTCGAGGTTTAACCCGTTAATTGGGACTATCATTTCTCATGAGTCCATCCCAATTCCTTGTTGGGTCAATTTTGGGGTTATAGACTCTCTTTCTCAAGAAACGTTAAACCTACAAAGCTTGAATCAGTGTTTGCGACCATCAATTCTAGATTAAAACATAAAATCAACCCAAATAGCAAACACCCATAGTCAATCTAACACTAGATGGCAACACCCATTAATTACCCACACTAGGGTTGAGCCACAACCCTAGCTAATGGGTTTAGCTACTAATGCTAGATAAAGAAATAGAAGAAATAGATGAAGAACTAAGCATATTAATTAATTGCTAAAATTAAATTACAAGAATCTATCGTAAATGTAAAGCAAAAGTGCCAAAACTGGCTACAAAATATGTTCTCACGAGCGCAGCTTTCCACTGATGTATCTGATTGCCTAAAAAATGGTAAAATATTCTATTTATACTAGGCTGGAAAAACTGGACAAAAATACCCTGCGGGGTCAGTGCGGGCCGCATTAAATGGACCGCGGACGCACTGGGCTTACTTCTGCTTCTCTGAACTTGGACTCCGCGGACCACGTAGAACAGACCGCGGCCGCGGAGGGAGCTGGCGCGGTTCGCGCAACCACGACCGTGGACCGCATGGCACTGGCTTTGCAAACTTCATCTCTCTAAACCTCATGACCGCGGACCGCATAAAAGAGTAGTGCGGTTGCGGAGCCTTCACCGCGGACCGCGAGATGTGTACTGCGACCGCGCTTCTTCTAGCCTGATTCACCAACTCTCTGAACCACCTAGTGCGGCCGCATTCCACTTTGCGCGGTCCGCACTAGGCCTTCTTTTCTTAAATTTCTTGGTCTTTGATACTTGAGCAGGTTTCACTCCTTTTTGAGGCGATCTTTGACATTTCGTCACTTTGTCGATCAAACCTGCGATCAAGCACAATTTGTGAGCCTTTTAGGACTATTTTGTAATAATATATGATCAAAGCATAGGCAAGTAGAGGCATAAAACATGTTAAAATCCTAACTTATCAGACATTCCAGTTATTTTGTAGTAGTTTTCCTTCCATTGTCTCTAATTGGAATGCTCCTTTATTTGTTGCTGCTATGATTTTATATGGCCCCTCCCAGTTTGTTCCCAGTTTCCTTTCATTCGGGTCTTTCGCTGCTTGTGTTTTGGCTTTGAGAACATAGTCCCCAACTCTGAGTGGTCGTACTTTGGCTTTCTTGTTATAGTACCTTTCTGTTTGTTATTTTTGGGCTATCATTCTTATGTGAGCCATATCCCTTCGCTCTTCGACTTCATCCAGGTCTTGTAACCTGCTTTCATCGTTGCTTGGTCAACTCTCATTGGAGTATCGCAGGCTAGGTTCTCCAACCTCGACGGGTATAACTGCGTCAGTACCGTAGACTAACGAATACGACGTCTCGCCTGTGTTGGTTTTTGGCGTGGTACGACATGCCCATAGTACCTCTGGTAGCAGTTCTGGTCATAGCCCCTTGGCGTCCTTGAGCTTTTTCTTCAATACATTAAATATTGTTTTGTTGGAGGATTCAGCTTGACCGTTACAGGCGGGATGGTATGGCGTGGAGAGTGTCCGTTTAATGCGCCATTTTTTCAAAAAACTCGGTCGTTTTCTTCCCGACGAATTGAGGTCCGTTAACGCAGCTGATTTCTTTGGGAATGCCGAAGCGGCATATTATATTTTTCCATATGAATGTGATGACTTCTTGCTCGCATATTTGGGTGTTCGCACCTGCTTCCACAAATAATCAATTAAAACCAAAAGGAAACGTACCTTAGCTTGTCCTATTGGGAGGTGTCCGACGATATCCATTCCCCACTTTATGAATGGCCATGATGAAGTGACGGAATGCAGGAGTTCTACTGCTTGGTGTATCATAAGGGCGCATTTTTGGCATTGCTCACATTTCTTGACGTAATCCATGTCTTCTTTTTTCACGATAGGCCAGTAGTATCCTGCGCGGATGATGCATCTAACGAGGGTTCAGTTTCTTGTATGGGCACCGCAGTGACCCTCATGTACTTCTTCTAGCACCCGCCTTGTTTGATTTGGCCCAAGGCATTTGGCCAGTGGACCGCCGAACGTCCTTTTGTAAAGGTCATGGTTTACGAGGCTGTACCTGGACACCTGTATCCGAAGCTTTTTGGCTTCTTTCTTATCTTGTGGGAGCGTCCCCTCCTGTAAATATGTTATGATGCGATAACGTCAGTCCCAAGTTAAATTTATAGAATGTACCTCGACCTGGTCTATTGAGGAATGGAGGAGGGTGACCACATTTTCTTTGTTGATATTTCTGGTAGCTGCCGCTAGTTTGGCGAGACCGTCTGCTTCGATGTTCTACGCCCGGGGTATCTGGTCGAGGAGGCATTCGTCGAATTCTGGTAGTAGTTTGTGAATTTCTGTCTGGTACTTCTGCAGTCTCTGTTCCTTGATTTGGAAAGTCCCAGTGACTTGATTTACCACGAGTTAGGAGTCATAGTAAAGGACGAGTCGTCGAACGCCATACTTGAGGGCTAATTTCAATCCTGCAATTACGGCCTCATACTTGGCCTTGTTGTTAGTCATTTAGGGACACCGTATGGATTGGCGTATCATTTCGACCGAGTTGATCTTTGAACATTTTTGTGACTAACCTTTGGTATGTTGCCCCCGCGTTCTTAAGTCCGAACGACATGAATCTATAGCAATACGTTCCTCGGTGAGTGATAAAAGTAGTTTTTTCTTGGTCTTCTTCTGCCATTAGAATTTGGTTGTAACTAGAATAGGCATCTAAGAAGCTTAGCAACTTGTGCCCCACTGTTGCATCGATGAGCTGGTCGATGTGTGGTAACGGAAAGGAATCTTTTGGGCATGCTTTGTTTAGGTCGGTAAAGTCGACACACATCCGCCACTTTCCACTTTCCATTTTTCTTTTTCACCATGACCACATTGGCGACCCACTGAGGATACTTTGACCACATTGACCGTTTGAGTTTGTGTGTAGTGGTGAACTTTACGTGGTTGATTGCCGTATCATCGCCACCGCCGATGATCATCTGTATAGTACGAGCGGGTGAAGGTGGTTTTGGGGGTCCCTAATGTTGATCGCGCCCTCGAGCAAAGGTAGCCCGTCCTCGATCGCTCAACAGCTCTTTCAGGTGTCCTGGCTTAACATTCTTACTACTTCCTGCCACAGGCCTATGCAGTCTTCGGTCTTATGCCCCCTTTCCTGATGGAATTCGCACAGAACATTCGATTTTCGGGTGGTCGGGTCATATTTCATCTTTTATGGCCATTGCACCTTTGTGCCGAGCTTCTCTAGTGCATACAATATTTCTGAAGAAGAAACACAAAAGTTATGAGCAAATAATAGTGGAGGCATACCTCTTTCGTTTCGGTATGGCACAACATGTCGAGGAGTGATTTCTGCGTGTCATGAAGGAAGTGGGATATATGTCGGGATGTAAGGCTAATGCCTCTCTCGACCAAGACGGGGTAGTTGATCCCTTCGGCCATCGTTGCGGCGATCTTTCCTTGTTTCATTTTGGACTGATGTCAGCCATTAGATCGGACCATTGAGGTTGTCCTTGTCTACCCTTACTCCGGCACAATAGGCATTGTGGATTTCTTCCCAAGTGGTGGGAGGGTATTTCATGAGCCGATTTAACAGCTTTTTGGTCGCTTTCGACCCATTCCTGCTTAACCCATTTTGGAAGGCTGCTACCGCCATCCCCTCTGATACATTTGGTAGGCTCATTCTCACCCTGTTGAATCTGGCTAGGAAGTCCCTAAGTCCTTCACCCGTCGTCTGTCTAACGTCAAAGATGTCATTTACCCTGGCTTATGCCTTTTTCGCTCCTGCATGAGCGATGACAAATTTGTCTGCCATTTCTTTGAATGTTGATATTGATCGTGCTGGCAATTGTGAGTACCAAGTCAGCATTCCCCCTGTCAGGGTCTCGTCGAACTTTTTCAGCAACACCATGACACTTGTTCTTTCGATAGATTGTTGCCTTTTATGGCTGTGACATAGCGGATTATGTGATCTTTCGGGTCCGAAGTACCATCATATATTTTCAAGTATGGTGGCATTTTG
This sequence comes from Nicotiana tabacum, assembly GCF_000715075.1. NCBI lineage: Eukaryota > Viridiplantae > Streptophyta > Magnoliopsida > Solanales > Solanaceae > Nicotiana > Nicotiana tabacum. Next base: position 111,119,378 of record NC_134084.1, read on the forward strand.
AAGGTTTTTGGAATGGCGTGGGGGGCTTCCCCTTCATTGTATGGTTGCTCGACGAATCAATCGACGTCTCGTTTTGGTAGTAACTTCGGAGCGCTCGGTATTTTATCAACCCTTTCTTGATGCTCATTCATCTGATCACGGAGCGCCTTGTTCTCATTTTCCATTTCCTCCATTTTCTTTAGGATGGTTGTGAGTGTGTCGTTACCTGCATCAACAATAATATGAGTGTTACCTGTGCGTGGAGTTTCTAGTTCGCCGACTGTTACTGCGTCTGCGTGCATTGTGCCTCCGATATCCCTTTGAACGAGTTTATCAGAGTGTTTGTCAGCCACTCTTCCAATAGCCTTTTAACAGCTGGTGGTGCTTCTCATGTTGCGGATGTCTAGGCTTCCTTCTCGCGCGAAGTGGTTACGCTTTCATGTGGGGGAGGTGAAGCTTCTCCTCTAGGTGTGGCATTTGGTGTTCCGTTTTCATTCTCCTCCCTGCTGTCTTCGTCGATGGTATTTAGGATGTTGGTTGAAACACCTACTATTGCTTTCAGCCTTGTATCTCCTTTCCCTGTCATTGTTAACTTGTGCAAAGCTAGGAAGAAGCGATTGTCTCTTTCAAGCATTAGTTTATGCAAAGCTAGATGAAACTAAAATCTTAGCTAAAGAACTCCCCACAGACGGCGCCAAATTGTTTGACCCAAAAGATATTGAAACTTTTTTAATTAAATCAATTAATGAAGGTGAAGAGGTAAATCTTAGCTAAGTGTAATAAAATCTAGATTGAATAGTGTAAGAGAAAGACAAGGTGAAACGATGCTTCCTAGTGTGTTGGAAACAAATGATTATTCATAAATGCGAGAATTTGAGATGTAAGAGAATATAGCAATGAATGCAATTAATTAAGACCAAGGATGATGTAACGATTTTTTGATTTGTAATAAGCAAAATGCCCCCCTTTTACAGAGTGTTCTCCTTTCTTTTTATAGGGGACAATCCCCCTTTTTACCTCAAAAAGGTACAACACAAGAAATATTCGAAAGACATATTCCCATTGTTCCCTATCATGCTAACACTACTACTACAGACGATGTGTATTCTGTAGCCACTGTTAGTTGTCACCCTTCATAACGATCGAAGAACGCTGCATTGTAAGGACCTCGTTCTTTGCTACACTCGGTAATAGTCGTGGTCGTCCAAATTTCGACCTAATACATATACGAAATAAGAGCCTTCAAATATCTTTGCAAGTCACGTCTATTCCTTATGAAATAACAATACATTTTCGTGTTATCTCAATATCGTTTGTCGCATCGGATAGAATTTATTTCGACCAATCTAGATTACATATTCAAGAATTGTCCTTAATATCAAGCACTTCAATAATCATGACCTTCCCAACAAATTGAATCAGATATCCATAAACATTTTAACAATTTCTTATAGCTATTACTGCAATACCAATATTTACCTTCCTTGAATCTGCATGTAACCCTGCATCTGTAAACAATAATATGTTAGCTCAGAAAACAATTACTAGCATGCAAATATTAAAGCTGTAGTGGCAAAATGCTACTAGTATATATCAACCAAAGATCTTTTCTCTTTTCTTTTAATTTTTTTCTTCCCCCCCCCCCCCTCTGGTATATAAAGTATATGACAGATGTGAAGAGCTGATAAGCCATGTGACCCCAAAGAGAAAAAGTGAGCTCGTAAATTCAACACCTTCTTACTTCAAGTATTTTTAACTCTTTAACATTTAAGTGCCACAAAAGGACACAGGAACACCTATGTGTGTCACCCTCTGTCCAGCAATTCAACACAATGAGAGAATTAAAGACCTTCTTCTTTTTCCTACTATCACCTCCCTTTATTTAAACACCACCATTTTCACTTCAAAAACTTCATACAACAAATAACCCCTCCACACACACCAACTAGAGAGAAATGGGAAGGCCTCCTTGTTGTGACAAAATAGGTATAAAGAAAGGTCCTTGGACTCCTGAAGAAGATATTGTTTTGGTCTCTTATATTCAAGAACATGGTCCTGGAAATTGGAGATCAGTCCCTACTAATACTGGTAATATATTCACTTTATATTTTGAACCTTACAATTTTTTTCCTTGTTAAATACATGTATAATGAAGAAATTTCTTTGTTTTTTAAAGGGTTGATGAGGTGCAGCAAAAGTTGCAGGCTAAGGTGGACAAATTACTTGAGGCCAGGAATCAAAAGGGGTAATTTCACTCCACATGAAGAAGGAATGATTGTCCATCTTCAAGCTTTATTGGGTAACAAGTAATGTTCACCTCCTTATATAGTAATTATATTTCCTTCCTTCTAACTCTACATTGTTTTCTTAATCGCACAACTAAAAGAAAAAACCTAAAGACGAACATAACAACAACAATCCAGTAAAATCCTACAAGTAGGGTCTGTGGAGGGTAGAGTGTACGCAGACCTTACTCATACTCCGGAGGAGTAGATAGGTTATTTTTAAAAGACCCTCGGCTCAAGAAGGCGAAAAGGAGATAATGAATCCGCAACAACAACAGAAATCAGAAAGATAATATCAGCATTGTAAGAGACAAAGAATAGATGGAAAAATAATAACAATAACCAGTAATAAAGACGAGCATAAACGAAGGAAAAGGATAGTGAATATTCATATAGCTGACTCAACTTGCTGGAAACGTCTGTAGTAGTAGTTATTGTTGTACAACTAAAAGAGAAACAAAAGATTAAGATATAAATACACCATTCTGAATATTTTCAAAAATACATGTTTTAAAGTTTTTATATGATTGATATTTGTACAGATGGGCAGCCATAGCATCATATCTTCCACAAAGGACGGACAATGACATAAAGAACTATTGGAACACTCATCTAAAGAAAAAGCTCAAGAAATTCCAAACAGGTTTGGATTCACATTTGACTTCTCCTCCTCCTGCAGATTCTACCACTTGTGATCATTTCTCATGGCATTTCATGAGTGACAATAATAAGCAAGGCTCAAAGTTATTACTACAACAGAACCACAACTCTCCAAATTCTTCCTCTTCCTTGTATGCTTCAAGTACAGAGAATATTTCAAGACTTTTAGAAGGATGGATGAGATCTTCTCCAAATCCTTCTACAAAGATTAATGAAATGATCTTTCATGAAAATCAACATAACCAAGATGATCAAGACCTATTTATAAGTTGTGAAACTTCTCTGGTTCAGGATGAAGGAATTAGCAACAGTATTAAAACAATTCCAAGAGAATACAAGTCTGTTATTTCAGCTTGTGAAAGCAGTGGAGTTGCTGAAAAGACAATGAATACTAATACTCCTCCTCCATTCACATATCTTGAGAAGTGGTTGCTAGAAGAAAATGCTGGTCAAGTTGAAGAACTTATGGGACTTCCTATGATATTCACTTAATATTAATATACATTTTCTGTTGTAACTTAATTATCAGTATTGTAACTTCATGTGGACGAAGTCCATAGATGTATGAATTTTTAAGTTAACATAGTTCAAATTATAAACTTTATGTAACTTTTCTAAGAAGTTAAAAATAAGCTCCATCACAGCTCCACGGATATCTAAAAAAAATTCAATGGCACAAGCAGTGGAGGAGCCACCTAAGCTAAGGTCAAAAATTTATTTTATGTACATATATTATATGTTGACTCCCCTTATTTTCTTCTGTGTGTTCACTATTTTATATTTGGACACTCCTTAGTAAAATTATTAGCTTCGCCCGGCACAAATTTAAGGATCTTGAGATTTCATAACTATTCTATTCTTAGGGTACTGTGGAAGAGACAATCAACTAATTATGGGAGTTGTTTTCCGATCCCTACTCGGCTACTCCCATTAGGGAAGTTAATTATTTTTCTAATTTTTAAGCAACTTGTTTAGAGAAAATATTTGACCAACCAAACACAGGGAAATCGAAATTAAAACACTGAACATTGTTTTCATACGAAACACACCCTTAGTATTGTGAATATTTCCTGGATCATAACTCAAAAAAGAAAAGAAGATATTTTGTTTAGATGGAGGTGTAATTTCTTCCAGGTAGGAAATTTAAGAGGAATAATGAAGTATGGTAGGAAGTTAAGAAGGGTAGAGATGCAAGATCAATTTAAAGTCATTTAAATATGATTAACCATTTTTCACTAAAACTATTAAAATCGTACTGTGTTTGTAGATCAATATCAAGTTCTATGCATGGAAAATGCGTTATTAATATTTATGTACCATCGGGTTAAGTTGCTTGGAATAGCAAGTACTAACTGTTTATAACAAACCTGATCTGATAACTCGAAATATAAAGTAATACTAATATAATAATATAACATGTTTAATTATGCTAATCATCATCGATGTATATAACTTAAGATGTAATCATGACTTTAATCTTGACCATTATATACGCAAAATATTAATCACCGATTTTCGATAAATGTCGATGGAGATTGTTAATCATGACCGACGAATGGGGCATTTGCATCTATACTTGCTTTTTGTGTCACGCTTTAACTTGTGCCCGCTTTGCAAAAAAAATTGCAAGCGTACCCGCTTTTTCGCATAATTCAGCATACGGGGCTGAAGTAGCAAAGACAATCACGCAAAACTTCAGCATTCTAGTAGCCGGGCCTGAAGTTCAGCTCTAGTGCTGAAGTTTTTTGTTTTGTAACTGTCGAGTTGAAGTTTTTGTTTGTAACTGGCGAACTTCAGCTCTAGAGCTGAAGTTTTTGTTTGTAAGATTCAGCTCTAGAGCTGAAGTTTTTGTTTTGTAACTGTCAAACTTTAGCTCTAGAGCTGAAGTTTTTGTTTGTAACTGGGCTTTTGTTTGTAAGCTTCAGCTCTAGAGCTGAAGTTTTGTTTTGTAACTGTCGAACTTCAGCTCTAGAGCTGAAGTTTTTGTTTGTAACTGGCAAGTTTGTTTGTAAGCTTCAGCTCTAAAGCTGAAGTTTTTGTTTTTGTAACCGGCGAGAGCTGAAGTTTTTGTTTTTGTAACTGACGAACTTCTAAGCTTTGCTCTTCCAATATATGATATCAAAAGATCAATTGGACAATTTTTAAGAGAAATGTCGTCCTGGTTGCAAACAGTTTCAGAAAAAAGGCCGAAAACTTAAACCTCTTTAGTCTCAGCAAATTTACAACCAATGATGAAATATGACCTCTTTCTGTTTGTTGCTTCTCAGGGACTTCAGTACAGAAAGGAAATTCAGGTACATTTGAATCTTTGTTCAAACTTTCAAGGAAGACATTTAACTACATCTGTTCACTTGTGAAAGAAGAGATGATGGCAAAACCAACGAACTTAACTGATCTCAACGGCAAATTTCTGGTACTTTTGTACAGAGATGTATTAGTGGTTTTAACTATAGTCAAATTTATGCATAGCCGTAACAGATTTCTTGCAGAAAAGGGAGAAGGAAAAGTTTGAGAAAGAAGAGGCGGATATAACTTTGAGGAGGAGAAGGAGGAGGAGAAAGGGGGCTGAAGTTATTTAAAAAGTAGATACAAGTTAAAAGTTTTTAAAAAAGATAGGTATATGACAACCAAATAAGGCGCATCGTGCAATTTTTACCGACGAAGGGGACGTAGACTAATATAGAGTTATAAAGAGTATTAAATAAGTTGAAAAATACGATTAATTGGATCATGGATCAATGATGAGAGTTGGGACTACTACTCAAAAGCCATAAAATCGTGGACTTAGCTGCCCAAACTCACTAGTACTAGCCCCATAATTGAGTAGAACTTATAAACCAGTTATATTGTCTGAATACTGTTATCTGGCTAAAGTAATTTGTCTGTTGGTTGGATGCGTCATTTCTGTATTGGAGACCTAGGATTGATTCTCCTCGCCAGCAGCCTCCTCAGAGCTCATCGCATTGGGTTTGTCTAGTGTAGTTTATATTTCCTATGTAGTTTGCGAGTTGTTGCACACAATAAACAAGTTACCCCGTACACACATCCGGTAAATTTTCCAAAAAAAAAAAAGTCCTACTTGGCCATGGATTGCAACAAAATATAGGTATCTACAACAACAACAACAACGACCCAGTATAATCCCACAAGTGAGGTCTGGGGAGGGTAATATGTACGCAGACCTTACCCCTACCCGAAGGGTAGAGAGGCTGTTTCCAGGAGACCCTCGGCTCAAAAAAGCAACAGGAGCCGATATATTAGTACCATAAAAATGCATAAGAGATATGAAATACAGAATACGAAATACGAAATACGAAATAAATGGCTGGTATAGTAAAACTAGCAGGTAAAGCCCTGCATCAATAGACGACCAATTATATTCTTAGTCTAACTCCTAACTAGCTAGTCTCACTCTATTGTGCTGTAGAAATATTCACAACTTTCCCTTAACCTACAACCTTAATGCTCGACCTCCATAATTCCCTGTCAAGGGCCATGTCCTCAGTAATCCTAAGTCGCGTCATGTCCTGTCTGATCACCTCTCCCCAATACTTCTTAGGTCGCCCTCTACCTCTCCGCGTGCCCACTACAGCCAGTCGCTCACACCTCCTCACCGGTGCATCAGTGCTCCTCCTCTGAATGTGCCCGAACCATCTGAGTCTTACTTCCCGCATCTTGTCCTCCATGGGGGCCACGCCCACCTTCTCTCGAATATCTTCATTCCTAATCTTATCCATCCTTGTATGCCCGCACATCCACCTCAACATCCTCATCTCTGCTACTTTCATCTTCTGGATGTGTGAGTTCTTTACCGGCCAACATTCAGTTCTATATAACCGGCCAAAATATAGGTATCTAATTTAAACCTTTAAAATAAGAGCTAAACAGATTTACAACACGAAAAGTGTACCCAACAAAGAACAACTAAACTTTAATATAAGCAATCATCCTCTTCTAATTTTCTAAGATGCGGACAAGTTAGATGTTCCACAATTTTCTTCTTGGCTTTCTTGAAGGAATAATATTCTAGTATAAATCTCTCAAAGATCTCTATAATTCTTAATTTTTTTCATGCACAAATAAACTATCAATATCCCTATTTATAATAGTATGAAATCTATGTCAACTAGAAACAGGAAAGCCTATTCCTATATTTATTCTAACTGCAAATTATATTTAGACATGAATTAAATAAACCAAATCCTAAATAACTAAGGTTTCCTATTACAACTTTGAATTAATTTTCCAATATTCTCCCGTAATTCAAAGTTGTATACGTCTGACTTGTTCGTTGTGCAGTTATGCTGGAGCACTTCTCTCCAACTTTCACTTTTGACGAAGCACATGTCTTCATCCCTCAATTTGGTGGAGCACCTATTTCCAAATTTGATGCACTTTGTCACCAACCGTTGATGCACTTTATCACCAACACTCAATTTTTGTTGAAGCACATGTCTCCAACTCACATTGATGTACTTTGTCACCAACACCCGATTTTGTTGAAGCACCTGTCTTCAACTCCCGTTGATAGGCACTTTGTCACCAACCGTTGATGCACTTTGTCATCAACACCCAAATTTATTGAAGCACCTGTCTCTAACTCACGTTGATGCACTTTGTCACCAACACTCAATTTTGTTGAAGCATGTATCAACTTCCAACTTTTTTAAACCTCTCTCCAACTTTTAGAGAAGAGTTTCTTCCTCTTGTGCCATATTTATTTGTACCTCTTTAAACTTATTTTTTTTCATGAATCTGTCTTGAAACTTTTCATCGAATAGGCTAATTCTGTTGACAACTATTTATGATTTTGCCAGCATATTTTTTTGGCCAGACGGGCGGCAAGTTTGGCTAGCGCCACCCGCCGGCAGCGGAAGCTACTTGATTCTCTCTGAAGATCGTAGAAGCTCTGATACTAATATGAAAGAAAATATTTTATTAAAATCTCTGATTGATCTCTACAATTCTTTATTTCCTCCACGCACAAAATAAGTTATCAATACCCCTATTTATAATAGTATGAAACCTATGTCAACTAGAAACATGAAAGCCTATTCCTATATTTATTCTAACTGCAAATCATGTTTAGACATGAATTAAATAAACCAAATCCTAAATAACTAAGGTTTCCTACTACAACTTTGAATTAGTTTTCCAACATTTCTGAATATCTTTGACTGTGATTTTCTCTATTAACATCATGATTTTGTCATGTAAATTTATGTTGGTAACATTAGAGAATTCATAATTGCTCATTGCGTCTTTCCTGACGTGTCAAGTAACAACTTTGGAACGACAGTCGATCGATAAATGAATGGAGGGATGATTTGGTTTTTACAATATGAGCGAAATATTTGATAGGATATCCTAATGATGTTGGTATCGTAAGTAGTTCATCTGCAGCAGTAGGAAAATATCGATAATAAAAGTAAGAACCTAGAGATCCAAAGAGATTATAAGCAAAACTTGTTAAGGAGAAGGTGGAAAGCAAAACTAATCATCTCAACGTTGACCTGAAAAATGTAATAAATAAACAAAAAACAAATACCATTTCTTAAATTACACAATCGTGATTCTTTTAAACAAAAGAAATGATATATAATTATTTCACTTTTTAAATGTAAATTATGGACAGAAAACTGCCGCCTAGGGTACTAGACTACACACTCTCTTTTCCTTTTTCCTGCAAAAACTAGAACTTTTCTTTCCCTAATTTTGACTAATAGCTAGAGGAAAAGAACGCATATGTATAAGGATAGGCTTTTTTTTCAACATCTATAAAAGTTCAAGTAATTAAAGAAGAATTTACATGCCAAAAGAAATCCGTCCAAGCATCTGGGTGGAGAGCGTTACTCAGTATCTATCAATAGCTCATGAAATTAGTAGAGATATACGAAAGCTGACTGGAACATAGAAAATAACGCCAAAAAGAAAGAGAAAAAAAAGGTAAAAAAGAGAGAATGGTTGATGGAAACAATGAATAGTATGAAAGGAAAGAAAATGAATGCCACTGTGTCACGAAATTCTTGCTATCTCTTTAGGGTAAATGCTTTAGTTTTAATTTGCCTGTAACTTTCTTTTCACCAAAATAAACAAAACGAAAGAGGGAAACATGTGATCTCTCTTATATATGCCCGTTCTCTAAGGGTAGTTTGATGATTAATTGGTCGACTTTAGCAAGTCACAAAGGGCAAAGGCATGCAATTTTGTGGGTGGGGTGGGGTGGGTGGGGGTGGGGAATGCATGGGGTTGTTTATGCACCGTCAATGTAAATATCAAAAAGCTGGGAGCGCTTTACCCCTTTGTTGAACCTACTCGATTAAAAAGAGAAAAAGAAAAGTTGATACCAAAGATAATTCTGTTTGTGTTAGATTATTATTTGTCCTCATTAACTTTCTCTACGAAAACCCGAAAATTAAACTGTTCTTTGTTTTGTTTGTTTGCTTCGAACTTAACTAGATTGTGCAAAGGAAACTGAATAGTCTGGGTGTTAGGTTATAGATCTCATTACAAAGCAGGCTAGTGATTGGATGAAATTTAGAGTTTATAGATAAGTTACACAAATGTTCATGCCTGGTTATAGATCTTATTACAAAGCAGGCTAATGATTGGATGAAATTTAGAGTTTATAGATAAGTTACACAAATGTTCATGCCTTTTCATGGAGTTAATTCCTTCGATAATCACCCAACTTATAGAAATAATCCACTAAAATCACTTTTGTTTTTTTGGGATAACAAAGTCACCCCAACTATTATTTTTTAACTCAAAAATAACACTATTACTCATTTAGCAGGATATATAAAATTTACCCGCACCTGATATTTATACCAAGTAAATGAATGCATGATATTTGTCCGGAGGTGGCTCAACATTGTTGGTGGCCTAAAGCAAATCTTGACGAGGGGCCTTATTTTTAATTTAAAAAAAATACTTATATATTTTTAATTTAAGTCTATTTTCCTTACTTTTTGAGATGAAAAATTATTAATACTTTGTTTATAATCGAGTTATTCTAATAAATCTTTTTCGCTTGATAATATAGCTAATTCATTTTAATGTCTCTTGAGATAATGTTGATCCTAGATAAGATTGTATAACATTAAAAAATCTTCTTCCCGCAAATGTAATTGTTATAGGAACATTATTCGATAAAGAATATAGATATTTAAAAAGAATCAAGTCTTACTTTTGTAAGTCTTGTTAGCTGATTGAGTATATCGATTAGAGTATTATTTTCTACTTATAATATTTCTTTTAATGCTTTTAATTCGAAAAATAAGTCTAAACTATCCATCAGAATGACTTTTCTTAGATTCTTATCACCTAATAATCTCAAAAGGTTTCCACTAAACAAAAATTATAGATATTTTTCACGCTTCAAATTATTCAAATTGTACAAGGTGGAAATCGAGGCTACCCGATTTCGTTCTTCGATGGAAAAGATGATACTGCGTCGAGAGGCCAGGATGTCGAGCTCGGGGTCGAGTTTCCTTTCCAATATCGAGGTCGAGGTCAAAATCATTTGCCAAGGTCGGAAGAAGGCATACCTCGAGATAATACCGTTATGATTCAGTAACAGAAAGAGCTTGATACCCGCAATGGCCCGAAGATCACGGTGTAAATTGCGGAGTGGATTGACCCTTGGTGGTTAGACAACTGTCAAATATGATTTCTTATTGTAATTATAAGTGTACCTTATTTAGGACTCCCCTATTATATAAAGGGGAGCCCATTCATTCTTAAGACACGTTTTGACTGATAAGATAATACATACAAGTTATTCTCTAGCTATTTTATTCACTGTTCATCAGAGTTGCTTTGTCACTTGCTATTCCCACTATTCCACCTCGAGGCTGTCATAGCTCGAGGTCGAGATTTGGCTTGCGCACTGGTTTGACTTATTTTATTCTTCAATTTATTTGTGTAATTCCTTGTTTATCAATTGGTATTGGATTAAATCACATATCCTTAAAACCACAATATAAGTTTAATTGTTACTCGGATTTTAGTTAAACAGTTTGGCGCCCACCGTGGGGCTAAGAATAATAGTGATTGTTTCAGTGCTGATTCTGATAACACACGTTATTTTCACACTTGTTCTTGTCAAGAATTTTTGTTTTCAAGTTAAAACATGTCAAGCTCACAAAATGCACCCGTGCAAGGTAAGGATGGTCTTGGATTTCATGGTAAAAACGATAACGTAATTGATCCAAGAACCGGGGTGCCACCGGATAATCTCAAGGGAGTACCGGTCGTCAATCCAGTCGATATCAGTTTGCACATTGCTTTGAATGCAGATTTGGGTGCGGACCTCGAAGGGAGTGTGCGCAGGGAAGGCCGATCTGGTGGCCAAGGAACACAGGGCGTAAGAGACGGGGGAGTTAGTCTCCAGGTACTATTCGAGATGCTACAGGCCCAGCAGGCCGCTATTGCTCAACTTCAGAGTTAACATAGAACTCTAAGTGTGGTCGAGCCAGAAATCACTCGCCGTACCGAGCCAGTGCCAGAAAGGTCGAATGATAACGGATCAGGGACTGATCCTACAATTATGAAAATGCTCGAGGCACTCACCAAAAATTGAGTCGGGAGAAAAGAAAATCGAGGATAATGACAAAAAAGTGGAAAAATACAACTCCCGAGTCGGTCAGATACCGAGGGCACCCCCGATCCTAAAGGGTTTGGATTCAAAAAAAATTATGCAGAAGCCTTTTCCTCAAAGTGAGTCTCCAAAGCCCATTCCTAAGAAGTTCCGTATGCCGGATATACCTAAATACAACAGGACCATCGATCCCAATGAACATATCACTTCGTACACATGCGGGATAAAAAGAAATGACTTAGAAGACGATGAGATCGAGTCCGTTTTGTTGAAAAAGTTTGGGGAAACTCTATCAAAGGGAGAAATGATTTGGTATCACAAATTGCTACCGAATTCCATCGACTCATTTTCCATGTTAGCAGATTCTTTTGTGAAGGCACATGCCGGGGCCATAAAGGTCGCAACAAGAAAATCAGATGTTTTCAAGATAAGACAAAGGGATAGCGAAATGCTGAGGGAGTTCGTATCCCGATTTCAAATAGAACACATGGAGTTACCATCGGTCACAAATGATTGGGCAATTATATCTTTCACCCAGGGGTTGAACGAGCGGAGCTCGATAGCATCACGACAGTTGAAGCAAAGTTTGGCCGAGTATCTAGTTGTAACTTGGGCAGATGTGCACAATTGATATCAATCAAAGATCAGGGTCGAGGACGATCAATTAGGATCACCTTCCGGTTTAGTACATCCAAACAGGTTGGCAGTTAAAGCCCCGAGGGACATCGATAGGGAGACAAGGTCGAACGGAGAACGATATCAGCCATATATTGCAGATCGAAGAAGCAGTGGCTTGGGGCAGAATCCCTCTCGGAATGATCGAAAAAACGATCGAGGACAAAATTCTTGGGGACTTATGAGCAAAAGTGGTTTTGATAAACACGCCGATCCCGTAGAGGCACCTCGGTTATCGGAATATAACTTTAGCGTCGATGTATCAGGCATTATCTCGGCAATCGGAAGGATCAAAGATACTAAGTGACCCAGACCCATACAAACCGATCCTTCCCAAAGAAACCTAAATTTGATGCGCAAGTATCATGGCACGTATGGTCACAAGACCGAGGATTGCAGGTAATTAAGGGAGGAGGTAGCCCGTCTATTCAATGAGGGCCACCTTCGAGAGTTCCTTAGCGATCGAGCAAAGAACCATTTCAGAGATAGAGATGCCAAAAGGAAAAATGAACAGGAGGAACCATAACATGTCATTCATATGATCGTCGGCGGGGTTGATATTCCACAAGGGCTCGTATTTGTCACGACCCGATTTTTTCCACCCTCGGGAGTCGTGATGGTGCCTACTAGTGAAAGCTAAGCAAGCCAACCAACTAAATTATTTACCTTGTTTCCACTTTAAATCCATTAACAACTAAGAACTAACAATTAATAAACAACATAATTTAATAAGCGGAAGACTAAATTTCAAGTTTTAATAATTTAAGAAAGATGCCAATACCAATCCATACAAGAACTACCCAAGACTGTTGTCACAATTCTACAGACTGTCTAGGAATACTACAAATAAAAGTTTGAAAGAATTATTACAATACTGTCTCTAAAATATGAGAAGAAACAGACTAAAAGGATAATAGAAGACGCCAAGGCCTGCGGACGCCTGCAGGACTACCTCGAAAATCTCGGACTGGACTGAAGACAACCACCTAAGCTAAGGTCCGAATGCTGCTGCTTCGGGATCTGCACACAATGCAAAGTATATTATCAGCACAACCGACCCCATGTGCTGGTAAGTGCCTAGCCTAACCTCGGCGAAGTAGTGACGAGGCTAGGACCAGACTACCAAATAAACCTGTGCAATATAGCGTCATATACATCGGAAAGATAGTAGCAGGTATGTACAATTAAGGATGGGATGGGGAAACATGCTGCGGGGAAACATCAAATGATAACAGAAAGACACCATAACTTAATTATCAACAAGAATCAGAAATCAAACAAGTGCATGACATCACCTTTCGTGCATAACTCTCATCCTCACCATAAAATAAACATAAACTGCACGGCACTACCCTTCATGCTTTTACTCTCATCCTAATCATAAAATGAATATAATCGACACGGAATGGTACATCGTGCGGCATGACATCACCCTTCGTGCTTTAACACTCTTTTACCAAAACAATACACAACATCACCCATTGTGCTTTACACTCTTCCTTACCCAAACAACAAACATAACCAATAAGGGCAAGGAAATAAATGAATCATAATAAAATCCCGGCAAGGGAACAATATCAAAGCAACAACATCCCGGCAAGGGAGCAATATTAAAAGCAACAACGTCCCGGCAAGGGAACAATACCATAATCCTCTTCTCTTTTTTTCACATTTACTCTACAACTCGATTCACAATTTGAGCCAATGCTCTATGAGGTTCAATTGCCAGTTATACTTCCACAAATCACTTTACAACTTGAACCAACGCTCTTCAATGTTCAAATATCAATATTCTTTCCAAAACTTTACTCAACAATAGCAATCATCACATTAGGCATGAACAGTACAAACGGAGTCACATTAATCATAACATAAGACTCACGGGCATGCTTGACACCAACGTATAGATACTCGTCCCTATGCCTATACGTCATACTCAACAAATAACACATAGCAAATAGGACACAACTCCTAATCCCTCAATCTAAGGTTAGACCAAACACTTACCTCGATGCCACAAACACAACTCAAGCCTCAACTATCGCTTTACCTCTTGATTCCACCACCAACTCACTCATATCTAACCACAAGTTACTTAATTATATTAATAAATGCTAAATGAATCAATTCTAATGCATGGAAATAAGCTTTCTAAAGTTTTTTCCAAAAATTCAAAAATCGACCCCGGACCCGCTTGGTCCAAACCCGAAATTCAGACCAAAACCCGATTACTCATTCACCCCCGAGCCCGGATATATAATTGGTTTTGGAATCCGACCTCAATTTGAGGTCTAACTCCCCAAATTTCAATATTCGTAGGTTTTACCCAAAATTCCCAATTCCACCATGAAAACCCTAGATTCTAGGACGAAATCTTGTAAAAAGAAGTTAAGGAGTAAAGAAAATGAGTTAGAAATCACTTATTAATGTTTTGGAGAAGAAAGGTTGTTTGAAAAATCGCCTCTTATGTTTTTAGGGTTTTAAAAAGTGAAAATAACTGAAAGTCCCGTGTAAATATACCCCTCCCAGACCCTCTCCGTGGACCGCACAAAAAGGATTGCGGCCGTGGAGCTCACCGAGGAGAAGGTTGACTGCTGTGACATGATTTATTATTTTGGCTATAACTTCCTCTACAGATGTCCAACTTGTGATTTCTTTACCTTTCTAGAAACTAGACACCAGTGAACCTACGGATTTTTCCTCACCGCGGACCGCACAAAATCGAGTGCGGCCGCAAAGTCCCTCCATTGCAGACCGCACAAAATCCTTTGCGGCCGCAAAAGGCCCCTCCGCGGTAGCGCAAAATAATTGTAGTCCGCACTGGCGGGTTCAGAGATCTGCAACTTCTCTGAACCTGCAACAACTATGTTTTAAGCCTAAAACATCCCAGAACCTACCCGAAACTCACCCGAGCCCTCGAGACTTCAAAACAAACATGCATAATAACTCAAAACATCATATGGACCTACTCATGTGATCACATCATCAAAATAACATGTAAACCCATGAATTCAACCTCAAAACTCAACATTTTCATCAAGAACACTCAAAATTCATAACTCTTCAACCGGAAGTCCAACTTACGTCAAATAAACTCCGTTTTCACCAAATTTTACAGTTATCTTTTAAATACTATGACAAGTTTGTACTGGGCTCCGGAACCAAAATACGGGCCCGATACCATTGGTTTCAAACATTAATTCTTTTCTTCATTTCTTAGATAATTCAGTAAAACAATTTCTTTCAAAAATTGATTTCTAATGCTTGGGACATCGGAATTCATTTTCGGGCATACGCCCAAGTCCCATATTTTACTGCGGACCTCCCGGGATTGTTGGAATACGGATCTGGGTCCGTTTGCTCAAAATGTTGACCAAACTCAACCATAATCAAATTTTAACTCTAGAAATTTCTATTTCTCATATTTTCACATAGAAGGCTTTCCGGATATAGGTCCGGACCACGCATGCAAGTCGAGGTGAGGTAAAAAGAGAGGTTTTAAGGCCTCGGGACAGTGAATTTACTTGCAACACAAGTGATGACCTTTTGGGTCATCATATTCTCCACCTCTAAAACAACCGTTCGTCCTCGAACAGACATAAGAAGAAAGTACCTGAGTCGGGAAAAAGATGAGGATAACGTCTCCGCATATCGGACTCAGACTCCTAGGTCGATGCCTCAGTAGGATGACCTCTCCACTAAACACGAACAGAAGGGAAACTCTTTGATCTCAACTGACGAACCTGCCGGTCTAGAATAGCTACCGGCTCCTCCACATATGACAAGTCCTTGCCCAACTGGACAATGCTGAAGTCCAACACGTGGGATGGATATCCGTGATACTTCTGAAGCATGGATAGTGAAACATTGGATGCACGACTGATAAACTCGGCGGCAACGCAAGTCTGTAAGCCACCTCTCCCACTTGATCAAGAATCTCAAATAGGCCAATGAACCTAGGGCTAAGCTTGCCCTTCTTTCCAAATCTCATCACGCCCTTCATAGGCGACACCCGGAGCAATACTCGCTCACTGACCATGAATGCCGAATCACAAACCTTACGGTCGTCATACTTCTTTTTCCTGGACTAAGTTGTACGAAATGATCCTGACCTTGTCCAAGGCATCCTGCACCAGATCCGTACCCAACAACTGAGCCTCTCCCGGCTCAAACCATCTAACCGACAACCGACACCGCCTACCATACAACGCCTCATAAGGAGCCATCTGGATACTTGACTGGTAGCTGTTGTTGTAGGCAAACTCCGCTAAAGGCAAAAACTGATCCCAAGAGCCTCCAAAATCGATGACACAAGCTCGAAGCATATCCTCCAAAATCTGAATAGTGCGCTCGAACTGCCCGTTCGTCTGAGGATGAAATGTTGTGCTCAACTCAACCCGCATGCCTAACTCACGCTGAACTGCTCTTCAGAAATGTGAGGTAAACTGCATACCTCGATCAGATATGATAGACACGGGCACACCATGAAGACGAACAATCTTCCGGATATAGATCTCAGCTAGCCTCTTCGAAGAATAGGAGACTACCACAGGAATGAAGTGTGCTGACTTGTTCAGCCTATCAACAATAACCCACACCGCATCGAACTTCCTCTGAGTTCATGGGAGTCCAACAATGAAGTCCATAGTGATGCGCTCCCACTTCCACTCAGGAATCTCAATCTTCTGGAATAGACCACCAGGTCTCTGATGCTCGTACTTAACTTGTTGACAATTCAAACACCGAGCCACATATGCAACAATATCCTTCTTCATCCTCCTCCACCAATAATGCTGCCGCAAATCCTGATACATCTTCATGGCGCCCGGATGAATAGAGTACCAGGAACTATGGGCCTCCTCTAAAATCAACTCCCGGAGACCATCCACATTAGGAACACAAACTTGACCTTACAGCCTCAAAACTCCATCATCTCCTAAGGTAACCTATTTGGCACCTCTGTGCTGCACCGTGTCCCTAAGGACACACAAATGAGGATCATCATACTGCCGATCTCGGATACGCTCCAATAATGAAGAACGAGCGACTGTGCAAGCTAATACACGACTAGGCTCATTAACATCCAACCTCACGAACTAATTGGCTAAAGCCTGAACATCCAAAGCAAGCGGTCTCTCACCGACCGGAATATATGCGAGACTGCCCATACTGGATGACTTCCTACCCAAAGCATCGGCCACCACGTTGGCCTTTCCCGGGTGATATAAGATGGTGATATCATAGTCCTTTAATAGCTCTAACCACCTTCTTTGCCTCAAATTTAGCTCCTTTTGCTTGAACAAATACTGCAGACTCTTGTGATCCGTGAACACCTTACATGCCACGCCATACAGATAATGCCTCCAAATCTTCTACGCGTGAACAATGGCTGCTAACTCCAAATCATGAACCTGATAGTTCTTCTCATGAATCTTCAACTGCCGCGAAGCATAGGCAATGACCTTGCCATCCTACATCAACACCCCACCAAGTCTAATACGAGATGCATCATAATAAACTGTATAAGGCCCTGAACCTGTGGGCAAAACCAACACCGGCGCCGTAGTCAAAGCTCTCTTGAGCTTCTGAAAGCTCGCCTCACACTCGTCCGACCATCTGAACTGGGCACCCTTCTAGGTTAACCTGGTCATCGGGGCTGCAATAGATGAAAACCCCTCTACAAACCTACGATAATAGCTTGCCAATCCCAAGAAACTCCGGATCTCTATAGCTGATGTGGGTCTAGGCAAATCCTTGACTGCCTCTATCTTCTTTAGATCTACTTGAATACCCTCTACTGAAACAACTTGACCCAGGAAAGCAACCGAACTCAACCAAAACTTACGCTTCGAAAACTTAGCATACAACTGACTATCTCTCAAAGTCTGAAGGACCACTCTCAAATGCTGCTCGTGCTCCTCTCGGCTGCGGATATAGATCAAAATATCATCAATGAAAACTATCACGAACGAATCCAAGTAAGGCCTGAACACTCGGTTCATCAAATCCATGAAAATTGCTGGGGCATTTGTCAACCCGAATAACATCACCAAGAACTCATAGTGCCCGTACCGAGTGCGAAAAGCTGTCTTAGGGACATCAGATGCCCTAATCCTCAACTGATGGTAGCCAGATCTCAAGTCAATCTTGGAAAACACTTTGGCACCTTGAAGCTGGTCAAACAAATCATCAATCCTCGGCAATGGATACTTATTCTTGATTGTAACCTTGTTCAACTATCAGTAATCTATACACATTCACATCGATCCATCCTTCTTCTTAACAAACAACACCGGCGCACCCCAAGGCGAAACACTAGGTCTAATGAAGCCTTTTTCAAGCAAGTCCTGCAACTGCTCCTTCAACTCTTTCAATTCAGGCGGGGCCATACGATACGACAAGATAGAAATGGGTTGGGTACCCGGAGCCAAATCAATGCAGAAGTCAATATCCCTGTCGGGTGGCATAACCGGCAGGTCTGAAGGAAATACCTCAGGAAACTCACGAATAGCAGGCACAAAATCAATAGAAGGAACCTCGGCACTAGGAAAAACATTATATGGACCTACTCGTGCTATCACATCATCAAAATAACATGTAAAACGATGAATTAAACCTCAAAACTCAACATTTTCATCAAGAACACTCAAAGTTCATAACTCTTTAACCGGAAGTCCAACTCACGTCAAATAAACTCCATTTTCACCAAATTTCGGTTATCTTTTAATTACTATGACAAGTTTGTACCGGGCTCCGGAACCAAAATAGGGGCTCGATACCAATGGTTTCAAATATTAATTCTTTTCTTCATTTCTTAGATAATTCAATAAAATAATTTCTTTCAAAAATTGATTTTTAAGGCTTGGGACCTCGGAATCTATTTCCGGGGATACGCCCAAGTACCATATTCTACTGTAGACCTCTTGGAATCATCGGAACACGGATCCGGGTCCGTTTTCTCAAAATGTTGACCAAAGTCAACCATAATCAAATTTTAACTCTAGAAATTTCTATTTCTCATATTTTCACATAGAAGGCTTTCTGGATATAGGTCCGGACCACGCACACAAGTCGAGGTGAGGTAAAAAGAGAGATTTTGAAGCCTCGGGACACTGAATTTACTTGCAACACAAGTATTCAAATGCACAAAGGTATCTATTACTACGGAGAAAGAGATCCGAGATTATGCCCGAGGGCTCCTTATCATTCAATGATGAAGATGTAGCAGGCATTTCTCAACCACACAATGACGATCTGGTAATTTCTATCTTATTAAATACAATTCAAGTTAAGCGTGTTTTAGTGGATCCAGGTAGTTCGGCGAATATCATCCGATCGAGGGTCATGGAGCAACTCAGCCAACAAGATCAAATTGTACCCACAGCTCGGGTCTTAAATGGCTTCAACATGGCAAGTGAAACAACTAAAGGTAAGATTACTCTGCCAGTGAACGTAATCAGAACCATTCAAGATACCAAGTTCCACGTGATCGAGGGCGACATGAGTTATAATGCCCTACTCGAGAAGCCTTAGATCTATAACATGAGGGTAGTTCCTTCGACTCTTCACCAAATGATGAAATTCCCAACATCGGACGGCGTGAAAATAGTGTACGGGGAGCAGCATGATGCAATGGAAATGTTTGAAGTAGACGAGGTAATACCGATATCAATGTTATCAACCTCGGAAAGACCGAGAATCAAAAGTAAATAGGAAACCAAATAGCAGTCACAGTTACCAGCCTCGACCGAATCGGGAAAACAAGAGGTAGAATAAGAGGGGGAGGATTTTCTGACCCCTCAAACCTTTATTGTACCCGAAGAGTCCGACGCCACCAAATCAATGGTCGAGAAGCTGGAACAGGTTATATTGATCGAGTAACTGCCCGAGCGAAAGGTATACATGGGTATGGGGTTAACCCCCGAACTCAGGAAAAAGCTTATTCAATTTCTTATTGATAACATGGATTGTTTTGCGTGGTCCCATTTAGACATGAGAATGATCCCACCGGAGATAACAATGCATCGGCTAAGCCTTGATCCTAGGTTCAAACCGGTGAAACAAAAGAGAAGGCCCCAGTCCGAGGTAAAGCATGCATTCATAAAGGACGAGGTAACTAAACTTCTCAAAATAGGGTCCATTCAGGAGGTAAAATACCCCGAATGGTTAGCCAATGTAGTCGTAGTCCCTAAAAAGGGGAACAATGTAGTCGTAGTCCCTAAGAATGTGTGTAGATTACAAGGATTTGAACAAGGTATGCCCTAAAGACTCTTTTCCACTGCCTAACATCGATTACATGATCGACGCCACGGCTGGCCACAAGATCTTTACCTTTGTCGACGCCTATTCTGGGTACAATCAAATTCAGATAAACCTGGAAGACCAGGAGAAGACCTCATTTATCATAAAGTATGGAACATATTGTTACAATGTAATGCACTTCAGGCTAAAAAATGTAGGAACTACTTACCAACGCCTCGTAAATAAGATGTTCGAAGAACAAATAGGTAAGTCAATAGAAGTTTATATTGATGACATGCTAGTTAAGTCCCTGCACGCATAGGACCATTTGACTCATTTCCAGGAAACGTTCGAGATTTTGAGGAAATATAACATGAAACTCAACCCTGAGAAATCTACTTTCGAGGTCGGCTCGAGCAAGTTCCTAGGCTTCATGGTGTCAAATCGGGGGATCAAGATCAACCCTGATAAAATCAAGGCCATCGAAGATATCACCGTTGTAGACAGCGTAAAAGTCGTGCAGAGGCTAACTGGGCAGATAGCTACTTTAGGCCGATTTATCTTGAGGTCATCAGATTGAAGCCACAGATTTTTCTCTTTACTCAAGAAGAAGAATGATTTCACCTGGACCCCGGAGTGTCAACAAGCATTAGAGGAGTTAAAATGATACCTATCGAGCCCACCATTGCTTCACATTTTGAAGGCAGATGAGAAACTCTACTTGTACTTGGCGGTGTCAAAAATTGCGGTAAGTGGTGTCCTAGTTCGAGAAGACCAAGGTATGCAATTTCCTGTTTACTATGTAAGTCGAACCTTAGGGGAAGAAGAAACTAGATATCCACAGTTAGAGAAATTAGCACTTGCACTAATAAACGCTTCTAAAAAGTTGAAACCATGCTTTTAATATCACCCCATATGTGTGTTAACTACTTACCCACTTCGTAATATTTTGTACAAACCCAAACTTTCGGTCGGTTGGCCAAATGGGGTGTCAAACTCATTGGGTACGATATCGAGTATCAACCCCGAACGACCATCAAGTCTCAAATTTTAGCGGACTTCGTGACTGATTTCACACTAACCCTCATACCCGAAGTTGAAAAGGAACTCTTGTTAAAATCGGGCATATCATCGGGGGTATGGACCCTTTTCATAGATGAGCTTCTAATGTGAAGGGGTCCGGGCTAGGCATCATTTTGAAGCCACCCACAAGTAGCACTATTAGGTAGTCTATCAAAACTTCTATGTTGGCTAACAATGAGACCGAGTACGAGGCCATGATTTCAGGTCTCGAGCTAGTTAAAAGCTTGGGGGCAGAAGTCATTGAAGCCAAGTGCGACTCTTTATTGGTGGTGAACCAAGTAAACAAAAGCTTCAAAATTCGAGAGGATAGAATGCAAAGGTATTTGGACAAGCTACAGGTAACTTTGCACCGCTTCAAGGAGTGGGCTCTAGATCACGTACCTCGAGAACAAAATAGGGAGGCCGATGCACTTGTAAATTTGGGATCATCAGTCGAGGAAGACGAATTATTCCGGGGACTGTCGTCTAATTATCGAGATCTATGGTAGAGGAGGGTCATGCCGAGATAAACTCTACAAGCTTGACCTAGGATTGGAGGAATAAATATATTGAATATCTAAAGAACGGAAAGCTCCCATCGGACCCTAAAGAGTCGAGGACTCTGCGAACCAAAGCTGCCTGATTCACATTGGATGAAGATGGAATATTATACAGAAGGACATTCGATGGACCATTGGCGGTATGTCTAGGGCCAGGGGACACCGATTATGTTTTACCAGAGATCCATGAAGGCACTTGTGGGAACTAATCCGACGCCAAATCTTTGACTCACAAAATCATTAGAGCAGGGTACTACTGGGATAGCATGGAGAAAGACTCTAAGGAGTTTGTTCAAAAATGTGATAAATATCAAAGGTTTGCACCGATGATCCATCAGCCCGGAGAACAACTTCATTTAGTCCTATCCCCATGGCCATTCATGAAATGGGGGATGGATATCATTGGCCCTCTGCCAACGACCCCAAGTAAAGCTAAATTTATTTTGTTTATGACTGACTACTTTTCTAAATGGGCGGAAGAACATGCCTTCGAGAAGGTCAGAGAAAAAGAAGTTATAGACTTCACCTGGGATCACATCGTGTGTCGATTCGAGATACCTGCTGAAATCGTATGCTACAACGGAAAGCAATTCATCGGTAACAAGGTAACGAAGTTCCTCGAGGAAGACAAAATAAAAAGGTTCTTATCGACGCCGTATCGCCCAAGCGGAAACGGACAGGCCGTATCGATAGACAAGACTATCATTCAAAACTTAAAGAAAAGGTTGAGCGACGCTAAGGGGAAATGGAGAGAAGTTCTACTCGAAGTTCTTTGGGCGTATCCAACAACATCGAAGTCCAGTACGAGGGCAACCCCGTTCTCCTTAGTATATGGCTCTGAGGCCTTAATTTTAGTTGAGGTCAGGGAACCTAATGCCAGATTTCGACATGCAACGGAGGAATCAAATCACGAGGCCATGAATACTAGCCTCGAACTATTGGATGAAAAATGAGAAGTTGCGCTTGTTCGGATGGCTACACAGAAGCAAAGAATCGAGATATATTACAATAGAAGAGACAACCTTTGCCACTTCGAAATCAGGGACTTAGTTCTAAGGAAAGTCACCCTCAATACTCGAGACCCAAACAAAGGGAAACTAGGCCCGAATTGGGAAGGACCATATCGAGTCCTCGGTGTCATCGAAACGGGATCTTACAAACTTGGCACGATGGAGGGCGAACAATTGCCAAACAATTGGAATGTGTCACTACTCAAACGATATTTTTGTTGAGGTATGACTTTCTCCCTTTTCCATTTGTATTTGGTACTAACTTATTGAAGGTGTTCGATCGAGGCTTCAAGAAAACACGATCGAGGCTTCAAGAAAACTCTTCAACACAAAGATCTTAGGTTTTAAAGCACGCGTTGCACTCTTTTTCCCGCAGATCGGTTTTTATACCGAATGGGTTTTTCCGGCGAGGTTTTTAACGAGACAACAATTATGTGCTACCCGAGGAAAATTCAATAGTATCCAAGGCTTCTTTTAAATCAACCTTGAATACTGGGGGGCATCACCACTAGGGGTTATATTTTCGAGAAAAATACTTCGGGTCAAAGGGTCTCGATAGGGAAACCTTGTAATGGGCCAAATGGTTGAATGAATCGTGTCCATATAGATTAGTCAAGCCTCGATGGCAAAACATGTACGTATGTATGAATTATTCAAAGAAACATTCTTTCTATATCAAACGCTTTGTGTCTCAAAGAAATTACTACTATACGAGCTCTATACTTATAATTTTGTGAGAAATAGCTCAAGGGCCAAGCACAAATACACCTCGAAGACTCGGGGACTGTCATCGACAATCAACACATTCGAGTTATCTAAACACGAATTCATAAGACCTCAAAGAGGCTCCCCTCGATTTATAAGCCAAGGCCATCTTTCTCAAGGACTAACACCTCGAACAAGTTTGAAGTGTTATTGGGGAATAAGCCCAAGAGGCATACCCAAAGTCTACGGCCAAATTAATGCGGCTCGGAGACGTCAGAACCCCGCAATCAAAATAGGCCTTCAAAATCTTTGAAAAATCGATTAAAATAGGCTACCTTCGGCAAATAATAAAAGGGCTTCGATAAAATCAGCCCTCGAAAAACCTTAAGAGGTATCAAAATTATCTTAGAGCAAACGTGCTAAGGCATAAAAAGTAGAAGGGTTTCAATCAATATCGAACCCTCAAAAAATCCAATGGGTAAAAAATACATGCTAAGGCATTACGAAATTCTCACTAAGTATTTTAAGCCAAAAGAGGGAAATAATAGCCATATTTTAGAGGCCATAACGGCCCGATCCAAAAGAGCCTAAGGGCCAACACACTTAGGGTTCGAGATCTTGTTCTCTCACTCAATTTGAACCCAAGGGTTCGATTATCCCCAGCCCAAATAAATAATAACTTGATTATGGCTCGGGGACTCACCATTATCCGGCACCAACCCTTGAGGGTCTATGCCTCAAAGTTCGAACCTTATTCGAACTCGACCATGGTAACTTCAAGGAAGCCACCCGAGACAAAGTCTCGAACACACCATTCAAAGCATGAGACTATGCTAAAATTTTGCAAGGAAAAGAACATGTTCATAAAAATTGAGAAGACATTCAAGAAACTTTTTCTTTTATATATATGTACAAGAGACCGACAGAGGACTAACAAAAACAAAAAGAAAAAATCCTAACTATGCCCGGGGTTGGTTTCTCCCTCAGGAGCGACTTCTCCTTCTGGGCCCTCATCATTGTGAGACCCACCTTGGCTACCTTCATCATCATCATCGTCGTCGTCGGAGACGAGAAATCTGGCACCAGCTTCGAGCGCCTTTGCTTGAGCTATCTCTTCAGAGAGGTCGTAACCTCGAGCGTGGATCTCCTTGAGGGCCTCCCTCCGAGATTGGCACTTGGACAAATCATTACTCCATTTCTCTCGGTCGGAGGCTTCCCTTAGCTGCATTTGAGCAGCCTCAGTATCGACCAAGTATACAACAATGATTTTGTCAGTCGTGACCTTCGTCTTCCCGACCTCTGCCCTGGCCTCAACAAGCTTGACCTCGAGCTCGTCAATCCTTCTGGCCTGGGCAGAACTTTTCTCTTTATCTCCCCAAAGTTGGGCCTCAACCGATGCCAGGTTGGCCAAAGAAGCCTCTTTCTCCGCAGCAAAGTTGTCCATGTTCTTTTTCCACCGATCACAGTCAACCTTGATCTGATCGAACTCCCCTCGAACAAGCTCGATCCTCTCCAGTTTTTGCTGCAGTTGAGACACTGAAGTATTAGCCTCCATAGTTAGGTCGAGTAAACCGTACTCTTTCAAAATGATAGTTACCTGCTTGTCTAGCTCGGCCTCATCCTTACGAGCCTTGGCCAAGTCTGCCCAAAGGTCCTTGAGCTCCTCCTCCTTTTGACTGCAAAGGAGCTTCAAAGCATTCCTTTCATCCGAGATCTTTTGGAGCTCGGCCTAGCATTGGCTCAGGTCGGCCCTAAACTTGGTGAAAGCCTACACAGAAAGAAGGATACAAGTTAGGGTAAAGGGAGAAGAAGAAAAAGAAAATTGCAATGATAGGAATTAATGCTTACTCGAGAGAAAAAACGTTGAACCTCTTCGAAAAGAGTAGATGCGTCATTGAGATCGGCGACGCCATCGACCCGGTAAAGCAATCCCGAAAGGGATCCTCTTCGCTGGGGACTCCACCCAAGTCAGGCATTTGCAGATCCCAAGTCTCCTTTATGGCCTCTTCAGAATAAGCCGGTAGAGAGGGAGAGTGACCTATTGTCATGGCCCGAGCGAATCACTCGGGGCGTTCTGTTCAGTATTGGGGATCTCAGATGCTGCCCCCTCTAGTGTACTTGTTGATAGCCGAGGAAAAATCTCGACCTTGGGTGATTCCGGGTTTTCCCCGTATCTTTCTTCGAAGCCTCTTCATCACGAGGCAGAGTTTCTGACTCGAAGGGCTTGGCAGCTTCAACCGGCTTCCTAGCTCGAACCACCAGTGCCGAGTCTTTACCCTCGTCTTCTTCTTCATCATTCAGCTGGTGGATTGATTTTATATCCACATCAATGAGATTCCTGCTGCGTCTTCGAGCTGGACCCTTTATATCTTGGGGGTCTTCGGGCTTCGAGACCCTTTTCCTCTTATTATCTTTCCCCAATTTTGGAATCGGGGACCCGGTCTCTTCCCCAGGCGAGGACTTTCTCATTTCAGAGACATCTCCAATGCCTGCATGAAGGAGAATCAGGCATGAGTAAAGAGGCATCTCTGATAAAAAGGAAAGCATCAAAAGCTTACAAGATGAACTTACCATGATGTTTGGCTTCCCATCTGCCCCTCGCCAAGTCACTCCTACGACGCTCGTTATACGAGGAGGTTATGGCTAGTTTTCGGACCCAGTCTTCGAGGTTAGTGACTACATGGGGCATCCAAGCGACCGCTGCAAAAAAGATGAAGGCATCATGCAATGCAAAAATGGAGTACGAAAGGCTACTTGGTAAAAACTCACTTACGTTCCAGGTTCCACTTCTATGGGAATGGCATTTTCTCCTCTGGGATGATGTTGCAGGTCCTTACTTGCACGAACCGTCTCATCCAACCCCAATCTTTATCCTCGTCGTTGCTAGCAACAAAGGCCTTGGTCGCCCGACGTTGGAGCTTGATCAACCCTCGAAAAAGTTGAGGCCGATACAATCGAATAAAATGGTTGAGGGTGAACTCTAGCCCCTCGGCCTTGCTGGAGAAGAAATGGAGCATGATCACTATGCGCCAGAAAAAAGGGCGGATCTGGCCGAGGGTGACCTGGTACCTCTTGTAGAAGTCGATGACGACTGGTCAAGAGGATCCAATGTGAAGGGGTAAGTGTAGACACTTAGAAACCCCTCCACATGAGTGGTAATACTCTTTTCGGGAGCGGAGATTGCGGGGATTTGTACCACGACCTCATTCCCCCAGCCACAATCTCTCTTCATGGCCTCGAGGTGTTTCTCCGTTATCGAGCAAATATATCTCGATACGTGCTCACATCGGCCACAGATCGATGGGGATTTTCGACTTTGAAGTCGTTCTTTATGACACATGGGCCAGGAACAATCTCATGAAGGGCCGACGCTTTATCACCGGCCGACCAGGAAGAAAAGGAAGAAGCTTTCTCCTTTTGAGGAACGGTTTTGGTGGTTTTTACCATTGATTCAGGTTGGAGGAAGCGGAAAGAGGAGGAGTTGGATCAACAAGTAGTGAAAGAGTGAAATGAAGAGAGGAAGAGATCAAAAAAGTTTGAAGGTGGACGCAAAGCTTTTGATTCAAATAAGAAGCCTTGTATTTATAGGCACACAGTGATGTCACCTCGAGCGCTTACGTCACGGGGATGATATCACCATCAGGGTCTCCGAAAAATCGAGGTTCAAGTCATTTCTTATCATTTTATTCTAAAAAACGAGGGGACTATCTGTATACGCTGAAAATCAGGGCTACCCGATTTCGTTTTTCGATGAAAAAGATGATACCACGTCGAGAGGCCAAGACGCCGAGCCCGGGTTCGAGTTTCCTTTCCAATATCAAGGTCGAGGTAGAAATTATTTGCCAATGTCGGAAGAAGGCATACCACGAGATAATACCGTTATAATTTAGTAACAGAAAGAGCTAGATACGCGCGACGGCCCAAAGATCACGGCGTAAATTGCGGAGTGGATTGACCCTTGGCAGTTAGACAGATGTCAAATATGATTTCTTACTGTAATTAGAAGTGCACCTTATTTAGGATTCCCATATTATATAAAGAGGAGCCCATTCATTTGTAAGACACGTTTGAACTGATAAGATAATGCATACACTTTATTCTCTAGCTATTTTATTCACTGTTCATCAGAGTTGCTTTGTAACTTGCTATTCCCACTATTCCACCTCGAGGCTGTCATAGCTCGAGTCGAGATTTGGCTTCCGCACTAGTTTGACTTATTTTATTCTTCAATTTATATATTTAATTCCTTGCTTATAAATTGGTATTGGATTAAATCACATATCATTAAAACCGCAATATAAGTTTAATTTTTACTCGAATTTTAGGGTAAACACAAATCTCTATGGTCAACATCAGTAATAAATCAAAGTTTTCTTCTTCCTTTTTCCTATTTAAAAATTATTTTTACTTTAAAATATTCAATTTTTTTTAAAAAAGATATTAATTCTTAAAAAGTTCTACTAGTAGTAAAAAAATGAGCCCCTAAACTTTCGGGCGTAAAACAATTGCTTGGGATGCCTTACCCCTGAGCCGACATTGCATTTGTCCTATTTATAGGTTATACCTAATAATGATCGAGTGATATGCATTTATACTTTAGTTTGTGACTCTCATAGTTAAACTGCTTGGTTTGATGTAAACATTAAATGTACGAACAAGTATTTACATATCGTATCATAGTATTAAAAGCTCATTTTTTTAATGATAATACTCAATATTAAACCCTTGTCCCTGTCCCATATGACCATATAAAAATAAAGCCAAAAATTAGGCCTAGAGGAGGGCCTCATTATTGAATTAAATTGCATTAGTTCTGTACGTTATTGTAAAAGTAATTTTCTTTTCTTAATAATAAAGTCGTCAAGAATTGATCTTCTTAGAAAAATATAATTAACCACCAGAGCCATTTTTTTTTAAATTTTTTTTTAACATACAATGAAGAGTGACACAAATAAGTAGAGTTCACAATAGAGTAGAGCTGCTATCTTTTTTCTTTTCGACGATTGAGCTTCTATCTTCATCGACTAGTTTTGCTTGCTTTCAATAAATGATCTTTCATAAACCAAAAAAATAAAAATAAAATTCGCAGAGGAATCAGACTCATCTCTTATCCTTATCCTGATATCTCATACCCACAAATTAACAACAATTTAGAAGGCATATACTTAATGCATTTCAAAGAGGTAATTATCCTGCGTCTTTATTTAATTTTTTTTTTTTACAATCTAATAGTCAGAATATATATTATGCAACTCCCTATCCAAGCAACTAGTTTTAGGGTAGACGCTTTGCATAAAAAAATAATAGTTGTGTAACTTTGTTGTCTCAAAAAAAGTAAAAATATCTTTGATAGGTTATTTCCAGAAATTAGGTGACCATCCAAATAATTAACTCCTTTTCAAGATTATTTAAATCTGGCAATCTATGATTGCTTTTTCTTTCATCATTTTTAGTGACTTAATGTGTTACGTAATTAAAGAAAAATGTGCAGTGTAATTGTATACTTCCTTTTATATGTTTTGACATCTAAGCTAACTCTGCAGGTTTTCTTTTTTCTAATTAACCATTACATGCATATCATATAAACATAAATATAAATACAAATATACACTCTTAACATCACTCCGAGGAAGAGGGGAGGATGTATTAGACGGATTCAAGATTCGAATTTTAGGCATTCGAGTTTGGTATTGTACAATAGTATATATGATTTACTGCGTTCCAAATATATTGTATACTACTATTTAGAAAAAAATTTAACATATATGTAGAAGTTTGAGTCAGCTATTGCGTTTGGATTAACCCATAAGCTATACACTAGATCCGCTCCCAGAATTACTCAAAATCACTCCAATGGATTAAACAACAACACATTATCAATTACAGACTACAATGATAATTTAGTCAACCTCCTAAAAATAGCATGTAGGTGAAACTATATATAACATTAAATCGTAGATACTTTGTTTGTCATCATATGTCTTCCCAAAAATAATCATGCATGTGAAGCTCACAAATACGCCTTTATAATTACCGCAAAGAAATTAAATAAGGCAATTATTTGGTCAACATGCATTGCCAACCTACAGACCCTACAATATTTAAATATTTTACAACTCAGAAATTATATTTTTGATGATACGTGTCGAACAAATTGGGGGGGGGGGGGGGGGGTACTACACTACACCCAGTGACCTACGTAAAAACGTGCTGAGGTTTCTTAATTTTTTTTTATTTAAAAAGTTGTCAAGATCCTGTATTTTCATTGTGCAATTAAGTGGCATTTACAAGCTAATTAATCTACCGCCCCTACAAATTTATTTTAGTTAGATTTATTTATTAATTTGTCGCTAGTGAATTAGTGGTTTTGCCATGCATTGATTAGTAAAACC
Organism: Nicotiana tabacum; assembly: GCF_000715075.1. Classification (NCBI taxonomy): domain Eukaryota; kingdom Viridiplantae; phylum Streptophyta; class Magnoliopsida; order Solanales; family Solanaceae; genus Nicotiana; species Nicotiana tabacum. The sequence goes on from NC_134084.1 coordinate 111,149,549, forward strand.
AGAGTGCATCCAATTATTTTCCTATAACGATAATGCCTTTGAGGCAACAAGATGTTCCCAATATTTCCCAAAGAAATGTACAATTTTTTTCTGATCCAAACACCGCATAGGCGCATCTTCGGTTAAGACTCACACATTTTGAAGAATTAACCCAAATAACAGCCTACCTATCTCTTAAACTAAAAATAACCGCTGGATATGTAATATATAGTATAATATACAGTATAATATATGTATAATTATATATAATCAATGTATACCGAATAGAAAGAATAAACAATGATTTGACCAGTTGTTTGTGTAACAATCGCAAGAATCAAATGGGTCTTTTGACAGTAGACTTGAGCAATGATGGGCCAGCTTACAGTTTGTTGGACTACGCAACAGGGCTAATGGCCCATCTCCAATCGATCTGTGGCAAAACGGTTATCAAAATTTCTGCAGCAGTTGCCTACTATGAACTTATCTTATTTTCCTATCTATTCTGGGTGAAAAGTGACAGCCAATTTTGCCAAGCTTCCAAAAGTTACATATTTGAGAAGTACTTTTGTTTATTTTTTTTCTCCTCGAAACCATTCATCTATTAATTCATAAAGGATGAGATATGTCCAGAGGAGCGTACAACCTCATTTAAAATCCTACTTGGAAATTCTATGACCATTTGAAAGTGTTTGGTTGCAAAGCTTTTGTACATGTGCATAAAGATGAGAGGTCAAAATTAACTGCCAAGACAAGGCAGTGCATCTTCATTGGTTATGGCCTTGATGAGTTTGGTTACAGGCTATATGATCCAATTGAGAAGAAGGTCGTGAGAAGCCGTGATGTTATCTTCTTGGAGGATCAAACCATTGAAGATATTAACAAAGCGGAGAAGCTAAAATCTCCAAGTTCTGAAGGTTTAGTTAATCTTAATGAAATTCCTCATACAAATGCGGATAGCGTTAGTGGGCTCAATGATGATGGTGATGCCCAGAACCATATTCCAGGTCAACATATTGATGGTGATGGTGATGACAATGCTAATGATGATGAGGTAGATGCTCATACTCACAAAGTTGTGGACGAGTTAGATATTCCACTCAGGAGGTCTTCTAGACCTCGTACTCTTTCCTCCCGTTATTCACCCAATGAGTATGTATTACTCACTGATGGGGGAGAACCTGAATATTATGCGGAGGCCATAGAAGATGAGCACAAGGATCAATGGATTGAATCTATGCAAGATGAGATGAAATCTCTGCATGAGAACCATACTTATGAGTTGGTGAAATTGCCTAAGGACATGAGAGCTTTGTTGAACAAGTGGGTGTTCAAAGTTAAAGCTGAAGAACATAGTTTGAAGCCTAGATACAAAGCTAGATTGGTTGTCAAGGGATTTGGTCAAAGGAAATGTATTGACTTGGACGAAATATTTTCTCCTATCATGAAAATGTCCTCCATTCGGACAATTCTTGGTTTAACTGCCAGTCTTAATTTGGGGATTGAGCAGATGGATGTGAAGACTGCTTTTCTTCACGGTGACTTAGAAGAGGATATTTATATGGAACAACCTGAAGTCTTCAAGGCAAAAGGTAAAGAAAATCTTGTATGCAAACTTAAGAAGAGTCTATATGGACTGAAGCAAGCTCCCAGACAGTGGTACAAGAAGTTTGAGTCTGTTATGGGGGAACAAGGCTACAAGAAGACTTCTTCAGATCACTATGTATTTGTACAAAGATTTTTTGATGACAATTTTATCATCCTCGTGCTATATGTGGATGATATGTTGATTGTGGGCAGGAATGCTTCTAAGATTGACGAGTTGAAGAAATAGTTGAATAAGTCTTTTGCAATGAAAGACTTGGGTAATGCTAAGCAGATTTTGGGCATGAGAATTACTCGTTCGAGAAATGAAAGGAAGCTTCACTTGTCACAAGAGAAATACATAAAACGTGTACTGGAGCGCTTCAATATGAAAAGTGCTAAGTTGGTTCGCATACCCCTTTCTGGTCATCTGAAGTTGAGCAAAAAGATGTGTCCAATAACAACGGAGGAAAAAGAGAGAATGGCCAAGATTCCTTATTCCTCTACCGTCGGAAATATGATGTATGCAATGGTATGCACTCGACGAGATATTGCTCATGCAATTAGTGTTGTTAGCAGATTTCTCGAAAATCCAGGAAAAGAGCATTGGGAAGCTGTAAAGTGGATACTCAGGTATCTAATAGGAAGCTCACATGAATGCTTATGTTTTGGAGGATCAAATCCAATTTTGAAGGGCTATACAAATTCTGATATGGCAGGTGACCTTGATAACAGAAAATTCACTACTGGATATTTGTTTACTTTTTCAGGTGGAGCTATATCATGGCAGTCAAAGTTGCAGAAGTGTGTCGCACTATCTACAACTAAAGCGGAGTATATTGCGTCTACTGAAGCTAGCAAAGAGATGATATTGCTCAAGAGATTTCTTCAAGAACTTGGATTGCGACAAATAGAGTATGTTGTCTATTGCGATAGTCAGAGTGCAATAGACCTGAGCAAAAACTCCATGTACCATGCGAGAACAAAACACATTGACGTCAGATATTATTGGATTCGTGAGCAAGGGGAGAACGAATCACTTCAAGTCAAAAAGATTCACAAGAGTGAAAATCCTGCAGATATGTTGACCAAGGTGGTACCAAGAGACAAGTTCGAGCTATGCAAAGAACTTGTTGGCATGCACTCAAACTAGAAGATAGTGCTACCTCCTCTAGATGAATGAGACCGGAGGAGGAATTTATATGGTGTCCATCTCATTCAAATGATTTGGTAGCCAATTTTTGTTGACTTGGTTTGGTTTGGTAGTCAACCTTGTTGAATTAGTATAATTTGGTAGCCAATTTTATTGACTTGGTTTGGTTTGGTAGCCAACCTTGTTGAAATTGTGAAAAGGATGTGCAAATTATCAAATATTGTAGGCTTTAGAGCAAGGTATTCCATAAACTATAAGGAAATAGTTTGTGAAGAAAAATAGAGTGTGAGAGATATTGTAGTGAGGTGGAAAAAGCAAAAGAGTGTTTATTTCTTTTGAGGGTGTAGTGGTCTTAGGAGTATTCGTACTCGTTACTACACAGTGTAAAGTTCTTCGCTATAGTGATATCAGTTGCTTTTCTTGGCCGTGGTTTTTTCCCTTATTTAGAAGGGTTTCCACGTAAAATCTTGGTGTCATTATTGCTGCATTTCTATTCTTGTTGATTTAATTATAACTTAGTGTTCTGTATTTATCACTAATACCGTGAATACTATATTTACGGGGTTTATTCCCAATAATAACTACCTCCACCCATGAATTTTTTGCCCACATTAACAAGCATCTTCCACTTTAACTGCTCAGAAATAGCCACTTTATTCTTATTCGCACACTACCTCCTACAATATATATGTTTCTCCTTTGAAAAACAGAACAAATATATTCAGCACTATAAACAATATCTGCAGTACATCAGAAAATGAATTGTGCATGTCCAACTCCAACTGGAATTTATGATAGTGAAACAATGGCGGATGACATTACCGAACAGTTACACAAATTTGTGCTTACTGAAGAGGAAAAGGAAGTTGTATCTATTGACTTTCTGGATATTCAGCCAAGTATGAACGATTGCGAAGTAAGCTTGTTGGGTAAGGTAATCTCTGATAAAAATGTGAACTTTAATGGAGTTAATATTGTGATACTTTTAGTTTGGGGAAATCCGGTGGGTTTGCAGATTAAAGAAGAAGGATGGAATTTCTTCCAATTCATCTTCAAAAATAAGGAGAGTATGGAAAAAGTACGGCTTGGTGCGCCATGGCTATATGATAGATACTTCCTAAATGTTCATCAATGGGAACCAGGCTTAAAAAGCAACTCACTGGTTTTCAACGTGTGCAACATGTGGATCCAAGTTTTGAATATTCCTTTTCACTGAATGTCTACGGACGTGGGACATAAAATCGGTCATGCTCTAGGAGGGAAAATCGACATTGTAATTCCAGAGAACGGAAGCAGAAAAGGAGCACACACGAGACTTAAGATTATGATGAATATTAATAAACCAATACTAAGGGAAAAACTGATAACTTTGGGTCTCAAAATAGTACGGGTTGAAATATGTTATGAAAACATTCCTTATGTGTGCTTATATTGTGGTATGTTTGGCCATAATGATAAAAGTGCAAAAGAGAAAGATATAAGAACGAGTAACATAAAAAAAATATCAGTTTGGAACATGGCTTAGAGCAGAAGGTTATGGGTTTTCATCCGAAAATATAAGGCGCCAAGGTGGCACCACCAACAATTAAAGAAACACTTGGGTTAGGAATGACACCGTTAAAAGAGCTGAAAAAAAACGAGATGCAGGAACTAGTAGAAACCTTTTAAACTTGTAAGAATGGGCAGACTCTACTGATTCACAATATGAAAAAAGAATGGATGATACTCTAGGTGTCGAGCAACATGATTCAAGAGGGAAACAAACTATTAGATTGGAAAATAATAATACGACAACACAAACTAAAAAAGATTATACACTCCAGTTGGATCAAATGAATGCGACAAACTACGGTTTGGGTGAGAAACAATCTGTTGAAGATGATTCTTTTGATGGGAAGGGTGTGAGGACATTGCAAAACACAGATAAAGGGTTGGAATCAAAAGGTTCGCAATAACTATCGAGTGAAGAGCCTTTTTTTGACGACACTATAGGAGGACGAGAGGCGAGAATGTATTATCTGCTATCTCAACTTAAGAGATTAGGGGATTATATTGATGAGGATACTTTAAGAAAATATAATACAGTAGTTATAGAGCAAACTGAAATTGTTGCTGCTTCTTCAACTGATGGCGTCGAAAAGATGAAAACGAGCAATGCGCAAGGAAGTGAAAATCATGTTTATGTGGAATACTTCTTGAATAATAATATGTCCAATGCTCATATTATAAAGAATTTTTCAGATATTGATAAAATGGTTGCATCTCCTTGTTTAACCAAAAATCTGAGTCTTTGGTCAAAACTAAAAAGAAATTCGGGTTACTGATAATCAGGAGACGAAAATAAAATGCTTTTGAGAATAATGGTAAAACAACAAATAGTTTTGTATTTCAATAAGTTCCCAATAGTATTCCGTGTCCTTACAAATGATGATACTTCTTCCTTTTATAGGTAATTCTAGGTAAAGGAATGAAGCCTCAGCTTTAATGATATAATTATGAGTAATAAATGATATTAAATAAGCCCTTATACAATCATTCCTATTAAATACCAATTTTCTAACGTATCAGGTATTTAATAATGAATTTGGACTCCTTTCTGTCATCAGATCTTTGTCTTTAATGCCTTCTAATCCGTTGGCTGTAAATGACTTGAATTGGTACGAGACTCGTATCTGCACTTCGTCTCGTGCCTATTTTAATTCCTCTTCCCGTGGTTGTCTCCATCCGTGCCTCTTAGTCAATTGTTGCGCTTTGACCATTTAACCAAACCACGTGTCATGCCACGTCATCTTTAAAATAAACTTAGTTTTTTCCCAATACACTCCTAAAAATAACATGAATTTTAATGTGAATGAGCAAGGTAAAAAAATTAAACAAACAGTGGAAACGTTTGGCTAGGAAGAATACTTATTTTGATGGAAGCCAAGGAGAAAATCAAATGATAAATAAGAAAAATCTTGTGGATGTTACTGCGATAGAGGAGGTGGTAGGGGATAAAAGAAAGGGAACTACTTTATTAGCAACTGACATGGAACCAAAAAAAACTAAAGCAAGTGGTGAAACCGCGGGAAGCCAGCCCGATATGGCTTCCCTCAACAAAATGAAAATGATGGTGTGGAATTGTCGAGGCCTAGGGGGTCCTTGATAGTTCCCTTTCTGAAGGAGACAATGAGGCTCCATTCCTCAAACTTGGTATTCTTATGTGAAACAAAAAATAGAGTTGCTAGAGTTCAAAGGTTACAAAGACAAATTGGAACGGCTAACTTTCAAGTAGTTGATCCTGTTGGACTTTCGGGTGGTTTATGCTTGCTTTGGTATGATGATATTCAGGTTTGTAATTTTTCTTCATCTAGTTACTTTATTGAAGTTTTAATTAATGAAAGCAATCATGAATGTGAATATTGGTGTATTTTTCTTTACTAAGTACTGATAAAGTTATTAGAAGAAGACAATTTGATGAACTCGTAATTAAATCTACTAAATGGGATTTTCTTGGATTATTGCTGGTGATTTAAATGATATAATTGACGATACGGAAAAAATTGAAGGATGGGCTAGAGAATCTTGGTACTTCAATAATTTTAAACTTTTTATTTGGAAATTAAATGAAATTGATTTAGGTTATAAAGGAAAACCATGGACTTGGTGGTGTTATAGGAAAAATGAAGGTGTGATTCAAGAATGACTTGATAGAGCTTTAGGATCTCCTCACTGTAGATATAAATTTGATAATGCAAATGTTATCCATGTTGAAACTGAAGCTTCACATCACGTGGCTCTTATTATTTTTACCGAAGCTAGTCTTGTAAGAAAAAAGAAAAAAATTTATTTTGATAAAATATGGTGTAAAAAGGAGGAAATTACTGGCATGATTCAGAGAGCTTGGAATATTAATAATGTTACTGGTTTTGAACAATATACGTTTTATTTCAAATTAAAAAATTGTAAACGCTCTTTAGTTGCTTGGTTAAGGGGTGGTAATGGAAATTCTTGGGAAAAAAATTTAGGTAAAAAGAAGATGATTGAGGAAGTTAGAAAAAATCTGAGTGGCTTGATATAAATAAACTAAAAATGCTAAGAAAAGATTTAGGCCAAGCATATAAGGATGAAGAGATTTATTGGAAATAGAAATCTCGAGCTTTATGGTTGAAAGAGGGAGATAAGAATACATCCTATTTTCATATGTCTATTATCCAGAGAAGAAGGAGAAATACCATTAAGGGTTTTCAAACTAATGATGGTCGCTGAATTTCAGATATGTATTGTGGAAATGATAGAAATTCTTTATAATAATCTATTTCAATCTACTGGACCATCAGATCTTGAGCATATTATTCCTTGTGTGCCTATTTCTATTAATGAGTCAATGAATAGGAGACTAATAAGAGATGTATCAGATGCTGAAATTAAGAAGGCTACTTCTTCAATGCATCCCTTAAAAGCTCCAGGTATTGATGGAATGACTCCACTTTTTTCCAGAAATATTGGCATATTATTGGTAAGGATGTTTGTCTTCAGCAGTTAGCTTTCATTTAGGATATTTAATTCCAGAATGGAGCCAAACTTTAATTACTTTGATTCCTAAAGTTAAAAGTCCTATCTCTGTAGCTCAATTTAGACCTATAAGTTTGTGTTCAACTGCTTATAAAATTATTGCTAAAGTGTTAGAGGCTAGAATGAAAGAATTTCTTTGTATGATTATCTCCCCAAATCAAGTAGCTTTTGTGGGAAATAGACAAATTACTGAGAATTCAGTGCTTGCTCATGAGTTTATGCATTTGCTTAAAAATAAAAGAAAAGGACGAGAGAAATCTATGACTACGAAATTTGATATGTCCAAAGTATATGATGTAGTTGAATGAATTTTGTTAAGGAAATACTTTTAAGAATGGGATTTGATAAACTATTTGTGGGATGAATAATGGGGTGTATTACTTCAACAAGTTATAGATTTAATATTAATGGTGAAGCAACTGGTTAGGTTAAGCCAATAAGGAGATTAAGACAGGGTGACCATTATCACCATATTCATTTTTGATTTGTGCTGAAGGTTTATCTACTCTCTTAAAAATTGATGAAGATAGGTATCAAATACGAGGCTTAAGATTGGTTAGGACTGGACCTAGCGTATCCCATTTACCTTTTGAGGATGATTCTTTAATCTTCTTTTTTTAACACAAAAATGGATATTATATTAATAAATAAAAGGTCACATAGACATAACATATTCCCTGAGGACATTACTGTTGCCTAGAGTAGTGTCACGACCCTAAACCCGTCCCCGGTCATGATGGCGCCTCTCGTGGAGATAAGGCCAGCCGACACATTCCCATTTTAATTTTTAAGAAATTAGAATAATAAGTATTAAGTCTTAAATATGATAAAATCCCAAAATAAGTAGTGAATATTATAATTTGCAGAATTTAAAACCAACACAGCCCGACATCGGGGTATCACCAGTCATGAGCATCTATCAATATAGTACAAGTCTGAAGAGTCTACAAAGCTATTATAGAATCACTAACAATAGAAAGGAAATAAGATAAAAGGGGAGAAACACGGGGCTGCGAACGCCGAGCAGCTACCTCGTGAACTCCAAAATCTCCCGGGAGCTCTCCACCCTTGCAAGCAGGATCAGCAGCGCCTGAATCTGCACACGTGGTGCAGGGAGTAAAGTGAGTACTCCAACTCAGTGAGTAGTAATTATAAATAAAGTCAAAGAAATACGAAATCACGTAAGGCACATCACAGGCTATACGGAAGCAGTAAAAGCCAGTAAAAAGTCATGAAACTGTGAAATTATGCAAAGTCACTTTAGTTCAGTTTAAGCTTCTTAAAATCCCTTTTTAAATAGTTAAGCAAGTAAAAGACAGGCAGCTAAAAAAGGTAAACACATAAAGAAACGCCCCTCGGGCACAATACCAATAAAATAAGCCCCTCGGGCAACGCATGGAACAATAACCAGCCCCTCGGGTTATATCTCACATCACAATGGTACCTGCGCTCACTGGGGTGTGCAGACTCTTGGAGGGGCCCCTTACGACCCAAGCGCAATATCAAGCCATCTCGTGGCATAATCACAGAGGCTCTCGGCCTCATATCAACAAGCCACCTCGTGGCGTACAAATTTCAGGCCCTCGGCCTCATAATCATAATCAGTGTTTCCTCACAACATAGTCCCTCGGCCTTACTCAGTCAGAATCTCACAACCATTAGGGTAATAGCAAAATATGGTGCTCAGCCCAAAATATTATTTAAAATATCATTTAAGTGTTAAAGTAGAGTAGACATGACTGAGTTATGAAAACAACAGAATATAGTATGACTGAGTTCAAGTATAAAGTCAAAACAGTGAGGAAATATCAGTAAAAAAAATCCCCTAAGGGTTCAAATAACCCTTCGCGAACGCGACTACCTACTCGTGAACGCGAAGGCCATTTCTCTACAACACTGATCAGCAATTTTCTGCAACTCCCAACATCTAGAAATGATTCGATTGACCAACCAAAACTCACCCGAGGCCCGCGGGATCTCAACCAAACATGCCAACAGATCCCATAACATCATTCAAACTTGTTCCAACCTTCGGAACGCTCAAAACAACATCAAAACACCAAATTCGCATCGGATTCAAGCCTAAGAATTCCAAAATCTTCTAAATTACGCTTTTGATAAAAAACCCAACCAAACCACGTCCGAATAACCTGAAATTTTACACACACATCCCAAATAATACAATAGAACTACTGCAACTCTCGGAATTCCATTCCGACCCCTAAGACATCACATTCCGATCACAATCCCAAGTCCCAAATCACCTCCCAAAGCTATCCGAAACATCAGAACTCACATCCGAGCCCTCTAAGACATAAGTCAACATTTAGTTGACTTTTCTAACTTAAACTTCCTCAAAAGAGACTAAGTGTCTCAAACCTTACCAAATCCTTTCCGAACCCGAGCCAACCAACCCGATCACATATGAAACCAATAGATAAAGCAATAAGAAGTAGAAATGGGGAAAACAGAGCGGTAACTCATGAGATGACTGGCCGGGTCGACACATCCTCCCCCTCTTAAACAAATGTTCGTCCTCGAACGAGTCAAGAAACATACCTGAAGCCTCAAACAGACGAGGATATCTGCTCCGCATCTCCCACTTGGTCTTCTAGGTAGCCTCCCCCACAGGCCAACCTCTCCACTGAACTTTCACTGAAGCTATATCCTTTGATCTCAACTTTCGAACCTGACGCTCCAAAATAGCTGTTGGCTCCACATCATAAGTCAAATCACCATCTAACCGAACCGTGCTGAAATCCAGAACATGAGACGGATCCCCAATATTTTTCCGGAGCATAGAAACATGAAATACCGAATGCACACTCGACAAGCTAGGTGGCAAAACAAGCTCATAAGCCACCTCCCCAATCCTCCGAAGCACCTAAAAAGGCCCAATGAACCGAGGACTCAACTTACCTTTCTTCCCAAATCTTATAACACCCTTCATGGGTGAAACCTTCAATAGAACCTTCTCACCAACCATGTAGGACACATCCCGAACCTTCTTGTCAGCATAACGCTTTTGCCTCAACTGCATTGTACGAAGCCTCTCCTGAATTACCTTCACATTTTCTAAAGCGTCCTGCACCAAGTGTGCCCCCAATAGCCTAGCCTCATCCAGCTCAAACCAACCAACTGGAGATTTACACCACCTATCATACAAGGCCTTATATGGAGCCATCTCAATACTCGATTGGTAGCTGTTGTTATAAGCAAACTCTGCAAGTGGTAGAAACTGTTCCCATGACCCTCCGAAATCAATGACACAAGCACGCAACGTGTCCTCCAATATCTGAATAGTGCGCTCAGACTGCCCGTCCGTCTGAGGGTGAAAAGTCGTGATCAACTCAACCTGAGTACCCAACTCTCGCTGCACAGACCTCCAAAACTAAGAGGTAAAATGAGTGCCCCTATCTGAGATGATAGAAACTGGGACACCATGCAAACGAACAATCTCCCGGATATAGATCTATGCCAACTGCTCTGAAGAATAGGTAGTACACACAGGAATAAAGTGTGCGGACTTGGTTAGCCGATCCACAACCACCCATATAGCATCGAACTTCTTCAAAGTATGTGAAAGCCCAACTACAAAGTCCATAGTGATCCGCTCCCACTTCCACTCTAGAATATCTATATACTGAAGCAAGCCACTTGGTCTCTGATGCTCATAATTCACCTGCTGACAATTGAGACAAAGAGACACAAATCCCATGATGTCTTTCTTCATTCTTCTCCACCAATAATGCTGCCTCAAATCCTGATACATCTTCGCAGCACCTGGATGAATGGAATACCGCAAGCTGTGGGCCTCCTCCAGAATCAACTCCCGAAGCCCATCTATATTGGGCACACATATCCGGCCCTACATCCTCAACACCCCCATCATCACCAATGGTCACATCCCTGGCATCATCGTGCCGAACTTTGTCCTTAAGGACGAGCAAATGCGGATCATCATACTAGCGCTCTCTAATGCGATCATATAAAGAAGACCGAGAAACCATGCAAGCCAATACCCGACTGGGCTCCGAAGTATTAACCTCACAAATCGATTGGCCAAGGCCTGAACATCAACTACAAGAGGTCTCTCCCTAACTGGAATATATTCCAAACTTCTCATACTCACCGCCTTTCGGCTCAAAGCATCAACCACCACATTGGCCTTCCCCGGATGGTACAATATAGTAATATCAAAATCCTTTAGCAACTCCAACCACCTTTGTTGCCTCAAATTAAGATCCTTCTGTTTGAATAATGGCAGCCAACTCCAAATCATGAACGAGGTAGTTCTTCTCATGGGGCTTCAACTGAGGAGAAGCATAAGAAATAACTCTACCCTTCTGCATCAATACACACCCAATACCAACTCTCGAAGCATCACAATACACGGTATATGAACCTGAAGCTAATAGAAAAACTAACACTGGAGTTGTGGTCAAGGTTGTCTTGAGCTTCTGAAAGCTCTCCTCACACTCATTAGACCATACAAATGAAGAACTCTTCTGAGTCAACTTGGTCAAGGGCAATGCGATAGATGAGAATTCCTGAACAAACCGGCGATAATAGCCTGCCAAACCAAGAAAGTTGCGAATCTCTGTGGCTGAGGACGGTCTGTGCCAACTCTAAACTACCTCTATATTCTTCGGATCAACCTGAATACCCTCATTGGACACCGTGTGCCCCAAGAAAGCCACTGAACTCATCCAAAACTCACACTTGGAGAATTTTGCATAAAGCTTCTCCTCCCACAATCTCTGCAACACAACTCTCAAATGCTCCGCGTGCTCTTACTGACTACGTGAATACACCAGAATATCATCAATGAAGACTATGACAAACGAGTCAAGATAAGGCCGGAACACGCTGTTTATCAAATGTATGAACGTTGCTGGGGCATTGGTCAGCCCAAAAGACATCACCAAGAACTCATAATGACTATATCGGGTCCTGAAAGCTGTATTAAGAATATCCGAGTCCCTGATCTTCACCTGGTGATAACATGAATGGAGATCAATCTTGGAGAACACTCTCGCTCCCTAAAGCTGGTCGAATAAATCATCAATGCGAGGCAAAGGATACTTGTTCTTAACTGTTACTTTGTTTAGTTGCCTATAATCAATGCACATCCTCATAGTGCCATCTTTCTTCTTCACAAATAGAACCGACGCTCCCCAAGGCAAGACACTAGGCCGAATGAGCCCCTTATCAAGGAGTTCCCAAAGCTGCTCCTTTAACTCACTCAACTCCGCTGGTGCCATACGATATGGCGGAATAGAAATGGGCTGAGTGCCTGGCACCAGGTCAATACCAAAATAATATCTCTATCCGGTGGCATGACCGGCAGGTCTGCAGGAAACACATCGGGAAAATCCCTCACAAGTGGAACATAATCAATATTGGGAGTCTCTACACCGACCTCCCTCACAAAGGCTAGATACAAAAGGCAACCCTTCCCAACCATACGCTGGGCCTTCAAGAATGAAATTACCCTACTGAGAACATAATCAGACAAACCTCGCCACTCAATCTGTGGCACACCCAATATAGCCAATGTGCCTATCTTAGTATGACAATCCAGAATAGCACGACACGGAGATAGCCAATGCATGCCCAAAATAACATCGAAATCCACCATACATAATAGTAAAAGATCTACTTGGGTCTCCAGATCCCCAATAGTCACCACACAATACCGATACACAAGGTCTACAACAACAGTATTGCCCACCGGCGTAGATACATGAACAAGTAAAACAAGAAACTCACGGGGAAATAACGAGCAAAGTATGATGACACATAAGAAAAGGTGGAACCAGGATCAAATAATATAAAGGCATCTCTATGGCGGACTAAGACAATACCTGTAATAATAACATCGGAAGTAATAACATCGGGTCTAGCTGGAAGTGCATAGAAATGGGCCTGACCACCACCTGATCGACCTCCCTTTCTAGGGCGATCGCTACATGATTGACCTCCACCCCTAGCTGGATGAGCGGGTGGTGGTAAAGTAACTAGTGGTGAAGCCGATGGCTGACTTCTCTACTAAGATGAACCCGCAAGACTACGAGGACACTGCCTTCACATATGACCCATCTCTCCACACTCATAGAAACTCCCAAGTGCTGGAGAAGGGGACTGAAGGGAACCCCTAGCACCAGAATGACTAGCAGATGCACCTAGCATAGAAGAGCCCTGAATTGATGGAGCACGGGATGAACTCTGAGCTGGAAGGGCACTAAGTGATGACTGGCCCTGATGACAACTATGAGAACCATGACCCGATGACGCCCCACGATAACTTGGGCAAGCTGGCTGAGAATGCCTAAATGGACGGCCTCTGTCATGCTGAAACTGACCCCTCGAAGGAGCACCACTATAACTACCAGATCCTCGAGGCCTCTTGTCCTCCCTCTCCTCTCGCTCCTAGAAACGATAAGTAGTGAAAGCGACCCCACTGTTCTCTAGAATACCCGTTGTACAAAGCTTCCTCTAACACTTATCCAAGAAACCCTGGGCATCCTCGCCCTCTGCACCATTTAAGGCCGGAGGCTGAAGTCTACCAAACCTCTCAAACTTATGCTGCTCGTCCTCAGGCATGGCAGGAACTACAGAGTCCTGAGCAGCTGCAACCAACTGGGCTGGATACGCCCCCGGTGTCTGAAGTCCCTGCACGACCTGCTCAGGAGTGCGAGTGGTGGGATTTTGAGTGCCTCACCCGGCCTGAGAAGTAGCTGCGGCTGTAGTGACTGAAACTGCCTGAGCTAGGCCAGTGCAAACTAATAGAATCTGTGCCAAGGCCTCCTGAAGACCCGGAATCACAATGGGCACAGCTGGTGCCTGAGTTTGTGATGTTGGAGCGTCCACAACTGGGACCTGATCCTGAACGGGGGCGGCTGGTAGATTTGCAGGTAATGCCCTAGCTGCTGTGTAGGACATACCTCTACCCCTACCGCGACCACAACCGCATACTCGGCCTCTAGTGACCATAGCTGGTGGTACTGGTGGTCGTCCATCCTGACCGATAGCGCGTGTCCTCACCATCTATGAGAGAATAGAATAACAGAAGTTTAGTACTCGGATCAACAAAATCGCACGACAAGAATTTAAAGAATATGAAGTTTTTCCTAAAGGTTTTGCAGCCTCTCGAGGATAAATACAGACGTCTCTATACCGATCCGCAAGACTCTACTAAACCTGCTCATGACTTGTGAGACCTATGTAACCTAGGCTCTAATACCAACTTGTCACGACCCTAAACCCGGACCCGATTATGATGGCACCTCTCGTGGAGACAAGGCCAGCTGACACATTCCCATTTCAATTTTTAAGCAATTAGAATAATTAGTATTATGTCTTAAATATGATAAAATCCCAAAATAAGCATTGAACAGTACAATTTGCAGAATTTAAAACCAACACAGCCTGACATCGGGGTGTCACCAGTCATGAGCATCTATCAATATACTACAAGTCTGAAGAGTCTACAAAGCTATTACATAATCACTAACAAGATAAAGGAAATGAGATAAGGGGGGAGAAGCACGGGGCTGCGGATGCCGAACAGCTACCTCGTGAACTCCAAAATTTGCCGAGAGCTCTAAACCATCGCAAGCAGGATCAGCAGCGCCTGAATCTGCGCACGAGGTGTAGGGAGTAAAGTGATTACTCCAACTCAGTGAGTAGTAATCATAAATAAAGACTGAGAAATACGAAATCACGTAAGGCACATCACAGGCTATAAGGAAGTAGTAAAAGCCAGTAAAAGGTCATGAAACAGTGAAATTATGCAAAGTCACTTTAGTTCAGTTTAAGCTTCTTAAAATCCCCTTTTAAATAGTTAAGCAAGTAAAAGACAGGCAACTAAAAAAGGTAAACACATAAAGAAACACCTCTCGGGCACAATACCAATAGAATCATCCCCTCGGGCAACACATGGAACAATAACCAGCCCCTCGAGCTATATCTCACCGCCGACATCTGTGATCGCAGCGAACTCAACCTTACACAACGGTAGGAGGAGCGAGCGCTAATACTTTTACCCGAATAGTGGTATCGGGGTCAATTTCCACAGGGAGCTTGGAATGGAGTTGCGTATTTGTTTAGACTAGGAATGCGTGTTTGCTCCTAATTGTACTTCTACCATTTTTTGGGTTTTTGTTTAATCACTATTATTATCAACTACAAGTTTAAGCTAATTTATGCTAAAATGGTATGTTCTAAGTTGTGATTAATATAGAGAAAGGCACTAGGGTCGTGGCATCACCTAGGTGGTTAACTAACGGGTAGAGGTTACTAATAATAGATTGACATATTTGGGATCAATGTTATAACCGTGCACATTTGTACTCACTCTCACACCTCTCGGTAGAGAGAGCGATTTTGCCCAATTGACTCTCTCGAGATCAATTGGGTAGGCCAATTAGACCAAGCAACTAGGGTTCAAGTAGGGTGATTACTCTCTCGAGGTTTAACCCGTTAATTGGGACTACCATTTCTCATGGATCCACCCCAATCCCTTGTTGGGTCAATTCTGGGGTCATAGACTCTCTTTCTCAAGAAAGGTCAAGACCCACTAAGCTAGAATCAATGTTTGCAACCATCAATCCTTAATTAAACCATAAAATTAACCCAAATAACAAACACCCAATATCAATCTATCAGTAAGAAGCAACACCCATTAATTACCCACACTAGGGTTGAGCCACAACCCTAGCTAATGGGTTTAGCTAGACATAATTAAAGCAGAAAATGAAGAAATAGAAGATGAAACAACCATATTAATTAATTGCTAATGCTAAACTACAATAATCTATGATGAAACTAAGCTAAAAATGCCCAAGATAGGCCAAAACATAAGTCTCACGAGTGCAACAGCTGTCAGTTGTACAAAACTTGACCTAAAAATGGTAAAATGTTCTATTTATAGTGGGCTAGAAAAACTGTACAAAAATGCCCCTGCGGGGTTAGTGCGGATCGCACAAAGATGGCACGCGGCCGCACTGGGTTGCTTTACCTCTGAATCCTGCTCTCTGAAAATGGTGATGCGGACCGCACAAAGTTGGGGTGCAGCCGCATGAAAACTAGCGCGGACCGCACAAAGTTGTTGTGCGGCCGCATGAAAGGTTTTGCAGCTTCTTTGAACTTTACTGATGCGGGCCGCATGACCATAGAGTGCGGCCGCATGGGGGGGGGGGGGGAGAGCGGGCCGCATGAAGTTGAACGTGGCCACGTGGTTTGCTTCTGGAATATAATACTCTCTGAACTTATTGGACGCGACCGCATAGCAAAATTGTGCGGCCGCATGAGTGAGACGCAGGCCGCATGAATTGGGACGCGGCCGCATTGGGGAATGGCTTGTAAGTTCACACTCTCTGATCTTCTATGGTGCGGCCGCATGACATGATGGTGCGGTCCGCACCAAGTTCTGAATGTCTTCACTCTACTGATCTTTGGCACTTGAGCAGGTTTCACTCCAATTTGAGCCGATCTTTGACGATTTGTCACTTTATAGCTCAAACCTGCAATCAAGCGCAATCTGTAAGCTTTTTGGGACTATTTTATAGCAATTTACACTCAAAGCGCAGGCAAGTATGGGTATAAAACATGTTAAAAATCCTACTTATCAACTCCCCCAAACTTAAACCTTTGCTTGTCCTCAAGCGAACAAAACAAAACCCACCCCTCAAAGGCAACATCCAAGCAATTTCAGTTTATCCTAAAGTAACCTCAACAAGCATCAATTGGGACTAACAATTGCCATCAATACGAATGCATCATTAACACATTTAAACTTTGAAAGCTTGTGGATCAAGTGTGATACAAGAGCTTCAAGAGTTGACACATTTCATCAAAGAACTTTTATCAATTACCTTGGCCATTGTGGAACCCAAACTCAAACACCCTCAACTCTCCCTAAGCGAACCTCACCTTTTTGAGTATTATCACACAAACCGAGGTTGATGGATTTCCACTCATCTCTCT
Organism: Nicotiana tabacum; assembly: GCF_000715075.1. Lineage (NCBI taxonomy): Eukaryota > Viridiplantae > Streptophyta > Magnoliopsida > Solanales > Solanaceae > Nicotiana > Nicotiana tabacum. The sequence goes on from NC_134084.1 coordinate 111,166,809, forward strand.
CAAGGAAGAGGCCACAAGTCCGGCTCTAAGTACCATATGCTTGCCCCTTATGTAAGTATCCACTAATGTAGGTTCCCTTCAACTCAAAATCATGTAGGGCTTTTATGGAGTCATTGTGAAGGCTTTTGGGTAAGGGTAGGACATAGTTTTGTTCAAGTGGGTTCAATCTCTCCTTAAGCACTTCTTTTGATTCATTTCGGCACACTTTCTTGACTCATTTGAGTATTCACTTCTTTTTCAAGGGGTTAGAGAGACACATTGTCACCCTTTTTCATGCAATTCAATACATTTCTCATTTTTTACTTTTTCCACACCCTTTTTCACTTTTATTTTCTTTGAGTCCCCTTTTTGACCTTATTCAATTGGGTCTTTCTTTTTGTCTTATCTTTTCTTTTTTTTTCTTTTGTACCTTTTTACCACATTGTTTTCTTTCTTGCCTCCCCCCCCAAACTTAGACGTTTTCCATCTACTCAAGGGAAGATTTGGGTGCCACGGGAGGGTATCATTAAGAACGGGTATAGGCTTGTAGCTTCGATTCTTGAAAGAAGAAGATTCAAGGCTCAAAAGGGTTAACTAGGGATCATTTCATTGGTAGGTCATGGAATTTTTCAATCTTAGCATTTTGGATCAAGGAGAGCCTACAATCACTTCTCAAGCCAAATTTCACCTAGGATTTCGCCTCAACAAACATTCGGGGCAAGTTCTAGACCATCGGCTCGGGACCTGGACTCGCAAATCGAATTCTCACCACATACACTCAAGGATTGCTAAAGATGTCGAGTCGAGGGCCCACAACGACCTTAGTTACGATTTAAGCGCACAATGGTTCAATACTACCACATGATGACTGTTTGGTCAACACAAGAGTCTCAAGGCCACGACTTTCACCATCCTAAGAACAACATTATGTCTTTGACCATAGGATCAAAGGCAAATGTGTTAGGCCCAAGTGAAGCTTTGCCTGAGGTATCCTTGACTGCAAAACTTGAAAATAAAAAAAACGAAAAATAAAAAATGGACTCAAACCCTTAAGAAGGTTGTCACGCCATCTATCATTGGGAAGAGCCACCCGGTTCACACAACACTCTACCCTTGGAAAGAACCGTGGCATTAAGAAAACCAAGGGCTTATTGCAAATGCCAAAACAAAACAAAAAGGCTACGAGCTTACTATGAAGCTACAAACGAAAAATTTTAACGAAAATAAAAAAAAGCGAATGAATATGTACAATAGGGGAGTAGAATATACAACGGGGGAATGAATATGTACATAAAGTAGAAAAGTAACTAGAATGAAAAGTTATATACAAGCCAACTATCATCTAGCAACATAAGTTAAGAATCAAATAAATATGTACAGTCATCCCAAATGTATCAACCATCAAAATACAAAATAGTAGGGCGCACCCCCACGAATAAAAGCTGGCATTGTGCCCAATGCCAACTACCAAAATAAGCATATAAACAGAGAAAGGATATAGAGTGGCTCCTTAAGCCTAATCCGTCGTCATGGGCTGATCAGTGGTCCCCTGGTCCTCTGTACTGGCGGGAACCTCAGACTGGTTTCCGGCCTGCTGCTACTCTGCTGCTGGGATAGGGGCCGGGTCATGGACCGGCTAAACATCTGGTGGAGCACTGGAAGTATCCTTCTGAACCTGTGCTACCTCTATCACAACACCCTCAGTGCTAGGAAGCTTCCTCTTCTTCCTTGGGTGCCTAGGCTCCTCCTCCTGCTGTGGCTCCGGTACAACTACTGATGGTAGAGGTGCTGACTCATCAAAGAACAAGTCTAAAGGCAGCTGGTCTGCCTTTAGCTTGTCAACCTCAGCTCGGAGCTCCTTCACCTCATCCTTGGATGCCTGGGATTTTCTCATCTTTTTATGTTCTCGGGCAAGCTTCTTTAGAGTTTTGCCCTGTGCATCAACTGCCTTTGTCAAGGCAGCCTGAGTAGCCAAAATCTTCTCCTGGTTGGCCAGGAGTGTCTGCAATGTCTCCTCAGTGGACTGAGGAATCTCAACTGTGGCTGGAACAGACTGAGCCGCAACTGTGGTAGCCAAAGTGGACAACTTGGATGTCGAGACTGACATCCAGTTGTTCAAACTGGCCAATGTCTTCGCTAATTGCTAGGCCGTGAGGGGGTTGGATTTGGAGGTGGGAACCACTGGGCCAGTTGAAGAACTGGGACCCGTAGAGGAGGATGGGATGTCCGGAACAGTAGTGGCAGCGGGAGTGGGTGGCTCAACAAAGGCTTCTACCGCAACTGGCTCCTCAGACTGGCCAGTCGGGGCAGAGGTGGATGCTTTTCCCTTCTTATCCCCCTTCGGGTTGTCCGGCCCCTGAATATTAAACCATGAGAACGGGGACACCGGTCGGACTTCAACATCGAAGGGGTATTTTTTTACCTTTGCATCTTCAAAGTACATTGTGAGGGTGTTTGGGTAGGGATAGTTTCTGTCCGTATCAATGCCAATGGATGTGATCACACTATACATAACATTCCCCACATTGATGGGGAAACCTGCCATGATGGATGCAATGAGAACCGCTCGGGCGATTGGAATGGTTTGGTCATGGGACGAAGGGTCCAACCTGTTGCATACAAAAGTTAACCATCCTCTCGCCTCAAAATTAAGGTCCTTTCTCAGTATTTTCTTCCCCACCTGAATCCATTCCGGAATGGTACCCGGCTAAGCTAAGAACTGTGCCACCCAAGGACGAACTTCCTCTTTCAACACTAATTTCTCTCTGTACAAAGCGTCATCCTCCTCGTTGAAACCCAAATATTCGTTTAACGCCTCTGCCGAAAACACTATCGTCTTATCCCGCACTTTGGTTGCAATTGAACCTTCTTTGGTGTGGGCTACATTGTAGTAGAATTCCTTCACCATATGTTCATTTGCATCGGTCATCACATCTTTAAAGAAATTCCACCCCACTCTAGTAAGAAATTGATCATAGACTCTGGGAAGGTAGGGTAACATATCCCGGGTGACTATTCTTCTTTCTGGAATCAGCTTCTTCTTTGGCCACACTTCCCGAAATTTATGAAAGGCTACCTCGCTGACAAATCTGTCCTGCCATACAGCCGGGTTTCTACTTCTTTCAATTCCCCCAACTCTAGGTACCCCACTGTCCGGGACCTCCTCATTATTCTTGTTTTTGTCTTCTGCACTTTCCCCGAATTCTGAAGCTGTGGGGGAGGTGGAGTATTTGGTACTGCTGCTTCTGAGCCCTCAGACGACTCAGGTTGTATAACAATTGGAGCTTTAGCAGGGCCTGCGGGGGCTTTCCACGAACCCGTTGAGAAATCCTGGGAGGGGAGGTACTCACTCCCCGACTGCTCTTCAGCACTCACCACCTGCTTTCTTGTTTTTAACTTTGATTGGGGAGTGAGTTTCTTCAATTTAGCTTTACCTCCCCGGAAGGGGTCACCTCCTCGTCCGGGCTGTTTAGCTCCACGACCTCGTTGTTTAACCATTTTCTGCACACAAATAATTCTAACATTGTTAGTTCAGGCAGTTGCAGAGTTTAAGTACAGAACAGAAACACAGATAGAGAATAGCTGACAGCAGTGCGGACCGCACAAACTAGGCATGCAGACCGCACTGACCAACTTTGGAATTCAACACCTCTCTGATTAGGGATCATGCGGACCGCATGAATAGGGTGCGGGGCCGCATGGGAGCCAACGCGGTCCACACAAACTGGTCATGCGGCCGCATTGGCCATAATATTGAAAAGTGGTGCCCTCTGAACCTCACTCATGCGGACCACTCAAACATGGCATGCGGCCGCATGGAGCATGGCGCGAACCGCACAAACTCGGCATGCGGCCGCGCTGAGAGAATCAACCTTTGGGCTCAAGGTTTACGCGGACCGCGTAACAGACTGATGCGGCCGCGTGGTGTATGGCGCGAACCGCACAAATAGGGTGCGCAGCCGCACTGAGCTGAAAATACAGGGGCAACTAGGGCTTTAATTACTAGGCTCAAATATTTCATGTTTTAGCATCCTACTTTGTCCCTACTCATTTATAACATGCCCATCATTTCAAAGAGCAACAAGAACACTATAGAACTATTCTAATCATGAAAAATGAAAATCAAAAAGAAAAATTGAAGAAGTTATGGCTAGGGGAACATGTATAAAGTTTAAATTAATGCTAAGTAAAGAGTAATGTGAGAGATATGTTACCAGGAAAGCGAAGAAATTCCGTTGATATTAACACTAAGAAGGATCTCTGAAGGTGAACAATAACTTTTAGGGCTCAGGAGTGAATTTTTTGCGAAAAGTTCTACTGAAGACCCTAATGGTCTATTTATAGGAAACAAGGGGGGGCCATCACTTACCGTCCAGTGTGGCTGTGTGAACATGACCGCGGGCCGCACTGGGGTTTAACCTTTTTACGTGAAGCTGCAGCGAAAGCACGCGGACCGCATGAAATGGGATACGGTCGCATGAGTACTACACGGGCAGCACAAAGTGGGACGCGACCGCGTGAACACAGTTCAGAGACTTGGCAATAATTTCTTTGGCCGGTGCGGACCGCATAAAGTGGGATTGCGGCCGCGTCGGTCACTGTTCAGAGACTGTTGTTTTACACAGTTGTTTTTCCACTGGTTCAATCGCAATTCCTGCAACATCTCACAAACCATTAGCTCAAAAATCCTAATCTACCACAAGAATCAAAAAGAAAGAAAAAGACATGGGTTGCCTCCCAAGAAGCGCCTGATTTAACGTCGCGGCACGACGCATGTTACCATCAAAGTCACTTCAAATGAATGAGTGCCACCACGGTACTGTCATCAAACTTCCCAAGTAATGCTTGACACGATGCCCATTGACCCGGAAAACTTCACCATTTTTGTTTTTGAGATCAATAGCACCAAATGGGTTTACACCGACAACTTCAAATGGACCACTCCACTTAGACTTAAGCTTTCCCGGAAATAACCTCAACCGGGAGTTGAAAAGAAGAACCATGTCACCAACTTTGAATTCCTTCCCCCGGGCATACTTATCGTGAAGATACTTCATCTTGTCCTTGTACAAGGACGAGCTGGAGTAGGCATGAAATCTAAACTCGTCTAGCTCATTGAGTTGCTCAACCCGGAGATTCGCAGCGACATCCCATTCTAAGTTCAATTTTCTCAAGTCCCACATAGCCTTATGCTCCAATTCCACCGGAAGATGACAAGCTTTCCCAAACACCAACCGGTACGGAGACATACTAATCAGGGTCTTGTAAGCTGTCCGATAGGCCCAAAGAGCGTCATCTAGTTTCTTCGACCAATCGGTCCTATTGGCATTGACAGTTTTTGACAGTATATTCTTGATCTCTCGGTTGGAAACCTCAACTTGGCCACTCGCTTAAGGATGATAAGGAGTGGTCACCTTGTGATTTACACCATACTTGGCAAGCAATGAATCAAAAGCCCGATTGCAAAAATGAGAGCCACCATCACTAATGATAGCACGTGGAGTGCCAAACCTTGTGAAGATACTCTTTTTCAAGAATGCCACCACACTTCGAGCTTCGTTGTTGGACAAAGCGACGACTTCGACCCATTTCGACACATAATCAACCGCTACCAAGATATAGGTGTTCCCACAAGAACTCACGAACGGACCCATAAAGTCGACACCCCACACATCAAAAATATCTACCTCTAGAATTGTGTTGAGAGGCATCTCATCCTTTTTAGAAATCCCACCAGTTCGTTGGCATTCATCACATCTCTTGACAAAATCACCGGCATCTTTAAACAAGGAGGGCCAATAGAAACCGCAACTAAGCACCTTAGAAGTCGTCCTCACCCCACCATGATGGCCACCATAGGGAGAGGAATGACAAGCCTCCAAAATACTCAATTGTTCTTCTTCCGGGACACACCAGCGAATCACACCATCGGTGCAAATCTTGAACAAATATGGCTCATCCCAATAATAATCCAAAGTATCCCGCTTGAGCTTCTTCCTTTGGTTAGAAGAGAGCTCATACGGGATTATACCGGACACAAGATAATTTGCCACATCAGCAAACCACGACATATCATGCATAGATACCGCAAGGAGTTGTTCATCCGGGAACACATCATTGATTTCAAGGCCGTCAGAAGGCCTCCCCTCTTCTTCCAAGCGGGACAAGTGGTCTGCCACTTGATTTTCACTTCCTTTGCGGTCCACAATTTCGAGATCAAACTCTTGAAGAAGAAGCACCCATCTCATCAACCTTGCTTTTGAATATTTCTTGGTCATCAAATACCTAAGGGCGGCATGATCGGTATGGATAATTACTTTGGCCCCCATAAGGTACGGTCGGAACTTTTCCATGGCAAACATAATAGCTAGCAATTCCTTCTCGGTGACTGTATAGTTTCTTTGAGCTTCATTCATCGTCTTGCTTGAGTAGTACACCGGATGGAACATCTTGTTGATTCTTTGTCCCAAGACCGCCCCTACCGCAACATCACTAGCGTCACACATGAGCTCAAATGGAAAGCTCCAATTGGGTGCGGTAATGATAGGGGTTGTTGTCAACTTGTGTTTTAGCAGCTCGAAAGCATCCATGCACTTCTCATCAAAAACAAATTTGGCCTTCTTCTCTAACAACTTGCACAACGGATTAACTACCTTAGAGAAATCTTTGATGAACCTTCGGTAGAAACCCGTGTGCCCTAAAAAGCTCCTCATCCCTTTGACAGAAGTAGGGGGAGGTAACCTTGAAATGACTTCAATCTTGGCTTTGTCAACTTCAATACCTTTCTTCGAAATCTTATGACCCAATACAATACCCTCTTCTACCATAAAATGACATTTTTCCCAATTGAGGACTAGGTTTGTATCTTCACATCGGGCCAACACTCGGTCCAAATTTGTCAAACATTCCTCAAAGGAGTTTCCCACCACGCTAAAACCATCCATAAATACCTCCAATATATCTTCCACCATGTCGGTGAAAATTTCCATCATACATCGTTGAAAGGTTACTGGGGCATTACACAATCCAAACGGCATCCTCGAAAATGCAAATGTGTCGTAGGTACATGTAAAGGTCATCTTTTCTTGATCTTCTGGGACAATGAGAATTTGATTGTACCCCGAATACCCATCTAAAAAGCAATAGAACGACCGACCCGCAAGACGATCAAGCATTTGGTCGAGGAACGACAACGGGAAATGATCCTTTCGAGTCACCTTGTTAAGCTTTCTATAGTCCATACAAACTCTCCATCCTGTCACCGTCCGAGTAGGAATCAACTCATTGTTGGCATTGGTTACCACAATCATCCCGCCCTTCTTCGGTACGCATTGCACCGGAGAAGTCCATGAGCTGTCAGAAATAGGATACACCACACCGGCGTCAAGCCACTTGATAACTTCCTTTTTGACCACTTCTTGCATAGCTTCGTTGAGTCTCCTTTGGTGTTCAAGTGAGGTCCTCGCATCCTCCTCCAATATAATCTTATGCATGCAAAAGGCGGGGCTTATGCCCTGTATATCCGCCAATGTCCATCCAATTGCCCTCTGCGCTTTTGTAGAACTGCCAAAGTGGCGTCAACCTACACGTTAGTCAAACAAAACGAAAGAATAACATGCAAAGTGAAATTAGGGCCCAAGTATTCATACCTGAGGTGAGGAGGAAGTGGTTTCAACTCCAACACCGGTGGCTCCTCAATAGATGGCTTGGTTGGGGGAGTTTTGCGATTCTCAAGATCCAAAGATAACTTCCTAGGCTCATAAGAATACGAGCCCATACCATGCAAAGCGTTTACACATTCAACTCTCCCAGCATCATCATCAACATCCTTGTTCAAGAGAACAGCTTCAAGTGGGTCTTCAACATTCACCATTGCACTTGTGTCATCCACTATCACCGCCGTGACAATGTCAACAAACGAGCACACCTCGGTGCTATTCGGTTGCCTCATAGATTTGCATACATGGAACACCACCTTTTCATCACCAAGACGGAAGGTCAACTCTCCCGCCTCGACATCTACCAAAGCCTTCCCAGTAGATAGGAAAGGTCTTCCAAGGATAATTGGAACCTCAAAATCCACATCACAATCCAAGATAACTAAATCGGACGGCAATATGAACTTATCAACACAAACAAGGACGTCATCAATAATCCCCAAAGGTCGCTTCATTGACCGGTCCACCATTTGAAGCCTCATAAAAGTTGGACGAGGTTGTCCGATTCCCAAGGACTTGAAGACCGAATATGGCATTAAATTGATACTTGCCCCCAAGTCACAAAGGGCTTTTGCAAAGTCGGCACTTCCAATGGTACATGGGATAGTGAATGCACCGGGGTCCTCAAGTTTCGAAGCCACATAGAATGTAAAATTGCGCTCACTTGATGGGTCATCTTGATTGTCTCACACTCCATTGATCTCTTTTTTGTAACCAAATCTTTCATTAACTTTGCGTATCCCGACATTTGCTCGAGTGCCTCCACCAAAGGCACGTTGATAGTCATACTATTCATCATCTCAATGAATTTCTTAAATTGGTTGTCACCCTTTTTCTTGGCCAACCGTTGAGGATAGGGCGGAGGAGGTCGAGGTAAGGGTGCTTGAGCTTTGGGCACCACCGGCTCGGGCATATCAATCACTTGTTCCCTAGACGGGTTCACGGCCTCTTGTGTTTCTTCCTCAACCTCATGAACATCAATCCGCACATCATCTCTCACACTTGGTTCAACTACATCTTCAACCACCAAAGGTATTTCATTATCTCGTAACTCATCTTCATCCACCGTAACTTGGTTTCCTCTTGAGGCATGCACATCACTGCCTCTTCCACTTCGCGTTGTCACTGCCATCACATGATTATTGTGCCCACCCTTGGGGTTTACTACCATATCACTTGGTAGAGCACCCTTTGGGCGAATATTTAAAGACTGAGAGATTTGGCCTAATTGCACTTCCAAGTTCCGGATAGATGTGTTATGCGAAGCTAATTGGGCCTCGGAATCTTGGTTCTTTTTCATCATTTTCTCGAACATGCTTTCAATTCTCCCCATCTCGCTTCCGAACGAACTCAGACCTTGAGAAGGAAAGGGGGGGGGGGGGATTGTTCGGTTGTTGGTACATGGGGGCCTTTGAAAACCTTGCCCCCGGTTGCCTTGGTTCCCGCCATTGTTCCACCCTCCTTGATTGTTGTTGTTGCCCCAATTATTGTTATTACCATGCCAATTTCCTTGGTTGCCTTGATTACCCCAATTGTTGTTTTGGTTGTTGTTATTCCAATTACCTCCGCCTTGTTGTTGATTGCCCCAATTACCTTGAGGACGCCATTGTTGGTTTGAAGAGTTACCTCTATTCCCTTGATAGTTGTTGACATATTGGATCTCTTCGCTTTGATCATCATAGCACTCATTTGAATAACCACCACCATCATTGTTGTTGTCATATTGTTCACAATTAGCTTGAGGTTGTTGTCCTTTTTGCCTTCTTTTCAACATAGAAACACCTTCCATTGCGTTGACTTGGCGCGGGTTTTGGACTTGTTGCAATTGCGCCTTTGCCAATATTCATAGTTGTTGTAAGCTCGGCGATAGCTTGGCCATGATCGTGCAACTCCTTGTGCAAATGGATGACCGTGGGGTCACCTTCGGGCACGTTTGCTCGGCTTTGCCATGCCGAAGAGGTGTCGGCCATTTCATCAAGTACATCACATGCCTCTTGGTAAGAAAGTTTCATAAAGTTCCCTCCGGCCAATTGGTTCACGATGCATTGATTCGTGGTGTTGATGCCTCGATAAAAGGTTTGTTGAATCATAGCCTCGGTCATATCATTATTAGGGCACTCTTTCACCATTGTTCTATATCTTTCCCATATCTCATGCAAAGGTTCCATTGGCTCTTGCTTGAAAGCTAGAATTTCATCCCAAAGAGCTGCCATATGACTTGGAGAGAAGAACTTGGCAATAAATTTGTCCGCAAATTCATCCCATGTTGTAATAGAATGATTAGGGAGCCTTTCTAACCAATCCAATGCTTTACCCCGAAGAGAAAATGGGAAAAGCCTCAATCTCAACGCATCCTCGGACATGTTTGTCTGCTTGCTTCCCCAACATGTATCCACGAACCCCTTCAAGTGCTTGTAGGCATTTTGATCGGAGGCACCAGTGAAATAACCTCTTTGCTCGAGCAAGGTCAGCATAACATTTGTGATTTGAAAGTTCCCCGCCCGGATTCGGGAAGGAACAATAGCACTGGCATATCCTTAATTTGGTAAAACTCTGGGAGCCACTCTCGGCGGTGCCGGAGGAGGGTCTGGAATGTTGTTGTTCTCATTTGCATTTATATTGACATGTCGGCCTCTCCGTGGAAGTTGAGCTAAGACCTCATCTTGTTCTAGATCCTCTACCTCCTCCCCCGCTATCACATTACCGAGAGGGTCATTTGCATTAAGAGCCATTGTACCTGATTGATCGACACAAACAAAATTAGTAAACAAGAAGGAAAGAGAAGCAAAACACAATTCTAGCTACACAAATAGTCAACACCGTAAGCTCCCCGGCAATGGCGCCAAAAGGTTGATCGCGGCGAACTCAACCTCACACAACGGTAGGAGGAGCGGGCGCTAATACTTTTACCTGAATAGTGGTATCGGGGTCAATTTCCACAGGGGGCTTGGAATGAAGTTGCGTATTTGTTTAGACTAGGAATGCATGTTTGCTCCTAATTGTACTTCTACCATTTTTTGGGTTTTTGTATAATCACTACTATTATCAACTACAAGTTTAAGCTAATTTATGCTAAAAGGGTATGTTCTAAGTTATGATTAATATAGAGAAAGGCACTAGGGTCGTGGCATCACCTAGGTGGTTAACTAACGGGTAGAGGTTACTAATAATAGATTAACATATTTGGGATCAATGTTATAACCGTGCACATTTGTACTCACTCTCACACCTCTCGGTAGAGAGAGCGATTTTGCCCAATTGACTCTCTTGAGATCAATTGGGTAGGCCAATTAGACCAAGCAACTAGGGTTCAAGTAGGGTGATTACTCTCTCGAGGTTTAACCCGTTAATTGGGACTACCATTTCTCATGGATCCACCCCAATCCCTTGTTGGGTCAATTCTGGGGTCATAGACTCTCTTTCTCAAGAAAGGTCAAAATCCACTAAGCTAGAATCAATATTTGCAACCATCAATCCTTAATTAAACCATAAAATTAACCCAAATAACAAACACCCAATATCAATCTATCAGTAAGAAGCAACACCCATTAATTACCCACACTAGGGTTGAGCCACAACCCTAGCTAATGGGTTTAGCTAGACATAATTAAAGCAGAAAATGAAGAAATAGAAGATGAAACAACCATATTAATTAATTGCTAATGCTAAACTACAATAATCTATGATGAAACTAAGCTAAAAATGCCCAAGATAGGCCAAAACATAAGTCTCACGAGTGCAGCAGCTGTCAGTTGTACAAAACTTGACCTAAAAATGGTAAAATGTTCTATTTATAGTGGGCTAGAAAAACTGGACAAAAATGCCCCTGCGGGGTTAGTGCGGACCGCACAAAGATGGCACGCGGCTGCACTGGGTTGCTTGACCTCTGAATCTTGCTCTCTGAAAATGGTGATGCGGACCACACAAAGTTGGGGTGCGGCCGCATGAAAACTGGCGCGGACCGCAAAGTTGTTGTGCGGCCGCATGAAAGGTTTTGCAGCTTCTCTGAACTTCACTGATGCGGGCCGCGTGACCATAGAGTGCGGCCGCATGGGGAGGAGCGCGGGCTGCATGAAGTTGAACGCGGCCGCGTGGTTTGCTTCTGGAATATAATACTCTCTGAACTTATTGGATGCGACCGCATAGCAAAATTTTGCGGCCACATGAGTGAAACGCAAGCCGCATGAATTGGGACGCGGCCGCATTGGGGCATGGCTTACAAGTTCACAGTCTCTGAACTTCTATGGTGCGGTCCGCACCAAGTTCTGAATGTCTTCACTCTACTGATCTTTGGCACTTGAGCAGGTTTCACTCCAATTTGAGCCGATCTTTGACGATTTATCACTTTATAGCTCAAACCTGCAATCAACTGTAATCTGTAAGCTTTTTGGGACTATTTTGTAGCAATTTACACTCAAAGCGCATGCAAGTATGGGTATAAAACATGTTAAAAATCCTACTTATCATGTACCCGTGCTCACTAGGGGTGTGCAGACTCCTAGAGGGCCCCTTACGGACCAAGCACAGTATCAAGTCATCTCGTGGCATAATCACAGAGGCTTTCGGCCTCATATCAACAAGCCACCTCGTGGCGTACAAATCTCAGGCCCTCGGCCTCATAATCATAATCAATTTTTCCTCACAACATAGGCCCTTGGCCTTACTCAGTCAGAATCTTACATCCACTAGGGCAACAGTAAAATATGGTGCTCAGCCCAAAATATCATTTAAAATATAATTTAAGCGTTAAAGTAGAGTAAACAAGGCTGAGTTATAAAAACAGTAGAATATAACATGACTAAGTTCAAGTATAAAGTAAAAATAGTGAGGAAATATCAGTAAAAAATCCCCTAAGGGTTCAAATAGTTGGCACGAGTCCCAAATATGGTATTCAGCCCAAAACATGATGGTAGCAAACAGTTTCCAGTCAAATACGTAGTAAAATAGTCATTCAAGACGGACTAAGTCACAATCCCCAACAATGCACGACCCCACGCTGGTCATCTAGCATGTGTGTCACCTCAATATAGCACAACGATGTGCAATCCGGGGTTTCATACCCTTAGGACAACATTTACAATCATTACTCACCTCTATCCGGTCCAAATCTCTAGCTCGCGATGCCTTTGCCCCTCGAATCGGCCTCTGAATGCTCCAAATCTAACCAAAATCAGTGAAAAACCATCAAACTAAGCTAAGGGAACAAAGCCCACTCGAAAGAAATCAAATTACAATACAAATCCCGAAATTGGCCAAACCCGACCCCTAGGCCCACATCTCGGATTCTGATAAAATTTACATCAATAGACTCCTTATCACTCCCCAAATTCATTCATACCAAAAAGCATCAAATTCCAACCACAAATGACCCCTCAAATCCCAAATTCTAGGTCTCCAATTGCAAGCCCTAGTTTTCAATATTAGGCTTAAATTCCATGATTAATTAGGTAGAATTCACATTTGAATCGAGTATTAAGTCCATGAATCTTACCTCCAAGTGTTTCCCCTTGAATCCCTCTTCAATCCTCTTCAAAAAGCTCCAAAATCGCTTAAAAATGATGGAAATAAACCCTAAAATCGCGGACAAGATGACTATTTAAACATTCTGCACAGGCCTAAATTCCTTCTTCGCGAACACGGTCAACGCCTCACGTTCGCGAAGCACAAACCAACTTTGATTAGATTTACCTCTTATGCGATCACGACCAGCCCCTCACGAATGCGATGGCTCTTCCGCTCCTCCTCTCGCGAACGCGATGAACAAATCAATCTTTAAACCCAGCTGCTCAATTCCCTGTATGCGAACGGGACTCCACCTCGCGAAAGCGATGCACCTTATTACAGCCCTTCGCGAATGCGGAGCCTTCCTTGTGAATGTGAAGGCTAAATCATCTGCCTCCTCAACTAACCCTTCACGAACGTGACTGCCTACTCGCGAACGCGAAGGCCATTTCACTGCAACACTGATCAACAATTTTCTGCAACTCCCAACATCTAGAAATGATCCGATTGACCACCCGAAACATACCCGAGGCCCCCGAGACCTCAACCAAACATGCCAACAGATCCCACAACATCATTCAAACTTGTTCCAACCTTTGGAACACTCAAAACAACATCAAAACACCAAATTTGTATCGGATTCAAGCCTAAGAATTCCAAAATCTTCTAAATTACACTTTTGATCAAAAACCCAACCAAACCACGTCCGAATGACCTGAAATTTTTCACACACATCATAAATGACACAACAGAACTACTACAACTCTCGGAATTCTATTCCAATCCCTATATCAAAACCTCACCTATCAATCGGAAAATGCCAAAAATCCAATTTCGCGAATTCAAGCCTAAATTTACCCCGGACCTCCAAAACATGTTTCGATCATGCTCCTAAGTCCCAAATCACCTCCCGAAGCTATCCGAACCATCAGAACTCACATTCGATCTCTCTAACACATAAGTCAATATCCGGTTGACTTTTCCAACTTAAACTTCCTCAAAAGAGACTAAGTGTCTCAAACCTTGCCAAATCCTTTCCGAACCCGAGCACACTAACTCGATCACATATAGAACCGATATACAAAGCAATGAGAAGTAGAAATGGGGGAAACAGAGCGATAACTTATGAGATGACTGGCCGGGTCGTCACAAGTAGCTAGACAATTACAAACTGTAGTAGAAAGAAACTTAGTACTAATACATATTCCGTGCTTATTCTTGTATACTTCTTGCTCAACAAAAAGGGGTGGATGAGCATGGTAAAAACACTTAGTAGGGGAGAAGTTTTTAACATCTTCCTTATCTAATAGGTGTGCTACTTCATTTTCTTCTATGAAGTTATGTCTCAGAATTGGGAGCTTCAGCTGGTGCATTAACAACCTGTATTAAAGAATAATGTTAGAAAGATATTGATTATTTTATATAAGAGCTTGATGATTTTCGTAAAGTCTGTTTCAATTTCCATTTTTGAGGAAATTCATCTCTCTTGCAATCTTCAAACTTTCATGTAAAGCCATTAATTCAGCATGTGTGCATGATGTTGCATGGCATGATTTATGAACACCAACGATCCGGTCTCCATTGCTATTTGAATGCTCCACCTAGACCAGCTGCCATAGTGTTTTGTGAATAAGCACTATCTACGTTTGTGATGACCCAAAAGGTCATCTCGTGTTTAGAATCCAATTCGGGGTTCCGAGACATTCAAAACCTCATCTTACTCTCCTCAATTTGCGTGCACAGTTCAGGCGCATTTCCGGAAAGCCCTTATGTAAAAATTTGAGGAAATTATAATTTTTTTGCCTTTAAAAGTGATTTTAGTTAACTTCGGTCAACATTTTAAGTGAACGGATCTGGACCCGTATTTTGGCGGTCCGGGAAGGTCTCTAGTAAAATATGAAACTTGGGTGTATACCTGGAATCAAATTCCGAGGTCCCTAACCCCAGTAATAAATTTTTGTTAAAAATTGTTAAACTGAAAATCTAAGGATTTAAAAAAAATGAAGAATGCTTGATCATATTGGTATCGGGCCTGTATTTTGGTTCTGGAGCCCGGTACATGTTTAATATAATAATTCAGTCATATCTGTAAAATTTGATAAAAAACGGGATCGATATTCAGACGTCCGGTTGTGAAAATAGGAATTTCAAGCGTTCTTAACGATTTCATGTGTTTTGTTATTAAATCTGTGGTTTTTGATGTTATTTTGACGTTTTGATCACACGAGCAAGTTTGTATAATGTTTTAAGACTTGTGTGCATGCTGGGTTTGGAGCCCCGAGGGCTCAGGTGAGTTTTGGATAGGCTACATAGTGTTTTGGAACTTAGGAAAAATTGCTGGTATGACTGAACCTGTTGCAGGACTCTGATCTCGCAATTGCGAGATCAGGCATCGCAATTGCGAACCCTGCATGTTTTGCTTTTGGGGGGCTTTTATCCCAATTGCAATCATAAGCTAGGCCAGGCAGTCTTCGCAATTGCGAAGACTTCTTCACATTTGCGAAGTAAATTTGGGAAGGCCAGTGATCGCAAATGCGATCATTTTATCGCATTTGCGGAGGTTCCTATTCGCAATTGCGAACATACCTTCGCAATTATGAAGGCAGCAGAAGTGTTAGGAACTTTGAATTTGCTATGGTTCTTCGCATTTGCGAGCTTCGCAATTCCGAAGCTCATGTTGCAAATACGACATCTACAGCTGTGTAAAAGTGGCTTAGATGGAATTTTTTTATTCATTTTCCAAATTTTCAAAATCTAAATTTCAAGAGGCAATTTTCCAAAGGCTAGTTCTTCCCCAAATCATAGGTAATTGATCCTTAACTCTTTTCTTTCAATCTATTACATCTTCTTACAAGTTTTCATCCTAGAATCTAGGGTTTTTCATGGTGGAATTGGATGTTTTGGGTAGAACTTAGGAATTTCGAAATTTGGGGGTTTAGACCTAAAATTGGCGGATTCCAAAACCAATTGTATATCCGGGCTCAGGGGTAAATGGTTAATCGGGTTTTGGTCCGAACTTCGAGTTTTGACAAAGCGGGCCAGGGGTCGATTTTTGACTTTTTGGGGAAAATATTAGGAAACCTATAATTATGTATTGGAATTGATTTATTTGGCAATAATTGATATTATTAAGTTAATTATGACTAGATACGGGTGGTTCGGAGGTGGAAACTAAGAGAAAACTGTGTTTGAGGTTTGAGTTCGGCCGTTGAATTGAGGTAAGTGTTGTGGTTAACCTTAGCTTGAAAGATTAGGTGTTGTTTCCTTATTTGCAATATGTTTGGTTGTTGAGTACGGCATATAGGTGAGGTGACGAGTACCTATTGCCACGCCCCTTTTTTCCTCGTGGAGTCCAAGTTTCGATATTCATTGGGAACAACTCGTTTCCTTTTGGGAATTGGGTATTTGAAGAGTCGCCACCTAACGAATTAAGGCGAGTTAGGGCACCTAGAGCAGTTAACTCATATAACTAGTTTGCATTACCAGAGATTAGGGTAAGGGCTCGAAATAACCTTGAGGGGAAGGTGTGAGGCACCCCTCGCGGTCCACAACGTTGGGTCGCGACCGAACTCAGTTATGTGAATTAGTCATTTAACAGGTAAGCAATCTAAACACACATTTGTAAATAAAGGAAGTTTAGGTAGTCTGAGCACACATATGTAAATAAAGAAAGTTTAACGAATAGGTAGTCTAAGCACACATATGTAAATAGAGGAAGGGAAGTCCTAAGTTGGTTAGCCTATAGAATCATATCTGTACAATACCCGGTAAGCCTTCCTCAAATAGAGGGGTTACACATGGCATTAGCACACAGGTCATCATATCCTTTTAACTACCCATTACCCTCCCCTTAGTGGTTATATAAGCGATTTTAATTAACGAACTCTAAGCGTGCTTTACCCGTCCCTTCGTTGTGGTCCTGTAGGTATTTAGGACCTCTAAATTTAGGTAGTACTAGACCCTCATAAGGTGTTTAAAAGGTAAAATATAAGCAACAACAAATAACATATAAGACTGTTAAATAGGGAAGCAATTAAGGGGCTCATATTTACCTCCACACATAAACAAACAAGTAGCACGTCTCAAACAGCAGATTTTAAAGAATTTCAGAAGGTCCTAGAATAGGATATCTAGGTGAGCATCACAAACATAGAATATGCAACATTTTTTTAAAACGAAGTGATATAACCTGATCAGTTTGCCTACTGATTTTAGAAACTGTTAAACCTGAACAATTTTACAAACACAACACCATTTCGCAGTTTTTATGAAGCTCTTAATTACCTAAGGCTTGCCTAGGTGTGGATCTGTTGTACACCTATAAACATGCTGTCTAAAATAGAATTTTGGGAATTAGTCAAATAGCTTGAATTTTATTAAATCCTATAGGCATGTTGGTCTAGGTGTTGAATGTTACAAAAAGCTGATTTCATGCATATTTATACTAGAACATGATATCTATGTGTTGAGGCTGTCTTTAAACCTATTTATAGATAATTATTCATTTAAGCGACATAGATACGATTTAAATCAAATACAAACAGAGTCCTAAGGAAGGATTTCTAATGCACAGAGAGAGATGGTCATTTTATTAAGCATGATTACAGCGGTGACTTTAACAACAAATTTCTCGGTGATTATGACTTGTGTAGAAACAGAGTTTTCGTGATAATAGAATGATGAGAATATAACATGTTTTTTAATATGCAAAATCAGTAAACATGATTATCCTAAGGCAGGATATCCAATAAACAGATTTATAGCATTGTTTTTAATACAAATAGGCATAACAAACCTAGAGGCATGATATCTATTGCATAATATAAACCTAAAGCATGATTTCTATTTCAAATCGGCATAATATAAACCTAAAGCATGATTTCTACTGCAAATCAACATATATATAAACCTAAAGAATGATTTCTACCTAGTTTCCCAACAAAATCGTATAGGAACCCTCCTCTTTTTAATAATTACCCCAATATCTATTTACAAAGAATATTATTACAGACTAGGACTGAATGAATTATATAAATAAATGTAAACTATACTATAGGGAGCCTGAATTAGGCTCAAAGTAAACCTGGGGATGGCAAGCCTTCAAAAATAGTCTCAGATGCCAAGAATCTCACAGCCAATAGTGTGTCCTAGTGTGTTAAAGTTCCCTAAGGACCTCAAGGATCCCGGGCAGTGCTCACACTAAGACCTTTTCTCAAATAGAGGATTGGTTATGTGCAGTGTAGAAGGGCCAACCCTAGTGTGCCAGAGTTCAGAAGAATCTCATGGATTCCTAAGCAATACACACACTGGAGGGGCAGAACCTAATAATCTAAGAGTAAAGTGAGAGTGCTTGACATAGTTTTGAAAGACTTAGTAAAACAGTGTACAGACAATTTTAGAAGTGAAAAGATTTTCAGAAATAGAAACAGTTTTCATGAAGATGCTCGGGGTGAAAATAGTCTTGGAATCGATTCTTAAAAGAACAGACATACAGTCACACAAATGTAGAGTGCACAGACTTACAATCACTCAGCAATCAGCTTTACAAATAGGGGTCAAGGGGGTTGGGAACATAGAGAGTTCGAATACATAAATAGAGTCTAGGGCATATGGAGCAACAACTGTACAGAACAAACAGGAATCCACTAGTTCAGAGACTTAGCAAGTTAGTCATGATAAGAAGTAATTAAGACATAGGCATAGAATGTAGTGAAATAGTCATGCTGAAGACAAAGTGTTTACTAATTAGGATCAACCAAGTACATACACAACTAAGTTATCGACATGATCACACCAATTAAAGAGAGTAAACAGAGGCTAAATAAATATGTTGGCCAAGTATCAAACATACAAGTGATACCTAGACATACTGATTGCACATTTGAACAGAGGAGGATAGAATTTAGACATGCTGAGTAAAGTAGTAAACATGAAGATAAAATAAATACATAGCAAATCGAACTAGTGCAAAACATGGAACACATAGAGTTTGAGTTTCAGAATTGAACTGGAGATATACCAGTTAGAGAAACAAAGTGCAGAATGTAAAGCAAGTGTAATTCCACTGTCTAGCCTTGGCTTTCAGCCGACTGGACCAACAGTTAGCACAAGTAACAAAGAAAGAAGAGAGATCTTAAGTGTGTGTGTGTGTATTCTAAACTTAGTTCGTCTGTTGGGAGGTAAAAATAAGAGTGTATATATACCAGTTTAAGAGTAGCACAAATAAGGTAAAAGAATCAACATTCAGTCAATTAAAGAAATCACATAATCCAATCACATAAGGATTCGGAATAAACCCCCTTAATTAGGGGTAATTGATTAACCGTAACAACAAGGGTTTAATTAAGGCAAGGAGTCTAGACCATACCAAATAAGGAATAAGTAAGAATCCCAAAGTTATACGGGCAAGTAATTAAGGCAGATATGAACAATTAAAGTTATAAACAAGGAAACAAATAAAGTCTATGCATACGAATCTTTAACAGAATAAAGCAATCAGTAAAACTTTCAAAAGAATACTGATTTTCGGAAAGAATACTCAACTTCCATAAATAGAAATCAGACTAAGTAAAACCTCACAGAAACATAGAACTTAGTCGGAAAAAGCAGGTTCAAACCCTAACAGAGATTAATTAGGGAAAAAACCACAAAATACTGAATTTAACAAAGAAAATGTTTAAGTCCAAAAGACAGAGTAAATTAATACGAGTGGTAACACGAAAAGACCCAAAATCGAAGCAAAGATTGGAAAAATCAGTATATTACATATAATCAATTAGGGTTAGAATACTCTTGCAAAAATCAGTCAAGAAGGTGAAAGAATAATTGATTAAACAATTAGAAGTCAGAAAAACCTTTGATAAACAATTTGGGATGAACCCTAGTTTAGGAAGAGCGATAAAAGTTGGAATAGTTAATTAACCCAGAAAAGTTTAATGGAAAACACATAATAGTGCTCGAACCACCCCAGATCTATACATATTTGAGAAGGATCGATAGTAACGGACTAGGTTTTTTCAGAAAAGTAGTATAGATGAGAGAATAGGTCAAGAACCTATAGATTCGTAACAAAATAAAGAGAAGTTCATACTCACAGTCGAAAAAATGGCCTGAGACAGGCTAATAAACGAAGTTTCAAACCAGAACCAACTAGGTTCTTTGAGATATTCTCAAGGATACAAGAAATCAAAGAGCCATGGCATGTAGAGGGCCAGGGCTGGTTGGAGAAGCCATGGAAGCCACAAAAGGTGGAGGTTTATGCCGGTAACGGCGCTTAGAATAAGGGTTAGGTCGAGAGAGTTTGAGAGAAGAGGGAGATGATGACGGCGGGTGAGGGAGAGCACGAGAGGGTTTGGGGGGGGGGTTAGGTCTAGGTTTAATTAAGGAAAGTGGGATTGTGGACCGTTGATCTGAATGATCAACTATCAGGATTGAATGGGGGTCTTAGGTCGGGCAGATGTGTATTTGGGCTTAAGGGAATTGGGCCAATTTTAGAGGGGTTTTTGGGCTGGCTTAAAAGGGATTAGATCTGAAAAATAAAGGGGATGTTTGTTAAATACCCAAGTAATTGAATAAAAATTATTTTATAAATTAATTAACAATTAAAAAATAATTTTCATGCATAGAAGTGTTTTAAAATAATTATTCGCTATTTTTAAAAATACAAGGGACCATTCTCTGGTAAAATAATGCAATAATGTGTGCATGGGCTATAATTGCAAAGCTATTGTAATTGTAACCAAAAAGTGTAAATCTAGCCATTTGTGAAATAATTTGAACTTAATATGACTATAAATGGAAATATTAAATCATGAAATGCTATAAAGTCATTTGTGATGCAATTTTGTAATTATTTATATAAATAAAATACTTGGATAAATTAATTTTAAAATGTACAATTTATGGAAAAATATCAATCGATGTTAATGCATAGTTTTGAAGATACATATGCACTTAAAAAGTATTATAGGGAAAAATTCGGTATCAACACCTATATGTTGTCGTCAAGTTATAGCATGCGAGTGAGTTTTATACTTGTGACCATTGTATTCTATATTCGTATTGTTCATGCTTAAACTGGCTATTCTTCATGTTAAACAAATCTTATCATGTTTTACTGGAATTAGATATCGGTTGAGTATTGACTCATGTTGAAATTACATTGTGAAATTTAACATTGAAACAAGGTTGGTTATTGATGATTTCCCTTTCCGGGTTGTTATTGTTCTATTGTTTGGGTGAGGAAGAGTGTAAAGCTCGAAGGGTGATGTCGTGCAATATTTTGTGAGTGAGTGATAATGTACGAAGGGTGATGTCGTGCCATATTCTTCGAGTGTTAATGCACGAAAGGTGATACCGTGCCATATTCTGTGAGTGTTAATGCACGAAGGGTGATGTCGTGCCATGTTATGAGAGAGTTAATGCACGAATGGTGATGTCGTGCCATTTCCATTATTTTTATGGTAAGGACGAGAGTAAAAACATGAAGGGTGATTTCGTGCACATGTTTTACTATGTTATTACTTTAGTTGGTGCAAAGCATGATATTTACTATGTTTCTTTATTGTACTATTTTCAGGACTTGATATTTCCCCTCAGCATGTTTCCCCCCTTCCCTTATTATCTGTTAAATTTTCGTTTGTTGTTATTTTCTCGTATATGAATTAACTATACAGGTTCATGTTATTGTCGTGTCCTAGCCTCGTCACTACTTCGCCGAGGTTAGGCTCGGCACTTACCAGTACATAGGGTCGGTTGTACTGATACTGCACTCTGCACTTTCTGTGCTGATTTTGGTACCAAACCTTATTGATCATAGTTGGGTTGCTGCCTTCAGTCCATCAGGAGACCCAAGGTAGATCTGCCGGCGTTCGCAGACCCTGGAGTCCCCTTCCATTTGTCCTAGTTTCACTGTTTTCTTGTATTTAGAGAATAGATGTATTTCCTTTAAACCAGTATTTTTAGTAACTCTTAGAGGTTTGTGGATTGTAACAGTTGATTTTGGGTAAAGGTGTTGAGATATTTGAGTAATTATAACTTCCGTATTTTATTAAATTGTTATTTTTAAATTATTGTCATTTAGTGAATTTCCTAAAGAAGTAGTGTATTTGGATTTTTATAGGTTGGCTTGCCTAGCAATCATTTGGTTAGGCGCCATCACGATCCCGACGCTAGGAAATCTGGGTCGTGACAAGTTGGTATCAGAGCACTAGGTTGCCTAGGTTTCACAATTCACGAACAAGCTAGGTAGAGTCTGAGGGATCGGTATGGAGATGTTTGTGCTTATGCCTCAGAGGATACAAAGTTTAGGAACAAACTCACTTCTATTCTTCTCTATCGTGCGATTTGATTTCTCAATGCTAATCAAATTTTCTACTCTTGTTCTTTTGCAGATGGCGATAACACGTACCGCTTCATTAGCTGATTAGCAGCCCGAGCCCCCAGTGGCAGCTCTTCTGAGGGGCAGAGGATGAGGCCGAGGCCGTGCCTGAGGCCGAGGCAGGGGCAGGGCTTAGCCCAGAGCTCGAGCAGCAGCACCAACGGCATAGCCTTAGGTAAAGTTTGATGAGGAGGCTCCAGCCCAGGTTGTTCAAGTAGGACCAGCTTAGGTCCCAGAGGGGGTTCATAACCACCCCAGTGCTTCCGGATGCTTTGGTCCGTCTAGTGGGCCTTATGGAGAGCGTAGCTTTGACTGACACATTTCCTGTGGCACCAGCCGTCTCTTGGGTTGGGGGAGGAGCACAGACTCCCGCTACCCACACTCTGGAGCAGATGGCTCCTCAGTTTCAGACTCTAGCAGCTCAGCTAGTTGGAGTAGTTCAGCCAGCTATTACGGCATAGGCCGCAGGTGGATCAGACATGTCTTCTGAGGCATTGTTGAGGTTGGACAAGTTCACCAAGCTTTCCCTGGTTAATTACAGCGGGGCAACTTCTGAGGACCCATAGGATTATCTTGACTGCTGCCATGAGGTGTTGCGGAACATGGGGATAGTGGAGACTAATGGGGTAGACTTTGCTGTATTCCAGATGATAGGGTCCACCAAGAGATGGTGGAATGATTTTGTGTTGACTAGACCAGCTGGGTCGCCTACCTTGACTTGGGACCAGTTCTCTCAGTTATTTCTCGAAAAGTTCCTTCATGTTACTTAGAGAGAGGACTATCGTAGGCGGTTCGAGCATCTTCAGCAGGGTTATATGACCGTCACTCAGTATGAGACTAGGTTTATTGATTTGGCCCGACATTCTCTTCTTATACCTCCTACCGAGAGAGAGAGAGAGAGGGGAGGAGGTTTATTGAGGAACTCACTCAGCCCATTAGGTTGCAGATAGCTAAGGAGACAGGGAGAAAGATTTCTTTCCAAGATGCGGCCAATGTGGCTAGGCAAGTTGAGATGGTTTTAGCTTAGGGGAGTGGTCAGGGGTCTGACAAGAGGCCTCGTCATTCTGGTAGGTTTAGTGGTGCCTCATTTGGAGGAAGGGATTCTTTTGGTAGAGGCCATACTCCCAGGCCATTTCATTCAGCGCTTCAGGCGTCTCACGGTGCTTTAGGTAGTTGTGGCTCTCATGTGTAGTATTCTGATCAGCTACCCTACAATAAACCACCAACTCCTATCAATGCACTTCCGCTGCAGAGTTTTCAGGGTGGTTACACAGGCCGTTAGGGTCAGTTTCAGGGTCATCAGTCTCAGCAGCCGGGGTCTTATTATACTTGTGGCAATCCGAGGCGCATCGCTAGGTATTGCCCTCGAGCATCGAGCAGTTCTCAGCATCAAGGTTCTCGTGCCTAGTTCCGGCACCGGGTGTTCCACCGCCCGCTCAGTCAGGTAGAGGTAGGGGTCAAACATCTTGAGGTGGAGGTCGAGGTATTAGAGGTGGAGATTAGGCCACTAAAGGTGGAGTCCATCCAGTAGGAGGCCATCCTAGGGATGCCGTTCAGAGTGGTGGGGCTCAGCCCCGAGGCTGAGGTATCTGATGCCATTATCACAGGTACGGTTTCAGTGTGCAGTAGGGATGCCTCAAGTATTATTTGACCCAGGATCTACTTATTCGTATGTATCATATTACTTTGCTTTATATTTGGTTGTGCCTCAAGATTCTTTAAGTGTTCCTGTGTATGTGTCTACACCGGTGGGTGATTCTATTGTTGTAGGACGTGTCTATCGTTCGTGTATGGTTATTATTGGGGGTCTTAAGACTAGCGTAGATCTTCTACTTCTCGCTATAGTTGATTTTGATGTCATTTTGGGGATGGATTGGCTGTCACCTTATCATGCTATATTAGACTGTCACGCCAAGACCGTGACCTTAGCATTGTCAGGGTTACCTCAATTAGAGTGTAGAGGGACTCCTGGGCATTTTACCAGTATGGTTATCTCTTATATGAGGCTCAGTGTATGGTCGAGAAGGGGTGTTTGTCTTATTTGGCTTATGTTCGTGACTCCAATGCGGAGGTTCCTTCCATGAATTTCCAGGGGTATTTTCTGCAAACCTGCCAGGGATGCCACCTAATAGGGATATTAACTGTTGCATTGATTTGGCTCCGGGCACTCAGCCCATTTCTAGTTGTTCGTGAGTTTCCAGGGGTATTTTCTGCAAGCCTGCCAGGGATTCCACCTGACAGGGATATTGACTTTCTAAGTAATATGATTTTCTAAGTAATAAGAAAACAGGGATTTTCTAAGTAAGCTATCAGCTCAGCGAAAGATGTTGGTGCACTCCATTTGCTACGGAGTTGCTTGTTGGGTTAATATGATTTAGACTTGTATTGTTTGTTGGCCTTTATGAAAATTATGTATTCTTAGAGGCTCGTAGACAGATGCCATGTACATAAAAGATTGTATGGCCTTGTCGGCCTATGTTCAGTATATGAGTGGTTATTTTAGTCTTATAGGCCCATATGTCATATGTATAGGTTGGTATCACATGTTGTATTCTACTTATCTCACGACAGCCTTCCAACTCAGTTATCTATGAAAGTATGAAATAAAAAGATACGTTATGATAGTACTCAGTTGAGTAAGGTACCGAGTGACCGTCGCGGCCCATCAGTTTGGGTCGTGACAACAGTCTCCTGCCGCCCGCACTCCTGAGCAGCGGGTTCAGGTTGAACAAATCTTAAAGGTTATACTGGTACCGCCTGTGGCCCCAGTTCAACCCGAGGATAGGGCAGCGGCATCAGAGGATGAGCAATGGATGCTTGAGAGGTTCAAGAAGTACAAGCCTTCTGTATTTAGTGGTTTAGCATCAGATGATGCCCTGGGATTTCTGGAAGAGTGTTACCGTATCCTCCGCACTATAGGTATATCAGGATCGAGTGGGGTTTCTTTCACTACCTTCCAGCTTCGAGGAGCAGCCTACCAGTGGTGGCGTATTTTTGAGTTGGATAGTCCACCTAAGGCAACATCTCTTACTTGGACTCAGTTTTCAGACATGTTCCTGAGAGAGTTTGTCCTTTAGAGCCTTAGGGACGTGTGGCACACAGAGTTTGAGCATTTGCGCCAGGGCACTATGACTGTTTCGGAATATGTTGTCCGTTTTATTGACTTTGCTAGGCATGCACCAACCTTGGTTGCTACAGTTCATGAGAGAGTTTGCTAGTTTATTGAGGGGTTCATTCCCAGCATCAGATCTAGCATGGCTTACGAGTTGGAGATGGATATTTCCTATTAGCAAGTGGTGAGCATTGCTAGAAGAGTAGAGGGTATGCATGCTCGGGATAGAGAAGAGAGGGAGGCCAAGACGTCTCGAGAGTCAGGCCATTATTTTGGTGCCCATGCTCCAGCTGCAGTTCATCATGGTTGGGGTTATATTAGTTGCCCCATTCATTCAGCTCTTCTAGCGGCCAGTGATATTCCAGCTCCTCCTAGACCTCAAGAGCCTTATTATGCACCTCGAATATCTAGTGCGCCTCTTGCGTGGGGTGTTTTAAGCGATCAATCCAACAGATATGGCTTGAGCCAGTCACAACCACCACATCCTCCCAAGCTTGTTTTGAGTATGGTGACACACGCCATATGGTGAGGGATTGCTCCAGACTTAGGAGGGGTGCACCTCCACAGACTTCTCTGCCACAACGTGCCCCGCAAAGTTCCTAGGCTATGGTTACAGCACCAATTGCTACCCCACCTGCTCAGTCAGCTAGAGGTAGAGGTCAGGGAGATAGTGGTCGCCCTAGAGGGGAAGGACAGGCCAGATATTATGCCCTTCCTACCCGTACCGAGGTTGTCACCTCTGATTCTATCATCACAGGTATTGTCCTAGTTTGTCATAGAGATGCATCGATTTTTTTCGATCCAGGCTCTACTTATTCTTATGTGTCCTCTTATTTTGCCCCGTATTTGGGTGTATCTCGGGATTCCTTGAGTTCCCCTGTTTATGTTTCTACTCCCGTGGGAGATTCTCTTGTTGTGGACCGTATTTATCGGTCGTGTTTGGTTGCTCTTAGTGGTTTTGAGACCAGAGCCGATTTATTATTACTCAACATGGTAGATTTCAATGTTATCTTGGGCATGGACTGGTTTTTGCCCCATTATGCTATTCTTGATTGTCACGACAAAAACGTGACACGGGCTGTGCCAGGTGTACTGTGAGTGGAGTGGAGGGGTACTTTAGATCACACTCCCAGTAGAGTTATTTCTTTCCTTAAGGCTCAATGAATGGTTGAGAAGGGGTGTGACACGTATCTGGCCTATGTGAGAGATGTTAGTTTTGATACCCCTATAGTTGATTAAGTCCCAGTAGTACGGGACTACCCTGATGTGTTTCCCGCTGATCTTCCGGGTATGCCACCCAACAAAGATATTGATTTCGGCATTAATTTGTTGTCGGGCACTCAGCCCATTTCTATTCCTCCTTATCGTATGGCTCCTCCTGAATTGAACGAGTTGAAAGAGAAGTTGCAAGAATTGCTTGAGAAGGGTTTTATTCGGCCCAATGTATCACCTTGGAGTGTTCCTGTCTTGTTTGTGAAGAAAAAGGATGGTCCTGTGGGTATGTGCATTGATTATCGTTAGTTGAACAAAGTTACAGTGAAGAACCGGTATCCTTTGCCTCATATTGATGATTTGTTTGACTAGTTACAGGGTGCCCGAGTGTTTTCTAAGATTGACTTGCGTTCATGTTACCATCAGTTGAAGATTCGGGAGCCAGATATCTCGAAGACTGTTTTAGGACTCGGTATGGTCATTACGATTTCCTTGTTATGTCACTTGGGCAGACCAATGCCCCAGCAGCCTTCATGCATTTGATGCACAGTGTGTTCCGTCCATATCTTGGCTCGTTCCTCACTATCTTTATTGATGATATTCTGGTATACTCTCGGATTCGGGAAGATCATGAGCAACACCTGAGGATAGTTGTTCCGACTTTGAGAGAAAAGAAGTTATATGCAAAGTTCTCGAAATGTGAGTTTTGGTTGGATTCCGTGGCATTCTTGGGTAACGTGGTATCGAGTGAGGGGATAAATCTGGATCTGAAGAAAGTGGAAGCAGTGTAGAGTTGGCCTAGATCATCCTCAGCTACAAAGATCACAGTTTTCTTGGCTTGGCGGGTTATTACTGTTGATTTGTTGAGGGGTTTTCATCTATTGCAGCACCTATGACCAGGCTGACCTAGAAAGGTGCTCCATTCCAGTGGACGGAAGAGTGTGAGGAGAGATTCCAGAAGCTCAAGACAGCTTTGACTACACCCCCAATTTTGATATTACCGACAGGTTCAGGGTCTTATACTGTCTATTGTGATGCCTCAAGCTTGGCCTTGGAGCGGTATTGATGCAGGACGGTAGGGTGATTGCCTACGCATCAAGAAAGCTGAAGGTGCATGAGAAGAATTATCATGTCCATGATCTCGAGTTAACTTCTATTGTCCATGCCTTAAAGATCTGGCGTCATCATTTGTACGGTGTTCCTTGTGAGATCTACACTGATCGCAGTATCTGTTCAAGTAGAAGGATCTTAATTTGCACCAGAAGAGGTGGTTAGAGCTGCTGAAGGACTATGATATCACTATCTTGTATCACCCGAGCAAGGCCAATGTGGTGGCCGATGCTTTGAGTCGTCAGGCGGAGAGTTTGGGGAGTGTTGCTTATTTACCAGCAGCGAAGAGGCCCATGGTAATGGATGTTCAGGTCTTAGACAGTCAGTTTGTGAGATTGGATCTTTCGGAGCCCAGTCGTGTTCTAGCTTGTGTGATTTCTGGGTCTTCCTTATTTGATTGTATCAGGGAGCGTCAGTATGATGAACCTCATTTGCTCGTCCTCAAGGACAAGGTTCTGCACGGTGATGCCAGAGATGTGACTATTGGTGATTACGAGGTATTGAGGATGCAGGGTCGGTATGTGTACCCAATGTTGATGGGCTTCGGGAGTTGATTTTAGAGGAGGCCTATAGTTCGCGGTATTCCATCCATCTGGGTGCCGCGAAGATGTACTAGGATTTGAGACAATACTATTGGTGGAGGCGGATGAAGAAGGATATAGTTGGGTTCATAACTCGGTGCCTTAATTGTCAGCAGGTAAAGTATGATCACCAGAGATCGGGTAGGTTGCTTTAGCAGATAGAGATTCCGGAGTGGAAGTGGGAGCGGATCACTATGGACTTCGTAGTTGGACTCCCACGGACTTTGAGGAAGTTCGATGCCATTTGGGTGATTATGGATTGGCTGACCAAGTCCGTGCACTTCATTCCTATATCTACTACCTATTCTTCGGAGCGGTTGGCGGAGATTTATATCCTGAAGATTGTTCATCTGCATGGTATTCCAATTTCCATCATTTCAAACAGAGGTACTCAGTTCACATTGTTGATACCCAATTTTTCCCGATATATTTTAAATATGCATAAATGCCTTCAAAATAGCATATATATGTATATATAAGCATGCACAAGGTTTTTATAATTTTTCCCATAAAATTTAAGGGTTTAAATTGATTTATTTTCTCCTCTTTTATTCATAAAATCCCCAATAAATATTTTCCAAATTATTGTTATGATGATTTATTCATTTAATTTCTATACTTATGCCAAAATAATGCTAATATAATTTTTATGTATTTTTATAATCACATTTAGTATTTTTTTAAGCTAAATTGCATATAATTGCAATGTTAGCCCATTTTAAGGTATAATTATATTTATATGCACAAAATTGGTCCCTATATTTTTTTAAATGATAATTATGTATTTTAAATCATTTTTCCACATTAAATTATTTTCCAGGAATTACCTACTATTTATTATAAATTAAAATACGGGAAAATTGGCTATTTAAATAATAGCCAGATTTGGCTTTCAATTTTAGCCAAATTGGACCCAATCCTCAGCCCAATTTTCTATTAAATAACCCGACCCAGACCTTATAAACCCTTACCCAAACCCGAAACCCATCTACCCGTTTGAATCCTGACCGTTGATCTCCCAAATCAACGGTCCACACACACCCTTTCCTTTTTAAATCCTAAACGACCCCCTAACCCTACTCATTTCCACCCCCCTCCCCCTGCCTTCAAATTCTCTCATCTCTCTTCTCTCTCAACCTAACCCTAATCATTCTTCAACTACCTCCTCCTCCTCTGGTCATCTCCGGCGACTACCTTTCAACCCCAAGCCTCCAATGGTCACTCCACCGCCTTGCTCATCATCTCTAAGGCCTTCTAGGGTCCTGGGCCATGCCGATTTGGATCTAAGGTTTCTGTTTTTGTTATTCATGGCTTCTCCGGTGTGATTTTGGGCAAAATCACACCACATATGTTACGATCAGTGAAGTTTACAATAGGTTCTTTCGTTTCTATCTCGGTTTCCTTTGAAACCCTAACTCTCATGTGAATCTCTCAGATCTGTGCTAGTTTTATGCTTTAAGTCTGTTTCTTCCTATGTTTTGCATTATTCTCGAACTTCTTCTGAAAGATCCTCAACTTTAAACCGTTTTACTATCTTTAAAAATTAGGGTTTCTCGGAGTTCCTTCTACACTTGTTTTAACCGATTTTCTTTATGATTAAACCTCTTTCCTTGCTTGTTTTGACGGATCTTATGTTCCTACTGCTTTTTAACTCGCCTATGTTAAAAATCCCTAATTTTTTAAGACCTTCTTTGCTTTGGTTCTGTGTGTTAGCCATGGCTACTTGATTTTGTTATGTTTTTGTTGGTTACTATGCTTCGAATAGGTTTTCTACTGAGTCGTCAACCTACTCATGTCACTTCTGTATGATTGTGTTCATTTTGTTTGTTCATCTCTTGCTTCTTTCTGTCAATATGGCTAACCTTGCATGTTTGCTACGCATGTTCGTTCTTCTCTATTTATATGTTGAAGTACAGAATCATGACTCTCTCTTGATTGATTCTGATTTTCTTAATTTATGGGTTGATTACAAGATTTTCTTATAAAACCCTAAAATTCTACTCGTCTGGTTAAATTGACTGATTCCATTTCCTTATTTGTTGTGGTACTTCATTCTTACTGAATCATTTTCTTAATTGGTATGTTCTGTACTTAGACTCAATCATATGCTCTATACTTTTACTACCCCTTATATGGTAAAAATCAGTCTTTCTCAACTGATTTTCTTTCCTTGGTTATCCCTGTTGGTATCCGTTTAAGCTGTGATCCCTTGATTGTACTAAACCTTTACTTGTTACCTTATTTTTTGCATATTTTCAAAACTATAAATACCCTAAGTCTTTCATTAACAGACATGAACACTTAGTTTTCAAAACTACCTCTCTTACTAAAAAAAATCTTGGCTCTCCCTTTCTCTTGTGCCATTTGCTACTATTAGCCGGCTGCAAGCCAAGGTAAATCATATGTGCTCTCTTGTTATTTCATTCTGCGTACTTCTCTCTTCACTTATATGTCCTAGTTTTAATTTAAAGCCTCAACAACAACATGCTTCTCTTATTGTTTCAGTTTCTCTTTTTTCTATTCTAATTCTACTTGTGGTTCTGTTGTGAAACTTGTAGTTAAGTTACATTATCAACATGTTATTATGTCTCCCCTTCCCTTTAGATTAATGTATTCCCTTAGGTGTGTTTCAAAGCATGCCTTGTCAATTGTCTTTTACTTACTATGTACTTACCATTTTATGAACCCCCAAATCCGTATCCCCCTCTATGTGTTTGTGTTCTTCCTGACTGGTTTGTGATTATGCCAGTGTCAACTATTTCTGAGCATGTCCAAACCAATCCTAAGACCCTTGTTGGGTTATGTGTTTGCAGTCAAATGTCTATGTGTCCCAAACCCCTTGACCCCTGTGTGACTATTAAATTCATTTGGATTCTGTCGACTAGCTGTGTGTGATCCTATCTTAAGGTGTTTAAGCTTTGTTTACTACTCCAACCTCTTTTTCAAAAATCTCTGTTGCTTTACTAATTGTTTTCAAAACAGACTTTCCAATACAGTTTTCAATAAACCCTTTTCAACTTGTCTCCTGCACTTTCACTTTACTCTTAGTCAATAAGTTCTGCCCCCTCTAGTATGTGTACTGCCTTGGGATCCTCTTGAGAGCTCTCTGAACTCTGGCATATTGAGACTGGCCTTTCCACACTACATTGGTTCAATTCTTGGTTGCTAAGTCTAGGTGTAAGCATTGCCCGGGGTCCTTAAGACCCTTAGGGAACTTTGATGCACCTAGACTCTGATTTGTCTATGGAATTGAGGCTTATGAGACCATTGGAGGCTTTGAGAAACTTGGGCCTAATTGTAGGCTCCCTATAGAATAGCTTCTTGATTTTCTATTTTACCTATGTAATTCATTCATTGGCTTATAATAATTTGTAAACTGATATTTGGGGTATCTAGGAAAAGGGTGGGTAGATGCATATTTTAAAGGGGTAATACGGGTAGAAATCCTGCTCTTAGGACCTTATTTTGAAGTCTGACTGCTTGTATAAGTAGAAAATATGCTCATAGGTTTGCTCTTTTGAATTTGATTGCTTTGCCTAATTGAAATCATGCCTATAGGATTTCACTCTTAATTTCGTTTGCATCAGGTAGAAATCATATTCATAAGGTTCTGCATTTGTCATGTTAGAAACCATGTTTATAGGGTCCAAACAATCACGTCTTAAATCAGTTCAAATATAGATGCCATGCCTATAGGATTCAACTCCGATTCAGTTCTAATAAGTCTTTTTGTTCGTTGCTGCAAATCGACTAAAATACGTAATACGCCTAGATAACATGCCTATAGGTATATCTACTCGCAATTTTGTCTGATAATCTAATTAGACTAATAAATCAACTTCATTAGGCCTAGTTCATTTTTAAAACTGGTCTTATTAAGTGTCAAATATTTCCTGAAATAAGTTCTTTCAAAATTACCTCAATTTCATTAGATATCATGCCTATATGTATTAAAGGAGTCTATTTCAAAAATCTATTTGTTTTGCATCAATACAGGTGTAAGCACGTGATTTTTGCCCAATATGAGAATTACTCCCAAAAAATCCAAAAATAAAATGATTTTTCTTTGGTGTGCAATTTTGTGATATTTTGTGATATTTTGAATAATTATTTGTATTTGTCTGTGCGTGTTTATTTGCTAAATTAATAAAAAATACAAAAATATATCGCATTTTGCATGTAGGATTTAATTCTAAAATTGTTAGTAATTAAATTTGTTTTACAAAAATTAAAAATTACAAAAATAGGCATCGTTTGCATTTTTAGCATTTAATGTCCAAATATACAATTTTATGCTTAATTATTAATTAATTGTGCGTTAATTATTATTGGGAGTTAATTTGCGCTTTTATAACTTAATTTAATTCTTAATAATAGTTTAAGTATTTTTATAAATTAGTTTTAGAAGAAATAAAAGAAGAAAAGAGAGCGAAAATATAAAGAAAGTCGGAATTGGGCCTTTTCTTCGATTTCAAGCCACAGGCCCAAAAAATGGCCCAATCTTCCCTACGACCCAGTCCATTTCGAACTGGGTCGACCCAGTCCATAACCCAACACCCCTTATTCATTTTACAAAACAAAACAAAAACTAAAAGAAGAAAACCCTAAAATCTAAACCATCCGCCCCCCCCCCTTTCCTATCTTCTTCTTCTTCCTCCAAAGCTCCAACCAAGCATCCATGGCTGCCCTTTACCTTCTTCTTCGACACACCCTCATCGTCCAAACAGCTGCTGCCCAAGCACTTCATCTTCTTCGTCCACCATTGTTGCTCTAGTTCGTCATCGTTTGATCGAGCTTCATCATTGCTGCTGCTTCACGTCGTCTCCCTTGCTGTGCTGCTGTTCACGTTTTCGCCATGGCCACGATGTTGTGGCTGCTTCATCTTCTCCGAACAAACAACCAAACGTTGCTTCTGTTTCGCGTAAATTATTGCTACTATTTCGACGTTACTCAATAAAGTCGAGTTCAAGCTTTTGTTCGAGCTTTGGTTGATATTTGTCAAAACAGTCCATACATGGTTCGAGTTCGTCGTTGTTCATCTCCGGTTAGTTGTTCTAAATTTTATTTTTGTTCATATTTTTGTTTGATATTTTCCGGATCCAAAATCGTTAAATGATTTAATCCTTGTTTTGTTCGTTGTTCATCATTGAAATAATTTTCTAGTGTGTTCATGTTGTTTGTTAAATTAATTTTCAGATTTCAAAATAGAAGTTTAATTAGTTGTTTTCATATTCATGTCATGTTTGTATTATTGTTTAAGTGAATATTTGTTAGTTTGATGTTTGTTAGATACAAATTGAAATTTAATTAAATATTTCTTCAATTTGTTTCATGTGTTTATGTATTGTTAGAAATTGTTAATATTGTTAAGTTCAAGTTTAAGTTCATAATTGTTTCTTCGTCGATCTTGTTATTTGTTTAAAGAATTTAGTTGTGTTAGAGAAATATGTTGGTTTAATCGTTTAAATCCATCATGTTTGTTGTTTAAAATAGATTTAATTCATGTTCATACTTTGTTTGATTGTTCTTGAATCCGAAATTTGTATAGCTTGATTTCTTGTTTACCATTTGTGATTATTTCTTGAATTTGTCTCATAAAATTTAATATAGGAATTGTTGGTTGTAATATTGTTAGAATTGATTTTAAGTTCAATATGATTGAAGTTAGAAATCTAAATATACTTGTTTGTTGTAGTTGTTGAATCCGAAAATAGGATTGTTTGTTGCTAAAATATTGTTCAATCAAATTTTAGTTTGTTCTTTTTTGTTCAATTTGTGTTCATGTGATTTGTTGTTGAAATGTTGTTAAAATCGTGTTCATGTGATATTGTTGTTATGATATTCATCTGTGTTCATATTGTTGTTTGAACATTGTTAGAAATTGATCATATTGTCTATATTTTGGTTAAGTTTGATTAATTGATGTGTTATAGCTGATGGGTAGTTTGGTAATTTATAGTACTTTCGGGGGTAAAATAGTAATTTGTAATAGGGTCAGAGGGGTAGTTTAGGAATTGTACATTTTGTAATTGTTTATATGAAGCATGGGGGACAAAATAAAATGGGGTGGGTTGTGATATGGTTATTTAATGTAAAAGGGGGACAAGATTTAATTTAAAAGGGGAATCTTGCATTATTTTATGTTAGGCATGGGGGACAAAATGAAATGGGGTGGTGTGATATGTTTATTTAATGTAATGGGGATGAGTGGGAAGATAATGGGTTGGGTAGAGAAAAAGTATGGATTTTAATTAATTGAAAGGTTTATGGGATGGGTTATAAGAAGAAGTCTTGAAATCAGAATAGGGGAATACAGACAGACAGACGGAAAAAAAAAATACAGATAGAGAGGAAAAAATTTGACAGAAAGAGAATAAGAGAGAGAAAAAAAGGTTGAACATTTAAGAGAGAGAAAATTCTGAAAAAAAAAATATTTAAACTTTGTTTAGTTTAAAAAAAATATTCTGCTTTCTTTCATTGTTTGAAATTAGCATTAATAATTGTCGTGTCATCAAAGCTTGAAGCTTTTATTTTTGGGATTAATACTCCACCGGTTTGCAAACTCTGTTCCTGGGTTGTTACTGTTGCTGGATTGTTGCTGTTGTGCTGTATTATTATTACTGCTGTTGATTCTCATCTTTCATTTTCTTTTGCTTCCAAATCAGGTACACAACTGACACGCTGGTTATTGTAATCTGAAATATGAAGTATGAATACGAAAATGAAGAGTTGAAATTCTGAATTATATTTAATTATATTCTGAATTTTATTTGTATGTATAAATTATTTAGCTTGCAAAAATCAGAATCATGTAGATATTTAATACATATAGTGAAACATCGGATGATAGCTTAACGGACGAACTACCTATATATTGCCTAAAAATAAATAAATGGTGTAGTAACTTCGTCTAGTTAATTCGCTATTGTTGGATGATTATCATGTCTCAAAAAACACGTTAGTTTATCAAAATAGACCATTTTGGAACTTGGAAGAATGTTGTTTAATTAAATATTATTGGTCAATTTCAGCCTGTAAATAAATTAAGACATTTTTTTATTTATTTTGTAGAGACAAATTTAATAGAGAATAATGTAGGCATTTTAGGATTGTCTTTTAAAAAATAAATGAGACGAGCCTCGCCGAATAAAAAATACAAAATTCTGGGGCCCTCAATAAATATTTAATTGAGTATTTAGAATTCGGGATGGACTGTTTAGTGAATTCTACAGTCTTACCCATAAATAATAATACGCTAATCGCTTTAGGCACGATTTAATAATAATACATTCTTAAACACGGGTGCGCATTTATGCGACCCAAATCCAAATCCTAAAACATTGAATAAAAATACGTTCCGGATAGCGGGTGCATTTTATGTGACGCAATCCAAAGACATGTTTTTAAACGATGTTCATATTCTTGTAAAAAATAATAATAACAATTATGAAAGCGGTAAAAAGATAAAATTTGCACATAAGTTCATATTTGTATAAAATCAGATAATCAAGCCGAATATAACAGTTGAGCGACCGTGCTAGAACCACGGAACTCGGGAATGCCTAACACCTTCTCCCGGGTTAACAGAATTCCTTATCCGGATTTCTGGTGCGCAGACTGTTAAACAGAGTCATTCTTTTCCTCGATTCGGGATTAAAATTGGTGACTTGGGACACCCTAAATCTCCCAAGTGGCGACTCTGAAATAAATAAATAAATCCTGTTTCGATTGTCCTTTAATTAGAAAAAACTCCCTTGTACCCCCTCGGGTATGTAAAAAGGAGGTGTGACAACAGGCACCAGTATTTTTAGCATATAGGCAAGCCTTAGGGCGTTTTCAAAACTGTATTTCTCTGAAATTGTCTCTGTTGCTTAACATTTCTAACAGGCTTTTAAAAGAATCCCTAGGCAACTACCAGGGTATAACTTCAGAGTATAAAAGGTTTTGTCTGTTTCTGCATATTCACTTAGATATCCTACTTTAGGACATTGATTAATGAAGACTTTAACTGTGCTTGAGTCGTGTTGCTTGTATGTTTGTGTGAGGAGGAAACTTTGAGTTTCTTAATTGCTCCCATTATGTGTGAAAGTCCTAAATGTTTTAATTGTCACCTTAGAGTTTTCACCTTTCTAAACCTTAAGGGTACGTCTAGAATTACCTATAGGTAGAGGTCCTAACTCCCTCCGGGGCCATTAAGGAGGGACGGGTAGCAGCATGCAATAGGAATCAGTTACCAAACACTCGCTTTGCATGACCAATAAGAGAATGGGAAGGGTAGACATGGGATATGATGACTACGCGTTAATGTCACGTGTAGCCCCTCATTGAGGAGTATTTACCGAACATTGCGTGGGGTGATCCTATAGGATAAACAACCTAGGACCCCTCTTTACCAAATTCTCTCTCTTTATTTAAACTTGTTCAAACCATTATCTTGTCACTTGAGTTATCGAACGTACTTTACTTGCAACTTATTTGATTCAACTATTTATATGGACTAATTCGTGAGTATAAGTTCGGTCAGGACCCACAGTTGTGGACAAAAAGGGATGCCTAACACCTTCCCCTCGAGGTTACTTTGAGCTCTTACCCTAATCTCTGGTAATGCAACCAACCCAAGAGTTAATCACTCTAGGTGCCCTAACGCACCATAAACCTTTAGGTGACGACTTTTCAAATACCCAATTCCCAAAAGGAAATAAGTCATTACACCCCGTGAATGTCGAAACCTGGACTCCGCAAGGGAAAAAGGGGGCGCGTCAGCATGGCGACTCTATTGGGGATATTCTTAGGCTTTTACCATAACAAACTTATCTTCTTATGAATTAGTCCAAGCATGCTTTATCTCGTACCCTTCTCCCTTATTTGAATTTAACTGCCTGTTTCTTTAAGAATTTATGATTCTTTATCACTGAAACTGACTTGTCTCCTTGTTTTCCTTTTTCTGTAACTGTCTTTTCAATTATTTAAGTGTTGTATTTATTTTTCCTAAATGAAAATACTTGCCTACATGTTATTAACTGCTACATAAATCATGCTCCACATCATATTCCACTCGTGCATCTCAAATCCTATAGCAACGTTTTAATGAGTGGTTGCGATCTTCCTATGTACTACCCTTAAATTTGAAAAAGGCTTATTTGCGGTAAAACCTATCGATCAGCGATGCAGTCAACAATTTCGTGCCTTCCCCCTCGAGTTGTCCGCTTGAAGGTACCAGTCTAAAACCCCATAGAAATCTTACTATGGTTAAAATTGTGCATACATCATGGTCAAACCTAGTCGGATCAGTTATGTTGTCCATATAATGATCCTTCAAGATAAGCCTTATCCAAAGTCCATCGGGTTTTCCATAATCCCAATGGACGCAACCACATGTTGTGCATTAATTTGGAGAACTAAATGTCGATATGTTGATCATAAATGTATAAATAGTCGAGTCCGGTGAGGATAAGGTCTAACCCTTTCGTTTTGCAGAAAATGAGGAACGAGATCCCCAATTTCGGTATGGTTAGCACGCCCCCACTCTTTCTAGATTGGTGGAGGAGTCTTCCATCAAATGACCAAATCAATGAATGAAAAAAAAGGGCCGCCAAATCTAATGAAAAGCTGGAATATTTGGAATACAACCTGTTGGAATTGGAAGGAAAAGTGAGGAAGAGAGTCACCGACTGCCAGAACGCTGAGGGAAATGAAGGAGGACATTTGGCAAAGGCATTCTTACTGGTGAACCTACGCGAACTGGAGGATTTTATCAACGAGAGCATTCAACCTGAAGGAAGTCCTCCCGAGGCCAAATAGATTAGATTTCCTTGCTTTTCCTAAAAAATGTAATAAGGCCAAGTGCCAGTAGTGACTTATTTTATTATTATATTAGTGTCGTTTTGGGATTCGACTATTTTTATATTATGAAATGAAGCATTTATTGGAATTTGAAGTTCTCCAAAGTTATTTGTCGCTAGGCCTACCTCGGGCACAAAGAGGCTCCCAAATTAGTATACGAATTTATATTTCGCAATATGTGTTTAATTACTGCAAATGTTTCAGAATCCCCACTAACTTGTTACCTTTTTCTTTGTTTATTTATTATTATTATTATTCCCATCCCCATAGGTTGGTTCATCCATACTGGCCTCATCAACATATCATACCAGATCTAGAGGCCCTCCACCTCCTCCTCCTCCAAGCAACACAAAAAGCAGAGGGAAATAAAAGATGGACGACTTAAGTGGAATCCAAAAGGAAAACATTGAGAACGCAGAGACTTCCGATGGCCGTAGTACTCCAGCCCCAAATGACCTAGTTTTGAGACTTGAACAAAAGAAATTAGAACTGCAAGGAGAACTTGAGCAGGTCCACAATTTGGCAAACTTGTCACTCACCCTCAATGTCCCTGATATCCACAAACAAAACGCAAAGAACCCAACACCTCCTAAAAACACACAGTCGCAAAATCCCACCATACCAAACCAATACGCAACTCTACCACAAAATATCAATCCATTACCGATACTAACTCCACCACAACAGTATCAACCAATCCCGTACCTACCAACCACCACTTACCATACTCCCCAAAATACACCACCACTCATTCCTAATCCACAAAACTCCACCAATGACCATCACTATACCCAAGTCCTTGGCACCCATCAGAGCAGCCCCATATACGTGGAAACTGTACCACATTCTACCCAGCCAATCTCCTGTGCACCGGAACCCTTCGAAAAGGACTTGCTTGTTAAGAACATGGCCGAAGAACTCAAGAAGTTAACAAGTCGAGTTCAAGGTATTGAAGGTGATAGAGGAATAGAAGGTTTGAACTATGAAGATCTGTGCATAATGCCCGATGTGGAATTGCCATAAGGGTAAAAACCTCCCAAGTTCGAAATGTTCGATGGTACATGTGATCCCAGGGTTCATCTAAGGACCTACTGTGACAAGCTTGTCAGGGTTGGAAAAGATGAAAACATTCGAATGAAGCTCTTTATGAGGAGCCTTACTAGGGATGCATTGTCTTGGTATATCAGCCAGAATCCCAAGAAATGGTCCAATTGGGCAAGCATGGCATCAGATTTCATGGACTGGTTCAGGTTTAACACAGAAAATACACCTGATGTCTTCTACATTCAGAATCTCAAGAAGAAACCTACAGAGACTTTCCGTGAATATGCTACTCGTTGGAGGTCGGAAGACGCCAAAGTCAGGCCCGCTTTGGACGAAGAATAGATGAATAAATTTTTCGTCAGAGCACAAGATCCACAATATTATGAGAGACTGATGGTCATCGAAAAATCACAAATTCTCTGATATCATCAAGCTCGGGGAAAGGATCAAGGAAGGAATCAAGAGCGGGATGGTAACAAATTTTGAGGCACTGCAAGCCACGAATAAGGCAATCCAATCAGGTGGAATATCGAAGAAAAGAGATGTTGGGGCAGTAATGGTGGCCCAGGGCCCAAAAACGCCACTCACATATCAAACCCCTCTACCCACATACCAGACACCTCCACCCACATGCCAGACACCTCCACCCATATAGCAGATACCTCCACCTACATACCAAACACCTCCACCCACATATCAAGCATCGCCTCCTGTATATCAACCTTCATCTCCCAGATATTCCCAACCAGTCAATGTCCATCATACCTATAATTCCCAACCATCCCACTTCCAATCACCACTAACTCGCCAAAATTATCCAAGACCAAGACCCAACTTCGACCGCAAGCCACCCAGACAATACACCGCCATTGTTGAGCCCATCGACCAATTGTATGAAATGTTAAAGGTTGCATGTTACGTCACTCCTATTCTCACTGTGGCGCTAGAAAGTCCATCCCAACGGGTCAATCCAACAAAACATATGCATACCACTCCGGTATGAAAGGGCACACCACTGCTGAGTGCCGAACATTGAAGGATAAGATCGAGACATTCATTGTCAACAAGGTCATACAAGCGAAGGAAGCCGCACCTAATGTCAGCAACAATCCCCTCCCTAATCATAGAGGTAACGGTGTACATGTTATAGAAACAAATGAGGATTGGGACCCTGAGGGGTCAATCTGGCGTATCCGAGAAGGCGATGACTTTGCAGTAACACTTACTCCTATCGTGGTTCAGACTCAAGCATCTATTGATGTTGAGGTAACTGCATCAGTTCCATTCGAGGTGAAAGTAGCTCTACCCGCAGCCACCTCCACTCCTTTTGAAGTAGAAGTGGTCACACCTTTTACTGTGACAGTGTCAACCACACCCCCATTCAACTCAAAAGTGATACCCTAGGATTATGTTGCCGAGGCTCGGCGAAAAGGGAAGACTAAGATAGAGGAATCTAACGCCGCGCAAGGGATGAGTAGAACTGGTAGAGTCTACACACCTGAACACCTGGGAGGTTCGAGTAAGGATGCCACTGCTAGGCAACCTGTCATTGAGACCGGGCCAGATGATCTATGGCAAAAAGTATAGGCGAAAGAGTATTTTGTTGTTGATCACCTGAACAAAGTACCTGCTCAGATATCTAACCTGTCATTATTACAGAATTCAGAGGCACACAAGAATGTCTTGATGAAAGTACTGAGCGAGGCTTATGTACCCAATAATATCACCGGTGGAGAAATGGCCAACATGGTCGGTCAGGTGCTGGAGAGCCATAAGATTATCTTCCACGAAGGTCTGAATCATAATCGAGCATTGCACATTATGGTACAATTTGAAGACAAGTTCATTGTCAGGGTCCTGGTTGATGGAGGTTCGAGTCTAAACATTTGTCAATTGTACACCTTGAAAAGGTTGGATAAAGGTTTCCATGAAATACGGACCGGAAGTATGAATGTGAAAGCTTTCGATGGGTCCCAGAGTGCCACAATCGGGGAAATCAACCTTTGCTTGCAAATGGGGCCAACTTGGTTCGATGTTGAATTCCAAGTGCTTGACATACCAGCCTCATACAACCTTTTGTTGGGCCGCCCGTGGATCCATGCTGCTGGAGTCGTGCCCTTCACACTACATCAAGTTGTAAAATTCAAATAGAACCGTCAGGAGGTAATCATTCATGCAGATAGGAGTAACCCTATCTACACTAGTCAAACCATCCCGGCCATTGGACATAGAAGAAGGCTAGAAGGGGAGACCACATTGAATGGGTCAATGCCGTCGAGAAGGACAAGTGGTGGAGTAACAAAATAGAAAGCATACTAGCATAGTCTGGATACGAACCCGGTAAAGGGTTGGGAAAGAACCTCCAAGGTATCACCAAGCCGATACGGCTGAAAAATCACGGTACCGCCTTTGGGCTCGGGTACCAGTATACATGGCAAGAGTATAGGTAGTGGTTGCCTCCATGGAGTGGACCGTATTACCCTCTTGAGCAATCGGTAACCTGTTTGGAACAAGCTTTCCATCAGGCGTACACAATATGGGGAACTGCTGAAGAAGAAGCACTAGCTGGGTTGAAGGATTTGTTCTTGGAAGATGAGGATATAGAATGCAGTGCCATAATTGAGGAGGAGGAGGAAGAAGGCCTCTCCATTCTGACTGTGGCAAAGGGAGCTGCTCTCAAAAACCGGACCGCCACACCATCCCGAGCCCGCCGAGTCCTTGGGTAGCTTGGCAGAATTTATAGCTGTTCTAGGCATTTAAATTTTTTAGCAATTTTGTTTTAAGATTTTCTTTGTTTCAAATAAATGCACGATCCACCGAGCCAAGCATTGTTCGAATAATTTTCTCAGTTTTAATCAAACATATTTATCCTTCATCATTATTCGTTACTATTTTTATACTTTCCCTTTATAGTGTTATTATTACTTTCCCTGATGAACCGGTGACTATGAAATGTAATGAGGCAATGCAACATGAGAATAGTGACTCAGAGGAAGAAGATGAGATACCCGGGGAAATTGTCAAAGAAGTTAAGAATTTTGAGAACAAGACTAAATCCAACTTGGATGAAATAGAAACACTAAATTTGGGAGACGTCGAGACTGTCAAAGAGACCCGCATCAGCATTCATTTGTCACCAATAGAGAAGGAAGAGTACATCCGTTTTCTAAAAGAATATGAGGATATCTTTGCATGGTCGTATGACGATATGACCGGTTTGAGCACATCTATAGCAGCTCACAAGTTGCCTACCAATCCTATGTTTCCGCCAGTCAAGCAGAAACTCAGAAAATTCAAACCAGACATGAGTTTGAAAATCAAGGAGGAGTTACCAAGCAGATCAAAGCCAAAGTTCTCAGGGTGGTTGAGTACCCAACTTGGTTAGCTAATATTGTGCCAGTTCCAAAGAAGGACGGGAAGGTTAGGGTATGTGTTGATTATCAGGATTTAAATAGAGCAAGTCCTAAAGACGACTTCCCACTGCCAAATATACACATCCTGATCGATAATTGCGCCAAGCATGAACTCCAATCCTTTGTAGATTGCTTCGCAGGTTATCACCAGATCTGGATAGATGAAGTAGATGCCGAAAAGACAACTTTTATTACGCCTTGGGGTGTATACTATTACAAGATGATGACATTCGGTCTGAAGAAGGCTTGTTGAGGCCACTTACATGAGAGCCATGACAACCATTTTTCATGATATGATACACAAAGAAATAGAGGTGTATGTGGATGACGTTATTATCAAATCCAAGAGGGTCGTAGATCATATAGCAGACTTGAGGAAATTCTTCGATAGGCACAGGAGGTACAATTTGAAGTTGAACCCCGCAAAGTGTGCATTCAGGGTCCCCGTAGGAAAGTTATTGGGATTCATCATCAGTCGTTGAGGGATCGATCTAGATCCGACTAAAGTCAAAGCTATTCAGGAGTTACCACCACCTAAAAGCAAAAAGGATGTGATGAGCTTCCTGGGACGACTCAACTACATCAGCCGAATCATAGCACAATCGACAGCAATATGTGAACTCATCTTCAAGATGCTGGGGAAGGATGCCGAGACAAGTTGGACCGAGGATTTTCAAAAAGCTTTTGACAAGATCAAGGAATACCTGTCCACACCGCCAGTTCTGGTTTCGCCTGAGTCAGGACAACCTTTGCTACTTTATCTATCTGTGTTAGATGGAGCCTTTGGATGTGTTTTAGGACAACATGATGAGATAGGAAGAAAGGAACAAGCCATATATTACCTGAGTAAGAAATTCACACCTTATAAAGTACGGTATTCTCTGCTTGAACGCACTTGCTGTGCTTTGACCTGGACAGCCCAGAAGTTGAGGCATTATTTCTATGCCTACACTACATACCTCATATCCAGGATGGATCCTCTGAAGTACATATTTCAGAAGCCCATGCTTATGGGGAAGTTGGCTAAATGGCAGACACTACTGAGTGAATTTGACATCGTATATGTAACTCAAAAGGCAGTCAAAGGACAAGCATTGGCAGATCACCTCGCCGAAAATTTGATGGGAGAAGAATATGAACCCTTGAAAACGCATTTTCTTGATGAAGAAGTATCATTCATGGGAGAATACATTACGGAAGCATATGACGGTTGGAGGATGTTCTTTGACGGAGCTGCAAATTTCAAAGAAGTAAGCATTGGAGCAGTTTTGGTATCAGAAACAGGTCAGCATTATCCCGTATCTGCCAAACTAGATTTCCTTGCACCAACAACATGGCAGAGTACAAAGCTTGTACTAGAGCTCAATATGGTAGTCGACATGAACATTCAGGAGTTGTTGGTGATTGGCAATTCAGATTTGCTTGTGTACCATGTGCAAGGAGAATGGGCTACCAAGAATTCTAAGATATTTCCATATCTGCACCATGTGCAGGAGTTGAAAAGGAGGTTCACGAAGATAGAATTCTAACATGTGCCTAGAATTCAAAATGAGTTCGCCGACGCATTAGCCACTCTGTCAACCATGATACAGCATCCAGATAAGAACTATATTGATCCCATTCCTGTGAGGATACATAATCAGCCGGCATATTGTGCTCATGTCTAGGAAGAAGCAGATGGAAAGCCTTAGTTCTATGACATCAAGGAGTACTTATCAAAAGGAGAATACCCATAGCATGCAAATCGCATTCAGAAACGCACACTCCGGAGATTGTCA
The DNA here is from genome assembly GCF_000715075.1 of Nicotiana tabacum. Classification (NCBI taxonomy): domain Eukaryota; kingdom Viridiplantae; phylum Streptophyta; class Magnoliopsida; order Solanales; family Solanaceae; genus Nicotiana; species Nicotiana tabacum. Next base: position 111,211,480 of record NC_134084.1, read on the forward strand.
AATCACTTCTTCCACAGCGGAGGAAACTTATACAGAAGAACTCCGGATTTGGGTTTACTAAGGTGTGTCAAGACAAAGGGAGCTTCTATGCTACTTGAGGATGTGCATGCTAGGACATGTGGCCCGCACATGAATGGTTTCGTTCTGGCCAAGAAGATACTTAGGGCAGGTTACTTTTGGATGACCATGGAGGCGGATTGTATTCGGTATGTCCGCAAATGCTTTCAATGTCAAGTACATGCCGACATGATAAAAGTGTCACCAAACGAGCTCAATGCAACAAGCTCACCTTGGCCATTCGCCACCTGGGGAATGGATATTATTGGTCCGATTGAGCCCAAGACTTCAAACAGACATCGGTTTATTATGGTAGCCATTGATTACTTCACAAAATGGGTAGAAGCTGCATCTTACAAGGCTGTGACCAACAAAGTCATCGCAGATTTTGTCAAGGGTCGCATTGTCTGCCGATTCAGAGTCCCTGAGTCCATTATTACTGACAATGCCGCCAACCTCAACAGTGATCTGATGAAAGCTATATGTGAAACCCTCAAAATCAAGCACAAGAATTCCAGCGCCTACAGACCTCAGATGAATGAAGCCGTAGAAGCCGCTAACAAAAACATAAAGAAGATACTAAGGAAAATGGTAGAGAATCACAAGCAGTGGCACGAAAAGCTACCCTTTGCTCTGTTGGGGTATTGTACCATAGTTCGCATATCAATCGGGGCAACCCATAAATGTTGGTTTATGGTACTGAGGCTGTCATCCCAGCCGAGGTAGAGATTCTTCTTTAAGAGCCATACAGGAAGCTGAACTCAGCGATGTGGAATCGATAAGAAGTCGCTAAGAACAGTTGGCCCTTATCAATGTAAAAATAATACGCAGTATGCCACGGCCAACTGTATCAGAATAGAATGTCCAGAGCTTTCAACAAAAGGGTAAAACCAAGACAGTTCACACCAGGGCAGCTGGTATTGAAGAAGATTTTCCCATACCAAGATGAAGCCAAAGGTAAATTCTCTCCCAACTGGCAAGGTCCGTATATGGTTCACAGGATACTAACAGGAGGAGCACTCATACTTGCAGAGATGGATAGAGAGATCTAGCCAAAACCAATCATTTTAGATGCAGTCAAGAGATACTATGCCTAGATTATTTCACATTTTTCTTTTCTGATATAATAGAACTATGCTTGACGTGATTCCCATTTAAGAAGGGATATATAGGCAGCCTTATGGGTTCGGTCACATCATAATAAAATTTTTATTTTCCCCCTTGAATCAGAAACAAGGGCAGAATTTTGAGGAGGGTCCTCAAAATTCCGAAGCAAGTCCAGCCAGCGCTGACGCACGTCAGGAAATCAGTAATCAGTCAGGAACTGGAGCAGAATTTTGAGAAGGATTCTCAAAATTTCGAAGAAGATTCAGCAAGGTTAGCCATTCGCAAACGGTTAGAAATCATCTACCAAACTGGGGCAGAATTTTGAGGAGGACCCTCAAAATTCCAACATAAGAGAGTTGCAATGCCTTTGAAATGTGTCACAGTCGCTAGTTCATCAAAAGTTACTTGATATATCCATACACTTTCAAAACAATCCTATTTTATCAATGAATGCATATTTTTTGAAAATTCTATTTTTTTCATAACAGTCAGGTGCTACCTAGGGGAACTCGAAAGGGGCTTCCAGGGCGGAGCAAAGTAAGGCCAGCAGACGAAGCAAGAACCAACCTCCCCTCATGAAACTTATGATTTTTCTTTGAACACGGGCACATTTGACGATAGCATTCATACACAAAGCAAACTCACCATCCATCCGGCCGTTAGATGTTGAACATAACCTAGCTAAGATATACTCTACCTTTATCTGCTATTCTCTCTTTGCATGAGTCTAATCCTTGACTCTACATTTGTATGAGTCTAATCTCTAACTCCATATTTGCATGAGTCTAATCTCTGACTCCCCATTTTCATGAATCTAATCCCAGACTCCATATCTGCATCAGGCTAAGCATTGCCTTCCATTTGCACGGGACTAAGCCTTGTCCCGAATCTTGCATGAGGTTAAGCTCTACCTCCATATTTGCATAAGGCTAAGCAATGCCTTCTCTTTGCATGAGACTAAGCTTTGTCTCCAATCTTGCATGGGTCTAATCCTTGACTCCATATTTGTATGAGGCTAATCCTTGCCTCCATGCCTGCATGAGTCTAAGCCCTAACTCCATATTTGCATGAGTCTAGTCCCGGACTCTATATTTGCATAAGGCTAAGCATCGCCTTCTCTCTACATGAGTCTAATCTCTGACTCCACATTTACATGAGGCTGATCCTTGCCTCCACACCTGCATGAGTCTAAGCCCTGAATCTATATTTGCATGAGGCTAATCCTTGCCTCACCGTTTGCATAAGGCTAATCCCTGCCTCCCCACTTGCACAGGACTAAGCATTGTCCCTCTTTGCACCAATATTGCTCTGTTTTCTACTACTATCTACCTGCTTTTTAATGGGGCTAAGCTCTGTCCTCTACTTTGCAAGACTAAACCTTGTATTGTTATATCATGTTATTGGATCTCATGGGCTGAAACATTGCCAATCTGTCCAAAGGCGTCATAGTCTAAAGGCACCATCCTCATAGCCGGAAGATACCATGCCATGGACTGAGGATCTCTCAGATTTGCATATCATTATTCAAAGGTGTCATGGTTCGGAGGCACTATTTTCATGGCCCGAGAACATCATTTCATGGCCTGCGAATCCCTTATCATACGCTTCATGGCCCAGGATGTCATGGTCTAAGGACATCATCCTCATCGTCCGAAGACAACCTTTATTGTCCGAAGGAAATTTGCATCATGTTTAAATTTTCGCAAATACGTTTGTAGCATCTTTTATTTGGAGGTAACTAGTAAGAAACCGCTATCCTAGAAGGAGCAATCTCGTTCTGGTTCGCTCCAACCATCCTAAGCCCTAACCGCCCATTGTAGTTGCTTCCACATCTCATGTCCATTCTTACAATAATTTCATCAGCATACTCCGCAGGTGAATCCAGAATTACACATGGCCCGATTCCTGTAAAACCAGGGATATGTAGGCAACTTGAAAACCGGAGCTCGGCCTCTGTCTTTTAAAACATCCCATCCGGTCAAAAATTGGTCATCATTTCTTTACCCGAAAACTCTTTCATCTTTCTCGGGTAAAGAGGGGCAGCTGTTGATACTCAATTTTTTTTTATATTTTAAATATGCATAAATACCTTTGAAATAGCATATATATATATATGCATGCACGAGGTTTTAATAATTTTCCCATAATTTTTAAGGGTTTAAATTAATTTATTTTCTCCCCTTTTTATTCATAAAATCCCCAATAAATATTTTTCAAATTATTTTTATGATGATTTATTCATTTAATTTCTATACTTATGCCAAAATATAGTTAATATAATTTTTATGTATTTTTATAATCACATTTAGTATTTTTTAAGCTAAATTGCATATAATTGCAATGTTAGCCCATTTTTGATATAATTATATTTTATATGCGCAAAATTTATCCCTATATTTTTTAAATGATAATTATGTATTTTAAATCATTTTGGAACATTAAAATATTTTCCAAGAATTACCTACTATTTATTATAAATTAAAATATATAAAAATTGGCTATTTAAATAATAGTCTTGCTCATCATCACTAAGGCCTTCAAGGGTCCTGGGCCATGCCGATTTGGATCTAGGGTTTCTATTTATGTTATTCATTGCTTCTCCGGTGTGATTTTGGGCAAAATCACACCTCATATGTTACGATCGGTGAAGTTTACAACAGGTTCATTCGTTTCTATCTCGGTTTCCTTTGAAACCCTAACTCTCATCTGAATCTCTCATATATGTGCTATGTTTATGCTTTAAGTCTGTTTCTTCCTATGTTTTGCACTATTCTCGAACTTCTTCTGAAAGATCCTCAACTTTAAACCGTTTTACTTTCTTTAAAAATTAGGGTTTCTCAGAGTTCCTTCTACACTTGTTTTAACCGATTTTCTTTATGATTAAACCTCTTTCCTTGCTTGTTTTGACTGATCTTATGTTCCTACTGCTTTTTCACTCGCCTATATTAAGAAGCCCTAATTTTTTAAGACCTTCTTTGCTTTGGTTCTGTGTATTAGCCATGATTACTTGATTTTGTTAAGTTTCTGTTGACTATGCTTCGAATTTCTACAGAGTCTTCAGCATACTCATGTCACTTCTGTATGATTGTGTTCATTTTGTTTGATCATCTCTTGCTTCTTTCTGTCGATATGGTTGACCTTTTATTTTCTACGTTTGTTCGTTCTTCTCTATTTATATGTTGAAGTACAGAATCATGACTCCCACATGATTGATTCTGATTTCCTTAATTTATGGGTTGATTGCAAGATTTTCTTATAAAACCCTAAAATTCTACTCGTCTGGTTAAATTGATTGATTCCATTTCCTTATTTGTTGTGGTACTTCATTCTTACTTAATCCTTTCCTTAATTGGTATGTTCTGTATTTAGACTCAATCATATGCTCTATAGTTTTACTACCCTTTATATGGTAAAAATTAGTCTTTCTCAACTGATTTTCTTTTCTTGGTTATCCATGTTGGTATCCGTTTAAGCTGTGATCCCTTGATTAAAGGGGAGTACTTGTATTAATTGGATTCTAATTGTGATTACTTCCATAATTGTGATAAACCTTTACTTGTTACCTTATTTTCTGCCTATTTTCAAAACTATAAATTCCCTAAGTCTTTCATTAACAGACATGGACACTTGGTTTTCAAAACTACCTCTCTTACTAAAAAATCTTGGCTCTCCCTCTCTTGTGATATTTACTACTATTAGCCAGCTGCAAGCCAAGTCTAATCATATGTGCTCTCTTGTTCTTTCATTCTGCTTACTTCTCTCTTTACTGATATGTCCTAGTTTTAATTTAAAGCCTCAACAACAACATGTTTCTCGTATTGTTTCAGTTTCTGTTATTTCTAGTCTGCTTCTACTTGTGGTTCTGTTGTGAAACTTGTATTTAAGTTACATTATCAGCATGTTATTATGTCTCCCCTTCCCTTTAGATTATGTATTCCTTTAGGTGTGTTTCAAAGCATGCCTTGTCAATTGTCTTTTACTTACTGTGTACTTACCATTTTATGAACCCCCAAATCCCTATCCCCCTCTATGTGTTTGTGTTCATCCTGACTGGTTTGTGATTATGCTAGTATCAACTATTTCTGAGCATGTCCAAACGAGTCCTAAGACCCTTGCTAGGTTATGTGTTTGCAGTCAAATGTCTCCCAAACCCCTTGACCCCTGTGTGACTATTAAATTCATTTGGATTCTGTCGACTAGCTGTGTGTGATCCTATCTTAAGGTGTTTAAGCTTTGTTTACTACTCCAACCTCTTTTTCAAAAATCTCTGTTGCTTTACTAATTGTTTTCAAAACAGACTTTCCAATACAGTTTTCAATAAACCCTTTTCAACTTGTGTCCTGCACTTCCACTTTACTCTTAGTCAATACGTTCTACCCCCTCTAGTATGTGTACTGCCTTAGAATCCTCTTGAGAGCCCTCTGAACTCTGGCATACTGAAGCTGGCCCTTCCACACTGCACTGGTTTAATTCTTGGTTGCTAAGTCTAGGTGTAAGCATTGCCCGGGGTCCTTGAGACCCTTAGGGAACTTTGATGCACCTAGACTCTGATTTGTCTATGGAATTAAGGCTTATGAGTGTCGCGCCCCCTTTTTCCTGAGCGAAATCAGGTTTATGACATTTTTGGTATTGGACAACTCATTCCTTTTGGGAATTGGGTTTGATTTGAAGAGTCGTCACCTAATGATTAGGGTGCATTAGGACACCAAGAGGGTTTGATTTGAGTAACCAGAGATTAGGTAAGGGCTTGAAATTATTCTAAGGGGAAGGTGTTAGGCACCCCTCAGAATCCACTAGTGTGGTTCCCGGCGAGACAATTATTGGGAATTTGGTGCAGTTGACATGTAGACAAATAAGGCTCAAATAAGAGGGGATTTCACATATAAAGGCTTGAAAAATAGACAAAGTTTAAAAGAGCAATTTGAGGAAGCGAATTCTAGAATGAAAATGTTAAAGAAATAAGAATAAAGGAAATGGGGTCCTAGGTTTACTAAAAATATGGATCACCCCACACAACGTCCAGTAATCACTCCTCAATGAGGGGCTACACGTGACGTTATCGCATGGTAATCATATCCATATCTACCCTTCCAACCCTGTTAAGGTATTTAAAGCGCAGGTTGGTCTCGTTTACTTATTGCATGCTATTACCCATCCCAATCCTATCAGTCCCGGAGGCATTTAGGACTACTAATCATAAAGGGAGGGATATTGGGCTTATTTGTAGTTTCAAAGGTAAAAACTCTAAGGCGATATACAAAACACGTATTGCAAGTTGAGGCAAAGCACATAACAAGCAGGGCTCAGATATACCTCCTTGAACAAAGAAGCACGTAATCAACATGATTTACACATACTGTTTAGATCTGATTATTATATATGAAGAAAGATAGTTACTGAGGCAGTTTTAGTTTATTACATAACTCAGATAAGAAGTCCAAATCAGGCTTGCCTGCTGGTTGTAATAATTAATAGAAATAGATTCAGCTTATAATTTTACCTTAAGGCTTGCCTAAGTGTTAGACAAGGATCCTATAGGCATGATATCTACTGGATTCAGAAAACAAGGAAACAACAAGGCTCGAAGTAAATTGTTTTGAATGCATACTCGTTAAACTTGCTAAGTGATAGAATCAGATTGTTAAAAGAGAGGTGGGATTTAACGAATTGATTAAAAGTCCTGCGGCTGATAGTGGGTGAATCAGATTTTTTATTAGAAACCCCTATAGGCATGCTTTCTACGCGTTGCTGATTTTTGTTTTCAAACCTTATAGACATAGTGTCTAGATGCAGAGTTTGTTTTAAACCTATGAAGAGAAGCAGGCAGAAGGATTTGCAAACAGGCCACAAGTAACAAGAGAGAATACTTTTAAGTGTGAGTATGAGTTCAGAAAACTATGAGTGTTGGTGTGTTTGTGTCAATGAAAAGTAGGTATTTATAGTGTGAAAACAGGCGGAAAGAAGGTAAGAAAATAATTAAGGAACTGGGTATCAATTAAAATCAATTAGTACAAGACTTTCTTTAATTAAGGAGTTAAAACTTAAACGGTAATGAACAAAAATTATTTAAGGAAAGAGATCAAGTAAGCATCTTGTGCAAAGTAGGAAATTAGGGGTAAATACATAGGAGTTTAATTAAGGGAGGAATTTTTGAAATACACGGTTAAATAAATAAGGTAACAATCAATCAGTACATAGTAAATCAAGGAGTCAGAGATTCGAAATTACTGGTTCATGAATAAACCAAGCCAGAAAGGCTAAGGAAAGTTTTTGACTCAAGCCAAGTAATAAGGAAATCAGCAAACAAGAAAAGAAAATCAATCAGACTTACACAAGGGAAGTCTAAAATCAGTCAAAGAATTGAAAGTCATTTAGAGGGGAAGCTCAGCACATATAAAGAGCACACAAGTATTAGGCATGTGAGGCTGAATTTAGGACAAAGGAAAGCGTCATGCAATTGCAAAATCTGTAAGCAATAGACTTATAGGAACATAGTATACAAAGGGTCAAGTAAAAGATCTTATTGAGTTTAGCAGGAAGTCAGAAAAGAGACAAAAGTTGAAACAAAGATTTCAAAACTCAGTCGAGCAGTAGATGAAATTATTTCAGAAACTCGAATAGGTCAAAAGAAGTTAGGGTTTTTAAAGTTAAATAAGTTCAGAGATGAAGAACAAGCAAATCACATAGCCAATGGTTTCAAAACTCCAAATTTTAGGGTTTTGCCATCAATCGAGTGTAGAGATAAAAGGACAAGTAATCAAGGTAAAAGATACTAACAAAATAAGTTCAGAGATCTCAGAAAGGAACTGAGAATTTTAACAAGCATTTTCCAGTAAAAGAAACTCATGAGAAACATAGTAAAAGGACAATATGGGAAACACAGTAGAAGAACTCATAAGAACATAGTAGAAGAAACACATAGGAAGACAAAGTAGTAAATAATATGAAAAAATTGACAAACATATGATCTATTAAAATATTTTTATGGGAGAATTTTTTTAGTAATACATGATAATTATTTTCTTAGTCGTCTAACAATAATTTTTCGTTAATTTACGCTTTCAAGGTTAATACATGAGAGGCTTCCAAATATTTCAACATTTTCTAAAGAAAATTCACTATAAATCTTTAAAATATAAATAAAATTTATATATTTATATGTCGGCTTGGTTCGGATTTTTTACTCAATACCAAACCAAGTCAAACCAAACCTAGTCGAGTTTTTTAATCGGTTTGGTTTGGTTTTTCGATTTGGTGCGGTTTTCCGGTTCGGTTTGAACACCCCTAATTTTAGGGGTAGAAGTGGAGGGAGGCGACTAGGGTTTATGAGAGAGAATTGGGAGAGGGGAATCCAGAGGCGGCTATAGGTGAAAAGTGATTAGGGTTTGGGGGTATTGGGGAATTAAAAAAGGAAAGGTTAAACATGGGCCGTTGATCTAAGTGATCAACGGCTAGGATCAAAAATGGGTCTAGACAGGTTATTTGAATGGGTTGTGGGTCTAGACAGGTTATTTGAATGGGTTGTGGGTCGGGTAGATTCAGAATTTGGGCTGGGTAATTGGATTTGAAATTAGGTTCAAATTGGGGTGCCAAATCTGGCTAAAATTGAAATGCAATGGGCTAACATTTAAATAGCCATTTTCCCTTGTTTAATTTTATACAAAATAGTAAAATAATTTCTGAAAATAAATTAAAGGTACTAAAATGATTAATAATATATAATTATCAAATAAAAAATACTGGAGCCAATTTTATAAATATAATTATAATTAAATCTTAAAAGAGGCTAATATTGCAATTATATGTGATTTAGCTTAAAAATTGATAAATGAATTTGTAAAAATATGCAAAACCTTATGTTAGCTATATTTTAGTATAAATATAAGAATCTAATAAGTGAATTGCCAAAATGACAATTTTGGGAATAATTATTGGGTTTTTCTTGAAAAAATAGGGCAATAAATTGATCTAAAAATCTTTAAAAATTAATGAAAAATAAGAAAACCCTTGGACATACTTATATATGCATACATATTCTATTTGAAAGGTAATTTGAATATAAAAATATACAGGGAAAAATTGGGTATCAACAACTGCCCCTCTTTACCCGGGAAGGATGAAAGAGTTGTCGGGTAAAGATATGATGGCCAATTTTGATCGAACGAAATGGTTCGAGGAGACTTAGGTCGTACTCTGGCTTCTGAGCTGCCTACATATCCCTGGTCTTACAGGAATCGGGTCATATGTAGTTCAGAATCCACCGGTGGAGTATGTCGATGGAGACTTTTCAAAAACGGACGCGATATTGAGGACGGGGTGAATGGTCAAAGTCTAACAGGGCTGCAGGAACTGGAGCAAGATCGCTCCTGCTGATATGGCCATTGCTCGTCGGTTTACATGCAAATGAGCAATACGAGCGTATATTGTGTGTAAATTTAAACATAATGCAAGTTCCCGTCGGACCATGAATGTTGTCTTTGGACGGTTAGGATGACGTCCTCAGACCATGATGTCCTGGGCCATGAAGCGTATAATAAAGGATTTGCATGCCATGAAATGATGCTTTCGGGCTATGCGAATGATGCCTCCGAAACTATGATGCCTTTGAATAATAATATGCAAAAGATTAAAAGGGGTCCTCAGGCCATGATATGGTGTTCTCGGGCTATGAAAATGGTGCCTCCGAACAATGACGCCTTCGGATGATTTGGCGATCTTTCAAACCATGAGATGCAGTAGGTGGCGATCTTTCAGTTGATGGGATGCAATGGGTGGCGATCTTTCAACCATGCAAGTGTAAAGGTGGCGATCTTTCAGCCGATGGGATGCAATGGGTGGCGATCTTTCACCCACGCAAATGTAAAGGTGGCGATCTTTCAGCCATGCAAATGTAAAGGTGGCGATCTTTTATCCATGCAAATATAAAGGTGGCGATCTTTCAGCCATGCAAATAAGGTGGCGATCTTTCAGCCATGCTAATGTAAAGGTGGCAATCTTTCATCCATGTAAATATAAAGGTGGCAATCTTTTAGCCATGCAAATAAGGTGGCAATCTTTCAGCCATGAAAATGAGGTAGAGCTTAACCTCGAAAGGCAAAATGGTAGACTTATGCAATGCAAGAGTGCAGACGGAGGTAAAGCTTAACCTCGGAAGGCAGAATGGTAGCCTTATGCAGGAAGTAAAAGGGCAAAATGATTTTAGAATTTTCTTAGCGATAGCGGATTGCGATATTGCGACTATTGGGGATACTGTGTCTGCTGGGGACACTGCGTGCGGATAGCAGCTGTGAGTAAGTGCATGGTTCTGAGAGTTGTATTTCTGAGCAATGTGAGTCTCGTGAGCATATAGTATATTCGATGATTTTGCAACTCAAGTGCCTGCATCCAAAGAAAAATTGTGAGTTTTGTAAAGAGGGGAGGTTAGTTCGTATTCCCGCTGGTTCTGCTTGACCTGCTCGGCTTTGATCTGATGATACTGCATGTATCATTGGGGTAGCGTTGCCAAACAAGGAAATTTTGGTAATAAACATGCATGATTTAGTAAAGGCATACATAAAAACATAATTAAGAATAGTTTTCTTTTGATGAACAAATGACTGTGACGTGGTTTACGACATTGCAACCCTTTTTGTTACGGAATCTTGAGGGTCCTCCTCAAAATTCTACCCCATTTTACTGAGTTGATGCTTCTGACTGTTGTTTGCGACGATTGGCTGAAATTACTTTGGAATTTTGAGGGTTCTCCTCAAAATTCTATCCCAGTTTCCAATTGTGGGGGAAATAAAATTTTTATTGCATTGTGACCGAACCCATAGGGCTGCCTACGTATCCCCTCTTAAACGGGAACCAGGTCAGGCATAGTTCAAATTACATCACATAGGATAGCATAAAGATTACACATAGTAATGTTTGACTGCATCTGAATTAATTGGTTTTGGCCAGATTTCTCCGTCCATTTCTGCAAGTAAGAGGGCTCCTCCTGTTAGAACTCGGTGAACCATGTATGGACCCTGCCAGTTGGGAGAGAATTTCCCTTTGGCTTCATCTTGATGTGGAAAGATTTTCTTTAACACCAGCTGCCTCGGTGTGAACTGTCTTGGCTTGACTCTTTTGTTGAAGGCTCTGGACATTCTGGTCTGATAAAGCTGACCATGGCAAACTGCATTCATCCTCTTTCTGTCTATGAGCGCTAGTTGCTCGTAATGATTTTTCACCCACTCTGCGTCGTCGAGCTCAGCTTCCTATATGATTCTTAGGGAGGGAATTTCTACCTCGGCGGGAATGATTGCTTATGTACCATAAATCAGCATATAGGGGATTGCCCCAGTTGATGTGTGGACTGTGGTGCGGTACCCTAGAAGAACAAATGATAACTTCTCGTGCCACTGTTTATGTTTCTCTATCATTTTTCTTAATATCTTCTTGATATTCTTATTGGCGGCTTCTACTGCTCCGTTTATTTGGGGTCTGTAGGCTGTAGAATTCTTGTGTCTGATTCTGAAAGGGTCACATATGGCTTTTATCAAGTCACTGTTGAGGTTGGAGCCATTGTCGGTAATGATTGACTCTGGAATCCCAAATCGACAAACAATGAGGTCGCGGACAAAGTCTGCCACGACCTTCTTGGTTACTGCTCTATAAGATGATGCTTCAACCCATTTGGTAAAATAGTCAATTTGCTACCAAGATAAACCTGTGCCCGTTTGATGCGGCAGGTTTGATTAGTCCAATAACATCCATTCCCCAGGCGGCGAACGGTCATGGAGAGCTTGTTGCATTAAGCTCGTTTGAAGGTACCTTTATCATGTTTGCGTGTATCTGATAGCGGTGGCATTTCCGGACATACTGGATGCAGTCCGTTTCCATAGTCATCCAAAAGTAACCAGCATGGAGTATCTTCTTTGCTAAGACGAAACCGTTTATATGTGGACTGCAGGTCCCTGCATGAATCTCCTCTAATAGCTTGGATTCTTCTTTTGCGTCGACACACCTTAGTAATCCCAAATCAGGAGTCTTCCTATACAGGATTCCTCCGCTATGAAAGAAATTATCGGATAACCTCCAAAGTGTGCGCTTCTGGGTAGGATTTGCAAGTTCCGGGTATTCTCCTTTCGCCAAGTATTCCTTCATATCATAAAACCAAGGCTTTCCGTCTGCTTCTTCTTCAACCTGAGCACAATAGGCGGGCTAATCATGGACCTTTATTGGAATAGGATCAATGAAGTTTTTATCTGGATGTTGTATCATAGAGGACAGGGTCGCCAATGCATCGGCGAACTCATTCTGGACTCTGGGAACATGTTGGAATTCCGTCTTTGTGAACCTCTTTCTCAATTCATGTACATAGTGCAGATACGGGAGTATCTTGGAGTTCTTGGTTGCCCATTCTTCCTGGAACTGATGTATAAGTAGGTCTGAATCTCCGATCACTAGAAACTCTTGAATGTTCATGTCAATGGCCATTTTGTGCCCTAGGATGCAGGCTTCATACTCGGCCATGTTGTTGGTGCAGGGAAACCTGAGCTTGGAAGACACCAGATAATGCTGACCGGTTTCTGATACTAGGACTGCTCCTATGCCAACTCCTTTGAAATTTGTTGCTCCATCGAAAAACATTCTCCAACCGTCATAGGCATCTGCAATGTCTTCTCATATGAACGATACATTTTCATCAGGAAAATACATTTTTAGGGGTTCGTATTCTCCGTCCACGGGGTTTTCAGCAAGGTGATTTGCTAGTGCTTGTCCCTTGATTGCCTTCTGAGTGATGTAAACAATGTCAAATTCGCTCAATAGGATTTTCCACTTGGCTAGCTTGCCAGCGGGCATGGGCTTCTGGAAGATATACTTTAAAAGATCCATCCTTGATATGAGATATGTAGTATAGGCACAGAAGTAGTGCCTCAGCTTCTGAGCTACCCAAGTCAAAGCACAGCAAGTGCGCTCTAACAGAGAATACCGGGCCTCATACGGGGTGAACTTCTTACTGAGGTAATAGATGGCATGCTCCTTCCTCCCTGTTTCATCATGCTACCCCAGAACGCAACCAAAAGCTCCATCCAATACTGCAAGGTAGAGTAATAGAGGTCTACCTAGCTTTAGCGGGACCAAGAGAGGTGGTGTTGACAGGTACTCCTTGATTCTGTTGAAAACTTTTTGGCAGTCATCAGTCCATTTGGTAGCGGCATCCTTCTTCAACATCTTAAAGATTGGCTCACAGATAACCGTAGATTGTGCTATGAACCGACTGATGTAGTTAAGTCTCCCTAAGAAACTCATCACGTCCTTCTTGTTCTTTGGCGGTGGAATTCTTGAATAACTTTGGCCTTTGATGGATCCAGTTCCATTCCTTGGCGACTCACAATGAACCTAAGTAGTTTTCCAGCAGGAACCCCAAATGCACACTTTGCGGGATTCAGTTTCAGATTGTACCTTCTCAATCTATTGAAGAACTTCCTCAAATCTTCCATGTGATCAGTGGCCTTTTTGGACTTGATGATAACATCATCTACGTATACCTCTATCTCCTTGTGTATCATATCACGGAAAATGGTAGTCATGGCCCTCTGTAGGTGGCCCCAACATTCTTTAATCCAAACGGCATCATCTTGTAACAGTACATCCCCCATGGTGTAATGAAAGTCGTTTTCCCAGTATCTTCTTCATCCATCTAGATCTGATGATACCCAGCAAAACAATCTACAAATGACTGCAGCTCATGCTTGGTGCAATTGTCGATCAGGATTTGTATATTCGGCAAAGGGAAGTCATTTTTCGGACTGGCCTGGTTGAGATCCCGGTAGTCGACACAGACTCTGCTCCTTCTTTGGTACTGGCACGATGTTAGATAACCATGTTGGATATTCTACTACCCTGAGAACTTTAGCTTTGACTTGCTTACTGACTTTTTCCTTGATTTTCAGGCTCATGCCAGGCTTAAACTTTCTGAGCTTTTGCTTTACCGGCGGACATGTTGGATTGGTTGGCAGTTTGTGAGCCAGAATAGATGTACTCAGACCAACCATGTCATCATATGACCAAGCGAATATGTCTTCATATTACCTTAGAAATTCTGTGTATTCATCCTTTTTTGATGGCGATAAGTGGACACTGATTCTCGTTTCTTTGACGTTCTCTGAATCTCCCAGGTTAACAATCTCGATTTCGTCCAGGTTGGACTTAGGTCTGTTCTCAAAATTCTCAACTTCCTTAACAACCTCTTCGGGTATTTCATCTTCCTCTGAATTTGTGTCCGTTTGTTGCATTATCTCATTGCATGTCACAGTCATCGGTTCATAAAAATAAGTAATAGTAATGATGTATAAGTAAAGTAATGAGAGAAAACAATAGTAATAAGTGTTGATTCATAAGAAAAATCAAAATGCTTTGATAAAATGCATAATTGTTTTAAACATTAGAGATCTTATTACGGGAATTAAAATGCGAAAGGAAAATTGTTTAGTAAATAAAAATAGTGCGTGATGTTTGTTTTAGCCTTGCTACCCCAAAGCTCGTCGGGCTCTGATTGTCCTGATGGTCCAGTTATTGAGGTGGGCCCCTCTGCTTACGGCCTGTATGGAAGGGCCTTCCTCCCCCTCCTCCTCGAGAACAACATAACAGTCCATGTCATTATCTTCTAGGAACAAATTCCTCAACGCTGCAAGTGCTTCTTCTTCTTCTGACCCATAGATAATACCGGTCGGTTGGAAAGTCCGCTCCAAGTGTGGTACTGGCTGATCCAGCGGATAGTAAGGACCGCGCCATGGTGGTGACCAGTGATTGAATTCCTCCCAGGTGTACTCATATCCCAGACCGAAGGTGGTGCCATGTTTCTTGATTTTTACGGGCTTAGCGATTCCTTGGAGGTTTTTACCGAGCCCTTTGCCAGGTTCGTACCCACACCAATTCAGTATACTCTCGATCTTGTTATCCCACCATTTGTCTTTGTCAACAGCATTCACCCTTTCGATGTGATGGTAAGTTTCTCCTCCTAGCTTCCTTCTTCCTTCGATTGACAAAATGGTCTGGCGACTGTATATAGGATTTCTTCCGCCACCATAAATGATTACCTCTTGATGGTTCCATTCGAATTTCACTGCCTGATGCAGTGTCGATGCCACAGCCCCAGCAGCATGAATCCATAGTCGTCCCAACAGTAGATTGTAAGATGCTGGTACATCTATCACTTGGAAGTCAACATCTAACCGAGTTTGCCCCATTTGCAAACACAGACTAATCTCCCCAATGGTGGATCTTTGGGAGCCGTCGAAGGTTTTCACGTTGATATCTCTATCCTTTATCTCATGCAATCCTTGGCCCAATTTCTTGAGTGTTACCAGTAGACAAATGTTGAGGCTGGAACCCCCATCAATCAGGATCCTGGTGATAAAGTAATCCTCGCATTGCACAGTGATGTGCAGTGCTTTGTTATGCCCCAACCCTTCAGGTGGTAGCTCATCCTCATGAAAAGTAATTTTGTGATTCTTCAATACCTGTCAGACCATGTTAGCAATTTCTCCGCCAGTAATGTTGTTTGGCACATATGCTTCACTCATCACCTTCAATAGAGCATTCTTGTGTGCCTCAGAATTTTGTAGCAAAGTAAGTATGGAGATCTGCACCGGTGTTTTATTCAACTGGTCGATGATCGAGTATTCTTTGGCCTGTATCTTTCTCCAAAGATCGTTTGGACCTGTCTCAATGATGGATGACCGATTGGAGGCCTGCTTACTTGACTCATCTAGGTGTTTCGGGGTATAGATCCTACCAGTTCTCGTCATACCCTTTGCGGCAACAGTTTTCTCGAACCTAACCTTGTCATTCCTCCTTGTCTCAGCTGTATAGTCCCATGGTATAGCATTTGTGTGGAATGGTGTCATGGTTTACATCACCACTAGGATCGGCATGGCTATATTCTCTCCGAACGAAGCATGTTCCTTGGGTGGTAAAACTGCAACTTCGAATGGTACAGGTGCATTTGCTGGAGACACAAATTCAACCTCAATTGGCGCTGGTGTCTTTGCAGATGACGTTGTTTCAAATTCCAGTGGTACTAACATATTTACCTCAGCATGCCTAGAGGGCTGAATCTGGACCATGATCGTGTTAAGAGTAACTATTGGTTTCTTTGGGTCATCACCTTTTATGATCAAACCGATCGATCCCTCGGGATCCCAATCATCCTCTATTTCAATCATGTGAACGCCCCCACCCTTGTGGTCTGGCAGCGGGTTATTGTGGACATTCGGAGTGGGTTCCTTCGCCACAATAATCTTGTTGTCAATCAAAGCCTGGATTCTGTCTTTCAAAGAGCGACATTCGTCGATGGTGTGTCCTTTCATGCCGGAATGGTATGCACAAGATTTGTTTGGATTAACCCACTGAGAAGAGTTCTCAGGGGTTGCCGCAGGGATAGGGGTGACGTAACCAACAGCTTTGAGTCTTTTGTACAACTGGTCAATAGGTTCAGCAATGGCTTTGTATTGTTTAGGAGGTCTATGATCGAAATTTGATCGAGGTCTAGGAAAGGTTTGGCGTGTAGGAGGTGATTGATAACGGGAAGGTTGAGTATTGTAGGCTTGGTAAACATGTGCGGGTTGGGAATATCTGGGTGAAGTGGGCTGATATGTGAGAGGCGGAGGTGATTGATAAGTGGGTGGTAGAGTTTGGTATGCAGGTGATGGTGCTTGGTAGTTTGGAGTTGGTTGATATGTGAGTGGAGGTATTGGGTAAGTTTGGTATTTGATAGGAGATTTGGTTCTCTGTGCAACCATTACGGCCCCTACGTCCTTTTTTCTTGGACACGCCACCAGACTGCAAGGCATTATTTGTAGCTTGCAAGGCCTCAAAGTTCGTAACCATACCGTTTTTGATGCACTCTTCGATCCTTTCACCTAGCTTGATAATGTCAGAAAATTTATGGCTCTCAATCAACATTAGTCGTTCATAATACTGCGGGTCTTGAGCCCGAACAAAGAATTTGTTCATCTATTCCTCCTCTAAGGCAGGTCTGGCCTTAATAGCTTCGGACCTCTAGCAAGTAGCATACTCGTGAAATGTTTCTGTAGGTTTCTTCTTTAGATTCTGAATATAAAAAACATCTGGCGCATTCTCGGTGTTGAACCTGAACCTGTCCATGAAGTCCGACGCCATGCTTACCCAATTTGACCACTTCTTCAGATCCTGACTAATGTACCAAGATAGAGCATCTCCCTTCAAACTCCTCATGAATAGATTCATGTGGATTCTCTCGTCTTTCCCTACTCCGACCAGCTTGTCATAGTAAGTTCTCAAATGGACCCTTGGATCCCCTGTACTATCAAACATTTCAAACTTTGGAGGTTTGTACCCCTCGGGCAGTTTGACATTGGGTTGTATGCAAAGATCTTCATAGTTCAGCCCTTCAATTCCCTTACTTCCTTCAACGCCTTGAATTCGGCTAGTCAATTTCTTAAGTTCTTCAGCCAGGTTCCTGATGAGCGAGTCTTTATCATCAGATCCGGGTATGTTTGAGACGGGTTGGGTGGAGTGTAGCATAGTCTCCATATAGATGGGGTGTTATGATGGGTGTGGAAGTGGTCATTTGTGGAGTTCAAGGGTTCTGGGATGAGCAGTGGAGCATTGTTTGAAGTATGGCAGGTGTTGCAGTGGTGGTGAGGAGCGGGATGATTTTGTTGCTTTTGGATATTTTGTGAAGGTGTGGGATTTTGAGCATTTGGGAAGTTGACATCCGGAGTGGTGAGGGAAAATGACAGACTTGCCAGATTCCAAACCTGATCAAGTTCCTCTTCGAACATCAATAGTTTTTGTTCCAGTTGGGATGTATTTTCTTTGGAAACCTGAGTACCATGGGCATGAGTGACCTCTACCCATTCAGTTGAGTTCTCCTTTCTGGTGTTGTTCAGATCTTCCATCTTCCCTTTGTTCTTGTTTCTGACAGGACTAAGAGGAGGAGTGGGTGGAGGGCACCTGAATCTCGTGGAATAAGATGATGTTGCCAAAGTGCACGAACTAATCTTTAGGGAGGGGAATAAATAAACAAAAAGTAAAAACAAAAAGGTACAAGTTAGTGAGGATTATAAGAAAATATTGCGATATTTAAACACATAGTGCAAGAATGTAAATCGTGTACTATTTGGGAGCCTCTTTGTGCCCGAGGTAGGCCTAGCGACAAGTTAATTTGGAGAACTTAGAATGCTAAATTCCCCATTTTATTGATAAAAAGTAGATGAATCCCAAATCGATACTAAATAACAGGAAATAAATATCACTAGTGGTCGTTGGCCTTATTACATTTCATAAAACAAAAAAACTCCTATCTATTTGGTCCCAGAAGGACCTTCCCCAGACTCGGCATCTTTGGCTCCGTCAAACAGCTTTCCCAACTCTCGAAGTCCCAACAATAGGTAGGCTCTGGCTAGATGTCTGCCCTCATTTCCCTCAGCATTTTGCCAATCCTCGATCCTTTTGAGAAATTTCCTTTCTAGCTCTACTATGCCCCGCTCCAAGTATCCCAGTCGCTTGTTGGCACCGACAGCCATGTCTTTCCACTCTTCAATCAGTTTTTGGTTGGCTTCCTATATCTCACAGTGCTCGCTTTCGCATTCCCGAATCCTCTTGCGCAGTTGATTATATTTGACTTGTGCCTCGGCCCTCTCATCTATGATCCTGTGGCCCTTAGCAAGTCCTGGCTGACCCAGACCATCGTGATTAGATTCTAACCAACCTGAATAATAGGGAGAGCAACCAGCGTGGTATCTGTCTAGCTCGATAGTATCTCTTCCCATGATGATCTTGCAATGCCACATATGCTGAGCTTGGCACTTATAAGGACTGTCATCAGCTTGGAAGTCATCCTGCAAGTGACTCATCTTGTCTACCCTTGGTATAATCTGCTTCCTACCTGCCTGTCTCGTAACTCAGAGAGGGACATAAGGATAGGTTCCTCTCAGACCGATTAATATCAGAAACGGTGCATCCCTGGATCGGGCGATAAACTCCTCGGTAGGGAACCATTCAAAAATCCATTGTATTTTATCCTCAGTTAGGTTTTCAAATAGCTCTAACCATCCTTTGGCGTCTTCTGGCTGGGCGAACATGTTGGGCATGTAATTCATCCTCCTTGGATGATTGAAAGCTATAAGATCATCCCAATCCCTTACATCTTGCCGGTATTCACCCCTTTGGAGATGTTCTATGAGCTAGAGCTGGAATAGCAAATTGCAGCCCTCGAAGTGTTTGGCTCCCCGTTGACACTTCTCCAAGGCTCGGTATATCTCCACAATAATCATGGGAACAATGCTAAAAGGTTGCCTACCAATGCCCTAAATCAGAGTTTTTGTTACCACAGCCAGCCTGGTATGGATCTTTGCTTTCTTCATTGGAAACACTATCAACCCCAGGAAACAAAACATAAATACAAAGACCCTTCGGTGAATATGTCCTAATGATGTGATGGCAAATTCCTCAGGATAGGTACGGTAGGATTTGCTGTGACCGTACCTCTCATACAAGTAGTCGAAAGGGATATAAGATTCCTTCAGACATTTCAGTTCTGGATTCTTCTTCAGACCCATCATTTTGAGAAAACCCCTGCCCTTGCGGTTCTCAAGCATTAACAATCCCAGTGTTTCCTATTGTATACTGGCCAATCCTCCTATTTCTTCTAGCAAGTGTGTCATTTCAATGTCCCTGAAGTGGAATACAGCCCTCTCACAGTCCCAGAACAAAGTAGAAGCTTCTATAATCTTGTTGTTGGGTTGAATCTCCAGAAGAGAAGGTAGATTGCCCAGATATTTCCGGACAAGAGTTTGATCACTAGAGTGAAGATCCTCCTACCAGCTTAACAATTTTGGGTGGATGTTGGTGACCATGCCGAATCTGGGGACTTCGTGCCTCATTTTCTGCAAAATAAAAGGGTTAGACCCTTACCCCCACCGAACTCGACTATTTAATATCAACAATTGGTATGAAAACAATTAGTTCTCCAAATTAATGCACAGAACGTGGTAGTGTCCGTTTGGGTTTTGGGGAACCCAGTGGACTTTGGACAAGGCTATCTTAAAGAGTCATTATGCGGACAACATAACTGACTCGGCTAGGTTTGACCATGATGCATGCACAGTTAAACAGAGTAACGTTTCTATGGGGTTTAGATTAGTACCCTTGAGCAGATAACTCAAGGGGAAAAGGCACGGAACCGTTGACTACACCGTTAATCGACTGGTTTTACCGCAAATACGCCTTTTTCGAATTTAGGGGTGATAATATTGGAAGAGCGCAACTACTCATTATAAGCATTTCTATGGTATTTTGTTTGGCACGAGTGGAATATGATGTTGAGCATAATTATACAATAATTAAAGCAGGTTGTCACGTATTTGCACATTATAAAAGTAGTAAATACAACGGTTCTTCATAAATTAAAGCAGTAGTAAGGGAAAGCAGTAAAGGGAAGTAATAAAGGAAAGAAACAAAAGACAAGTCAGTTTTGCAATCGAAAAGAAAATTGAATGCTTGAAAGAAATAAACAGATCATTGCGCATAAAGAAGCATAAATTAAAAATAATAGTTTGAGATGGTAAAAGCCTAAAAATCCTCAGCAGAGTCACCACGCTGTCGCGCCCCCTTTTTCTAGATCGAAATCGGGTTTATGGCATTTTTGGTATGGGACAACTCATTCCTTTTGGGAATTGGGTTTGATTTGAAGAGTCTCCACCTAATGATTAGGGTGCATTAGGACACCAAGAGGGTTTGATTTGAGTAACTAGAGATTGGGTAAGGGCTTGAAATTATTCCAAGGGGAAGGTGTTAGGCACCCCTCAGAATGCACTAGTGTGGTTCCCGACCAGACAATTATTGTGAATTTGGTGCAATTAACATGTAGAAAAATAAGGCTCAAATAAGAGGGGATTTCACATATAAAGGCTTGAAAAATACACAAAGTTTAAAAGAGCAATTTGAGGAAGCGAATTCTAGAATGAAAATGTTAAAGAAATAAGAATAAAGGAAAGGGGGGTCCTAGGTTGACTAAAAATATAGATCACCCCACACAACGTCCGGTAATCACTCCTCAATGAGGGGATACACGTGACGTTATCGCGTGGTCATCATATCCATATCTACCCTTCCCACTCTGTTAAGGTATTTAAAGTGCAGGTTGGTCTCGTTTACTTATTGCATGCTATTACCCATCCCAATCCTATCAGTCCAGGAGGCATTTAGGACTACTAATCCTAAAGGGAGGGATATTGGGCTTATTTGTAGTTTCAAAGGTAAAAACTCTAAGGCGACATACAAAACACGTATTGCAAGTTGAGGGAAAGTACATAACAAGCAGAGGCTCAGATATACCTCCTTGAACAAAGAAGCACGTAATCAGCATGATTTACACATACTGTTTAGGTCTGATTATTATATATGAAGAAGGATGGTTACTGAGGCAGTTTTAGTTTATTACATAACTTAGATAAGAAGTCCGAAGCAGGCCTACCTGCTGGTTGTAATAATTAATAGAAATAGATTCAGCTTTTAATTTTACCCTAAGGCTTGCCTAAGTGTTGGACAAGGATCCTATAGGCATGGTATCTACTGGATTCAGAAAACAAGGAAACAATAAGGCTCGAAGTAAACTGTTTTGAATGCATACTCGTTAAACTTGCTAAGTGATAGAATCAGATTGTTAAAAGAGAGGCGAATTGATTAAAAGTCTTGCGGCTGATAGTAGTCATTATTACTGGGTGAATCAGATTTTTTATTAGAAATCCCTATAGACATGCTTTCTACGCGTTGCTGATTTTTTTTTCAAACCTTATAGACATAGTATCTAGATGTAGAATTTGTTTTAAACTTATGAGCATGGTATCTAGATGTAGTGGAATATGCAGAATTGAACAATCACATAGGCATAATTTCTATATGAAGTTGAATATGCAGAATTCAGAATGGGCCTATAGGCATGATTTCTATGTGCATTTGAATATGCAGAATTCAGAATACCTATAGACATGGTTTCTATATGAAAGGTTGGATATGTAGAAATATAGTAGTCATATAGTCATGATTTCTACCCTTTTCATAGTTACCCACCCTTTTCCACTAACCATTCCCAAGTGTTTATTATAAATTATTACACCCCGGAATAAATAAAATTACATCAGAAACTATAAAGAAAAATACAACCAGAGGAAGCCTGATTCTTGACTTCCTCTCTGAGTTATGAGATAGACCAACTCAAAGAGACCATGATCCAAAGCCTTTCTCCCATTTGAGTGAGTCAAAGTTCCCTAAGAGCCTCAATGGGACTCCGGGCAATGCTCACATCCAAATGTATTATTAAAACAGGGAAAAGTGTAGTGTGGAAGTGTCAGCCCTCAAGTGTCCAAGTTCAGAGGGAGCTCAAAGGGTCACAAGGCAAGGCTCACAAGGGGGTAGAACTTAAAGGCTAAGAGAGAGTGCAAGTGCAGAAAACAGAACTTGAAGAACTAGGGGAGTAAAGGAAAAGGGCAAGGGGTGCTACGGAATAATAACTTCACACAAAAGGGATTCAGGGGTTGGTTACTAATTGTAGAGAGCCCTTGTGCCTAGGCATTAATTGATTCTGGGCATACACAGCAATAGGGGATGTTGTTATGCTCACAAAACCAATAGAATATATAACATACAATGGTAGCATAAGGTTATGATCCCAGGTGATCAAATTTGAGTCATAGACAGCAATACTTTAATGTTGTCATGCCTCAAACGACCATCATTATCAAACACACTTAGAATACACAATAGAGGCAGAACAGGCAGAAGGAGAATGCTAAATAAGTATTGAACTAAACACAAGCAATAGGCAGATAGGAGGAAAAAATGTTAAACAAACACATTGTTGTAGTGCTGAATCTTAATTAGAACATACTAGTTCAAAGAAAGCAAATAGAGAGAGAAGCAGGCAGAAGGATTTGCAAACAGGCCACAAGTAACAAGAGAGAATACTTTTAAGTGTGAGTATGAGTTCAGAAAACTACGAGTGTTTGTGTGTTTGTGTCAATGACGAGCAGGTATTTATAGTGTGAAAACAGGCGAAAAGAAGGTAAGAAAGTAATTAAGGAACTGGGTATCAATTAAAATCAATTAGTACGAGACTTCCTTTAATTAAAGAGTTCAAACTTAAACGGTAATGAACAAAAATTATTTAAGGAAAGAGATCAAGTAAGCAGCTTGTGAAAAGTAGGCAATTAGAGGTAAATACATAGGAGTTTAATTAAGGGAGGAATTTTTGAAATACACAATTAAATAAATAAGGTAAGAATCAATCAGTTCATAGTAAATCAAGGAGTCAGAGATTCGAAATTATTGGTTCATGAATAAACCAAGTCAGACAGGCTAAGGAAAGTTTTCGAATCAAGCCAAGTAACAGGGAAATCAGCAAACAAGGAAAGAAAATCAATCAGACTTACACAAGGGAAGTCTGAAATCAGTCAAAGAACTGAAAGTCATTTAGAGGGGAAGCTCAGCACATATAAAGAGCACACAAGTATTAGGCATGCGAGGCTGAATTTAGGACAAAAGAAAGCGTCATGCAATTGCAAAATTAGTAAGCAGTAGGCTTATAGGAACATAGCATACAAAGGGTCAAGTAAAAGATCTTATAGAGTTTAGCAGGAAGTTAGGAAAGAGACAAAAGTTGAAACAAAGATTTCAAAACTCAGTCAAGCAGTAGATGAAATAATTTCAGAAACTCGAATAGGTCCAAAGAAGTTAGGGTTTTTGAAGTTAAATAAGTTCAGAGATGAAGAACAAGCAAATCACATAGCCAATGGTCTCAAAACTCCAAATATTAGGGTTTTGCCATCAATCGAGTGTAGAGATGAAAGGACAAGTAATCAAGGCAAAAGATACTAACAAAATAAGTTCAGAGATCTCAGAAAGGAACTGAGACTTTTAACAAGCATTTTCCAGTAAAAGAAACTCATGAGAAACATAGTAAAAGGACAATATGCGAAACATAGTAGAAGAACTCATAAGAACATAGTAGAAGAAACACATAGGAAGATACTGTAGAAGAACTCGTAAGAACACACTAGGAGAGACACATAAAAATTACAGTAGAAGAAACTAATAAGAAACATAGTAGAAGAAACACACAAGAGAAAAAGAAAATCAGAGAAACATCTAAATAACTTAACAAAAACCCTAAATTGGAAAGATAAAGGTTTTGAAAGCATAGTTTTTTGAAAGAAACTTTTGAGAAAACGTTTAAAAGCTTAGAGAGAACACAGATCTACAACGGATCTAAAAGAATCAGAAGAACCTCGAAGGTTAGGGTTTCAGAAGAAACCCAAAGAGTGAGAAAGGCTTGGAAATCATCGATCTAAGCAGGAGAGGTCAAGATCAGGCTTGAATAGCCATAGCTGGCCGGAGTAAGGTCGAAGACGGCCAGAGACAGCCATAGCACTGATATAGGAGTTATAGGAGGCCGGTATAGGACTTCGATAGCCTTGGAAGCCATGGATTCCGATAATTTTAGGGGTAGAAGTGGAGGGAGGCGACTAGGGTTTCTGAAAGAGAATTGGGAGAGGGGAATCTAGAGGCGGCTATAGGTGAGAAGTGATTAGGGTTTGGGGGTATTGGGAAATTAAAAAAGGAAAGGTTAAACATGGGTCGTTGATCTAAGTGATCAACGACTGGGATGAAAAAGGGGTCCGGGCGGGTTATTTGAATGGTTTATGGGTCGGGTAGATTCAGGATTTGGGCTGGGTAATTGGATTTGAAATTGGGTTCAAATTGGGGTGCCAATACTGGCTAAAATTGAAATTCAATCGGCTAACATTTAAATAGCCACTTTTTCCTTGTTTAATTTTATAAAAAATAGTAAATAAATTTTGAAAATAAATTAAAGGTACTAAAATGATTAATAATATATAATTATCAAATAAAAAATACTGGAGCCAATTTTATAAATATAATTACAATTAAATCTTAAAAGAGGCTAATATTGCAATTATATGTGATTTAGCTTAAAAATTGATAAATGAATTTGTAAAAATATGCAAAACTTATGTTAGCTATATTGTAGTATAAATATGAGAATCTAATAAGTGAATTGCTAAAATGACAATTTTGGGAATAATTATTGGATTGTTCTTGATAAAATAGGGCAATAAATTGATCTAATAATTTTTAAAAATTAATGAAAAATATGAAAACCCTTGGACATACTTATATATACATACATATGCTATTTGAAAGGTAATTTTCATATAAAAATATACGGGAGAAAATTGGGTATCAACAATGAGGCCATTGGAGGCTTTGGGAAACTTGGGCCTAATTGCAGGTTCCCTATAGAATAGCCTCTTGATTTTCTATTTTACCTATGTAATTCATTCATTGTCCTGTAATAATTTATAAACAGATATTTGGGGTATCAAGTAAAAGGGTGAGTAGATGCATACTTTAAAGGGGTAATATGGGTAGAAATCCTGCTCTTAGGACCTTATTTTAAAGTCTGACTGCTTGCATAAGTAGAAAACATGCTCATAGGTTTTCTCTTTTGAATTTGATTACTTTGCCTAATAGAAATTATGCCTATAGGATTTCACTCTTAATTTCGTTTGTATCAGGTAGAAATCATGTTCATAAGATTCTGCATTTGTCATGTTAGAAACCATGTTTATAGGTTCCAAACAATCACATCTTAAATCAGTTTAAATATAGATTACATGCCTATAGGATTCAACTTCGATTCAGTTCTAATAAGTCTTTCTGTACGTTGCTGCAAATCAACTAAAATCAGTAATATGCCTAGATATCATGCCTATAGGGATCTCTACTCGCAATTTTGTCTGATAATCTAATTAGCCTAATAAATCAACTTCATTACTCATAGTTCATTTTTAAAACTGGTCTTATTAAGTGTCAAATATTTCCTAAAACAAGTTCTTTCAAAATTACCTCAATTTCATTAGATATCATGCCTATAGGTATTAAAGGAGTCTATTTCAAAAATCTGTTTGTTTTGCATCAATACAGGCACCAGTATTCTACATATAGGCAAGCCTTAGGGCATTTTCAAAACTGCATTTCTCTAAAACTGTCTCTGTTGCTATATACATATAGGCAAGCCTTAGGGCATTTTCAAAACTGCATTTCTCTAAAACTGTCTCTGTTGCTTAACGTTTCTAACAGGCTTTTAAAAGAATCCCTAGGCAACTACCAGGGTATAACTTCTGAGTATAAAAGGTTTTGTCTATTTCTGCATATTCACTTAGATATCCTACTTTAGGACATTGATTAATACAGACCTTAACTGTGTTTGAGTCGTGCTGCTTGTATGTTTGTTTGAAGAGGAAACTTTGAGCCTCTTAATTGCTCCCATTATGTGTGAAAGTCCTAAATGTTTTGACTGTCGCCTTAGAGTTTTCGCCTTTCTAAACCTTAGGGGTACGTCTAGAACTACATATAGGTAGAGGTCCTAACTCCCTCCGGGACCATTAAGAGGATACGGGTAGCAGCACACAATAGGAATCAGTGACCAAACATTCGCTTTGCATGACCAATAAGGGGATGGGAAGGGTAGACATGGGATATGATGACTACACATTAATGTCACATGTAGCCCCTCATTGAGGAGTGTTTACCGGACATTGCGTGGGGTGATCCTATAGGATAAACAACCTAGGACTCCTCTATACCAAATTCTCTCTCTTTATTTAAACTTGTTCAAACCTTTATCTTGTCACTTGAGTTATCCAACGTACTTTACTTGCAACTTATTTGATTCAACTGTTTATATGGACTAATTCGTGAGTATAAGTTCGGCAGGGACCCACAGTTGTGTACCAAGAGGGGTGCCTAACACCTTCCCCTCGAGGTTACTTCGAGCCCTTACCCTAATCTCTGGTAATGCAAACCAACCCAAGAGTTAATCACTTTAGGTGCCCTAATGAACCATAATTTGTTAGGTGGAGACTCTTCAAATACCCAATTCCCAAAAGGAAATGAGTCATTACACCCCATGAATGTCGAAACCCGGACTCCACAAAGGAAAAAGGGGGCACGACACACATCACGGTTATGGAGGGCCGTACAACATGATTTGGGTACTCGGGTGGAATTGAGCACAGCATTTCACCCTTAGACGGACGGACAGTCCGAGGGCACTATTAAAATTCTTGAGGATATGCTTCGTGTGTGTGTAATGGAGTTTGGAGGTTCTTGGGATCAATTCTTGCCACTGGCGGAGTTTGCATACAACAATAGTTATCAGTCCAGCATTTAGATGGCACCGTATGATGCTTTATATTGTAGGCAGTGTAGATCCCCGGTAGGTTGGTTTGACCAGGGTGAGGCTAGATTATTGGGCACAGACTTGGTTTAGGATGCCTTGGAGAAGGTTAAGGTGATTCAGGATAGACTCCGTACAGCCCAATCTAGACAGAAGAGTTATGTGGACCGGAAGGTTCGTGATGTTTCCTATATGGTTGGAGAGCAGGTCTTGCTTCGAGTTTCGCCTATGAAGGGCGTTATGAGATTCGGGAAGAAAGGGAAATTGAGTCCAAGGTTTATTGGTCCTTTTGAGATATTGCAACGTATTGGGGAGGTTGCTTATGAGCTTGCCTTACTTCCTAGCTTGACAGGAGTTCATCTGGTATTTCATGTTTTGATGCTCTGGAAGTATCACAGTGATCCGTCGCACGTGTTGGATTTCAGTTCATTCCAGTTGAACAAAGATCTATCTTATATTGAGGAGCCAGTGGCGAAATTGGACAGGCAGGTTCGAAAGCTGAGGTCAAAGAACATCGCATCCGTGAAGGTTCAGTGGCGGTGTCAACCAGTCGAGGAGGCGACTTGGGAGACCAAGCAGGATATGTGCAGCCGTTACCCTTATCTTTTCACTACTTCAGGTATGTCTCTATGCTCATTCAAGGACGAACGACTATTTTAAGAGAGGGAGGATGTAATGACCTGGCCGGTCGTTTTAATAATTAACGCCCATATTAACTGCTTTTCACGTGTTTGTTTCTGCTATTTTGAGTTTCCAGGAGGATTCGTTTTGTGTTTTGGAGTGTTTTGGGATACTTAGTCCCTCAATGAGAGTTTAGCTTTAAAATTTGGACCGTAGTCGGAGTAGTGTGAAGATGTCCTCGGATTGGAACTCCGTCAGTTCCGTTAGGTTCGTTGGGTGATTCCGGGCTTAGGGACATGTTCGGATTGTGTTTTGGAGGTTCGTAGCTTATTTAGGCTTGAAATACCGAAATGTTGAATTGAAGTTTCTGGTTTGATTGTGAAATTTTTATATCGGGTTCGGAATCCGATTCTGAGAGTTGGAATAGCTCTTTAGGGTTGAATGTGACCGGTGTGCAAATTTTGGGGTCAATCGGACTTGGTTTGGTTGGTTTTATCATCAGGTGTAGGATTCTTGAGATTTCTAGTTCATATGGCTTGGATTAGAGGGTGATTCATGATTTTAGCATTGTTTGATATGATTCGAGAGTTGGAATAAGTTCGTATGGTGTTTTAGAATTGGTTGGCATATTTGGTTGAGGTCTCGGGGGCATCAGGTGAGTTTCGGATGTCTAACAGATTGGAATTTGGACTTCGGGAAAAATCTGAGTTGCTGAACCTGTCATAATCGCACCTACATGTGTAGGATCGTAGGTGCGGCACCACAGAAGCGGTATGATGACCGCAGGTACGGTCTGAGACCCAAGTGAAGCTAGTCGCAGATGTGGCCCAAGAACCGCAGAAGTGGGCCGCATCTGCGAGTATAGGGTCGCAGGTGCGACTTATG
This sequence comes from Nicotiana tabacum, assembly GCF_000715075.1. Lineage (NCBI taxonomy): Eukaryota > Viridiplantae > Streptophyta > Magnoliopsida > Solanales > Solanaceae > Nicotiana > Nicotiana tabacum. Next base: position 111,240,425 of record NC_134084.1, read on the forward strand.
GCCGTTTAATGAAAAGTTGCAGGTGCGGATAAAAGGCTGCAGAAGCGGGACCGCAGGTGCGGTAGAGCCCTCGCAGGTGTGAAAATCGCTGAGCATTAAAAGGGAAAAACGAGGGTTTGAACTCATATCTTGGAAAAACGACTTAGAGCTCGGTTGAGGGTGATTTCTCGAGGGTTTTTTAAGGAGAAACATTGGGTAATGATTTCTATCCTGATTTTGATCTTATAACTATAATCTATTGTTGTTTTCCTCTTCTCGTTAAGGAATTTTGGGGATAAAAGTTTGAAAATGGGAGAAAAGTTCCCCAATTGAGAATCCAAGTTTTGAGTGAGATTTTGACGTCAGATTTTGGTGATTTTTGTTCGAGTGTGTTCGTGAGTGATCGGGGGTTCTGAATTTGTAAAATTTATCCAATTCTGAGACGTGGTCCCGGGGGACTTTTGGGCGATTTTCTTAATTTCGCATGTTAGCTTCGAATTAATTAATTAAATTAGTTACTTGAAGTTATATTTACATTATGCAATTAATTTGAATAGATTTGAGCCATTTGGAGTTGGGTACTCGTGGCAAGAACGTGATTTTGAATTGATTGAGCTAGTTCGAGGTAAGTGATTTGCCTAACCTTGTGGGAGGGGACTCCCCTTAGGATTTTGGTGTTGTTTGTTGTATGAGTGTCGTGTACGTGTGGTGAGGAGTGCGTACACGTGCTAATTGTTGAAAACCCCCGTTTACGCACTTGTCACCTCACGTACATGGCATTCATATAACAATAGTACCAAAATCCTAAGAGGAGTTCCCCCACACAAGGTTAGGCAAGCCATTTACCTCGAGTCAGCTCAAAATCAATCCGAAATCACGCTCTTGTCACGAGTATCCAACTCCGAGCGGCCCAAATCTAATCAAATCAAGTACATAACGTAAATAAAATTACATGCAACTAATTTAACTAATGAATTCAAAGCTATGGCGGAAAATTCGAAAAACACCCAAAATTCCTCCTCGGACCCACGTCTTGGAATCGGGTAAAAGTTACCAATTTAGAACACTCATTCACTCACGATACCACTCATCCAAAAATCACTCAATTCTGACAACTAAAACCCAATCAAAACCCAAAAACTTGGTTGGGGAACTTTTCCCCCAAATCCCCATTTCCTCATTCTTCCACTCAAATTCTTAGATTTAATGAGGAAAATAACAATAAATTAGTGTATTAGAACCAAATTAGAGTTAAAATTTATTTCCCAATCTTTCTCCTTCAAAATCTCTCCAGAAATCGCCATCCACCAAGCTCCAATTTGATTTTAGAAGTTATGAATTTCAAACGATCGATTTCTCTTTTTCTTCCTTTTCGCTTCTGCGAGGGGGTCCACCGCACCTGTGGTCCCGCTTCTGCGGCCAATAATTCGCACCTGCGTAATTTCATTAAACGGCCAGATTCCGCACATGTGGCCCTTCACACGCAGATGCGGTTCTGCTTCTACGGTCCATGGGCCGCATCTGCAGCCACTTCCCTTATGCCTTAGACCGAACCTGCGGTTGCCTAACCGCTTCTGTTCCTAAGTCCAGTCCAACTTTCGTTAAGCATCTGAAACTCACCCGAGGCCTCTAAAACCTCAACCAAATACACCAACCAATCCTAAAATATCGTACAAACTTAATCCAACCCTCGAATCACATCAAACAACGCTAAAACCACGATTCACCCTCCAATCCAATCTTAATGAATTTGAAATCTCAAGAATTCTACAACCGATGCTGAAACCAACCAAACCACGTCCGATTGACCCCAAATTTTGCACACAAGTCACATTCGACACTATGGAACTATTCCAACTTTCAGAATCGAATTTCGACCCTGATATCAAAATCTTACTATCGATCCGGAAACTTCAAAAATTCAACTTTCGGCATTTCAAGCCTAAATAAGCTACGGACCTCCAAAACACTATCCGAACATGCCCCTAAGACCGAAATCACCCAAAGGAGCTAACAGAATCGATGGAATTCCATTCCAAGGCCGTCTTCACACCATTCTAACTATGGTCCAAATTTTAAAGCTTAAGCCCTCATTTAGGGACTAAATGTCCCAAAACACTTTGAAACTCAAAACGGATCTTCCCGGCAACTCACAATAGTAGAAACAAATACGGGGAAAGCAGTTAATATGTGATCGGAGCTTTAATTCTCAAAACGACCGGCCGAATCATTACAGCTAATTAGTTAATTAATATAGAAATTGATTATTTGTTCTCAACATTAAAGGAAATGATTTTTTTTATTCAAATTCACATCAGCTCATCCAAGCTTTAAATATTTAAATGTAACAATAATTTTATCCAAACATTTATAACATGAAAAATTCAAAAACCCTTTGAGTTTTAATTAATATTAATTATCTAAAGTTAAATTTAGTTAGATATTTTTGTGATATACTTTAAGTACCTTAATATATGAGTTCGTACATTGTTCAAACAAGAATAAATTTAATAGTCAAAATTTAGAGTTAATTTTAAAGTATGAAAATAATAATTTGTCTAATGTAAATTTATCTTCAAAGGATAAATTTATTGATTGTAACGACCTGGCCGGTCATTATGAGCATTTGCACTTTGCTCGGTAGTTTGGGAGTACGAGTAGCTCCGTATGATGTATTAGGACTTGTGTACAAAATTTGAGTTCACTCTGAGTTGATTTGATATGTTTCGGCGCGAGTTTTTGGAAGTCGAAAGTTCGAAAGATAATTAAATTTGATTTGAGGTGCGTTTCGTCATTTCGATGTATTTATACGTGATTTGAGGCCTTGAGTAGGTCCGTATTATATTATGGGACTTGTCGATATGTTCGTACGGGGTCCCGAGGGGCTCGGGTGTGTTTCGGATAGGTTTGGGCTGTGTTGCGCTCGTTTTTGTTATGTTTCGACGTCGTTTCTTCGAGCATAAATGGCACTAAATTAAGCAAATGAGCTCCAATTTCTGTTTTGATTGAAGCATTAGATCTGTATCATAATTTCGGAGGCATAGCAAAAAGAATCGTCGAATTTGGACATCGTATGAGGATTTTATGATCATTTACTAAGAATTGGGTTGATAGATTTTTTACATTAATTACGAAATTGCCACTGACTTCGTATTTTAAAATCTGCACTATTTTCAAATATCGAAACCAACATATCTCTTGCATTATAAGGTCAAATGGAGTGATTCAAAATCCTATCTTGACTGAAATTTCATAAGAAATCCATTGGACGCATCAAAAGCAAGTTTTAAGATCGTTTGACATGCCAAACGAGGCAGAATAGCTAGGCAAAATTACTTAATATAGAAAGTTTGTTCATTTGGTCATACTTTGAGTTGGGGAGCTCGGATTTGGACAATTTTTGGAGGCAATTTTCACCATATAGAATGGGGTAAGTGTTCTATACTCGATTTTGGTTATATTTCATGAATCCATCTTTATTTTTGACATTTAATTGATGATTTCAAAGTGAAATTTGGGGGTTTTGTCTAAAATTTCATAAAGTAAATTTTTAAGTTTTAAACACCGATTTGGAGTCGGATTTGAGTGGAATTAGTATGGTTAGACTCGTATTTGAATGGGTTGTCGGATTTTGTAAATTTTGTCGGGTTCCGAGGTACGGGCCCGGGTTGGGCTTTTTGCCGATTTTGGGCTTTTGAATAAAGATTCAACCTTTTTCGCTTGGGATTGGTTCTTTTAGCACTATTTGATATATTTGAGTTGTCTTTTGACTAGTTTTGAGCTGTTCGGAGGTCATTACGCATGAAATGGCACTCTTGGAGCATCGCTTGGCTTGTTCAGTGTTCAGAATTAGCTTATTTGAGATAAGTAACTCTTCTAAACTTAGTGCTGAGGGTATGAAACCCCGAATTACATGTTATATGATTGATGTTGCGGTGATGCACATGCTAGGTGATGGGCGTGTGGGCGTGCACCTTGTGAATTGTGACTCCGTTGTTTCCAGGGCATTGAATATTGGCCTTATTTTGTTGATATCTGTATTTCCACCATGTGATAAAGTAATTGAGCTGTGATCCATGTTAGACACCATGTCTAGGCTACGTGCTTATCCTGTTGGGACCCACTGAGGTCATTTCTGTTGTTGAGTTATTTACTTTTATTGCTTTATATACTCAGTCATACGCATTCATATGCATATCATATCTAAGTCTCTGCTGTTATTTACTGATACCTCATATCATCATTTTGGGCTAATTTCATCACATTGTGAGCCCCTAAGAGAGAGAGGCTGGAGAGATTGATGACTGAGTGAGGTCGAGGACCTAATTTGAGATATTGTTATTGTAACGACCCGATATTGGTCGTTTTGCCTTCAAGAACCCTGGTCCCCTAAATAAGACTTACCGTACTTGCTTTTACTGACTTATGACTTACGGGGATAGTTGGTTCGGGATTTGGAAGAGTTTGGGTTGAAATCGGAACACTTGGTTCCTTAAGGTTAGCTTAAAAGGCCAAGTTTGACTTTGGTCAACATTTTGAGTAAATGACCTCGGAATTGGGATTTAACGGTTCCAATAGGTTTGTATGATAATTTCGTACTTGGGCGTATATTTGGATTGGGTTTTGGATGACCCGGGAGCGTTTTGGCGCGTAATAGTAAAAGTTGGTTCTTAAAGGTTTTTGGAAGTTCTTTAAATTTGATCTAGAGCGAGATTTGATGATATTGAGGTCCAAATGGAATTCCGAGACTGGGAATAGTTCCATAGTGTTATTTAAGACTTGCATGAAAAATTTGGTATCAATCCGAGTAGTATAAGTGTGTTTCCTCACATTGGAAGTAAATTGAAGAACTTGAAGTTCATAAGTTTGAATCAATTGGTTTTAGGGTGTGATTCCTAGTTTTAATGTTGTTTCTAGTGTTTCGAGGGTTCGAGAGAGTCTGTTTTATCAATGCAAACATGTTGGTATGTTCGGGCAGGGCCCCGGGGGTCCCGAGCGTCAATCGGGCGAGGCTCGAGCTTAGTTGAAAGTGTGAGAAGGAGCGGAAGCTCCAGGCTTCTGTCATAATCGCACCTGCGGTTGGCCAGCCTCAGGTGCGAGAGCGCAGAAGCGGCTAAGCCATCGCAGATCCGGCCATGGGTGGCCAGCCCAGGAAGCACAGAAGCGGCCCCCTAACCGCAGAACTTAAATTTTGGGTAGATTAACATGTAAAGATTAGTGAAAATTATGGGTTTAGAGTAAAACTGAGGGTTTTGATAAAAATAATATTTAACCACGAAATTCGCTATAGAATGAAGTAAATATCATATATTCTTGATCCTTAGGTTATGGGTAACAACTTTCTTCAAAAATTTCTAGAATCCGGGCACATAAGCCTGGGGATGAACTTTAGGAACCTTGTATTTAGGGTTGGAAAATTACTTTAATTGTTAGAATATGGACTCTTGAGCATGTATTGACTAGTTCTTACCACATTTGAATAGTTTTGGATCGTTCGGCTCCGATTTGAGGGTTTGAGCGCATTCTTGAATTTGAAAGTAAGCTTTGGGCAAGGTAAGTCTCTTTTATAACCTTGTAAGAGGGAAATTTTTCCATAGGTGAACTTAATTAATATGTGATTAATTGTGGGGCATACGTATGCATGAAGTGACGAGAGTCCATACGTAGCTACTATTTCTGTTATTGTCCGGGTAGTTCTAGATTTACACCATACTTTGTGGACACTACTACTTGATTATATATGCAAATTGTATGGAAGTAATTAAGTTGAAGAAAATCTATGGATTTAAAGACTTCAAGAGAATTGTCTTCATTTTTTAAAAAGAATCAAAGAATTGTTGTGTTCTAAATGATAAAACTTATGTTTGACTGCGTCGCACGGATGATTCGCGAGCGGGGTTATGCTTTTACTGTATCGCATGTATGATTCGCGATCGGGGTGAATAGATGTATCTAGGGTTCACACTTTTTGACCCTCGGTAGTGCACATTTTACTTTTATGTTGGATCGGGCCGAATGTCCTCGGTGGTAATTGTATGTGATAATAGAATAGGAACGATTTGTAGTTGTATGCTTCATTTCTTGTTATGCCACTTGTTTTAAATAAAGAAAGTGTCTTGCCTTCTTAAATATGATGGAGGAAATTCATCAGTTATTGTTCTGGTTTAAGCTTGGTTGTTATCTACATACATTATGCTTTAAGAATTGGAAGTTGACATTATTATATTGTTGGCCCTAGTAAGTGTCGGAGTCGACCCCTCGTCACTACTTCTGCGAGGTTAGGCAAGATACCTACTGAGTACATATTTTTATGTACTCACGCTATACTTTTGTACTTGATTGTACAAGCTTTGAGGCAGGTGCATCTGGCCATCAGTCCGGTGCATAGAGTGGACTCCTCAGCTTGAGACTTCCGGTGAGCTGCCCTTTTGAACCGTTCTGCAGCAGCTGGTGTCTTTCTATGTTTTTACTTTTCCTATCTATTTCCTTTCCATACAGTAGGATATGATGATTTTGTATAGTCTACTAGATTGCCCACATACTTGTGACACCAGATTTTGGCACACACATTAAAGGACTTATGAGTTTTGGATTACTGTCATGATTTAAGTTCGTAATTATTACTTTCCTTTAATTATGCTTAAGCTTCAATTCCTAATTTCTTTATCAATAAGGAAACGTTTTCACATACTAATTATTTAAATGAGAATTTACTAGTTGATTAGTATTGGCTTGCCTAACAACGGTGTTTGGCGCCATCACGGCCTAATATGGAATTTGGACGTGACAGTTACTATGGCACGTGAGTTATCCGTGCGGATCCTGATATTGATACTATGACATATGGGTTGTCCGTACAGCACGTGAGTTGTCCGTGCGGATCTTGATTTGATATTATAGCACGTGAGTTATTCGTGCAGCACGTGAGTTTTCCATGCGGATTATAGCGTTTGGGCTGAAGGGGCCCCTCCAGAGTTTGCACACCCCCAGTGAGCATAGTCGACTATGTATATGTATGTGGATCGGGTTGCACGCCGCAACGAGCATTGTACAGTGCTGAGTGACTGAGTGTGTTGAGTATTGAGTACGGTAAGAGATAATGCGAGACAGTGAGGTTGAGTACTCTACGAGTGTGAGTACATGATTCACCTCTGAGATACATAGCATTGACATGCAAACATGACATACAGGCATATAGATGCATTTTTCCTCATGTTGTACAGTATCACGTTATTCATGATTTTTCACGCATATTGATATGTGGGCATAGTGAGGTATTTCTCACTTGTTATCTAGAAAGAAGAAATGAAGCATCTTATTTATTGTGAAAAGTATTTTTTGGAAAAATTACAGATTTCAAACTATCTCATATTTTTTTATGTTTTCGGTAAAGGATTTGGGTTTTCATTGATATACTTGAAAAGTGGAACTAATTTTCGGAAAATTATGAAAAGGTTGAGCATGTTATCTCTGAGCTACTTCATTATTTAATTGCATTGCATCGTTATGAACTGCTGTTAGTTATTGGTGTTGGACCCGACATATGTTCCAGCTCGTCACTACTTTCAACCTAAGGTTAGGTTTGTTACTTATTGAGTACATGGGGTCGGTTGTACTCATACTACACTTCCTGCACATTACGTGCAGATTTCGGATGTCGATCTTACTGTTCATGGCGGGAGCTAGCATTGAAGGTGCACCTGCGATCCAAACTCAGCTGCCTCTTGTTCATAGTAGCCTTAGATTTTGTAAAACTCTGTTTTTGTACTTTTCAAACAGAAGATGTATTTACTTCATATCAGCTTTGTAAACTCTATTCTTAGAATCTCATGATTTGTACTATCAGTCCGTGGAAATTTATAAGATTTACATAATTTCTTTGATTAATTGTCCTATTAAATATTATTGAAACTGGATAGATATTAATTAGCTTACCTAACAGGTTGGGTTAGGTTCCATCACGGATCTTGGATCGTAACATTAATCATTATTTGGCGTAACATTCTTGCGTTTATAATAGTGAGCAGTAAGTAGATGTTTGCAAAACAAAGACAACGAAAGAGGAATCAATTTAGACTTCGAAGAAGAAAGGGATAGTTAAAAATTAACGCTCCAAAAGAGTTGACTTTTTTACTATTCATTTAAGGTAAAATTTAACTGATATAAAATCCTAATTTTTAGGTATATAATTCAAATTAGGAAAGATTTAAAGAAATCAAATTTCAACGGATTTTCAAGTCCTAATTATTACAAAATGTAATATTTCTTTTAAAGGATAAAAAAGGTAAACGATATTTCGCTAAGGACCTTCGTGCTTTTAATATAACATAGATAGATAGGTATAAATGGGAACTCATACGAAGGAAAAATACAGCGCGACATCTTTTTTCATCCCTTTTTGGTATTACTTTTATTTTTGGCATTAAATCTGATACTTTTTAACGAATTGGGTTCTTTTGGCAGAGCCAATTGTGTTTTGGCTTTTAACAAATTTGGTCGCGCGAGTAAAGATATTTATAACACTTAACTAGTGTACATATTTTATACACTAATAATTTAAAATATGTATATTTGTCAGCTATTTTCTTATAATTAATTTCGCTTGTATGCGTTGTTATTTTGACTTTTAGGTGGACGCTTTTATTTCGATTTAACTATTCACGCTAGTAGACATAATTTTCTGACGAATATTATAGCTCCTGCTTTTTTGTTTCATTATTGAAAATTAAAATTATATTTAAATTATAAAATAATCAAGAATGAATATTTTTAATGCCAAAGGAAAAACTTGGGCCGGTCAATTTCTCAATTTGGTTGCTAAGGCGAGAAAAACTTGTTGCAATAACTAAGAATATTAATTCTACAACCTCGTGGCTTTTGAGACTATTCACGATCTACTCATTTTTTTATTTTCATAACAAAAAGCAAGCAAAGATAGCTAAATAATTTTTCATCTTTGTTTTCACCAGCATTAATGAATATTAATTTTAGAAAATGACTTTTATATATCTTAATCATTTAGGTCTTAGCAAAAGTAAATTTTTGCATCACAAAGGAAAATATTAAGGCCTGTTGCTTTTTTAAAATGATTTTACAACTTTGCTCTCGAATTATGGTAATTTCAAAATGTTTAGTTTAAGGAATTGATTATTTCGTATCGTATTTATTAATAATTGATTTTAGAATACTTATGCAATTGTTTTTATTACTTTCGACACGCGTATTGTAATATTTGACAAAGATATACGTGCAATGCACGTACATAATGACTAGTCTATATCTATATTATATTAAAAGCACGAAGAACCTTAGCGAAATGTTATTCGATTTTTTTACCCTTAAAAAAAGATTTTACATTAAATAAAATATTAATTTAAGTCTTTTCCTTATATTTAGGAATATGTAATCAACTAAACTTTGTATATTAAATATTTGCTTTTTTAAATAGATTAAAACTAATATGTTAGATTTTTCCAAACATCTAAAACTTTAAAGTTGACTGATTATGAAAAGTATTCATGGAGTCTAATACGAATCTGCGTGAACTTCTAACACCTTCTAACTTCTAAATTCCTTAAAATATTGTATCAAATACTTACGGTTAAACTTTCACAACAAGGGCCGGCTTAATGGTAAAGCCACTCAAGCGATTACTTGAGGCTCCACATCTAGGGGGACCCAAAATTTTCTTATATTAATAAATTTTTCAATATCAATAAATAATTGTATTTGTATTTGATGAATTTTTTAAAAAACTATTTAGCATATAAAAAAAAGTATAGCTGTCACGACCTGGATTTTCCACCTTCGGGAGTTATTATGGCGCCTACTGATGTGAGTTATGCAAGCCGATCATTTAAACTAATAACTTCATCATCCATTTATTTTTTTTTTTAACAAACATAAAGCGATAACATATGAACAGCGAAAATTAGAATTTAAGCGGAAGGAAATAATAAAATATCTGAAATCTGCGTCTATTACAACTGTTAAGGCCTTAAGTATCCAAAACTTGGTGTCACAGTGTCACAGGCGGTCTAAGATTTACTACATACAAAGTCTGAAGAAAATAACAATACACTGTTTCTGAATGTAAGGAAAATGAAACAGGAAATAGGGATATAGGGAGACGCCAGGGCCTGCGGACGCCTGCAGGTCTACCTTGAATCTCTGCGTGGACTAAAGGTAGCCTCCAAACTATGGTCCAAGAGCTGCTCCGGGATCTGCACATAGTGCAGAGTGTAGTATCAGCACAACCGACCCCATGTGCTGGTAAGTGTTTAGCCTAACCTCGGCGAAGTAGTGACGAGACTAGGACCAGATTACCAAATAAATATGTGCAATTCAAATATATACAGCAGAAAAGAAATACAGAAATAAACAATCAAGTATGGGAGGGGGAGCATGCTGCAGGGGAGATATCAATTCCAAATAGAAAGACAACAAGTAAACGAAAGAAACAATATAACGGGGACATCAACAAAGAGTCAGAAATCGATAAATGCACGGCATCACTCTTCGTGCTTTTACTCTCAGCCTCATCAAAGCAATCATATAATAAAAATGTGCACGGCATCACCCTTCGTGCTTTTACTCTCTTTCCTCACCATATAATCAATATAATCGTCACGGAATGGTACATCGTGCGGCACGACATCACCCTTCGTGCTTTACACTATTTCTTCACAATCATATGCGGCATCACCCTTCGTGCTTTACACTCTTTCCTCACAAAAAAAAATAATGCACGGCATCACCCTTCGTGCTTTAGCTCTCTTCCTCACCCAAACAACAATCACAAACAATAGGGCAAGTGAATAAATGAGATTATAATAAGAATCCCGGAAAGGGAACAACTTCAATAATATCAACATCCCGGCAAGGGAGATAACAAATAAAGCAACAATAGCCCGGCAAGGGGGGCAACGTAATGATCTCTTATCTTTCTCACTTTTACTTCACAATTCACTTCACAACTCGAGCCAATGCTCTAGAGGTTCAATTATCACTTATACTTTCACAATTCGTTATACAACTTGAGCTAATGCTCCTCAATGTTCATAGGTCACAATTCCTTCCACAAACTTTACACAACAAGTAGAAACCATTAACAAGGCATGAAAGATACAACAAAGTCATGATAATCACAAGATAAAACTCACGGGCATGCTAGACACTAACGTATAGATACTCGTCACCATGTCTATACGTCGTACTCGACAATTACCACATAGCAAACAGGACTCGACTCCAAATCCCTCAAGCTAAGGTTAGACCAAACACTTACCTCGATGTCACGAACACAATTCACGATTCAATTATAGCTTTACCCCTTGATTCCACCACCAATTCGCTCGTATCTAGTCACAAGTTACTTAATTACATCAATAAACACTAAATGAATCAATTTGAATGTATGAAAATGAATTTTCCAAAGTTTTACCCAAAAAGTCAAAAATCGCCCCTGGGCCCGCATGGTCAAAACCCGAAGTTTGAACCAAAACCTGATTACCCATTCCCTCACGAACTCAAATATATAATTTGTTTTGAAATCGGACCTCAAATCGAGGTCCAAATCCTCAATTTTTGAAAAACCTAGGTTCTACCCAAAACACCCAATTTCCCCCATGAAAATCATTGATTTTGAGTTAAAATCATATTAAAAGATGTTAAGGAGTGAAGAAAATGAGTTAGAAATCACTTACCAATGTTTTGGAGAAGAAAGGTTATTTGAAAAATCGCTTCTTATGTTTTTTGGGGTTTTGAAAAATGAAAAATAACTGAAAATCCCATCTAAGATATCTTGTGCAAACCATACAAAATCAACTGCGGCCGCACATCCCTTCCTGTGTACTGCAGTGACATATTTTAGTAGTTTGGCCATAACCTTCTCTACAGATGTCCAAATTTGTAATTTCTTTAGCTTTATGGAAACTAGACACGAAGGGCTACAACTTCCGTTTTTGATTCATCTCAAAATTCCTTGTAGATCAAACGATATAGGCTTCCGAAGTCGGACTAGTGAACATGTGCGGACTGCACAAAATCAACTGCAGCCGCACAGTCACCAGTGCGGCCAGCGCAAAAACCAGTGCGGACCGCACTAGCAGGTTCAGAGATTTGCACTTCTCTGAACCTCCAATAGCCATGTTTTAAGCCTAAGACACCCCGGAACCTACCCGAAACTCACCCGAGCTCTCGGGACTCCAAACCAAGTGTGCATACTAACTCAAAAACATCATATGGACCTACTCGTGCGACACATCATCAAAATAACATGTAAAATCATGAATTAAACCTCAAAACTCAACATTTTCATCAAGAACTCTCAAAGTTCGTAACTCTTCAATCGGAAGTCCAACTCACATCAAATAAACTCCATTTTTTCACCAAATTTCACAGTTATCTTTCAAATACTATAACAAGTTTGTACCGGGCTCCAGAACCAAAATACGGGCCCGATAATAATGGTTTCAAACATTAATTCTTTTCTTCATTTCTTAGATACTTCAGTAAAACAATTTCTTTCAAAAGTTGATTTCTAAAGCTTGGGACCTCGGAATTCAATTTCGGGCATACGCCCAAGTCTCATATTTTACTGCGGACCTCCCCAGATTGTCGGAACACGGATCCGGGTCCGTTTGCTCAAAATATTAACCAAAGTCAACCATAATCAAATTTTTAACTCTAAAGATTTCGATTTCTCATATTTTCACATAGAAGGTTTTCCGGATATAGGTCCGGACCACGCACGTAAATCAAGGTAGGGTAAAAAGGAGGTTTTTAGGCCTCAGAACACTGAATTCACTTGCAACACAAGTGATGACCCAACCGTTCGTCCTCGAACGGACATAAGAAGAAGTATCTGAGTGGGGGAAAAGATAGGGATAATGGCTCCACATATCGAACTCGGACTCCCAGCTCGATGCCTCAGCGGGCTCACCTCTCCACTGAACACGGACTGAAGGAAAACTCTTCGATCTCAATTGATGAACCTGCCGGTCTAGAATAGCTACCGGCTCCTCCTCATAAGACAAATCCTTGTCCACCTGGACAGTGCTGAAATCTAACACGTGGGATGGATCGTCGTGATACTTCCAAAGCATGGACACGTTAAACACTGGATGCACGGCTGATAAGCTCGGCGGCAATGCAAGTCTATAAACCACCTCTCCCACTCGATCAAGAATCTTAAATGGGCTAATGAACCTAGGGCTAAGCTTGCCCTTCTTCCCAAATCTCATCACGCCCTTCATAGGAGACACTCGAAGCAATACCCGCTCACTGACCATGAATGCCAAATCACAAACCTTGCGGTCGGCATAACTCTTTTGCCTGGACTGAGCTGTACGAAGCCTATCCTGAATATGACCTTGTCTAAGGCATCCTGAACTAGATCCGTACCCAACAACCGAGCCTCCCCCGGCTCAAACCATCCAATCAGAGATGGACACTGCCTACCATATAAAGCCTCATACGGAGCCATCTGAATACTCGACTGGTAGTTGTTATTGTAGGCAAACTCTGCTAAAGGCAAAAACTGATCCTACGAGCCTCCAAAGTCAATGACACAAGCTCGGAGCATATCCTCCAAAATTTGAATGGTTCGCTCAGACTGCATGTCCGTCTGAGGATGAAACACTGTGCTCAACTCAACCCGTGTGCCCAAATCTCGTTGAACTGCCCTCTAAAAATAGGAGGTAAACTGCGTACCTCGATCCAAAATGATAGACTCGAGCACACCATGAAGACGAATAATCTCCCGGATATAGATCTCAGCTAACCTCTCGGAAGAGTAAGAGACTGCCACAGGAATGAAATGCGCTGACTTGTCAACCTATCAACAATAACCCACACTGCATCAAACTTCCTCAGAGTCCATGGGAGTTCAACAACGAAGTCCATAGTGATCTGCTCCCACTTCCACTCAGGAATCTCAATCTTCTGGAACAAACCACTAGGCCCCTGATGCTCATACTTAACCTACTGACAATTCAAATACCGAGCCATAAATGCTACGATATCCTTCTCCATTCTCCGCCACCAATAATGGTGCCGTAAATCCTGATACATCTTTGCGGTGCCCGGATGAATAGAGTACCAGGAGCTATGGGCCTTCTCTAAAATAAACTCTCGAAGCCCATCCACATTAGGCACACAAACTCGACCCTGCAATCTCAAAACTCCATCATCACCTAAGGTAACCTGCTTGGCACCTCCGCGCTGCACCGTGTCTCTAAGGACACACAAATGGGGATCATTATACTGCCGATCACGGATAGGCTCCAATAAAGAAGAACGAGCGACCGTGCAAGCTAACACATGACTAGGCTCAGAAAAATCCAACCTCACGAACTGGTTGGCCAAAGCCTGAACATCCAAAGCAAGCGGTCTCTCACTGACTGGAATATAAGCAAGACTGCCCATACTGGCTGACTTCCTACTTAAAGCATCGGCCACCACATTGGCCTTTCCCGGATGATATAAGATGGTGATATCATAGTCCTTTAATAGCTCTAACCACCTTCTCTACCTCAAATTCAACTCATTCTACTTGAACAAGTATTGCAATACGAACCGACGATAGTAGCCTGCCAACCCCAAGAAACTCCGAATCTCTGTAGCTGATGCTAGTCTAGGCCAGTTCTTGACTGCCTCAATCTTCTTCGGATCAACCTGAATACCCTCTGCTGATACAACATAACCCTGGAATGCAACTGAACTCAACCAAAACTCACACTTTGAGAACTTAGCATATAACTGATTATCCCTCAAGGTCTGAAGGATGTTGCTCGTGCTCCTCCTGGCTGCGGGAATAGATCAAAATATCATCAATGAAGACTATCACGAATGAATCCAAGTAAGGCCTAAACACTCGGTTCATCAAATCCATAAAAGCTTCTGGGGCATTCGTCAACCCGAATGATATCACCAAGAACTCATAATGCTCGTACCGAGTTCGGAAAGCTGTTTTAGGGACATCGGATGCTCTAATTCTCAACTGATGGTAGCCAAATCTCAAGTCAATCTTCGAGAATACCTTGGCACCCTAAAGCTGATCAAACAAATCATCAATCCTCGGCAATGGATACTTATTCTTGATTATAACCTTGTTCAACCACCGGTAATTAATACACATTCTCATCGATCCATCCTTCTTCTTAACAAACAACACTGGCGCACCCCAAGGAGAAATACTCGGCCTAATGAAACCCTTCTCAAGCAAGTCTTGCAACTTCTCCTTCAACTCTTTCAACTCAAGCGGGGCCATACGATACGGCGGGATAGAAATGGGCTGAGTGCCCGAAGCCAAATCAATGCAAAAGTCAATATCCCTGTCGGGTGGCATACCCGGCAGGTCTGAAGGGAATACCTCAGGAAACTCACGAACCATGGGCACAGAATCAATAGAAGGAACCTCAGCACTAGAATCACGAACATATGCCAAATAGGCCAAACACCCCTTCTCGACCATACGCCGAGCCTTCACATAAGAGATAATACTACGGGTAGAATGACCAGGAGTCCCTCTCCACTCTAAACGAGGTAAACACGGTAAGGCTAAGGTCACAGTCTTGGCATGACAGTACAAGATAGCGTGGTAAGGTGATAAATAATCCATCCCCAGTATGACATCAAAATCAACCATATCCAGAAGAAGCAAATCTACATGAGTCTCAAGACCCCCAATCACAACTATACATGAACGATGGACTCGATCTACCACAATAGAATCACCCACCAGTGTAGACACATAAACATGAGCACTCAAGGAATTACTAGGCATGACCAGATATGGTGCAAAATAAGATGACACATACGAGTATGTAGACCCTGGATCAAATAACACTGAAGCATCTCTATCACAAACCAGAATCGTACATGTGATAACTGTATCGAAAGCCTCAGCCTCGGGCCTGGCTGGAAGAGCATAATATCGGGGTTGGGCCCCACCACCCTGAACTACATCCCTGGGACGGCCTGTTGCTGGCTGGCCTCCATATCTAGCGGCCTGAGCTCCAGCTCTAATACCTCTACCTCCACCTCTAGCACCTCTACCCCCACCTCTAGCTAGCTGGGCGGGATGTAGAACACCTGGTGCCTGAACCATGGCACGGAAACCCTGATGCTGAGAGCTACTCGGTGATCGAGGGCAAAACCTAGCAATGTGACCCATATCACCACAAGTGTAACAAGCCCTCGGCTGCTAAGACTACTAACCCTGACGACCTGAATGACCACCCCAAAAACTCTGAAGCGGCGGTGCACTTATAGGGGCTGGTGGTGCACTGTAGGATTGCTGATTAGAATACTGCATCTGAGGACCACGGCCACCTGAAGCACCATGAAAAACCTGGAGTGCTGACTAAAAAGGCCTAGGAAGATGGCCTCTACCGTACGAATCCCTACCTCCGAACGAGGTACCACTGAATCGGCCTGAATGATGGGGCCTCTTGTCCTAACCATGACCACCTCCCTGTGATAGAACCATCTCCACTCTCCTCGCCACATTGGCCGCCTCCTGGAAGGAAATCTCACTCCCGGTCTCCCTAGCTATTTGAAGACGAATCGGCTAAATAAGTCCATCAATGAACCTCCTTACCCTCTCTCTCTCTCTCTCTCTCGGTGGGAAGTATGATAGGAGCATGACGAGCCAAGTCAATGGATCTGGTCTCATACTGGGTGACAGTCATAGAACCCTACTGGAGATGCTCAAACTACCTCCGATAGGCCTCTCTCTGAGTGATGGGGAGAAACTTCTCCAGAAATAGCTGAGTAAACTGCTCCCAAGTCAAAGCTGGCGATCCGGCTGGTCTAGCTAAATAGTAATCCCTCCACCAAGTCTTGGCGGATACAGACAAGCGAAAAGTAACAAAATCGACCCCATTGGTCTCAACTATCCCCATATTCCTGAGAACCTCATGACAGCTGTCTAGATAATCTTGGGGATCCTCAGAAGATGCACCGCTGAAGGTAGTAGTGAAGAGCTTGATGAACCTGTCCAACCTCCACAAAGCATCGGCAGACATAGCTGCTCCATCACCGGTCTGAGCTACCATACCCGACTGAACTTCTCCAACTGGCTGAACTACTAGAGTTTAGAACTAGGGAGCTACCTGATCCTGAGTGCGAGTAGCAGGAGTTTGGGCTCCTCCTGCAGCCTGAGAGACGGCTGGTGCTACAGGAAGCAAGTCTGCCTGGGTGACAATCTCCATAAGGCCCACTAGGCGGACCAGAGCATCCTGAAGAACTGGGGTGGCAATAAACCCCTCTAGGACCTAAGCTGGGCCCATCGGAACTGTCGGGGCCGGAACCTCATCATCAAAGTCAACCTGAGGCTCCGCCGCTGGTGCTGCTGCTCTGGGCTGAGCTCTGCCCTCACCTCGGCCTCTAGCACGGCCTTGGCCTCGCCCTCTGCCCCTCGTGGGAGCTGCTGTTGGGGGCTCGGGCTTCTGGTCAGTGGATGAGGAAGCGCATGTTCTCGCTATCTACGAAAGAATAGAGTAGAAATTCAATTAGCATTGAGAAACCAAACAGTACGATAGGAAAGAATAAATGTGAAGTTTTCCTAACTCTGTAGCCTCTCGGGGATAAATACAAACATCTCTATACCGATCCCTCAAACTTTACTAAGCTTGTCTGTGAACTGTGAGACCCATGTAACCTAGAGCTCTGATACCAACTTGTCACGACCCAGATTTCCCACCATCGGGAGTCGTGATAGCGCCTACTGATGTGAGCTAGGCAAGTCGATCCTTTAAACTAATAACTTCATCATCATTTATTTCTTTTTAACAAACATAAAGTGATAACGTATGAACAACGGAAATTAGAATTTAAGCGGAAGGAAATAATAAAATATCTGAAATCTGCATCTATTACAACTGTTAAGGCCTTAAATACCCAAAACCTGGTGTCACAGTGTCACAGACGGTCTAAGATTTACTATATACAAAGTCTGAATAAAATAACAATACATTGTTTCTAAATGTAAGAAAAATGAAACAGGAAATAGGGATAGAGGGAGACGCCAGGGCCTGCGGACACCTGCAGGTCTACCTTGGATCTCTGCGTATACTGAAGGTAGCCTCCAAACTATGGTCCAAGAGCTGCTCCGGGATCTGCACATAGTGCAGAGTGTAGTATCAGCAAAACCGACCTCATGTGCTGGTAAGTGTCTAGCCTAACCTCGGTGAAGTAGTGACAAGGCTAGGACCAGACTACCAAATAAACTTGTGCAATTCAGATATATATAGCAGAAAAGAAATACAGAAATAAACAATCAAGTATGGGAGGGAGAGCATGCTGCAAGGGAGATATCGATTCCAAATAGAAAGACAACAAGTAAACGAAAGAAACAATATAAATCGGATATCAACAAAGAGTCAGAAATCAATAAATGCACGGCATCACCCTTAGTGCTTTTACTCACGTCCTCACCAAAGCAATCATATAATAAAAATGTGTATGGCATCACCCTTCGTGCTTTTACTATCTTTCCTTACCATATAATCAATACAATCGACACGAAATGGTACATCATGCGGCATGGCATCACCCTTCGTGCTTTACACTCTTTCCTCACAATCATACACGGCATCACCCTCGTGCTTTACACTTTTTCCTCACAAAAAAAAATAATGCACGGCATCACCCTTCGTGCTTTAGCTCTCTTCCTCACCGAAACAACAATCACAAACAATAGGACAATGGAATAAATGAGATTATAATAAGAATCCCGGCTAGGGAACAACTTCAATAATATTAACATCCCGGAAAGGGAGATAACAAATAAAGCAACAATAGCCCGGCAAGGGTGGCAACATAATGATCTCTTATCTTTCTCACTTTTACTTCACAATTCACTTCACAACTCGAGCCAATGCTCTAGAGGTTCAATTATCACTTATACTTTTACAATTCGTTATGCAACTTGAACCAACGCTTCTCAATGTTCATAGGTCATAATTCCTTCCACAAACTTTACACAACAAGTAGAAACCATTACCGAGGCATGAAATATACAACGAATTCATGATAATCACAAGATAAGACTCAAGGGCATGTTAGACACCAACGTATAGATACTCGTCACCATGCCTATACGTCGTACTCGACAATTACCACATAGCAAACATGACTCGACTCCTAATCCCTCAAGCTAAGGTTAGACCAAACACTTACCTCGATGCCACGAACACAATTCACAATTCAATAATAGCTTTACCCCTTGATTCCACCACCAATTAGCTCGTATCTAGTCACAAGTTGCTTAATTACATCAATAAACGCTAAATGAATCAATTTGAATGCATGAAAACGAATTTTCCAAAATTTTACCCAAAAAGTCAAAAATTACCCCCGGCCCACATTGTCAAAACCCGAGGTTTGAACCAAAATCCGATTATCCATTCCCCCACGAACTCAAATATATAATTTCTTTTCAAATTGGACCTCAAATCCAGGTCCAAATCCCCATTTTTTAAAAAACATAGGTTCTACCCAAAACACCCAATTTTCCCCATGAAAATCATTGATTTTGAGTTGAAATCATGTTAAAAGATATTAAGGAGTGAAGAAAATGAAATAGAAATCACTTACCAACGTTTTAGAGAAAAAAATTGTTTGAAAAATCGCCTCTTATGTTCTTTGGAGTTTTGAAAAATGAAAAATAACTGAAAATTTCGTCTATATATACTACTCTCAGATGCCCTGTACGGCCGCACAAAATCAACTACGGCCGCACAGCCCTTCATGTGTACTACAGTGACATATTTTTGTATTTTGGCCATAACTTTCTCTACAGATGTCAAAAATGTTATTTCTTTACCTTTTTGGAAACTAGACATGAAGAGCTACAACTTTCATTTTTGATTCATCTCAAAATTTCGTGTAGATCAAATGATACAGGTTTCCGAAGTTGGACCAGTAAACCTTTGCGGACCGCACAAAATCAACTGCGGCCGCACAGTCACCAGTGCGGACCGCACTAGCAGGTTCAGAGATTTGCACTTCTCTGAACCTCCAATAGCCATGTTTTAAGTCTAAGACACCCTGGAACCTACCCGAAACTCACCCGAGCCCTCGGGACTCCAAACCAAATGTGCATACTAACTCAAAAATATTATATGGACCTACTCGTGCGATCACATCATCAAAATAACATGTAAAATCATGAATTAAACCTCAAAACTCAACATTTTCATCAAGAACTCTCAAAGTTCATAACTCTTCAATCGGAAGTCCAACTCACGTTAAATAAACTCCGTTTTTTCACCAAATTTCACAGTTATCTTTCAAATACTATAACAAGTTTGTACCGGGCTCCGGAACTAAAATACGGGCCCGATAACAATGGTTTCAAACATTAATTCTTTTCTTCATTTCTTAGATACTTCAGTAAAATAATTTCTTTCAAAAATTAATTTCTAAAGCTTGGGACCTCGGAATTTAATTCTGGGCATACGCCCTAGTCCCCTATTTTATTGCGGATCTCCCGGGATCGTCGGAACACGGATCCGGGATCGTCGGAACACGGATCCGGGTCCGTTTGCTCAAAATATTGACCAAAGTCAACCATAATTAAATTTTTAACTCTAAAGATCTCTATTTCTCATATTTTCACATAGAAGGCTTTCCAGATATACGTCCGGATCATGCACGTAAATCAAGGTGGGGTAAAAAGGAGGTTTTTAGGCCTCGGAATAGTGAATTCATTTGCAACACAAGTGATGGTCTTTTGGGTCATCACAATATCTTTCATAAATAAAGAAACTATGGGACTGATAGAGATAATTTGGGAATAGGAATAGTAATTTACGTGTGAATATATTTCTTGTCTCCTTTATATATTATCATTATTATCACAGGGCTCACATTACTTTTATTACATTCTCTTTAAGCTGGTTTTTACTTAATCTTTTTATATTCCTTTTAGCCTTCCAGACTTATATGTCCACTGTCAAATATGAGAGCAGAAAGCAATTGCGAACTCTTTTTTTGTCAAGCTTTCTCGGCATTGCACCAAAAATATTGAAACAGCAAAAGTAATATCAAGTTATCTATGACTATTTATTAAACCAGGTTCAATTGTTCTATATTTTTCTTATCACTTTGTATCTAAAGTTTTTTTTTTTTTTTTGATATCTTTTGTTTGTAAGTATATGTATTATCTTTTTAAATTTATTATAATTTTAATATGTCAATAAGAAAATATGAATCCGCATATTAAAAATGCCAAAAAAAAGAGAAGAATTGAAACTTTAATACAATGCCCAAAAATAGGAAAAATTTATGGAAGATAAACAAATCATTAATATAATTGAGCTAGAAGAGAATGGAATCCAAGAAGAAGAAGAAGAAGAAGAAGAAGAAGAAGAAGGTGGTGAGAGTTTAACATAGACCTTTTAGAAAATTAGAAAATCCTAAAAAAGTTGAAGAATAATCCTAGAAAGTAGAAATATATATAATCTTAATACTATATTAAAAGCATGAAGCCCCTTAGCGAAATATCATTCGCCTTTTTTATCCTTCGAAAAGTAATTTCACACTAAATAAAATAGTTATTTATTTATTTTCCTTATATTTAGAAATAGACATTTAATTATGTTCCTAATATTTAGGGCTTCTTTCCATTTCTTCCCTAAGTTCTCTTTGAGTTATCCACGTTCAATAAGTTTATTGTTTCAATAATAAAGGAATTCAGATGAAAGAAAATGAATTTCTCTTTAATCAAATGGAGACAAAAGGGTTTCTATTTCTCCACTCCTACATATCTTTTGGACATCTATTCCAAGTAGATTTCTAATAGACTTTTTTCTTAGTTTTCTCTCACATCTAGATTTTGTTTTAAAAAATATACACACGCCAAGCTTTTATTGGCATCGAATTGTGCTATTTTTTGGTAATTAAATTTTTATATTAATCACCTTTGAAACTGTACAAAATCATAGCTAAACAAAACACAATTAGCTATCTAAAATCTACCAATCAGTAACTCTGTGATCTGTACATGCCAGTTTATAACTGGATTCTAAAAAATAAAACTCTGTAGCAAAACCTTAACTCTTGGAGCTGCTCTTACATGACAAATATAAGCAACTTCTCGCATAATTGTTTCCCAGCTCCGGTACTACTTTTCAAAAAATTTATGGTTCCTTTCTATCCATATAGCATAGATACACTCGAATTGTACTATTTTAAGTCTAAAAATTAATAATTTTATATTAAATAAATTTGTATTATTTAATACTTTGACTAATATTTTAAAATTTGAAATCAACTTTAAATTTATCTCTTTGAATTTTAGCTTTTGTATTTGATAAAGCAACACTGCCAAACAAACATTCTTTCGCATATTTGACATAAAACTTTACTCTCTTGAATATTGTTATTACATCTTTTTAATCTAACATTAAATGTATGAACAATATTTTACTCCTATAATATTAATATTTCTTAGTAATTTACATATATTTTTCCGACGGTAGTTTACATGTATTTACTTTTAATATTCTTTGCATCATACTTGGCATTTTAGTAAATGCACTATACTCAACAAACTTAACTAAATTGTTCATCGTTGCAAGTTCAATTATTATTAATGTAATAACTAAATGTTTGCACCACTTTAACGTCCATTATAACTTTAAAGAATTCATTTTTGTACGTAAATTTTAATTGATTGACGCTGCAAATACATACATAGGTCACACATTTGACAAAATAATAATTTAAATTATTTTTAATATTTAGGACTTTAAAATTAATTAAAATTTTAGTTATTAAGTTTTTTCTTATTGAAATAGGTAGAAGTTACTAATATTTAGAATTTTAAAATTAAGAAAAAAAAATCTTATTAGAATGGTTAATATCTTACATCTTATTTCAACATATTTTCCTAGGAATTACATGGTAGAGGTTTTATGATTTTGCCGAGAGTAAATATTAGACTTTGCATTTTACTCGCAGAGAAATAGTCCATATTTGTATCCTATAGAATGAATATAATAATACATAGCTTTCCAATTTTTTATTAGATAAATTCTTAAATCTTCAAAATTTATTTGTTCTCCCTTAAAGGAAGAATGAAAATTTATGAAAATTGAAGTTATAAAATTATAAAACTGAAAAAGATATTAAGTCAAATATATTGATTAAGATGATTGAAAACTTCATCAGAAAAGGTTTCGTCTTTATTGATCAATTAGCTAAATAGGATAAAGAATAGTCTTTTTCAAAAAGCTATACTTTTATTCAACTTTTATTTTATAACTCAGATATAATTTTAAAAATAAAATGTATGAAATTCTCTTAAAATTTTGTATTCATTAAGATAGGATACACGCGCAACGCGCGTATCTGTCACGATCCCAAATACTCCGGTCGTGATGACGTCTATCACAGTACTAGGCAAGCCAACCTAACAAGTAACCACAGTGAATTCATTTTATAAAAGCATTTTCTAAAACTGATTAAGTCTCGAATTCTCATATGAAATATATAAATCAACTTAACTATGCGGAAAACAGTACAAAATATACCAACACAACCCAACAATCCGGTATCACAAGTCAAGAGCCTCTAAATATAACCCAAACTGACTAAATAATACATTATAAGTCTAAAATAGCAAAAAACTAAGGTAGGAAGGAGGAAAGCAGGGATGCGAACGCCGTGCAGCTACCTTGCAGTCTCCGGTAAAGCTCTGAGAGTGCTGGGAACCCTCACTCTGCTGCTCGGGCACCTGGATCTGCACACAAGGTGCAGGGAGTAACGTGAGCCAATTCAGTACATAAGTAAAGTAAATAAGGTCTGAGTGCAGTGACGAGCAGTTAAAAATCATATAAGAGTGTTCAACAGAATATCAAGTCAAACTCAAAGTTAATTAGCCAGTTACTTTGTAAAAGCTTCAATTTCAATTGAAATACTTTGAAATCATTTATTCAACATCTTTCAACAAAGGCTCTGATAGTAGGCGATATAGTAGATATTTACACCTTAATATGACCATACTTTGTTGTTGTTTTATAGATAAATTGCCAACAAAATGATCTAAATAGAGTTCTTTTTTTAGCAGGGAATATTATATGAGAGGAAGCAACATCGAATGTTTTGGAGGCGATAATGTGAAGAAAAACACCCACTTGAGAAGTACCCGAATACAAAGAAGCATAAATGGCATGGGCAAGAAGGCCACCGCGACCGCGGTGAACCGCGGCAGGTTACTGAAGTGAGGCAAAAAGGTCAGCTTTCACCACAGTCGATCGCGGTTGGCCGTGACCGCAGTGCACTGTTCACGCAACTGGAAGTTTGAGGACCAAAGTGTAATTTTGGGGAAACTTTTGTAAAACCCTTATAAGCTTTAGAAACTCGCCCAATTGAAGGGGGGAGCTAATTTAGACTACTTTTGGAGGAAGAACAAGTGTGAGAAGATCAACAAAATATTAGAGTTTTTCTATCTCCTTTTAATTTTTGTAATTTTACATTATGAACAATTTAGTAGTTTTCTCTTGTTTTGTTATGAGTAGCTAAATACTTATCTAGGGTTGATGGAACCAATTGTTGGTTGAAGTTTTGACTCAAGTTGTTATAATCGAACCGGATTTATGATATGGTTGTTCAACTATGTTTTGTATGGTGATTAATTGAATGGGCCCTTGATTAATCATGTCTAATTATCTTATATTGATTGAGAAAGAGTATTAGGTTATACAGCGGTTGAACAACACCACTTTTGGGTAATTGAAGAGATTCATTACTTGAACTTAAAAGTGGGTTTAGAGATAACCAAACTTTGGTGGGATACTTTAGAGTTGCATAACTATTGTCACCTAGAGTAGTTCGAGAGAATTCTCTAGTAAATTATTGTAGTTGATCAAGAGATAATTACGATAACCCATAGCTCTTAATCCTCATAGAGTATTATGGCGAGATTATAGTGGAGGAGTCAGGACCTAAACTAGCAATTGGGGAAATCACTGCCCTAGACCTTTTTACCATTGCATTATCTTTGTTTTAGCTTACCGTTGTTTTTATAGTAGTCGAAGTAGTTAAACAAAAAACCCAATCGTTATTGATCAAAAATCTTGCATCTAGAGATTGATTGAGTTGATAATAACATTGTCGAAGAGGGTAATAGATAGGTTAGTTCCATGAGGATTCGATTCCGGACTTAAAAATCGGATTATATTTGCAGCGACCGCTTTGTCCCTTAAAAGGCATAGTTGGGCGTTATCAAATTTTGGCATCGTTGTCGGGGAACTAACGGTGTTATTTATTACAACTTAAAAGTAGTATTAAAATTATTAGTTCAAATCAAATTTCAAAGGTGTTAAACAATTTTCATTGAAATTCTAACGTTTGAACTCTTGTGGAATTCAGGTGTATGCCTAGAAATTCTTCGAGGACTGGAGAACTGCTTGAAAGACTTTGAGACCCCGAGAAAACATTCAGGGTATTGAACCGTGCCAACAGGAGGATCCAACAAACACAACAACCACACCAACTTGAATTTGACATGGGTGACGTAGAGAACGTCAACGGAAACATCAGGGATGAGCCAGCTGACCCAAACGTCAGAGTGGTGGCACCTCTTGTGCCAGAAGTTGCACTTTATGATTGTGCTCAATCCACAACTAACAACCTGGCAACTGCCATAGCTGTGCCCGCAATTCAAGGGGAGACATTCCAGATCACCAACAACATGCTGCATCTGCTACAGAATAAGGGATTGTTCTCTAGGTCACACATTGAAGACCCTCAGCAACATTTGAAAAAATTTCTGTCAATTTGTGTGACCCAAAGGCAGCCAAATATGACCCCAGAAGCTATCAAGCTATTACTGTTCCCGTTCTTTGTGACTGGGGAAGCTCAGACTTGGCTGAATTCGCTCCCAATCAATTCCATTGTCACCTGGGAGGAATTAGTAAAGCAGTTCCTGAATAAGTTCTACCCGCCCAACAAGACTACAAGGCAGATTGGTGAAATATTGCAGTACAAGCAACAACCGACTAAGACCTTGCAAGAAACTTGGGAAAGATTTAAAGGGATGCTGGTGAAGTGTCCTCACATGGCATTCCAGACCAGATGCTTGGCCAGAGATTCTACATGGGGTTAACTGACAATCTAAAGGCCAATGTGGATGCTTCAGCTGGAGGTGCATTTTTAGTAAGACATTCACTGAGTGCAAAGTCCTTCTTGACAAGATGTCCCAGAATTCGGGGTGGATGAGTAGAGGGACAACACTGGCACCCATAGTGCATTCAGTTCCTCTTGACCCAAATAATTTGCATGCAGAGAACATGGCCACACTCATGACTCAGATAAGTATTTTGACAGAGAAGATAGATGAGATGGGTACCAAACAGGTGCATATTGTTGACATGACAAATGGAGGACTGTGTACACCCTGTGTTAATCAGTCTTATGTGTGTTCATGGAGCAGAGAAGGTGAAAATCAAGGGGAAAGGGAAGATATGAATTATGTTAACAACTTTGGGGGTCAGAGACAAGGAGGACAGCAGTGGAGACTGGCACCAAATCAGCAATACAGACCTAACATGCCTCAGCCTGGGGGCATGCAAGTTCAAGGCCAAATGGTGTCATACCACCAGAGACAACAGGGCTACCCATAGCAGAACCAGCAACAATTGACATATCAGCCACTTCCTCAGCAGCAAGATAACAACATGGTAGAGATCAGGAGGATGCTCCAGTAACTCATTGGGACAAATGGTAAGATGCAAGAAAAGTTGGCAGTACATGATTCAACTATAAAAAAACATTGAAACTCAGTTGGGGCAGTTGTCTATGGATTTAAACAACCGCCCCCAGGGAACATTACCAGCGGACACAAATATTAACCCCAAGGAGCCAAACCCAAATCAGCTGATGGCAGTAAGCCTTCGGAATGGGAGAGATTTAGACAAAGAGCAGGAGGTTGCACAAGCCACTCCAATTCCACTAAAGGTAGATAAACCATCAAATCTGACTAAAGTGATGGTTGAACAGGGTCAAGATGAAAAGGGTAAGGCTAAGGTAAATGAACAAGCTGCAAAGCAGGTGGTGCCTCTTGTGCCACAGAACCCCAACAGAGAAAAGCCAGCAAATAGTGCACAAAGGGTGATACCGGCACCATTCCCTCAGAGACAGGTAAAACAAAAGAAGGAAGATCAATACAAGAAATTCATGGAGAAGTTGCGTCAAATTCAGTTGAATATTCCTTTGATGGATGCCTTGAGGGAGATGCCAGGTTATGCGAAGATGATGAAAGACCTAATGTCACAGAAGTTTGATTTCAGAACCTATCCACAGTGACTCTGACGCAGACTGCAGCGCAGTAGTGACCAAACTGATGGCTCAAAAGATATCAGACCCAGGTAGCTTCACTATTCCATGCACGATTGGGAGTTATGCCTTTGCAAAGGCATTATGTGATTTGGAGCCAGCATAAATTTGATGCCTCTGGCTGTATATACCAAACTGGGCATTGGCAGAGCTAGACCGACTTCGATGTTGCTGCTGCTAGCTGATCGCACGGTAAAAAGGCCTACTGGGATTCTTAATGATGTGTTGGTGCAAGTGGGGAAGTTCGTGTTTCCCTGCAGACTTTGTTATTCTGGACTGTCAGGTAGATGAGGAGATACCTATCATTTTAGGTAGGCCATTTTTGGCCACTGGGAGAGCACTGATCGATTGTGAGACTGGGAATTAAAAATGAGACTGAACGATGAAGAAGTCATATTCAATGTTTAGCAATCTATGAGGAGACCTAGTGAATATGCTAATTTCTCTCTAGTGGAGGCAGTGGATGTGATTCTGCAAGAAGATGATGTGACCCTGACTGCTAAAGATCCATTGGAGGCATGTCTAACAAATTTAGAAGAGATGGATGGTGAAGGGTTAGCTGAGTGGGTCATGGCACTTGAAAGCCAAGGATTTGGAAAAGGGACCCTCAGTTCGAGTCCCTTGAGTTAGAAAAAAGGGCTACACCTCCAGCAAAGCCATCAGTAGAGGAACCACCCAAGCTGGAGCTGAAGTCGCTCCCAGCTCACCTCAGGTACGTTTTCTTAGGCCCTGATTCTACTTTGCCTGTTATTATATCATCCGGTTTGCTAGATGTGCAGGTAGAACAGCTCTTATAGGTACAGGAGGAAAGCAAGACTGCCATTGGCTGGACCATGGCAGACATAAAGGGTATCAGCCCAGCCTTCTATATGCACAATATTCTCTTGGAAGAAGGGAAAAAACCTTCCAGAGAACATCAACGAAGGCTGAACCCGAACATGAAAGAGGTATTAAAGAAGGAAGTGAACAAATGGTTAGATGCGGGAATCATCTTCCCCATCTCTGATAGCAATTGGGTCAGCCCTGTCCAATATGTGCCGAAAAATGGGGGAATGATTGTTGTGCAAAATGAGAACAATGAGTTGATCTCAACTCGTATAGTCATGGGATGGCGGATTTGCATGGATTACCGAAAATTGAATACAGCCACCCGGAAGGACCACTTCCCCTTGCCTTTCATTGACCAAATGTTGGACAGGCTGGCCGGGCGATCGCACTTCTGTTTCTTAGATGGATATTCGGGGTACAATCAGATATCAATAGCCCCCGAAGATAGAGAGAAAACATCTTTCACCTGTCCTTATGGCATCTTCGCCTTTCGGAAAATGCCTTTTGGGCTTTGCAATGCACCGGCGACATTTCAATGGTGCATGTTAGCCATTTTCACAGACATGGTGGAGAATATTATGGAAGTCTTTATGGATGATTTCTCCCTAGTGGGAGATTCATTCGAGGACTGTCTTCACAACTTAAGAAGAGTGCTCAAAAGATGTGTGGAGACAAATTTAGTGTTGAACTAGGAGAAGTGCCATTTTATGGTACATGAAGGGATAGTCTTGAGACATCGAGTGTCCAGTAAAGGAATTGAGGTCAACCATGCTAAGGTTGACGTGATTGAAAAACTACCACCGCCCACTTCAGTCAAGGTGGTGAGAAGTTTCCTTGGGCACGCCGGTTTCTACGGGCGATTCATAAAAGATTTCTCCAAAATTGCTAACCCATTATGAAAACTCCTTGAAAAGAATCACCCTTTTGTGTTTTCTAATGATTGTAGGTTGGCATTTGAGGAGCTGAATAAGAGATTGGTGACTGCACCCATCATTGTTTCACCCAACTGGGAGCAACCATTTGAGCTCATGTGCAACACAAATGACTATGCCAAAGGAGTAGTCTTGGGGCAGCGAAAGGGTAAACTGATGCACCGATTTATTATGCAAGCAGAACGTTAAGCGGTGCACAACTCAATTACACTGTGACAAAAAAGGAGATGTTGGCTGTTGTTTTTGCATTCGACAAATTCAGGTCATACTTGATTGGCTCGAAAGTTATTATTTACACTGACCATGCAGCAATTAGGTACCTGATAGAAAAGAAGGAGTCAAAGCCACGCTTGATTCGCTGGGTTCTTCTGTTACAAGAATTCGATCTGGAAATACATGACCAAAAAGGGATAGAGAACCAAGTAGCTGACCACCTCTCAATATTGGAAGGAGCTGAAAAGAAGGTAGAGGTTGAGGGTATAACAGAGACATTCCCGGATGAACAGTTACTGCAATGACAATGGAGGAGGCACCATGGTATGCTGATATTGCTAATTATTTAGCAAGTGGTATTGTACCTTATGAACTCTCCTCAATTCAAAAGAAAAAGTTCTTTCGTGATTGTCGGTATTATTATTGGGATGACCCTCTATTGTTTAAAATATGTGTGGTTAACATGATCCGGCGGTGTATCCCCAAGAAAGATCAACATTCTATTTTGCAGGCTTGCCATGCTTCACCATATGGTGGACACTTTGGAGGAATTTGGACAACAGCTAAGGTGTTGGAGTCAGGCTTGTATTGGCCTACTCTGTTCAAGGATGCCCATGCTTGGTTTAAAAGCTGCGATGATTGCCAAAGGACTGGCAACATATCTTGTAGACACGAGATGCCTATGACCACAATTCAAAAGGTGGATATTTTTGACATTTGGGAGATTGACTTCATGGGGCCATTCGTCAGCTCGTATGGTAACAAGTATATATTGGTAGCAGTTGACTATGTCTCCAAGTGGGTCGAAGCGGTGGGTCTAAGCGGTGGCTCTCCCGACCAATGACACTAAAGGGGTACTAGGTTTTCTGAAGAAGAATATTTTCACACGTTTTGGTACCCCAAAGCTATACTCATTGATGCTGGAACCTATTTCTGCAATAGAGCATTCGCACGACTGTTGGAAAAATATAGAGTTCGTCATAAAGTAACCACCCCGTACCATCCACAATTGAGCGGGCAAGTTGAAGTGTCCAATAGGGAGATTAAAAGTGTCCTCACAAAAAGAGTGAATGCAACAAGGACTGACTGGGCAAAGAAATTGGATGATGCATTGTGGGCGTACCGCACAACCTTCAAAACCCCAATTGGTATGTTGCCGTACAAGTTGGCATTTGACAAGGCATGCCACCTCCCAGTTGAGCTAGAGCATAAAGCACTTGGGGCATTGCGGCAGTTAAACTTAGACATGGAGACAGCAGGTACTAACAGAATCACTGGGTTACATGAGCTAGAGGAATTCAGGTTCCATGCCTTTGAGAGTGCTAGATTATACAAAGAAAGGATGACATTAATGCATGATAAGCACATCTTGGATCGAAACTTCAAACCCGGAGATCTAATGTTGTTATACAACTCGAGATTGAGATTGTTCCCAGGTAAGTTAAAGTCCCAATGGTCAGGACCCTTCAGAGTGGTGCAATTGTTCTTAAATGAAGCTGTAGAGATTGAATCAGAAGATGGGACAAACAAGTTCACAGTAAATGGGCAAAGGTTGAAACATACCTTGGAATGGCTGATGAAAAAGGGATAGAGTGGTAATCACTTTGGAAGAGCCCCAGTACGCGGATGAGGAATGATGATCAAATGCTTGCGTCGTACCGCGACGTTAAATCAGGCGCTGCGTGGGAGGCAACCCACGAGTGTGTTGTTAGTGTGTTCATGTAACTTCATATATAAAAATAAAAAATAATAAAAAATAAAAACAAAAAAACAGCGCTAGCACTGCGACCTCGGATTTTTCACCTCATCGCGACTGCGATGGATCGCGGTAAACCATGGTGAAGCGTGAACTTTCTGCCTCGAATTTTTAAACCCACCGTAGTCGCGGTCGACCGCGGTGGGTCCCAGGTAATTTTAATTTTTTTATTTTTTCCGTTTTTCTTGTTTCTTTTCTTCCTCTTTTAATTTTACAACCCAAACTCCCCCTCTTAAACCCAACACACTCGATCCCCTCCCCCATATTTCCAATTTCTCTCTCTCTAAACCCTAACCCCTCAAATACTCTCTTCTTCTTCTTCTTCCCTCATACTAACATCCCCCACCTCCATTCCTTTCCCCATTCTTCAACTACGGTATGTTCCTCACCTCTTCTTCTCTTTTCTTTAGTATTGTGTTGTATTGTGTTGTAGTTTATTTAATTTTATATTGTGTGGGGATGTAATTGTTGGTATACTATTTTTCTTCTTGTTTTTGCTTTTAAATTTCGTTTTTGAGTTTGATTGGTGAAGGGGCTGTGCATTGCATGTTTGAACGGTGTTATTGGTGGGTGATTGAATGAAGTGTGGGGTGTGTTGGTGTGGTGGTATACTTGATTGGTGAGGAGCTTTGATGTACCTATGAGGGCTATATGCGTCTGGATAGTGCCCTTCCATAGTCACATATTTTGCGCACTCACTAATAGGCGTTTCGTTGTATGACAGGTACAATGAGTTTTTCCAGGAAGCGACGAAACACCGGACCCTCCACTAGTGGACCGGGAGGCTCCTCATGATCTAGGAGCCAAGCCAGTGCACCTCAGTTCGATATCACTCGGTTTGTATCTAGAGCAGCGGAGGATAGGTACAACTAGAAAGCAGCTAAGAAGTTACAACCTGAGGTGCACATTGCCCGAACGGTTTTGGAGGTGGAATGCCCCAATATGTTTAATGAGCTGAGGCGGTGTCATCTGGACATCTTCTTCGAGGTACCGGACGAGGCTAATGTTCAACTAGTAAGGGAATTCTATGCAAACTTGCTAGAACATAAAAATGGGGTTGTGATGGTGCGCAATACCCCGGTAAATGCATCCCTTGACACCATCCCCAGGGTATACAGACTGCCTGTGTTTCGGGGTGAATTTGATCCTTATTGTACTTTTAGCGGAACACGGGCCTTGTGGGGCACTCTTCTTGATACTATCTGTGTGTCGGACGGAGAACACCTATGGATCAAGCACATGATTACTCTCAACTACCACTGTCTGAATTGGGAGGCTAAGTGATGGCTCACCATTGTCAACAGTCGATTGTTGCCATCCAGCAACACGATAGATGTTAATCTACCACGGGCGTCCGCAATCCATTATTTCATGTTCCACAGTGATTTTGATGTGGCCCGGCTCATCCATGAAGAGATGTTCATTAGATCACCTGAGCTAACCAAGGTCCACTACTTCCCTTCGCTGATCACCCGGCTGTGCCGTATTGCTCGAGTCCCCAAGACTCTCGGGTTGATGGGAGATTGCCACTAAAAGCCCCATTCCGGGCGAGAAAAATTGGAATTGGACGAGAGCCGGTGGTGAATGTTGATGACTCTGATGATGATTCAGCTGATGATGTTGCTGAGGTAGCTGAGGTTCCCCTCCTCCGAGAGCTGATGTGGCAGGCCCATCACAGCCACGCCGGAGCACCCGTATGACAGCTTTGGAGCAGGATATGGCTGGGTTGCGTACCTCAGTCACTAATTTGGGTGTCCGTGTTGATGCGGTGGCTGAGAGGCAAGTAAAATCGGAGAAACAATTCTTGGGCTGGTTGAGAGCGCTAGGACGTGCGTGCAACGTGAACCCAGACACTGTCTCCGATCAGGAATGAGCCTTCAGGGAAGTTCCTTAACCTCACTGTTCTTTAAATTGTAAGCCATGGGGACATGTCTTCATTTTAAGTGTGGGGTGGGGATACTTCATTGTATGTTTGTAATTGTAATAATTGACTATTTAATTTTGCTTGTTTTGTCTTGCCTTGATTGTTTTGATGTAGAGTAATAGTTCATTAGGAAAGCTAAAATAGTAAGTGACTTATCCCAACGATGGATCTCTTTCGGCGGGGTTCTTGAGGTACTAAGTCGAGAAAAAAAAATTGGAATATGGAGACACTTCGTGATGACGGATCCTTTAAACAATTCTTTTTGAGGGAAGTAGTCTAGAGAAAAGACCAAAAAGATTTTTTATTTTATTTTTAGGTAGTGTAGTAACTCCCCCTTGGTTTTTCTTTGGGTCACGGTTCTTTTCCAAGGGTTTAGCTTGAATCGGGTATAGGTAATTTTTGTTTTTGTTCTTTTTAGTTTTAGGTTAGGATTAATGGTCTACGAGCAAAAATCAATTTTTTACACCTGAACACAATAGACACTAGAGTCTAACGCCTAGATTCATTGGTTAAATCCTGTTAGAGTGCCTTAAAATTGTACGTTTGCATTTAACTTGAAACTCAAAAGAGAATATCTTGATAAACCAATCCAGAGTGAGTCACGTGCCATGTGTGTGTGAGTTTTACTGTGTTCCATGTTTCATATTTGATGCCTAGAACTTGCCATGTGTGTTTGCAACGCGAAATAGTATTTTATTTCAGTTTTAGAAGTGATATAGGCATTTCTTTGTTGAGCCAGATATATAAAGTAAACCCACCTGAATGCAATACATCGTAGTTAACCCCGCTGAGCCTATAAGCCTATTTCTTTGGCAACCACATTGCGAACCTTACCCAATTGTTTGAATAGCTTGCCGTTTGAACCCTTTTACCTCCCAATAAGCACTTGAACGGTAATGGAAATATGCAAAAGTAAAAGTGTGGGGTGGTGGTTTGGTTTTTGAGTGGAACCATTGAGATAGAGAAAAGATGTGGAATTTGAAGCATAAAAGAAAAAGCACCACGAAAAGAAAAAAAAGAAAAAAAAGAAAAATATGGGTCATAAACAATTATAATGGTTGATAAGTGGTGGCTTGTACAAATTGCACCTAATAGATGGGGATGTTTTAAACAAATGAGGTGGAGTGTTTGGTTGGCATAACTATGATTTTTAAGTTTAATGTAATTGTATTAAAAGTGCTTAGGGAGGTTAGTCACTATATCTAAATATATCATACCCGTCCCTTAGCTTACATTACAACCAAGTAAAGTCCTATTGATCTTAGACTAAATGGGCTCAATTAGTAAAGTATTATACTACGGGAAAGCCTATGGTGCATCTTTGTGGCATGTGAACGTTCTTTCTGAGAGTGAGTGAATTTTGTCTATCTTAGTTTCTACTTGTTCTAATTATCATTATATGTGGAACTACTCTCTTGTGTGATGTGAAGGCATGTGATCCACAAAGGAAAGGTAAGTCTTGACTCTTGTATAGAGTAGTTTGAGTAAGTACAAATGTTGCATGGTACAAAAGGTTTGACTCTTGAGGTAAAGGTTGTTCACTACTAGGTGCAAATTTTTGTAAAATGTTCATGGTGTTAGTCGTTAAAGGAAAAGCTTAGGGAAGAAATTTTGATGGAGTGTGATGGATTGCTCGAGGACTAGCAATTATTTAAGTGTGGGGTGTTGATAGTAGGCGATATAGTTGATATTTACACCTTAATATGACCATACTTTGTTGTTGTTTTATAGATAAATTACCAACAAAATGCTCTAAATAGTGTTCTTTTGTTTAACAAGGAATATTATATGAGAGGAAGCAACATGGTTTGTTTTGGAGGCGATAATGTGAAGAAAAACACCCACTCGAGAAGTACCCGAACACCAAGAAGCATAAATGGCATGGGCAAGAAGGCCACCGCGACCGCGGTGAACCACGGCAGGTTACTGAAGTGAGGCAAAAAGGTTAGCTTTCACCGCGGTCGACCGCGGTGCACTGTTCACGCAGCTGGAAGTTTGAGGACCAAAGTGTAATTTTGGAGAAACTTTTGTAAAACCCTTATAAGCTTTAGAAACTCGCCCAACTGAAGGGGGAAGCTAATTTAGACTACTTTTGGAGAAAGAACAAGTGTGAGAAGATCAACAAAACATTAGAGTTTTTCTATCTCCTTTTAATTCATGCAATTTTACATTATGAACAATTTAGTAGTTTTCTCTTGTTTTGTTATGAGTAGCTAAATACTTATCTAGGGTTGATGGAACCAATTGTTGGTTGAAGTTTTGACTCAAGTTGTTATAATCAAGCTGGATTTATGATATGATTGTTCAACTACGTTTTGTATGGTGATTAATTGAATGGGCCCTTGATTAATCATGTCTAATTATCTTATATTGCTTGAGAAAGAGTATTAGGTTAGACAGCGGTTGAACAACACCACTTTCGGGTAATTGAAGAGATTCATTACTTGAACTTAAAAGTGGGTTTAGAGATAACAAAACTTTGGTGGGATACATTAGAGTTGCATAACTATTGTCAGCTAGAGTAGTTTGAGAGAATTCTCTAGTAAATTATTGTAGTTGATTAAGAGATAATTACGATAACCACAGCTCTTAATCCTCATAGAGTATTATGGAGAGATTATAGCGGAGGAGTCAGGACCTAAACTAGCAATTGGGGAAATCAATGCCCTAGACCTTTTTACCATTGAATTACTTTGTTTTAGCTTACTGTTGTTTTTAATAGTAGTCGAAGTAGTTAAACAAAAAACCCAATCGTTATTGATCAAAAATCTTGCATCTAGAGATTGATTGAGTTGATAATAACATTGTCGAAGAGGGTAATAGATAGGTTAGTTCCCTGAGGATTCGATTCCGGACTTAAAAATCGGATTATATTTGCAGCGACCGCTTTGTCCTTTAAAAGGCATAGTTGGGCGATATCAGGCTCAGTATAAAAGAAGGGTGAAAACATCAAAATATTATAAACGGGCCCCTCGGGAGAGGTATCACTCACAGTATAGCCTCTCGGGCAAGCCTCTCAGTCACTCGTGACTCAGCTCTCGTCAACAGAACTTACACTCAGCACTCCGACTCAATAATATCTCATAATAGTAATATTCATAATAACCACTACGACGTGCAGCCCGATCCATAGTTTATAGTTGACTATGCTTACTGGGGGTGTACAGACTCCGGCAGGCTCCTACAACCCAAGTGTCATATCGCTGCGGCGCGCAGTCCGATCCAATATATATATCCCTGCGACGTGCAGCCCGATCCATATAAGTATCGTTGCGGCGTGCAACCCGATCCATAATATTTATAATCCTCACCATTATGTCCTCAACCACTGTTAGTAATTAACTTCACCGCCACTCGGGTATAACAGTGGAAATTAGGAAACTCAGCCCAAATAGGTTTCACATTTTAAGAAATAGAGTGATAAAAACCAAGTTTAAACAGTAAATAGGGAACTTAGCCTAAATAGTTTTCATATATTAAGAAGTAGAGTGATAAAAGCGGATTTAAACAATAAGCAGATAAAACATGATTGAGGATATGCTTTCAAAACAAATAGAGTAAGAAAAATAGTAAAAATACCCCTAAGGGTCTAAACAGGTCGGCACAAGGCTCCAAACATGGCATACAACCCAAAATATAGTATCAATCTCTAAAATACGGGATATCATAAGATTTCAAATCAAATACGCGGCTTGATAGTCGCTACGGGATGGACCAAGTCACAATCCCTACCGGTGCATGCCCATATGCCCGTCACCTCGCATGTGCATGCACTACCTCATTTATCAAAACGATACGAAATACTGTTGTTTTATACCCTTAGGTCCAGATTTACAATGGTTACTTACCTCAAATTGGATGAAATACTACTCCGCCACGCCCTTGCCTCTAGCCTCGGCCTCAACTTGCGTCGGATCTATCCAAAATCAGAATTATAACATCAATATATGCTGAGGAAATGAAGTCCATGCGAAAATAATCAAATTATACCAAAAATTCAGAAATTGGTCAAACCCGACCCCCGGGCCCACATCTCAAAATTCGATAAAAGTCACAACAATGGAATCTTTATCCTCCCACGAGTTCATACATACCAAGAATACCAAAATCCGACCACAAATAAACCCTCAAATCCCTAGATTAAGGTCTCCAATTTCCAAGCACTAACTCCCCAATTTTAGGCTTCAAATCCCCCAAATTTCATGTTTAATTAGGTAGAAATCACAATAGGATTGGGTATTAAGTCCATAAATCTTACCTCCAAGAAGTTACCTTTGATTCCCTCTTCAATCTCCCTCAAGAAGCTCCAAAACCGAGTCAAAAATGGTGAACTTTGGCCAAAAATCGCGAGAATGGCTTTTTAAACATTCTGCCCAGCTTTTAAAATTCCTTCTTCGCGAACACGGTCAAAGTCTCGCGTTCGCGAAGCACAAAATTTCCTTTGACCAAAATCCTCTTACGAAAACGCGGATGATCCCTCGCGAACGCGATGCCTCAGCCGACCAAACCTTCGCGAACGCGGGACCTCCTTCGCGTTCACGATGACTACTCAACCTCAACCTTCGCAAACGCGGGACCAACATCGCGAACATGAAGGGCAACTGGCCAACCTCACTCAACATCTCTTCGCGAACGCGAGGTTCCTCTTGCGAACGCGAAGAGTAAAAACTCTGCAACACAGAACTGAGAAATCTGCAACTTTCAAAATAAAGGATTTGATCCGTTTAACCACCCGAAACTCACCCGAGCCCCTCGGGACCTCAACCAAACATGACAACTTATCCCATAACATCATTAAAACTTGTTCCAACACTCTCAACCCTCAAAACAACATCAAGACATCAAATCATCATTGGATTCAAGCTTAGAAATTCCAAAAACTTCCAAATTTTGCTTTCGATCAAAAAGTCTATCAAACCTCGTCCGAATGACCAGAAATTTTGCAAACATGTCACAAATGACACAAAGGACCTATTCCAACTTCCAGAATTCCATTTTGACCCCTATATCAAAATCTCACCTATCAACCGGAAAACGCCGAAATTCCAATTTCTCCAATTCAAGCCTAAATCTACTCCGGACCTCCAAAACACATTCCGATCATGATCCTAAGTCCCAAATCACCTCCCGAAGATATTTGAACCATATTCACATCCGAGCCCTTTTTCACATAAGTCAACATCTGGTTGACTTTTCCAACCTAAGCTTACTCAAAAGAGACTAAGTGTCTCATTCCTTTCCAAAACCTCTCCGAACCCGAACCAACCAACCCAATATCACATAATACAGCTGAACAAGACAATAAGAAGTAGAAATAGGGGAAATGGAGTGGTAACTCATGAAACGACCGGCCGGGTCGTTACATCCTCCCCTTGTTAAATAAACATTCATCCTCAAACGAGTCAAGAAACAAACCTGAAGCCTCAAATAGGTGAGGATATATGCTTTACATCTCCCGCTCGGCCTCCCAGGTAGCCTCCTCCACGGGCCGACCTCTCCACTGCACTTTCACTGAAGCTATATCCTTTGACCCCAACTTTCGAACCTAATGCTCCAAAATAGCTACTAGCTACACATCATAAGTCAAATCATCATCTAACTGAATCGT
Source organism: Nicotiana tabacum (assembly GCF_000715075.1). Lineage (NCBI taxonomy): Eukaryota > Viridiplantae > Streptophyta > Magnoliopsida > Solanales > Solanaceae > Nicotiana > Nicotiana tabacum. The sequence continues at coordinate 111,279,013 of NC_134084.1, forward strand.
GCTGAAATCCAAAATATGAGACGGATCGCTAATATACTTCAAACGTGAAATACTGGATGCACACTCGATAAGCTGGGTGGAAAAGCAAGCTCATAAGCCACATCCCCAATCCTCGAAGCACCTCAAAAGGCCCAATGAATCGAGGACTCAATTTACCCTTCTTCCCAAATCTCATAACACCCTTCATAGGTGAAACCTTCAATAGAAGCTTCTCACTAACCATGTAGGACACATCTGAACCTTCTTGTCATCATAACTCTTTTGTCTCAACTGCAATGTGCGAAGCCTCTCCTGAATCACTTTCACCTTGTCTAAATCATCCTGCACCAAGTTTGTACCCAAAAGCCTAGCCTCACCCAGCTCAAACCATCCCACCGGAGATCTACACCATCTCCCAGACAAAGCCTCATATGGAGCCATCTGGATACTCGATTGATAACTATTGTTATAAGCAAACTCTGTGAGCGGTAGGAACTGATCCCATGACCCTCCAAAATCAATGACACAAGCGCGCAACATGTCCTCCAATATCTGAATAGTGCACTCGGACTATCTGTCCGTCTGAGGGTGAAAAGCGGTGCTCAACTCAACCTGAGTACCCAACTCTCGTTGTACAAACCTCTAAAACTATGAAGTAAACTGAGTACCTCTATCTAAAATGATGGAAACTGGGACACCATGCAAACGAACAATCTCCCGGATGTATATCTCTACCAACCGCTCTGAAAAATAGGTAGTACAAACAGGAATGAAGTGTGTGGACTTGGTCAGTCGATCCACAATCACCCAAATAGCATCGAACTTCTTCAAAGTTTGTGGGAGCCCAACTACAAAGTCCATGGTGATACGCTCTCACTTCCACTCTGGAATATCCATCTGCTGAAGCAGGCCACCCGATCTCTGATGCTCATATTTCACCTGCTGACAATTGAGACACCGAGCTACAAATCCTACAATATCCTTCTTCATTCTCCTCCACCAATAACACTGTCTCAGATCTTGATACATCTTCGCGGCACCTGGATAAATGGAATACCGTAAGCTATGGGCATCCTCTAGAATCAACTCCCGAAGCCCATCCACATTGGGCACACATATCTGGCCCTGCATCCTCGACACCCCATCATCACCAATAGTCACATCTCTGGCATCGTCGTGCTGAACTCTGTCCTTTAGGACAAGTAAATGAGGATCATCATATTGACTCTCTCTGATGTGATCAAATAAGGAAGACCGAGAAATCACACAAGATAACACACGACTGGGCTCCGAAATATCCAACCTCACAAACAGATTGGCCAAGGCCTGAACATCAACTGCAAGAGGTCTCTCCCCAACAGGAATATATGCCAAACTCCCCATACTCACCGCCTTCCTACTCAAGGCATCGACCACCACATTGGCCTTTCCCAGATGGTATAAGATAATAATATCATAATCCTTTAGCAGCTCCAACCATCTCTGGTGCCTCAAATTGAGATCCTTCTGTTTGAACAAGTGTTGGAGGCTACGATAATCATTAAACACCCCACAAGACACACCATACAAATAATGCCTCTAGATCTTCAATGCATGAACAATGGCAGCCAACTCTAGATCATGAACAGGGTAGTTCTTCTCATGGGGCTTCAACTGACGAGAAGCATATGCAATAACTCTACCCTCCTGCATCAACACACACCCAATACCAACTCTCGCAGTATCACAATACACTGTATATGAACCTGAAGCTGATGGCAAAACAAATACTGGAGTTGTGGTCAAGGCAGTCTTGAGCTTCTGAAAGCTCGCATCATACTCATATGACCACCTGAATAAAGCATCCTTCTAAGTCAACTTGGTCAAGGGTGATGCTATAGATGAAAATCCCTAAACAAACCGACGGTAATAACCCACCAATTCAAGAAAACTGCAAATCTCTATGGCTAAGGACAGTCTGGGCCAACTCTGAACCGCCTCTATCTTCTTCGGATCAACCTGAATAACCTCATTGGACACCACGTGCCCCAAGAAAGCCACCAAACTGAGCCAAAACTCACACTTGGAGAACTTTGCACACATTTTCTCCTCCCTCAATCTCTGCAACACAACTCTCAAATGCTCCGTGTGCTCCTCCTGACTACGCGAGCATACCAGAATATCATCAATGAAAACAATTACGAATGAGTTGAGATAAGGCCGAAACACGTTGTTCATCAAATACATGAACGTTGTTGGGGCATTGGTCAGCCCAAAAGACATCAAAAGGAACTCATAATGACCATATTGGGTCCTGAAAGCTATCTTAAGAATATCGGAGTCCATGATCTTCAACTTGTGATACCCTGAACGAAGATCAATCTTGGAGAACACCCTCGCTCCCTGAAGCTGATCAAATAAATCATCAATGCGAGGTAACGGGCACTTGTTCTTGATTGTAACTTTGTTCAACTGCCTATAATCAATGCACATTCTTATCGTGCCATCTTTCTTATTCACAAATAGAACATGCGCACCCCAAGGCGACACACTAGGCCGAATAAACCCTTATCAAGGAGTTCCTGAAGCTACTCTTTCAACTTCGTCGGTGTCATACGATACGATAGAATAGAAATGGGCTGAGTGCCCGGCACTAGATCAATACCAAAATCAATGTCCCTGTCCGGTGGCATGCCCAGCAGGTATGCAGGAAAAACATCAGGAAAATCCCTCACAACAGGAACAGAATCAATACTAGGAGTCTCTGCACTGACATCCCTCACGAAGGCTAAGTATGAAAGACAACCCTTCCCAACCATCAGTTGGACCTTCAGAAATGAAATCACCCTACTGGGGACAAAATCAGTCGAACCTCGCCACTCAATCCATAGCACACCCGGCATAGCCAACATCACTGTCTTAGCATGAACGTCCAATATAGCACGACACGGAGATAGCCAATACATGCCCAATATCATATCAAAGTCCACCATACACAACAACAATAGGTCTACTCGGGTCTCCAGACCCCCAATAGTCACCACACATGACCGGTATACACGGTCCACAACTATAGTATCGCCTACCGGAGTAGATACACGAATAGATGAAACAAGAGACTCACGGGGCGTATCCAAATAACGAGCAAAGTATGATGACACATATGAAAAAGTGGAACCAGGATCAAATAATACAGAGGCATCTCTGTAGCAGACTAAGACAATACATGTAATCATAGCATCTGAAACAATAACATCTGATCTGGCTGGGGGTGCATAGAAACGGGCCTGACCACTACCTGATCGACCTCCCCCTCTGGGGAGACCCCTAGCTGACTGACCCCCACCCCTAGCTACCTGAGCTGGTGGTGAAGTAACTGGAGCTGAAGTTGAGGGCTGACCCCTTTGCTGAGATGGACCCTCAAGAAGACAAGGACACTGCCTCCACATGTGACCCAACTCTCCACACTCATAACAACTCTTTGGTGCTAGAGACGGGGACTAAAAGGAACCCCTAGCACCAGGATGACTAACAGATGCACCTGTCATAGAAGAGCCCTGAACTAATGGAGCACAGGACGAACTCTGGGCTGGAAGGGCACTGAGTGATGAATGGCCCTGATGAGAACTGTGAGAACCATGACCCCGATGATGCCCCACGATAGCCTGGGCGAGCTGATTGAGCATGCCTAAATGGACGGCCTCTACCATGCTGAAATTGACCCCTCGAAGGAGCACCAACAAAACTACCAGATCCCCGAGGCCTTTTGGCCTCCCTCTCATCTCGCTCCTGGCGATGAACCAACTCAATCTCACGGACGATGTCAACAACCTCCTCAAATGTAACACCTGACACTCTCTTCCTAGTCATGAGAATTCGAAGTTGATATGTGAGGCCATTAATGTGTCACGCCCCAAACTAGGGGAGGCACGACTGGCACTCGATACTATATTCGATCGAGTTAGCCACTAAACATACTAGCTAACTAAACTGGGGGCCCAACAGATTGGGCAACACAACATCTAAAATACTAAGTCTGGACCATTAAGGTCATGACCTGAATAACAATAAGCCATATAAACAAAGGTAGACGAGCCAAAGTAATAAAGTACTAGCTGGCCGACGAGGCCGCGATTGGAGACATACATGCCTACACGCATATATATACCTCCCAAGCCTCTGGGCTAGAGACTGAAAGCTGCAAAAAGAAACCCAGAATACTGTGTCCACAATAGCCTCTAAGAGTATCATAAGCACTGTCGAACAAGGCCCCGACTATACCCAAACTGTACAACAAAAGTAACCATCCTATGAAAGCTCCAGGAAGAGATGGAGCTTACCAACTCATAGTTGAACCTCGAAATCCTAGCGGAGGGGTCGATCAGAGTCCCTACCTGGACCTGCACGCACGAAACAAAAATGCAGTGTCCCCAGGCAATGGGACATCAGTACGAATAAAAATGTACTGGTATGTAAGGCAGAAAGTATAATCATATATAGCTGATGAAAAAAAATAATAGAGATACCACTTGACACTGAAACTCTGATAGCCTCCATGGACGACATCTGACCTCATAGTAATCAAATATGCATGGTATGCTCGTGTAATCGTATGTCATGAATACATATATATATTGGTGCAAATGCATGACATACCCAACCAAATGCTAGCAATGGAGGTCTCTTCCGGTAGCTAACCAGTATCATATTGCCAACCTGTGGCCATCTGTACAATATATATAGTTTTTCGAGCAAATAGGCCCCTTACCTCCGATTATAGATCGAAGTTCATGCATAATATGCCATGTATGATATGAACTTTGAATGCACAAAATAGGTCATAACAAGAACTTAGTCAATCTTGGCTCATAGGTACTCTTATCCTCATGATCTCATAATCACCTTCGTATCGCATACAATTGTCTAGTGGAACCTCATATGTTTTCTTTTCTTTTGAATAAGCTTGAAAACTTAACTCGACTATTAGAAAGATAACTTAACTCTGAAGATGTTCATAAAAATCTTAAGGTGCTTCACTTAGTCCTTATACCTGATTTCTTGATATTTAGTAAAAGAAAGTATTTTAAAAATCAAGCGTTTTAGTAGTTTAAACATAAAAATTATATTTGAGATTTTTTGGAAATCGACGTGTGACTTTAGAGATTTTTAAGATACACTTTAACAAGGGAGAAGGACTGATCGTAAATACTAAATGCCTTTATTTTCTAGTCACACAACCCAGAGACGAATAAGAACTCACATATATAGACATATAGTTAAGAAAGCCGAACAAATGACATATATAGATGTCGAATACCCTATTTAACCGAACGAGTGGAAAATCAACCTAATAGCATCATGAAAATACTTCAGCTACGATCCCAATGCCTTTCACAGAAGGTCTTTCTAGCGATAGAATAGTAAAATATCACATTTGACATCTTAGGAATTTCCCAGAATTCGTGCTAAAAGGAAGGACAGAGTTTAGCCTTAACATACCTGAACCGATTCTCTTAACAATCCCTCCAAGCACTACCACAAACATAATGGTTAGGCATAAACCCCGGTGAAACCATTTCCCGAAAAACATTACATGCCTTATCAGGCATCCCATTTTGGGAATAACCCGTAATCAAGAGCATTTGGTTGAACACATCACGAGCAGAGACCAAATCACCACCTTTCACATATAAATTAATAAGGGTGTTAGACCAAAAATAACTCTTTATCAACCCCTTTTTCTTTTCTCAAAATATCCAAATGGAGTCTATGCGCAAGAACAAGAGATCAAGTATTTTTGCACGAGAAATTTGCACATGTCCGAAACTGTATGAAAACAAATAGGTTGGCTTTTGGTATGGATGAAAAGCTTTGTCTTTTATTGTAGTGATGGGTGAATAAGCAAAGTTATTTAAAAAAAAACTAAAGAACTTAAGGTGCAAAACTGTTGAAAGTATAGGTGGGGTGAATTTGAAAGAGTAGTCTTTGTCATAGTGAAAAATGTTCACCGCTAATAGAGCTTAAAAATGTTTTGCTGCCTAATTTTCATACTCCCACGTGGAGCATGTATCCTAGTACTTATCCAAAAAATTTAGATAATTATCAATTTCTTTATTAACTTGGTAATTCTCCACTAATTAATAATTAACCAATTGCCCACATAATTAAGAATTATCTCAAATTACTTAAAATTCTACTTATTTTTAATACACTTTATATATCCTACTATCATGGCATATGGTACTTTGTATCGTACTAGTCTGTAAATATCGGGTATTAACGCTCGACCCGTATTTTATCCCAACATGCCAAACGTGGACGAAAATTTATTTCCTTTGACTTGCTTCCCCTTTCACTTCCATGAATTTACTCATCACTTGTGAAATAGCATAATCCTTATAATCTCCGAATAATCTTTTCCTTGGACTGATGTTAATTACCTTACGAAAAATTCCACGTACAATATTACATGGTGAAACATCATTGTAATGTAGTACTACGGAATGTGACATCTCACTTCCGGGCGCTCATCAATTTACTTATGGCGTATTATCATGTACGAAAATATGGGGTGTAACATAATGAACCTCCTGATCCTCTCTCGATCGGTGGGAACCAACCAGACCGCATGATGAGCTAACTCAGAGAACCGCATCTCATACTGTGTCACAGTCATATCTCTCTGATGCAATTGCTCAAACTACCTGCGCAACTCCTCTCTGCGAGACTGTGGCACATACTTCTCCAAAAAGAGAATAGAGAATTGCTGTCAGGTAAGGTGCACTACAGCAACAGGCATACACCTCTCATAAGCCTCCCACCAAGTAAAGGCAACTCCAGAAAACTGAAAAGTAGTAAATGCTACACCACTGGTCTCTAGAATACCCGATATGCGAAGCATCTTCTGGCACTTATTCAAGAAACCTTGGGCATCCTCGCCCTCCGCACCGCTGAAATTCGGAGGCTGAAGTCTACCAAACCTCATCCAATCGACGCGGCTCGTCATCAGGCATAACTGGTACCACATACTCCTGAGCTGGTGCAACCAGCTGTGCTGGAGGTACCCCCAATGTCTGAAGTCCCTGCACAACCTGCTCAAGTGTGCGAGCAACGGGAGTCTGAGTACCTCCCCCGGCCTGAGAAGTAGTTGCGGCCATAGTAACTGAGACCGCTTGAGCCAGGCCAGTGCATACTGATAGAATCTGAGTTAAACCCTCCTGAAGGCCTGGAATCACAATAGGCACAGCCGGTGCCTGAGCTGGTGCTACTGGAACGTCCGCAACTGGGACCTGATCCTGAACTGGGGCGCCTAGTGGATCTACAGGTGCTGCCCTAGCTGTTGTGCGAGCTACACTCATGCCCCTACCACGGCCTCGACCCCGTCCTCGGCCTCTAGTGGCCCCAGCTGGTGGTACTAGTGGACGTCCATCCTGACCGGTAGCACATGTCCTCACCATCTGTGAGAGAATAGAATAACAGAAGTTTAGTACTATAATCAACATATTTGCACAGGAATTTCAAGAATGTGAAGTTTTCCTAAAGCTTCTATAGCCTCCCGAGGATCAATGCAAACGTCTCCATACCGATCCGCGAGACTCTACTAAACCAGCTCATGACTCGCGAGACCTATGTAACCTAGGCTTTGATACCAACTTGTCACGACCCCAAATACCCCGGTCGTGATGGCGCCTATCACAGTACAAGACAAGCCAACCCAACAAATAACCACACTGAATTTGTTTTTTAAAATTATTTTCTAAAACTGATTAAGTCTCGAATTCTCATATGAAATACATAAATCAACTAAAATGTGCGGAAACAGTACAAAATATACCAACACATCCCAACAATCCGGTATCACAAGTTAAGAGCCTCTAAATACAACCCAAACTGACTGAATAATACATCATAAGTCTAAAATAGCATAAAACTAAGGTAGGAAGGAGGAAAGCAGGGTTGCGAATGTCGTGCAGCTACCTTGCAGTCTCCGGTAAAGATCTAAGAGTGCTGGGAACCCTCACTCTGTTGCTTGGGCACCTGGTCTGCACATAAGGTGCAAGGAGTAATGTGAGTACGCCAACTCAGTAAGTAACTAAAGTAATAAGGTCTAAGTACAGTGACGAGCAGTTAAAAATCATATAAGAGTGTTCAACAAAATATCAAGTCAAACTTAACAGTTAAATAGCCAGTTGCTTCGTAAAAGCTTCAGTTTAAATTGAAATACTTTGAAATCATTTATTCAACAGAGGCTCAGTATAAAAGAAGGGTGAAAACATCAAAATGTCATAAACAGGCCCCTTGGGTGAGGTATCACTCACAGTATAGCCTCTCGGGCAAGCCTCTCAGTCACTCGTGACTCAGCTCTCGTCAACAGAACTCACACTCAGCGCTCCGGCTCAATAATATCTCATAATAGTAATAATCATAATAATCGATGCAGCGTGCAGCCCGATCCATAGTTTATAGTCGACTACGCTCACTAGGGGTGTATAGACTCTGGAGGGACTCCTACAACCCAAGAATCATATCGCTATCGCGCGCAACCCGATCCAATATATATATCGTTGCGGCGTGCAGCAAAATCCATAGAAGTATCGCTGTGGCATGCAGCCCGATCCATAATATATATAATATTATTGTGGCATGCAGTCCGATCCATAATATATATATATATATATATATATATATATATGTGCAGCCAGACCCATGATATATATACAATCCTCACCATTAGGTCCTCAACCTCTCTCAGTCATTAACCTCACAGCCACTCGGGCATATCAGTGGAAATCAGGGAACTCAGCCCAAACAGTTTTCATATATTAAGAAGTAGAGTGATAAAACCGGATTTAAACAATAAACAGGTAAAACATGACTGAGGATATGCTTTTAAAACAAATAGAGTAAGGAAAATAGTAAGAATACCCCTAAGGGTCTAAACAGGTCGGCACAATGCCCCAAACATGGCATACAGCCCAAAATATAGTATCAATCTCTAAAATACGGGATATCATAAGATTTCAAATCAAATACGTGGCTTGATAGTCGCTATGGGACGGACCAATTCACAATCCCTATCGGTGCACACCCACACGCCCGTCATCTAGTATGTGCGCCATCTCATTTATCAAAACGTTACGAAATATCAGGGTTTTATACCCTCCGGTCCAGATTTACAATGGTTATTTACCTCAAACTGGATGAAATACTACTCCGCGACGCCCTTGCCTCTTGCCTTGCCCTCAACTCGCGTCGAATCTATCCAAAATCAGAATTATAGCATCAATATATGCTAAGGGAACAAAGCCCATGCCAAAATAATCAAATTATACCAAAAATCCCAACATTGGTCCAACCCGACCCCCGGGCCCACATCTCGAAATTTGATAAAAGTCACATCAATGGAATCCTTATCCTACCACGAGTTCATACATACTAAGAATACCAAAATCCGACCACAAATGACCCCTCAATACCCCTAGATTAAGGTCTCCAATTTGCAAGCCTTAACTCCCCAATTTTAGGCTTCAAATCTCCCAAATTTCATGTTTAATTAGGTAGAAATCACAATAGGATCGAGTATTAATTCCATAAATCTTACCTCCAAGAAGTTCTCTTTGACTCTCTTCAATCTCCTTCAAGAAGATCCAAAACCGAGTCAAAAATGGTGAACTTTGGCCAAAAATCGCGAGAATGGCCTTTTAAACATTCTGCCCGGCTTTTAAAATTCCTTCTTCGCGAACGTGATCAAAGTCTCGTGTTCGCGAAGCACAAAATTTCCTTTGATCAAAATCCTCTTACACCAATGCGGAATACCCCTCGTGAATGCGATGCCTCAGCCGACTAAACCTTCGCGAACGCGGCCACACCTACGCGAACGCGAAGCACAAAGCTCCTGGGATCCCAGCTACCCCAAATACTCTACACGAACGTGGGACCTCCTTCGCGTTCGCGATGACTACTCAACCTCAACCTTCGTGTTCGCGATGACTACTCAACCTCAACCTTCGCGAACGCGGGACCAACATCGCGAATGCGAAGGGAAACTGGCCAACCTCACTCAACATCTCTTCGCGAACGCGAAGAGTAAAAACTCTGCAACACAGAACTAAGAAATCTACAACTTTCAAAATAAGGATTTGATCCGTTTAACCACCCGAAACTCACCCAAGGCCCTCGGGACCTCAAATAATTATGTCAACCTATCCCATAACATCATTCAAACTTTTTCCAACCCTCGGAACCCTCAAACAACATCAAAATATCAAATCATCATTGGATTCAAGCCTAGAAATTCCAAAAACTTCCAAATTCTGATTTCGATCAAAAAGTCTATCAAACCTCGACCGAATGACCTAAAATTTTGCACACACGTCACAAATGACACAACAGACCTATTCCAACTTCCGGAATTCCATTCCGACCCCTATATCAAAATCTCACCTATCAACCGGAAAACGCCGAAATTCCAATTTCGCTAATTCAAGCCTAAATCTACTCCGGACCTCCAAAACACATTCCGATCACTCTCCTAAGTCCCAAATCACCTCCCGAAGCTATCCAAACCATCGGAATTCACATCCGAGTCCTTTTTCACATAAACCAACATCCGGTTGACTTTTCCAACCTAAGCTTACTCAAAAGAGACCAAGTGTATCATTCCTTTCCAAAACCTCTCAGAACCCGAACCAACCAACTCGATATCATAATACAGTTGAACAAGACAATAAGAAGCAGAAATGGGGAGAATGGAGCGGTAACTCATAAAACGACCGGTCGGGTCGTTACAGTATCCTAAAACTAGTTATATTAAAAGCACGAAGGTCGTTTGCGAAATGTCGTTCGCTTGTTTTACCCTTCAAAAATAAGTTTCACACTAAAAAAATCGTAATTAAATAATTTTTCTAATTTTTAGTACTTTGAAATCAACTAAAATTTTCTTTATTATTTAAATTATGTAGGTACTCCTAATATTTAGGAATAAAAAACTATAATTTTTTTTTTACTTATATAAGTTATTTCCTATTTAAATTTTTAAATATTTTTCAATTACAGTTAACGATTAGGACATTAAACAAAATATTTTTCAATTAGGACACAAGAATTATAATTCAATGGTTTTGGAAAGGCACGTAAAAAATGCAGTAAAATATAGTTTTGATTGTAAAATATGGAAGAATTATATTGAGATTTAGATGTCACGACCCAATTTCAAATATAGATCGTGATGGTGCCCAACGTCGCCGCTAGGCAAGCCACGGTGAATTGTCCATGCAATTAATTCATTTTAATATTTTTAAAGTAATTGATTTTATTTAATGAGAGAACTATTAATAGGAAATTATAGTAAAATCAAAGCACCAAATAACGAAAAGAGTAAAGTAGTGAATTTAATATCCAAAATTACAAAATGTCTACTAGAATACTCCCAAAATTCGGTGTCACAAGTGCACGAGCAAACTAATAGAATATACAAAACCTCCTATACTACTGTCTGGAATAAGATATATAGAAAATAAATACAATAAGGATAGACTCTGGGGGCTGCAGAATGGGCAAAGAGAACAGCTCACCATTAAGCCTCTAGGCAATGGGGGTACGCGCCTGAAGGACCGCCAGTTTCACCTGCCTCAGATCATGCACGATTAGTGCAGAAGTGGAGCGTGAGTACATAAACAATATGTACTCAGTAAATATCTAGTCTAACCTCGAAGAAATAGTGGCGAGGGGTCGACATCGACACTTACTAAGGGTCAATAAATAAAGTAATAAAATTTTAAATAGGCATGGAATACATCAATAAGAATAGCGCAATAATAAACAATAAATAAGTGATTCTTTAACTAGATGTCAATTAAGATCTCCAACTAACACATACTAACTTCAACAAATAAGAGACATCAAGTAAATTATAATTCCTCAAGTCATGGAAGAAATATCAAGTATAATCGGACTCCAAGCAATATCACACACGATTTATGTTGAGGTCATACGACCCCCATCTAGAATAATGCGTACACTGTCGAGGGTCGACCGACACGAACCATAGATGCATATATTATACTGTCGAGATGTTCGGCCCAATCCATAAGAAGAGAGAATAATCTATAAATTTCAATTTAACGGCTACTATAAGAATAATACACAAGGAGGTACAATTTCTACTGACGGTCAAGTAACCCGCCAAAACCCCAAGTAATGAAGTTCGGTCTATACGAATCCTTTATCAAGTATTAATATAATTTAAGTACTTAAACTAACAAGTAGAGTACAAATAATACAAGTATTACATGGTAGAGTCCTAAAACTACCCGGACATAAGCATGATTTTTAGCTACGTACGGACTCTCGTCACCTTGTGCGTACGTAGCACCCATAATTAGTAACAAATAGCAATTAAACACCTATGGGGTAAATTCCATCTTATAAGGTTAGACAAGAGACTTACCTCATTCCCAAGTTCACTTTCCAGTCAACAAACCACTCTAAAAGCCTCAAGTCGGTGCCGAACAATCCGAAACTAGTCAAATATTATATAAATTAATCAATATATACTCAAAAGTTCATAATTTAGCTATTAAAGTAGTTACCCAACCAAATTGGAAGATTCCTAAAATTTACCCATGGACCTACGTGCCCGGATTCCGGAAATATTTGAAGATAAATATTATCCATAATCTCGCGAACCCAAATATATAATTTCTACTCAATTCTATAATCATTTATGTGATCTAATCCCATTTTTATTAAAACCTAAGTTTTTCAACAAAATCCTAAAATTTTCACAATTTCTATGTTTAAATCTACCCATAATGTATGTATTAAACTCATGTTATGTAGAAAATACTTACCTTCAATAGCTAGGTGAAAAACCGTTCTCAAAGAGCTCTAAAATCGTCCAACAAGTGAGAGAAATGAGCAAAATAGCCAAAATCCCAACTTTTAGAAAGTCACTGCCCAAGTCTGCTTTCATCGCGATCGTGGAAAAGCCCTCGCGATCGCGAAGGCAAAACTGAAGAACCCAGGAAAATTCCTCTTCGCGATCGTGAGAGGACACGCGCGAATGCGATGCACTGAGCTGCCCTCTCATCGCGAATGCGTTCCCCCACTCGCAAACGCGTAAGGCAACTAGGTTTCCCAGGCCCAGGCCCACGTACTCTACGCGAACGCAACAAGTGTCACGACCCAAATTCCATATTAGGTCGTGATGGCGCCCAACACCATTGTTAGGCAATCCAACACTGATCATATAGTAAATCCTCATTTATGTAGTTAGTACGTGATAACTCCCATTATAGATTTAAGAAATTTATGGTTTTAAAAGCTTAAGCATATTTAAGTGACAGGGATAAATGAGAATCTCAATCATGAAAACAAGCCAAAACATCAAATTCTACTAATGTGTGTGTCAAGACCTGGTGTCACAAGTGTGTGGGCAATCTAGTAGAATATACAAAACCATACTATCCTACTATCTGGAAAAAAATAGACAGGAACATAAGGACAAAAGAGAGACTCTAGCTGTTGCAGATCGGCTGGGAAAGGCAGCTCACCGGAAAGTCTCGAGCTGAGATGACCACTCTATGTGTTGGGCTGATGGTCAGATGTACCTGCCTCAAAGCATGTACAATCAAGTACAGGTGTGTAGCATGAGTACATAAAAATATGTACCCAGTAATTATCTCACCTAACCTTGCAGAAGTAGTGACGAGGGGTCGACTTCGACACTTACTAGGCCAGTAAATATAATAATATGAAATTCAACATTTTTAATTCACAATGTATGTAGATAATAACAAGCTCAAACAAGAATAATTATTGAAAATCCTTTCATCCAATTAATAAAACTAAGCACTTTCCTCATTTATATTAGTGACCTTTCCAGCAATAAGCCATACAATTTATAAGGGTTACGGTTCTATATCACACATAAATACCAGCGTGGATGATCGGCTCGATCCAACATAAAAGTAAGATGTGCACTGTCGAGGGTCGAACGGCATGAACCATAGATGCATCTATTCACCCCGCTCGCGAATCATACATGCGACGCGGTAAAAGCATAACCCTGCTCGCGAATCATACGTGTGATGCGGTAAACATAATGTTCATCATTTAAACACAACAATTCTTTAATTTATTTTTTACATAAAGAAAATGAATACAATTCACTTGAAGCCCGTAAATCTTTAGATTTCCTTCAACTCACTTCCTTTCATACCATTAGCATATAAGCAATTAATAACGACCACGAAGTATGATGTGACCCTAGAACTACCCGAACATAACAGGAATAGTAGCTACGTACGGACTCTCGTCACTTCGTGCGTACGTAGCCCCCACATTTAATCATATATTGATTAGTTCACCTATAGGGACATTTTCCCCTACAAGGTTAGAAAAGAGACTTACCTCGTTTCAAGCCTACTTCCAACTCAAGAATGCGTCTGAACTATCAAACCGGAGCCGCACAATCCGAAACTATTCAAATAGTGTAAAAATCTATTATTAGAGGCTTACAAATTCATATTCTAGCTATTAGAGTAATTTCCAAACCCTAAATGCGAAGTTCCAATAATTCATCCCCGGGACCATGTGCCTGGATTCCGGAAATTTTTGAAGAAAGTTGTTATTCATAACCTAAGGATCAAGAATATATGATTTTTACTCCATTCCATAACAAATTTCGTGGTTAGATCTTGTTTTTATTAAAACCCTAGGTTTTACTCTAATCCCATAATTTTCACTAATTTTATGTATTAATCTACCCAAAACTTAAGTATTAAACTCACATTAAGTGAAAATAACTTACCTCACAATACTAGGTTGAAATCCCCTCTTTGGAAGCTCCCAAATCACCCAAGTGAAGAAGTGAAATGAAATAAATGGCTTAAATCCCGTTTTTAAAAGATGTGTCCAGGTCTCTAATGTCGCATTTATGAGATCAGGTTCGCAAGGGTCGCAAATGCGAACCTGGGCATCCCTCTGCAAGGGTTGCAAATACGACAAAAGGATCGTAAATGCGGACCCTGCTGGGTTCGCAAATGCGAACAGAATGTCGCAAATGCGACGACTGCCCAGCTCAAGCTTCTTCGCAATTGTGAAGCCTTCCTCGCAAATGCGAACAGTTCCTCGCATTTGCAAGACCTGCAACTCTGCCCAGAAACACCAGAAAAACTCGAGTGTTTTCATTCCCAACACACGTCCGAAACTCACCCGAGCCCTCGAGGTTCCACATCGAATACTCACACAAATCTAACAACATCATACAAAATTACTCGTGCGATCAAATCGCCGAAATAACTTCTAAAACTACGGACTTAACACCAAAACGCATGAAATCCTTAAGAACATTTGAAATTCCTATTTTTACAATTGGACGACCGAATCACGTCAAATTAGTCCCGTTTCTCACCAAATTTCACATACATGACTTAAATATTATATTGGACCTGTACCGGACTCCGGAACCAACATACGGGCCCGATTCCAACATGATCATACATTATTCATTTTCTTTAAATCCTTAGATTTTCAGTTTAATAATTTTTAACAAAAAAATCATTACTCGGGCTAGGGACCTCGGAATTCGATTTCGGGCATACGCCCAAGTCCCATATTTTACTACGGACCCCTCCGGGACCGTCAAAATACGAGTCCGGGTCCGTTTACTAACAATAATGACCAAAGTCAAACTTGGCCTTTCAAGCCAACCTCAAGGAATCAAGTGTTCCTATTTCAACCCAAACTCTTCCAAATCCTGAGCCAACCATCCCCGCAAGTCATAAATCAATTAAAGTAAGTACGGGAAGTCTTATTAGGGGAATGGGATTCTAGAAAGCAAAACGACCAGTTGGGTCGTTACAACAAGTCACCCGCGAACGTGAAGGCCACTGGACCCAAGACTTCGCGAACGCGGCCAAGACTTCGCAAAGGTAAAGAACAAACCCACCCTATCCGCAATTCCTTCTTCGTGATCGCAAGGTTCCTCACGTGTTCGAGAAGAAGTAAAACCAAAACAGCAGTGACAGCTTTTTGGACATAGCTCCGGGTGGTCCGAAACACACCCGAACTCCCCAGGACCCATCCAAAAGTACCAACAAGTCTGTAAATATAATGCGGACCTTCTCGAACTCTTGAAACACGTAACACGACATCAAAACTAGGAATCGCAACCCAAAACCGAATTGAATCAAGTTATGAACTTCAAGTTTTTCAACTTACTTCGAACGCGCCGAATCATACATAGACAACTCAGAATGGCACCAAATTTTGCGTACAAGTCATAAATTACCATACAGAACTATTCATAGGCTCAGAATTCCAAACGGACCTCGATAACACCAAAGTTTGCTCCAAATCAAATTTAAAGAACTAGAAAACCTTCAATGTGCCAACTTTCAACATTAAGCGTCGAAACGCTCCCGGTTCATCCGAAACCCGATCCAGTCATACACCCAAGTCCAAAATCATCATACGAACCTATTGGAACCGTCAAATCCTGGTTTCGCGATTGGTTACTAAAAACGTTGACTCAAGTCAAACTTGGCCATCTTAGGCCGCTATTAAGGAACCAAGTGTCTCGATTTCAACCCGAACCCTTCCAAACCCAAGTCAACCATCCCCGCAAGTCATAAAATAGTAAAAGCACATACGTGGAGTCTTAATTAGGGGAATGGGGACCTAGAAAGAAAAATGACCATTCGGTTCATTACATTCTCCACCTCTTAAACAAATGTTCATCCTCGAACGAGTCTAGAATCATACCTATAGTGCTAAATAGGTGTGGATATCTACTCTGCATGTCCTCCTCGTCTATCAAGTCGCCTCATCGACTAGTTGACCCCTCCACTAGACCTTTACTATAGAATCTCCTTAGACCTCAATTGGCGAACCTGGTTGTCAACAATGGAAACTAGCTCCTCCTCATAACCGAGGCTCTCATCTAGCTGAACCGTGTTGTAGTCTAACGCATGCGACCTGTCAGCATGTACTTCCGGAGCATAGACACGTGGAAAACTGGATAAACTCCCGATAGAATGGGAGGCAAAGCAAGATCATAAGCAGCCTCCCCAACTCGCCTCAACACCTCAAATGGGCCAATAAACATTAAGCTCGACATACCCTTCTTCCCGAAACTCATGATTGCCTTTATCGGTAATACTTTCAAGAGAACATTCTCGCCCACAATAAATGATAAATCATGCACCTTTTAATCCGCGTAACTCTTCTGTCTGGACTATGCTGTGTGAAGTTGCTCCTGAATCAACTTTACCTTTTCCAAGGCATTCTTCACTAAATCAGTGCCATATAACCTAGCCTCGTCGGGCTCAAACCATCTGATGGGCGAACAAATCGCCGACCATACAAGGCCTTAAATAGAGCCATCTCAATGCTGGACTGATAACTGTTGTTATAAGCAAACTAGGCCAAAGGCAAGAATCGATCCCACTACCCTCCGAAGTCAATCACACATGTTTTGAGTATATCCTCCAGGATCTGAACTATCCGCTACAACTGCCCGTTGATCTGCGAATGAAAGGTTATGCTGAGCTCTACCCGAGTACCCAACTCACTCAGTACTGCTCTCCAGAAGTGCAAAGTGAACTGCGGGCCTCTATCTGAAATGATAGAAATAGGCACACCATGCAAGCGAACGATCTCCTTAATGTAAATTTGGGCCAACATCTGTGACGAGTACGCATTCATCACTAGGATAAAGTGTGCCGACTTGGTTAGCATGTCGACAATGACCCAAACAGCATCAAACTTCCTCAACATCCGCGACAACCCAAATATGAAGTCCATAGTGATGTGCTCCTATTTCCACTCAGGTATAACCATTTGCTAAAGTAGGTCACCTGGCCTCTGGTGCTCATACTTAACCTGCTGGTAATTTAGGCATCTTGTTACGTACTCAACTATGTCCTTCTTCATCCACTGCCACATGTAATACTACCTCAGGTCGCGATACATCTTCGTAGCACCTGGATGAATAGAACACCGAGAAGTGTGTGCCTCCTCTAGAATCTTCTCCCTCAATCCATCAATATTAGGAACACATAGACGACCCTGGAGTTGCAGAACACCATCCTCACCCATAGTAACCTCCTTGGAACCACCCTGTAGTACCGTCTCCCTAAGAACCAGCAAGCACATATCATCGTACTGACGAGGCTTGATCTAATCAAATAATGAAGACTGAGCCACGACGTATGCAATAGCTCGATCTGCCGCTGAATAACTAATCTCATAAGTCTGTAGCCAAGGACTGAATGTCCAAAGCCAATGGCCTCTCCTCTACTGAAATGAATGCCAGACTACCCATTATTGACGGCCAATTTTGACCCTTCCTTTTAAAATTAATTTATTTAACTTAATAATTTACAATAAATGTTTTCAAAGCATTTTCCGGTAATAAGTATCTATTCTTTTTAAATTAATCAGGTGTTAGTTTCAAAATCAATTATTTGGTACTAGTATTATATAATTACAAATATATACTATTTTATGATCATTAAAATATTTCTATGTGTAAGTTCTATAATTAATTCAATAAATTACTTCTTAAAATAGTTAATTAGTTTACTATTTCAATAATTCAAAATTAATGTCCTAGTGAAGTATTTATACAAATAATCAACTAATTGCAATAGTTAGTACTCCCTCTGTTTCAATTTATCTTAACTCATTTGACTAAGCATGAAGTTTAAGAAAAGAGAGAAGACTTTTGATCTTGTAGTGTAAATGAGGCAAATATATTTTGTGTGGCTATAATCATTGTATAAAGGTAAATTATTTCCAAATAAGGAAAGGGGGGTCATTCTTTTTGGCATGGACTAAAAAGGAAATAGGTTCACATAAATTAAAACAGATGGAGTAGTATTTAACAATTATAATTTGCTACATTTTATTGAAAATAATTAAGTTTATTTAAATTATTTCAAAAGGGTAAAAGACTAAAAGGCTACGATTGCCATTCTTTTACTAATTACAAAGTGGCTACCATTTAAATGATTTCTAGCCCAAATACAAAGCCCAGTCCAGACCTGACCCAGTCCAAACACCCATCTCACTTGCCACCTTAGTGATCCGTGATACCTTCTCTTAGCCAATGAGAGCACGCCATGTCACTCGCCTCTCCCACTCACAGAACAAACGCAAAGTCATCTGGGTCGTTCATTTCTTTGATCAATGGCCCATAATTTTCACTCCATTTTCTCTTTAATTGTTAAACATTCAGGCCATTTAATCCTAATCGTTGGATTACAAGAATCCAACGGACACCGAAATTTCGCTCCAAAAATCTTTAATCCCTAATTTATCAGGGTCGTTGATCTAATGATCCAACGGCCCAGGTTCTATCTCCCAACTTTAACCTAGAGACCAACCAAACTCCCCCCCCCAAACCCTAATCATTCACTCTATTGACCACTACCGCCTCCTTTCCCCTTTCCTCTCTATTCTCTCAACTCCCATCACCCTAATCAGTCAAGAAAACCTTGCATAAATTCGTGCAAGGTATCAAATAGCCCAAAAAATGTTCCTTATGCCTTCATTACCCAGGATTCTCGCTGAATCCTTACTCATCTCGCCTTTAAAACTCAAAGACCCAAATTTGAAAAATCCTAGCCTGGAGATGAAACTTCAAATTGATCGTGACTTTTCAAATCCATGGCATGCATGGCCTTCCATTCTGCCTCTGCACTATGAAGCTCATCATTTATTTCCTTTTTCGCCATTCGATTTTAATAGCCCCATTTGAAAAGGTCATACCAAATGGTAAAACTTCAACTCGCTAGACCTCTTCCTCTGTCTTTTCAAATTAAAGGCGAGTCTGGGACGTTAGCTGGCTTCAATGTTGACATTCAACACCCAAAGGCCAAATGCAATGACCTTTGGGTATTAGGGTTCTGACCAGTGGTCCTTCGCACCTCATCGATTAGCTTCTCTCTTCTCAGGTAAATCCCTAAACGATTTTTTCCTATGTTTCTTTCTGATTTCACTCATTCTTGCTATCATCAATCTTTCGTCACTTTCTACTATTATTTTGAAATTTTTTGAAACCCTAAAGCATTAAATGGCATTATAAATAGATCCTTTAATGTTCTCACCAAACAGCACAACGAACAACTAACATCACGAACTAATTATCTAACATTAAAGAGAAACACACACACAAATACTAAAAAGTTTAGGATTCCAAACCTTGGGTTTTCTTTTCTTTTTCTGAGTACTATTGCTGGTCTAAACTTGATATTTCTGGGGTTTTAAGCAACTGAAAAGAGTTCTCGTTTGATCTGCTGCTCTAAAAAGGGTCAGCTCATCTCTCATTTTTTCTCTTATGTTCATCTCTTTTGAATGTTGCAAATATATTCTGAGTATTATAGTTGTTTAATGGTGTTTAATATGTTAATGCTTTTGTTCTATTAGTTTAATGGCTACTTGTGATTAGTTGCCTTGCTATGAGTCTTTAAATGATGATTGATTAAACTATATAATTGATTCTTGCTGATCTTATTTCCTGAGTTTCCAACCGTCTACATGTTTGAGTCATTTTGTGTTCATGTTCACATGAGTTTCATAGCCTTTTCATTGATCTGTAGTAACCTTTATCCTTGTACGTTGCATCTCTATAGTTTGTGAGTTTTTGAAGTTGAACTTATTATCTGATAACCATGATTGAATGAATCTGAAGATGTGTTTATATTCTCTATCCTTTATACCTTAGGCAGGAACAATAAGTGTTTACATTCTTTCTTCTCTACTTATGTCTGTTAGACTGTTTCTAGGTTGCTACTATGGTCTTTCATTTTGTTTAGTTACTGTTGTTTCTGTTGGCCTAATCTTGTTTGAACTAAACCTTTCTTCTTTTTCCCAGTAGTTCTATTGTAACATATTTGTTAAAGACTAAATTATCCTCCCGCATGACACAATCATAATCCTGTTTCTTCTCTCTGATATAAAGATCGGTAACTTGTTGGGCTGAACTTAATAGTTTTCTTAATTAGTCAATTGCACGCTTACTTGGTATCACACCTCCTATCTCTGATCTTCTAAGGTCATCATTAATCTTTGATAAGACTGATATGCATTTTATCTTTTAAGATTGCTTTCCTTAAAAGGACCTAGTTACTCTGCTATAACTAAGTGATAAACTTGTAAAAAAGAAGCATGATCATCTTTGTATTCATGTATTAACTTAGAATTAAGTTTGAATTAAACCTGTCCTGATGCAATTTCTATCCTTTATCTGTAACTCTTTCCCCGCATGTCATGCTTAATCCAGTTCTATAAATGTGTAAGGTTTCCTCTGTCTACAATCATTACGGCAATTGAAGTGTTAAGCAGTTAACTGAGTATTGCATGTTCTTACTTAGTTCCTGATTATATATCTTGTCCAGAAGTACCCTGGTCCTTGCTCTCTTGATAGCTTAAAACCAAATCCAATCCCTAAGTCTCATAAAGATCCTTGTTGTTGTTATCTGAACTTGATGATTTGTTTGAAGCTAATACTATTAGGAGTATGATTCTGTAGAAATCCTTAGGGATTCCATGTTGTAGTCTGTAAATTTGCATACCTATTGAAAGGTTTGATGATGTCTTAGATGTCTTTGACAACCTCTGTAAATGATTAGTCATGACTGTGTTGCCTGAATTTTTATTGCTGATTCTCTTTAAAAGTGTTAAGATAGTAGTACCAACCTATATATGTGCTGAAAGCAAAACCAATCAGCTCACACTAGGTTTGTCACACATAAGAAACCTTTGTATATGTTGAGTTGTTATTGTATAGCTTTGCCTTTCTTGGAATATTATTCTGCCCTAAATTTAGATCTTTGTATTATGCTTATGATGCTCACCTATATGTGTTTCAGAATCAGATCTTTAGAATTCATGTGATATATGCTTGTTTGGTAATCTAGTATAGACTATATGTTCTTACGGGAAAGTACATATTCTGTGGTAGGCTATGCTATAGCATTTAATTTACATTGAAAGGGCCTCATTTGCATTTAAACCCGTAAGGGAAACATGTTGTTAGTGTTTAAGGGTATTTGGGAGTGGAGTTCGATTCTAGGTTGGGTTGCCCTCCCCGGCACAAGCATTGCCCTGGGCCTTGAGTCCCTTGGAAACTTTAAAGTGTCGAAGGATTCAAAGGGAGCATCGAACTTGAGTAGAATTTCCTCCTTAGCACTTAATTCATTGACATATTTAGTTCTTTAGGAGTTTGATGTTTAATAGAAACGAAAGGTTTTCAATGTGAATTATTTGCTAAGTAGAACCACCATATTAATATAATTTCCCATAGTATTGATTATTTGCTTGTCTCAATTATTTGTCTATATACCTGTCATGTATACTTGAATATGCTAAGAATGTGGGAATACTTCTAATGACATTCTTTTATTCTTCTTGAGCATGTATACATTTGGGCCTACTGAGTTCCTAAGGAACTCAGGCCTCAAACCGCTTTGCTGCACTTTTGAAGAGTTTAGTCTACTATAGTCGCGCCTCTCAAATTGATGGGCCTACCTTATTGAGGCTCAATCATCAAAGTCTAATCTTCTCTCCCTTGCTTCTTTCGTTACTACTCATTATTTCCATAACTTAGCTTAGCTTGTTGCTTTCATTATTTTTTGCTTACTGCCTTTGTTGCCTTATCGTATTACATTATTATGTATTAAACACTCATATATATTAGATTATGTGCTTTATCTTCATACTTTATACCGCATGAAATATAGACAAACTCTAACTAATACAGGACTTAAGAGGAATTCATAAGTAATTAATCTTCGCCTCTATCAATTATAATTTGTGCATCTTGCACACTCACTTTTCTTAAAGATTTTGAAGCTCATGCCCATAATCAAACGGCAGCCCGTTTTCAAAAAGAAAATTAAAAAAGGATCACTGGTTTTTCCTAACAAGGAATTAAATCAAATTTTTTCATGAAAAGCAGTAACAAACGATCACCCACCTGAATTTTCAAAGATTCTCCTTTTTCAAAATTTATAAAACCAAGGTATATTTAGAATCACTTTCTTACAAACATCTTTCAAAATTACACTAGCATCTATTGTTCAAAGTACTTACTTTCTTACAAGCCTTAAAATATGGACTACTTTCAAAACTCTCCTAACCTTCAATAACTCTTTTATAATCTCACACCCTTCTTAAGTCTTACACACATACATTCCTTTTAGTATATAGTAAGACATGCTTTAGTAGTAATTGAGCATAGCATAAATAATTGATTCCTTAAAATTAGTCCAAGTCCTATGGAGCTACCTCATGTAGATTTTAAGGGATGCCTAACATCTTCCCCTTAGAAGAACAAAAACTCTTACCCATAATCTTACCAGTTTGTAGACCTATAATGAAGATAACTTAGTAATTAAATAGGTACCCTAGTATACCTTTAAATATTAGGTGGCGACTCTCTTTCATCAACAACAGAGAAACTATAAGTTGAATCCTGTTTTGACTAGTGCAAAATAGGGTGCAAGACTCATACTCTCAGCCTTTCTACTCAAGGCATCAGCAACCACATTCGCCTTGCCTGGATGATAAAGGATGGTAATATCATAGTCCTTTAGTAACTCAAGCCACCCGCACTGTCTCAAATTGAGATCTCTCTACTTGAACAAATGCTGCAAGCTGCGATGATCGGTGTAAACCTCACAGGACACCCCATAAAGATAATGCCTCCAGATCTTGAGGGCATGAACTATCGCGGCCAACTCCAAATCATGTACGGTGGGTTCGACCGCGATAGGTCATGGTTAAAGTTGTCTCCACATGACCTATAGGTCACTGGTTCAAGCCGTGAGATCAACCACTAATCAGGGTAGGCTGCCTACATCATGAGACAGAGCTAAGATTTGAACCTTATGGGTTCAAGAGTATAATCCTTTTAAGTTAATGGGTTCTAAATTAATAATTTGTACATATTTATTAGATTTCTGAATATAAATACAGAGTTCGAACAAAAGCTACTGGGTTCAGCCGAACCCATACCCAATACTGTGGCTCTGCCCTTGCCTACATCATATCCTTTAGGATATGACCCTTTTTCGAACTCTATATGATCGCGGGATATTTCGTGCATCGGACGACCCAGAATTTATAATCTGATAAAGCGTTCAGATATCAACAAATCAAAACATCGTAATCATATTATGTAAGCTCATGGGGCCTGCTTTCACTTTCTTGTTCTAACTTTTGCTTACAAATTATTGCTTACTTGTGAAAGCAATGCCATCATGCAATCTTTTCTGATTATCCCGACGTTCCGCGTATTGTTTGGGTCATAAACAGTTTTGTTTTATTTTATAATAATAATAATAATAATAATAATAATAATAATAATAATAAACAATAATTACTACAATATTGTTCTAACTAGATCTAGTCATATGTAAATTGAAATATACGAATCATTATATATACATGAATATTGATAATGACCTAGTTTGACTTATGTTCTATAGCCTGCAGTGGGTGAGTCACCTTATGCTAAGGGGGTATCAATTGATTCTTCTTTGCCGAAATTATACTGTTTAGTTAGGTTAAAAATTTGTTCTTTACATATACTATATGTTGGTTATCTTTATTTTTTCGTGTGTTTATTTTTTATGGGCTTTTAACATCGTATACCCAGTGACGGACGTAAGTGGTGGCAAGCGGATTCAACTGATCCCGCTTTATCCAAAAATAATACTGTATATATGCATAAATTACGATTAAAGCTACATAAATTTTGTATAAATATTTTATTTAAACTCACTTGATAACTACTATTTTACGTCTAAAGTTATGTACTTTTAAGATTGAACCTGCTTGCACAAAATCCTGATTCCGCCACTGCATATACCCCTCTATAAATCTCTTTACTCACTATGCCTTAATTATGAAAGTTACATTGTATACCCATAAAGAAACTACATGGCATATCTTGATAGAGAATCAACCACTATTAGTAAGAGAATAATATCCCTTAAATGTAGCATTAATTGTTGAAACGTGTACTCAGCAATTTTGAAATTCACATCTCTCCTAATTAAACAATATTCTTATTTTTCATGTATACTCTATACCTTCCAAATCTTCCTATATATTTTGAACATACCATAATATTCTAATAACAATTATAATATCTAAATCAAGCATATCACAATATTCTGATTTAGAATATATTATTCAAATTAAATATACCATATTATTTTAATTTGTAATACATTGTTCAAATATTATAATATTCTAATTTTAAATATTTTAATTTGAAAAATCTGGTTTGAATATTGCATTCCAAATGAAAATATTGTGGTATGTTTGATTTGAATACTATATTCAAAATTAGAATGTTATCGTATGTTTGATTTGAATATTGTATTCCAAATGAGAATATTGTGTTATGTTCGATTTGAATATTGTATTCCAAATTAGAATATTAAAGTTGTTTGATTTGAATATTGTATTTTTTATTGGGATATTGTGGTTTATTGGTTTGAATAGCATATTCTAATACTTTATTTATTTTAGATATTATATTCCTAATTAGAACATTTTCACTTTTTTTGTTGTTTTTCTTTTAATTACATAGATGAAAAAGAAGAACAAAATTATGAGGACTTCATAGAGAAATTACCGAGGTTTGGACTTTTTGATAAATATGTATAATTTCAATCCTTAAAACGTGGGATGATGGAGTGTTTTAAGGGATTAAGTTGGAGTGAGAGATACTTTACTTTCTTAAAAGGTGAGATTTATTTAATGATATATAATGATATTAAAAGTTTAAAAAATAATAAACTTTTATAAAGTAGGTATACAAGGTAAAATAAATATTTCAAAAGTATGTAAAGTTAACTAGCATTTTTAGTAGGCGTACCGTGTAGATTACTCTTTTTTTATTTTATTTTGACACTCCTTCGTAAAATTTTCAGCTGTGCCAATGGTGGGTTGTGGCCTTCATCCAATTTCCTTGCCACTGTGAAACCTTGTCTTCTTTGTCTTGTTTGAATATGCAAAAATCACGTACAATCATCAAATCAGATAAACTAAAGTAGGGTTTGACAAAACAAACGAAAAATTGTTTCAAATTCGTTAGCATAATGTCGTCGTATCCACATTTAACTGACCGGTGACGACAACAACAACAATAACCCAGTGAGTTTTCACAAGTAGGGTAGGAAGGTTGAGTATACGCAAACCTTACCCCTACCCCGGAGGATAGAGAGGTTATTTCTGAAAGACCTTCGGCTCAAGAAAACTTTAACTGACTGATGACATGATGCTGAAATAACTTTAAAAAAAATCTATTAGTTCACATATATTAATTATAATCAAGTATAGTTTATGCGTGAATTGTTATTAGGAATTTTTACATTCCTATACCATATAGGAAACCTTATTACCCTCAATATTTAAGTTTGATATAATTACATTTAGTATATCAAATTACCAATTCTATACCATAGTGTATTTTAAGGGTACAATTAATGCAGCGTATATCCCTCCTTAATTCAAGGTACCGTATATCCCACCCCTCCCACGTTTCTCTCTCCCAAACCCTCACTCTCACCCACGTTTTACTCAAACACACGTTCTTTTTACCCATTTTCCCTCTTCTAAAACCGCAGAAACATCGTTAACCCACCATTAAAGTTCAATTTAAATTTTTTTCGTCTACATTCAGTGAAAAATGCTATGTCTTTTACGCCAAAACCCCACGCCCTACACTGGAAAGGGGTCTCTGTTGGCAGCATCGGGTTACAAAAACTTCATAAATGGCAATGTCTTTTACTGCAGAGTAACTTTTAGTATGTACTTCTGTTTTATGCAAACCAATTGACTTAGTTGGCTAGTCAAGATCTGAAGAGCTCCTTGTTTCCAACTTTTTTTTAAAATTTAATCTATGACGACCGACTCCTTTTTGGTTATTTGCCATTCGTTTAACTAGAAAGAATTTCCCTGGCAATTGTTTTTGTTTTTATCTCTTTAGGGCTGTGGTGTTGATTTTTAAAGTTAAAACGGATTTTCGACATAATTGCGTTTTTTGCAGAAGATTTGTAAAAGTTTTAGTCGTTTTTGATTTGTGAAAACAGAAAGCAAAGCATCTACAATCAGAATACAAACAATCTACAATTTATCTACAAAATATCTACAAACTGGGTACATTGGATTTTAATATCCCAATTCTCATTCAATTGTAGCTTAATTGGTATTTTCGATATAATTACATTTTTTGCAGAAGATTTTGTAAAAATTTTAGTCGTTTTAGATTTGTGAAAACACAAAACAATACATCTACAATCAGAATACAAATATTCTACAATTTATCTACAAAATATCTACAAACTGAGTATATTGAATTTTAATATCCCAATTCTCATTTCAATTGTAGCATAATTGGGATTTTCGACATAATTGAGTTTTTTGCAGAAGATTTGTAGAAGTTTTAGTCGTTTTGGATTTGTGAAAACAGAAAACAATGCATCTACAATCAGAATACAAATAATCTACAATTTATCTACAAAATATCTACAAATTAGGTACATTGAACTTTAATATCCCAATTTCCATTTCAATTGTAGAATAATTGGAATTTTCGACATAATTGCGTTTTTGCAGAAGATTTGTAGAAGTTTTAGTCGTTTTTGATTTGTGAAAACAGAAAATAAAGCATCTACAATCAGAATATAAATAATCTACAATTTATCTACAAAATGGGTACATTGAATTTTAATATCCCAATTCTCATTCGATTGTAGTTTAATTGAATTTTTCGACATAATTGTGTTTTTTGCAAAAGATTTGTAGAAGTTTTAGTCGTTTTTGATTTGTGAAAACAAAAAATAAAGTATCTACAATCATAATACAAATAATCTACAATTCATCTACAAAATATCTACAAACTGGGTATATTGAATTTTAATATCCCAATTCCCATTCGATTGTAGTTTAATTGAGATTTTCGACTAGACATAATCTTAAAGATTCATTATAGTATTCTCAATTATAGATTGAGGGAAATATGTTAGAAAGCTACATCAGCTACTTTGTCGAGTTTGAAAAATACTACCTACTGACATCAACTATTAGATTTGTCAACTTATTATTTTTCATGGAAAAAAAATATAACGATATTTTCAGCTACAAGTTTAAGTGAGACTATAAGCAGAAAGATTAGGTGAAAATAGGAACAATTTTCAAAAGCCAGTCGCATACTCTGTCTCTCTGATTATTCACGTCATTTGATCTCTCAAAGAGAAAAAAAAAATAATTAGAGATATCTAAATAAGGAATTTTAATGCTACAATGATTCCTTATTTAATGAAATATCTGGAAGAATATTTACTTCCATAATTGTAGCGCGCTTAAATAGGAATATCTGGAAGAATATTTAGTTCCAGATTTGTAGCGCGCCTAATTAGGAAGGAATCAGCTCCTACTAATTGGTATTTATTGATTGGTATAATATTTGTAGAATAACTGTAAACATGGCGGGTAAATATAAAACTATGCACATTTTTAATAATAAGGTTTCATATATGGTATAGGAAGGAAAAAGTCCCTTGTTATTATATATGAAATATAAATTATCCTAAAAGGAGATATTTGTCTTTAAATAGTTTAATTCATGCCTTGCTAATACACGTAATTTTATTATATATTTTATCCCAATAAAATATCATAATCTCTGCATCTAATGCAATACCACCAACTAAATGCAAATTTAATGATGCTGCATTTAATTTTTTTAATTCAATCAATTAAATATTGTATATATTATCGTATGTGTAATTTTATGCTGAGATTCATTATTTATTCATATATCATATATCAACCATATAACAGTCCTGATTACCAGAAGTTGGCTCTTTGCTCCACCTTCCATCCAATTATTCTTTTCAACTGACACTATTATACGAGGCTAGTACTCAAGATCCCGTCAATCAATTACTTGAGCTGAAACTATATCAAAATACTTGTGTATACAATGAGGCTAATTAAATTGTGATGGTTGTTAATTGTTGAAGGAAATTTCAACACGAATATAATATATTCAGATTCAATAAAAATGGTTGGTGCGCGTGATGAATTCCTTTATCTTGTTTTTTTAAAAAATTTTCTTTTTTGGTCTGAGCTTGGCGTAGTTTGGTGGGCACATACTTACACGAACTCGTGTTTGCATTAAACCAGGTTAATCAAACTTTAGGGACAAACTAGTCACAAATTGATGTATTAATTAACTATAGTTAAGTAAAACGGCAGATAATATTGGATCCGTCTCTGGTTTGATACACTTTGCATAAAATACACATAATGTAGTCTATTGATTCAGTGCAACATCAAAATGAGCCCACAAGCATTCTTATGTTTTAAGTACTTCAGATATGGCGCTAGAATTTCGACTTTATGGTTCTGGTGTTTAGAATAAAGATTTTAAGTGTTAATGAGTAATTTTTAAATTTAATATTTGTGTATATTTAATGGATTTTAAATATCAAATATATTATTTAAACAAAAACTACTGATTGGCTGAACCTATAGCTCGATTTGTACCTCTGACCCTGAATATTCCTCAATATTCTTTATATCGTTAATGTTTTTCCCAGAGGCAGCTTAAGGGCGTAGCTACATTACACTGTAGAAATAGGGTAAAAATAAATTTTTTATATGTATATAAATTG
Organism: Nicotiana tabacum; assembly: GCF_000715075.1. Lineage (NCBI taxonomy): Eukaryota > Viridiplantae > Streptophyta > Magnoliopsida > Solanales > Solanaceae > Nicotiana > Nicotiana tabacum. Next base: position 111,308,673 of record NC_134084.1, read on the forward strand.
TTAAATTTCACTGACATTGACTCATATATTAGGTGTGACGTTTTACATTTTTTTAGATTCCTTTCTCAAACTTCAACGGGCTCCGCCCATTTAGCTAATGAGCTTAACCTAAGCTCTCAGGTACAGATGTTACATGTGTCAATAACAGAATGTACCTGCTATATCTTCGGCTTAAATTATTTATATATATATATATAAACGTCCACGTCTCTCAAATAGTACGTGGAGTGATTTCTCACACCAAATTATTTTTATTTTAAAAAAAATCTTCAATTCGCCTCTACTTCTATAGTAGTATTTATTAGTCTAGGGTCTGGAACCATACTGTATAGTTGGAAGTAGTGTCTTGGCAGTTCATCAATGCCCAACTTGCTCGGTATGCAACAAATTCAAGATTTGGTCGGCAGGATCTAACACAGAATTATTTTTATTTTTATATTTTGTAAATTTAGAAACTTTGGTGGGACTTGAAATTAATCGAGTGGGTATGGACAACGGCAACAAAAGTTGCCATTGGACCCCTCATTGCACATTCAAATCTCTGAATCCTGATGTCTCCCTGTTTTGTTGCTTGGGACGTATAGGGGCATGGACGTAATTGATGACATCGGATAATTGCTTCAAATATGTCTCAATTGCATAGCCTATTTTATATATTATTTTATTTAAATTTGATTAGAAATGAGTCTAAAAAATGAAATCCATTTACCATGTTTAATGATTAAGTAAACTTTCATAGATTGAACGTAAGTTACTTATACTCTAATTGTAGTGTATGTAATACCAAAAACTAATTATAAGAGTTAAAGTGGAGAAAAACTTGAGGGTGTTTGTGAAGTTTCATTCAAACCAAAGAGTTGAATTATGGTCTATGGCTATTATTATATATGCAAACGTATTGGAAAAGAGAAATACTTGCAATACTTTGTCATGTCGGTACCCAAACTTAATGAAGTTTCATCTAGACACATCTACTCGTTCAAAAGTAATATTTTAAATCCTTCTGATCATTGACCAAGCCTGTGTGGCATTTGCTTTGCCGAGTTGGATAAAATGCGTGACTACACGCTTTAAGAAGTGAGTAAAAGTTTATGATTCTAATTAAAAATACCAAAAAAAAAATATTCTTACACAAAATAATTCACCCCAGCCGATGTCCTTTCCCTCTCTCAATTTTTACTCTTTTTCACACACCCCTCCCCCGGGCACGCACAACAATCTTCTTTCGCCTCTCCAGTTTTCTTTTCCTTCTACCCTTTTCTCCTATCATCTTTTCCTTTTTTTGAAACCCTCGACTCTCACCGTGCTCAAAGGTGTATGAGGATTGTATCTTTTTCTTTTGCTTGTTATTATGGCTTTGGTAACGGCTTTGCCTGAGATTTTAGAAAGATTTTGTTTTGGGGAGGTATTGTTAGAGCTAGTAATGTTTGTGGGATTCATATGGATTGTTGTTCTTGTTGGGGTGTTGGTGGGATGGGCATGAAAGCTCAAGTGGGCTAATCTTGGCCCTAATTCTTTTGATTCAACAAATGTTTTTGCCTTTTCTTTTTCCTGTTTGCTCCTCCGGAACTTGTCATCTGAATTTGATTCCCTCAATCCTCTCAAATTGCAACTTTCCACCTACATTTCTTGAATCAAGGAAACTCAGTCCCTGCTAAAGGGTGATTTTCAGAGAGAGAAAGGCATGAAGGTGTTTGTGAGAGAAAACTTTAGGATTCAGCTTTTTCTTTTCTAAAAATAGTTTTTGTGAATACAATAATGACGTGGAATATTTTTATCTGACGTGGATAATAAGACGATTGAGGAACACACATTATCAGAAGGGTTTAAAATATTACTTTTGAATGAGTAAAAGTGTCTAGATGAAACTTCATTAAATTTGAGGACCGAAATGATAAAGTAACACGAGTATAAGTGTCATTTAAGCTATTCTAACCTATGATATATGCAAACGTATTGGAAAAGAGAAATACTTGCAAGCAAACAGAGGGAGACTAAATAAAGAAACTTCCTCTCACGTCAAACCAAAGAGTTTTATATACTTTTCTATTTATGAGGGGAGTTTTCTATACTTTTCTAAGATTGACAATAAATTAATAATATTAGTAATTTGTATAAATTGAATATCAAACTTCCTCCAATGTCATTTGGTCTTGCCTCCTTTTTTGACCCTCTGTGACCATCTCCCAAACTCCTATGTCACCATTTCCTTTCCCCAAAACTTTTGGTGGCAATGAGAAGAACTTAGCCTAGTTAATTAGCTTCTTTTTCGTCAATTAAACTTGAGTTAAAAGAGGCCAAATTTGTTTTATCCATATATAGATATTTGCATGTAATACTTAGGGTGTGTTTGGTATGAAAGGAAAATATTTTTCAAAAATTATATTTTAATTTATTTATATTTGGTTGGCTTAAATATTTTGAAAAATACTTTCCTCATGAACTCATTTTCTTCCAATTTTCTCTCTCAAGAGAAGGGAAAATATTTTCCAAAACTCTTTTCCCAATCCACCCTTCCCACACACCCACCCAACCCCTGTGCCCCACCCCCCACCCTCGTCCCTTGACCCCCCCTTCCACCAACCCCAACTCCACCCCACCCTCACCCCCACCCTAAATAGAAATATTATTAATAGTACTTTCTTTTCATGTTATCGATAGTTTATTTTTTTTTTATTTCAACAAATGAGTATTTTTTTCATGATATTAAAAAATATTTTTCTCATTTTAACAAAAAAAGTACTTTTTTCATGAGGTAAGTATTTTCTTTTATTTCAACAAACTGTAATAAAAAATATTTTTTTATTTCAACAAAATGATATAGTAAAAAGTTACTTTCATTTCAACAAATAAAAAATTTGTTGAATTTTTTTTCCGGGGTGTGTGTGTGGGAGGGGGAGGGGGGCACAATAAACATGTGAACTTGGGAGAGGGGATGAGGAGTGTAGCATAAAAAATTATTTTCCTAAAAAAAATTTATAATCTCTAACCAAACACCAGAAAATATTTTTCGGAAAATCTTTTTCACTCACCAACCAAACAAGGAAAAACAAGTGATAAAATAACATACTTTTTAGGAAAACGTTTTTCATGAAAAACATTTTCCTTCGTACCAAACACACCCTTAATTAGCCGTTAATATTCTGAAAATAGTAAGTTGGAGGAGTTTTGGACAAATTATAAACATCGAAGGAGTTGTACGTAGCGTAGTCAACTAGCTTCCTTTTTGCAAATTTAAAATTGAGTTACGTTAAAGAGGTTAATATTCGTTATCGATTGTTAATTAAATATAAAGCTTAATCATCATACTTTAAATAACAACTTACATGAGTTTGGAGAAAATTATAAAATTGAAGCGTCACGAATGAAACTTGAGTTATATTTGATATTGTAGTAAGTAAATTATTATTCTTGCTGTTTTATTTGATGTGATACGTCTTATCGAACACAATTTTTAATATATTAATATGACATAGAATATACTAGTGATAATCTAAGAAGTCTTTAAAAATGTTACTGAAAAGAAAACAAACATCACATCAAAGTTAAATAGCGAATGTATAAATGTCGTATAGCAATAAACTTGTATCAAATATTTAGAGCATCCAAAAATAAAAAAAGAGTAATCGTATATTGAAACGAAAGGAATAATTGACTTTCTCTTTCCGGTTTAGGTTTTTATCTTATCGACAAATAGAAATATGGTCCCGTTACCACTTACCACCAAAATTTCTTTGGAATTTTGTTTTTTCAAATTGGTGTTACATGCCTTTCTTATTTCTAGTTCTCCCATTCCTTATCTACAGAATAATTGATCCCCTTAAAACTGTTAATTACTTCTTCTGTCCCAATTTTGTAGTACTATATTTTTCTTTTTAGTTTGTACTAAAAAATAATAATATATTTATATATTTAACTTTATATTTTTTTATTTTATCCTTAATTAAATAATTTTCAATCACACTTTTTTTCTTAAAGTTTGTGTTCCGTCAAAGTGTATCACATAAACGAAGAAGAGAGATTACTAATTCCGGGTACAATGATGTATACAATAGAACCTAATCTGCTCGTTTATAGAGACTACGTACTTAACAACTTGTGGTCGAATAGTAAGTACTTTTTCATTATTTAATCAGAGGTCTCGAGTTCGAGCTTTGGGTATGAAGTCGCTTTTATTAGAATCCCGAATGTGGGACTTTTCAGCTAAAATTCGGATTTAATCGGGCCCCAATAACGATACCGAACACCGGGCAGGAAACTAAAAATGAGAGATTAGGTACTTGTCAAGTATCAACCCGTTTGAAGTAACTCCTGGGAAATTCTTGGCTGACATACGTACCTTTCATTGAAGATAACTGATAAGTACTGCCAGCTAAAGTTTTTCTTTTTTTTCTTTTTTTTTGGTTGGTATTAAAGTCATTGTGCGCTTTTTGATTTTTAAGAGTCAAACAATTATCTTAACAGGAAAATATTTAGATACTTAAAAACGAAAGAAGTACTATGTAACTTGTGGAACTAGTTTGAAATGAAAGATTTAATCATGTCCACTTTTGAAAATTTTGGTTAAATTATAACAATCGCATTTCAGGCATCAAACAAGTTGAATTTGGTTTATGAATTTTCAATATCAATTTCAATTGGATCTGTTTCGTTTGGTACTCAAAATTTTTTATGTTAATTCTCTAACAATTGTATTGATCAAAATCTGACCGCTGTGGTCGACCCAATTGGGACCACGTCCAAACAATGGGATAAAAAAGACAACACTATTTACGTCAAACCACGTATTCACCGAACGACGAAAGCGGGTGCGAAGTAAGGGGGTCTATGGCCCAAATACATGTCAATGACTCTATGGCTATATATAGGAATGAGACCTTCCTAGAAAGGGGGGCTTTTTTTCTTCTTTTCTCTCCTTCTCCTCTGTAATCTCTCTAAGAACAAAAGAAGGAAAACAATCCTCTGATAGATTTTCTACAACAGTCATCTACACCGATTGGTGAGAGAAGAAGTGAAAGGCTTCGATAATTTGCCGCTTCTACTTCATTTTATATATCATCTTCTTGTTTGTTTATAGATCTAGAATTTACTATGTTTGACTAAGATTTACCTTTTTATCTTCTTTAATTGATTTAACCGAAAAGAATTCAATATCTTTTGGTCAAACAATTTGGCACCGTCTGCGAAAATTTCTTAGTGAAACCTTCCTAGTCTTCTCCAGATCAAAAACCGGAAACATGGCCGCCCACCAAAGAGAACGGTAAGGATACGCTTGCAACTGTTTCAAAGAAAATAGAGGAGATGGAAAACGAGAATTAAGCACCACATGACCAAATGAGGGGAAACAGAGTTGAATTCGGTCACCGAATTCGGAAAACATTACCCCCATCAACCGCTAAAGCGTCAAGCAAAAACGAGAACCACTACAGGTCCACCTTCATTCTCCAACTCATTGAATCGAAATAAGGAGAAGGTCATCCTTACCCACCTTCTATCGATTGCTCGAACAATAACGCGGGCGCCACGCGGGCGAGCGAGCAAGGAAACTACTTAACTGAAGAAGGGGAAATTCCTACAAAAAAACCAAAACATCATCCACTAAACAAACCCAACTCCTAGGAAATGATACCCCTTGAGTGTTACTCCCTCGCCCTCGCCAAGAAGGCATCCCAAAAAGCCCTCCCGGGGACCTAAAAGCTTGGCCAACGAGAGGGAGATCCCCTAAGTCAAAGTGTAATTCATCGCCCCACCCAACAATGACATTTCCAGACCGGAAAATAAAAAGTTAGACAGGGAAACTCTAATATGCGCGTGAAACGAGTGCGAGCAAAGCAGCAACGTTCCCTGCTTCCCGACATCACACTCCCAATGCAAATAAAATCAGGCGAACTGGGACTCCCCCAGAAGATACCCAACTCTCAAAAAAAAAAAAATAGGACTCACGACGGGTTAATATTTTGATAAGTTCGAAATAACACCCTTGAGGATACCTGATTCTCCAAAAACTGGGACTGATAACGGGTCAGTATTTCGACAAGTTCGAAATACACCCTTTAAGGCCAAGGGCCTTCGCCAAAAAAAAAGAGTTCGACCTCGATCGAACGACGACGGGTTAATATTTTGACAAGTTCGAAATAACACCCTTTAAGTCCAAGGGCCTTCGCCAAAAAGAAGAGTTCAACCTCGATCGAACGACGACGGGTTAATATTTCGAGAAGTTTAAAATAATACCCTTGAGGCCAAGGGCCTTCTCCAAAGAAAAGAGTTCGACCTCGATTGAACAATGACAGGTTAATATTTCAACAAGTTCGAAATAACACCCTTGAGGCCAAGGGCCTTCGCCAAAAAAACAAAGAGTTCGACCTCGATCGAACAACGACAGGTTAATATTTCGACAAGTTCGAAATAACACCCTTGAGGCCAAGGGCCTTCGCCAAAGAAAAGAGTTCGACCTCAATCGAACAACGACGAGTTAATATTTCAACAAGTTCGAAATAACACCCTTGAGGCCAATGGCCTTCGCCAAAGATAAGAGTTCGACCTCGATCGAACAACGACGGGTTAATATTTTGACAAGTTTGAAATAATACCCTTGAGGCCAAGGGCCTTCTCCAAAGAAAAGAGTTCGACCTCGATCGAACAATGACGAGTTAATATTTCGACAGGTTCGAAATAACACCCTTGAGGCCAAGGGCCTTCGCCAAAAAAAAAAGAGTTCGACCTCGATCGAACAACGACGGGTTAATATTTCGACAAGTTCGAAATAACACCTTTGAGGCCAAGGGCCTTCGCCAAAGAAAAGAGTTCGACCTTGATCGAACAATGATGGGTTAATATTTCGACAAGTTCGAAATAACACCCTTGAGGCCTAGGGCTTTCACCAAAGAAAAGAGTTCGACCTCGATCGATAAACGACGGGTTAATATTTCGACAAGTTTGAAATAACACCCTTGAGGCCAAGGGCCTTCGCCAAAGAAAAGAGTTCGACCTCGATCGAACAACGACGGGTTAATATTTTGACAAGTTCAAAATAACACCCTTGAGGCCAAGGGCCTTCGCCAAAGAAAAGAGTTCGACCTCGATCGAACAACGACAGGTTAATATTTCAAAAAGTTCGAAATAACACCCTTAAGGCCAAGGGCCTTCACCAAAGAAAAGAGTTCGACCTCGATCGAACAATGACGGGTTAATATTTCAACAAGTTCGAAATAACACCCTTGAGGCCAAGGGCCTTCGCCAAAGAAAAGAGTTCGACCTCGATCGAACAACGACGGGTTAATATTTTGACAAGTTCGAAATAACACCCTTGAGGCCATGGGCCTTCGCCAAAGAAAAGAGTTCGACCTCGATCGAACAACGACGGATTAATATTTCGACAAGTTCGAAATAACACCCTTGAGGCCCTTCGCCAAAGAAAAGAGTTCGACCTTGATCGAACAACGACGGGTTAATATTTCTACAAGTTCGAAATAACACCCTTGAGGCCAAGGGCCTTTGCCAAAGAACAATGACGGGTTAATATTTCGACAAGTTCGAAATAACACCCTTGAGGCCAAGGGCCTTCGCCAAAGAAAAGAGTTTGACCTCGATCGAACAACGACGGGTTAATATTTCGATAAGTTCGAAATAACACCCTTGATGCAAAGGACCTTTGCCAAATAAAAGAGTTCGACCTCGATCGAACAACGACGGGTTAATATTTCGACAAGTTCGAAATAACACCCTTGAGGCCAAGGGCCTTCGCCAAAGAAAAGAGTTCGACCTCGATCGAACAATGATGGGTTAATATTTCGACAAGTTCGAAATAACACCCTTGAGGCCAAGGGCCTTCGCCAAAGTAAAGAGTTCGACCTCGATCGAATAATGACGGGTTAATATTTCGACAAGTTTGAAATAACACCCTTGAGGCCAAGGGCCTTTGCCAAAGAAAAGAGTTCGGCCTCGATAGAAACAATGAAGGGTTAATATTTCGATAAGTTTGAAATAACACCCTTGAGGCCAAGGGCCTTCGCCAAAGAAAAGAGTTCGACCTTGATCGAACAACGACGGGTTAATATTTCGACAAAAGTTAGAAATAATACCCTTAAGGCCAAGGGCCCTTTCCAAAGAAAAGAGTTCGACCTCGACCAAATGACGATGGTGCAATACTTTATCAAAAAAAAGAAAGGGAAAGAAAGACTGGGACTCACGACCAAATAATACTTCAATATAAGCCCGGAAGCAATATCCTTACGGCTAAGGTTGCTGTCAGAAAAATAGTTCCATACCGTTCAGACTATGATAATACAACATCTCAACACAAGTTCGAAAACACCATCTCGCTAGCCAAAGCCGCCATTAAGGTCCTATTCTACCCGCGTGACACTAAATTCCCAAAGAGTAGGGAACTCGTGATGCGGGAATCTACTTCGCACCAAGGTATGAAGAGCAAAAAAATAAAATAAAGAGGGCACATAACACTGAAAAATTCCTCTTTATACAAAGTCACTGCACAAATAGTCACAGATTACATACGGCCCGAACCAATAGTCTAAAGGGGGGGAGAAACAATGACAACCAACAACGAATTTAAAAAAAAATAGAAAATAGACAAAGACAACATTCTTTCACTCGTCGTCATCACCGCCACCATCATCACCAAAATCTCCAGGAAGTCCTCCCTCATCATCCATGCCCTCATCGGCCTCCAGCGTCACTGAGTCATATCAATAGTTGACACGAGCCTCTCCTACCTTTGCCTAAGTACCTTCATTGTGGCCTCGGTAACGTTTCTCGCCTCCCACAAGTTCTTATATATATCCTGCTGGGCTTCAGCATGAACCCAAAGCGCGTGCAAATGACGGGGAACATTGGCGGAGGAAGATTCAATTTGAGCCAACAGTTTCTCATTCTCGGCCTCAAGGGCAGCGACCCAGTCTCCCAAGGACGATGCCTCACGGTCGATTTCGCCAATATGCTCCTCAAGCCTCGCTTTCATTAGCGTGGTTGTCGCCCTCTCTGACTCCTACTCGGACAGGAGAATGCGGATAGTATTCTCTAGAGCCGCCGCCCTCGCCAAACTGCCGACTAGGCGCTATCGATGTTCTCCAACCCAACAACCTTTCTCTCCAACTCGGCCAATTTTCCCATCCACTCCGCGCTCATCGCCTCGACCCTGATAAGATTCTGATCCATCTCAGATTGTATCGACCTCAACTGCCCCTGAAGATATTCGCATTCTATAGTTACCCCTTGTCGCACCTCCTTTTCACCGCGCCCGCGGGGCGCGTGGGGAGTTTTCTCCAATTGAAGGACAGTCGAAACGGGATTTGTTTATTTGTTTTAGAGTCGCCACCTGGGAATTTTAAGGCGTCCCAAGTCACCAACTATAATCCCTGAATCGAGGAGAATATGACTCTGTTTATTATTCTGCGAACCAGAAATCCTGAGTAAGGAATTCTATTAATCCGGAAGAAGGTGTTAGGCATTTCCGAATTCCGTGGTTCTAGCACGGTCGCTTAACTGTTTTTATTATTGGCTTAATTGTCTTGATTAAATACTTTTGTTACGTGATTTATACCGCTTTTATTGTGATTAAGGACCCTTCTTTGAATCGAATTACGCGTACGTATATTCGTGTTATAAATTTTAAAAAAATGCAGAATTGTGTCACGCGTACGTGTACACAATAATTTTTGATAATATATTTATTAAACAATCATTTTTCGAAATTATGTTGAATCAAGAATATTTGTTTTTCTTGAATAGTGAACCGTACATCTCAGGTTTTTTGTGAAATTAATTTAACGCTTTTGGAAAAATCCTTTTATTAAATATTCGCTCGAAGTTGCGCTTACGCATAATCCGAGTTTTTTGCTTTTAAAAATATAATCAGGGTACGCGAACGTATCCCTAATTACGCAAAATATTTGTAATGATATTAGGGATTTTCCACAAATTGTTTATTATATCTATACATTTTTATGTGAAAATCATGATAAATTCCCATTTAAGGTGCCCTTAAATTCTTTGAAAAGAATTTACAATTTATTAAATGTTGACCGTTGATTATATTTTTCGAATATAAGTTATATTCATTCCAACTATTCAATTTCAAAGGACAGAATAAAAATATGATTAATACTATTTTAAAAAAAAACAAATATGACATATATATATATATATATATCAAAGAATAAATTGCATATGAAACTGAAAATGAACGATTCATAAAGGAAGGAAATATTTTCCAAAAATTTTTCATGATTTACTTAATGCAAATTCTATTTCTAATTACCATTGATATCAAGTGTTGCAATTGGTACTTATACATCTCGTTTCATTCTCATATACTCGCTTTTAATCTAATAAGCCTAATTATTTGATCAATTTGTCTATGAAGGTAGATAGGCATCGAGTTTATAATGGCTGAATTATTACAAGTTAATTCAATAAATTTTCCTTACATGCAACTTAACTGTATATCGTAAACATTCATAACGTTTTAACATTGTAATAAGCTACATCACATCACCTTTCGCCAACTTTTATACACACATCTATTATCTTATAAAAATATACCAACAACATCATCTTAACCTTATTTAACAATAAATATCACTGTTGTAGTTTTCTTGGCACTTCTACATCACTTCTTACTTAACCAACAACAAAATTAAATAATGACCAACATTCATGCCATATTCCCTACTTTGACAATTTAATATGATTAAACTAATGAGATAATGAGCTAATATTATTACAAATCTTTATACGAACTTTCAAAGTAAGACAATTAGCTCATAGTTATCAAATTGAATTCACTACTAATTAACTAACATAAAATAAAAAAATGAAATTTAAATTGATGAACTTGGACAAATAGAAAACAGAATTTCAATTCAAACTTCATTGATGAATCATGTTGAATCTCTTTCCAACTTAAAATTTAAAAGACATGTACCTGAAAATGAAGGTGGAAGGAGTAAATTTCAGCAGTAGCAGCAGTAACAAATTCAGCCAAATACCAGTATTCCCACAGATTTAAACAATAATAAGATCCGAAGAAAACAGATGCACAGTATAGTTATTTTTTAAAAGATACTTCAGATGTTAACTGAATCAGTGGAACCAAGTAAGGTTGAACAGATTCAACAAAAGAAACAATATTTCAGATTTCAATTTCTTTTCAGTTTCAAATTCCCATTTTTTCTGATTTTTCTGTTTCTGCTACTGTATATCTGTGTGTGTGTATGAATGTTCTTTTTGTTCCTTTTCTGTTTCTTCTTCCTCTCCTAAATTATCTCAAACTAATCTTCTTCTGAAAACTGATTTCCCTCCCTCTGAAAACTGATTAAAACTCTCCTTCTGTCTGAAACTCCCTTCTGTCTGAAAACTGTATTCAAGTTTTCTAAAAAAAACTCCTTAAAAACTCTCTTAAAAATTCTCTCAGCCCTCCTCTAAGGTCTGTCCAGCTCCTGTATTTATACAGGGCTGGTTGCACCCTATTAATGTTGGATGGACCCTTTCTTTCTTTTTTAAAAACAGAAAATCCCATTCAAAATCTGCTTTACTATTTTAAATCCCATTATGTAAAACCTTTTCCCTGATTTTCAGCACTCCCATTACCCTTTGTTTCCCATTATCCCATTAAATTATAGCCACTAACATTACATTATAATACACTAGCATTATTACATTACCCTACTGTTTCATTCCTCAAATACCCCCTGAAAACCTACTGTAATTACTGTTATTACTGCCTTAAATGCAAAAATCATAATAGAATTTACAAAACAGATTTAAAAATCTGTTCAAACTTAATTATCAAATTGATTTAACACAGCTATAACCAATTCTCTTAGGTTCTGGACTGAATCCTAAGAATGTAAACGTTCTATCACAATTACATCTAATCATCATTTGTAAACTTGAACTCAAACTTGACAATATTACACTGGGTTCAGCACAATAATGCAAACTGAACTTATAATTGAACTAAGATCAAACATACACAGGAGCATTGTCAATATACTGACAATGCCCTGTTCAGAAAACAACATATACAGCAACATTTGAATTCACTGATTCACAAACAATCATGATTTAATTGACGAGCATTAATCAATTGACTATTTACAACATTTGTCAATAATTAGTCTAAAACAATAGAAGCAGACTATTTTAGTTAACATTTTCAGAAATGAAAATTCGTAATATAACTAATCGACGAACTTAATCGAGTCGATTACACACATTGTAAACAATCACAACCAACAGAAACAATTCACATTCGGATTAAGTAGATAGGTAGGAGACAGAAATGACAGAATTGATCAAAACAAATATGAAAAATTAAAAAGCTATTAAGACAGACAACAATACACGTAGAATACACAAAGAAATAGAAAATACCTCTGAATCTTCAATCAGACTCGAACTCAACTCGGCTTTCGGATTTTTTTTGTTTGAAATCAAACAGACCTTAGTCGAAGTATTTTCCATTGAAAATACTTCGACTAAGGTCGATTAAACCTCAATCCTTTAATCAATTTGGACAAAAATCCATAAGTTTGGTATTTCTAGGTTTCCTGAAGGTTCGATTTGGGACCTAATCATTTCTGGTTAGATTCGAAAGGAACCAAACATGATATAAGGGTGAGGGTAGCCTAGGGGTCATTTGGTGTTAGTTTGAAACGGATCTGAGTTCGTCCTTGTTTGGTCCGAATCTTCAAAAGAAGATTCGAGAAGTTCAGAACTGATTCGAGCCAAACAACCAACAGATCCATACTCAGGATGACTAGGGGAAGCTATGGTGTTAACTAGGTGTTGTTTGGTTTAGATCTGAACTTGGCTCGAATCTTCAAATGAAGATTCGAGAACCTTCAGGGAGATTCGAACCAAGCAGATAACATATTTGGATAGAGGAGGCTCAGGGGGTTCTGGGGTGTTACTTTGGTGACCGGCGGCGTTGATGCCGCCGGGTTTCAGGCGAAGGGGAATAGGGGCGGCTAGGGTTAGGGGTCTGTTTGAGAAGACGATGAACAGGAGAGGATGGGGGGGTGTTTAGTTATGGGCCGGGGTAAGGGTTTGGGATTTATATAGGGGTGGGGTGGATTGGTATCGTCCGTTCGATCAAGTAAGATGGAGGGCCAGGATCAATCCACTAAACCAAACGACGTCGTTTGGTTTAACGTTGGGGTTGGACTGAGTCGGGTCAATGGGTCGGGTTATGGGTTGCGGGTAAGGGCAGGGGATCTTGACCGTTGGTTGGATTTAATCCAACGGCCCTTGATGAGAGGTGACCAAACGACGTCGTTTGGTCTTAGCTTGGGACTGGGTCAGACTTGGGCTGTTCGGATTGGGCTGTGGGGGGGGGGGGAATTAATGTTTTGGGCCTGGATTTTAATCCAGGTCCGATTTTGTACAACTTGTATTATTTTTTATTTTTATTATTTTCTAATTTCATTATTAATTAAAAAAAATCTTAATTAAAATTATAAAAACAAAATTACCCTTACAAAGATATTAATTACCTTTTTAACAACTATTAATACATAGACAACATTAATCACACAGTGGAACAAATAAAAATGCATATTTTTATGATTTTATTTAAATTAACTTAATTAAATGCATACTTAAATCCTAGATATACATGAAACATGTATTTTTATTTTTATTTTGTTTAATTATAACAAAGCAAACATTTTACGGACATAAACAAATATTTAACACCACGCAAATTCAGAAATTACACAGTAAAAGAAATTTATTTTGATTTATTTTGGAGTAGTTTTTCGTAAGGCAAAAATCACGTGCTCACAGCTGCCCCTCTTTGTGCGGAAACTCGAAGAGTTTTCGTACAAAGATAAAGTGAGCGGACACGAGCGATTTTTGCCCGTTCGAATACTCCGTGGGAAGCATTTTTAGAAAGATTTGACCGAACCTATGCTTCAAAGGTTTCCTACATATCCTTGGCTATAAATGAATCAGGTCAATGTAGTTCGGGAAGTTTTGGGTAGCTGGGACTACCGTGGGACTGTGATGTTACTGCTGCTTCGTGCTGTTTTTACTGCTTGCTGACCTCCTTATTACACCTTACTTTAAAGGAAATACAAAATTAAACTAGACTATGGTACATGAATTATAAAATCTTATCTAGATCATGCTCTTGCATTTCTTGTTGTCTTGATATCTTGGTGACTCTTGGGCATTGGTCTTATTCCGTATTCCTTTTGGAACTCTTGTTGTTTCTTGTTGGGGATTTTGTTGGACTCCTCTGCTTTATTGATTCTAAGTGTGCTCCTTTTTCATATGAGCGGGCTTTTGATTTCAACACTTCAATTGCATTCCCTCGTTCTTCAGGTGGGTGCCTCGACTGCTTCTTTTCTTTCTTCATCCTCATTTTCCAGGTGGACGCCTGATTTCTTCTTTTTCTCATCCTCATTCTCCAGGTGGACGCCTGACTTCTTTAATTCTTTCATCCTCATTCTCCAGGTGGACGCCTGACTTCTTCAATTCTCATCCTCATTCTCCAGGTGGACGCCTGACTTCTTCAATTCTTATCCTCATTCTCCAGGTGGACGCCTGACTTCTTCTTTTCTCATCCTCATTCTCCAGGTGGACGCCTGACTTCTTCTTTTCTCATCCTCATTCTCCAGGTGGACGCCTGATTTCTTTAATTCTTTCATCCTCATTCTCCAGGTGGACGCCTGACTTCTTTTAATTCTTCATCCTCATTCTCCAGGTGGACACCTGACTTTTTCAATTCTTATCCTCATTCTCCAGGTGGACGCCTGACTTCTTCTTTTCTCATCCTCATTCTCCATGTGGACGCCTGATTTCTTTAATTCTTTCATCCTCATTCTCCAGGTGGACGCCTGACTTCTTTTAATTCTTCATCCTCATTCTCCAGGTGGACGCCTGACTTCTTCAATTCTTATCCTCATTCTCCAGGTGGACGCCTGACTTCTTCTTTTCTCATCCTCATTCTCCAGGTGGACGCCTGACTTCTTCTTTTCTCATCCTCATTCTCCAGGTGGACGCCTGATTTCTTTAATTCTTTATCCTCATTCTCCAGGTGGACGCCTCATTTCTTTAATTCTTTATCCTCATTCTCCAGGTGGACGCCTGATTTCTTTAATTCTTTATCCTCATTCTCCAGGTGGACGCCTGACTTCTTCTTTTTCTCATCCTCATTCTCCAGGTGGACGCCTGACTTCTTCTTTTCTCATCCTCATTCTCCAGGTGGACGCCTGATTTCTTTAATTCTTTATCCTCATTCTCCAGGTGGACGCCTCATTTCTTTAATTCTTTATCCTCATTCTCCAGGTGGACGCCTGATTTCTTTAATTCTTTATCCTCATTCTCCAGGTGGACGCCTGACTTCTTCTTTTTCTCATCCTCATTCTCCAGGTGGACGCCTGACTTCTTCTTTTCTTCATCCTCATTCTCCAGGTGGACGCCTGACTTTTTCAATTCTTATCCTCATTCTCCAGGTGGACGCCTGACTTCTTCTTTTCTCATCCTCATTCTCCAGGTGGACGCCTGACTTCTTCTTTTCTCATCCTCATTCTCCAGGTGGACACCTGACTTCTTTAATTCTTTCATCCTCATTCTCCAGGTGGACGTCTGACTTCTTTTAATTCTTCATCCTCATTCTCCAGGTGGACGCCTGATTTCTTTAATTCTTTCATCCTCATTCTCCAGGTGGACGCCTGACTTTTTCAATTCTTATCCTCATTCTCCAGGTGGACGCCTGACTTCTTCTTTTCTCATCCTCATTCTCCAGGTGGACGCCTGATTTCTTTAATTCTTTATCCTCATTCTCCAGGTGGACGCCTGATTTCTTTAATTCTTTATCCTCATTCTCCAGGTGGACGCCTGACTTCTTCTTTTTCTCATCCTCATTCTCCAGGTGGACGCCTGACTTCTTCAATTCTCATCCTCATTCTCCAGGTGGACGCCTGACTTTTTCAATTCTTATCCTCATTCTCCAGGTGGACGCCTGACTTCTTCTTTTCTCATCCTCATTCTCCAGGTGGACGCCTGATTTCTTTAATTCTTTATCCTCATTCTCCAGGTGGACGCCTGATTTCTTTAATTCTTTATCCTCATTCTCCAGGTGGACGCCTGACTTCTTCTTTTCTCATCCTCATTCTCCAGGTGGACGCCTGACTTCTTCAATTCTCATCCTCATTCTCCAGGTGGACGCCTGACTTCTTTTTAACTCATCCTCATTCTCCAGGTGGACGCCTGACTTCTTTAATTCTTTACTAAGTATTTCCTGACACAAATATTCTTCTTTTCTCATCCTCATTCTCCAGGTGGACGCCTGACTTCTTCTTTTTCTCATCCTCATTCTCCAGGTGGACGCCTGACTTCTTCAATTCTCATCCTCATTCTCCAGGTGGACGCCTGACTTTTTCAATTCTTATCCTCATTCTCCAGGTGGACGCCTGACTTCTTCTTTTCTCATCCTCATTCTCCAGGTGGACGCCTGATTTCTTTAATTCTTTATCCTCATTCTCCAGGTGGACGCCTGATTTCTTTAATTCTTTATCCTCATTCTCCAGGTGGACGCCTGACTTCTTCTTTTTCTCATCCTCATTCTCCAGGTGGACGCCTGACTTCTTCAATTCTCATCCTCATTCTCCAGGTGGACGCCTGACTTTTTCAATTCTTATCCTCATTCTCCAGGTGGACGCCTGACTTCTTCTTTTCTCATCCTCATTCTCCAGGTGGACGCCTGATTTCTTTAATTCTTTATCCTCATTCTCCAGGTGGACGCCTGATTTCTTTAATTCTTTATCCTCATTCTCCAGGTGGACGCCTGACTTCTTCTTTTTCTCATCCTCATTCTCCAGGTGGACGCCTGACTTCTTCAATTCTCATCCTCATTCTCCAGGTGGACGCCTGACTTTTTCAATTCTTATCCTCATTCTCCAGGTGGACGCCTGACTTCTTCTTTTCTCATCCTCATTCTCCAGGTGGACGCCTGATTTCTTTAATTCTTTATCCTCATTCTCCAGGTGGACGCCTGATTTCTTTAATTCTTTATCCTCATTCTCCAGGTGGACGCCTGACTTCTTCTTTTTCTCATCCTCATTCTCCAGGTGGACGCCTGACTTCTTCAATTCTCATCCTCATTCTCCAGGTGGACGCCTGACTTCTTTTTTACTTCATCCTCATTCTCCAGGTGGACGCCTGACTTCTTCAATTCTCATCCTCATTCTCCAGGTGGACGCCTGACTTCTTCAACTCTTAACCTCATTCTCTAGGTGGACGCCTGACTTCTTCTTTTCTCATCTTCATTCTCCAGGTGGACGCCTGACTTCTTCTTTTCTCATCCTCATTCTCCAGGTGGACGCCTAATTTCTTTAATTCTTTCATCCTCATTCTCCAGGTGGACGCCTGACTTTTTCAATTCTTATCCTCATTCTCCAGGTGGACGCCTGACTTCTTCTTTTCTCATCCTCATTCTCCAGGTGGACGCCTGATTTCTTTAATTCTTTATCCTCATTCTCCAGGTGGACGCCTGATTTCTTTAATTCTTTATCCTCATTCTCCAGGTGGACGCCTGACTTCTTCTTTTCTCATCCTCATTCTCCAGGTGGACGCCTGACTTCTTCAATTCTCATCCTCATTCTCCAGGTGGACGCCTGACTTCTTTTTAACTCTCATCCTCATTCTCCAGGTGGACGCCTGACTTCTTCAATTCTCATCCTCATTCTCCAGGTGGACGCCTGACTTCTTCTTTTCTTCATCCTCATTCTCCAGGTGGACGCCTGACCTCTTTAATTCTCATCCTCATTCTCCAGGTGGACGCCTGACTTCTTCAATTCTCATCCTCATTCTCCAGGTGGACGCCTGACTTCTTCAATTCTTATCCTCATTCTCCAGGTGGACACCTGACTTCTTCTTTTTCTTCATCCTCATTCTCCAGGTGGACGCCTGACTTCTTTTAATTCTCATCCTCATTCTCCAGGTGGACGCCTGACTTCTTTAATTCTTTCATCCTCATTCTTCAGGTGGACGCCTGACTTCTTTAATTTTTATCCTCATTCTCCAGGTGGACGCCTGATTTCTTCAATTCTTCATCCTTATTCTCCAGGTGGACGCCTGACTTCTTCTTTTTCTTTACCAGGTATTTCCTGACACAAATATTGTATTTGCCCCTGTTTTAAATCAAAGAAAACTTCGTTAGTTTAAAGCAGGGTGGCTGGCTGTGGTATTTTTGCCGATGGTGATGTTTCTCTTCGTCTCTCTTTATTGCCTTGGAATGATTGAAAAGACTGTTTTGTCTTTGTAATTGATCCTTGACTATAGGATTCCCCTCTGTGTGTTTTCCTTCAAAACCTTTTAACTGTAATCATATGCCCCTTCTGACTTTGCTGATTCATTTTTGATTTCACCTTTCTTACACCCATATTTTCTCTCCTACCTTTCGTGGCTATATCTTGTAACCTTGAATCTTGGTAGTATACCTTGACACTCCTTCTTATTTGTTTGGAATAAAACTTATCTCAAAGTTTGGAGAAAGTAAGATTATTAGTAATGAAATACGCTGATTTCGACAATTATAGAATGAAAAGAAAAATCCAATTTTTGGATGACTGTTAGAAAAGGAATAAAGGACTTATCTGATTGGAATTACTGGCACCAATGATCAGGGTATGCGTTTCGGATTAATCGACCCAGTCTTTTAATCAATCTCCTTTCAATTGTCTCAAGGAGTTTTCATTGATAAATTTTCCTCATTTTTCACTTCTTCACTTCCTTTTTCGCCTTATGGTGCCTGTGTGGGTTTTCACCTATAAGACTCTCTCATTTTACTTTTCTCTCAACTTCCGTCGCCTTATGGTGCCCGTGTGGGTTTTCACCTATAAGACTCTCTCATTTTACTTTCCTCTCAACTTCCGTCGCCTTATGGTGCCCGTGTGGGTTTTCACCTATAAGACTCTCTCATCTTTACTTTCTTTCCTTGTTTGTACCAGAGTGTTATGAACCACTTCATTTGCTTGCCTCAGCATTTTTCTAAGATTGATCGAAAGGTCTTTTTTGGTATAGGGTTAGGAATGGAAAAGGTATTAAAAGCTAAATAGCTTTGGTATTGGTTTAAAATTACAACTCTTTGAATCTTTTCTTATTTCTAATACAATTCCTGCCCCAGTTTCTTGATTGGGTCTCTTAATATTTCTTTTCCGTGCACATTGTGCATGTTGTGCACCCTATGACCGAGCCGTGAGGCGCCTACGTATCCTTCTTTGAGGAATCAGGTCAAACGTAGTTCACTACATATAGTGAAGATTTTGATTTTTTTTTAATTGATTCCAAGAGACTGGTATAGGAAAGAAACAAGTATGGCTCAAAGGGGAAGCAAATGGAATAGTGTTTGGATAGCAGAATAAATTGCCTTTGTCATTTCAATCTTCGAAATAGTGCTAAATACAAACATTCAAAAAGTTATGCATAATATCTCTTTACCGCGTCAGAATTGATCGCCATATCTATGCATTTGCCTTCAATATCTGTTAAACATAGTGCACCATTCGATAATACTCTGGTCACAATGAATGGTCCTTGCCAATTCGGGGCAAATTTGCCTTTTGCTTCAACCTGATGTGGAAGAATACGTTTCAGCACATGCTGACCTACTTCAAACTTCCGGGGACGCACCTTTTTGTTGTACGCTCTTTCTATTCTTCTTTGATATAATTGACCATGACATACTGCGGTCAATCATTTTTCGTCAATCAAGTTTAACTATTCTAGACGGGTTTTGACCCATTCATCATCATCAATCTTTGCTTCGGCGATGATCCGAAGGGAAGGAATCTCAATTTCTGCAGGAATTACTGCTTCAGTGCCGTATACCAACAAATAAGGAGTTGCTCCTACTGAAGTGCGAACAGTAGTGCGGTATCCCAATAATGCAAATGGTAATTTTTCATGCCATTGTTTTGAACCTTCTACCATTTTCCGAAGTATCTTCTTTATGTTTTTGTTGGCTGCTTCTACTGCTCCATTCGCCTTGGGCCGATATGGGGTAGAGTTACGATGTGTAATCTTAAACTGTTGACATACTTCTTTCATTAAGTTGCTGTTAAGATTAGCGCCGTTATCTGTGATGATCACCTTCGGGATTCCGAATCGACATATGATATTTGAGTGGACAAAATCGACCACAGCTTTCTTGGTTACTGATTTGAATGTCTTGGCCTCAACCCATTTGGTAAAATAATCAATAGCTACCAGAATGAATCTGTGTCCATTGGATGCTGCCGGCTCAATTGGTCCAATCACATCCATGCCCCAAGCAACGAAAGGCCATGGTGCCGACATTGTGTGCAACTCGGATGGTGGAGAATGAATCAAATCTCCGTGTATTTGGCATTGATGACACTTGCATACAAAACTGATACAATCTCGCTCCATGGTAAGCCAATAGTAACCAGCTCAGAGGATTTTCTTTGCCAACACATATCCACTCATGTGGGGTCCACAAACTCCTGAATGTACTTCAGACATGACAGTTGTAGCTTGTCTGGTATCTATGCATCTCAATAATCCAAGATCTGGCGTTCTTTTATACAAAACTCCTCCGCTCAAGAAGAATCCATTTGCTAATCGCCTAATGGTCCTCTTTTGATCTCCTGTGGCTTGTGCGGGATATATCCCCATTCTGATATATTCCTTGATGTCGTGGAACCATGGTTCACCATCAAATTCTTCTTCAACCATATTGCAATAAGCGTGTTGATCGTGGACTTGAATATGTATCGGATCTACATAAGCTTTGTCCGGATGGTGCAACATCGATGCCAGGGTAGCCAATGCACCGGCCACCTCATTATGGATTCTTGGAATATGTTGGAATTCCACTGATTGAAACCGCTGACAAAGATCATGTAGACATTGTCGGTATGGTATGAGCTTCAAATCTCGGGTTTCCCATTCTCCTTGAATTTGATGTACCAAAAGATCCGAATCTCCCATGACTAAGATTTCTCGGATACCCATGTCTGCAGCTAGCCTTAACCCCAAAATGCAAGCTTCATATTCAGCCATATTATTGGTGCAATAAAATCGCAATTGAGCCGTAACAGGATAGTGATGCCCTGTTTCAGAAATGATTACAGCTCCTATTCTGACTCCTTTCATGTTGGCGGCTCCATCAAAGAAAAGTTTCCAGCCAGGTTTTTCAATTTGTTCCACCTCATCGATATGCATTGTTTCTTCATCAGGAAAATACGTCTTCAACGGCTCATATTCCTTATCGACCGGGTTTTCGGCTAAATGATCGGCCAGTGCTTGAGCCTTCATTGCAGTTCTAGTCACATAGATGATGTCGAATTCCGTGAGCAATATCTGCCACTTTGCAAGTCTTCCCGTTGGCATAGGTTTTTGAAAAATGTATTTCAAGGGATCCAAACGAGAAATGAGGTAAGTAGTGTAGGATGACAAATAGTGTTTCAATTTTTGAGCTACCCATGTTAGGGCGCAACATGTCTTTTCCAGATGAGTATACTTAACCTCATAAGCCGTGAACTTCTTGCTAAGGTAGTAGATGGCCTGTTCCTTTCTGCCAGTGAGGTCATGTTGCCCCAATACACAACCAAATGAATTTTCCAAAACCGTTAAGTAAAGAATCAAAGGTCTTCCTGGCTCTGGCGGGACTAACACGGGTGGTTTCGACAAGTACCCTTTTATCTTATCGAACGCTTCTTGACACTCATTGGTCCATTTGACTGCAGCATCCTTTTTTAACAATTTGAAAATTGGCTCACAGGTTGTTGTGAGCTGAGCAATAAACCTGCTGATGTAATTTAGCCTCCCTAACAAACTCATTACTTCAGTTTTGTTTCTTGGAGGTGGCAGTTCTTGAATGGCTTTAATCTTTGATGGGTCTAGCTCGATGCCTCGTCGACTGACTATGAATCCCAGCAACTTTCCGGACGGAACTCCGAATGCGCACTTGGCAGGGTTAAGCTTGAGGTTGTACCTGCGAAGTCTTAAGAAGAACTTCCTCAAATCCCCAACGTGGTTGGCCTGATGCTTTGATTTTATGATCACATCATCCACGTATACTTCAATTTCCTTGTGTATCATATCATGAAACACTGTGGTCATTGCTCTCATATAGGTTGCTCCGACGTTCTTTAAACCGAATGGCATTACCCGGTAGCAATAAGTTCCCCATGGTGTGATGAATGCCGTCTTTTCTGCATCTTCTTCATCCATTAGAATTTGATGATATCCAGCATAACAATCCACGAAAGACCCTATATTATGCTTGGCACAATTGTCGATCAAAATATGGATATTGGGTAATGGGAAATTATCCTTTGGACTTGCTTTGTTGAGATTGCGATAGTCGACGCATACTCTAATTTTGCCGTCTTTCTTTGGTACAGGAACGATATTAGCTAACCAAACAGGATATCGAGTGACTCGAATGACCTTTGCTTCCAATTGTTTGGTGATTTCTTCTTTAATTCTCACACTCATATCAGGCTTGAATTTTCTCAGTCTCTGCTTGACAGGAGGCACTGTTGGATCGGTGGGCAATTTGTGGACCACTAAATCAGTGCTCAAGCCCGGCATATCGTCATACGACCATGCAAAAACATCTTTGAATTCTATGAGTGCTTTAATTAACTCCTCTCGGATCTTTGGCTCCAGATGGACACTTATTTTAGTTTCTCGGATATTACTCGTGTCCCCTATATTGATGTCCTCGGTATCACTCAAGTTAGGTTTGATTTTTTCCTCAAAGTGAATTAACTCTTTACTAATCTCTTCAAAAACCTCATCTTCATCATATTCTGACTCATAATCACAATATATTTCCTGAATTATTATTTCGGAACCAGATTGATTTTTAAGACTGGGCTGAGGATTCCTCATGCATGCCATATCACTAGAGCCAGCGTAAAAGGAACTGTATAGGAAAGAAGAAAAAGAAAAGAAAACTATCAGGAATGATAATAAAAAGGAAACTGTTTTTTATTGGATGATGAAAGATAACAAGGTTTGCACACTTCAAACAAACTGTAAGATAAACTTTGGGATTACAACCTTGAAATAACCCAAACAAACTGAAAGAAAATCAAAATAAACTACCAAGACTCCTTTCGAATTGGGAGAGGAGTGACTTTCCAATTATTGAGCTTTGTTTCTGGTCCAATGATTTGATCTTCTGCGTTGCTACACCCTTCTCCGCCTTCCAACATATTCACATCACTAAACAATTTCTCGAACCTTTCAATTAATTCCTTCTCAGGATTGACCCGGGATTTAGGAATTGTTGTTATCGGGCGGTTTTTAGCGCCGGTCTTGACAAAAGACTTTGACATATGTGGTACTGGTTTTGGAAGAACCCATGCTTGGTGTTTCAACTTCCTGGCCCTTATCACGTCATTGGCGACGGGTATGAACCCTAAACCGAATGTTCCCCAGTTCTCGGGGAGAGATACTGGTTGTACAATCCCTTGCAAAGATAAGCCCAGACCTTTGCCGGGTATAAAGCCATTCTTCAGCATTTCATAAGCTACCATGACTGATGCAGAGGATATCTTTGGATTCGAAAGGTATTTTCCTTCTGGAATTTTCTCTACCGACACCGTGTCGAACACTTGGTATACCCATGGTCCTTGGTCAATTTCTGTTCCCTCGACCGGTACAATGGTGCTATTGTGAGCATTTAAACTTTCTTCTCCATGCACGACTATTTCTTGATGATCCCATTCAAACTTGACAGCCTGATGTAGTGTTGACAGGACTGCTTTAGCAGCATGGATCCATGGTCGACCCAACAACAAGTTGTAAGAAACAGTTATGTCCAACACTTGGAATTCCATTGTGAATTCAACTGGCCCTATAGTTAGTTCCAGTACTATGTCGCCAAATGAATCTCTGCTTCCACCGTCAAATCCTCGTACGCAGATACTATTCTTTTGGATCCTCTCCTCTTTAATTTTTAATTTGTTTAAAGTGGAGAGAGTGCATATGTTTGCACTGGACCCATTGTCAACCAATACCCAGGTTACTACGGAGTTTTCACATTTCACGGTGAGGTAAAAAGCTCTGTTGTGCTCGGTACCTTCCACAGGCAATTCATCATCAGCAAATGTAATTCTGTTTGTCTCAAAGATTCTGTTGGCTATTTTGCCCAAATGATTTACAGAGATATTTTCAGGAACATGAGCTTCATTCAGGATTTTTATCAACGCCAGACGGTGTTCCTCTGAATGGATCAGTAATGACAACAATGAAATTTGAGCGGGGGTCTTCTTTAATTGATCCACAACAGAATAATCATGTAGTTTCATTTTTCTTAAAAACTCCTCTGCCTCTTCTTCCGTCACGGCTCTCTTTGTTGGCATTGGATTGTTTTTAGTTTTTCTCAGCTCTTCGGGAGTAAAACATCTTCCCGAACGAGTCAAACCTTGCATCTCGCACACTTCTTCCTTGATTTCTTTTCCCTTGTACATTACAGTCACTCGTTCGTAGTTCCATGGGACGGCTTTGTTGTTGATGACTGGCAGCTGGATTACAGGTGCAATAATAACCCGATCTGTACGTGCTCCTTCCACGCATACAATGGGGTTGTTAGCAACCCCTGGTACTATCACTTTCGGCCTTTCTTGTCTTGCGGCAACTTTGCTTGATGATACCTCATCGACTATCATAGACGGTTCGTCACCATTCTTGTTCTGCTTAGACACCGGCTTCTCCTCCATTAACTGCTTATCTGGCTTGGTTTCATGAGACTTGATCATCATGACAGTTTGCGACGTCTTCTTTGTCTTCCCATCAGCTTGTATGATTTCTATCATGTTAGCCTCTTGATGGGCTGGCATTGGATTTCTATTGATATTTGGAGCTTCGGGGGTTTGAACCTCGATTTTATTAGTATCAATCAGCTCTTGTATTGCATTTTTCAAATGCCAACATTTCTCCGTATCATGGCCTGGTGTACCGGAGCAATATTCACAGCTAATGGTGTAATCCAGATTCTTTGGTGGGGGATTGGGTAGTTTGGATTGTATTGGTCTCAGCATGTCTAGTTGTCTCAATCTGTGGAACAGACTAGTGTAAGACTCTCCCAATGGAGTGTAAGTTTTCTTTTTCTGTTCCCTTTCTCCCCTGAATGCTGGCCTAGGCCTGAAACCTGGTCCGGGATAAGCTCGGGGGTAGGTATTTGGTGTGACAGGAGCACGCCAATTGGTGTGAACAGGTGGCTGATTGTATGCTTGAGCATGGTTAATGGCAAAATGAGGCTCTGAAGGGTGATAGTAGTGTTGGGATGAATCATGGTGGTAAGCTGATTGGCGAGGTCGTTGTTGATTATAGTAAAGTGGTGAACCTCTGGGTCCCGGCCAAATTCCTGAATCAACTACTGCTGCTTCCTCCCTTTTCTTTCTTTCCGATTCCTCCTACCCCGCCTTGAATAGCTTGAGTAGTTGCCTTAATTGCTGAATAGCTCATGATTTTATTTGTTTTGAGGCCTTCTTCCACCATACCTCCCATCTTTACTACCTCGTTGAATGATTTTCCAACCGCTGAAACCAAGTGGGCATAGTAAGTTGGTTCCAGGGCTTGGAGGAAGTAATCTACCATTTCGCTCTCCTTCATAGGAGGATCCACTCTTGCTGCCTGTTCTCTCCACCGAAAACCATACTCTCTGAAACTTTCATTGTGTTTCTTCTCAAATTTGGTCAAAGATAATCGATCTGGGATAATTTCCAGGTTGTATTGGAAATGGTATGCGAATGCCTGTGCTAGGTCATCCCAGGTGTACCATCTTCCATGGTCCTGGCGTGTATACCACTCCAAAGCTGATCCGCTTAAACTTTGACTGAAGTAAGCCATCAATAATTCATCCTTTCCCCCAGCTCCTAGCATCTTGCTACAGAAACCCCTTAAGTGGGCTACTGGGTCGTCGTGCCCGCTGTATAGGTCAAATTTGGGCATCTTGAAGCCAAATGGCAATTGTACATTAGGGAATAAGCATAAATCTTTGTATGCTACACTGACTTGCCCACCTAATCCCCGCATGTCTCGGAACGACTGTTCCAGACTTTTGACCTTCCTGAACATCTCTTCTTGTTCAGCATTTTTGGCTGGCTTGTCAATTTCGGTTGGGAGATCAAACCGAGGAGCAGTTGAATTGATTTCAGAGGCTTTGAAGGTGGGCTCCGGGGGGGAATATTGGTTGTCTTGGGCCTGAAATGTAGGCTCACTAGGAGATTTGTGAAATGTAGCAGGGGGAGGTGCTACGAAAACAGGAGTCATAGGTGGAGGAAGGTACGGGACTGGTTTTGGAGGTGGAGACTGTGGTGTCTGAGAGGTGGTGCCTCGGTAGTGCTGATAAATGGGGAAACTTGGGGATAATTCAGTGGTGATATTATCCTGAGTTTGGGTCATTGATGGAGCAGGGTTATTTGGGTAAGATGGGGGTAACTGTCCTGTAGACCAAGCTTGGTACATTTCAGCCATTTGCTGCTTGAGCTTAAACATCTCTTCTTTCATTTTTCCGACATCCATCTCTTCTATCTCCATACCTGTGTCAACATCTGGGATAGACATACTTTCGGGTATTGGTCCTTTTGATCTTGTGTGATAGTGATAATATGCCAGTATACTCTTTAGAGAAACTAACTGCTTGAATTCTGAAAATGAACAAACTTGTTAGTTTTGAGAGTTTAACACATATATAATCACACATTGAGATGCAATGCTCCTAGACAAATAATCCCTTTCTATTATGCATTCGCTCGGTTGCTTGTGTCGTCCCAGCTTTCTTGAAATTGAAAAATTGTCATTCGCTTTTATTTACTATATATATTTTTATCGTGGTGGTCGAATCTTAGAGATTGCCTACGTATCATGCCAAACATGAATCAGACCTTGCGTAGTTTGGACTAAAGTCAAGCACGTTTATTTATTACACAAAGATGGAATTACATTTGAAAACTTTAAGAAAATAGCTTGAAACACACACACTTAAATCAAAATAAAAGATATAATTCATAACATCTCACAACATGCCCCACTTTCCACTTTTGTTCTCTAATATTGGATTATCTGCTCAATGTGGGGCTTGACCTGGATGGCCTCCCAGCGTACGATACATCCTTTCCAACTCCATTGCTAGATGACGAGCAAAAGTGGGCGCATGCTCTGTAAACCTTTCATAATCCATTCCTTGGCAGTTTACATAACTTTGGGATGTGAAGACTGCCAGGTCGTGGATTTGTGCCCTGAAACCTTGGAGACGTTGGTCTTGTTCTTGCAATTGCTGCTGACGAGTGGTGGCTATATCTCTGACACGGTTTTCACGATCTAAAGCTGATTCTAATAGAGCTCGGAGTCGGGCCTGCTCTAATATTGCTTGCGATCTTTCCCTGTCGAGGTCTGCTTGTTGATATTCTCTATTGCATCTTCTAGCCTCTTCTAGTTGTGCACGAAGCTGGTCTTCTGATCGCATCCAATAGTCTTTTTCCTTCTTGAATTGAGCCTTGTCTTTTTCGGATTGCATGTCTTGGCGTTCCTTGTTAGATCTGGCTTCTTCGTTTAATTGTTGGATCCTTTCTTTTGCTTTGCTCAATGCCCTTTCGTTTTCCGCAAGAATGGAATCATAATCTTGCATTTTTTCGAAGAGATTGGCGATGGTTTTTTGATCCTTCCAGCTCCTCTTTGGCGTTTCAGAGATTCTTTTCATTTTCTGGAATCGAGCATGAAGATTTTCATTCTCATAAGCTAGACTCTTTTTCTCGCCTTCGGCTTCTTGTTCTTGCAAATCTTTCTCTAAACTGAAGCTTCTTAGATTTTCTTTTAGGGCATGGATAGTTGCTTTGTACCCTTTTTCTTTTTCTCCCCAGATCAACCGCTCTTGGATTTTATCATTGACGTTTTGAACATGGGGTCTTTTTGTTGGCCTTTTTAGCTCTGGTTCTGGTACATCATCCACGCGAGACCGTTTTTCGAACCACCTTGCATATCCAGGATTTATCTCACCTTTGGTAGTGTCTAGGACTTGAGTATCACTTTTCAAGTACCGGCACCCATTCCACATCTGCTGAAGTAGAGCTTCGGGAATAGTGGCTTCTAGGTGTAATTCGATTACTTGCATACTCAAATCTTCCTCATCAGGAACTATTTGATATCTCCCTAGTTGCCTTAGGACTCTTAGTGGTGCATACGGTTGAATGCTTCTCAATCCCAATAGTAATAGATAACTATTTGAGGTTGACATATGTATTACTTCTCTCATCGGGAGCCATCCTAGAGTCCATTCAATTTGATTTGCCGTTAAAACCTTTAGACGAGATACCCATGCTTCTATCCCTTCTGGAGCTTGATAATTTTTTGTTCTTTCCTCATAGCTCTCGATGCAATTAGCTTTGTTTGACCCATACTGTATGATCTTGGGCTGTTGTTGGAGATGTTCAATCACCCACATTTGCAACAAAATTTTGCATCCTTCGAAGACTTTCGCTCCTGATTTGCATAAAGTCAGAGCCCGATAAATATATGATAAAATGATGGGAACAAGGGTGTGATTTTCTTTAGTGGTGAGGATTTGCACAATTTTTGCGGTGCGAATATCAATTGTTCGCTCTTTATTTGGGAAGACCATGACTCCTAGAAAAGACACCATGAAAGCAAATCGACGGTGCATCTGCCAAGTGTCTTTGTTTTGCTTATTAGTAAGGCCTTTCTCATGAAATTCGAACCCATCTGACTTTCCAAACCTGGAATACAAAAAATTGAAGGAACAACATCCATTGATGACATTGCTTTTCCTGATTTGACTGCTGATGTTCAGAAGACCGAAGAATCGATGTATTGAAGGAGCCTTTGTGAATATCAAGCTTTGATTTCTTAAACTTCCGTCAAAACCAACATAGCCAACTATCTCCTCTAATGTAGGAGTAAGCTCGAAGTCAGAGAAACGAAAAACATTGTGAACAGGATCCCAGAAAGTTACTAATGCCGTAATCAGATCATCCCGAGGCTCAACTTTCATAATGTCCGTGAGATTTCCCAAATGCTTGACGACCCATTTTTGACCGTCTTCGCCTAAATCATACCACCACATTTGAAGCTGACATAGAAATTCCTCCGTACTTGTGGATGAGGGGCTTTGTGTAGTGCTCATTTTGTATCTGAAATTTAATTTTAATAAAGTCAAAATTTATTTTGGAAAAATTTATACTAAAAATCATTTTCGAATTTTTTTCTTTTATTTATTAAATATCTTTATTTCAAAATTTAAAACTATATTTTTTCGAAAATTTTAAAGCAACCCATTTTACTCCTTTCTTCTTACCAAGATTTTATTTAAGCTGGTCAACAAGCATGTTCGAGGCGAATGAATGCACAAATAACAAGTAGGATGCATCATGATGGTCTTTTAATTTTGGGTTCACCTGTTCTAGACAGACCCAACCCCTGTGTTGAGTCTCCAAGGCCAAATGCATATGATGCAAATATTCGTTCCTACTAGGGATCCGGTACATGGCTGAGTTATTCTAAGTGTAAAACCTTAGGTTGATTGTTCTAAACCTGGCTTACCCAAACGGACAGTTTGAGCCGAAGCGGGGGTAACGTACCGGGAGCACGAAAGTCTGCCCGGCCTAGTTACTTGTCCCAACTCCGTTTTATTTGGTATGACTTTAACAGAAAGGTGGGTCACGCGCACGTGTACACCATAAATTCAGAAGACTCAGAAAGAAGGGGGTTTCGTAGCAGTTGTATATATTCACAATTCAAATAATATTAAAGCGGTAAAAAAAACATTTAGCATATTAGCATATAAACAGTTGAAAATTATATAGTAAGTAAAGCCAATAAAAACAGATATTTTAAGCTCGAATTCTTTAAACCCTGAACCAATGGTTCTGGGTTATAGTAACAACTTAAGTCCCCAGCAGAGTCTCCAGAGCTGTCGCACCTCCTTTTCACCGCGCCCGCGGGGCGCGTGGGGAGTTTTCTCCAATTGAAGGACAGTCGAAACGGGATTTGTTTATTTGTTTTAGAGTCGCCACCTGGGAATTTTAAGGCGTCCCAAGTCACCAACTATAATCCCTGAATCGAGGAGAATATGACTCTGTTTATTATTCTGCGAACCAGAAATCCTGAGTAAGGAATTCTGTTAATCCGGAAGAAGGTGTTAGGCATTTCCGAATTCTGTGGTTCTAGCACGGCCGCTTAACTGTTTTTATTATTGGCTTAATTGTCTTGATTAAATACTTTTGTTACGTGATTTATACCGCTTTTATTGTGATTAAGGACCCTTCTTTGAATCGAATTACGCGTACGTATATTCGTGTTATAAATTTTAAAAAAATGCAGAATTGTGTCACGCGTACGTGTACACAATAATTTTTGATAATATATTTATTAAACAATCATTTTTCGAAATTATGTCGAATCAAGAATATTTGTTTTTCTTGAATAGTGAACCGTACATCTCAGGTTTTTTGTGAAATTAATTTAACGCTTTTGGAAAAATCCTTTTATTAAATATTCGCTCGAAGTTGCGCATACGCATAATCCGAGTTTTTTGCTTTTAAAAATATAATCAGGGTACGCGAACGTATCCCTAATTACGCAAAATATTTGTAATGATATTAGGGATTTTCCACAAATTGTTTATTATATCTATACATTTTTATGTGAAAATCATGATAAATTCCCATTTAAGGTGCCCTTAAATTCTTTGAAAAGAATTTACAATTTATTAAATGTTGACCGTTGATTATATTTTCCGAATATAAGTTATATTCATTCCAACTATTCAATTTCAAAGGACAGAATAAAAATATGATTAATACTATTTTAAAAAAAACAAATATGACATATATATATATATATATATATATATATATATATATATCAAAGAATAAATTGCATATGAAACTGAAAATGAACGATTCATAAAGGAAGGAAATATTTTCCAAAAAATTTTCATGATTTACTTAATGCAAATTCTATTTCTAATTACCATTGATATCAAGTGTTGCAATTGGTACTTATACATCTCGTTTCATTCTCATATACTCGCTTTTAATCTAATAAGCCTAATTATTTGATCAATTTGTCTATGAAGGTAGATAGGCATCGAGTTTATAATGGCTGAATTATTACAAGTTAATTCAATAAATTTTCCTTACATGCAACTTAACTGTATATCGTAAACATTCATAACGTTTTAACATTGTAATAAGCTACATCATATCACCTTTCACCAACTTTTATACACACATCTATTATCTTATAAAAATATACCAACAACATCATCTTAACCTTATTTAACAATAAATATCACTGTTGTAGTTTTCTTGGCACTTCTACATCACTTCTTACTTAACCAACAACAAAATTAAATAATGACCAACATTCATGCCATATTCCCTACTTTGACAATTTAATATGATTAAACTAATGAGATAATGAGCTAATATTATTACAAATCTTTATACGAACTTTCAAAGTAAGACAATTAGCTCATAGTTATCAAATTGAATTCACTACTAATTAACTAACATAAAATAAAAAAATGAAATTTAAATTGATGAACTTGGACAAATAGAAAACAAAATTTCAATTCAAACTTCATTGATGAATCATGTTGAATCTCTTTCCAACTTAAAATTTAAAAGACATGTACCTGAAAATGAAGGTGGAAGGAGTAAATTTCAGCAGTAGCAGCAGTAACAAATTCAGCCAAATACCAGTATTCCCACAGATTTAAACAATAATAAGATCCGAAGAAAACAGATGCACAGTATAGTTATTTTTTAAAAGATACTTCAGATGTTAACTGAATCAGTGGAACCAAGTAAGGTTGAACAGATTCAACAAAAGAAACAATATTTCAGATTTCAATTTCTTTTCAGTTTCAAATTCCCATTTTTTCTGATTTTTCTGTTTCTGATGCTGTATATCTGTGTGTGTGTATGACTGTTCTTTTTGTTCTTTTTCTGTTTCTTCTTCCTCTCCTAAATTCTCTCAAACTAATCTTCTTCTGAAAACTGATTTCCCTCCCTCTGAAAACTGATTAAAACTCTCCTTCTGTCTGAAACTCCCTTCTGTCTGAAAACTGTATTCAAGTTTTCTAAAAAAAACTCCTTAAAAACTCTCTTAAAAATTCTCTCAGCCCTCCTCTAAGGTCTGTCCAGCTCCTGTATTTATACAGGGCTGGTTGCACCCTATTAATGTTGGATGGACCCTTTCTTTCTTTTTTAAAAACAGAAAATCCCATTCAAAATCTGCTTTACTATTTTAAATCCCATTATGTAAAACCTTTTCCCTGATTTTCAGCACTCCCATTACCCTTTGTTTCCCATTATCCCATTAAATTATAGCCACTAACATTACATTATAATACACTAGCATTATTACATTACCCTACTGTTTCATTCCTCAAATACCCCCTGAAAACCTACTGTAATTACTGTTATTACTGCCTTAAATGCAAAAATCATAATAGAATTTACAAAACAGATTTAAAAATCTGTTCAAACTTAATTATCAAATTGATTTAACACAGCTATAACCAATTCTCTTAGGTTCTGGACTGAATCCTAAGAATGTAAACGTTCTATCACAATTACATCTAATCATCATTTGTAAACTTGAACTCAAACTTGACAATATTACACTGGGTTCAGCACAATAATGCAAACTGAACTTATAATTGAACTAAGATCAAACATACACAGGAGCATTGTCAATATACTGACAATGCCCTGTTCAGAAAACAACATATACAGCAACATTTGAATTCACTGATTCACAAACAATCATGATTTAATTGACGAGCATTAATCAATTGACTATTTACAACATTTGTCAATAATTAGTCTAAAACAATAGAAGCAGACTATTTTAGTTAACATTTTCATAAATGAAAATTCGTAATATAACTAATCGACGAACTTAATCGAGTCGATTACACACATTGTAAACAATCACAACCAACAGAAACAATTCACATTCGGATTAAGTAGATAGGTAGGAGACAGAAATGACAGAATTGATCAAAACAAATATGAAAAATTAAAAAGCTATTAAGACAGACAACAATACACGTAGAATACACAAAGAAATAGAAAATACCTCTGAATCTTCAATCAGACTCGAACTCAACTCGGCTTTCAGATTTTTTTGTTTGAAATCAAACAGACCTTAGTCGAAGTATTTTCCACTGAAAATACTTCGACTAAGGTCGATTAAACCTCAATCCTTTAATCAATTTGGACAAAAATCCAGAAGTTTGGTATTTCTAGGTTTCCTGAAGGTTCGATTTGGGACCTAATCATTTCTGGTTAGATTCGAAAGGAACCAAACATGATATAAGGGTGAGGGTAGCCTAGGGGTCATTTGGTGTTAGTTTGAAACGGATCTGAGTTCGTCCTTGTTTGGTCCGAATCTTCAAAAGAAGATTCGAGAAGTTCAGAACTGATTCGAGCCAAACAACCAACAGATCCATACTCAGGATGACTAGGGGAAGCTATGGTGTTAACTAAGTGTTGTTTGGTTTAGATCTGAACTTGGCTCGAATCTTCAAATGAAGATTCGAGAACCTTCAGGGAGATTCGAACCAAGCAGATAACATATTTGGATAGAGGAGGCTCAGGGGGTTCTGGGGTGTTACTTTGGTGACCGGCGGCGTTGATGCCGCCGGGTTTCAGGCGAAGGGGAATAGGGGCGGCTAGGGTTAGGGGTCTGTTTGAGAAGACGATGAACAGGAGAGGATGAGGGGGTGTTTAGTTAGGGGCCGGGGTAAGGGTTTGGGATTTATATAGGGGTGGGGTGGATTGGTATCGTCCGTCCGATCAAGTAAGATGGAGGGCCAGGATCAATCCACTAATCCAAACGACGTCGTTTGGTTTAACGTTGGGGTCGGACTGAGTCGGGTCAATGGGTCGGGTTATGGGTTGCGGGTAAGGGCAGGGGATCTTGACCGTTGGTTGGATTTAATCCAACGGCCCTTGATGAGAGGTGACCAAACGACGTCGTTTGGTCTTAGCTTGGGACTGGGTCAGACTTGGGCTGTTCGGATTGGGCTGTGGGGGGGGGGGATTAATGTTTTGGGCCTGGATTTTAATCCAGGTCCGATTTTGTACAACTTGTATTATTTTTTATTTTTATTATTTTCTAATTTCATTATTAATTAAAAAAAATCTTAATTAAAATTATAAAAACAAAATTACCCTTACAAAGATATTAATTACCTTTTTAACAACTATTAACACATAGACAACATTAATCACACAGTGGAAAAAATAGAACAAAATGCATATTTTTATGATTTTATTTAAATTAACTTAATTAAATGCATACTTAAATCCTAGATATACATGAAACATGTATTTTTATTTTAATTTTGTTTAATTATAACAAAGCAAACATTTTACGGACATAAACAAATATTTAACACCACGCAAATTCAGAAATTACACAGTAAAAGAAATTTATTTTGATTTATTTTGGAGTAGTTTTTCGTAAGGCAAAAATCACGTGCTCACAGCTGCCCCTCTTTGTGCGGAAACTCGAAGAGTTTTCGTACAAAGATAAAGTGAGCGGACACGAGCGATTTTTGCCCGTTCGAATACTCCGTGGGAAGCATTTTTAGAAAGATTTGACCGAACCTCTGCTTCAAAGGTTTCCTACATATCCTTGGCTATAAAGGAATCAGGTCAATGTAGTTCGGGAAGTTTTGGGTAGCTGGGACTACCGTGGGACTGAGAGAAACACGAGAGAAAAATATAACGTACTCTCAAGCTTATAGCGGCCACTTCGTGCATCAAATCAATGTCGGGAACGTCCCGAAGAGCCGCATTCTCAACAGTAGAACACAAGATGTCAAACTACGGCACCAGGTCCTCCGTATCCCCCAGGAGATTGATATTCGACGAGATCTCAAGAATACGGGACGGACCTCCCGCATGAACCACTAAATAGGTAAGACACTCTTCAAAAATCCTAACATCATCGGGATCGAGATTTGACTCGGACTCGTAGTCATCGACCACTACGCCCTTTCCTTTTTCAACAGCCAAAGAAGAAGCACGACCACATAGTGACGATGAAGGCCCATCTAGAATGATAACAACAGCCTCAGAAATCTGACCCCCCGTCGCGGCCGGTTGCTGATCAACGATAGTGGCAGGAATCTCCGTCGATGGGGCAGACATAACGGCTGGATCCATATCCACAGGCGGAACAGTATCAACCCCCACCCCAGATCCCGTCAAGGGAGAGTCCTCGTCCAGATGTATCACAACCGGAGATATTGTCCCATACTCTACTCGCCGCCTCTTGAACCGTCCCTCTCCTTCCTCAGCACGGGAAGATTCACCCGACGGACGAGCGGGATGGGTCGGAGCCTCAATCTGAGGGATGGCTTCTGTAGGTATGACCATAGCCTTAGACTCGACCGAAGCAGCCCTCGACGAATCTCGAGCAGTATATATTGCAGCAGGGCGAGCAGACGATGTAGGTTGACAAAAAGCCAATGGAGGAGCCCTTGCCCTCTGCACTCTCCCTGACATCGACGAATAGCACATAAGAAACTAAGTAAAAAGGAGAAAAGTGAGAAGTAGCGAACGAAACGACATCTCACCTGTAAGGGGCTTACGTCCATATTTTTCATAAAAGGTCGACCAAGTGCGGACCCCTGCCGTATGAGGAAGGATGTCACTTACCCACTCGCGGATGCTTTCGACAGATGGAGGGGGTAGTTTCACAGTTGCAAAAATATAACAGGGTTTTAGTGCAACGAAAAACGGTCAGACATCTCTTCGACTAATAGTACAGAAACTTACGCGCAAAGTTCCGCTTCTTAGGGAACCCCATAGGATCCGCCACAAGGTGCTCAGTCCACACGTAGAAATAATTCTCGTAGAATCGACGGTTGGCCCTGTCATCCATCTTCACCACCAGACTTTTCGACCCTCAATGGCGCATGTAAATCATCATGCCGCGAATGAGCTGAGGGGCGAAGATATTGAGCATATTCCCCAAAGTGATCTCACGACCGGCGAGCTCCGCAAACTTGAGCAACATAATGAACAACTTATATAGGTACGACGAAAGTTGAGCGGGGCATACCTCGTAAAAACGGTAGAAATTCACCACCAGGAGAGAGAAAGGAAGCGTGTATCCAACAAGAAAGGGGTAGGCGTAGAATACGCAGCACCCTGGGCGGTCAAAATGGACTATGTCGTCCCCTACTACCGGCAGTATTTCGATTTAGCGAGGAATGCCCCACCTAGACTTCAATTCTGCGATCTCATCCTCTCTTATAACAGAGTGAACAGGTTCCGGCTCCTTCCTGGCGGGACTACAGAAGTCGGTCCATACTTTCCCGGGGCGAGGCAAGATCTCGGCTACCAACGGGACCTCCTCATCTTCCACCACTTCTGCTCCTCCGGTGGCCAGAACATCACTTTTCGCTGCCGGAATTGCGACAGGGAGGTCAGCGCGAGAAGAATCACCTGCCGTTGCGACAATTTGGTGAAGCAAAAAGACAAAGAAAAAGGAGAATGAAAAGTTTTCGGTTAATTGGGGACAAATAAAAATTCAAAGTATCAGAAAGAAAGTATATCTGCGAAGTTCTTTCAAGTAAAGGACAAGGAAGTGTGTCAATCAAATGATGGGTTCCTTCTATTTATAGGAGACATAAATCCCCCAAGCATGAAACCCAGGATTCGCCAATCAAATCTGATATGGCACGAAAGTTCCTTCTATTTATAGGAGACATAAATCCCCTGAGCATGAAACCCAAGATTCGCCAATCAAATCTGATAGGGCACGAAACGTTTCGATTTCCCGGGAACGTGTGTCGTAATGGCGGTAACCACGAACAACGTTTCAATCCAAACGACGTTTCGGTTTCGAAACAGCCGCAACGGTTCAAAGATATCAAAAAGGTGCCAACACGTTGCTCGATTCCGAAAATCATACCCAAGGGGCAGACAGTCAGATTTCTCCTAGACAAACGGAAATCATCATCCGTCTACGGGGCCCGACAAGGGACGACCCCGACAGACGGAGGGACTAACTGTATTGGTCAAAATCTGACCTCTGTGGTCGATCCAATTGGGACCACATCCAAACAATGGGATAAAGAAAGACGACACTATTATGCCAAACCACGTATTCACGGAGCGACGAAAGCGGGCGCGAAGTAAGGGGGGCTATGGCCCAAATACATGTCAATAACTCCATGACTATATATAGGAACGAGACCTTCCTAGAAAGAGGGGCTTTGTTTCCTTTCTTTTCTCTCCTTCTCCTATGTAATCTCTCTAAGAACAAAAGAAAGAAAACAATCCTGAGATAGATTTTCTACAACAGTCATCTTCATCGACTGGTGAGAGAAGAAATGAAAGGCTTCGATAATTTATCGCTTCTACTTCATTTTAAATATCATCTTCTGGTTTGTTTATAGATTTGGAATTTATTATGTTTGACTAAGATTTACCTTTTTATCTTCTTTAATCGATTTAACCTAAAAGGATTCAATATCTTTTGGGACAAACAACAATGATGTTCATTTCTATACAAAATTCTAAAGAAATTTGAAAGAGTCTCTAGTAAACATTGAATTTAATGTAAATATATCAACATGACTAAGTCTAAATTCCAACTAGTCCATATCTTTTATATTGATACTTATTATCTTGTATGTCTGTATATTCTTAAGTCTATACATTCTTTTGACACAAGCATTTTGTACTCCCTAAATACAAATTTCACGTTGGACCCTTCCTATTTGTTGCTTTTTCCCAAAAACTTACTAAAAAAAGAATGAACGAAAATAGAGGAGGTGGGTAAACAAGGAAAGTGGTGGTAGAAATAGAATTCATTCGCATAGGCACACGCGCCCCCCGCGTGAAATAGCAGACAAGAATAAAGCAACTTCATTTCATTGGATTAATTGAATTTTGTATAGGATTCTCTCTGTAAAATTTCTGCAGCTGAATCTGCCCCATTTTCCTTCTTCTGCTTCCCAGAGGTCACTAATCTCCAAAGAATCTGTTATCCTTTCTTCTGCCTTTGGGTTTTGCACTTTTCAGCCCCCTCCTCATAGCCCTTCTTATCTATATATCGATTGATTTATAATCCAAGATTTTCCTCTATTTCTCTTCTCCATATTCATTATATACAGTATTTATAAAAAAGATCAAAACTTTTCAACACCCAGTTGGAAATTATCCAAGATTTTCATATATTTCTCATCTCCATATTCATAATATAAAGTATTTATAAAAAAGATCAAAACTTTTCAACACCCATTTGGAAATTTTATCATGGGATTTGTTGGTGACAGAG
The DNA here is from genome assembly GCF_000715075.1 of Nicotiana tabacum. Lineage (NCBI taxonomy): Eukaryota > Viridiplantae > Streptophyta > Magnoliopsida > Solanales > Solanaceae > Nicotiana > Nicotiana tabacum. Next base: position 111,347,010 of record NC_134084.1, read on the forward strand.
AAAAGATTGATAGGGGTAGTGGTAGTTGGGATAAAGGAGGGTGCTTTTTTGGGGGTATGAAAAGTCTTGTAAGAAGGAAACAGGTTGATTCAGCAAATTCAAAGTCTGGTTCTGCTCATCAATTAGCTAAGGCCTTAACTGTTCCTCATCTTATTGCTATAGGTATAAAAATGACAACTTTCTTTTTTAATCTAGTTCGTTTATCCTCTGGGGTTCATGTTTATGGTTTCTTGATTATCTTTTACCTTTAGTAAATAGACCTTAAAGTTTGCTTTTTAGCCTTTTAAATGAAATTATTCAATCTTTTTTGCTGATATGGTAGTTATTTTCTTCTTTTTTTCCCTTACTTTCTTTAAATCCTAGTAATATTATTTTATAATCCGTTTGTTCTTATGTTGCCCTTCCTTTTACCTATCCTAAGTCGAGGGTCTTCCGGAGACAGCCTCTCTGTGTCCTTGAAGGTAGGGGTAAGGTCTTTGTACACGCTACCATCCCTATACCCCACTTGTGGGATTACATTGGGTTTTTTATTGTTGTTGTTGTTGTTGTTATCCTTTGTTCTTATGTTATGGCATGTCAAATTGGGTTACTCATAGTGGAAACTGATGTCCTGATAATATCAACAAACAATAGTTATTGCAAGACTAGACTAGTTTCCTCTGTTAACATTCAAGGCTGATTCTTTTCTTTGACTTTTTTGATGCTGATTGCTTGGGAGGAATAAGTTAGGCAACTTTTGTTTCTGATGAATTTGCTAGCTAACTGTACCTATGAGATTCCGAAAGCATAGCTGGTTCCAAGTCCGGATAAAGGGAAAGGTTTAACAGTATGCTGACAGCTAGTGTAAAATTAGTCGAATAACTCCTATGCGTACTGAATTTATTGGGTTGTGCTCATTTAGATATGCACTGTCCAATATAGAGGAGGATGGACACAGAACATTCTTATAGCTGACCCATCTAGCTTGAGATTGAAGAGTTGTTGGTTGATTGGTCGATTTATATTGAATTTTGCTAGGTAAAAGGATGTCTATGTATCAGTTCTGGTCAGCTTGATAAAATTTTAAGCCTTGTGATTTGATTTCCCAGGGGTTGGTTCAACAATTGGTGCTGGGGTTTATATTCTAGTTGGCACAGTTGCAAGAGAGCACTCAGGCCCGGCCCTCACCATTTCCTTTCTAATAGCTGGAATAGCAGCTGCTCTTTCTGCCTTTTGCTATGCGGAGCTTGCAAGCCGTTGCCCATCAGCTGGGAGTGCCTATCATTATTCTTACATTTGCGTCGGAGAGGGGTAATGCCACAAAGTTTCGTGCATGAAATTTTTATCTTGTGATTGGATTTTGTGATATTAATGAAAATCTTTTGCTAACTGATTAAAAGAAAAAGAATTTTGATTTTATCATATAATAGCTTTTCCTATCAGACATGACTTACGATTTCAGTTCTTATAATGCTTTATAATTTTGTTTCTAAATTTTTGAGGTCTAGATATGTCCTTTATTGAAATTTATACCCCCATTCCCTCTCAGTGTTGCTTGGCTGATTGGTTGGGCAGTAGTATTGGAGTACACAATTGGAGGTTCTGCAGTTGCTCGAGGCATATCTCCAAATCTGGTGCAGTGTTTTCTCTTTTATGCTCTTCTAAATTATTAGGTTTTTCCTTATAAGTAATACGTCTAGCTGTCTCTTCCCTTAAGATAGCCTTACTGTGAGTGTGCACCCTTCATACAAAGTAGAGTTACTGGGATCCACAAGTGGATGAATCACTGCACCCACCTAGGAGCATCCCATCCTGTGTATCCATGTGGCAATCTGCTTTTTGCTCTTTACTTAGGTCTTCTGATGCATGTGAAGATAAATGATCAGATGCTGTGTATCCATGCGGGAAAATATGCCTAATTCACATCTTGAAATGTCACTTATTCTATTGCTTATCGACTATACTTTTTCATTCTTTTCTATTTGCAGGCCATGCTTTTTGGAGGTCCAGACAGCCTGCCAACTTTCTTAGCTCGTCACACAATCCCAGGACTGAATGTTACAGTGGACCCATGTGCAGCAATTTTAGTTTTTGTTGTCACTGGGCTTTTGTGTGTTGGGATCAAGGAGGTATTTTTCATATACAAAAAATCATCTCTTTGTAGTTTATGTTCTTGAATTATGCTAATTCAGTGACATTTTTGCAGAGTACAATGGTACAAGGATTTGTTACTGCAGTAAATATATGTGCCATGTTTTTTGTGATTGTTGCTGGTGGATACCTGGGCTTCAAAACTGGATGGCCAGGCTATGAGCTCCCCGTTGGGTAATTGGCTGTCCTGCACTAGAATTCTTTTGTGTTTTCCTTCTGTCGATCTGTCTTTCTCAGTTTTTCTTCAATTGATAGGTATTTTCCCTTCGGAGCTGATGGAATGCTTGCTGGTGCTTCAACTGTTTTCTTTGCCTACATTGGGTTTGATTCAGTTGCTAGTACCGCTGAGGAGGTATTTCTTAAGTCTGTATATACTTTTTCATTTATGAGGTATTATCTCTGTTGAAGATTCTTAAACCTTTAAAATTTATCTTTAATTTTACTTCTTATTGTTCATCTCTAAAAGGTGAAGAATCCTCAACGCGACCTGCCGATGGGAATTGGTTTTGCATTATCGATATGCTGCTCTCTCTACATGTTAGTCTCTGCAGTTATTGTTGGTTTAGTACCCTATTATGCTATGGATCCAGATACCCCAATCTCCTCCGCATTTGCAAGCCATGGAATTAATTGGGCTGCGTAAGTTAATCTTTTGGCCTAATGATGTTGCCGTTAGTTTATCTTTAAGGCTGAACTATTTGATGTGAATCCGCCTTTTTTACTTTAATACTCTCTATTCTAATGTACTTTCTCGAGACTCATTACAGATATATCATAACTATTGGAGCTTGTACTTCTCTTTGCTCAACATTGATGGGTTCTATATTGCCTCAGGTAAGCGAGCTGCATCATGTAGATTTCTAAGCCGACCTAGCTTGAAATTACTTAAGACACCAAAATCTGATTAGATTAAAACTATTTAACTTGTTCGTTCAATTAAGATGTATAACTTTCTATGCTAGATACTTTGTAATCCTTCCCTGGCATTATACTGTATAACTGTAGCATGTAACTTGGGAAACTTGACGGTATGTGACTTATAACCACTTTGAAGTCTTAGATATTACATCTTATATCATTAGATGTACTAGTGTCCTCACATTTTGAGAGAGGGACAAGCAGAGTTGGTTTTTCTTCATACTTTTACTTTTGGCGCTAAAGTTGATCTTTGTTTTCAACTGGGATTGTAATTGAATATTTAAGAATTGAGTTTCACCTCAATGAAGCAAGATTCTACCTTATGTTTTGATGCTAAGAAGATCTCTTCTTCAGTACCTAACAACATTTTCATGTTCTTTGTTTGTGATTCTAGCCACGAATACTTATGGCAATGGCTCGGGATGGATTGCTGCCTTCATTTTTCTCAGATGTTAATAAACGCACTCAGGTTCCGGTTAAGGGCACTGTAGCAACTGGTTTACTCTCTGGAACCTTAGCATTTTTCATGGACGTTGAACAGTTGTCAGGAATGGTATGTTCACCTTCTGGACATATTAAATTAGATTTAAAGGCCGACGGAAGTCTCTCTTAAGTCTTCCACAATCATCTCAGCGCTATCATCTTGTTCCTTTTCTTCCTATTTGGCACTATATTTCTGTAAATTCAAATGTTTGAGTGCTTCATTGCATAGAGGATTGTGTCAAAATATGACGCGGAGCATGTTTGAGATGGTGTTGAAACACATAAAAAATATCAGTTATATATTTTTTGTTCCCTTTGTTGTGTGTAGTTCTCTTTGTTTGGAGGGAGGGAACAAAGACAACAAAAGAGTGATATCTAGAATGAATGTTTGTTTTTGGCTCAAAAGAATCTCCCTTTCTGTATCCTTAAGTTGTTTTTTCAATTAGAGAGTTATAACACATTCTTTGTTAGTTGGAAAGAATTATGCGAACAACACCAGAAAGCCCTTGTAAGCTTAATGAATGCTTTTCATTGTTAACTAATAGATAATGACATGAAAATATGTCGTATTTTCCGTACGTGTCAAGTAAACTTTGAGAGTAATTCACAGCTCTCATTAGTCAGGAATAAAATGTTTTATCTTTGCCTATTCTTTCTTTCTGCCCCTTGGTTTTCATCGGGTTTCTGCATGTCGTGATTATGTTTCTGTTTTCACAGGTTAGTGTTGGTACACTTCTCGCATTTACAATGGTGGCTATTTCAGTACTGATTCTCCGATATGTCCCACCAGATGAGGTCCCACTTCCGTCCTCTTTTCAGGAGGCAATAGACTCAGTAAGCCTGCGACATAGCGGCTGTAATAGTGGTTCAGACATTGATGTCGAGACCACCAAAATTCCAGCTGTGACCTCTGGAGATAGCACTCCATTGTTAGTTGAGATTTCAGTTGGGCATCCTCTTGTGGAAAAAGCGGCAGCAAAGCTGAACTGTAAGTTCTGAATTCTTGGTAGTAGGTGGCGGAGTATTTTTGTGCTGAAATGAGCATGCTATGCTATGACTTGGTAAACATTCTGTATAAGCAAAAATGCTTTCATGTATATGAAATTGAGAAATTGCGACCAAGGTAAATCTAATAGCTTGTATCAGGTATGGCTAAAAAAGAATAGGAAAAGCAAGGGGTGAAAGAGCAGATATCTGATTAATCTGAAGAAGGAAAAAGCAATAAGAACTAACTTGGTTTCTTGATTGCAGTCTTGTCTCTTTCTTACCATTATTGTGTAGGAATTGTATTTCCATACCTCATGATCCAATAAAATGGCCTCAAAATAAATAAATTAATAATAATAATAATAATAATAATAATAATGAAAATACTGAGACGCACTAGGTTCATGAGCCCTTCTTCTCCAGTTTCCCTTATTTACATCGCATTCATGAGTCAAGGATGTGATCGTTATATTCTTGTCATTTACAAGGAATAATCTAAATAGGTACTTCCCAGTTTAATTTGCTTCTCTTGATTTTGTTGCAGATATAGTACGTCAAAGGCGGAAAGTTGCTGGCTGGACAATTATGTCCATCTGTATTGGAGTATTCATCCTTACATCCGCCGCTTCAATTGTTAGCTTGCCCAAGTGAGCTCTCTCTCTCTCTCTCTTACCTGTTTATTTTTTAAAGTTTGGAGGGCTACAGAGGAGGTTTAAGAAGTGTGCAAATGTGTTATAAGGTTAAACACCGGGAAAGTTTGTACACCAACTTGGATATAGACATTCATGAATGTATCTACAGGCGCATATTTAACTATCATTAAATCAGAGTAAAACCTTGTTATATTTTTCATAAATGTGTGACAAATACTGATGTAGTTATATTCTGCTAACCTTACTTTTGCTGTACCAAAATCTGATTCCAGTAAATTGATGTTGTGATTAGTCCTGCAAGGTACACACTGTGTGGAATCGGCGGATTTCTCCTGCTATCTGGTCTGATAGTGCTCACTTGCATAGACCAGGATGATGGGCGGCACAGCTTTGGACACACGGGAGGTATGCTTTATCATTATGCCTGATTAAAGGGTTTTCATCCCATTAGCTTCGACCTTAGGTCTAATGATCTTTGGTACCATCTTACTTGTGGTCATGCTCACATCAATTATCTAATTATATTGCTTGTGCTTGACGGCAAGTGATGCCTGTTCTGCATTACAAATTTAAAATGTATTTTCTTTTTCCTATTCAGGTTTCACTTGTCCGTTCGTTCCACTTCTGCCTATTGCCTGCATTCTCATCAATGTCTACTTATTAATTAATCTCGGGTAAGACTTCATGAACGTCTTTGCTATTATTTTATGCACTGCCGGACTATATTTCAGATTTTTGTTTTTTACTGTTAAGAATGAATTAGGACCTAACTCAACCCCGAATGTTAGCTCATGATGATTTTCCAAAATCATATAAGGAGACAACAACTCATTCCCTTAACCAATTTGAGACACTGCTCAGATATCATTTAGAGTGCGGACAACATAATATGAGGGTCCAACATTGGGTAAACAAAGAATATTGATGAGTTTGACTTTGATACCATATTAAGAAAATGAATTTGGACCAAGCTAGTTCATGATGTGAAGATTGCCCAAAACCATATAAGGAGACAACAACCCATTCCCTCAACTAGTGTGGAACACTTGACTTGTACACATACTTTCCTGCACTCTCCTATATTCGCTAAAGATGGGCTAGTCGTCAATAATGCCTAGATTCACTACTCGTGATGTACCACTATTTCTTTATCATTTTAATCTTAAGGATTACTACTCAGCATTCTCAAACGTCTGCTTGCATTTCTTGCAGTGGTGCAACTTGGGCCCGCGTATCAATATGGCTATTATTAGGGGCGTGCATATATGCTTTGTATGGTCGAACACACAGTTCACTGAAGAATGCAGTTTATGTTCCTGCAACTCACGTGGATGAAATTTACCAGACGTCGGCAAACTCCCTTGCATGTTAACCCGTATGTCCGAGGCAAGTGAATACCCTTGGTATCGGTTGCACAACCCACAAGCAGCACAAAGGATCACGAAGAAGCAGCTGCACATTGTGGGTTCCCAAGTATTTCTGTTGATAGACTGCTACTTTTATGTTTCAGATTGCTGAAACACATCTCTTTTTCTTTTACTTTGTTGCCATTGTAATTCCTCTAGTGTAGTTCCACTGCTAAAAGAGGAAAAAGAGAAAGGAACAAGAAAAATAAGAACTAGAAATATATATATATTATTGCAAATCACACTAAGTGTTTGTAATCAGCAGCTGGCAGTTGATTCTTTGAGTTTCTTTGTTTGTAAATATTTGTGATAGCACTTAACAGGATTGTGATCCTGTCGATGGGGTATTTGTTGAAAGCGTAAATATGTGAAATGTAAATTTACAACCTCTTGGAATTTCCTTAAATAGTACTGCTATTTTTTTCTTTCCAGTTTCTTGCAGTTAAGTTTTTAGTTTTTTATTCTTAATTTTATGACAAAGCTGCTGAAGACTGAAACTTTAACATTAGTGATGAGACCAACCTTATTATGACTGGCGAAGTCTTTTGCAATTTATTAGTATAATTTATTTATGCAAAGTTCTTTTAAACTCAGTCCGTCACTCCTCTTTTCTCGACTCATGATATTATATATTATGGTCTTAATCGGTGGAACATTAACAAGGTGTCACTTACGTTTTAATATATTTTTATATTTTATTTGTAGTGGTTCCTTTGTTGTAAATACCAAACTTTAGCATTTACAATTAAAGATTTTTCTCGTCATATTAGTTGGAAATAAGAAAGCGACCTAAGAGTTGCTGCCGTTTGACTATAAAAGTTCACTTATTCACGTCATGAAAACATTCACTCGCAGATATGTAAGGTAATAAGGTTGCGTGCAACAGATTCAATATGGGGTTGATGGATCCTGTGGCAGAGGGGGAGTTAGTGCATCCTGCTTGCACTTTATTAGTTGGGAATTAAACTTAAGAACTGGATTACATATGTGGAAATTGTACTCATTTTTAGTTTGACAATAAAGAATGCCACTACAAAAGGAGAAATAGTATCTCAAAAAATCAAAAACTAAGTTGAATTCCCATTTCTGATATGCATACCCTCACATTCCCTTTTCTTGATTGACCCCCATAACTTGTCTAAATCATTACATAAATCTTTTTCTCTACCTATGACTACAGAAGTATGATCTGCATTTGCAACAATTTTTACCACTGCATCTGGCACTTTCATCTTTATATTGTTGCTGCATTCCAATGGCACTACTTGATCCCTACTACCTTGTGTAACATTGATTTTCACTTTGGCTATACTTAGAGTTTCCAAATATTCATCCATAAATTTAGCTCCCCCACATATCACATTATGCATAGTATGCCAAGTTGAATGATGAGTGTGCCTAGTCAAGTCAATTGCCATAAAATGTAGGTTCCTGAAACAAAAGAGTAAGAATCAAATTGTTAAGAAAGCTGCTTGCTATTTTTGACATAACATGAGGTAATTTTACATATATTCATTCAACTTTCACTTTATTGCACAAAGCTAGGTGTCATAAAATTAAATCTTCAAACAGAAAAATAACTCAAATTTATATGCCAATACATCACATCACAAAAATAGAAAACACTAGAAATGTCAAATATGGTCCCAAAAACACATGTAGGCTACCATGCACATGCACGAGTCAACAACTCGCCTTACATAATATTCACGTTGCATCATTTTCAGATAAAAAGAGTTATGGCCCTCACCTATTCCAAGTTAGTAACTTCAGAATTCCTTCCCACATTCTGTGGTTTTTGCAGAAGATGTAACACACACATCTGCCCAAGTGTTCATACCAAGACATAAATGATGAACCAAATAACAAAGGTGGCCACAATCGTCTCTCTGCAAGTCTGTTAAGTGCTATTAAACTTGCATTCAATCACAAAAGCAAAAAGAAACAACCCATAAACATTAGCTGCTATCAAGGTGATTGATTTGAGTGAGTTAGGATATTTAGCAGCTAATGCTAATGCTACTACACAGCCCATTGAATGTGCAACTAAATGAAATGAATTCAACTCAAATGGATGGATCACTGATTTTTCAATCATTTCTAGCTATATGATCTTTAAGTGTACGCGTATAAGCAATTACTATTTGGTTTTGGACTTGTTCCAAATCCCGATAGATCAACTGCAAACAATCTGTAATTCTGCTTTGCATCTTCTGAGAGATTAGGGAAAACTGCTTCTGTCCAGAACGAGGAAGATGAGAGAAAACCATGTAAAACTACTATGTTTTCTGCCTTCTTGCCTTTGAAATCCTGTTATGTGAGATAGCTGCCAAATAAACATTCCAACTCAATGAAAACCAGGCACCGATCGAAATGCAAAACAAGAATAATAAGACAATTAATTAACACTAGAAACAAGGTTAATATTTCCACTTATTCATGTATTACTTAGCTCCTGGCAGCCCATTGCCATTTCTCCACAATAATTTCTTATAGTACTATAAAGGAATTTTTTTCTTTCGAGAGGATCAATCAACACAGAGGCGGATCCAAAATTTAAACTTTATAATGTCATATTCGCAATTTTGTTACATCTCATCTAATTTAATGAGTTCAAAATTTATTATTTGTAAATTTAATGATTTTTTGGGCAAAAATACAGGATATAAGCGAAAGCTATGAATTCAACTGAACCCTTAACTTCTACACACGCCTCTGAATCAACATGCTTGTAACATAGTAATACTCTACTCAAAATTAAAGAAATTACAAATTCTATGAGGTACATTTAGATTAGTTTTGCTCTACCTCATTCCACCTAGTAGGATCAACAATGTTCAACTCGATAACTCTAATGTATATTATTAAACACGACCGTAAAATATTCAAATTCATCTATTAAAGTTCAACGAATATGATGGTCAGGAGATTAAAAAGTGTGTAATTAAGTGCTTAGAGACAACATCAACGATGCAATTAGAGTTAATTCAATTAAGCTAGCATTGTTATTGTTTAACCAAAAAATGAAATTTTAGTCAAAGCTAGAATTTAGAAGAACATGGGTTACTGATAATCAAAAGAGTGTATAAAAGGAAGTAATTTAGGTAACAAGAGAGTAATCAAGAGTGTTTAACCAAAAAATAGAATTTTAGTCAAAGCTAGAATTTAGAAGAACGCAGGTTATGATAATCAAAAGAATATGTAGAAGAGAATAATTTGGAGTAACCAGAATGTAATCAGGAGAAAAACAAGTGAATCAGAGTATATTTCAATTGTGTCTATCCTTACAAGTGACTAGATACCTCCCTTTTATAGGTGTCTTGAAGGTATGCGTTTCCTTCAAATCATAATGAGGCTATTATGAGTAATTAAAGACATTAAATGCTACGTTACACAATCATTGTAATCAATACAGATTCTCTAACGTATCCGGTATTTAATGCCTATCGAATTTCGTATCTGCGCTCTTTATTATGGTCATATCCATTCCTTTTGATAAATGATCTAAATAGGTACGGGCGCTGAATCCTTCAAATGTCCTCCCGTGTCTCTTCCTTTGCCTTTGCTCGTTTCTATTGTTGCCCGTGACTCTTGACTAATTATAATTCTTTGACTATTTGACCAGTCCACGTGTCTCAACATATATAAATTCAATTTTTTTCCAATACAGATAGTCCCCCCACTTTCCATTTATTCATCAATTGAATATTTGAGAAGTTGATTTCATTAAAACGAGAATTTTTGTCACCATTAATGCTATGACAAAACTGACGCTTCGATTGTCACTTTCATTTAATACTTCATGCACGTGTCGATTTTCCATTGGCTCTGCAGTTTTTGCAGCCTTTTTTCAAGGTTTTTACGGTGCCACTATTAACGAAGTGCCAGTTATCATAATTATGGTATTTTCACCTCTGCACTTTTACCTTTGGCAGTTGCTTATCAGTATAAATATAATTTTTTCCTTTGTCTTTATCACATAAAGCTTATTGAACACTTATTTCTCCAAATCTTTGTTGACTTCTTCCTTAGACCATTCCTTTTCGATATGTCTTCTCCAAGCCCTAACCCTGAGAGAGTTTCCATTACTGACTCCTTCCCTAATGCCCCTGTTAGGCATAAAAGGGGAGATAGACTTCGTAGTTTAGGATCTACTCGAGGAGGCGGTTTATCTATGCCTTCTTCTAGTTCTGGTCCTTCCTCTAGAACCAGAGGTTCCCTTTCTCAAAAATCTTCTTCTAGGGGTAAAGACCATTCTGAACCTTTACGCGAACCGTTAGTAGATGAGATAGTTCCTTCAGAATTGTCTTTTTACCATGACATGGAATCTCTTAGAAACCAAGTTTCCGCATTAGATCGTGTCGATACTTACCCTACTCAAATTACCGAGGATTTGACTCCTGTGGTTCGTAAGGACTGCCATTGGAGTAATGATTTTTCCATTATTATCCCTAATCCGAATCAGAGAATTACTTCATATTTAACGGGGTTCTCTTTTGTTTACACTTACCCTTTTACTTTAGGGTTTAGACCAATAATTGACCCAGTCATTCTCAAATTTTGCCGTTTCTTCAATGTCTGCTTGGGTCAAATTGGCCCAATCATATGGAGGGCAGTTGCCTATTTAAGGCATTTAGCCACTAGAGCTGAAGCTCCTTTTACTTTCCCTCACTTGATTCATCTTTACTCACCTAAGCTTTTTCGTAATGGTGTTTTTACACTAGTGGTCAGGAGTAAGAGGGTTTTGGTGAGCCCTGAAGATGACAAAGATCGTGGCTGGTATGACCGATTTGTTGCTGCCCCCACTGTTGGTTTAGTGGGTGAAGATAGTGTCCCCTTTCCTGAGAAGTGGAATTTTGCACGTAGGTCTTTTATCCCTCTCGTACCTTTTTCTTTCAAATTTATCAACTTTACTAATTTTACCGCCCCCCCTTGTTTTTCTTTTTAGCAACCATGAGAGTTGTGGGGGATCTTCCAAATTTTCGTAGTTGGGTAGATAAATTGCTGAAGATCGCGCCAATGGATGGTAGATCTTGGAAAACACTTTCTAACTGCTTTGGTTGGAAGGTTAAGACTCACGGTAAGAGTTCACATTTTGTTTTTTATGCCTATATTTTCCTTTATTGTTTTAACTTTTATCCTTCTTTTTGTCAAGATTTGCTATTCGAGGGGTTACTGCGGAAGCAGTTGCAGCCTCTCGTGTCTCTTCGGGGACCCGTACTCCTTCGGGAACCCGTATCTCTCTAGAGAGAGCTCGATAAATAGTCTTGGGTTCCTCTTCTGCGAAAAGGAAGGCTGCTGAAGAGGAAAATTCTGAAGAAGAGGAAAATGAGAGCCCGTTGGTAACGAGACCACGAGTTAGGAGACGCATTGTTTCCGATGACGAAGCTGAAGTCTCGGTTTCTTTTACCGAACCTGTTGAAACCCCAATAATAATTCCCGATGATGACGTCACTCCGTACGACACTCGTGAGTCTATCGACCAACTTTTTGCCAGTGGATTTGGTTGTGAAGATGTTGGGCCTGTTTTAGACGAAGTACCTTTATCATCTTTCTCATTACCCGTGCCTGTGATTCCTTCTTTACCGGCCCCAGCTATTTCCGTTCCTTCTTCTACTGCTCTTACCTCTTCTCCTGCTCCTCCTTTGGCTATTCCCCCCTATAGTTCATCATACTGAAATAGGCTCTTCAAGTAAGAGTGCCGCTATGAGGCGGGTAACTATTGAAATTCCTACTGAGAATAGCCTTTTGAGAAAATCAGGTCAGGCGGATATATGGCTAGAGCCTCTTATTGGCCCAATTGAAAAAGCAAAGCTGGAAAGCCATAATTCCCTGACTTTAATGAATGACATCGTGCATGCCACTCTGAAGGTATTTTCCTTCTCTCCGAATTTGCAAAATTTTTCATCTTTGAGATTCTTATTTCTTCTATTTTCCTTTTTAGGCTAATCTCATCGGCACAGAGTTGATGAAAAGAATTGCTCTTTTGGAGAAGACAACACGTGACTCTCAATTGGAAGCAACCAATTGGAAGGGGCAATTTGAGAGTGCTCAGCTTGACATAGAGAGCTTGCAGGAGAACAAGAATACCTTAGAGCAGCGAGTGCGGGCCTTAACCTCAGAATTGGCGATTACAAAAGCTTCTTCACACCAAGCAGAGAAAGACAAAGAGCGTCTCGAGTCCTCCTTTTCAGAGCAGCTATCTAAAGCTAGTGAAGAGATCAGAGAGTTAAAGGCTCTTTTAAATCAAAAGAAAGTTTACTCTGGGGAGCTTGTGCAGAATTTGACTCAAGCACAAGAAGACCTCAGAATATCTGCTGATAAGGTGCGTGCTTTAGAATGCTCCCACGCCTCTCTTCAAGCTTCCCACAGCTCTGCCTTGGCTGAAAATGAAGAGCTAAAAAATGAGATCACTGCTTGGGAAAAGGATTATGAGATCCTTGAAGAAAAATCTGCTGTTGAAGCAAGTTAGGCTTTTTTGAATTCCCGTCGTGATACCCGACTTGAGCTAGCCAAGAAAACTTCAACCTGGAGTTAGAGTTAGCTAAAATCAACGAAACTATTGAAAAGGCTCAACAGACTCAGGACTTCCCTTCTCTTGTGGATGAAGTTCCCGTGGCTGAAGCTTTTATGAATGTTGAAGCTGATACGGGTGTCATGACTATTTCAAACCCGGTCGAGCCTATTGCTGCAAGTCAAGTTGAAGCCGCGCCTGCTGATGCACCTGCCCAAATTGAGCCTGCTGCTATCGATGTTCTTGCCTCAATACCACAAACTTCTCAGTGACCAGTTTTAATCATTCAAATGATTTTATTTTTGTTTTGACTTTGGAAGATAGTAATCAAACCCTTAACTTCATTTGAGGGTTGATTTTAGGAATGTCAGTCCCCAAGTCTTTTAATGGGGTAATCTAAACAATTTCGTAGTTTGATGACTAAGTTGGAACTTAGTCTTAGATGTTTTTTTTACATATTAAGAAGTTTTTTATCTTAAACTTCTTCTTGTTTTATTCTCGCCTTTATTTTTAAGGACTTACAGAATAATTTGCATTTTTGTTTTCTGAAAAATGCTTTTGTTAACCTCATGATTAATTTAAACATGAGTTTTATAAAAGAGGGCCCTTTTATATTCCAATACTTAATGAAGAAGACGTCTCAACTTCATAATGGTATTATCATACGACAAAAGAAACAGGAATACACATGTTTTTCTGAAATAACTTGGACAAGTTTTTATTTTTGAACCTTGTCTAGTTCCGAATAAAACTTTACATGTATTTGAATTACATCCATAACTTTCTCGTAACTGTTTTTCTTGTAACATATTTAAAATAAATAAATAATAGACACAGGGTTTTTCCTTATAACCCGTTTTAGTATGAAGCCTTTATCCCTAGTGAGGTTTTGCTTTGGCCTTAGCTCGTGGCTTTATGACTTTTACTCTACACTTGACTGGCTTTAGCTCGTGGCTTTATGACTTGTACTCTGCACTTGACTTGACTCTTTTAGGCTTGATTTTTCCTTAATCTTCTTTGCCTTCTTTATACACATGTCCGTGTATATTATGTAGTCCCCCAAGTGTTTGAGTGTTGAAGTATGAAGCCTCGAGCACTTGATAGTTTCTAACATTTGGTCCTTTCCCTGAAAAGGAAAAACATACGAGACTCGGAGGGACGATTATAGATGAAGACTGCATAACCCGTTTGTATTTCTATCAGAATAATTGTAACCCTAGGCTAGGAATTTTAGGTTACTCCATGTGCCTTGCAGGTCGTGACTCATCATTTAGTACGGGTTAACGTTTTGCCTATCATCTAAAATCGTTAGTAAAATCTTAATAATTCAAAAATAAGATTTAAAATGGATATACCTGACCATGGATTTTCTTTAGAAATAGTATCTCTTTAAATAAACAGCATTCCAATGCGAAGGTAGTATCTTGCCATCCATTGTCTCCAGTTCATATGCTCATTTTCCTGTAACATCACGCACTTTGTAGGGTCCTTCCCATGTTGGACTTAATTTACCTGTGTTAGCTACCTTTGTAGACTGAAAACCCTTTTTAAGCACGAAGTCCCCAATTTTGAAGAACCTGAGGCGTGCTTTTCTATTGTAGTATCGTTCTATGACTTGCTTCTGTGCTGCCATTCTTATTAAAGCAGCTTCTCTCCGCCCCTCGAGTAAATCTAGATTGACCCGCATCTCCTCGTCATTAGACTCTTGTGTCGCCTTTGTGAACCGTGTACTTGGTTCCCCTATCTCAACTGGAATTAAAGCCTCAGCTCCATAAACCAATGAAAACGGTGTTTCACTTGTACTTGTTTTTGCAGTTGTGCGATAAGCCCATAAAACTCCAGGTAATACTTCAGGCCAGTTTCCTTTTGATTCCTCTAGCCGTTTCTTTAAGTTGTTGATAATGACTTTGTTCGTTGATTCTGCCTGCCCATTACCCACCGTATGGTAGGGTGTTGATGTAATCCTTTTAATTTGCCAGCTTTGAAAAAATTCCGTGATCTGAGCTCCAATAAACTGAGGACCATTATCACATACGATCTCCTTTGGTACGCCGAATCGACATATGATATTCCTCCAAATAAAGTCTCTGACTTCCTTTTCTCGCACCTGTTTGAATTCACCTGCCTCTACCCATTTAGTAAAATAATCAGTGAGAACAAACAAAAATTTTACCTGTCCTTTTGCTTGCGGTAATGGTCCTACGATATCCATTCCCCATTTTATAAATGGCCATGACGAAATGACTGGATGTAATAATTCCGCAGGTTTATGCATATTGTTACCGTACCTCTGGCATTTATCATATTTGGCTACGAAACTTTCTGCCTCCTCTTACATTTTAGGCCAGTAATAACCTGCCCTAATTAAGGTTCTTACTAGTGATCTTCCACACGCGTGATTCTCGCAATGACCCTCGTATATTTCTCTCATTACATACTCTGTTTGCGAAGGTCCAAGGCATCTTGCTAAGGGTCCACCAAACATTTGACGATATAGATTGCCTTGTTTTAAGCAGTAGCGAGTGGCCTGCCTTCGAAGCGCATAGGCCTTTTTCTTATCATCAGGGACGGTTCCATACTGCAAAAAAGCAACAATTTCGTTCCTCCAATCCCAAGTTAAGTTATTAAAATTTACCTCATTCGCATCAGGATCAAGAACTGAATGAAATAAATGTATCACTGAGGCATTTGCATCGTTTTCCATGTCAGCCGCATATGCGAGATTAGCTAGTGCGTCTGCTTCAAGATTTTCGTCCCTGGGTATTTGTCTAATCTTCCAATCTTGAAATTGTTTTACCAATTCCCGTACCTTTTCTAAATACTGCTGCATCCTTGCTTCCCTGGCTGTATAAGTCCCCAACATTTGATTAACTATGAGTTGTGAATCACTCTTGATTATAATCTAATTTATGCCAAGTTCCCGTTCTAGTTCTAAACCTGCAATCATAGCCTCATATTCGGCCTCATTATTAGTTATGGAATGACATTTAATAGCTTGCCGAATGGTTTCACCCGTATGTGGTACCAATACTATCCCCAAACCTGCTCCTCTCACGTTAGATGAGCCATCAGTGAATAAAGTCCAAGTTCCTGGGTTGGATCCATTGAACACCTGTAATTCTCTTTCTGCTTCTAACTGTATTCCCTGACTAAAATCAGCCACGAAATCAGCTAATACTTGCGATTTTATAGCAGTTCTAGGTTGGTATGCAATTTCGTATTCACTTAACTCTATTGCCCACTTAGCTAACCTACCTGATAACTCATGCTTATGTAGTATGTTACGTAAAGGGTAGGTAGTTACCACAACGATAGGATGCCATTGAAAGTAAGGTCTTAACTTCCTAGATGCCATGATTAACGCAAGTGCAAGTTTTTCTAACTGAGGATACCTCGTTTCTGCATCTAACAAAGATTTACTTACGTAATAGATATGTGATTGTTTACCTTTCTCTTCTCGGACCAGAACAACACTTACCGCCATCTCCGAAACAGCAAGGTATAAGAGTAGCTTTTCCCCAGCCTTTGGTTTTGCCAACAGAGGCGGATTTGATAAGTACGTTTTCAAATTCCTAAGTACTTGTTGACATTCCTCATTCCATTCAAAATGATCCTGTTTTTTAAGAGCTGAGAAGAATTTAAAACACTTCTCTGATGATTTAGAGATGAATCTTCCCAAGGCCGCAATTCTCCATGTTAATCTTTGAACTTCTTTCTTGTTTGAAAGTATGTCAGGGATTTCTTCAATGGCTTAATCTGTACAAGATTTACTTCAATTCCACGGTTAGAAATAAGAAAACCCAAAAACTTGCCTGATGCAACGCCAAATGCACATTTTTCGGGATTTACCTTCATATTATATTTACGCAGAATTGAAAATGTGTCAGATAAGTGTGATATGTGATTTTTTGAGTGCTGAGTTTTAACAAGCATATCATCTATATATACCTCCATTGTCTTTCCTAAATATTCCTGAAACATACGTTGCACCTGCATTCTTTAGACCAAAGGACATTACTTTATAACAATAAGTCCCCCTATCTGTTATGAATGAAGTTTTTTCTTCATTTGCCGGATCCATTTTAATCTGATTATATCCTGAATATGCATCTAAAAAACTTAACAATTCATGACCTGCAGTTGCATCAATCAATTGATCTATGTGTGGTAGTGGAAAAGAATCTTTAGGGCAGGCTTTGTTAAGATCTATATAATCTACACAAACCCACCACTTACCATTTTTCTTTGGAACCACAATAGTATTAGCTAACCAGTTAGGATACTTTACCTCTCGAATGGAACCAATTTTAGCAATTTTTGGACTTCTTCTTGAATCACCTGATTCTTGAAAGTTCCCTGCTTTCTTTTCTTTTGCTTCACAGGAGGATATGACGGATCTTCATTTAGTTTATGAGTCATCACCTCCGGTGGTATTCCTGTCATGTCGGAGTGGGACCAAGTGAAGCAGTCCATGTTAGTTTTCAAAAATTCGATTAACTTACCTTTCATTCCTTGGTCAAGATTAGCCCCGACATAGACTTTTTTATCAGGCCACTGAGCAAACAACACGACAGGTTCTAATTCCTCTATCGTTGTTTTGATATCTTCATTCTCTTCTGGTTCTTGAATGGTATCAGACCTTGAGTCTACATCTGTTCGCACTTGTTCAGTTGAGGTCTGTGTTGTAGTGTCCTCAACTGCCTTCTGTGATTGCTATTTGCCTTCACTTCTCGTGCTTGTATCTGCAACGAAATTAATAGCCCTGGATGTATGTTGATCTCCGCGAATTTGACAAATTCCCCATGGCGATGGGAATTTGATAACTTGATGCAAGGTTGAAGGAACAACATCCATTTCATGGATCCATGGTCTCCCCAGAATCATGTTGTAAGCCATCTCCATGTCTACTACCTGGAACTTTGTATCTTTGACGACCCCTTCAGCAAAAGTGGTGAGTGTTACTTCTCCTTTTGTGACGACACTGGAATTATCGAATCCAGATAGAGTATGCGCCTTTGGTATTACTCCATCTTCAGCTTGCATCTCACGTAGAACTCTTAGCAAAATAATGTTCACGGAACTACCTGGATCAATCAAAACTCGTTTCACATTAGTATCATGCACAATTAAAGATATTACCAGTGCATCGTTATGAGGGATTAATATGCCATCTGTATCTGCATCATTGAATGTAATATTGCCTTCTTCTAGAACATGCCGCACCCGTTTCCCTTGGGTAATAGTTATTTTGGAAGTTTTGTTAGCCGCAGTATATGACACACCATTAATGTCTTCACCCCCATTTATAACGTTAACAGTTTTTTTGGGAGAAGGTGGCTTTGGAGGCTCCTGCCTGTTCTTCATGTAAGCTTGCTTGCCTTTCTCGCTGAACAACTCTGTAAGATATCCTTGTTTTAATAAATGATCAACTTCACTTTGTAAAAATCTACAATCTGTTGTTTTATGCCCGTGATCATTATGAAACTCGCACCAATGGTCAGGGTTGCGCCTGTTTGGATTCGATCTAATTTCCTTTGGCCATCAAACCATATCTCCCATGCTTTTCAAAATAGCTACGAGCTCGGAGGTGCTGACGTTGAAGTTGTAACCTCCGAATCTCGCTTTTAAATTTCTATCACCATCCCGTGACTCATAGTTGTTTCGCTCGTTCCTAAATCTTGATGAAGAACCTGATTCTCTGTTTCTTGATCTGTAATCGTGCCTTTGATTATCCTGTTTTGACCGTGAATCTTTCCCCGCAGGTCCCATATAAGGCTCGTACCTATTTTTACCGGATCTTTTCTTGTTCTCTGCACGTCTTGAACGTATACTTTTTGAGATCGGGGAACAGTATCTTCCTCAATCCTCAACTTCGTGCTATACCTGTTATAAACATCGTTCCACGTTGTAGCTGGGAATTCTCGAAGGCTTTCCTTTAGTCTCCTCGTAGCTTCCGAGCTTTTTTCATTCAAATTGCTTGTGAAAGCTATAGCTGCCCAGTTATCAGGTACACGCGGCAATGCTATTCTTTCGCGTTGAAATCTGTCCACGAATTCTCTAAGCAATTCTGAATCTCCTTGCTTAATTTTGAAAATATCCTCCATTCTTTTTTCCACTTTTTGGGCTCCCGAGAGCGCTTTGATGAAAGAATCTGCAAGCTCAACAAAAGAATTTATAGAATTTTCAGGTAAAAGGGAATACCACGTTAGTGCTCTTTTGGTGAGTGTTTCACCAAATTTCTTGACTAATACCAACTCGATCTCCTGCTTGGTCAAATCATTGCCTTTTACGCCCATTGTGAATGCAATCACGTGGTCCCGTGGGTCTGTTGTTCCATCATACTTTGGAATATCAGGCATTTTGAACTTTTTTGGAATTGGGAGTGGGACAACACTCGGCTTCCAGGGTTGTTATGAATATCTCTCCATGTCTACCCCTTTGATTATGGGCTTCACCCCGGGTATCTGCTCTATGCGTTCACTTTGCTCCTTGTGCTATTTCTGCAAGGTTAGTACTAAATTTTGTAAATCAGAATTAATTACATTACCTGGTTCTCTCTCCTGCGATTTACTGGGGGTTCCACCGCTTCCTAAGTTAACAAGCCCGGAACGAGGGTTTTCTATAGTGTTATTATTTGGAGAAGGTGTGGGTGTTGCAACAAGTAACTGGTTAACAAGCGCTTCAACAGCTTTGTTGACCTGAGTAGTAATTAACTTCTGCAGAGCTTCATCAATTCAGCATTTTCAAATTGAGCATACTCGTTTATTTGAGATCCATCGGGAGTACCCTCACGAGATTGCCGTGGAGAGTCCTGCGGAGTAGGAACCTGAATGTTAATGTTCTGTGGGCCTCCCTGACTTTGTTGGTTCTCTTGGTTTCCTGGGGTGTTGTCATTGTTATTCGACATGATTGATGTAACAAGGAAGGTCAAGTGAAAAGAAAATAGATTATCAGTTTCCTGGTAATAGAACAAATTTGTTTAACCAAAAAATAGAATTTTAGTCAAAGCTAGAATTTAGAAGAACGCGGGTTACTGATAATCAAAATAATATGTAGAAGAGAATAATTTGGAGTAACCAGAATGTAATCAGGAGAAAAACAAGTGAATAAAAGTATATTTCAATTGTGTCTGTCCTTACAAGTGACTAGATACCTCCCTTTTATAGGTGTCTTGAAGGTATGCGTTTCCTTCAAATCATAATGAGGCTATTATGAGTAATTAAAAACATTAAATGCTACGTTACACAATCATTATAATCAATACAAATTCTCTAACGTATCCGATATTTAATGCCTATCGAATTCCGTATCTGCGCTCTTTATTATGGTCAGATCCGTTCCTTTTGATAAATGATCTAAATAGGTACGGGCGCTGAATCCTTCAAATGTCCTCTCGTGCCTCTTACTTTGCCTTTGCTCGTTTCTATTACTGCCCGTGACTCTTGACTAATTATAATTCTTTGAGTCTTTGACCAGTCCGCGTGTCTCAACATATATAAATTCAATTTTTCCCAATACAAAGAGAAAAACAAGTAAACCAAAGTTCGTATCAATAGTATTTCGTGTCCTTACAATTGATCAGATGTCTCCCTTTTATAGATATCTTGGAGATATACGTTTTGTCCAAATTATAATGATGCTATTATGAGTAATTAAAGACATTTAATGCTACGTTACATAATCATTATATTTAATACAAATTCTCTAATGTATTCCACATTTAATGCCTATTAAATGCCATATCTGCACTCTTTTCTATTGTCAGATTCATTCCTTTTGATTCTCAGACATAAATGACTTAGATAGGTACGGGTGCTGGGTTATTTGTATTCCTGCACGTGCCTCTTCCTCTGCCATTTGCTCGTATCTGTTGCAACTCGTGCCTCTTGGCTAGTTGTAATTCTTTGACCATTTGACCAGTCTACGTGTTTCGACACGTCACCTTTATATTTAAATACAATTTTTCCCAATACAGATAATCCCCCTACTTTCCATTTATTCATCAGTTTGAATATTTGGGAAGTGGATTTCATTAAAAGGAATTTTTGTCACCATTAATGCTATGATAAAATTGACGCTTCCATTTAATGCTCCGTACACGTGTCTTTTTTTCATTAGTTCTGCAGTTTTGCAGCCCTTTTTCAAGGCTTTTTACGGCTCCACTATTCACGAAGTGCCAGTTATCATTATTATGGTCCTTCCACCACTGCACTTTTACCTTTGGCGGTGGCATATTAATATAAATATAACTTCTCTCCTTGTCTTTTACCACATAAAGCTTATTGAACACTTAATCCCTCACATTCTTCTCCTTCGCCATGTCTTCACCAAATCCTAACCCTAGGAGAGTTCCCATTATTGATACCTTCCCTAATGCCCCCATTAGGCATAGAAGGGGAGGTAGACTTTGTAGCTTAGGGTCTACTCGCGGTGGTGGTTCGTCTATACCTTCTCCTAGTTCTGGTCCTTCTTCCAGAACCAGAGGTTCTCTTTCTCACAGATCTTCTTCCAGAGATAAAGAACCTTCTGAGCCATTACGTGAACCTTTAGTAGAGGAGATAGTCCCTACAGAATTATCTTTTTACCATAATAGGGAATCTCTTAAAAACCAGGTTTTCGCCTTAGAGCGTGCTGACGCTTACCCCACTCAAATTATAGAAGTTTTGACTCCTGTAGTTCGCAAAAACTGCCATTGGAGTAATGATTTTTCCATTATTATCCCTAATCCAAATCAGA
Organism: Nicotiana tabacum; assembly: GCF_000715075.1. Taxonomy (NCBI): domain Eukaryota; kingdom Viridiplantae; phylum Streptophyta; class Magnoliopsida; order Solanales; family Solanaceae; genus Nicotiana; species Nicotiana tabacum. The sequence continues at coordinate 111,368,837 of NC_134084.1, forward strand.
GAATTACTTCTTACTTAACTGGGTTCTCTTTTGTTTATACATACCCTTTCACTTTAGGGTTCAAACCAGCTATTGACTCAGTTATTCTTGAATTTTGCCGCTTCTTTAATGTCTATTTGGGTCAAATTGGCCCAATCATATGGAGGGTTGTTTCCTGTTTGAGGCATTTAACCAATTTGGCTGACGTTTCCTTTACTTTCCCTCACCTGATTCATCTTTACTCCCCTAGACTTTTTCGTAATGGCGTTTTTACCCTAGTGGCCAGAAGTAAGTGAGTTTTAGTGAGCCCTGAAGATGACAAAGACCGTGGCTGGTACGCCCGATTGTTTCTGCCCCCACTGTTGGTTTAGTGGGTGAGAATAATGCTCCCTTCCCTGAGAAGTGGAATTTTGCACGTAAGTCTTTTATCCATCTCGTACCTTTTTCCTTCAAGTTTATCAACTTCTCTAGTTTTTGCTCCTCCCCTTTTTTAGCAACCACGGGAGTGGTGGAAAATATTTCCAATTCTCATGGTTGGGTAGATAAATTGCTGAAGGTCGCACCAATAGATGGTAGGTCTTGGAAAACACTTTCTAACCATTATGGTTGGAAAGTAAAGACTCATGGTAAGAGTTTTTATTTTATCTTTCACGCGTGTATATATTTTTCTTTATGGTTCTAACTTCCATCCTTCTTTTTATCAGGATTTGCTATTCGAGGAGTTACTGCTGAAGTAGTTGCAGCCTCTCGTGTCTCTTCGGGAACCCGTACTCCTTCGAGAACCCGTATCTCTATAGAAAGAGCCCGAGAAATAGTCTTGGGTTCTTCTTCTGCAAAAAGGAAAACTGTTGAAGAAGGAGATTCTGAAGAAGAGGAAGATGGGGGTTCCCTGGTGACGAGGCCACGAGCTAGAAGACGCATCGTTTTTGATGACGAAGCTGAAGTTTCCCCTTGTCTTTTTGTTCCTCTTACCAAACCTGTTGAAACCCCAATAATAATTCCTGACGATGACGTCACTCCCCATGACACCCATGAATCTATTGATCAACTTTTCTTCAGTGGTTTTGGCAGTGGAAGTCTAGGGCTTGTTTTAGATGAAATACCCTTATCTTCCTTCTCAACTCCCGTGCCTGCGGTTCCTTCCTTACCAGCCCCAGCTGTTTCTGTTCCTTCTTCTACTGTTTTCACTTCCTCTACCGCTCCTCCTTCAACAACTCCCCCTTCTATCTTTCACCATACGGAAGCGGACTCTTCAAGTAGAAATGCCGCTATGAGGAGGGTAACCATTGAAGTTTCTGCTGATAGTAGCCTTTTGAGGAAGTCAGGTCAGGCAGACGTATGGCTGGAACCTTTAATCGGTCCAATTGAAAAAGCAAAGTTGGAGAGCCATAGTTCCCTGACTCTAATGAATGATATCGTGCACTCCACTTTGAAGGTACCTCCCTTCTTTACCTTAATTTTTTTATCTTTGGGATTCTTATATTCTTATTTCCTTTCCTTTTTAGTCCACTCTTATCGGCACAGAAATGATGAGCAGAATCCCTCTCTTGGAGAAGGGAGCACGTGATTCTCAATTGGAGGCAATCAATTGGAAGGAACAATTTGAGAGTGCACAAATTGATATGGAAGATTTACAAGAAGGCAAGAATACCCTAGAACAACAGGTACAGGCTTTAACTTCAGAGTTAGCGGTTGTAAAGGCTTCCCCAAGCCAAGAAAAAAAAGATAAAAAACGTCTCGAATCTTCCTTCTTAGAGAAACTATCCAAAGTCAACGAAGAGAACAGAGATTTGAAGGCTCTTTTGAGTCAAAAAGAAGTTTACGCTGGGGAGCTCGTGCAAAGCTTAACTCAAGCACAAGAAGACCTTCGAGTCTCGGCTGACAAGGTTCATGCTTTAGAGAGATCCCATGCCTCTCTTCAAGCTTCTTACAAACTCTGCCTTGGCTGAAAACGAAGAGCTAAAGAATGAGATTGTTGATTGGGAAAAGGATTATGAGACCCTTGAAGAAAAATCTGCTGTTGAGGTAAGTTGGACATTTTTGAATTCTCGTCGAGATACCCTAATTGAAGCTGGCCAAGAAAACTTCAACCTGGATTCGGAGTTAGCTAAGATCAATGAAACCATTGAAAAAGCTCAGCAAACTCAGGACTTTCCTTCTCCCATGGTTGAAGCTCCCGTAAATGTTGAAGTTGATACGAGTATTCCAACTCTGTCAAGCCCAATCGGGCCTGTTGCTGCAAGCCAAGTTGAAACCGCATCTGTTGATGCACCTGCCCAAATTGAGCCCACTGCTATTGATGCTCCTGCTTTAGTTCTGCAAACTTCTCAGTGACCAGTTTTAATCATTTGAATGATTTTGTTTTTTGTTTTTATTTTGGAAAATTGTAATCAAACCCTTAGCTTCATTTGAGGGTTGGATTTGGAAACGCAAGTCCCCAAGTCTTTTATGGGGCAATTTGTATAAACAATTTCATAGCTTTATGACTAAGTTCGTAATTAGTCTTCAGTTTTTAGATATTAAGAAATTTTTCATGTTATTATCTTAAACTTCTATCTGCTTTATTCTTGCCTTTATTTTTAAGGACTTATAGAATAATTCGCATTTTTGAGATTAAACTTCTATTAATCTCATGACTAACTAATTAAACATGAGTTTTATAAAAGATGGCCCTTTTATATTTCGACACTTAATGAAGAAGACGTCTCAACTTCATAATGGTGTTATCATACGATAAAAGAAATAGGAACACACATGTTTCTTTGAAATAACTTTGACAAATTTTGAACAATACTTTACATGTATTTGAATTACATCTATAACTTTCTCGTAACTGTTTTTCTTGTAACAAATTTTTTCAAAAGAAGAATAATAGACACGACTTTTTTTCTTATAACCCGTTTTAGTACATAGCCTTTACCCTAACTATAGTGAGGTTTTTCTTTGTCCCTAGCTCATGGCTTCATCTCGTGACCTTGTGACATTTACTCTACACTTGACTCTTTTAGGCTTGATTTTTCTTAATCTTCTTTGCCTTCTTTATACAGATATATGTGTATATTATGTAGTCCCCCAAGTGTTTGAGTGTTGAAGTATGAAGCCTCGAGCACTTGATAGATTCTCTCATTTGGTCCTTTTCCTGAAAAGGAAAAACATACGGGACTCGGAGATGCGATTTTAGATGAAGACTGCTTAACGCGTATGAATTTCTATCAGAATAATTGTAACCCTAGGCCAGGAATTTTAGGTTATTCCGTGTGCCTTACAGGTCGTGACTCATCATTTAGTACGGGTTAGCTTTTTGCCTATCATCTAAAATTGTTAGTAAATTTTAACAATTCAAAAATTAAATTTGAAATAGTGATACTTGATCGTGGGTATTTCTTAGAAATAGTATCTCTTCAAATGAACATCATTCCAATGTGAAGGTAGTATCTTGCCATCCATTGTCTCCAGCTCATATGCTTCCTTGCCTGCAATATCACGAACTCTATAACGTCCTTCCTATGTTGGACTTAATTTACCCGCATTAGCTGCCTTTGTGGATTGAAAAACCTTTTTAAGCACTAAGTCCCCCACTTTGAAGAATCTGAGGTGTGCTTTTCTGTTGTAATATCGTTCTATGACTTGCTTTTGTGCTGCCATTCTTATCAATGCAGCTTCTCTCCTCCCCTCGAGTAAATCTAGATTGACCCGCATCTCCTCGTCATTAGATTCTTGTGTCGCTTGTGTGAACCGCGTACTTGGTTCCCCTATCTCCACTGGAATTAAAGCCTCAGCTCCATAAACTAATGAAAATGGTGTTTCTCCTGTACTTGTTTTTGCAGTTGTGCGATATGCCCATAAAACTCCAGGTAACACTTCGGGTTAGTTACCTTTTAATTCCTCTAATCGTTTCTTTAAATTATTGATAATAACCTTATTTGTTGATTCTGCTTGCCCATTACCCTTCGGATGATAAGGTGTTGACGTAATCCTTTTAATTTGCCAACTTTGAAAGAATTCTGTGATTTGTGCTCCAATAAATTGAGGACCATTATCACACATGATCTCCTTTGGTACACCGAATCGGCATATGATATTCCGCCAAAGAAATCTTAATTCCCTTTTCTCGCACCTGTTTAAATGCTCATGCCTCCACCCATTTAGTAAAATAATCAGTGAGTACGAGCAAAATTTTACCTGTCCTTTTGCTTGTGGTAATGGACCCACGATATCCATTCCCTATTTCATAAATGGCCATGGGGCAATGACCGGATGTAATAATTCCCCAGATCTATGCATATTGTTACCGTACCTTTGACATTTATCATATTTGGCCACGAAACTTTCTGCTTCTTTTTCCATTTTAGACCAGTAATAACCTGCCCTAATTAAGGTTCTTACCAATGACCTTCCTCCTGCGTGATTCCCGCAATGTCCCTCATGTATTTCTTTCATTACATACTCCATTTGTGAAGGTCCGAGGCATCTTGCTAGGGGACCACCAAACATTTTACGATACAAATTGCCTTGTTTTAAGCAGTACCAAGCAGCCTTCTTTCGAAGCGCATGAGCTTTCTTCTTATCATCAGGGACGATACCATACTGCAAAAAAGCGACAATCTCGTTCCTCCAATCCCAAGTTAAATTATTAAAATTTACCTCATTCTTATCAGGATCGAGAACTGAATGAAACAAATGTATAACTGAGGCATTTGCATCGCTTGCCACATCAGCTGCAGATGCGAGATTAGCTAGGGCGTCTGCTTCAACATTTTCATCCCTTGGTATTTGTATAACTTTCCAGGTTTGAAATTGCTTTATCAATTCTCGTACCTTTTCTAAGTATTGTTGCATCCTTGCTTCCCTAGCTGCATAAGTCCCTAGCATTTGATTAACCACGAGTTGCGAATCACTCTTAATTATAATCTGATTTATGCCAAGCTCTCGTGCCAATTATAGACTTGCAATCATAGCTTCATACTCCGCTTCATTGTTAGTTATAGAGTGACATTTAATAGCTTGTCGAATGGTCTCACCCGTAGGTGGTACCAAGATAATCCTTGAACATGCACCTTTTACATTAGATGAGCCATCAGTGAATAAAGTCCAAGTTCCCGGGTTTACCCCATTGAATACTTGTAATTCTTTTTCTGCTTCTAATTGCATCTCTTGGCTAAAATCGGCCACGAAATCAGCTAACACTTATGACTTTATAGCAGTTCTAGGTTGGTATGTGATTTTTTATTCACTCAACTCTATTGCCCACTTAGCTAACCTACCTGATAGCTCATGCTTATGTAATATATTACGTAAAGGGTAAGCAGTTACTACGGCGATAGGATGACACTGAAAGTAAGGTCTTACCTTTCTAGATGCCATGATTAATGCAAGTGCAAGTTTTTCTACTTGAGGATACCGCGTCTCCGCATCTAACAAAGATTTACTAACATAGTAGATAGGGGATTGTTTACCTTGTTCTTCTCGGACCAAAACAACGCTTACCGCAACTTCTGAAACAACAAGGTAAATGAGTAGTCTTTCCCCAGCCTTTGGTTTTGCCAGCAAAGGTGGATTTGATAAGTACGTTTTCAAATTCCTGAGTGCCTGTTGACATTCCTCATTCCATTCGAAATGATCCTGCTTCTTAAGGGATGAGAAGAATTTGAAACACTTCTCTAATGATTCAGAAATGAATCTTCCCAAGGCTGCAATTCTCTATGTTAATCTTTGAACTTCTTTATTGTTTGAAATTATATCAGGGATTTCCTCAATGGCCTTAATCTGTGCAAGATTTACTTCAATACCTCGGTTAGAAACAAAAAACCCCAAAAACTTGCCTGATGCAACGCCAAACGCACTTTTTCGGGATTTAACTTCATATTAAATTTGCGCAAAATTGAAAATGTATCAGATAAGTGTGATATGTGATCTTTTGAATACTGAGTTTTAACAAGCATATCATCTATATATACCTCCATAGTCTTTCCTAAATGCTCTTGAAACATTTTGGTAACTAACCTCTGATACGTTGCACCTGCATTCTTCAAACCAAATGGCATTACCTTATAACAGTAAGTCCCCCTGTCTGTTATGAATGAAGTTTTTTCTTTATATCCCGGATCCATTTTAATCTGATTATATCCTGAATATGCATCTAAAAAACTTAATAGTTCGTGACCTGCGGTTGCATCATCAATTGATCTATGTTTGGTAGTGGAAAAGAATCTTTAGGGTATGCCTTATTAAGATCTATGTAATCTACACAAACCCGCCACTTACCGTTCTTTTTGGAACTACAACAGTGTTAGCTAACCAGTTAGGATATTTTACCTCACGAATAGAACCAATTTTTAGCAATTTTTGGACTTCTTCTTGAATCACCTGATTCTTGAAAGTTCCTTGCTTTATTTTCTTTTGCTTGACAAGAGGGTGCGATGGATCTTCATTTAGTTTATGGGTCATCACCTCCGGGGGTATTCCTGTCATGTCAGAATGAGACTAAGCAAAGAAATCCACGTTAGTTTTCAAAAATTCAATTAACTTACCTCTCATACGTTGGCTAAGATTGACTCCAACATAGACTTTTTTATCAGGCCATTGAGCAAATAACACGACAGGCTCTAATTCCTCTATTGTTGTTTTGATATTTTCATTCTCTTTTGGTTCTTGAATGGTATCAGGCCTTGAATCTACATCTGTTTGCCCTTGTTCAGTTGAGGTTTGTGTTGTGGTAACCTCAACTGTCTTCTGTGATTGCTATTTACATTCATTTCTCGTGCTTGTATCTGCAATAGAGTTGATAGCCCTGGCTGTATGTTGATCTCCCCGAATTTGACAGATTCCCCATGGCGATGGAAATTTAATAACTTGATGCAAGGTTGAAGGAACATCATCCATTTTGTGGATCCATGGACTCCCAAGAATCATGTTGTAAGACATCTCCATATCTACCACCTGGAACTTTGTATCTTTAACGACTCCTTCAGCGAATGTGGTGAGTGTTACCTCTCCTTTCGTGAGGACACTAAAATTATCAAATCCAGATAGAGTATGCGCCTTTGGTATCATTTTATCTTCAGCTTGCATCTCACGTAATACTCTCAGTAAAATAATGTTCACGGAACTACCTGGATCAATCAAAACTCATTTCACATTAGTATCATGTATAATTAAAGATATTACCAATGCGTCGTTATGAGGGGTTAATACGCCATCTGCATCTGCATCATTGAATGTAATGTTGTCTTCCTCTAAAACATGTCGCACCCATTTCCCTTGGATAATTGTTACTTTGGAAATTTTGTTAGCTGCTGTATATGATATACCCTTGATGTCTTTACCCCCACTTATAACGTTGACAGTTCTTTGGGGAGAAGGTGGTTTTGGAGGCTCCTGCCTGTTCTTCATGTAAGCTTGCTTGCCTTTCTCACTGAACAACTCAGTAAGGTACCGTTGTTTTAATAAATGATCAACTTCACTTTGCAAAACCTGTAATCTGCTGTTTTATGTCCGTGGTCATTATGAAACTCGCACCAATGGTCAGGGTTGCGCCTGTTTGGGTTCGATCTCTTTTCCTTTGGCCATCGTACCTTATCTCCCATACTTCTCAAAATAGCTACGAGATCGGAGGTGCTGACGTTGAAGTTGTAACCACCGAATCTTGCCTTCAAATTTCTATCATCATCTCGTGACTCATAGTTATTTCGCTCGTTCCTGAATTTTGATGAAGAACCTGATTCCCTGTTTCTTGATCTGTGATCGTACCTTTGATTATCTTGCTTTGATCATGAGTCTTTTCCCACAGGTCCCATGTAAGGCTCGTACCTGTTCTTACCAGATCTTTTTTCGGTCTCCGCACGTCTTGAACTTACCTTTTCTTCTTTTTGAAGTCATGGAATAGTATCTTCTTCTATCCTCAGCTTCGTGTTATACCTATTGTAAACGTCATTCCACGTTGTACCTGGAAATTCACAAAGGCTTTCTTTGAGTCGCCTCGTAACTTCTGAGCTTTTTTCATTCAAATTGCTTGTAAAAGCTATAGCTGCCCAATTATCTGGTACACGTGGTAATGTCATTCTTTCATGTTGGAATCTATCCATGAACTCTCTAAGCAGTTCTGAGTCCTCTTGCTTGATTTTGAAAATATCCTCCATTCTTTTCTCTACTTTTTGAGCTCCCGAGTGTGCTTTGATGAAAGAATCTGCAAGCTCAGCAAAAGAATTTATAGAATTTTCGGGTAAAAGAGAATACCATGTTAGCGCTCCTTTGGTGAGCGTTTCACCAATTTTTTTGACTAATACTGATTCAATCTCCTGCTTAGTCAAATCGTTGCCTTTTACACCCATCGTGAATGCAGTCACGTGATCTCGTGGGTCTGTCGTTCCATCAAATTTTGGAATATCAGGTATTCTAAACTTTTTTGGAATTGGAAGTGGAGCAGCACTAGGCTTCCAGGGTTGTTGTGAATATCTATCCATATCTACCCCTTTGATTATGGGCGGCACCCCAGGCATCTGCTCTATGCGCTCACTTTGCTCCTTGAGCTGTTTCTGCAAGGTTAGTACCAAGTTTTGTAAATTTGAATTAACAAAATTACCTGGTTCTCCATCCTGTGATTCACTGGGGGTTCCACCGCTGCCTGAATTAACAAGCCCAGAACGAGGTTTCTCCAGAGTGTTGTTATTTGGAGTAGGTGTGGGGGGTGCAACACGTAATTGACTAACCAAGGCCTAAACGGCTTTATTGACCTGTGCGGTAATAAGTTTTTGCAAAGCCTCATCCATAGCTTCAACATTTTCGAATTGAGCCTGTCCAATATGAGATCCCTCAGGAGTGCCTTCACGAGATCACCGAGGAGAGCCTTGTGGAGAAATAATCAGTGTGTTATTATCTTGAGGGTCTCTCTGAAGTTGTTGGTTTATCTGGTTTTCTTGGTTTCCTTGGATGTTGTCATTGTTGTTCGACATAGTTGATGCAACAAAGAAAATTAAGCGAAAAGAAAATAGATTATCAGATTCCCGGTAACAGAACCAATTTGTTTAACCAAAAAATGAAATTTTAGTCAAAGTTAGAATTTAGAAGAACACGGGTTACTGATAATCAAAAGAGTGTATAAAAGGAAGTAATTTAGGTAACAAGAGAGTAATCAAGAGAAAAACAAGTAAACCAAAGTTCGTATCAATAGTATTTCGTGTCCTTACAATTTATCAGATGTCTCTTTTTTATAGATATCTTGGAGATATATGTTTTGCCCAAATCATAATGAGGCTATTATGAGTAATTAAAGATATTTAATGCTACGTTACATAATTATTATATTTAATACAAATTCTCTAACGTATTCCACATTTAATGCCTATTAAATACCGTATCTGCACTCTTTTCTATTGTCATATTCATTCCTTTTGATTCTCAGACATAAATGACTTAGATAGGTACGGGTGCTGGGTTATTTGTATTCCTGCCCGTGCCTCTTCCTCTGCCATTTGCTCGTATCTGTTGCAACTCGTGCCTCTTGGCTAGTTGTAATTCTTTGACCATTTGACCAGTCTACATGTTTCAACACGTATTCGATACGTCACCTTTATATTTAAATACAATTTTTCCCAATATAGTTATTACTTGTAAAATAAGAGACTTCAAACACTTGCATTCAAATAAAATATGCAATAGTATTCCAATATCAGAGCAACCAATGACCACTTATTCACGCAAAACAAGCTATAACATGTTAAATTATAAAAATTCTTTACACGATCAGTATATATAAGTTAGTATTATAAAATGTACCTTTGACAACAACATATAGCTTCATTACTCATCCATAAAACACAATTTTTACAAGCACAATCAGACCATCTATATTTTCATTCACTTTTCTCCATTCTTTCTTCCTCTTACTACAATTTCTAAGAAATCCCATTTCCCTGAAAACATTTCTCCAGAGTCTCCGACAACTCATTCTCTCTATCAATATCAGTGGTAACACCTTTTTTCTTCTTTTTTTTACAGAACAGTTACATTCATGTGACCTTTTACCTTCCAAGAATTCATCTACCAATCTGAAGAACACGCAAAAGACAACGTCAAGGCAGTCAAGGAATAAGAAAACTACTGCGCTCATTGATGAAATGAGAGTTTCTGTGAAAATTTGTAGACATTTTTGTGAGAAAGAAGCAGAGATTTTGAGCATATTTGAAATAATAACATTTAGACAGATAGGGAGACTAAAAAATATTAGTATAAGGTAAGATAGCGTTTGGTTATTGACTATTCTCTCTTTTGTTATTCTGCTTTTCTAATGTATGGACCAAATTAGACCAACCAATGAATATTGTCCCGGCAATTTTAACAACTCTAAGAAGAACACGTTGTTTAAAATTATACCTTCAATTAATATTATCAGTCTGTATTAAGGTTTCGTACATCCCTTGCGAAAGACATTTAATAGTTTAAATCATAAAATTATTTGTTTATATTACTATTTAGATCATTTTTTGTCTTAAACGTAATTGTGTTTACACCAAATCAAGCAATTAGTCGTAGAAGCGTGTTTATGATGCTCTTCACTAGACTGGAAGCCCTAAAGTAAATGGTACTCCTTTTCTATAACTTATTTGCTTTTTGATTTTTTTTAAAATTACTTATTAATTAATAGTTCTCTCAAGATCGAGTTTCACTTCTTATACCACTAATATCCAAGTATTAAAAGCATATTAGTTATCAGTACTCAGTAGCATGAGTTTAATATGCATAAGCGAATTCGATAGTAAAAATCATGTTGTTTTGATTTTTGTTATAATTAAATGTGTATATGTTATAAATCCAATGTGTGTGGATGTTACATTCAATGTACGTAGATATTCTCTTCTTCGTAACTGTCTTTGGCAAATTCAATACCAAATGAATGAGTTCATTAATGCATGTAACTTGAGAAGAGATTTGTAACCTATAAATAGGATGTTATTCTCCTATGGAAGATACATAAGACACATACTTGAAATAAGAAGAATAGTCCTTCCTCTCTACATCTCTTATCTATTCTTGTCTCTTCTCTTTTGGTGTTTTAGTTTATACTTATAACATTTGTTTTATAGCATGTTATCAGCACGAGTCTCTAACTACAGGTGTTGAGCTCATTTTCTTTCCGACTCAGTCTCGCCGTATTTGAAGCTAGAGGATTCGGCATAAGAAATTCAATTTATAATATAATTATAAGCAGACAATGAGGCACGTTGCTGACCTCAAGTTATATTTACTTTGATTTTGCTAGCAGGATACAATGCTATCATTAGATGAATTAGGAAGACATATTACATGGTAAATTAATCTTTAATCATATATTTAGCTCTAAAAGCATGACTATAACGTAACATTAAAGAAGATGGGATAGCAAAGGGATAGAATCATTATACACGGCCATGATTATTCGGTCTTATTCACTTCTAGTTGAATTGCATGATAGTTTGATATATGCACGTAGCAAATTACATTCAACAACGGTTATGTGTTTCCAAGGTAGTGCTTGCATTTTTCTTTTATGAAAAATAATAATAACTGAAATGGGTTAATTTATCTCATAGGTTTTACACATAAGTTACACCTATTTTTATAGAACTGCAGAAAGCAGAGTCCTTCAATAACTTGGCTATTCTCTGATTCTAGAGACAGGTTAACTCCATAAATAAAAGTCACCAGAATGTACATCTTTAATTAAGAGCATTTAAGAATTTAGAAAACTGTTGTTCACATAGATATTTTGACAAATACATTGGTCTATGATAAAAGAATTTACACGTGACTAGAATTTTCATTAGTCTATGCAAATGCTAGCAATTAATTGCATCTTGACGATATTTCATTTATTAAGGGAGTATGATCATCATATTTATTTGGATCTTAATATTAGATATATATCTCCAATAAGTTCCAAAGGCATTGATCTGTGTCACATGTATTCGTTTCATTAGCAAATATTGGTTACATAATTATAATAAATATATGACATTTAGAGTGATAATTAATATTCTCAAAGATTCATTATGACTAAGCATTTATGCTTATAACTGCTAAATTAAGTGATAATACGTTCAAAGTATCCTTAGTTATGATTGGTTGTTATGATCAATAAAAGTGGTAATATTTTCAAATGCTAAATTTATTATTGATGAAGAGGTGTTAGAAAATTATTCTCTATGTTACATGCCTCATATTTGCTTCAGAAGTAGCAATATTTCGAAAAGGTATCCAGACACCGAATTTGAGTCCTGGTGCATCATGATGATAAGACATTGGGCTTGAGTCCCAATGCATTATGGCTTAACATACCTTTATGAGGGTAAGATATTGAGTTTGAGTCCCAATGCACTACATCAATGATATAATGATGATTGAGTCAAAATAATATACTTTTAGTGAAGCTCTTCCTCTAGATATGCTCCATTCCCTTAAGCGAATATGATAGTAATAGATCAACGTTTGAAAGAAGACTAAATAATTATCAGGGCTATATGAATATACGTGGTGTGGCAATAGACAAAATAATAATCGTCATCATGATTTTAATTATGAAATGAAGAACAATAAGGGTTCTCATATTAAAATTATCCTTCAAAAGGTGAAGGTAATATTTACTATGATGTGGTATGAAAGGGCATTTGGATACAGGAATATCGTACACCTGAACATTTTTGTCCAGCTTTAATCAATCCTCTATCTATCAAAATAAAGGAAAATAAATGTATACTTAACCTTACAAAATTTAGGAGGGCCATAAAACTAAATATGATAAATGATAAGGCAGCACAATAAGCTTATGTTGAGAAATCATGAGACATGTTCAGATGATTATGATACATTCCAGAAGTGAATGTGGCCGTATGAAATAAATTCATGAACATGGATACGCTCTTGATTGTCGAAATCTCACAACTCACCTCTAAAGAGATTTGAGAGAAATAAAATGGTAAATATCATTATGTGGCTGCATGATTATGTCATTGGTCGTATACATATCTTACGTCAAAATACTTTGCCAGGCCTTATAAAAAATTATTAGAAGGGCAAAAGTAAATCAAGAAACATGTCTTGCTTATAATGATTTTGACCATAATAATAATAATAATAATAATAATAATAATGACTTTCTCTTTGAAAGACATGTTTTGCCATATGGATAGTAACACATATAATATAAAAGATTATCTATTTTTCATGCGTCTTGTACTACACTAATATTAGTGTAGTCGAATCACATACCATAGTAAACAAATAGTTTGCTAATGATTTTATTATTTGGCATTACCAGTTGGGCCATCCCGGTTATAATATATTTTGCGCAAAATAATTGAAAATTCACATGATCATTCATTGAAGAACTAAAAGATTCTTCAAACTAAAGAATTCTCTTGTGCTGTATTTCTCAATGCAAACTGATTATTAGACCATCAACAATTAAATTTGGGATTGAATCCCCTGCATTTTTGGAACATACATAGGGTGATATATGTGGGTCCATACACCCTCCATGTGGACCATTTAGATATTATATAATTTTGATAGATGCATCAACAAGATGGTCATATGTGTGCTTGTTGTCAACCCGGAACTTAACATTCCCGAGGTTGTTGGCCGCATTAATACGATTAAAATCACGATTTCCAGATTATGTGATTAAGACACTTCGTCTTGCTAGTGAGTTTATATCACATGCCTTTAATAAAAAAGTGATCGCTTCAAACTCCACACTACTAAAAAGCAGAAAGAGAGGGTCACAATAGCTTTTACCCGATATGAGGGTCGGGATCGATTTCCACAGGGAGCTAGGAATGGAGCCGAGCATCTATCTAGACTAGAGTTGTGTAATTGTTCCAAGTGTCACTTCCAAACATCTTTTGAATTTTTCTTTAACAAACTAATATTATCAATTACTAATTAGAACTAAATTATGCTAATAAGAAAATTGCTAGAGTTGAATCTAATGGGTAGAAAGGCACTAGGGTAGTGACTTTCACCTAGGTGGCTAATTGACGTGTAAATGCTTCTAAAGTTCGATTGACATGATTGGGGAAATATGCTATAATCGTTGCACAATTTTACCCACTCTCACACCTCTTGGTAGAGAGAGTGATTTTGCCCAATTGACTCTCTCGAGACCAAATGGGTAGGCAAATTAGCTCAAGCAACTAGGGTTCAAGTTGGGTAATTACTCTCTCAAGGTTTAACCCTTTAATTGGGACTATTAATTCTCTTAAGTCCATCCCAATTCCTTATTGAGTCAATTTGGAGACTTAGACTCTCTTTCTCAAGAAGAGCCAAGTCAACTTAGCACAAACCAGTGTTTGCAACTACCAATTCATAGATTAAACCATAAAAGTTTCCCAAATAACAAACACCCATAGTCAATCTAACAATAGATGGCAACACCTATCAATTACCCACACTAGGGTTGAGCCACAACCCTAGCTAATGGTTTTAGCTACTCATGCTTGAAGGAGAAAATAGAGAAATAGATGAAGAACAAGACATATTAATTTAAAAGCTAATGTAAATACAGAGAATCTATTGTAAAATCTAAGTTAAGATGACAAAAATGGCTACATAATAGCTTCTCACGAGCACAGCTATGTTCTGGAAATAACTGATGACCTAAAAATGACAAAATGTTCTATTTATACTAGGCTGGAAAAATTGGACAAAAATACCCCTGCGGGGTCAGCGTGGGCCGCATAAAATGGACCGCGGCCACGCTAGGCTCTTGAACTTCAATTTTGGGCTCTCTGAACTTGGGCTCCGCGGACCGCGTAGAATGGACCGCGGCCGCAGAGATCTCTAATGCGGTCCGCACAAGTTTGATTGCAGACCGCACAGCTTGAACCATGACAAATTTCACATCCCTGAATCTCTCTTCCGCGGACCGCACATAATGATAGCGCGGTCGAGGAGCCTTCACCACGGACCGCGAAATGTGTACTACGGCTGCGTTACCTGAAGCCCATTTTTGCCAACTCTCTGAACCACCTAGTGTGGACCGCACAAAGTCTAATGCGGCCGCACTAGGCCTTTTTTGCTCTCAGATTGCCTTGTCTTTGATACTTGAGCAGGTTTCACTCCTTTTTAGCCGATCTTTGATATTTCGTCACTTTGTCGATCAAACCTGCAATCAAGCACAACTTATGAGCCTTTTGGGACTATTTTGTAATAATTTATAATAAAAGCATAAGCAAGAAGGAGCATGAAACACGTTAAAATCCCTAATTATCAACTCCCCCAAACTTAAGCCTTTGCTTGTCCTCAAGCAAACAAAATAAGACCCACTCCTTAAGGAAAAATCCAAGTATTTCCAGCTATCCTAAAGTAACCTCAACAAGCATCAATTGGATCTAACAATTTCCCTCAATACGAATGAATCATTAACAACATTTAAACTTTGAAAAACCATGGATCAAGTGTGACACAAGAGCATCAAGAGTTGACTCATTACATTAAAGAACTCTCTCAATTACTTTGTTCATTGTGGAACCCAAACTCATACATCCTTAACTCTCCCTAAGCAAACCTCACCTTTTTAGAGTATTAGCACACAAACTGAGGTTATTGAGAATTCACTCGTCTCTCTCAAGGAAATGTCACAAGTTCGGCTCTAAGTACCATATGCTTGCCCCTCATGTAAGTATCTACTAATGCAAGCGTCATTCAACTCATGATCATATAGGGCTTTTGTGGAGTCAATATAAAGGCTTTTGGTTCAGGGTAGGGAATGTTTTGGTCTAAATGGGTTCCATCTTCCCTTAAGCACTTCTTTTATTCATTTGGCACAATTATCTTGACTCTTTGAGTGTCTCACTTCTTTCTAAGGGGTTAGAGAGACACATTGTCGCTCTTTCTCATGCAATTCAAAACGTTTCTCCTTTTTCAACTTTTTTCACACCTTTCTCTTTTGCTTTTCTTGAATCCTTTTTTATTCTTTTTCACATTGGGCTTTCATTTTGTCGTTTTCTTTTCTTTTCTTTTTTCATTGCCTTCCTTTTCTTCACTTTTGTACCTTTTACCACTTTTTTTCCCTTTCTCGTCTCTCCCCCCAAACTTAGACTTTTGCCATTGCTCAAGAAAAGATCAGGTGCCAAGAGAGGGTATATTTTCGAACGGGTATAGGCTTATAGCATTGGTTCTTGGAAGAAAAAGGTTTAAGGCTCAAAAGGGTTAACTAGGGATTATATCATTGATAGGCTATGGAATTGTTCAACTATCATTTGGATCAAGGAGAGCCTATAATCACTCTCAAGTCAAATTTTACTTAAGATTTTGCCTCAACAGACATTCAGGGCAAGTTCTAGACCATTGGCTCGGAACTTGGACTCACAATTCGATTTCTCACCACACAAGTTCAAGGATTGCTAAATACATAGAGTCAGGGGCCCACAACAACCTTAGACACGATTTGAGCACACAATGGTCCCGAAAGGCCACATGATGATTGTTTGGTCAATACAAGAGTCTCAAGGTCACGACTTTCACCATCCTAAACATAACATTTTTGTCTTTGACCATGGGATCAAAGGCAAATGTGCTAGGCCCAAGTGAAGCTTTGCTTGAGGTACCCTTAACTACAAACTACCAAAAACAAAAACAAAAAACGGACTCAAACCTTTAAGAAGGTTGTTACGCCATCTATCATCGGGAAGAGCCACCCGGTTCACACAATACTCCACCATTGGAAAGAACCGTGGCATTAAGAAAACCAAAGGCTTATTAAAAGCGCCAAAAATGAAATAAAAAGCTACGAGCCTATATAAGAAGCTAAAAACGAATTTTTTTTTACGAAAATAGAAAATAGAATGAATATGTACAATAGAGGATTTGAATATACAATGGGGGATGAATATATACAATAATGTAAACTTTATATACAGACCAAAGGAAAGATAAAAGTGCGATAAAAGTAACTAAATGTAAAGTTATATACAGACCAATAGAAAATCAAAAGGGCATAAACTAAATCAGTATACATATACAATCATCCAAGGATAAAATGTAGGGCGCACCCCCTCAAATAAAAGCTGGCAAATTCTCCAACGCCAACTAAACAAATAAGCACCAAAAAGTATAAGGAAAGGATATGAGGACTCCCTAAGCCGTGTCCGTCTGCATAGGATCATCAGTGGTCCCCGGGTCCTCTGTATGCACGGGAACCTCAGACTGGTTCCTAATATTCTGCTGCTGGGCCTGGGGCCTAGACCTGGACAGGCTGTATATCATGTACATCCTGTGGCTGACTAGAGGAGGCCTCTGGTGGGTCCGTCAACTGGATGATGGCCTCATCTGCACTAGGGAGCTTCGTCTTCTTCTTTGGAGGCCTCTGTGTCTGCTCCTGCTATGGCTCTGTTGCTGGTACTGCTGCTGGAGATGGATCCTCAAATAGCAAGTCTAAAAGCAGCTGGTTTGCCTTCAGTTTGTCCACATCCGCTCTAAGCTCCTTCATAGACTCCTTGGAAGCACGTGTTTTTCGCAACTTCTTGTGCTCCAGGGCAAGCTCCTTCAGCGCCTTGCCGTGTGAATCTACTTCCTTAGCCAAGGCAGCCTAAGAATCAAGGAACTTCTGCTGGTTGGCAAGAATCTGCTTAAGTGAATCCTCGATAGACTGGGGCACCTTCTCTGACTGTGGTGCCGACTGAGCCGCAATGGTGGAGGTCAATGTAGACAACTTGGACGAAGCAGTCGCCATTCAGTTGTTCAAGCTATGAAGTGTCTGGATCAGCTGGTGGGCAGTGATAGGATGGGCCCGGGAATATGGAATCCCCGGGCCAGCTAAAGTAGAGGGACCAACAGTAGTGGAAGGTCCGGGAGGCATGTCAGCAACTGTGGAAGCAGGCTCAGTGGAGATAGGCTTAGTGGAGGGCTCTACCGCAACCGGCTCTTCAGACTGGCCAGTTGGGGCAGAAGCAGGCGGCTTGTAATTCTTATCCTTGGGGTTGTCTGACCCCTTCAAACTATACCACGAAAACAGGCCACAGGTTTGACCTTGATGCCAAAAGGTCTCTTCTCCACCTTCAGGTCCCGGAAATACATAGTGAGTGTGTTGGGAAAAGGGTAGTTCCGGTCATGCTCAACCCCCACTGAAGAAATGACATGGGACATCACATTCCCCACGTTGATAGGGTATCCCACCATAATCGATGCAACTAGAACAGCCCGGGCAAGTGGAAGAGTCTAATCATGTGTAGTGGGATCAAGCCGGCTGCATACAAAAGTCAACCATCCCCTAGCCTCAAAGTTAAGGGTCCTCCGAAGGATTTTGGCCCCTGCTGTCAACCACTCTGGAACAGTACCCGGGATTGTCAGGTATGAAGCTAACCACGGACGAACCTCCTCGCCCATTGCCAACTTTTCATTGTAAAGGGACTCATCTTCTTCATTGAAGCCTAGGTATTCATTCAACGCCTTCCCGGTAAACACCACATTTTTGTTTCGCACCTTGTTCACTTTGGTGACCTTCAAGATGTGGGCCACATTGCTATAAAACTCTTTGACCATATGCTCATTCGCCTTCACACAATCAATTATAAAGTGCTCCCAACCCACTCGAGCTCGAAACTGTCTATGCACATTGGGGTGTAGGGGTAGAAGGTCTCTGTCAATGAAGCTCCTCTCAAGAATCAACTTTCGTGACGGCCACCATTCCCTAAACTTGTGGAATGCCACCTGGATGACGAATCTATCTTCCCAAACAGCGGGATTTCTAGTCCAGTCAACACCGTAACCTGAGGCACACCACCCCAGGTACCTCTTCATCTCCTTCATCCTCTCCGTCTGCACTCTCCCCGGATAATGAAGCTGTGGGGGGGGGGGAGTGGAGTAATCACCGATTCTGGCTGCTGAGCCCTCAGACAACTCAGAATGTATACGCTTTGGACCTTGGGCAGGGGGTGAAGGAGGAGGAGAATCATCAGTCAACCCAAATTTGGAGACGAAGTGAGATGGCACTAAGTCGGAGGAGATGTCTTGAGAAGACATGTACTCACTACCCGATTGGTCACATGCTCTATCAGCAGCCTTGATTGCTTTCCTTGTGTTCTTTATGTTCTGTCTAGTTTGGGGAGTGAGTTTTACCAATTTTCCTTTGCCTCCCCGGGAGGACTCACCTCGGCTGGGTTGTTTTGCGCCTCTACCTCTTTGTTTGACCATTGTTTGCAAGCACAAACATCTAGCTTTGTTAGTATCAGCACAGACAGTGAAACAAATGTGGAAAATGAATTGCAGAACAGAATCCACAAGTTGCAGAAATAGTGCAGCACGGGTCGCACAAAAAGGAGTGTGGCCGCACTGGGGGCACCTCGGACCGCATAAAAGCAACCGCGGTCTGCACTGAGGCAAGGACTATAAAACCACTTCTCTGAATCTAACCACCGCGACCCGTACAAAGTAGCACCACGACTGCGGTAGGCCAGCGCGGACCACACAAAATGCAATGCGGCTGCACTGGGAAAGAGGTCAATTTCCTAAAAAAATCCTCACCGCGGTCCGCACAAAGTGTTACTGCAGACCGCATCACAACACCGCAGACCGCACAAGGATGACCGCGGTCCACGGAGGGTGCTAAGTCAAGGCACTGAGTTAGGGTTCTCAAATCTTGCAATTAGTTCAAGTTTTTTTGCCTAATTAACATCCCTACTAAATTACCAATTTCATTTCACTCACAAAACACATAAAGATTAACTGTTAAACCAAACTAACCTAGAAATTTAAGAATTACGGGAAGAAGAAGAAGCTACAGGCTAATGGACATGAAAATAAAATGAAATTATAAAATTAAACAAAGAAAAATGAGTGAAATGTTACCAGATATGGAGATGGAATGCAAGGAATCAATCTAAGCAAGGATTTATGTGAAAAGAGAGGGTGAATAGTAGATTTAAGGTCTCTGAGAGTCAGTTTTTTGAAAAGGGTAACCGGTGACCCCTGTGGTCTATTTATAGAAAAATATGTGGGACCTAGTCTTACCTACCAGCGTGGCCACACAAAATGGAATGCGGACCGCGCAGGGTTTGTTCAGAAGAAGTTTGAGAAGGCAACCTCCGCGGTCCGCATAAAATAGACCGCGGCCGCGGAGGTCCACCGCGGTCTGCACAAAATGTCATGCGGCCGTGGTGGCAAACTTCAGAGAGTATTTCATTTAGCCTTCACCAGTGCAGACCGCACAAAGTGCAATGTGGCCGCACTGGCAACTTCAGAGATTGTTCAATTTTTCCAAAATATTTTGCACTGTATCAACACAATCCCTACAACATCTCACAACCAATTAGCTCAAAAATCAATCCTACACTACAAAGAAAATCAAAGAAAACAAGAAGAAAAAGACATGGGTTGCCTCCCAAGAAGCGCCTGATTTAACGTCGCGGCACGACACATGTTACCATCACATCACTTTAGATAAAGAAGTTCCACCACTTGGCTGTCATCAAATTTTCCAAGATAATGCTTGACCCGGTGCCAATTAACTCGGAAAACTTCACCATTTTTGTTCCTTAGATCAAGAGCACCAAATGGGGTCACGAATACAACTTTAAATGGCCCACTCCACTTTGACTTGAGCTTACCCGGAAATAGACGTAACCGGGAATTGAACAAGAGAACCATATCTCCAACCTTGAACTCCTTACCCCGAGCATATTTGTCGTGAAGGTACTTCATTTTGTCCATATACAAGGATGAACTTGAGTAGGCATGGAATCTAAACTCATCGAGCTCATTGAGTTGTTCAACACGAAGATTTGCCGCAACATCCCATTCCAAATTCAACTTCCTCAACGCCCACATGGCCTTGTACTCTAACTCAACCGGAAGATGACAAGCTTTTTCAAACACCAACCGATACGGAGACATACCAATCGAAGTGTTGTAAGCCATCCCATAAACCCATAGAGCATCATCCAACTTTTTCGACCAATCGGTCCTATTGGCATTGACAGTCTTTGACAAGATGCTCTTAATTTCCCTGTTAGAGACTTCCACTTAACCACTAGCTTGAGGATGATAAGGGGTAGAAACCTTATGATTGACACCATACTTGGAAAGCAATGTGTCGAAAGCTTTATTGCAAAAGTGAGACCCATCACTAATAATCGCACGAGGAGTGCCAAACCTTGTGAAGATGCTCTTTTTAAGAAATGCGACAACATTTCGGGCTTCATTGTTAGGCAAAGACATGGCTTCAACCCATTTTGAGACATAGTCAACCGCCACGAGAATGTAAGTATTCCCACAAGAACTAACAAATGGACCTATGAAATCGATGCCCCAAATATCAAAGATATCCACTTCAAGAATGGTATTGAGAGGCATCTCATCCCTTTTTGAAATTCCGCCCGCTGTTTGTCACTCATCACACCTCTTTACCAAATCGCCCACATCTTTGAACAAGGTGGGCCAATAGAATCCACAACTAAGAACTTTTGAGGCGGTCCTCACCCCACCATGATGGCCACCATAGGGTGAAGAATGACAAGCCTCTAAGATACTCAATTGTTCTTCCTCCGGGACACATCTATGAATCACACCATCCGTGCAAATCTTGAACAAGTATGGCTCATCCTAATAGAAATCCAAACTATCCCGCTTGAGCTTCTTCCTTTGGTTAGAAGAGAGCTCATACAGGATTATTCCGGTCACAAGGTAATTGGCAACATCGGCAAACCATGGCATATCCTTCATTGACACCGCAAGGAATTGTTCGTCGGGAAATGAATCATTGATCTTAAGGCCATCACAAGGCCTCACCTCCTCCTCCAAACGGGACAAGTGGTCCGCCACTTGATTCTCACTACCTTTCCGGTCCACAATTTCTAGATCAAACTCTTGGAGTAGTAGCACCCATCTCATCAATCTTGCCTTGGAGTCTTTCTTTGTCATCAAGTACCTAAGGGCGACATGATCGGTGTGCACTATAACTTTTGCCCCCATAAGATAAGGCCGAAACTTTTCCATAGAAAACGCAATAGCTAACAACTCTTTTTTGGTGACTGTATAGTTCCTTTGAGCCTCATTCATGGTCTTGCTTGCGTAGTACACCAGATGAAACATCTTGTTGATCTTTTGGCCCAAAACAGCCCCAACCGCAAAGTCACTAGCATCACACATGAGCTCGAAAGGCAAGCTCCAATTTGGTGCGGTAATGATAGGGGTAGTGGTCAACTTGACCTTGAGAGGCTCAAATGCTTGCATACACCCGTCATCGAACACAAACTTTGCATCCTTTTCTAGAAACTTGCAAAAGGGGTTTACCACTTTTGAATTTTTTTTATAAACCTCTGGTAAAAACCCGCATGCCCAAGAAAACTCCTCACCCCTTTTGACAGAAATGGGGGGGGGGGAGCCTTGAAATCACCTCTATCTTGGCTTTGTCAACTTCAATCCCTCGCTTTGAAATTTTGTGACCCAACACTATACCCTCTTCTACCATGAAATGACACTTTTCCCAATTGAGTACAAGGTTGGTGTCTTCACACCGGGCCAACACTCTATCCAAATTTCCCAAACACTCATCAAAGGAATCCCCAACCACACTGAAATCATCCATGAAAACCTCCAAGATATCCTCCACCATGTCGGTAAAAATAGCCATCATGCATCGTTGGAAGGTCGCCGGAGCATTACACAATCCGAACGACATTCGAGAGAAAGCGAATGTGCCATATGGACAGGTAAAAGTTGTCTTCTATTGATCCTCTAGGGCAATTAAAATTTGATTTTACCCCGAGTAACCATCCAAAAAGCAATAAAAAGCACGCCTCGCAAGACGATCTAGCATTTGGTCAAGGAATGGCAATGGAAAATGATCCTTTCGAGTCACCTTGTTTAGCTTCCGGTAATCCATACACACTCTCCACCCGGTGACCGTCCAAGTAGGAATAAGTTCATTGTTGTCATTGGTCACCACAGTCATGCCGCCCTTCTTCGGTACATATTGTACCGGAGAAGTCTATGAGCTATCAGAAATGGGGTACACAACCCCGGCATCCAACCATTTAATAACCTCTTTCTTCACCACTTCTTGCATAGCCTCGTTCAATCTTCTTTGATGCTCCAAGGAAGGCTTTGCATCATCCTCCAAGATAATTTTATGCATACAGAATATAGGGCTTATTCCCCGAATGTCGGCTAGAGTCCATCTAATTGCCCTTTTCCGCTTTTGAAGAACCGCCAAGGTAGCTTCAACCTGCATGTTAGTAAGGCCAGAAGAAAGAATAACTGATAAGTAGAATTTAAGCCTAAGAATTCATACTTGAGATTTAGAGGAAGTGGTTTCAACTCCAATACCGGTGGCTCCTCAATTGATGGCTTTGTTGGTGTAGTTTTCCGATTTTCAAGATCCAAAGATAATTTCTTCGGCTCATAAGAATAAGAGCCCATCCCATGTAGGGTATTCACGCACTCCACTCTACTAGCATCATCATTGACATCCATGTTCAAGAGCACTGCTTCAAGAGGATCTTCCACGTTGATCATAGCACTGGTATCATCCACAATCACAGCTGTGACAAGGTCTACAAATGAGCACACCTTGGTGCTATTGGGTTGCTTCATTGATTTGCAAACGCAGAAAATGACCTTTTCATCTCCCACTCGGAAAGTGAGCTCACCCGCTTCAACATCAACCAATGCCTTCCCCGTTGCAAGGAAAGGTCTGCCCAAGATAATAGAAACCTCATAGTCCACCTCACAATCCAAAATCACAAAGTCAGCCAGCAATATGAATTTGTCCACCCAAACAAGCACAACATCAATAATGCCCAAAGGTCGCTTCATCGATCGATCCCCTATTTGAAGTCTCATTGAAGTTGTCCTAGGTTGCCCAATACCCAAAGTTTTGAAAACCGAGTAGGGCATCAAATTGATACTAGCTCCCAAGTCACAAAGAGCTTTGGCAAAATCCGCACTCCCAATAGTGCAAGGATTAGTGAAAGCACCGGGATCTTCAAGCTTCGGGGCCATTGAATGTACTATAGCACTAACTTGGTGAGTCATCTTTATAGTTTCACAATCCATAGAACACTTCTTTGCAACCAAGTTTTTCATGAATTTTGCATAACCCGACATTTGTTCAAGTGCCTCCACCAGAGGCACATTAATATATAAGCTCTTCATCATGTCAATGAACTTTTTAAACTGATTATCATTCTTCTACTTCGCGAGCCTTTGAGGATAAGGTGGAGGTGGCCTTGGCAAATGAGCCTTGGCTTTTGGCACAACCGGCTCCGGCATGTCAATTATGTGTTCCCTAGACGGGTTCACATCATTTTGGGTTTCCACCTCGACTTCTTGAATATCAATCCTCACTTCATTGTTCACATTTTCATCAACCACATCTTCAACTACCAAAGGGACTTCGTCATCTTACAACTCAACATCATCATCCACGACTTGTTTTTGCTTAGAGGCATTAATAGCACCGCCTCTCCCACTTCTTGTTGTGACCGCTGTAACATGATTGTTCCCACCCTTTGGGTTCACTACCGTATCATTTTCTAGAGAACCATTCGGGTGAGTATTCAATGACTGAGAGATTTGGCCTAATTGCACCTCCAAGTTTCGGATAGAGGTGTTGTGAGAAGCTAATTGTGCATCAGAATCCGCATTCCTCTTCATCATCTACTAGAACATCATTTTAATTCTACCCATATCATTACCAGAAGAATTAGGACCTTGAGAAGGGAAAGTGGGTGGGTTGTTCGATTGTTGGTACAATGGGGGACTTTGAAAGCCTTGCCCCCGGTTGCCTTGGTTTCCATTGTTGTTCCACCCGCCTTGATTGTTGTTGTTGCCCCAGTTGTTGTTATTTCCATTCCAATTGCCTTAGTTGTTGTTTTGATTACCCCAATTGTTGTTTTGGTTGTTGTTGTTCCAATTGCCACCACTTTGTTGCTGATTGCCCCAATTTCCTTGGGGTCGCCATTGTTGGTTTGAAGAGTTGGATCTATTGCCTTGATAGTTGTTGACATATTGTACCTCTTCACTTTGGCCATCATAACCATCATTTTGACACCCATCATATTCATCAACAAATTGCTCAGAATTTCCTTGATTTTGTTGCCTTCTTTGCCTTCTCTTGTTGACAAGCATACTAACACCCTCCATGGCATTCACTTGGCGAGGATTTTGAACTTGTTGCAATTGTGCCTTAGCCAATTGATTTATCGTGGTGGTAAGCTCAGCTATTCCTTGTCCGTGATCATGTAATTCCTTGCGCAAATGGATAACCGTAGGGTCACCTTGAGGCATATTTGCTCTACTCTGCCATGCTGTAGAAGTGTCCGCCATTTCATCAAGTACATCACATGCCTCCTCAAAAGAAAGCTTCATAAAATTGCCCCCGGCCAATTGGTTAACAATGCATTGATTTGTTGTATTTATGTCCCGGTAGAAGGTTTGTTGGATCATGGCCTCGGTCATATCATTATTTGGGCACTCCTTCACCATCGTTCTATACCGCTCCCAAATCTCATGCAAAGGTTCCGTTGGCTCTTGCTTGAAGGCTAATATTTCATCTCGAAGTGCCACCATATGACTAGGAGAGAAGAATTTGGCAATAAACTTATCCGCCAACTCATCCCAAGTTATGATGGAATGGTTGGGGAGTC
Source organism: Nicotiana tabacum (assembly GCF_000715075.1). Lineage (NCBI taxonomy): Eukaryota > Viridiplantae > Streptophyta > Magnoliopsida > Solanales > Solanaceae > Nicotiana > Nicotiana tabacum. The sequence continues at coordinate 111,394,435 of NC_134084.1, forward strand.
TCTCGAGCCAATCCAATGCCTTTCCCCGAAGTGAGAATGGGAAAAGTCTCAATCTCAACGCATCCTCGGATACATTCGTCTGTTTGCTCCCCCAACATGTATCTACGAACCCCTTGAGATGTTTATAGGCATTTTGATTTGCAGCGCCCGTGAAGTACCCACACTGCTCAAGTAAGGTCAACATCACATTGGTTATCTGAAAGTTGCCCGCCCGGATTCGGGTTGGGACAATAGCACTTGCGTAGCCCTGGTTCGGTAATACTCTGGGAGCCACTCTTGGAGGAACCGGGGGAGGGTCTGGAATATTGTCATTTGGATTAGCATTGGCATTCCGGCCTCTCCGTTGAGCTTGAAGTGCATGAGGCACCTCATCTTGCTCAAGATCATCTACCTCCTCCCCCACTATCACGTTTCCAAGAGGATCAATAGCGTTGTATAAAGCCATGTTAGTACCTCAGTAATGACGAAAACAAGTAAGTAACAAAGAAGGAAAGAAGAAAAATACACAAAATCGACTAAATAGATAGCCAAAACCATTAGCTCCCCGGCAACGGCGCCAAAAAGTGATCGCTGCCAACTCCACACTACTAAAAAGTAGGAAGAGAGGGTCGCAATAGCTTTTACCCGATATGAGGGTCGGGATCGATTTTCACAGGGATCTAGGAATGGAGTCGAGTATCTATCTAGACTAGAGTTGTGTAATTGTTCCAAATGTCACTTCCAAACATCTTTTGAATTTTCTTTAACAAACTAATATTATCAATTACTAATTAGAACTAAATTATGCTAATAAGAAAATTGCTAGAGTTGAATCTAATGGGTAGAAAGGCACTAGGGTAGTGACTTTCACCTAGGTGGCTAATTAACGGGTAAATTCTTCTATCTAAGGTTCGATTGACATGATTGGGGAAATATGCTATAACCGTTGCACAATTTTACCCACTCTCACACCTCTCGGTAGAGAGAGTGATTTTGCCCAATTGACTCTTTCGAGACCAAATGGGTAGGCAAATTAGCTCAAGCAACTAGGGTTCAAGTTGGGTAATTACTCTCTCGAGGTTTAACCCTTTAATTGAGACTATCAATTCTCTTGAGTCCATCCCAATTCCTTGTTGGGTAAATTTTGGAGACTTAGGCTCTCTTTCTCAAGAAGAGCCAAGTCAACTTAGCACAAACCAGTGTTTGCAACCACCAATTCATAGATTAAACCATAAAATTAACCCAAATAACAAACACCCATAGTCAATCTAACAATAGATGGCAACACCCATCAATTACCCACACTAGGGTTGAGCCACAACCCTAGCTAATGGGTTTAGCTACTCATGCTTGAAGGAGAAAATAGAGAAATAGATGAAGAACAAAACATATTAATTTAAAAGTTAATGTAAATACAAAGAATCTATCGTAAAATCTAAGTTAAGATGCCAAAAATGGCTACACAATAGCTTCTCACGAGCGCAGCTACGTTCTGGAAATAAATGATGACCTAAAAGTGGCAAAATGTTCTATTTATACCAGGCTGAAAAAACTGGACAAAAATACCCATGCGGGGTCAGCGCGGGCCGCATAAAATGAACCGCGGCCATGCTAGGCTCTTGGACTTCATTTTTGAGCTCTCTAAACTTGGGCTCCGCGGACCGCGTAGAATGGACCGCGGCCGCGGAGATCTCTAATGTGGTTCACACAAGTATGACTGCGGACCACGCAGCTTGAACCCTGGCAAATTTCGCCTCTCTAAATCTCTCTTTCGCGGACCGCACATAATGATAGCGCAGCCGCGGAGCCTTCACCGCGGACCGCGAAATGTGTACTACGGCTGCGTTACCTGAAGCCCATTTTTGCAAACTCTCTGAACCACCTAGTGCGGACCGCACAAAGTCTAATGCGGCCGCACTAGGCCTTTTTTGCTCTCAGATTGCCTTGTCTTTGATACTTGAGCAGGTTTCACTCCTTTTTAGCCGATCTTTGATATTTCGTCACTTTGTTGATCAAACCTACAATCAAGCACAACTTATGAGCCTTTTGGGACTATTTTATAATAATTTATAATAAAAGCATAAGCAAAAAGGAGCATGAAACACGTTAAAATCTCTAATTATCAACTCCCCCAAACTTAAGCCTTTGCTTGTACTCAAGCAAACAAAATAAAACCCACTACTTAAGGGAAAATCCAAGTATTTCCAGCTATCCTAAAGTAACCTCAACAAGCATCAATTGGGTCTAACAATTTCCCTCAATACGAATGAATCATTAACAACATTTAAACTTTGAAAAACCATGGATCAAGTGTGACACAAGAGCATCAAGAGTTGACTCATTACATCAAAGAACTCTCTCAATTACTTTGGTCATTGTGAAACCCAAACTCACACATCCTCAACTCTCCCTAAGCAAACCTCACCTTTTTAGAGTATTAGTACACAAATCGAGGTTATTGGGAATTCACTCGTCTCTCTCAAGGAAAGGTTACAAGTCCGGCTCTAAGTACCATATGCTTACCCCTCATGTAAGTATCTACTAATGCAAGCGTCATTCAACTCATGATCATATAGGGCTTTTGTGGAGTCAATATGAAGGCTTTTGGTTCAGGGTAGGGAATGTTTTGGTCTAAATGAGTTCCATCTTCCCTTAAGCACTTCTTTTATTCATTTGGCACAATTCTCTTGACTCTTTGAGTGTCTCACTTCTTTCTAAGGGGTTAGAGAGACACATTGTCTCTCTTTCTCATGCAATTCAAAACGTTTCTCCTTTTTCAACTTTTTCCACACCTTTCTCTTTTTCTTTTCTTGAATCCCTTTTTATTCTTTTTCACATTGGGCTTTCATTTTGTTTTTTTCTTTTCTTTTCTTTTTTCATTGCCTTCCTTTTCTTCACTTTTGCACCTTTTACCACTTTGTTCCCTTTCTCGTCTCTCCCCCCAAACTTAGACTTTTGCCATTGCTCAAGGAAAGATCGGGTGCCAAGAGAGGGTATATTTTCGAACGGGTATAGGCTTATAGCATTGGTTCTTGGAAGAAAAAGGTTCAAGGCTCAAAAGGGTTAAATAGAGATTATATCATTCGTAGGCTATGGAATTGTTCAACTATCATTTGGATCAAGGAGAGCGTATAATCAATCTCAAGTCAAATTTCACTTAAGATTTTGTCTCAACAGACATTCAGGGCAAGTTCTAGACCATTGGCTCGGAACTTGGACTCAAAATTCGATTTCTCACCACACAAGCTCAAGGATTGCTAAAGACATAGAGTTGGGGGCCCACAACAACCTTAGACACGATTTGAGCACACAATGGTCCCGAAAGACCACATGATGATTGTTTGGTCAACACAAGAGTCTCAAGGTCACGACTTTCACCATCCTAAACACAACATTTTTGTCTTTGACCATGGGATCAAAGGCAAATGTGCTAGGCCCAAGTGAAGCTTTGCTTGAGGTACCCTTAACTACAAACTACCAAAAACATAAACAAAAAACGGACCCAAACCCTTAAGAAGGTTGTTACGCCATCCATCATCGGGAAGAGCCACCCGGTTCACACAATACTCCACCTTTGGAAAGACCCGTGGCATTAAGAAAACCAAAGGCTTATTGAAAGCGCCAAAAACGAAACAAAAAGCTACGAGCCTATATAAGAAGCTAAAAACGATTTTTTTTTACGAAAATAGAAAATAGAATGAATATGTACAATAGAGGATTTGAATATACAACGGGGGATGAATATATACAATAATGTAAACTTTATATACAGACCAAAGGAAAGATAAAAGTGCGATAAAAGTAACTAAATGTAAAGTTATATACAGACCAATAGAAAATCAAAAGGGCATAAACTAAATCAGTATATATATACAATCATCCAAGGATAAAATGTAGGGCGCACCCCCTCAAATAAAAGCTGGCATTGTCTCCAATGCCAACTAAACAAATAATCACCAAAAAGTATAAGGAAAGGACATGAGGACTCCCTAAGCCGTGTCCGTCTGCATAGGATCATCAGTGGTCCTCGGGTCCTCTATATGTACGGAAACCTCAGACTGGTTCCCGATATTCTGCTGTTAGGACAGGGGCCTGGACCTGGACAGGCTGTATATCATGTACATCCTGTGACTGACTGGAGGAGGCCTCCGGTGGGTCTGCCAACTGGATGATGGACTCATCTTCACTAGGGAGCTTCCTCTTCTTCTTTGGAGGCCTCTGTGTCTGCTCCTGCTGTGGCTCTGTTGCTGGTACTGCTGCTGGAGATGGATCCTCAAATAGCAAGTCTAAAGGCAGCTGGTCTGCCTTCAGTTTGTCCACATCCGCTCTAAGCTCCTTCACAGACTCCTTGGAAGCTCGTGTTTTGCGCAACTTCTTGTGCTCCCTGGCAAGCTCCTTTAGCGCCTTGCCATGTGAATTTACTGCCTTAGCCAAGGTAGCCTAAGAATCAAGGAACTTTTGCTGGTTGGCAAGAATCTGCTTAAGTGAATCCTCGATAGACTGGGGCACCTGCACTGGCTGTGGTGCAGACTGAGCCGCAATGGTGGAGGTCAATGTAGACAACTTGGACGAAGTAATCGCCATCCAGTTGTTCAAGCTATGAAGTGTATGGCTCAGCTGGTGGGCAGTGATAGGATGGGCCCGGGAAGATGGAATCCCCGGGCCAGCTAAAGTAGAGGGACCAGTAGTAGTGGAAGGTTTGGGAGGCATGTCAGCAACTGTCGGTAACTGTGGAGGTAGGCTTAGTGGAGGGCTCTACCGCAACCGGCTCTTCAGACTGGCCAGTTGGGGCAGAAGCAGGCGGCTTGTAATTCTTGTCCTTGGGGTTGTCTGACCCCTTCAAACTATACCACGAAAACAGAGCCACAAGTTTGACCTTGATGTCAAAAGGTCTCTTCTCCACCTTCAGCACCCGGAAATACATAGTGTGGGTGTTGGGAAAAGGGTAGTTTCGGTCATGCTTAACCCCCACTGAAGAAATGACATGAGACATCACATTCCCCACGTTGATAGGGTATCCCACCATAATCGATGCAACTAGAACAGCCCGGGCAAGTGGAAGAGTCTAATCATGTGTAGTGGGATCAAGCCGGCTGCATACAAAAGTCAACCACCCCTAGCCTCAAAGTTAAGGGTCCTCCGAAGGATTTTGGCCCCTGCTGTCAACCACTCTGGAACAGTACCCGGGATTGTCAGGTATGAAGCTAACCACGTCGAACCTCCTCGCCCATTGCCAACTTTTCATTGTAAAGGGACTCATCTTCTTCATTGAAGCCTAGGTATTCATTCAACGCCTTCCTGGTAAACACCACATTTTTGTTTCGCACCTTGGTCACTTTGGTGCCCTTCAAGATATGGGCCACATTGCTATAAAACTCTTTGACCATATGCTCATTCGCCTTCACATAATCATCTATAAAGTGCTCCCAACCCACTCGAGCTCGAAACTGTCTATGTACATTGGGGTATAGGGGTAGAAGGTCTCTGTCAATGAAGCTCCTCTCAAGAATCAACTCTCGTGACGGCCACCATTCCCTAAACTTGTGGAACGCCACCTGGCTGACGAATCTATCTTCCCAAACAACGGGATTTCTAATCCAGTCAACACCCCAACCTGAGACACACCACCCCCAGGTACCTCTTCATCTCCTTCATCCTCTCCGTCTGCACTCTCCTCGGATAATGAAGCTGTGGGGGAGTGGAGTAATCACCGATGCCGGCTGCTGAGCCCTCAGACAACTTAGAATGTATACGCTTTGGAGCTTGGGCAGGGGGTGAAAGAGGAGGAGAATCATCAGTCAACCCAAATTTGGAGACGAAGTGAGTTGGCACTAAGTCGGAGGAGATGTCTTGCGTAGACATGTACTCACTACCCGATTGGTCACAGGCTCTATCAGCAGCCTTGATTGCTTTCCTTGTGTTCTTTATGTTATGTCTAGCTTGGGGAGTGAGTTTTACCAGTTTTCCTTTGCCTCCCCGGGAGGACTCACCTCGGCTGGGTTGTTTTGCGCCTCTACCTCTTTGTTTGACCATTGTTTACAAGTACAAACATCTAGCTTTGTTAGTATCAGCACAGACAGTGAAACAAATGTGGAAAATGAATTGCAGAATAGAAGCCACAAGTTGCAGAAATAGTGCAGCACAGGCCGCACAAAAAGGAGTGCAGCCGCACTGGGGGAACCTCGGACCACATAAAATTAACCACGGTCTGCACTGAGGCAAGGTCTATAAAACCACTTCTCTGAATCTAACCACCGCGGCCCACACAAAGTAGCACCACGGCTGCGGTAGGCCAGCGCGGATCGCACAAAATGCAATGCGGTTGCGCGGGGCAAGAGGTCAATTTCCTAAAAAAATCCTCACCGCGGTCCGCACAAAGTGTTACTGCGGACCGCATCATATCACCGCGGACCGCACAAGGATGACCGCGGTCCGCGGAGGGTGCTAAGTCAAGGCACTGTGTTAGGGTTCTCAAATCTTGCAATTAGTTCAAGTGTTTTTGCCTAATTAACGTCCCTACTCAATTACCCATTTCATTACACTCACAAAGCACACAAAGATTAACAGTTAAACCAAACTAACCTAGAAATTTAAGAATTACGGGAAGAAGAAGAAGAAGCTACAGGCTAATGGACATGAAAATAAAATGAAATTATAAAATTAAACAAAGAAAAATGAGTGAAATGTTACCAGATGTGGAGATGGAATGCAAGGAATCAATCTAAGTAAGGATTTATGTGAAAAGAGAGGGTGAATAGTAGATTTTAGGTCTCTGAGAGTCATTTTTTTGAAAAGGGTAACCGGTGACCCCTGTGGTTTATTTATAGAAAAATATGTGGGACCCAGTCTTACCTACCAGCGCGGCCACACAAAATGGAATGCGGACCGCGCTGGGTTTGTTCAGAAGAAGTTTGAGAAGGTAACCTCCGCGGTCCGCACAAAACAGACCGCGGCCGCGGAGGTCCACATCGGTCCGCACAAAATGTCATGCGGCCGTGATGGCAAACTTCAGAGAGTATCTCATTTAGCCTTCACCAGTGCGGACTGCACAAAGTTCAATGCGGCTGCACTGGCAACTTCAGAGATTGTTCAATTTTTCCAAAATGTTTTGCACTATATCAACACAATCCATGCAACATCTCACAACCAATTAGCTCAAAAATCAATCCTACACTACAAAGAAAATCAAAGAAAACAAGAAGAAAAAGACATGGGTTGCCTCCCAAGAAGCGCCTGATTTAACATTGCGGCACGACACATGTTACCATCACATCACTTTAGATAAAGAAGTGCCACCACGTGGCTGTCATCAAATTTTCCAAGATAATGCTTGACCCGGTGCCAATTAACTCGGAAAACTTCACCATTTTTGTTCCTTAGATCAAGAGCACCAAATGGGGTCACAAACACAACTTCAAATGGCCCACTCCACTTTGACTTGAGCTTGCCCGGAAATAGACGTAATCGGGAATTGAACAAGAGAACCATATCTCCAACCTTGAACTCCTTACCCCGAGCATATTTGTCGTGAAGGTACTTCATTTTGTCCTTATACAAGGATGAACTTGAGTAGGCATGAAATCTAAACTCATTGAGCTCATTGAGTTGTTCAACACGAAGATTTGCCGCAACATCCCATTCCAAATTCAACTTCCTCAAAGCCCACATGGCCTTGTGCTCTAAATCAACTGGAAGATGACAAGCTTTTCCAAACACCAACCGATACGGAGACATACCAATCGGAGTTTTGTAAGCCGTCCGATAAGCCCATAGAGCGTCATCCAACTTTTTCGACCAATCGGTCCTATTGGCATTGACAGTCTTTGACAAGATGCTCTTAATTTCCCTGTTAGAGACTTCCACTTGACCACTAGCTTGAGGATGATAGGGGTAGAAACCTTATGATTGACACCATACTTGGAAAGCAATGTGTCGAAAGCTTTATTGCAAAAGTGAGACCCATCAATAATAATCGTACAAGGAGTGCCAAACCTTGTGAAGATGCTCTTTTTAAGAAATGCAACAACATTTTGGGCTTCATTGTTAGGCAAAGACATGGCTTCAACCCATTTTGAGACATAGTCAACCGCCACGAGAATGTAAGTATTCCCACAAGAACTAACAAATGGACCCATGAAATCGATGCCCCAAATATCAAAGATATCCACTTCAAGAATGGTATTGAGAGGCATCTCATCCCTTTTTGAAATTCCGCACGCTCTTTGTCACTCATCACACCTCTTTACCAAATCGCCCACATCTTTGAACAAGGTGGGCCAATAGAATCCACAACTAAGAACTTTTGAGGCGGTCCTTACCCCACCATGATGGACACCATAGGGTGAAGAATGACAAGCCTCTAAGATACTCAATTGTTCTTCCTCCGGGACACATCTACGAATCACACCATCCGTGCAAATCTTGAACAAGTATGGCTCATCCTAATAGAAATCCAAACTATCCCGCTTGAGCTTCTTCCTTTGGTTAGAAGAGAGCTCATACAGGATTATTCCGGTCACAAGGTAATTGGCAACATCGGCAAACCATGGCATATCCTTCATTGACACCGCAAGGAATTGTTCGTCGGGAAATGAATCATTGATCTCAAGGCCATCACAAGGCCTCACCTCCTCCTCCAAACGGGACAAGTGGTCCGCCACTTGATTCTCACTACCTTTCCGGTCCACAATTTCTAGATCAAACTCTTGGAGTAGTAGCACCCATCTCATCAATCTTGCCTTGGAGTCTTTCTTTGTCATCAAGTACCTAAGGGCGGCATGATCGGTGTGCACTATAACTTTGGCCCCCATAAGATAAGGTCGAAACTTTTCCATAGCAAACACAATAGCCAACAACTCTTTCTCGGTGACTGTATAGTTCCTTTGAGCCTCATTCATGGTCTTGCTTGCGTAGTACACCAGATGAAACATCTTGTTGATCTTTTGGCCCAAAACAGCCCCAACCGCAACGTCACTAGTATCACACATGAGCTTTAAAGGCAAGCTCCAATTTGGTACGGTAATGATAGGGGTAGTGGTCAACTTGAGCTTGAGAAGCTCAAATTCTTGCATACACCCCTCATCGAACACAAACTTTGCATCCTTTTCTAGCAACTTGCACAAGGGGTTTACCACTTTTGATTTTTTTTTATAAACCTCTGGTAAAAACCCACATGCCCAAGAAAACTCCTCACCCCTTTGACAGAAATGGGGGGGGGGGGGCCTCGAAATCACCTCTATCTTGGCTTTGTCAACTTCAATCCCTCGCTTTGAAATTTTGTGACCCAACACTATACCCTCTTCTACCATGAAATGACACTTTTCCCAATTGAGTACAAGGTTGGTGTCTTCATACCGGGCCAACACTCTATCCAAATTTCCAATAACACTCATCAAAGGAATCCCCAACCACACTGAAATCATCCATGAAAACCTCCAAGATATCCTCCACCATGTCGGTGAAAATAGCCATCATGCATCGTTGGAAGGTCATCGGAGCATTACACAATCTGAACGGCATTCGAGAGAAAGCGAATGTGCCATATGGACAGGTAAAAGTTGTCTTCTCTTGATCCTCTAGGGCAATTAAAATTTGATTTTACCCCGAGTAACCATCCAAAAAGCACGCATCGCAAGACGATCTAGCATTTGGTCAAGGAATGGCAATGGAAAATGATCCTTTCGAGTCACCTTGTTTAGCTTCCGGTAATCCATACACACTCTCCACCCGGTGACCGTCCAAGTAGGAATAAGTTCATTGTTGTCATTGGTCACCACAGTCATGCCACCCTTCTTCGGCACACATTGTACCGGAGAAGTCCATGAGCTATCAGAAATGGGGTACACAACCCCAGCATCCAACCATTTAATAACCTCTTTCTTCACCACTTCTTGCATAGCCTCGTTCAATCTTCTTTGATGCTCCAAGAAAATCTTTGCATCATCCTCCAAGATAATTTTATGCATACAGAATACAGGGCTTATTCCCCGAATGTCGGCTAGAGTCCATCTAATTGGCCTTTTCCACTTTTGAAGAACCGCCAAGGTGGCTTCAACCTGCATGTTAGTAAGGCCAGAAGAAACAATAACTGATAAGTAGAATTTAAGCCTAAGAATTCATACCTGAGATTTGGAGGAAGTGGTTTCAACTCCAATACCGGTGGCTCCTCAATTGATGGCTTTGTTGGTGGAGTTTTCTGATTTTCAAGATCCAAAGATAATTTCCTCGGCTCATAAGAATAAGAGACCATCCCATGTAGGGTATTCACGCACCCCACTCTACTAGCATCATCATTGACATCCATGTTCAAGAGCACTGCTTCAAGAGGATCTTCCACATTGATCATAGCACTGGTATCATCCACAATCACAGCTGTGACAAGGTCTACAAATGAGCACACCTCGGTGCTATTGGGTTGCTTCATAGATTTGCAAACGTGGAAAATGACCTTTTCATCTCCCACTCGGAAAGTGAGCTCACCCGCTTCAACATCAACCAATGCCTTCCCCATTGCAAGGAAAGGTCTACCCAAGATAATAGAAACCTCATAGTCCACCTCACAATCCAAAATCACAAAGTCGGACAGCAATATGAATTTGTCCACCCAAACAAGCACAACATCAATAATGCCCAAAGGTCGCTTCATCGATCGATCCGCTATTTGAAGTCTCATTGAAGTTGTCCTAGGTTGCCCAATACCCAAAGTTTTGAAAACCGAGTAGGGCATCAAATTGATACTAGCGCCCAAGTCACAAAGAGGTTTGGCAAAATCCGCACTCCCAATAGTGCAAGGATTAGTGAAAGCACCGGGATCTTCAAGCTTGGGGGCCATTGAATGTATTATAGCACTAACTTGGTGAGTCATCTTTATAGTTTCACAATCCATAGAACACTTCTTTGTAACTAAGTTTTTCATGAATTTTGCATAACCCGACATTTGTTCAAGTGCCTCCACCAGAGGCACATTAATAGATAAGCTCTTCATCATGTCACATGCCTCCTCATAAGAAAGCTTTATAAAATTGCCCCCTGCCAATTGGTTAACAATGCATTGATTTGTTGTATTTATGTCCCGGTAGAAGGTTTGTTGGATCATGGCCTCAGTCATATCATTATTTGGGCACTCCTTCACCATCGTTCTATACCGCTCCCAAATCTCATGCAAAGGTTCCGTTGGCTCTTGCTTGAAGTCTAATATTTCATCTCGAAGTGCCACCATATGACTAGGAGAGAAGAATTTGGCAATAAACTTATCCTCCAACTCATCCCAAGTTATGATGGAATGGTTGGGGAGTCTCTCGAGCCAATCCAATGCCTTTCCCCAACGTGAGAACGGGAAAAGTCTCAATCTCAACGCATCCTCGGATACATTTGTCTGTTTGCTCCCCCAGCATGTATCTACGAACCCCTTGAGATGTTTGTAGGCATTTTGATTTGCAGCGCCCGTGAAGTACCCACGCTGCTCAAGTAAGGTCAACATCACATTGGTTATCTGAAAGTTGCCCGCCCAGATTTGGGTTGGGACAATAGCACTTGCGTAGCCCTGGTTCGGTAATACTCTGGGAGTCACTCTTGGAGGAACCGGGGGAGGGTCTGGAATATTGTCATTTGGATTAGCATTGGCATTCCGGCCTCTCCGTTGACCTTGAAGTGCATGAGGCACCTCATCTTGCTCAAGATCATCTACCTCCTCCCCCGCTATCACGTTTCCAAGAGGATCATTAGCGTTGTATAAAGCCATGTTAGTACCTCAGTAATGACGAAAACAAGTAAGTAACAAAGAAGGAAAGAAGAAAAATACACAAAATCGACTAAATAGATAGCCAAAACCGTTAGCTCCCCGGCAACGGCGCCAAAATGTGATCGCTGCCAACTCCGCACTACTAAAAAGTAGGAAGAGAGGGTCGCAATAGTTTTTACCCGATGAGGGTCGGGATCGATTTCCACAGGGATCTAGGAATGGAGTCGAGTATCTATCTAGACTAAGAGTTGTGTAATTGTTCCAAATGTCACTTCCAAACATCTTTTGAATTTTCTTTAACAAACTAATATTATCAATTACTAATTAGAACTAAATTATGCTAATAAGAAAATTGCTAGAGTTGAATCTAATGGGTAGAAAGGCACTAGGGTAGTGACTTTCACCTAAGTGGCTAATTGACGGGTAAATGCTTCTATCTAAGGTTCGATTGACATGATTGGGGAAATATGCTATAACCGTTGCACAATTTTACCCACTCTCACACCTCTCGGTAGAGAGAGTGATTTTGCCCAATTGACTCTTTCGAGACCAAATGGGTAGGCAAATTAGCTCAAGCAACTAAGGTTCAAGTTGGGTAATTACTCTCTCGAGGTTTAACCCTTTAATTGGGACTATCAATTCTCTTGAGTCCATCCCAATTCCTTGTTGGGTCAATTTTGGAGACTTAGGCTCTCTTTCTCAAGAAGAGCCAAGTCAACATAGCACAAACCAGTGTTTGCAACCACCAATTCATAGATTAAACCATAAAATTGATCCAAATAACAAACACCCATAGTCAATCTAACAATAGATGACAACACTCATCAATTACCCACACTAGGGTTGAGCCACAACCCTAGCTAATGGGTTTAGCTACTCATGCTTGAAGGAGAAAATAGAGAAATAGATGAAGAACAAGACATATTAATTTAAAAATTAATGTAAATACAGAGAATCTATCGTAAAATCTAAGTTAAGATGCCAAAAATGGCTACACAATAGCTTCTCACGAGCGCAGCTATGTTCTGGAAATAACTGATGACCTAAAAATGGCAAAATGTTCTATTTATACTAGGCTGAAAAAACTGGACAAAAATACCCCTACGGGGTCTGCACGGGCCGCATAAAATGGACCGCGGCTGTGCTAAGCTCTTGGACTTCATTTCTGAGCTCTCTAAACTTGTGCTCCGCGGACCGCGTAGAATAGATCGCGGCCGCGGAGATCTCTAATGTGGTTCGCACAAGTATGACTGCGGACCGCGCAGCTTGAACCATGGAAAATTTCACCTCTCTAAATCTCTCTTCTGCGAACCGCACATAATGATAGCGCGGCCGTAGAGCCTTCACCGCGGACCGTGAAATGTGTACTACGGCCGCGTTACCTGAAGCCCATTTTTGCCAACTCTCTGACTCACCTAGTGCGGACCGCACAAAGTCGAATGCGGCCGCACTAGGCCTTGTTTGCTCTCAGATTGCCTTGTCTTTGATACTTGAGCATGTTTCACTCCTTTTTAGCCGATCTTTGACATTTCGTCACTTTGTCGATCAAACCTGCAATCAAGCACAACTTATGAGCCTTTTGGGACTATTTTGTAACAATTTATAATAAAAGCATAAGCAAAAAGGAGCATGAAACACGTTAAAATCCCTACTTATCATATATTAACCGGTATAACAATTGAGCATCTAATTGCTCATGCTCTTTGTCACGACCCAAATACCTAACCCGTAATGATGGCGCCTGTCGTGGTACTAGGCAAACCAACATTTTCAAATACTTCGCCATTTCATAAAAAGATAAATCAAAGCCTTTTCACAACAGAGTTTTCATAAAAGCATAAATTAAACTCAAAATATAAGTGCGGAATAGATAGCCTGACATCGGGGTGTCACTAAGTCATGATCATCTACTACCGATCTAGAATCAGAGTTTACAATAGTCTGCCAAAAGCCAAAACAGAAAAGAAAAGATAATAAGAAAGGAGAGACGAGGACTGCGAACACCGACAGCTACCTCGTAAGTCTCCGATAGTCGACCGCTCATGAACTCAACAACCTCCGCGACCGGTCTCACCTGAATCTGCACACAAGGTGCATGGAGTAATGTGAGTACTTCCAACTTAGTAAGTAACAGAAACAAATAAAGAACTGAGAAGCAGTTACAAGCTATGCAAATAAAGCTTATTTCAGTAATTTTCAACAAAGAATAGACAAGATTTCAAATCTAGTAGTTTAAGTCAAGTCCGTTCGTGCTCAAGTAAACCAATTATCAAGTCTTCCAGAAATTTGCACAACAAGGACAGATAACAACTAAGTGCAACAATAATTGAAAGCAAGTACACCTTCTCAAAACAACAGTCACTCAACTCATCTCAACAGCTCAATCATTCGGCTCTCAGCCCTCAGTACTCACACTCAATAGGTACCTATATCGTTGCGGCGTGCAGCCCTATCCAATATATAATCAGCCATAAGACTCATTGCGGCACTTAACCCGATGTAATATAGATAATTAGCTCGAAGGCCCATTGCAGCGTGCAACTCAATCCAATAGCAGTTAATTCAATATGTACACAACCTCAACGGGTCCCAACAGTGATATTATAAGGCCTAAACATGATTTCTAACATGAATTGCAGTCAATTTCCATAAAAACAGAGGGAACATGTAGTTAACAGTAAACTATTCGATTCTACAGTCTCACGGGACGGACTAAGTCACAATCCCTGTGGTGCATGCTCACATGCCCTTCACCTAGCATGTGTGTCACCTCCAAAATAGTCACACGATATAAAATTCCGGGTTTCATACCATCAGGACCATATTATAATAGTTACTTACCTCAATCTACGCGAAACTCTACCAAAATGCCTTTGCCTCGCGAGTCGGCCTCTGAATGTCCCGAATCTAGCCACAAGCAGTATAATACAATTAATATAGGCTAAAGGAATCAATTCCACAAGAAAACTACTAATTTAGACCCAAAAATCCGAAATTGGCTCAACCCGACCCCTAAGCCCACGTCTCAAAACCAAGTAAGAAATACATACCCCAATTAATTCCGCAAAAATCTCTTCAAGAATCGCCCAAATCCGTGATCTTTAGTTCAAAATATGAAAAATGGGATCAAACCCTCGATTTTGAATTTAACACTGTCTGCCCAGATTTTCTTCTTCGCGAATGCGACCGTCCTCTCGCATTCGCGTAGACCAACTTAACTGCCTCTCCGCTTTACTTTTCGCGAGCGCGATGCTTTTCAAACTCAGACCTTCGCGAACGCGTCCCTTACCTCACGAACGCGTAGAACAAGGCTAGGGTCCCCAGCTACCCCTCTCCTCTTCGCAAACGCGACCCTACTCTCGCGTTCGCGATGCGCACGCAGACCAGACCTTCGCATTCGCGTCCTCTTCATTGCGAATGCGAAGAACAAATCCTCCTCAAATCACAAACACTCTTCGCGAACACGAGGCTTCTCTCGTGAATGCATAAGAGGAAACCAGAAAGATTGCAGTAGCAGTTATCAACTAACTCACCAAGGCCAAAAATGATCCGTTAACCACCCGAAACTCACTCGAGGCCCTCGGGACCTCAACCAAACATACCAACATGTTCCATAACATCATACGAACTTAGTAGAATCCTCAAATCGCCTCAAACAACATCAAAAATACGAATTGCACCCGGATTCAAGCTTAATGAACTTTGAAATTTCTAAATCCTACAAATGATGCCGAAACCTATCAAATCACGCCCGATTAACCTCCAATTTTGCACACAAGTCATAAATGACACCACGAGCCTAATCCAACTTTCGGAAATCAAATCCAACCCCGATATCAAAATTTCCATTGCCGGTCAAAATCGCCAAAATTCCAACTTTCGCCAATTCAAGCCTAATTCTACTACGGACCTCCAAATCTCATTCCGTACGCGCTCCTAAGTCCAAAATCGTCTAACGGAGCTAACGGAACCATAAAAATTCAAATTCTAAGTCGTTTATACATAAGTCAATATTCAGTCAACTTTTCCAACTTGAACTTCCAACTAAGAGACGAAGTGTCTCAATTCACTCCGAAATCACTCCGGACCCGAACCAAATAACCCGGTAGAACACAAAAGAAGTAGAAAATGGGGGAACGAGGCTATAACTCTCGAAGCGACCGGCTTGGTCATTACATTCTTACTCAAAATGGTCTAGCAGAATCATTGATCAAATAACGCCTCCAATTAATTGCTAGACCATTACTTATGATAAAAAAATTCATCTCGATATGGGGTCATGCTATTTGCATGCAACAGCTCTTGTATGGATCAGGCCACAAGTTATCATAAGGTCTCCCCATTACAATTGGCTTATGATGAGCCAAATATTTCTTATCTTAGAATATTTAAATATGTGATATATATTCTAATTACTCCATTACAATGCACAAAGATGAGTCCTCAAAGAAGATTGGAATATATATTTGTATACCCAACATTAGGAGGGAGAAAATAAACAGCTAGAATAAGAGACAGATTGAAATGCATCATCTCCGAGATATCAAATAAAGTTTTCATCAGGGAAAGTATAATACGCGCTGCACTCTTTTTCCCTTAACCAAGGTTTTATCCCAATTGGGTTTTCCTGGTAAGGTTTTTAATGAGACAACACTCAATGCGTATTACAAGATGTGTATACTCTTTTTCCTTCACTAGGCTTTTTCCTATCAGGAATTTTTTAGGAAGGTTTTAACGAGGTACATTATCTATGGACATACAAGAGGGAGTGTTATAAATCCAATGTGTGTGGATGTCACTTTCAATGTATGTAAATGTTCTCTTCGTAACTGTCTTTGGCAAATTCAATACCAAATGAATGAGTTCATTAATACATGTAACTTGTGAAGAGATTTGTAACCTATAAATAGGATGTTATTCTCCTATAGAAGATACATAAGAAGCATACTTGAAATAAGAAGAATAGTTCCCTCCTCTCTACATCTCTTATCTATTCTTATCTCTTCTCTTTTGGTGCTTTAGTTTATAATTATAATATTCGTTTTATAACAGTATAAATTTTAATCACACGATTAGACTAGCAAAGTTCTCTTTAATCTGTTATAGAAAAGTTCTAAATAAATCTATAAATATGAATAACTTATTAAACATATACTAACAGATTTTACTTAAACGTTTTTTGTTGAGTTCTTAAATTCTATGTTTTATCAATTTTTTTGTAACAATGTAAATATTACCATTAATAATAAAAAAATCAATACACCTACAGAGTACCTAAAATTACATAGCCACCTTTCTTCAAGGGTACTATAATATATAGGCCTTCAATAGAGCTAAGCTATACGAGATTTTTCTGCAGTAGTCCATGACAATAACGTGCTTTCTTTGCCATCCTGACAGGTTCTATTCTATTTATAAACTCTTTCTTTATCTGTACTACTACCATGTCTATATTTACATTGAATCACCTAAACAGTTTCCAATTTCTAGCTTTCCAAATGTGGTATAATCCTGCACTCCACTACAATCTCTTTTTTGAATTGATTCCAATGCCTGTTCTTGATCCTACTAAGTGTCTGCTGCACATCACCTTTTGAAATATGAATTCTTGCCCATTGTAGTATTTCTGCTCTAAGTTTCCTTGCCCAACTGCAATCAGCAAATAGATGTCGAGATGATTCCTCAGTCAGTTGATCACACAAACAACAACGCTCGTTATCAACATGAATCTGCAATCTCCTCAGCCTTTCCTCTTTGAGTGATCTATCTTGTACAACCATCCATGTTATAAACCTATGCCCCGGTTGTGAGATGGAGCTCCAGATCAGTTCAGCACATCTCATTCTTCCTCGAGGCCCTATTCAGATTGGTACAGCTACTCGAAAGAGAATATTTCCCTTGGGGCCCTAAGATATAATTTCCTTGTTGATACCAGTGTTGCATTAACTCTTTTAATGAGTTAATCTTCTTCCAATACTAACTGTAGTCAGTGGGAATTTGGTGACTCCATATATTATTATTATTCCTCATATAAATCACATGTACCCATTTCACCCATAGTGAATCTTCTTTGTTTGCTAACTGCCACAACATTTCTCAATAGATGCAATGTTCCATATTCTACTTCCTTTGATATTTAAACCACCAGACTTCTTTGGACAACAAACTTTTTCTCAGGCTACAGGTGATATCTTCCTCCTGCCTTCAGTGCTTCCCCATAGGTACTCTCAATATTTCTTATCAACCTCCTTCAACACACTTTGTGGAAGTATAAATGATGATCCACAGAAGCTGTGTAACGAGAACAGGACTGCAGTAACTACCTGTAGCCTCCCAGCATATGACAATTGTTTGGAGTAGACAGTGTTGATTCTGGTAATGATCTTATCAATTAGTTGATAACACTCCATCTTATTACACTTTTTAGATGATATGGGAAATCCCAGATATCTTATAGGGAATGTTCCTAGTATGAAACCAGTCTGTTGCACCAGTGTGTCCTTCATGTGATCATCCACTCCAGCCACAAAAATACTTGACTTATCCATGTTGGCCACCAGCCCTGTTACTTTGCTAAAATGTGATAAGGCCTCCATTGTTATTGGGTTGGGTGTTCCTTTACAGAAGATTATCAGGTCACAAGCAAATATCAAATGAGTCAATTTTAACTGCTTGCAAATGGGATGGAATTTGAAATTTGAAAACTCGCTTATATACTTCAATGTTCTGGAAAGATATTCCATGACTAATACAAAGAGCAGGGGAGGCATTGGATCTCCGTGTCTCAATCCCCTCTTCCCATCAAAGAATCCATAGCCTTCACCATTGACTTTGATTATATGCTTAGGAGATGTAACACATAATATAATCAATTTTATGAACTTATGAGGAAACCCATATCCTTTGAGTGCTTCTTCTACAAACTCCCAACTTACCATGTCGTATGCTTTCCTTAGATCAATTTTCACCATGCATCTGGGAGAGGTCTGTCTATTATAAAGTCTTAACAAATCATGACATATAAGTACATTATGCACCATAGGCCTCACCTGCACAAAAGCTGATTGGTTCTCTGCCACAATTGACTGCAATCTTCAATCTACTAGATAACAATTTAGAAATGCACTTGTACAGAATATTACAATAGGCAATGGGTCTGTATTGGCTTGTACTTTCAGGTACCTTCACCTTTGGGATCAAAGCAATGTTGGTTGTGTTGAGTTGCCTCAGTAACTTTCCATTGTTGAGGAAAGTCAGAACTGCCTCTATAATGTCCTTCCCTATTATATCTCATGTTGATTTAAAGAATCCACTTCCATACCTATCCGGCCCTGGACTCTTGTTACTATCAATTTTGAACATAGCTTGTTTGACTTCCATCTCATAATAAGACTTAAGCAGGTCTATCTGTTGTACCACTGTTAATGTTGGACCATTACTTAGGATTCTTGTGAAAGCTTTTAGTCTATCATTATGTTTTCTTCCTAGTAGATCTGTATAGCAATCTACAAAGATATTGCAATCACATCTTGATTAGTTCGCCAGCTCTCATGATTATCCTGTATTTGAGTGATTGCCTGCTGTAGTCTCCTATGTTTTATCACTGAGTAGAAGTACTTTGTGTTGTCATCTTCAATTTTTATCCAATTTGCTTTACACTTTTGTTGCAGGAACATCTCTGCTAAGAAAGAAGAGTGCTTATGTTTTTCGAACTTAGTCTTTTCATCTTCCTAGAGTTGTACATTCAAAGGATCTGACTGCATTAGTTCCTAAGCTAGTTTCAGCAACTCCTTGTCCTCTTCTGCTTCCTTGACTATATTTCTAAATTGCTGAGAATTCAGCTCTTTCAATTTCCCTTGTAGTTGTTTAAGCTTCTTAACCACCTAAAACATTCTGCAGCCATCAATATGTTCATCCCACACTTCCTGGACCTTCTCTAAAAAAAGGATGTTGTGCCCACACGTTACTATAATATAAAGTCTTCCTCGTTTTGATGTTTATCTCATTTAAAACTATTTTAGCTGGGCAGTGATAACTAATGCCTTCAGGAAGGAATGTTGCCTTACATGTGGGCATAACGTTTAACCAGATTCCATTAATGAACATCTAATCAATTTTAGAAAACACTTTGTGATAACCATTTCTATCATTCCAAGTATGCTTGTGGCCTTGTTGAGGTAACTCTATCAAAGCACAAGTGTCCATACAATTCTGAAAGTCTAGAACTTTTGCCCAAGCTATTGGATTACCCCCATTCTATCATCCATCTTCAATATAGAATTGAAATATTCTATTATTAGCCAAGGTTTTTGACAGGTGGAGCTTAGTTGTACTAAAGTCTCCCATAGTTGCTCCCTCCTCTCTAGTGTTATGTGCATACACAACTGAAAGCATGAACTATAGTTGCAAAGGAATGTATGTTACCTCATAAGTGATCCCTTGAGCTGTGCTCATCTTTAGTTGGATTGTATAATAGTCTGGTCTCCAACTTATCCATATTCTGCCATTGTAGTGCTTTCTTCGGTTGTTTATGTTGTTCCAACCGCTAAACATTTTATTAGCTATGCTGTCAAACTTGTTGCTTTTTATTTTTGTCTCCAATAATCCTACTAGATTTACTTTTTCTTCATTGCAAAGGAGATTGACCTCCTTTTGCTTATGGGAGCATTAAGCTTCCTTACATTCCAACAAAGCATATTAACCATTCCCTGAGAGAGGAATGGTTTGGCCTCCCACATTTTCCCCTTCAATAGCAGAGACATCGCAATCCATTTTAGTCATGTGAAGAACCTGAAAAGCATTGCTGCTTGTCACCTGGTGCATCTATTTAGTTTGAGTCCTACTTGTTTGTCCTCTTAATGGTGTGATCCATCCACTCTTCTGTTGCTCTTGTTGCCTCTCTATTATGGATTCTTTTTGCCTTGTTCCAACACTTCATTAAACCTGTCGAACTTGTTGTGTATCACTTGGTTGCATTATAGGAGACTTAGTATTCTGTTTGCTAGCTTCTTTCTCTTCTTGTACTGGATTTTCCTCCTGCAGTGTGGTGTTTTGCCATTTCTTCTTTCTATATTCTGTCTCTGAGTGGCCATACTTTTTGCAATATTTGCATAAAGTTGGTTTCCAGTCATACAACACTTTTTGTTCCACCACTAATCCTCTTCTCATTCCTGAATAATACATATTCTGGTAACTCTGTATCCATTCCTACCTCTACCAGAAGTCCAGTAAAATTGAGTCCTATTTTATTCTCTATGTTTTGGTCCACCATCAATAGTTTTCCAATCAAACTTTCTATCTTACTTAGGCCTTTTGGACTCCAGTACTTGAAGTCCAATCCAGGTAACATTATCCACATTGGTACAGTGTGTAATTCTTCTCGGGTAAACTCCATTTTCGGACTCCATACTTTGACAATAAAGGACTTATTATCAAAGTGATAAATGCCTCCTTGAATTGCTTCGGTTTTCCCCAGTTCTGTATCAAATCTTACAAAAATAATCTCATTCTTAAGCATTGGGATTTTATTTATCCCATGCTTCGCACATATCCTCCGTATGTAACCATTAAGCACAAGGAATGGGGGGTGAACACCCAAAACATAACATACTAGTGCATTTCTCCAATCTTTAATTTGCGACACTATATCCTTTAATTCAATGTCTACAATAGGTGACTCACCTTGCAATTTGGGAGATACGTACTCAAGTTTGAAGCCAACATTAGACAATTTTGTGATGCCAAAATATTTCCAAATCGAACTCTGTTTCACCAGCATTTCGAGCTCCTCCTCCACTTGATCGGCCCATGACTTGTTACCACTGCTAGATGGACTATGCTGCTTATCGCCTGACTTTACTATCTCTGTCCATTGCTGAATAACTTTCAATTTGGTTGTCTTCTCTGATTCTCCTACCAAATTTACTGTTTCATTGCCATCCTTTTCCTCTAGGGTTCTTGGAGATTGGGTGTTTTGGGCCAATTGACTAGTCTGAGCTTTTTGCCCGTATTGTTGATATTGTTTTCCAAGTGTTTCCACGCCATTAGAGCCTTCTGAGATGGAACACGCGCCCTCTTCCCAATGGTCAGCGCATGTTAGTTAAAGTACACCGAGAGAACACGAGCCATCGTCAGATTAAACAACATTGTAATCTTCCAATGATTTCAATATTATTAACAAATAACAATATATTTATTTATTTATTTTTAAATTCTTTTAACGAAAGGAGAAATGAAAGAGGAGGTTACAAGGAGAATCAATCCATGACCGACAGAGTGAAAGTTCAAATAACCAATCAATTAAACTATCACAGTTTCTACTTTTATTTAGTATGTTTTAAAAAAAATATTTTTTTATATTTAAAAATTATTTAACTTGAAACTTTTTATTTTATGTTTAATAACAATCCTTATAGCCTTAACAATCTCACGATAGAGTAAAACTACAAGTTCTATTTTCTTTATTGAAAAAAAAAATTGTGCCTAGTCATACTTAAATTGGAGGAGTAAAAATGTCAAATATATACACGGAATAAAATCAATGGGAAAAACTGGTCTAATGCCAAAACAAGGGGCGACGGTTGAAGGTTGGGGACAGTGCCAGTGGTAGGTGAGAACAACCAATACCTAAGATCTCACATCTTGTCTTCACCTACTTCTTACTACTAGGATCTACTCTTGTTGTCTGTTCTTTTATTTCTAATTTTATTTTTATTTTATATTTCAACTACAGCTCCATCTCGCTGTAATTCAAGATTCCTCTTTTCTGGTAAGAATTCCCCATTTTGCTAATTGATTCAAACCCCTTTACTTTTTTCTTTTTCAGCATGTTTTAAAATGGGGTTCCTTTCGTGGAATTTGAATTGCCAGTTGAGGAGTGACTGATGTAATATTTAGTACCAATTGATTTTTTTTTTCCTCTTTGTCCAAAATCAGGTCTTTTTTCTCTTGAAATGGAGTTTCTGGAAAGACCTGAAGCTCAATTGATTGTTGGGGTTGCTGTTGCTGTTGTTGCTGCTGGTGCTACTGCCTATTTTTATTTCTCTTCTAAGAAGTCCAAAGGTCTGATTTTTTAACTCAGTTACCTGCTATTATAGCATAACATAATGTGTCCAAAAAAATGTCAATTCAACCACTTCCAACATAAGAAAAGCTGTTAATTACACTTATGCATGCTTATTATTTAGGAAAAAGAAGTTTATGGTTGTAAATTAGTAGTCGTGTAGCTACTATTTCGTGGTGACAGAGATGAATTTGATTGGATAAACACGGTTGGCAAGGATTCATATAGCCAATTCCAAACTTGTTTGGGACTGAGGCGTAATTGTTGTCGTTGCCCTGTCTTTCTTTAGACTATGCTTTTGATCTTGGTTATACTGACTGATAGTATTTTGTTGTCTTAACAGTATGCTTAAATCCTGAAGAATTCAAAGAATTTAAGCTTGTTAAGCGCACACAACTTAGCCATAATGTGGCAAAATTCAGATTTGAACTTCCAACACCCACTTCCGTGTTGGGCCTACCCATTGGGCAACACATTAGTTGCAGGTTCGGTTGATTGAACTAGTCTCACATACCAGTCCCGACCAATTTCTGCTATTGACATTTAGAAAACATTTGGTTTCTCACTTGATCTTCAATCAATCAGGGGCAAAGATAGTCAAGGTGAAGAGGTTGTTAAACCATACACGCCAACTACTTTGGACTCGGACATTGGACATTTTGAATTAGTTATAAAGGTAAAACTTCAGAAGTATGTTTATCTTGTTCTTGCAATATTATATCTGTATCGCATTTTTCTATCTCATATTGTTGATTTTGATGGTCTGTATTTTATGAATGCACAGATGTATCCCCAAGGAAGGATGTCTCATCATTTCCGGGAAATGCGTGTGGGTGATTATTTGGTAGTGAAGGGGCCCAAGGTAGTTTTTGTAGTGCTTATGAGATATTTATCTGCATTTACTTATTGGTAATCTGTTCGTGGTCTCAGAGGGGTAGCTATGTCTCTTTTTTTTGTTTCTCTTCTTCAGTGATTCCAAGTTTGTTAAACTTTTGAATTAATATCTAGATGACTTAGAAAATGAAATAGAAGAATAAAAGAGAAAAATGTCGCAATCTCGCGATGTATCCAAGAAATTATTCTTTTGTTGTATGGCTTGGTTAGATAACTTCAACTAATTAAAAAATATATATATCTTACCAAATTTTCAAAAACACTAGGTGATTTCTTTCCATGTATCCAAGCCTTGGTGGATAGAGTTACCGGGTACCAATTGCTGGTGGGAGGTAGCAGATACCCCGTGGAATAAGTTGAGGGTGTGCATAAGCTGGCTCGGACACGGCGGTTATCAGAAAAAAAGAAAAAGAAAAGGATATCTTGCCAAATTTCACCATTCTATGTGTTATGGTTTTTCTTCGTCCATATCTAAGGTTTAGATGCAGGAGAAATCCAACATTGCTTAATTTCAGTTGGCATTGGATTCTTGATGCTAAAAATGAAAAGCTTTATCTTTTGAGTACTCACACATCAATATCCTTTCATAAATAGGGCCGTTTCAAGTACCAACCTGGCCAAGTAAGAGCATTTGGAATGCTTGCCGGAGGCTCTGGCATTACCCCAATGTTCCAGGTTTGTTCCGTTGGTTAATGTGTAATTTCATTCTTTTTTCTGGACTTACTGCTTTACTCAAATAGTTTGTCTTTCACTTTTTGTGAAAAAGAATGTAGTGGACGGAAATATTTCAAGTTTGATGTAGGGTACTACTTTTCTGTTTCTGGCCAGGTTGCTAGGGCTATTCTTGAAAATCCTACGGACAAGACGAAGGTGCACCTAATATATGCTAATGTTACTTATGAAGATATTCTTCTAAAGGTACATATTTTTTTTATCTTTATGTCATTCAATTGAAGTTCTTACATGTTAATTGAATATTTCAACGAATTTTAACTATGCCCTTGACTGATCTCCTGCTATAGTTGCTGCAATTAAACTGTATTGAGTAATAGGCTTATTGTTCATCTCATTTTGACTTTTTCCTTTTTATTTTGGGTGGAATTTCCTATTTTCCTATTTGATTCAAAAGGTGCAGGGTGCTTGATCTGTAAAACATGTGCCTATTTTAGCCCTTTGCTGAACTCTGCTTTAGAGATGAGGAGGAAATAATGTCTGATTTTATTTTCGAAACTTGAGTGGGAACTGTGTTTTGTTAGGTAGTTCAAGTTATAAAATGACTTAGAGCATCTTTGACTTAAGAGACACATGAAATCAAGTTACAGTGAGTTGTACTGAAGCCGTAAAGCATTTGATTTTTATTCTTAACTTGTTTTTCTAAAGATAAATATCTTCTCTAAAGTATCCAACCTTTGTTCTCCACCTATTTTTCTTGTATTAGTAAAAGTTATTCCTGTACTACTTTCTGGGGTTGCTACGTTCAGATTGACTTCACCTTTACTTATAAAAGTATAAGAAATACACTCCCACATATATGGATCATGTCTAAGTAATTTGTAGTTTTGTTATAAATGTTACTTTCTCAAAAAAATCTGTAGTATTTGTTATACAGCCTTTGACTGCATAGAAGTGTTAAACTCTTTCGCACTTTCTCACTTCTCCCAATTTGTTATTGAACTTTACCTGCATAGTGATCCTTTTATGTGATGATCCTTTTCTAAATGCATTATCAACTTTTCTGTTTATATGGGGGACGCCAAAGTTCTATTTTTAAGGAAACTATTTCAGGGGTCA
Organism: Nicotiana tabacum; assembly: GCF_000715075.1. Classification (NCBI taxonomy): domain Eukaryota; kingdom Viridiplantae; phylum Streptophyta; class Magnoliopsida; order Solanales; family Solanaceae; genus Nicotiana; species Nicotiana tabacum. The sequence continues at coordinate 111,419,901 of NC_134084.1, forward strand.
GGGAGTAGATATGTGTCTGAAGCTCATTCTTAATATGCCTATTCCTGTGTAATGGTTAGACAACAACAACTACTACTACTACTATGCCTCAGTCCCAAACAAAGTTGCTGTTGGCGATATGAATCCTAACTTCTTTCTTTAAGCTCAACTCATCATTTTCATGCCAAAATAAAATAAGAATATTAGTGAAAATAAGTTTATATGTATAAATAAGTAATAACATTAGAAGTTTTCTAACAAACTTAAAGCCTATTCCTAACTAGTATCACCTACATGGATCTTTTTCTTCCACTGTGCCCTATCTTTAGCTAAGTCTGCATCGATTCGAAGTACTTGTATGTCGTTCGAGACAACTTCCTTCCATATAATTTTAGGTCTACCCCGTCCCCTTTTAACACCTTCCCCCACCATAGCTTCACACCTTTTAGCAGTTTGGGAGGACATTGTTGAACAATTTTTATGCTGAAGTTGATGACTCCTTGAGGTGTTGATAATTTTGCTAATCAGTATTTATTTCTGGGGGTTACCTTTCTTGACCTTTTTGCTAAGATCAAGCGTAGTATTTTTTTCTATGGAAAGGCATATAGCTTGAAACTACTGAGTGTCCGCACCTGAATTTCTCTTACTTGGCCTGCAGGAAGAGTTGGAGGGGCTTGCTGCTAACTATCCTGACCGTTTCAAAGTTTATTACGTTTTGAATCAGGTTAGTTCTATAGCTTTATTTCTGATTTGGAATATGAGGTGCCTATAGGCTTTTTTCTCCTTCTGGCTATAATATTTGTGATTTTGTTTAATTGACTGTTCTGTATATCTTGCAAAATTCTCTTCTCTGACATGTCGTCTATATTGCGATAGCTAATTCAATTACTGTAGTTTGTAGTGATATTTTTAGAATCTCCAAAACTGTCAAATGATTTCCGAGCATCTCTTTACTGATTTTGTAGAAACAAAAATGAAAATTTGATCTAACATGACTTGTTCGAAAAGTTGTACTTAAATTCTCGACCGGGGGAGGCACTTAACTTTCTTTTTATGTCTCATTGGAGAAGTGTAGCATATTAAACTTGTTATATTTAATAACCTTTACAATTGAGGGATGCTAACAACATTTTTCAATCGACCTACTTAAATTATTCTTAAGAACTTTCAACCAGCAGTTATTTTCTTTTTCTCTTACCTTTATGGTTTTCGTGTTCCAAACAAGATAGGGCTCAATGTCGATATGGTACTATGCTAAAAGAATCAGGTAAAAGGTGACGAACAGGTGTAGGATAGTTGGGGAAATGTCATACTTCCACCTGTAAGATATAGGGTACAAGCTCTCAAAAACAAATTGAACTTTTAGTGAAGTGATTTCTTTCTTCTTTATTTTCTTTCAAAATTGCTCCTTGTTAAAGGTACATTTCTCTTGCAAGTAGACATGCTTTTACATCCTACGTAATGAATTAAATGATCTAATCTAATCGTTCTCTTAATATATCAATAGCCTCCAGAAGTATGGAGTGGTGGTGTTGGATTTGTCTCCAAGGAAATGATCCAGACTCATTGCCCTGCACCTGCAGCTGACATTAAGGTATTACATTGTATCTCTCAAGTTGCTAAAAGCAACCGATTCTAGTATGATAAGTTTTAATAGGAGAGATAGGTAGATTAGCTTTCGAGCTCTGATTTCATATTAAACGTGCAGATACTGAGGTGTGGTCCACCACCGATGAACAAGGCTATGGCTGCTAATCTTGAAGCCCTTGGATATACCCCGGAGATGCAATTCCAATTCTAACTGCTTCTTCTTTTGTTTTAATTTTTATCCCCGCATTACTCGAAAGGGGTTACATTAGTCTTGAAAGAAGACATTTCCATTTGCTTATTATAGGTCTGTTGTTATAGGTCTGTTTAATGGAGTTTCAGCAAAGCGACTCTACTTTCGAATTTGAATAACATCTCATCCTTGAGTAGATATGCCCTCTCTGCTATTCTGGTAATGCTTCTTTTTCAACAATAAAGTCACACCGAGTTGATTGCAGTCTTGTTTATTATCCTTCAAGTTGTTAAATGCAGAGAGAAGTGAACATGCAATTTGTAGTATTTGCCTTGTTATATAAAGAGCGAGTGAAATGTGATATTTTTAGTGCACATTGTTCGTGCATTGGATAATTCACCGGGTTACTCTTTCCACCAATACTTGGACGGATGAAAAATGACATTGTATAGACGCTCTCAAAACAATAACGGAAAAATGTATTTTTTTTTTGTGTGTGTGTATATATATATATATATTATACACTTTTTCGGTTACCGTAAATAGTTTCTGGAGCGGGCCATATGTGAAAAATATCTTCTAGGTTTTTTTTGCCTCTTCGGGATTTTGAGTGGTTACCTATTTTTTATTCCAACTTCATTGTTGGTTGGGATACAATCTTTTTTGTTTTTAATTGACTAATCAATAGTACGCATGTTGCGTGTGTACCTTGTTTAAATGAGTAAATAGTTTTAAAAAATTAAATAAATATTTTATTTAAAATTATGTTTAAATTATAAAATTAAAGTGCAAGTCTTGAAAATGAAGAATATTGAACTCAATAAGGACAAATAGTTTCACAAAGAAGTTCTCAATCGGGTAAATATTATGAAAAAGAAAAAATCATTTGTCCATGTACAAAGATTAAACTATACTTATTTATCACGATTAAGTGACAAAAAAGGTAAAATTTTATATTAATTAACTATGATTCAATAATAATATTAAATATAAAGATAGATATCATAAATATAATATGTGTTGTAATATTATAAAGCATATTATTTCTATGCTTAGCTATGAGATTTATAGTATCTACGCAAAAGGAAGTTCGTGTATAGATAGATTAACGTGAATATATGAATAATACTGTTGTAAAACAAAGGGGCTATTTTCCTTATTTGAGGTAAATTAAAAGTGAATTTTAACTTCTAAATTATAGGATCTAAGGGAATATATAATAATTAAAATTTAGTTGATTTCAAAGTTCAAAATATTAGGAAAATGAGTTAAATGTCTATTTTGTCTAATATAAAATCTAATTTTAAAGGGTAAAAAAGGCGAACGACATTTCGCTAAGAGCCTTCGTGCTTTTAATATAGTACTAGTTACTATCAACGTGCGTTGCACGTTAATAATGACACATAATAATTTAGTAAATTATTTATATGAAAAATAGTAAATTTAATTAATCTATATATACGCACACACAAAAAAAAATTATTTAAATAAAAAAAATATTATTATATTCACGTAATACATGAACTCAAAATGATTGGACATCGTCTGAACCTACAAAATGATCAATCTAGTTCAATACTACTATGTAGTTATTGGTTTAGAAATATACAATGTGATGATAACTTACCTAAGACTTAATTTGTAAACAATTTTTTTTTGTGTACGACCCATTCAGATGCTTTGGTTGCTCAATTATGAGACCAAAACTAATATTATCATTGAGCTTGATAACCAATTATTTTGGAAGAACAACCAATAACAGTTCTGTTATATGTTCAAGACAAACAACATCTACTCTAAGTATAAAATTAATTTTATTATCTAATACGATAAATTCGCTTAATTAAAAGAAAAAATCTAATGACTTTTAATCAATTTTTCTTCCTTATGAATTTTTTATTTCGCCACTTTCTTCCATTATCATAATTTGACAGACCCTACGCCACTCTCATCACCCCAATTTCACACACCACAAATATTGTACATCACAAAGTCACAAACACCATTTTTTTCTTAAGCCTATCGTTATATTTTACTATGATCATACCTCAATGTTGAATATTTTCTCTAAATAAATTCTGTTTTGTAATGATTTAAGTACCAACACCACCACCAAACAACAAATCGTTTCTCTCATTCTATTTTCTCAACATTCACTATCAATGAAACAAAGTTTAAGGAGCTATAAATATTTTAGGTATTTTTAATATTTATTCTAAACCCTAAATATTGGACTCTTCAAATTTATAAAAAATTTACTTAAGAAATATCGGAGAAGTAACTTCACAGTATTTTTTTGTATTAGGTAAAGTTCTGAATATTAAAGTATATCCAATATAAAAAAAATGTATATCAAATAGAAAGGATAATTTTATGTTAAAAAGGAAAAAATATATTTTAATTTGCAATGAAAAGGATAATGAACCGAAATTGGAAAAAAATTCAACCTCCAATAAAGACGATCCGTTAGAGAAACTCATATATGCACTAAATATTTATCATTTAGCTAAAGTTCTTAACTACAATTTACTAATTTATGCAGCTTGGCCAAACGGGCTATTTTATAGCTTGGCCAAAGAGGCTAATAGAGAACATATTGCTTTCCTATTAAAATTAAGAATGGTCTAGCCAACCATCTACTTTTATTTTTCCTCGATTAAACTCTGTTACAACTATTTTGATGGTTGCTTTACTTTATAGAAGTGTTTGGCTTATCAATAAGTTCTCAAACTAAATTGGAGATGCAGTTCAATTTAATAGGATTCCTAATCAAGGTATTCAAATTTATATGAGTACATATGATCCAAAAAGAAGTATGTCTGCATACGATCGAAGAAGATGTCCAAAGAATAATATGATTACTTTGTCCTAATCGAAAAGGAAATTCTACCCTTGGATAATTTACAATTACATCCTTAAATTATATAAATATTTAAGGGCATAAAAGTCTATCAACATTTCAAGAATATTTTAGTCATTCAACATTTAACATAAAATATTCGTACTTTTATAATAACTAGTCTCTATGTTCGTGTGATGCACGAAATATCTTACCAAAAGTATTAAACAATCAATTGCGTAAATATTCTAAAATTATTTGTTACTAAATATGTATGAACTTCAATAATCAATTCCTAAAAAAAAAAATATATTTCAAGCCAACTCAATAATAAATTTTTGATAATAATCTAATAACAATGGAACTAAACATTTTGAAATTTATGCTAAAAGTTGTAAAATCACTTAAACAATGCAACAATACTTCATAACAGAACAAGTATTCAAAACGTATAGTCTTGCCATGTAATTATAATATTTAACGATGAGGATATATCAAAGTCATATGTCTTTAGATTAAGATACATTAATAACGAAAAATATAGAGATAGCCGTTCTTACCTTCTATGACATTACTTTTTTTGTTGTATTTTATCCTATAGCAAGTATTACGAAGCTTATATGTCATGATTCTTAAGCAAGGTAGTTAATGAAATTTTAACATTAAGCTAGTATCAGATATCACGTATAAGGATTGAGCTATACCTGTGCATGATTCAAATTTTATAGTCGAAGTTGTAACTTATCACCTTTATTTTAGTTGGATCGAATGATTAACTCAAACCTTTAATCACTTCTCTTCAAGTGTATCAAGTAAAACTTTTTATGTTAAAAGAAATGTAAACTTTCATGTGACAAAATCTAATAATTTCAATGTGTTATCTAAAAGATTATAGAGACATGAACTCAAGCAAACTTAAACTACTAAAGAAAAATTTGAATTACTGAAGGAATTCATGATTCCGGCATAAACCTAATATTTGGGAAGGCAAATAATCATAAAATATCCTTTTAGCCTTGTTATATACGACAATAGTCTTTGAGCAATGGAAAGTTTAAATACATCTAATTAATTTATTGGATGGATATTTTATTTGAAAAACAAAATGTGTGAATAAAATAATATAGCTATTTTTACACTTTTATACCCGAAGTTAACCCCAAGCATGCAAAATCTTATAACCAAAGTGAGATGCACCTACACAAAGACAACATAATGATCATTTAGAAAAGAACTAAACAAAAGATTAAATAGACAAAATCAAAAAAAACCACCGTCGGTTGGCATCTAATACATAAGAAACTAAAGATAATCAACATATAATTAAAAGCAAGAAAGAAGCCAAAAATTACAAATAAATTCAATTTTTCTACGTTGATCTCCAAAGATTTTAGAATACCCTTCCGTATATTTTTCCCTATTAAAGATAAAAATTTACAACAACATAAAAAATAGTTCTTTAATATACCTTATTTTCTCCAAAAGGAACAAAAGTATTTTTTTAATTTTGTATTCCAACATCCCAAGAATGTGTGCTGCTTGACGTGACTGCAAGAACGTTCATGAGTCTATCTGCATTATTAAAAAGCCAACACTTAAAAACCAAATAATGGAAGATCAAAGTTAGTCGAATCAAAGAAAAAAATATATAAGTAGGAACAACATGCATGATCACCAATGAGGATGTGATCGTCTTTGTATCTATGTAAATCTACAAACACATAATGAAGGTTGAAATAACTGAAAACTTTTGTCCTATATAATTTTATGGAACAAAAGGTGTTGATTTCTTTAGACTTCTTAGGATCCATGTTCTCTTTAATTTAATGAGAAGTTGCATATATGTAGAGCCTATTCTAATTAAATTAAAACTTAGTATTTCTTTACCATTCTCAAACAACAAAACTTCTATTGCCAAGTGAACGAATAAGAAAGATTCCTCGATCTTGTACAACCCTGTAAAATAAGGTTAATTTGATGTGTCGGTGATGAGCAATCCAAAACCATTAAGACGACAAAGAATTATACCTAATATCAAATTTATAGGATCGTCATAGGTATAGTTTAAATCAGTAAAGAATTGCACCCTTGAGTGATTTACAATTATACCTTAAATTATACATATATTTAAGGGTATTAAAGTCGATCAATGTTACAAGGATATTTTAATCATCCAACATTTAACATAAAATATTTGTACTTTTATAATAATATATATTAGAAGATATAGATAGATATAATTGAATAGATATATTAAATTTAATTATATGTAAAAATCTATGTAAGCATATAACCTATGAAAGTGGTAACTAATACCTCTCTCTAACTTAAATCCTCTCATCTTTTTGACTCGCATAAAATCTTCCTAATCCATTTGGGACTCTGAAAAGGGGAAAGCAAATCAAAAAAGTACCAAAGAAAACACAGAGACAATTTAGGTTAAATATTTGATGCCTCCTTTACTTTACTTGTAGATAGACTCGAAAGCGAAAACAAGAAATCAAGAGGATGAGAAACCGCTATATGGAACTGCATGGAGATTTAGTTGTGGAGATCATCTCCCACTTGCCTTTGAAGCGATGTAAAGTTCTAAGCAAGAACTTTAATACTAGGATTTCTGATCCTAAATTTTCTCAAACGTGGTTGTTCCAACATCAAAAGGTCATCTCTATACTCAAATATTCATGGGACAGAGTATCTAAGAATTTCATAAAGTCAATCATTATGAGACGACTTTACCTGTTCAGGTTGAGGTTTTAGCCTCATGCAATGCAAGGGTCTACTTAATTCTCCTTAACTTTCATCAAGCTCGGAGTTTCTGTGTTTTCAATCCTATATATAACTGGGGCTCACCAATTAATTCGACACCCAAATACCAAAAAATATTATCATACAATTGGTGATACAGGCTTGGCTGTTGACTATCCTACTTCAGATCAATATAAGTTGGTAAGAGTAAAGAAAACGGGTATAAATTTCAGGTATTTTCATCGGAGGGATCAGGCGGCGTGTGGAATGAATTCCGATCTAGAATGAAGTTTGGCAATACTTTCAGCTATTTGATTGCCGGTAGTAGACCTGTTTACGTGCATGATTCCTTGCATTGGTTCACATGTGACCGTCGTATTCTTGCCTTTGATACAAAGAGAAAAGAGGCTATAATTCTTAACTTCCCCGACTTCATCAACCATACTCATGATTTCATTTACGATAAATGGTTAGGGATAAATTTCATTTACCCTTATTTGCACCTTGGAGGAATCTATAGTCATTATATTGCTGCTTATGATTACCTAAGCAACAATTGGAGAGTTTCCCACAACTTCATTACGATATAATTATTGTTTCCCAGTCTGTTTCGACAATAAACAAGCGCTTTTTCTTGTAAATCGTTTCTTGGAACAATGTAATGAACTGTACGAGTATAATCCTAAGATGAATGGGTATAAAATAGCTGCAGTTTTGGACAAAAGCTATGTTCCTATATATTATCTCCACTATACCTTCGAACCAACATTAACCAGTGTTCATAAGACGCTCTAAGATACAGTCACTGATACATCTGTCAGCTATTACTGTAACGTTAGATGAGCTCAGAAGATTTATTAATGACAGATAAGTACTAGTTTCAATTTTGTAGTATTTTATTAGTTCTTACTATACGTCCTAAAGGAAATTGAAGGTCAGGGATTAACCATTGTTACTATTCCTTTCAAGTTGAATGTCTTTTATTTCTAAAACATTTTTTGTTCCTTATCATCTGAATTGATACAATCAGCATGTTCATGGGATTTAATTGTTCAAAAAGATGAAAAATTTTATACTACCTAAAAGCTTTCATTATGTTATGGGGATTCATCAGTTTATATACTAAACATTAAATCTTTTTAGCCTACTTGCACAGTATAATTTTCCTGTGAAAAGCATTCAATTGAACCCCCTTCCTTAACACACTCGCATCCTGACAGAGCAGACTTGTTTGAACCTTCTTTCGTCTTTTTATATTTTGTTTATGGTTTTGGCATCACATTTAGAAATCAATAAGGGTATATCACTAAATTACCTTAACTTTGAGAAATAATGACTATATATATATATGCCTTGTTGGAGTAATTAGGGTGCAATTGAAAAAAAGTCCGTACCTCCTTGGTTTACTAATGTGATTATCGGTTAAAGTAACATATACAAAGAACAAGGAGTAAGATTTATCATCTTGTTAAACTTTCAAGTATAATAAAGTTTTTCTTTAAGAAAATATTCACTTCCTGATACATGTTTTTTGGATTATGCTCACCTTTCTCTATATAACTTAAAACCAAATATTATTTTACCCTTCTATTAATTGATTGTTCTTACGAATTTTCCTAATCAATTTGGGACTCTGAGAAGCGGCGGCAAATCAGAAAATACAGAGACGTTTTAGGTTAAATATTTTATGCCTCCTTAATTGTAGACTCAAAAACGAAAAGAAGAAACTAAGGGCTTGAGAAACGACTATTTGGAACTGCATGATGATTTAGTTGTGGAGATCATCTCACACTTACCTTTGAAGCTTGCGGTTCAATGTAAAGTTCTAAGCAAGAATTTTAATACTAGGATTTCTGATCCTAAATTTTCTCAAACTTGATTGTTCCGATATCAAAAGATCTCTACAGTACTACTCCTAGTAGGCTAGTATCCAAGTATTTCCATAAAATCTCCACAAATCCTATTTCAACCGGTCATTGTGAGACGACTTTACCTATTAAGGTTGAGATTTTAGCCTCGTCTAAGGGTCTACTTCTCCTTGGCTTCCACCAAGATAGAGGTTTATGTGTTTTCAATCCCATATATTTGGGGCACACCAATTAATTCGACACCCTGAGCCCGCAAATTATTCTTATAAAAATTAATTGGTGATATAGGATTAGTTGTTGATTACCTATTAAAGTAGGGTATGTTATCTAGTCAGGGGTATTTTAGTCTTTTTAGCCTTTTTTTGCACACATGCTGTATATAATATAACAACCACTCTGTATCAACAGAGTCGGTTGCGCACACATAATGAAATCATGCATCTTCTTCCTCATTCATCTTTTTCTTCTCTCTCTACATTGGTTTTCTTCTTAATTACATGCAATTGTGCATTCCTATAGATCTGTACTCAGATTCTATCACTACCCTACTGAAAATCAATATAATTTGGTAAGAGTTGGGAAGCTGGCTGAAGAAGAAGGGTATAAATTTTAAGTATTTTCATCGGAGGGATCAAGCAGCGTGTGGCATGAATTCCAATTGAGAAAAAAGTTACGCAAGACTTTCAGCTATTTGGTTGTTGGTAGTAAGCCTGTTTATGTGCATGATTTCTTTCATTGGCTCAGATATAACAGTCGTGTTCTTGCCTTTGATACAAAAAAAAGAAGAGGCTATAATTCTTAACTTCCCTGACTTCATCAATCATATTGATGGCCACAACTGCCCTAAATGATTAGGGGTGGTGCAAGGTTTACTTACCCTTATTTGCACCTTCCAGAAATCCATGGTCACTGCTGCTTATGATTACGTAAGCAACAATTGGAGAGTTTTGCACACTTGGCCAACTTTATTACTGGTTTGTACGGCTATAGTTATGGTTTTCCAGTCTGGATCGACAGCAAACAAGTGCTTTTTCTTGTAGAACATATATACCTTGGAACAACATGATGAACTGTTCGAGTATGATCCGACCTAAGATGAATGGGTATAAAATTGCTTAAGCTTTGGACAAAGGCAATGTAATTAGGTATATGCCTTCGAACCAACATTATATTAGCCAGTGTTCATAAGTCACTGTTAGATACAGTCGGCGCTGAACATCTGTCAGCTATATTACTGCAATGTTAAATGAGCTCAGAAGATTTATTACTGACACTACCGTAGTATTTTATTAGGCTTTAGCGGATTAAGTATTGTTTATACTCCTTTCAAATTGAAAAAACTATTTTTTCCCCTTTCTCATACCAGCTCCCAGATGAGAGGTGACAAAATTTTGAGAGGGGTAGGCAAGGCATATAAGTAAGCACATCGAGGCAGATTTAGGATTTCTAGTACATGGGTGCACTACAAAAAAAAGAGGAAAAAATATATTAAATGAGAATTAATCCATATTCCTCTTGATAAATAATTCAACCTTCAATTAAGTGCACCATTCAACCTTCTTGGATGCCAACAATTAATATTATACTAATTTTAAAAAATATGTACATAAAATATCTAATTTTACGGAAAGACCGTGGGTTCACGTGGCCTATAGTCTCTCCAATAAATCCGCCCCTTAAAGCACACTATACGCAGAAGTCTCTCTCGGTAGACTATTTCATTACATGACAACTGACTCATGAACTGATGATGCAAGAGTATATCCATATATGTTTTATGGTTTTCATTATCTTTTTAAGAATATCTCCATGTATATATAGGTTGAATGGCTGGCTAAGGAGACATAACTGATCAGGACTCTAAATTGAACTACAAAATTGCCACAAGACGAATTGAATAATGAACAAAGCAAGACAGATATATACAATCTTTATGTTATGTGAGAATATATAAAACTATTCCAAAATAATTAGAATTAACATTGTTTCGCACCACATTAGGATTACAACCATTAACATTTCTGGTAAATACAATTCCTACGATGTCTGCCCACATTACCTTGTTTACAAACACTGGAGAAACTGCCAAAATTTCAGTCCTATCAAAAGCTCCTTTTATAGCTCCTTCCTTTGCAATGAGATTCGCTACCTAGTTCTGCTCCCTGAAGCTATGCCCTAGTACTGGATTTCCCAATTTCTCCGTTAATGAACTGCAATAAAAAATAATAGAATTATAATGAAGATTTCCATCTTTTATCATATAGTAACTTGTTCAGAATCAGTATTAATCTCAAGGGGAATAAGGTTATGATCAAGAGCTATTTTTAGTCCCTGTCAAAGGGCTTGAAGTTCTGCCCTAACACTGGTAGTATTTGGAAGACCCTTCATGAAACCTAACATCCAATCTCCTCTATTGTTCTTGAATACTCACCAACTCCCCTTTTCCTATTTTCGGACATGCAGCCCCGTCGGTGTTGAGTTTGTAGGAGCCAATGGGTGGGGTTTGCCATTTGGTGTAGATTGTGATTATGCTTTTTTTAACTGTGTTGCACTGCTACATGATAGTATTCTATAGCTCTAGCAATAGTTTGGCCAATAGAAGTGTAAATTCTCTTTTTTACAAAGACATTATTGTTCCTAGTGCGCCAGATGCTCCAAAAACAGAAAGGTACTAGGGATTTCTAGTCAATTATGTCAGTAAAATGCATATTTTTAACCTTGTTCCAGGTTTGTTCTCAGCTATGCATGGAGAAGGAGAGGAGGGGGCAGCATGCATGGTTAGTGCATTCCTGAGACAATTTCAACCTGAAAAGTTTCATATTAATGCATTCAAAAAAGATGTGGTTGATATCTTTCATCCTTGAGCTGCAGAAATAACATGCGAGGATTACATTTAAGCCAATGTTGTGTAGGTGTTTTCCTATTGATAATTTGTTGTGTTGTATGAGCCAGGTGAATATTTTAATTTTATTTGGGACCTTAAGTCTCCAAAGCCAGTTAAAGTGGTCAATTTGGCCACTATTGTGCTCCAACTCAGAGTCAATGAAGGAGTAGATAGTTTTTGTACCGAAGATCCCATTACCAGTGAGGTTCCAGATGAAATTGTCATCAGCATTGGTAGTAGAAGGGATGAAAGTGGAATGAATAACATTGGTAATGTCCTGGGAAAAAAGGCAATGTATGACATTGAGGTTCCAACCCCCATTGGTATATATGGAGTTGATTTTCAAGGTTAAATCATTATGTTGCCAGGGGCCATGGAGGATGGAGCTTAGTAGTTGCATTTTGGGATCCAATTATCAATAAAGAAATTGCTTTGTCTTCTTCATGGACTATCCACCTAGAAGCTTTAGTGCATACCCTCCAGCTGTAAAGATCCGACTGGTCAATTTGAGTATTATAGTCTCGTTCCCCCATTTATTGCTTATTCTATGTTCAGTTGTTGTTATGTGACTTGTCGGGGTGGTTAGTTTAGTTCCGGGGATGTTTCAGAATAAATTGGGACACTTAGTCCCAAGGTTGGAAGCCTAAGTAGAAAGAGTTGATTAGATGTTGACTTATGTGTAAACCACTCCAGAATAGAGTTTTGATGGTTCCGATAGATCTATATGATGATTTTGGCTTGAATTAGCGAAAGTTGAAAAAGTTGAAGTTTGGAGAGTTGAGAAGTTTGACCGAGAGTTGACTTTGTTGTTATCGGGTTCAGATTTTTGTTCCCGAAGTTAGATAGGCCCGTCATGTCATTTATGACTTGTGTGCAAAATTTGAGGTCAATCAGAGTTGGTTTGATAGGTTTCAGCATCGATTATAGAAGTTGGAAATCCATTAGTTTCATTAGGCTTCAACTGGGGTGCTATTCATGTTTTTGATGTGATTTGAGTCCTCGACTAAGTTCATATCATATTTTAGGACTTGTTGGTATGCTTGGATGGGGTCCTGGGGACCTGGGTGTGATTCAAATTGAAAACGGATTGAATTTTAGACTTGTGTTAGAGGTGGGTGATCAGGTCTGGTGCAACCGCACCTGCGAGAAACAGGTTGCAGGTGCGGAGCCGCAAAAGCAGCCAAGGGGTCACAGATGTGATTCTGGGTGAGTTGGAGTGGTTGCACAGGTGCGAGGGAGATTCCGCACCTTCGAGGTTGAAGATGCACAAGAGTGGTCGCAGAAGCGGAAGAGAGGCTTGAAGGGCAGTTCCACAGAAGCGCACACACAGGTGCGGGCAAGGGACCGCAAAAGTGGTTGGTCGGGCCATAAGTGACTTCCGTAGAAATGGAGTTTTGACTGCAGAAGCGGTGAAAGGGCTCGTAGGTGCGAAATGCCTGGCAGATTATATAACGATGAGGGTTAGAGTATTTTCTTCATTTTTGGCTTTGGGAGCTCAGATTAAGGCGATTTTAAAGGAGTTTTCACTAGATTTCAAGATGTAAGCAACTTCTGATATTAATATTGAGTACACATTGAATTTTTCCCATAGATTTGGTGTTTTTGAGGTGAAATTTAGGAATTTTGACCCATATTTTGGAGAGTAATATTTGGGGATTTGTGTTTTGGTATGGTTGGACTAGTTGTTGAATGGGTGTTCGGATTTTATAAATTTTATCGGGTTCTGAGACGTGGGCTTCGGGTTGACTTTTTTGACTTTGGTTAAAGAACTTAGCTTTATCATATGAAATCGATTTCTATAGCTTGTATTGATTGTATTAAGTTGCTTGTGGTTAGATTCGAGTCGTTAGGAGGCCGATTCGCGAGGCAAAGGCTTGTTGGAGAAGGGATTGCGCGGTTTGAGGTAAGTAACACTTCTAAACTTGGTACTGAGGGTATGATCCCTGAACTACGTGTTATGTAGTTGGTGTTGAGGTGAAACACATGCTAGATGATGGGCGTGTGGGCGTGCACCGTGATAATTATGACTTGGTTATTTCTGTGGTACTGTGTAGTTATCAAATCTTGCTATTATTCATGTAATCCCTATGTGTTAGAGAAATTGAACTCCGATCCATGTAAAGAATCATGTTTAGGCTCTATGCTTGTACTGTTGGGACCCACCGAGGTCATTTCTGTTGTTGAGATATTTGCCTAAATTGCAATTATGTACTCAATCATATTCATCATTTTTATATCATATCTAAATCTTTGTTATCATTTATTGTTACATCATGTATTATTGTTTGGGCTGATTGGCATGAAATTTGTGAGCCCGAGAGACTGGAGAGATTGGTGACTGAGTTGAGGCCGAAGGCCTCATTGTGAGTGATATTGATAGGATCGGGCTGCATGTCGCAACGAGTTTTACTGATTCATGATGGGATCGGGCTACATGCCACATCAGGTTTTATTGATTCATGATGGGAACAGACTATATACCGCAGTAGGTTTTATTAGCGATTGGGCAGGATCCGCCCCTCCAAAGTCTGACATACCAGCAGTGAGTGCAGGTAATGTACAATGCTAAGTGATTGAGTGTGATGAGTGAGAGTTAAGACTATCAAATTGAGTACTCTAAGAGCGTGAGTACATGAGAGTATCATTGTGATGCATTGCATTTGACATGCATATTTGTTTATGTAGATGTAGAGATGTAACATTCCTCATGATAGCTATACTTGACATATTTTACTGGTATTAAGCTTAATTGTTGAATTTAAAAGCATGTCTATATTTTCGTATTGTGTATAAGCTGATTATGAGATATCTTTGAGTATTACTGTCATTTCCCTATTATACATGTACTATTATTATCTGGATTTGGACTGTACCTTTCTGAGCTCGTCACTGCTTTCAGACCAAAAATTAGTCTAGTTACTTATTGTATATTGAGTCGATTGTACTCATACTATACTCTGCACTTCGTGTGCAGATCCAGATACATCTGAACCTGGTGGTTGCTAGACTTAGAGAATTATCTTCTTGGAAACTTTTGAGATAGCTGCTTTGGCGTTGTCACGACCCGGATTTCCCACCCTTGGGAGTCGTGATGATGCCTACTCATGAAAGCTAGGCAAGCCGCGTATTATAAATTCACTAACTCTTTTATTTAGCCTTTTTTAACAATTTAAATCAATATGAGATCAACAGTGAAATATTAACAATAATTAAAGACATGCGGAAGACGTAATTATGATAACTTAGCCAAAAACAAGTACGACAATACCAAGTACATCTCTACCTGGAACCGGTGTCACAATATCATGGTCCATCTACGAATACTACATACAAATGTGTGGAAAGAAATGTACAATCTGTCTCTGAAGTAAATGAAAACAGAATATAAAGATAGAAGAGAGCACCGAGCTTGCGGACGCCTGCAGGACTACCTCGGGATCTCTGACTAGACTGAAGGCAGCCACCCAAAGCTATGGTCCAAAAGCTGCCGCTCCGGGATCTGCACACAGTGTAGAGTGTAGTATCAGCACAACCGACCCCATGTGCTGGTAAGTGCCTGGCCTAACCCCGGCGAAGTAGTGACGAGGCTAGGACCAGACTACCAAATAAACCTGTACAGTTATATAATATACAACGGAAAATAAAACGGAAATAAACAAGTAAATATAGGAGGGGGAACATGCTGCGGGGGAATATCATTACCAACAGTAATTTAAGAGAAAGGCATAAGGACAATTTAGAATTTACACCAAAACAATAAAGAACGCGTAACCAATCTATAAACACTTTGTATTATCTATTGTTGTGGCATGCAACCCGATCCAGAACATAATAACACTGTTGCAGCGTGCAACCCGATCCAATTATATTGTTGTTATGGTGTGCAACCCGATCCAATTATATCATTATTGCGGTATGCAACCCGATCCAAACATAATATTGTTGCGGCGTGCAACCCGATCCAAATATAATATTGTTGCAGCGCGCAACCCAATCCACATATACAGTTCAACACCAATCACAGCGAGAGTCTCGGCAAGGAATCAATAAAGAAACAACACTATCCCGGCAAGGGAATCGATAGTATAAGTAAATACGTCCCGGCAAGGGAAAATCAGCTATAACCAAACTTGTTCCAATATCTAACTACCTCAACTAGCACCAATACTCAATCATAAGTAGTTTCCACGAGAATAATCATAATCCTTGCTCAACACAGAGAATCAACAACTTAGGCATTCATAGTATTTATTAAGAACACAACAATTTCAATTTAAGACTTACGACCATGCTTGATACCAACGTATAGATACACGTCACCATGCCTATACGTCGTACTCAACAAGTAACATGTAGCAAATAAGACACAACTCCTAATCCCTCAAACTAAGGTTAGACCAAACACTTACCTCGAACTTCTCACAGCCAATTCAAGCCTCAACACCGCTTTTCCTTTTGAATTTGGCTCCAAATCATTTGTATCTAGACATAATCGACTTAAACATCAATAAACGCTAAACAATTTAATCCCAACACTTAATTATAGATTTCCTATCATTCTTCCCAAAAAGTCAAAAATCGACCCCGGGTCCGCTTGGTCAAAATACGAGGTTCAGACCAAAATCCGATCACCCATTCACCCACGAGCCCGAATATGTAATTAGTTTTGAAATCTGACCCCAAAACAAGGTCTAAATTCCATTTATACAAAAAGCCCTAACTCTACCCAAATCCCTAATTTTCTGCCCTTGAGAGCATGATTTAGGCTTAGAAATCTAATGGGTGTTAGTGGAATTGAAGGAAATGGTCTAAGATTACATACCTATAAATTGGTGGTGAAGTTCTCTCTCAAAAATCGCCCAATTTGGAGTTTGGAAGAAGAAGTTATGAATTTTGGGTTTAATCCCGTATGTGTTCTGTTATTGTTTAAATGACTGGGCAAAATTGGTCTCTGCGATCGCGGACAAGTGTATGCGATCACATAGGGTAAGGGAGGATTGGGCACTGCGATCGCGGACTGGGATGTGTGATCGCATAGAAGAAAATGATTCTCTTTCCAGGCTTGGTTTAACCCATTGCGATATCGGAAGAAACAATGAAATCACATAGAACAATTTTGGTGACTTCCCATAATTTACTCTATGCGATCGCATAGCACAATATAGGACCCCCTGAAATTTACAATATGCGATCGCGAACATTCCTATGGGATCGCATAGCACAAGGACCTGGACAGCAACAGACAGCAGTTTCTGCAATTTTCCTAAGTTCAAAAACCTTCCGAGAACTTTCCGAAACTCACCCGAGCCCTCGGGGCTCCAAACCAAACATGTACACTACCTCAAAAATACCCTACGGACTTACTCGTGCGATCAAATCGCCAAAATAACATCAACAACTATGAATTTAGCATCAAAATCATGAAATCACTTAAGAACTTCAAATTTTTCCAATTTTCTTAAATACGGTCCGATTCCCGTCATTTCAAGTCCGTTTCTTACTAAATTTCACAGACTCAATTTAAATCACATAAAAGACCTATACCGGGCTCCAGAACCAGAATACGGGCCCGATACCATAAAATTTTAAACACATTTTATTTCCAAAACTCATAAATAATTCCAGAAAATAATTTTCTTTAAAAATTCATTTCTCGTGCTTGGGACCTTGGAATTCGATTCCGGGTATATGCCCAAGTCCTATATTTTCCTACGGACCCTCCGGGACCGTTAAATCACGGGTTCGGGTTTGTTTACCCAAAATGTTGACTAAAGTGAACTTAAATTCATTTTAAAGTCAAAATTCATTGATTTCACAGATTGTCACATAATGGCTTTCCGGCTACGCGCCCGGACTGAGCATGTAAAACGAGGTAATGCTAAAGAGGTTTTTAAGGTCTTGAAACGCAGAATTTATTTCTAAAACAAGTGATGACCTTTTGGGTCATCACATTCTCCACCTCTAAAACAATCGTTCATCCTCGAACGGACATAAAAAGGAAGTACTTGAGTCGGGGAAGAGGTGGGGATAACGGCTCCGCTTGTCAGACTCGGACTCCCAGGTCGATACCTCAGCAGGCTGACCTCTCCACTGAACACGAATAGAAAGAAAACTCTTCGATCTCAACTGGCGAACCTGCGGTCTAGAATAGCTACTGGCTCCTCCTTATAAGACAAGTCTTTGTCCAACTGGACAGTACTGAAATCTAACACGCGGGATAGATCGCCGTGATACTTCCGAAGCATGGACACATGAAACACTGGATGCATTGCTAATAAACTCGGCGGCAACGCAAGTCTGTAAGACACCTCCTCCACTCGATCAAGAATCTCAAACGGGCCAATGAACCTAGGGCTAAGCTTGCCCTTCTTCCAAAATCTCAGCACGCCCTTCATAGGTGACACTCAAAGCAATACCCGCTTACTGACCATGAAAGCCAAATCACGGACCTTACAGTCGGTGTAACTCTTTTGCCTGGACTGAGCTATACGAAACCTATCCTGAATAATCCTGACCTTGTCCAAGGCATCCTGAACCAGTTCCGTACCTAACAACTGAGCCTCCCCCGGCTCGAACCATCCAACCGGCGACCAACACCGCCTACCATACAAAGCCTCATAAGGAGCCATCTAGATACTCGACTGGTAGCTGTTGTTGTAGGCAAACTCCGCTAAAGGCAAAAAATGATCCCATGAGCCTCCAAAGTCAATGACACAAGCTCGGGGCATATCCTCCAAAATCTGAATGGTTCGCTCGGACTGCCCGTCCATCTGAGGATGAAATGTTGTGCTCAACTCAACCTGTGTGCCCAACTCTCACTGAACTGCTCTTAAGAAACGTGAGGTAAATTGCGTACCTCGGTCCGAAATGATAGACAAGGGCACACCATGAAGACGAACAATCTCCCGAATATAGATCTAAGCTAACCTCTCGGAAGAATAGGAGACTGCCACATGAATGAAATGTGCTGACTTGGTCAGTCTATCAACAATAACCCACACTACGTCGAACTTCCTCCGAGTCTATGGGAGTCCAACAACGAAATCCATAGTGATCTGCTCCCACTTCCACTCGGGAAGCTCAATCTTCTGAAACAAACCACCAGGCCTCTGATGCTCGTACTTAACTTGCTGATAGTTCAAACACCGAGCCAAATATGCAACAATTCCTTCTTCATTCTCCTCCACTAATAATGTTGCCACAAATCTTGATACATCTTAGCGGCGCCCGGATGAATAGAGTACCGGGAACTATGGGCCTCCTCTAAAATCAACTCTCGGAGTCCATCCACATTAGGAATACAAACGCGACCCTACAATCTCAGAACTCCATCATCTCCCAAGGTAACCTGCTTGGCCCCTCCGTGCTGCACCGTGTCTCTAAGGACACATAAATGGGGATCATCATACTATCGATCTCGGATACGCTCCCATAAAGAAGAGCGAGCAACTGTGCAAGCTAACACGCGGATGGGCTCAGAAACATCCAACCTCATGAACTGATTGGCCAAAGCCTGAACATCCAAAGCAAGCGGTCTCTTGCCAACCGGAATATAAGCAAGACTTCCCATACTGGCTGACTTCTTACTCAAAGCATCAGCCACCACGTTGGCCTTTCCCGGATGATATAAGATAGTGATATCATAGTCCTTTAATAACTCCAACCACCTTCTCTGCCTCAAATTCAACTCCTTCTGCTTGAACAAATATTGCAGACTCTTGTGATCCGTGAACACCTCGCATGACACGCCATATAGATAATGCCTCCAAATTTTCAACACGTGAACAATGGCTGCTAACTTCAAATCATGAACCAGATAGTTCTTCTCATGAATCTTCAACTGACGCGAATAATAAGCAATGACCTTGCCATCCTATATCAACACCGCACCAAGCCCAATACGAGATGCATCACAATAAACTGTATAAGGCCCTGAACCTGTGGGCAAAACCAACACTGGTGCCGTAGTTAAAGTTGTCTTGAGCTTCTGAAAGCTCGCCTCACACTCATCCGACCATCTGAACTGGGCATCCTTCTGGGTCAACCTAGTCATCGGGGCTGCAATAGATGAAAATCCCTCCACAAACCAACGATAGTAGCCTGCCAAACCCAAGAAACTCCGGATCTCTGTAGTTGACGCGGGTCTAGCCCAGTTCTTAACTGCCTCTATCTTTTTTGAATCAACCTGAATGCCCTCTGCTGATACAACATGACCCAGGAATGCAACCAAACTCAACCAGAACTCGCACTTCGAAAACTTACAACTGACTGTCCCTCAAAGTTTGAAGAACCATCCTAAGATGCTGCTCGTGCTCCTCCCGACTACGGGAATAGATCAAAATGTCATCAATGAAGACTATCACGAACGAATCCAAGTAAGGCCTGAACATTTAGTTCATCAAATCCATAAAAGTTGTTGGGGCATTTGTCAACCCGAATGACATCACCAAGAACTCATAATGCCTGTACCGAGTGTGGAAAGCTATCTTAGGGACATCGGATGCCCTAATCCACAACTGATGGTAGCCAGATCTCAAGTAAATCTTCAAAAATACCACTCTGAAGCTGATCAAACAAATCATCAATCTTTGGCAATGAATACTTATTCTTGATTGTAACCTTGTTCAACTGCCGGTAATCTATACACATTCGCATCGATCCATCCTTATTCTTAACAAATAACATCGGCGCACCCCAAGGCAATACATTGGGTCTAATGAAACCTTTTTCAAGCAAGTCTTGCAACTGCTCCTTCAACTTAGGTAGGGCCATACAATATGGTGGAATAGAAATGGGCTGAGTGCCCGGAGCCAAATCAATGCAGAAGTTAATATCCCTATCGGGTGGCATACTTGGCAGGTTTGAAGGAAATACCTCAGGGAACTCACGAACAATAGGAATAGAATCAATAGAAGGAACCTCGACACTATAATCATGAACATATGCCAAATAGGCCAAACACCCCTTCTCGACCATGCACGCTCACATAAGAGATAACACTACGGGTAGAATGACCAGGAGTCCCTCTCCACCCTAAACGAGGTAAACCTAGCAAGGTTAAGGTCATAGTCTTGGCATGACAGTCCAAGATAGCGTGGTAAGGTGATAACCAGTCCATCCCCAATATGACATCAAAATCAACCATGTCCAGAAGTAATAAGTCTACACGAGTCTCAAGACCCCCAATCACAACTATACACGAACGATGGACTCGATCTACCACAACAGAATCACCCACCGGTGTAGACACATATACAGGAGCACTCAAAGAATCACTAGGTATGACCAGATATGATGCAAAATAAGATGACACATAGGAGTATGTAGACCCTTGATCAAATAAAACTGAAGCATCTTTGCTACAAACCAGAACAATACCTGTGATAACTACATCAAAAGCCTCGGCTTAGGCCTGGCTGGTAGGGCATAACATAGGGGATGGGCCCCACCACCCTGAACCACATCCCTGGGACGGTCTACTGCTAGCTGGTCTCCACTTCTAGCGGCCTGACCTCTACCTCTAGTACCTCTACCTCCACCTCTAGCACCTCTACCTCCACCTCTAGCTGGCTGAGTGGGCTGTGGAACACTCTGTACCTAAGTCATAGCACGGGAACCTTGCTACTGCGACTGAATACCCACTAATCTTGGACAAGCCCTCCAGATATGACCATATTCGCCCCACTAAAAACATCCACCTGAGTGTCGCGGCTGAGGAAACTGAGTCTGACCCTGGCGACCTGAATGACCACCCTAAAAACTCTGGAGCGGCGGTGCACTGATAGGAGCTGGTGGTGCACTATAGAGCTGCTGATCAGAATACTGCATATGAGAACCACGGCCACCTGAAGCACCATGAGAAACCTGAAGTGCTGACTGAAAGGGCCTAGGAGGATGACCTCTACCATACGAATCCCTGCCTCCAGACGAGGCACCACTGAATCTGCCTGAATGACAAGACCTTTTGTCAGACCCCTGACCACCCCCTGCGACAGAACCATCTCAACTCTCCTGGCGACATTGGCTGCCTCCTTAAAAGAAATCTCACTCCTTGTCTCCTTAGCCATCTGAAGTCGAATCAGCTGAATAAGTCCCTCAATGAACCTCCTCACCCTCTCTCTCTCTCGGTGGGAAGTATGATAAGAGCATGACGGTCCAAGTCGATGAATCTGGTCTCATACCGAGTAACAGTCATAAAGCCCTACTGGAGATGCTCAAACTGCCTCCGATAGGCCTCTCTCTGAGTAATGGGGAGAAACTTCTCCAGAAATAGCTGAGTAAACTGCTCCTAAGTGTCACACCTCCTTTTTACACCCAAGGGTATATGGGAGTTTTTTCAATTAAAGTGACATTAATCGAAATGAGATTATTTAATTTATCAGAGTCGCCACTTGGAATAGTTTATTTGGTGTCCCAAGTCACCAGTTTATTTTAAAATCCCAGATCGAGGAAATTTCGACTTTATTCTAAAAGTCTGCGAACCAGAAATTCTAAGTAAGGAATTCTGTTAACCCGGGAGAAAGTATTAGGCATTCCCCGGTTCCATGGTTCTAGCACGGTCGCTTAAACTATTAATAATTGGCCTATTATCTGATTTGCTACACATTTTAAACCTATTGTGCATTTTTAAACTTTATACCTGCTTTTAATTAATTTATTTTTACATATCGAGAATCGTATCACGGGAACCGTACCCACGATCTACGACATCTTTAATTTTTTAAAGATTAAATTATGGTCGGGTCACATAAATGTACCCCCGGATTTTAGTAAGTTGGCATCATAACTACGTCACGGGAACCGTATTCGTAACTATGATAATTATTTAGTTAACGCGCCTAAAGCAGACTACGAAAGTTCAAGGCATTTCTAAGCTAATTTTGTATTTATATGAGGGCCACAAATTATAGGATTTTATTTGTGTATGGCACACCTCAAATTATTCTCTAAAAAAAAGGATTAACTCTTGATCTAATTTTGTGAGGGCCATGTATTATAAGTTTTAAGCATGGCACGCCTCAAATTATTTTTAAGAAAAAGGTTATATATTTTTAAAGGCAAACTAAAAGTGCTCCTATTTTCAATTTAATTTAAAACTAGTTATCACAATCACGTCACGAGAACCATACCCGTAGTTGTAATAGTTTAATGTCGTGCCTAAAGCATACTACAGAATATTTAAAGTATTTTCTATACTAGTTGGTATTAGTATGAGGGCCATGAATTATGGGGTTTGATTGCAAATGGCACACCTCAAAAAAAAATGTTTTAGCAAATCCCACTATAAACGAAAATCTCTGAAATGGGTCCAAGACAAAATATCTAGGATTTTCGGAAGTCATTGTGACTTCAAATCTATCCGCCTTCCTCTGTTGGGCCCAGCCATAAGTCCAATAATTTTAATAATAAAAAGAGCCTTGACAGTTTGTATATTTCAATTCATCATAAACAAATTAGCAAAACTAAAACCTAAAGAAATAAATACAATCAAGTTAGAACTCAAAACGGGTGAATTGAGTCAGGATATAAAATTATGAATTCTAAATATAGGAACGTGGGCCAGATATATGATATCATCTTTTAAACCCTCGAATGATCTACTGAAACTCCTCATTGGGCTGAGACTGATGTCAGCCAAGCCCAACGTAATAGATTGTTACATAGAGAAGCCCTTTATATAAATGGCCATATGAATGGAAATGAATCAACATGCCAAAAATACGGATAAGACAAAAGGTGACTATTAAAAGCTGACATTTGCAATTTTTCCTTTTCGATCAAAAATCTTAATACTCACACCTTATAATGTATACAAAAATTACCCTCAAATATTCTGCTAGAAACCTTTACTGGGCTGACGACTAACTTCAGCCAAGCTCAATACAATAAATTGGTTCAAAATTCTTTGTACAAATAGTCAGACTTGTGATAATTAAATAACACAACCAATGTACAAAAGGAAATCAATGACTTTCTAATGTATATGAAATCAAATAACAAATTAAAACTTATACATGGTCTAAGTAAATCTTCAGCTTCCAAACCCTTTTCTAGCAATTTTAAATCCTTTCTTCGGCTTTATAGCTTACCCATCTAACCAATTAGTGGTCAGATCTGCAAACTTCAGCCAAGTTATCAATAGTAAACAACTTTCAAATCTTCAAATTAAAACAAATCTACATCTCTTATATAAAGACTGCCATAATAAAGCTCCTGCTACTTACAAGTTCAATTTGTATTTAACAGGGACATGAAATTGATGAACTTCTTAAACTAATAACCTAAGCTTATAATAATCATTCAGAGATGAAAGAAGAACCAATTTTATCAATTTTAGCATCATTCCTGATATAAAACCAGCCTATAACAAAATGAAACTCTAACCATGAATCAAGTATATGAAGGACATCAAACATGACCTTCAACTCAAACATCATACACATGATATAGATTTTAGAGAAAAGAGTCCAAGTAGTTTACATAAATTAGAATATCAACAGGATTTCATTCAAGGAAAACTCAGCAAAAAGCATACAAAAGATCAACGAAAGTACTTATCAAAAAGAAAACAACAGCCAAAAGAATGCAAGGAAATCTGCAGCTCCTAGCTCAAGCTCAGCAATAACAACACTGAATAAACCCCAATATTTTGTTTCAGCTTCTGAAAACCCCAGCAAAATTACTCCAGAATAGAAAAGAAAATCAAAATTTCTTAAGAACACTTTTTGAAGGTTTTGTTTTCAATCCTTTTCTTTTTTCACCCCTTTTTCTGTGCCCTAATGATTGGAAAAGGATCTTTTTATAGAGGATATTTAGGGCAGCAATCCTGTTTTCTTTTCACTCAAATGCACCCTTTAACTTTTAATTTAAAACACCTGCACCCCTGCCCCCAAAGAATTTTCCCCCTCTTTTATCTCTAATATGATCCTTGTCAGCTTTCTAGAAGCTTCCCATAAACTTCCCTTAAACCTTATCTAATTTCAAACCCCAGCACCCACGTATTTACCCCTCTTTTCTTTTTTGTTTTTTTCACTGTTCTATCGGTTTAAACCCAGTGGTACTGGACTTGGGCCATTTTAAAACTTTAAGCCCGGTAATTCTTGGGCTTTCGTACCAAGTCTGAGTTTCAAAACCCAAAATCTAATAAACTTATGCAGAAAAATAGAACAACAATTTTAAACAAAGGCTACTGATGCATCTTTTTTTTAAGAAAAACATTAAGAAAATAATTAGAACTAATTAACAAGCTATTAAACATTGATTAGTCTATTGTGCCCCAAAATTATTCTAATTACTCTTAGACAAAAAAGAAAAAAAAATAAAAAGGTTCCAGTAAATGAATGTGAAGAAAAGGGAAAGAGAATTATACCAATTAGATTGCTAAGAGCTTCGACAACTTCAGAAAAGGTAGTAATGACTCCGTTTGAGACTCCGATGAGCACAAAACTCGGCTGATGGTGGGAATTACTACATGAATATTAGACGGACTTTCGTCCATGGCCAATGCTTCATGCAACAATTTCCACCACATGCCTCAGACAAAACGAAATATATGGTTGAAGAAATTGAATCGTTTAAAACCATTTGCCAAAAATCTAGCCAAAACTATGAGATGAGGTGTTCTTGACATCAAACGGAATTATTTTGTTGAAGAAACTGGGGGAATTCATGGGGCTTTTCTATGAATTGAGGGCTAAGTCAAAAAAATCGAACAAAAAGTCAAAAGTTCGAATTTTTATTTCTTAGATTTCAAATTCGGAGAAAACGAATGATTATTTGGAGAAACTAATGGTGGGATATGGACGAGGAGATGATGGAGGTTGCATAGTTAAAATTTGGAGGCGTTTGGAGGTGCTCAGCCTCCGTGAGACGATTTTCGGGCGGCGGAGATACGGTGGAGGCGGGCGGCAATTTGAGAGAGAAAAGGTGATTAGTTTTTAGGTTTAGGGAGTGAATTAATGAAGACTAAAGGATTTTGGTCATTTAATGGGGGAATAAGTGAAACAACGTAGTTTTGTTACACAACTACGTCGTTTTGGGGATGAAGGGTCTGAACGGGATTAAATGGATTAGGCTTGGGTCAGTGGCGGTTTTGGACGGGTTTTGGGCTAGGGAATTGGGGAACAAATTGAATTTCAGCCAAAAACAATGTATTAGAACCTTCAATTCATTTTTCTCTCCTTCTTTTATTATTATTTTTAATCTCTTTTTTTTAATTAAAAGAAAAATCCCAAATTAATATAAATTAATCTAAAAAGTGGAATTAAACTAGTTGCCTAATTACAAAAATTATAAAAATCAACTAATCCTAAATTAAAAGTGAAAAAATCAATAATTCTCAAAATAAAGGAAAAAATGTCAAAATGGGCCATTTTTGTGATTTTCATTTTTACTAAAGCAAATAATTAATTAATTAATCCTAAAAATGTAAAAACAAACCTAAATGCAATGCATGATATTTTTTTGGCATTTTCATGATTTCTAATAAAATTAAACATGCACATAAATACAAACAATTAATAAAAATCTACAAAAATTCCTAAAAAAGGAAAATAATTAAGAAAAAATCTATTTTCTTGGATTTTATAGGAGTAGTTCGTATAGGGCAAAAATCACATGCTCACAACTGCCCCTCTTTGCTCGAAAACACGAAGGGTTTTCGGGCAAAGATAAAATGAGCAATTACGAGCGATTTTTGCATGTTTGAAATTCCATGAGAAGCATCTCTTGAAAAAGTCTGATCGAACCTTGCTTCAGAGGTTGCCTCCATATCCTGGTGCTATAAAGGAATCAGGTTAGTGTAGTTCTGGAAGTTTTGGTAGCTGGGACTACCGGAAAACTGTGATTTCACTGTTGTTGTTGTTGTTGTTTCTGATTTCTGAGCTCCTTATTACACCAAAATAAAAGATAATAAGCTAAACTATCTAAACCTATTAACTACGAGTTACAAGATTCCTATCCATAAATCTTCTGAAGCTTGATCTTGAGTTTTGGCTGGTTTTTCCTGCAAACTCCGATCTAAACCTTGATGCTCGTTAGCTGCGAACGCTCTTTCATTTTTCTTTAGCTCTTTGGATCAAGGCGGGACATGCAAAGCTTGTGACTTCAATCATATCTTGGGTAGTCCGCATCTTTTCTCACAGAATTCAACTTCTTTTCTTGTTTCTTCTTTTCTTTTATTTGGGTTGAAACTTCTTCTTTTGGTCACCTCAAACCTTGTGCCTCACGATAAAAACCTACTCAGGCACCAAAGCAAACAAACAAACAAAATTTTTCTGCCCCAATTTTCACTAGGAAAATTTCGTGAGTTATTGCAACAAATCTAAGCTACTTCTTTATTGAAAGCAATAAAATCAGGATTGTGTATCCTTGAAAAAAAGAGATTCAGGGAGTGGAGCCCTATATCTATAATGAAATCAACTAGTGATTGGGGCCCTAAATTGGAAAGATTGCTCGGTTATGTTGGAAAGATGACTAGGTTATACCGAAAAGGGTAAAAAGGTCCTCGGGTTATGCCGGAAAAGAAAAAGGCCTATGCCAGGGAGGTCCACGGGTTATGCCAGGAAAGGTCATCAAGTTATGCCGAAAAAGAGAAAAGGTCCTCGGGTTATGCCGGGGAGGTCCATGGGTTATGCTGGGAAAGGTCATCGGGTTATGCCGAAAAAGAGAAAAGGTCCTCGGGTTATGCCGGGAAAGGTAATCGGGTTATGCCAAAAAAGAGAAAAAGTCCTCGGGTTATGCTGGAGAGGTCCACGGGTTATGTTGGGGGAGTCATCGGGTTATGCCGGAATAGGAAAAGGTCCTCGGGTTATGCCGGGGAGGTCCACGGGTTATGTCGAAAAAGAAAAAGGACCTCGAGTTATGCCGGGGAGGTCCACGAGTTATGCCAGGAAAGGTAAAAAGGTCCTCGGGTTATGCAAAAAAAGAAAAAGGCCCTCAGGTTATGCTGGGGAGGTCCACGAGTTATGCCGAAAAAGAGAAAAGGTCTTTGGGTTATGGCGGGGAGGTCCACGGGTTATGCCAGGGAAGTCATCGGGTTATGCCAGAAAAGAAAAAGGTCCTGGGGTTATGCCGGGGAGGTCCACCGGTTATGCCGAGAAAGGTAAAAAGGTCCTCGGGTTATGCCGGGAAGGTCCACGGGTTATGCCGGGAAAGTCATCGGGCTATGCCAGAAAAAGGGAAAGGTCCTCGGGTTATGCCGGGGAGGTCCACGGGTTATGCCGGGGAGGTCCACGGGTTATGCCGGGAAAGTCATCGGATTATGCTGGAAAAGAAAAAGGTCCTCGGGTTATGCCGGGGATTAATTAGGGAGTGGAACTCTATAACGGAAAAGACTACTAGGTTATGCTGGGAGTGACTAGGGAATGGGATCCTATGTTGGGAGAGCGTAGCTAGAGACTGGGGACCCTAGGCTACCATGATTTTGGAATTTTTCTTCTTCTTGTTTTCATTTCACTTTTAATACTTTATTCAAGAGAATGCATGAAAAGTTTGAAAGGGACTTCCCTTTTTGGGTTAACTTCTGCCGCAAGACCATTCTGTTCTCTGCGCACCCTGCTTTTATTGCACCTACTTCTTGCGAGGTTATCTTAGATTGCACATGTTTTCAAATCAAAGAACAATTTTTCAGTTTGAAACGGTGGTTGGTTCTGTGGCCTTGATTGTTTTGATCACTTGATCTCGGCCCAACTCTTTTGCTGAAATCCTTTACTGCTTGTTGGCTTTCTGGGGACCGATTTCTCTTATGAAAACTAGGTATCTTGACTTTTCCCAAAATTTCACATGACTGTTAACCCGTGGGGCTTGGTTTTTTATTTCATTTTGCCTTTATGGGCACTTGACTTTGAATTCTTTCCTTTTCAAGAACTTTCGACTCTGGAGCATCGGCCATCACGGCCAGTCGAGGCCGACTTGATGCACCTGCTGAGGCTGAGTGCCTTTTCCTGAACTTTGCTTTTGCTAAGCAGAAAACTGTAAAACGAATCTTGCCATCTTTTCTTTGTATTAGATTCGGAGGAGGATTAAACTGAAAGAGATTCAAAGAAAAGTAAAGAAAGGGAAGGAAAATGAATTTAAAGAGAAGTGTCCCTTTTGGGGGAGGAAAGAAGGACTTATCTAGAGTGCATACAGATTTCAATAGACATGACATGCTTCTTGGACTGGATACCCGATCTGTGCAACTATCCAACTTCTCATAAACTCATTATGACCCGTGTTTCAAAATCGGGAAACCTTGCCAGGACTCTTTCAGTGCCAATGGTTGTAAGGGATTCCTTCTTCTCTATCAACGACGCCCTTTTCGAGTTTTCGCCAATCGACCTCTCTCATTTCACTTCTCACCGTCGCCTTATAGTGCTCTTTTACGGGTTTTCACTAACAAGACTCTCTCATTTTCAATTTCTTTACTTACCATCGTCTTACGGTGGTCATGTGGGTTTTCACCGATAAGACTCTCTCATTTTATTTCTCTCATATGGTTGTATTGGTTCCAAGTAGCCGCATTATCCGATTCTTGAATATTCTCACCGCTGGATCAGAAAGGCTTGAACAGGATTTAGGGTAAAAAGAGTTTGGATTGAATTACAACTTTGGAGCTTTTCCGGCAAACCGTCGCCGAATCATTACAACATCTGCCCCAGTTTCACTTTTTTGGGAAAATTGGATTTTTGTTTTGGTGTGACTGAACCTCAGAGAGAGGCTGCCTATGTATCCTTTCGGAATCAAGTCGAACGTAGTTCAGGGAAACTTTTGCTTTTGGTTTTCTTTTTGTTTTTATTTGATTTTTTTTACAAACGTTTTCAGGTTCCAAAGAGGGTAATCAAAGAAGGGTAACCAGCTCAAAAGGTTAGCAAAAGGGTTGAAGTGTTTGGGGTAGCAAGAATGAAAGCCTCCGTCATCCCACTCGGATAGTATCGATGCTGCAGAAAATTAAACATAATACCTTTTGACTGCATCTGCATTTATAGCTGCCTCGAGATCATTTCCTTCAATGTCGCCCAAGTACAATACCCCTTTTGGAAACAACTTTCTTATAATGTATGGGCCCTTCCAGTTGGGGGCGAACTTTTCTTTTGCTTCCTTGTGATGAGGGAGAATACGTCTCAAAACGAGTTGACCCACCTCAAAGTTCCTAGGCCGCACTTTCTTATTGTAAGCACGGGCCATTCTTTGTTGATACAACTGCCCGTGGCAAACTGCGACCATCCGCTTTTCATCAATCAAGGTTAACTATTTCAGACGGGTTTTGACCCACTCACTGTCCTCAATCTCAGCTTCAACAATAATTCGAAGAGAAGGGATTTCAACTTTTGCGGGTATTATGGCTTCAGTGCCATAAACCAATAGATAAGGGGTTGCTCCGACTGATGTGCGCACAATTGTGCGATATCCCAACAATGCAAACGACAACTTTTCATGCCATTGCCTAGAACTTTGGATCATCTTCCTAAGAATATTCTTGATATTATTGTTTGCTGCTTCAACAGCACCATTAGTTTTGGGCCGATAAGGGGTAGAATTTCGATGTGTGATCTTAAACTGCTCACATATCTCCCTCATAAAGTGACTATTCAAGTTCGCAGCATTGTCCGTAATGAGAGTTGTAGGGATGCCAAAACGGCAAATGATGTGGGAGTGCACGAAGTCTACCACTGCTTTCTTAGTGACAACTTTGAGAGTAATTGCTTTAACCCACTTTGTGAAGTAGTCGATGGCAACCACTATGAATCTATGCCCATTGAAGCTTTTGGCTCGATTGGCCAAATGACATCCATACCCCAGGCAACAAATGACCACAGTGCTGACATAGGATGCAGTTCTATAGGTGGCGCATGAATCAGGTCACCGTGTACCTGACACTGATGACATTTTCGGAAAAAACTAAAGCAATCTTTTTCCATAGTCATCCAGTAATAGCCTGCTCGAAGGATTTTCTTTGCCAGGACGTATCCATTCATGTGGGGTCCACACACTCCTGCGTGCACTTCATGCATAATTCTTCCGGCCTCTTAGACATCCACACATCTTAACAAATTGAGATCTAGAGTCCTTTTGTACAAGACCTCCCCGCTCAAGAAGAAACCGCTGGCAAGCCTTCTAGAGGTTCTCTTTTGGTCTCTATTGACTTGCTTGGGATATTCTTTCGTTTTCAGAAATCTCTTGATATCATAGTACCATTGATGAACATTTGGTTCCACCTCAACCGTATGGCAGTAACCATGCCTTTCTCGGATTTGGATTTCTAGAGGGTCAATGTGAACATTGCTTGGATATGGCAACATCGAGGCCAAAGTAGCGAGTGCATCGGCTAACTCATTGTGAAAAAGGATGTACTTGAACTCAACTGACTTGAACCCCTTGCTAAGATCTTCCACATGTTTCCTGTAAGGAATAAGCTTGACATCTCGAGTTTTCCATTCTCCCTGAGATTGCCAGATGATCAGATCTGAATCTTCCATGATTATCAATTCTTCCACATCTTGGTCGATTGCCATATTCATGCCCATAATGTAGACTTCATACTCGATAGTGTTGTTTGTGCAAAAAAACCGAAGCCGGGATGTGGCTGGATAGTGTTGACCAGTGGGTAAGATCAAAATTGCCCCAATCCCGACACCTTTTGCGTTCACAACTCCATCGAAGAACATTTTCCAAGCATTGGTGTCTTCTGATGTTACCTCAACTGAATTCACCTCTCGTCCGGGAAGTAAGTACTCAAAGGCTCATATTCATCATTAACAGGGTTTTCAGCTAGGTGATCTGCTAAAGCCTGGGCTTTCATTGCTGTGCGGGTGACATAGACTATGTCAAATTCAGTGAGCAGGATCTGCCATTTTGCTAACCTCCCTGTGGGCATCGGCTTTTGGAATATGTACTTTAAAGGATCCAGCCTGGTGATGAGGTAAGTGGTATAGGCCACCAGGTAATGCCTAAGCTTCTGAGCGACCCAAGTTAGGGCGCAGCAAGTCCTTTTC
The DNA here is from genome assembly GCF_000715075.1 of Nicotiana tabacum. Classification (NCBI taxonomy): domain Eukaryota; kingdom Viridiplantae; phylum Streptophyta; class Magnoliopsida; order Solanales; family Solanaceae; genus Nicotiana; species Nicotiana tabacum. Next base: position 111,451,972 of record NC_134084.1, read on the forward strand.
AACAGGGTATATTTGGCTTCATAACTTGTGAACTTTTTGCTCAAATAGTAGATTGCCTGCTCTTTCTTCCAGGTCACATCGTGTTGCCCGAGGACACAGCTGAAGGAATTTTCCAAGACTGTCAGGTACAAAAACAAAGGCCTCCCCGGTTCAGGTGGAACCAAGACTGGTGGGTTCGACATATATTCTTTAATTTTGTCAAAGGCTTCTTAACACTCGTCTGTCCATTTAATCGCTGCATCTTTCTTCAATAGCTTGAATATGGGCTCACATGTGGAAGTCAACTGAGCAATGAATCGGCTAATGTAGTTCAACCTTCCCAACAAACTCATAACCTCTTTCTTGGTTCTCGGAGGAGGCAAATCCCGAATAGACTTTATCTTCGTTGGATCTAGCTCGATGCCCCTCCGACTGACTATAAATCCCAAGAGTTTCCCATACAGAACTCCAAATGCACATTTAGCCGGGTTTAGCTTCAAATCATACTTGCAAAGACGCTCAAAGAACTTTCTTAGGTCTCGAACATGGTCATTCTGTGTTCTAGATTTAATGATCACATCGTCCACATACACCTCGATTTCTTGGTGCATCATATCATGAAAGATGGCAGTCATAGCCCTCATATAAGTTGCTCCGGCATTCTTCAAGCCAAAAGGCATGACCCTGTAGCAATAGGTGCCCCAGGGCGTTGTGAATTTTGTCTTTTCTGCATCTTCTTCATCCATCAATACCTGATGATAACCATCATAGAAATCCACGAAAGACTATACCTTATGTTTGGCACAGTTGTCAACGAGGATGTGGATGTTTGGCAAAGGGAAGTTGTCTTTGGGACTTGCTTTGTTTAGATCTCGATAGTCAACACACACCTGAGTTTTCCCATCTTTGTTTGGCATTGGGACCATATTGGCCAGCCATGTGGTGTATCGGACCACTAGGATCACCCCCGCCTTCAACTGTTTTGTGACCTCTTATTTGATCTTGTTACTGATATCAGTTTTGAACTTTCTTTGTTTTTGCTGGACAGGGGGATAATCGGGGTAAGTCGGTAGCTTGTGTACCACTAGATCAACACTTAATCCTGGCATGTCATCATAGGACCAAACAAACACATCTTTGAATTCAAACAAAAGTTGGATCAGGGCATCCCTAGTTCTTTCATCTGTGTGAATGCTTATCATGGTTTCTTGGACCTCTTCTGAATTACCCAAATTTACTGGCTGTTTCATTTAGATTTGGCTTAGTCTTATTCTCAAATTATTCCAATTCTCGATTTATTTCCCTAAAAGCCTATTCTTCATTGTATTCCGGTTCTTGATTCATTATTTCACAATTAGACAATGTGTTTGGATCTGGGCATGAAGTCCTCAAGCATGTCATGTTATTTAAAGCCACATTATTAGAACTGAAAGAAAAAATAAGAAAAAGTAATAAAAATCAGAAAGAATAAAGAGATTCATGAACGATGAAATATCGATTTCATTTAATTGAATTTTGAAGATAATAGGGTTTACATTAGAATTTAAAGACAGTAGTTACACCCTAGAATAACTCGTGATGTAGAAAAGGTGGCAAGACTGGACTACCGGGATTCCCGCCTGACTGGGAATGGAGTAGCCTTCCAGTTTTGCAACTTGGCATTAGGCCCCATATACAGCACCTCAGCGGTGATCGAGCCTTCTCCCGGCTGGACCATATGGGTTTCATACAACATCTGCCTCATAGCTCCACATATTTCTTCAATTTCTTCGGTCGTAAAGGCCTCATCTTCCTCTTCTGTGTACTTGGGCTTGACAAATGTTTCGAATAGATGCGGGATTGGCTGAGGCAAGACCCAACCGTTGTTCTTTTGCTCATTTGCCCATGTTTCATCAGCTGGCGTGGCTTGAAAACCCACACTGAAGAACTTCTTGTTGGCAGCTAAAGTGGTAGGTTCTGTGATACCTTGCAATGATGCCCCAAATCCCTTCCCAAGCGTATAACCATGCTTGATCATCTCAGTAGAGACCATGATTGATGCATTTGAGATAAAGGGTTGAGGACACGGGCTTCCTTCTTCATATTGGTCTGCGACCACAACCTGAAAAGCTTGATAGACTATATGTTCAATACCTTCCCTAGCTTCGAGACATGGGACTGACGGGTCCCGGTAAATTGACTGCTCGTCTTCTCCATGAACCACAATTTCCTGATCTTCATGTTCAAATTTCACCATCTTGTGGAGAGTGGAAGGTACAGACCCCGCCGCATGAATCCAGGGCCTTCCCAAGAGGAAATTATAAGAAGTGTCCATGTCTAGGACCTGGAATGTCACCTCAAAATCCACATGACCAATAGTCAAAATCAAATCGATCTCGCCTATGGTGTCTCTCTTGATGCCATCAAAGGCACGCACACAGACATTGTTAGGCTTGATTCTCTCAGTCCCGATCTCCATTCTTTGCAAAGTTGAGAGAGGGCAAATATCAACTCCGGATCTGCCATCCAGCATGAATCTTTTTACATAGTACCTCTCGCACTTAACTATCAAATGGAGGGCTTTGTTGTGGGCAGCCCCTTCCGGGGGCAAATCACTCTTGCTAAAGGAAATCTAATTGACTACGAAGAATCCTTCTGCCATCCTTTCTAGTTGTACGACAGTGGTTTCAATCGGAACCTAAGCTTCGTTGAGGGTCTTTATCAGTACCTTCTGATGCTCACTCGAGCTTATCAGTAGAGACAAGAGTGAGACCTGAGCGAGATACTTCGGGAGTTGGTCAATTACCTCGTAGTACGCAGTTTTCATTCTTCGGAAGAATTCCTCTGCCTCTTCGGCACTAATTGGCTTTTGGAGCGGGAAACGCTTCTGCTTGGCATTGTTCACTTCTTCCAAATTAAGGTACTTTCCGGATGGGTTGGTTTCATTTACTTCCCCTGCGATTTCTTTCCCCTTGTACGTTACAATTGCTCTGTTGTAGTTCTAGGGAATTGCAGTGGGATCTTTCATGGGCCTTTGTGGTGCGCGACTAATGACCACGGGCTCGTTCAGCCTAGGTGGAATCACTGGTCCCCGTACCACGTAAGTCCCTTTGGGTACATATATCTTGGGTCCTTTGTTCAGCTCGAACCTCTTAGGAGGACTTATGCCAATTGTTCTTTCATGTGAGCTCGGGGAACATAAAGAATGGAGTCTTTAGGGGGTGCTGCCCCTGTTTTGGTTTCCACTATTTTTTCTGCACTTTGAGGGTGGATTTACTCCTCTTCTCCCCCTTGTCTTGCTTTGCAGCGGCCTTTGGCTTCTTCTCGACATCAGTGATAGCAATGATGGCTTTTAAAGCAGGATCAAACTCCTTATCTTCGCAAATCATCCCAATAACTGGCCCGTTGTTGTGAGCCGATAATGGGTTGTTGGTCACATTAGGGATTTCTTCATCCTTCAGCACTATCCATTTTTGCTCTATGAGGTTTTCAACCGCCCTTTTTAGAGTCCAGCAGTCTTCAGTGTCATGTCCTTCCACCCCAGAATGATAGGCACATCGGGTCCCGATCGGTAGGAAGGGGACTCTTGATTTTGTCTATTCGGTGATACGGTTGGAGCAAACCCATTTGGACTAGTTTGGGGAAAAGGCTAGAGTATGATTCACCTAGGCATGAAGTTTGTTCTCCTGGGTGGCTCCCGACACGGGCATTGTAGGGGAAATTATTTTGTGGAGGTCGGGGATTATACTGAGCTTGGTGGGGAGGATTATTCCTAGGAGGTAGAGTTCTATTTTAGTAAAACTGTTGTTATGGCCAAGCGTATGGCTGGCGTTCATTACCGCGTAAGGCTGGGGGGCCATAGCATAAGCCATATCCTGGTGAGGATAATAATGTTGTGGTGCGCTTGGAGGGAAGTAACCTCTGGGTGGACGAAGGTTTCTCAGACCTGAAGCTACCATCGCTACTTCTTCCTTCTTCTTTCTGTTCGCTACACCTCCGGACCCGCTTTGAATTGCTTGGAATGTAGCTCTTATGGCAGATTGGCTCAACATGCGCCCTATTTTCAGACCATTCTCGACCATCTCACCAATCTTGATGGCCTCAACAAATGGTTTCCCCATTGCAGACATCATATTCTGAAAGTAGTCAGCCTCTTGGGCTTGTAGAAAAACACTAACCATTTCTGTTTCTTCCATCGGGGGCTTGACCCTGGCCGCCTGTTCGTGCCATTTAACAGCATATTCTAGGAAACTTTCCGATGACTTCTTCTTGAGATTCGACAGAGAATTCCTGTCGGGAGCTATGTCTATGTTATACTGAAACTGCCTGACAAAATCTCGAGCCAGATCATCCCAAATGTGCCAACGAGATATGTCATGATCCATATACCACTCAAATGCAATGCCAACTAGACTCTCTCCGAAATAAGGCATTAGGAGCTTTTCTTTTCTGGTTGCCCCTCTTAATTGATTGCAATATCTCTTAAGGTGGGCTATGGGATCCCCGTGCCCGTCATACTTTTCGAACTTTGGGGTCTTAAAACCCAGGGGCAAATGCACATGTGGGAACATACAGAGATCAGCGTAGGATACACTCTTTTGTCCGCTCAAACCTTGCATATTCTTAAGGCTCTGTTCCATGCTCCTCATTTTCCGAGTGATTTCATCCTGCTCAGGGTTCTTTGTAACCTTCTCATGTCCTGCGGTAAACTCATACCGGGGTTGTTGAGGGTAAGAATTGGTGGTGAAATGGGTAGGTTCTGGTGGAAAAGATGGTACTTGGAAAGTGAAAGATGATTGATCAAAGCTTGGCGTGGGCACAGTTGGCTGTACTGCATCCGAGGTTGGTGGTGCAGTAACTATGTTGGAGGCCACTCCCGAAACTACCTGGGGGTGAACCTCAGAAGGTGCTTCGGTGAAGTGAGCTGAGATGGTGGGGTATCCAAGTGGGGTATTCGAGTAACTTATTGGGATGTTGGAATTTCCACCTGCTCTGGGAAGTAACTCGGGGAAACCAGGTATGTCACTTGGCAACTCTCGACCATTGGACCAAGCATCCCACATTTCCAAAACGCGGAGGCGCAAGGCCCTATTGTCTTCAGCTGCCGCTGACTCTAAGGTTGAGATAACTGATAGTGGGCTATCCTCTGAGATGGGAATTGTTGGGGGATGACCTTCTGATGACATTTCTACACTGCCCTTGGATCTTGTAAAGTATGGGTGTGAAGCCAGGTTATCACAAACCAACCACCTTAAAAACAGAACCTATACTCAACAGTAGATAACAAATCGATTAGTTTGAAGCAATTAACACATAGGAAATCGCACATTGGGGGTGTGATGCACCTATACAGTTAAATGTGTTTCTAAATTTTTTGCAACGATTGCATGTCTCATCCCAGCTTTGTTTATCTCCCCAATTTTCTCTTTTGCACTCTCATTTTCTCTCTTGTTTTTATTCTCTTTTCCTTGGTTTCTCTCTTTTCTTTTTGGTTTTTCTTTTTGGTTTTCTATTTTCCACATTCCTCTTTTATTTGAGTTATTTACAAAAATCATGACCGGATCCGATGAGGATTGCCTACGAATTACGACACCGCGTGAATCAGATCATCACGTAGTTCAAGAAATAAAATGCAAAATAAATAAAAGATTTTTGGTTTTTTTCAAATTTTTCATTAAAACAAGACCTTTGATTTTCTCTATTACAAAGACTCGATCCTACATACTTGAGAATTGAAAACTAAAATAGACTCAAAACAGACTTTAGGAATGAAAATACAGACTCGAAAAAAAGAAAACAATCAGGAGTACATCAGTGCCTCCAATCCTATTCTAGGAACACCAACTGGTCTTGATGCGGGCCTACGCGCCATGTCATCCTGGAGGCGGTAGAGATCATCCATTATCTGGCGGACAAAGATCATTACTGTGGCAAAGAACATGGACCTGGTCATGTCCTTACACTCGTTGCATTTTATCACAATGTAGTTGGTGATTCTTCTAACCCTTTCCCTGATGATGCCCTTTTCTTGCAACAACCGCCCAATCTGCTGAGATCTAGCCTCCAAGACCTGAGTGGCAGTATGATTCTATTCTTAAAAATGTTGTAGGTATCCCTCTAGCTGTTCCATCAAAGCGTAGCAATGTTCTCTCTCGGCTTTGAAGCTCCTGGCTTGTTTGGCCATCTCGTTCTCGAGGGTGGTTAGCTTTTTCTTCAAGTTTGTGACTTCTCCATCGTATTTCCTTTTTAGTTGTTGAACAAACTCTTCCCTTCCCTCGGCGTTCTTTGCCAATTGTGCCCGAGCTCTTGCCAAACTGCCTTTGGATTTTTCTAAATCATCTCCGTACTCACATATTTTCTTCCTGAGGCCATTAATGAGTCTTTCATCTGCTCGTCTTCTTTTAGTATTCTCAGCAACTACCTTTATCCTTTGGATCTGGGCCTGGAGAACTTCATTTTCTTGGGCTAATTTTTTCTTCTCACCCTCATCTGCAGCGGCTTGCACATCACTATTGAACTTAAGGTCTCTGATCTGCCCCTCTAACCTGCTTAAGGTGGCCCGATATTCATTTTCTTTTGTCAACCACTCCCACTGTTCTTATGATGCCTCAACAAATTCTTGGAGGTGGGGTCTTTTAGCTGGTCTTCCAAACTCAACTTTTCTTTTGTACCAGGGGAGGTAACCGGGTGAGACTTCACCTCTGGATAGATCATATACTTGGGTATTTGCTATCAGATATTGGCACTCGCTCCAAATCTGGTGAACCACTGTTTCGTGAAACTGGCCATCAGAACGGATCTCGACCACATGAAGGCTAATGTCTTCATCCTTGGGCACCATTTGACATGCTCAAAACTAGGTATGGGGCATAAGGCTGGATACTTCTGAGACCCATCAGGAGGAAGTGGGGACTGGTGGCTAGCATGTATATGATTTTATCAATAGGAAGCCAACCTAACGTTTTCTATTTGATTGCAGTGACGGAAAGGAGGCAAGATATCCATTCTGCGACCTCTTCTGGCATGTTGAACCCGTCGACCCTTGTATAAAACTCCTCTATGCAACTTTCCCCCGTCGACCCATAGTTCATGTACTGAGGACGATGACATATATGCTCAATCATCCACATTTGTAGCAACAAGTTGCACCCTTCAAAAAAGTCCGCTCTGACTTTGCAAACTGTGAGAGCTCGGAATATTTCAGACACTATCATGGGTGCAAGGGTTAGTAAGCAAAGTGTTGACAACTCAGGCTATCCATACGTCGATATTCCTATCTTTCCTGGGAAACTCTAGAAGGCCCAAAAATACCACCATGAAAGCGAAGCATCTATGTTCTTCCCATTTTAGTCGATTCCCTTTGCTGCAAATTTTGCTTTCTGGATTGTTGAACCCCCCTATGTGTCCGTATTGCTGGTATATGAACTGTGGAGTGGAAAAACCAGCTGCCAAATCTGGGTATTGGACCCACTGCTTATCTTTAGCAAATCTAGAAACTTGTGCGAAGTGACGACTCTTGGGACAACCAGGTATTTATGTCTCAAAGCTTCGGTACTCCCAACATAACCGGCTATCTCTTCCAAAGTGGGTGTGAATTCAAAGTCTGAGAAATGAAACACGTTGTAAGCTGGATCCCAAAACGTAACCAGTGCTTTTATTACGTCTCCTCTAGGCCTGATCTTCAATAATCCGGTGAGACCCCCCAAGTAATGGTTGACCACATCTCGTACTGATTTACCTAAATCTTCCCACCACATATATAATTCCAAAGAAATCTTGGTCATGACCTTCATTGGCTAGTTTTGACGCATGCTCATTCTGCACATTTAAATTAAGGTGATTGGTTTAACACCGAGCGAATTTTACAAAGGAGGTCAATTTTGCAAAAATTCAAATAACACGACTACTTTTGCAAATATAGCCCTTCAGCACTTTGAAAAGGAAGATTTTAGGGCTGTGCTTGCTAGGTAGCCAAAAATTTGAAAAAGGGCAATAGTGGTTATTCTTGCAAAAATAGCCTCTCGGCGTCCTTTTGGGGACATTTTGGGTTTATTTAGACAGGAACGACATTACCTAATTTTATTTATGACAGAATAACAACATTTCATTTTTGGGTTATTTTTGCAAAAAATGGAGTTGGACCTGGTGAGGGTTGCCTACGTATCCCACATCTAGTGAGAATCAAACTTGTGTATTTCGGTCAGTTTTGACATAATAAAATATTTTGAAACCATTTTCCTTTTTTTTTCTTTTTTTTTTCAAAATTTCGGCAGAGTTTCGGTATACTTTGGACAACAGGTTTTTTCAAAGGCGGATAATTATCTCTATCATACCTCAATTTTATTTTTTCCAAATTCCTCCCTATTCTAGAAACTGGTCAACATGCAAACCGAAACAAATAATTGCACAAGTAGCACGCAAAAATGCAGCAGGATGGTCTTTTGATTCTTGGGTCCACCTGTCCTAGATGGACCCAACCCCTGTGTTGAGTCCCCAAAGTCAAATGCACATAATGCAAACAAGCGTTCCTACTAGAGATCCGGCATGAGGCTGAGTTTTTCTAAGTTTAAAAACCTGGGTATATTGTTCTAGAATTGGTGTACCCGAGCAGACAACTCGAGCTGGGGGGGGGGCTACATACCGAGAACCAAAAGGCCATCCGGCTTTGTAACTTGTCTGAGCCTCTTTCTTATTTTAAGGTATGACACTAACAGAAAGAGGAGTCACGCCAGCGTGCACATCCCCGAAGATGAGAAGAGAAGGATTTCGTAACAGTTTATATACAGTTCAAATAATATCAAAACGGTAAAAGCGACATTTAGCACATTAAGCCCAAACATGTAATAAACAATCAGATAATAAATAAAAGTCAACTATAAAAGTTATTCTAAGCTCGAATTCTTGAACCCTGAACCAGAGATTCTAGGTTTGTTCCCCAGCAGAGTCGTCAGAGCTGTCACACCTCCTTTTTACACCCAAAGGTATATGAGAGTTTTTCCAATTAAAGTGACATTAATCGAAATGAGATTATTTAATTTATCAGAGTCGCCACTTGGAATAGTTTATTTGGTGTCCCAAGTCACCAGTTTATTTTAAAATTCCAGATCAAGGAAATTTCGACTTTATTCTAAAAGTCTGCGAACCAGAAATTTTAAGTAAGAAATTCTGTTAACTTGGGAGAAGGTGTTAGGTATTCCCGGGTTCCGTGGTTCTAGCACGGTCTCTTAAACTATTAATAATTGGCCGATTATCTGATTTGCTACACATTTTAAACCTATTGTGCATTTTTAAACTTTATACCCGCCTTTAATTAATTTATTGTTACATATCGAGAATCGTGTCATGGGAACCGTACCCATGATCTACGACATGTTTAATTTTTTAAAGATTAAATTGTGGCTGGGTCACATAAATATACCCCCGGATTTTAGTAATTAGGCGTCACAACTACGTAACGGGAGCCGTACCCGTAGCTATGACAATTATTTAGTTAACGCGCCTAAAGCAGACTACGAAAGTTCAAGGCATTTCTAAACTAATTTTATATTTATATGAGGGCCATAAATTATAGGATTTTATTTGTGTATGGCACACCTCAAATTATTTTCCAAAAAAAAAAGGATTAGCTCTTGATTTAATTTTGTGAGGGTCATGTATTATAAGTTTTAAGCATGGCATACCTCAAATTATTTTTAAGAAAAAGGTTATATATTTTTAAAGGCAAACTAAAGGTGATCCTATTTTCAATCTAATTTAAAACTAGTTATCACAACCACGTCACGGGAACCGTACCCACAGTTGTAATAGTTTAATGGCGTGCCTAAAGCATACTACGGAATATTCAAAGCGTTTTCTATACTAGTTGGTATTAGTATGAGGGCCATGAATTATGGGGTTTGATTGCAAATGGCACACCTCAATAAAAAAATATTTTAGCAAATCCCACTATATGCGAAAATCTCTGAAATGGGTCCAAGACAAAATGTCTAGGATTTTCCGAAGTCATTGTGACTTCAAATCTATCTGCCTTCCTCTGTTGGGCTCATCCATAAGCCCTATAGTTTTAATAATAAAAAGAGCCCATGCAGTTTGTATATTTCAATTCATCATAAACAAATTAGCAAAACTAAAACCCATAGAAATAAATATAACCAAGTTAGAACTCAAAACGGGTGAATTGAGTCAGGATATAAAATCATGAATTCTAAATAACGTGGGCCAGATGTATGATACCATCTTTTAAACCCTCGAATGATCTACTGAAACTCTGTATTGGGCTGATGACTGATGTCAGCCAAGCCCAACGCAATAGATTGTTACATAGAGAAACCCTTTATATAAATGGCCATATGAATGGAAATGAATCAACATGCCAAAAATACGGATAAGACAAAAGATGACTATTAAAAGCTGACATTTGCAATTTTTCCTTTTCGATCAAAAATCTTAATACTCACACCTTATAATGTATACAAAAATTACCCTCAAATATTCTGCTAGAAACCTTTACTGGGCTGACGACTAACTTCAGCTAAGCCCAATACAATAAATTGGATCAAAATTCCTTGTACAAATAGTCAGACTTGTGATAATTAAATAACACAACCAATGTACAAAAGGAAATTAACGACTTTCTAATGTATATGAAATCAAATAACAAATTAAAACTCATACATGGTCTAATTAAATCTTCAGCTTCCAAACCCTTTTCCAGCAACTTTAAATCCTTTCTTCGGCTTTATAGCTTACCATCTAACCAATTAGTTATCAGATCTGCAAACTTCAGCCAAGTTATCAATAGTAAATAACTTTCAAATCTTCAAATTAAAACAAATCTACATCTCTTATATAAAGACTACCATAATGAAGCTCATGCTACTTACAAGTTCAATTTGTATTTAACAGGGACATGAAATTGATGAACTTCTTAAACTAACAAGCTAAGCTTATAATAATCATTCAGAGGTGAAAGAAGAACCAATTTTATCAATTTTAGCATCATTCCTGATATAAAACTAGCCTCTAACAAAATGAAACTCCTAACGATGAATCAAGTATATGAAGGACAACAAACAGGACCTTCAACTCAAACATCATACACATGATATAGATTTTAGAGAAAAGAGTCCAAGTAGTTTACATAAATTAGAATACCAACAAGATTTCATTCAAAGAAAACTCAGCAAAAAGCATACACAAGATCAGCGAAAGTACCTATCAAAAAGAAAACAACAACCAAAAGAATGCAAGGAAATTTGCAGCTCCTAGCTCAAGCTCAGCAATAACAGCAGTGAATAAACCCCAAAATTTTGTTTCAGCTTCTGAAAACCCCAGCAAAATGACCCCAGAATAGAAAAGAAAATCAAAATTTCTTAAGAACACTTTTTGAAGGTTTTGTTTTCAGCCGTTTTCTTTTTTTCACTCCTTTTTCTGTGCCCTAATGATTGGAAAAGGATCTTTTTATAGAGGATATTTAGGGCAGCAAGCCTGTTTTCTTTTCACTCAAATGCACCCTTTAACTTTTAATTTAAAACACTTGCACCTCTGGCGCCAAAGAATTTTCCCCTCTTTTATCTCTAATATGATCCTTGTCAACTTTCTAGAAGCTTCCCATAAACTTTCCTTAAACCTTATCTAATTTCAAACCCCAGCACCCACGTATTTACCCCTCTTTTCTTTTTTGTTTTTTTCACTGTTCTATCGGTTTAAACCCAGTGGTACTGGACTTGGGCCATTTTAAAACTTTAAGCCCGGTAATTCTTGGGCTTTCGTACCAAGTCTGAGTTTCAAAACCCAAAATCAAATAAATTTATGCAGAAAAATAGAACAACATTTTTAAACAAAAGCTACTGATGCATCTTTTTTTAAGAAAAACATTAAGAAAATAATTAGAACTAATTAACGAGCTATTAAACAATGATTAGTCCATTGTGCCCTAAAATTATTCTAATTACTCTTAGATCGAAAAGAAAAAAAATAAAAAGGTTCCAGTAAATGAATGTGAAGAAAAAGAAAAGAGAATTATACCAATTAGATTGCTAAGAGCTTCGACAACTTCAGAAAAGGTAGTAATGACTCCGTTTGAGACTCAGATGAGCACAAAACTCGGCTGATGGTGGGAATTGCTACATGAATATTAGCCGGACTTTCGTCCATGGCTAATGCTTCATGCAACAATTTCCACCACATGCCTCATACAAAACGAAATATATGGTTGAAGAAATTGAATCGTTTAAAACCATTTGCCCGAAATCTGGCCAAAACTATGAGATGGGGTGTTCTTGACATCAAACAGAATCATTTTGTTGAAGAAACTGGGGGAATTCACGGGGCATTGCTATGAATTGAGGGCTAAGTCAAGAAAAATTGAACAAAAAGTGAAAAGTTCGAATTTTTATTTCTTAGATTTCAAATTCGAAGGAAACGAATGATTTTTTGGAGAAACTAATGGCGGGATATGGACGAGGAGATGATGGAGGTTGTATGGTTAAAATTTGGAGGCGTTTGGAGGTGTTTTGCCGCCGTGAGACGATTTCCAGGCGGCAGAAATACGGTGGAGGCGGGCGGCGATTTCAAAGAGAAAAGGGGATTAGTTTTTTAGGTTAAGGGACTAAATTAATGAAGACTAAAGGATTTTGGTCGTTTGATGGGGGGAATAAGTGAAACGACGTAGTTTTGTTACACAACTACGTCGTTTTGGGGATGAAGGGTCTGAACGGGTTTAAAGGGATTGGGCTTGGGTCAGGGGCGGTTTTGGACGGGTTTTGGGCTAGGGAATTGGGGAACAAATTGAATTTCAGCCCAAAACATGTATTAGAACCTTTAATTCATTTTTCTCTCCTTATTTTATTATTATTTTTAATCTTTTTTTAATTAAAAGAAAAATCCCAAATTAATCTAAATTAATCTAAAAGGTGGAATTAAATTAGTTGCCTAATTACAAAAATTATAAAAATCAACTAATTCTAAATTAAAAGTGAAAAAAATCAATAATTCTCAAAATAAAGGAAAAAATGTCAAAATGAACCATTTTTGCGATTCTTATTTTTACTAAAACAAATAATTAATTAATTAATCCTAAAAATGTAAAAACAAACCTAAATACAATGCATGATATTTTTTGGCATTTTTTCATGATTTCTAATAAAATTAAACATGCACAGAAATGCAAACAATTAATAAAAATCTACAAAAATTCCTAAAAATGGCAAATAATTAAAAAAATTCTATTTTCTTGGATTTTATAGGAGTAGTTCGTATAGGGCAAAAATCACATGCTCTCACCAATTTAAGGCTGGCGATCCGGCTGGTCTAGCCAAACAATAATCTCCCCACCAAGTCTTGGCGGATCCAGATAAGCGAAAAGTAGCGAAGTCGACCCCATTGGTCTCCACTATCCCCATGTTCTTGAGAATCTCATGACAGTTGTCTAGATAATCCTGGGGATCTTCAGAAGATGCACCGCTGAAAGTAGTAGTGCAGAGCTTGGTGAGACTGTCCAATCTCCACAAAGTATCGGCAGACATGGCTACCCCATCACCGGTCTGAGCTACCACACCTAGATGAACTACCCCAACTGGTTGAGCTGCTGGAGTCTGAAACTGGGGAGCCATCTGCTCCGGAGTGCGAGTAGCAGGAGTCTGTGCTCCTCCTCCAGCCTGAGAGACAACTGGTGCTACAGGAAGCAAGCTTGCCCGGGTGACACTCTCCATAAGGCCCACTAGACGGACCAGAGCATCCTGGAGTACTGGGGTAGCAATAAACCCCTCTGGGACTTGAGTTGGGACCACCGGAATTGTCTGGGCCGGAACCTCATCATCAACGTCAACCTGAGGCTCCGCCGTTGGTGCTGCTGCTCTGGGCTGAGCTGTGCCCCTAACTCGGCCTCGGCCTCTGCCCCTCGTGGGAGCTGCTGCTGGGGGCTCGGGATGCTGATCGGTGGATGAGGAAGCGCGTGTTCTCGCCATCTGCGAAAGAACAGAGTAGAAATTCAATTAGTATTGAGAAACCAAACCGCACGATAGGAAGGAATAAATGTGAAGTTTTTCCTAACATTGTAGCCTCTGGGGGGTAAATATAGATGTCTCTGTACCGATCCCTCAGACTCTACTAAGCTTGTCCGTGAATTGTGAGACTTATGTAACCTAGAGCTCTGATACCAACTTGTCACGACCCGGATTTCCCACCCCCGGGAGTCGTAATGGCGCCTACTCATGAAAGCTAGGCAAGTCGCGTATTATAGATTCACTAACTCTTTTATTTAGCCCTTTTTAACAATTTAAATCAACATGCGATCAACAGTGAAATATTAACAATAATTAAAGACATGCGGAAGACGTAATTCTGATAACTTAGCTAAAAACAAGTACGACAATACCAAGTACATCTCTACCCGGAACCGGTGTCATAATATCACGGTCCATCTACGAATACTACATACAAATGTCTCGAAAGAAAGGTACAATCTATCTCTGAAGTAAATGAAAACAGAATATAAAGATAGAAGAGAACGCTGGGCCTACGAACGCCTGCAGGACTACTTCGAGATCTCTGACTAGACTGAAGGCAGCCACCCAAAGCTAAGGTCCAAAAGTTGCTGCTCCGAGATCTGCACACAGTGCAGAGTGTAGTATCGGTACAACCGACCCTATATGCTGGTAAGTGTTTGGCTGGCCTAACCCCGGTGAAGTAGTGATGAGGCTAGGACCAGACTACCAAATAAACCTGTGCAGTTATATAATATACAATGGAAAATAAAACTGAAATAAACAAGTAAAGATGGGAGGGGGAACATGCTGCGGGGGAATATCATTACCAACAGTAATTTAAGAGAAAGGCATAAGGACAATTTAGAATTTGCAGCAAAACATAAGGAACTCGTAACCAATCTATAAGCACTTTGTATTATCTATTATTGCGGCGCGCAACCCGATCCAAAACATAATAACACTGTTGTGGTGTGCAACCAGGATCCATATCATTTATCACTGTTGCGGTGTACAACCCGATCCAATTATATTGTTGTTATGGTGTGCAACCCAATCCAATTATATCATTGTTGTGTGCAACCCGATCCAAACATAATATTGTTGTGGCGTGCAACCCGATCCAAATATACAGTTCAACACCAATCATAACGAGAGTCCCGGCAAGGGATCAATAAAGAAACAACACTATCCCGGCAAGAGAATCGACAGTATAAGTATAAATATGTCCCGGCAAGAAAAAATCAGCTATAACCAAACTTGTTCCAACATCTAACTACCTCAACTAGCACCAATACTCAATCATAAGTAGTTTCCACGAGAATAATCATAATCCTTGCTCAACACAGAGAATCAACAACTTAGGCATTCGAAGTATTTATTAAGAACACAACAATTTCAATTTAAGACTCACGGTCATGCTTGATACCAACGTATAGATACTCGTCACCATACCTATACCTCGTACTCAACAAGTAACATGTAGAAAATAGGACACAACTCCTAATCCCTCAAGCTAGGTTAGACCAAACACTTACCTCGAACTTCCATGGCCAATTCAAGCCTCAAACACCGCTTTTCCTTTTGAATTTGGCTCCAAATCAATTGTATCTAGACATAATTGAATTAACAACATCAATAAACGCTAAACAATTCAATCCCAATGCTTAATTATGGATTTCCTATCATTATTTCCAAAAAGTCAAAAATTGACCCCCGGCCCGCTTGGTCAAAACATGAGGTTCGGACCAAAACCTGATCACCCATTTACCCACGAGCCCGAATATGTAAATAGTTTCGAAATCTGACCCCAAAACGAGGTCTAAATTCAATTTATACAAAAAGCCATAACTCTACCCAGATCCCTAATTTTCTACCCTTAAGAACATGATTTAGGCTTAGAAATCTAATGGGTGTTAGTGGAATTGAAGAAAATGAGTCTAAGATTACATACCTATAAATTGGTGGTGAAGTTCTCTTTCAAAAATCGCCCAATTTGGAGTTTGGAAGAAGAAGTTATGAATTTTGGGTTTAATCCCGTATGTGTTCTGTTACTGCTTAAATGACTGGGCAAAATTGGTCTCTGTGATCGCAGACAAGTGCATGCGATCGCATAGGGTAAGGGAGGATTGGCCACTGCGATCGCCGACTGGGATGTGCAACGCATAGAAGAAAATGATTCCCTTCCCAGGCTTGGTTTAATCCATTGCGATAGCGGAAGAAACAATGAAATCACATAGAACAATTTTGGTGACTTCCCATAATTTACTCTACGTGATCGCGGAAGGAGCTATGCGATCGCATAGCACAAAAAATAGGACCCCCTGAAATTTACACTACAATCGCGAACCTTCATATACGATCGCATAGCACAAGGACCTGGACACCAGCAGACAACACTTTCTGCAATTTTCCTAAGTTCAAAAGCCTTCCGAGACCTATCCGAAACTCACCCTAACCCTCGGGGCTCCAAACCAAACATGTACACTGCCTCAAAAACATCCTACAGACTTACTCGTGCGATCAAATCGCCAAAATAACATCAACAACTATGAATTTAGGATCAAAATTATGAAATCACTTAAGAACTTCAAATTTTTTCAATTTTCTCAAATACGGTCCGATTCCCGTCATTTCAAATCCGTTTCTTACAAAATTTCACAGACTCGACTTAAAACACATATACCGTGCTCCGGAACCAGAATACGGGCCCGATACCATCAAATTTTAAACACATTTCATTTCCAAAACTCGTAAATAATTCCAGAAAACAATTTTCTTTAAAAATTCATTTCTCGGGCTTGGGACCTCGGAATTTGATTCCGCGCATACGTCCAAGTCCCATATTTTCCTACGGACCCTCCAGGACCGTCAAATCATGGGTCCGGGTCCGTTTACCCAAAATATTGACCGAAGTCAACTTAAATTTATTTTAAAGTCAAAATTCATCATTTTTCACAGATTTTCACATAATGGCTTTCCGGTTATGCGCCCGGACTGCGTACGCAAATCGAGGTGATGCTGAAAGAGATTTTTAAGGCCTCGAAATGCAGAATTTATTTCTAAAATAAGTGATGACCTTTTGGGTCATCACAAGCATCCCAGACCTTGATTTTCCTTCTTTTCAGTTTATTTAGCACTGTTCTATCTTCCCAAATAGTTGTATTAGAAGTTTGGACTTGACATTTAGTAGCTCATGTGCTCGGTAACACCCGGATTTTGGGGATTTCGTATTTGAGTCATAGTTATTCTTATCGATTATTATGAGATTTTTCACTATTAAACTTATAACATTATGTTTCAATTTAAAATGCATAGTTATTTGTGATTATCAGCTTGCCTAGTACTGCAATAGGCGTCATCACAACATATTGAGATTTGGGTCGTGACACCAACCCTCTTGAATGCATTGCCAAGTCCTAGTTTTGGCTTTAGCCTTGCTATGCCTTCCACTGGATTGTTTTCCCAATTAAGACCCTAGCCCAGATTGTGTCAATGTTGTGGTATAGTCTCCAAGCCAGGCTGGTGAGGTTGGCCTTGTTCTTCATATGGGCTTGTTGTAAGCCAAGACCCCCCTATTTTTTGGCTTAATAACAGTATCCCATTTGACCATATGCAACTTTCTTTTTTCTGTAGTGGTGCCCCAAAGAAAGTTCCTTTGAATTCTGTCAATTTGATTAGTAATGTAAGATGTCAACTTTATATTGTATCACATAGCTGGGGATGCTTCCCAGGCTTGCTTTAGCCAAGGTTGTACGGCCAACCATGTTTAAAAACTTAGTTTTCCATCCAGCTAGTTTAGTGTTTATATTGTCAATGATGAATTGGAAGTCCATGTTATTAGGCCTTTTATGGAAGATGGGGAATTTTAGGTACTTACCAAACTCTGTGCTTTTCCTAATTCCTATCATGTTGTAACAATGGATGGCCCAGTCCTCTTTACAGTTTGCAGAGAAAATAACTTTGGATTTTTGAAAGTTGACCTTTTGCCCAGAAGCGACATTGAAATCCTCAAGTGAGGCCAAGATAGTATCACAATTTTTTCTATTGGCTCTAGCAAATAATGTAAGGTCATCTACAAAGAAAATGTGAGAAATTTTGGGACCACCCCTAATGGTACTTATGGGGAGCCAATCCTTTCTCAACACAACCTGGTCAATAGTCCTGTAAAGCCTCTCCATGCAGATAATGAAGAGATAAGGAGAAATGGGGTCTCCCTGTCTATGGCAGAACAACTTAGTTTTGTTCCTATTGACTAGAATAGAGATGGAACTAGAAGAGATACAGGAGAGAATCAGTTTGATCAGATTAGATGGGAAGTTAAAAACAGTAAGGAATCCTTAATGAAGGAACACTTAAGTTTATCAAAAGCTTTTTCTAGATCTACCTTTAGGATCATGTTCGCATTTTTCCCTTTCATTTTTTGGAAATAAATGATGTATTCTTGGACAACAATAGCATTATCAGCAGCTCTTCTATTTGAGAGGAAGTTATCATGTGTAGGTCCAACAGTATTGGGAATAAGGAAAGGCTTAGTCCTATTCATAATGATCTTAGTGAATAGGACACTTAGGAATTGTACATAAGAAGGTTTTGTTTATTTTAGGGGTGGGTGGTGAATGTTGAGAAGACCTTATGGAAGAAGCTAGTGACCTGACTAGAAAGGATGTGTCAATATTTCGGGTAGAAAAAAGAATGAAGTCCATCAGGCCCTGGAGATTTTAGTGGTTTCAAAAGAATCAATGTATTTCTTGATTTTAGAAGATCTAAATGGGAGATCCATAGATGTCCTAACCATGTTTGATAGAACCAGAGGAGTGTCATCAGTGTAAGGGGTTTGCCAGGTGGAAGAATCATGAGATGAGCTAAAGAGGTTACTAACGTATTTTAAGAAGGTTTCATTCCTGTGTTGGGGTTCCTTAATTTGGTTTCCTACTTCATATATTAAACAAATGATCATGTTCCTCCTTCTTTTATTAAGGTTGGTTATATGAAAAAAATCTAGTGTTGACATCACCATCACACAGCTAGTTGATTCTTGATTTCAGCTTCCAAAAGCCCTCCTCATTCTTAAGGATAACTGAAAATTCAGTTTGGAGGTTGGCTTCTAACTCCTGGAGGAATCTACTAAAATAATAGGCATTTGACTTTTGGATGCCATAAAGTCTGGTAAGGATGTGTTTTTTCTTTTGGAAGATGTTCCCAAACACTTACGCATTCCAATTAGTCACATTATGCTTAAACAAACTAGTGAACCCCAAAAGGTCATTAGTTAGTGGGAAGCTCCTCTACACAATGGATAGGAATTCAGGGTGGCTACATTATATAGACTCAAACCTAAAGGGTCTCCTATGCTCATTGTGTTGATGACTGATAATGGTAAGAAGGAGAAGGCAATGATCACAGTGGGTTCTAGGTAGGTGTGTTACTGTGGATTCTTGAAACATATCAATCCAATCATCCGTAACAAAATACCTATCTAGTGTCTCAAGAATGAGGTCTTGCCTCTTAGTGTACCTTTTGTTAGTCCAAGTATATTTCGGCCGCTTAAACCCTAAATCCACAAGCCTACACTGGTTCAAATAATTCTAAAATCTGTTACTTCTATTGTTATTTATGATGTTACCCCCAAATGTATATCTATATTTTATTACTTCATTAATGTCTCCTCCTACAAGCCAATTACTCTTATATACAGAGCCATGTCTTCGATAAAGTGCCAAAATCTATGTCTATCAAAAACATGACTACTAGCATAGATCAAAGAAAAAAACCACTTGGAGGTGTCAGGAATTACCTTGATCATGACATGGACTCCCTGAGGAGTGGTGGATACTTCCTCTAGCTTGACCAGGTCATCTTTTCACACGACCATGATTCCCCCAGATTGGTCAATTATAGGGGACTAGAACTGAGCTGAGAATTGAAGCTCAACAGTTATGTGCTTATGGTTAGCTATTAGCCCCTTGAAAAAGTTTCTCGGTAGGTATGGGTTGTGACAAGGATTTTCATGATTGCCTTGGCACACAACCTGAAAATTAGGGCAACATCATGACGGGCAGCTCGGCATAATGGACTATGCAAGGTTGATAAACGCACCTTGAACAAAAGCATGGCGCATTTCACTTGGACGTGCGGGTTGACATAAGAATGGCAAGGCAAATCCATGTCAAAGCAGGGGCAAAGACATGGCAAGACAAGGCGCGGCAATACGGGACAAGCAATGATAATTGATGCAGGCAGATTTGATCAAGTTGAGGGCGACTTAACATAAGAGGGCAGCTGTGACAATGGGCGTGTGCGGTTAAGTCAGTAGGTGAAAAGCTGTGGCCATGACATTGGGGAGGAGCAGTGTCAAAGGGCAAGGCTGGGCACAATGCCAGCCTTGGGCGCGCATCAGCTGGGCAAAATAGGCACATGCAGTGCACAAGTAGTAGTTACAAAACGTGTGCTGGGTAGTTACGAAAAGTGTGCAAGGCACATGACAAGCAGTTGGCGGTTACAACCACATCCAAAACATGGCTGATCATGGGCTAAATTGTTGGCACGTTTTTGTATCATGTCTTAGCATGTTTTTCCATTAGTTGGGGCTTGTCAACTGATTATCTTAGATTGCTGCCAAGTGTAATTGGGTAACTTGCACTATAAATATGCGCATAAGGCTGTCCCAAAAGGCAAAACTTAGTCTTGTGGCATATGTGTTAGCCAAATTTTGTCTAAGTATATTTCTAAGGGTGGGAAATCATTTTGGGGCATGAAACTAGGGTGTTCTTTGTTCTTGGCCAAAGGGGTGGCTTATTGTGTTCTTGTATTCACATATTAATATGAGTTAGGAAGAAATTCCTATAAATTTCGTGTGTGCCTTTTACTTTACTTGCTGCCTAAATTCTTCTAAGTCTCAAACGTCCCTAAAATTATTCTAGGAGTTGGAAAGGTTGAAGTCAAGGCTGGGCTTGACTGCTGCACAGTGGTGAACCTTGGGCAGAATTCAAGTGACATAAATCATCCCTGTGACATTAGCCATCATTCTCTCTAGCAGAACAAGCATAGCAGGGTTATGTAGTTTGTCCATAGAGGCACAGTACCAGCGAAACTCCATTGTTGGCTCCCCTCACATTCCATATTATGAAGTTTATTAATAATGGGTTTTATGATGGGGCTTTCCTCTTAAGTCCCTTCCCCTTGCCTACAGGAGTTGCTTTCACTAGTCCCACCAGAGGGTCTATGGCTACTGCCGAGTTTCCTGAGTTTGGAGATGAGGCAACTTGAAGATCTAGTTTGCAGCTTATGAGCTTTTTGAGGCAGAGAGCAATAAGTATTTCTCCGTACTGCTCTTTGAATTCTATCTCCCGAGCCTCTTGCATGAGCAATACTTTTGTCTTTGGAACCTCTAAATCTTCCAGTCTATTCTCCAGGTCTATATTGGACTCCCTGAGGTACTCTAGGATTTGATTGGTACCCTTGTTTGTTCCAGTGGTGACATTGGGTTTGGTTGTGGTGGAATCGACTGTTACACATGTGGCCACAGCGTGAAAGCAGGGGATAGGATTGGTGCTTCTAGGTTCATCATTGGGAAGAAGGGCATGGTGTTGAATAGCTAGCCTATCAAGCTGTTGATCTCTTCCATTGATAGGGGTTGTTGGGTACCCGTGTATTGGGCCTGTAGGAGAGTTGACAGCCACAGTTGGTGGCCAAAGTTGGATAAGCATTGATGGAAGAAATAGGTGACTAAGTGAGCCAGTAGCATGGGTTTTGGACAATGATTGCTACTGGGATTGACCCAATCGTCATCTATAGGGATTGGGATTGTCCATGTAACGCCATCCCTAGCCAGGATTTTGGCGTGAGTTCTGGTGGTAGTGATGTGGAGATTATCGTGAGTGGTGTGGTGTTTTGGTACTGGTTGTGGTTATTTTGGTTCTCCATTGATGATAGACTCTTTGGTTTCTTCACCGGCTGTAGTTGATGGAATTAACATCCTCTTAGCGTTTTGGATATAACCCATTTCATGACTGTTGGGTTTCGCGCTGAGGGGTTTGAGATCTTTTCTCAATCTTGGAGGATTGACAATGAGTGTCACCTTACTGCTCATAGAGGTTAATTGAGTTTGAGCAGGCACTTGATTGCCTCTACTGGAGGCATAGTCGGAGGAGTTGCCATAGTAGGTAGAGTGTAGGATTGGTGCATTGTTTGGTTGGAGCACCATAGAAGAAGGCTGACCCGCTTTGGATTTGATTTGGGCTGTCAGGGCATCCTTTTCCAAAAAAGAGATACTTTCTGACTGCAGGAGATTGCTTGATTTGGGAGGGATAGAATGAGAATTTGGGGTGGGGCCCTTCCCTTTTCCTCTTTGTGATAGGTATCTTTAGTGGGACTTTATGTGTTACCCGTTTTTCCCAAGCTGTCATCTTTTGATATTGGGTCAGAATGGTTAAGATGCCTTTTTATCCCAATGATATTTTTTTGTGGCTGAGCGTGTGTGTTTCCTACATTGGTAGTGTGAATTGGGTCTCCACGCATGAGGCCCAATTTTGGGCCCATATCATTATTTTACTTTATTAAGTCTACTAGCGCTCTTGAAGGCTCTTGAGGATGAACATATGTTTTTGGGGTGTGGTTACCGGTTTTGGATTTTGGGTCTAGGAATGTACCTGAGGAGGTATTGAAACTCTTTACTTGGATGCTGGTTTCTTTTGCCGTTTTCCCCTGCTTATTTCTTTGGGGTTGACCTCCCTTGTGATGGTTACACCTGTTCTTTGAGAAGGGGAATGTGAGCCATTGAGATCTTTGATGTTTTGCAGTGGCCTCGTTAGTGGAGCTACTACTAGATATCACCTGATCATTTACTTGGGTAGGTATGGTTACAAAATCACAGTTCCTCAGTGTGTGGCCAACTTCTCCCATATCCCATACATAGTATCTCCTCCCCTTCATACACAATTGTTTGGTTTTGAGTAACAATAGTGGTGTTCGTGGTTATTGAAATTTCTATTTGAACTTGGACACAAATTCTAGCATATCTACCTCTTAAGGTAGATGAGGTACATGTATCAATTTTTAGTAGTTTGCCTACACTGTTGCCTACCTGCTCCAATATGGATCTGTCATAAAATTTTGTTGGTAATTGTGGTAGCCTTATCCATGCCACAGTTATTGATAATTTTGATTCCGCCGGGACGAAGTTAGGTTCCCATCTACGGGCTGATAGGAAATGACCAACTACAAACCATGGTCCCTCAATTAAGACTTTGCTCATGCTTTCCTCCATGTTGAACTTAGCAATGAATAAATCTCATCCTAGATCAATTAGAATGAGTGGTTCAATTGGTTTCCAAATATGGGGCGAGCTTTGCTCTCAATAATTGGTGTGGAATTCCCCTCCCTCCCCCAATAGTTTGATGATTAAGGAGTATTTCCATGGATGGTATAACCTGATTTGGTCCTCATTGGAGAGTGGGATTGGGATATTTCCTGCGTTCAACTCAAAGTCATGACTTTGTGGCGCAGAAGAGTGTGTTCCATAATTACTAGAAGAACCAAGTTACTTTCCAATAGGATTTCCTTGAAGGAGTTTTTAGAGGGGATGTTGTCCTCCATATTAGTCTGGGGGTCACCATTAGAAACATCAGGGGGTTTCGGTGGTATTCTGATAGGAGGGTCTCTATCCGAAAGTGGGGATGTGGCCATTGCTGAGTGGCTATTTGGTTAGTTTGGAATTAGAGAGAGGTTGGTATTTCTCTCTCTATAATACCTCTTTCTTTGATGATTACCATGTTCATTCGTCATGACTTGTTGTCATTACTCACGTATGGGTGGAGTCCCGAATTTTTATAAGGGATACAATGTAAAAATTCTACATCTAGAAGCTTCTATTATGTTACTGGGATTCATCAATTTTGTTACACCCCATATTTTCGTACGTAAGAGTACGTCGTAAGACAATTGATGTAAGCTCAGAAATGAAATCACCTTTTGAAAAGTTTACAAAGTTAGTTAATAATGTTAACGTGGAGGTTACAAATATTTAAGATCATGAATACCTAGAGGATTTGAAGTCTTAGAAGCTAAACAAATTGAAGAAAATAAGTTTCGTCGAAAGTCGACAAGTTGGAATGTTATAACATGTACTTTTCGGGCGAGACTAGGTTGATTAACATTATAAGGAGATTATGTTATGAGTTATTTTAGTCGTATGATAGTCATGTGTTATGTTTTGAAGTCAAGTGAGTTGTGGAACAAAAGTTGGAAAAAGTCATCACAAGTTCCATTCATAAATATGCTGAAAATTAGGTCAAATGTAGATGAGCCTTTCTCCTAATGTACTTGGAATTATGGGATGATCTACCTACAAAATTGAATATCTATGAGTCTAGTTTCTGATGGAGTAAACCGTTCATTTATACAACATTGGAGTAGAGAGATATTCACAGTTTTGCGAGACTGCACAGACTGGTAGGTGACAAGTAGGTGCATCACCTGCTTGCCAAAAGGAGAGGCCTCAATTAAAATCTCCAAAGTCGGCCAAGAGGGGACTTTTAAGGGCTTATCAACTCATTTGTTTCATCCATCTTTTAGACCAAGAAAACCATATTGAACCCCTGCAACTCCTCCCCAAAAATCTTACACAAACCCTAGGTTATTTTGGGTGTTACGATATGATTCTAGTGCCGAAAAGCCCGGACAACTTCCTAATTTCCCTTTCTCCTTCTTGTAGCTGCGTTGGGGAGCTAATTTTGGATGAATAAGGGTTAGGCTTAGTGGGTTCTACTCAGTTCAAGGTAAATTTATGCTTCTCCTTCCATTATTTATGCTTGTACGAGTTGTAACTCAATCGTAAAGACTAGACCTAGCGAGTTTCGAAAGAGTGGTATGTTGTTTGTTGTTGCGTCAATGTTGTCTGGTTGTAAACTTATTTTTAATTTGAATTCATGGCTGATTTATTGGATAAGAGGCTTAATTATGTACTTTTGGTTGTGTTGCTCAATTTGAAAAAAAAAAAGACAAGTCGAAACGTGTTTTAGTAAACTGAAAAATCAATTTTGAGTTGTTGTACTTGTAGGACTGTTTTATTGGCTGTTTCGTATAGTTGTTGGGTTGTCTCTTTTGCTACTGCTTTTATGGAGTTTGGGAGGAGAAATGGTGTGGAGAAACACCACATAATGCCAAGGTGGTTGGTTGGTTGTTCGCCATTACATTTTCGGATTATTTGACACTACTAGAGTTGTCATTTTTTGTATGATCTAATTATGGTGTATGAGCTATTTTGTGGTATTCTATGATGGATATAAGGTTGGAAAATGATGTATACATGTTGTTATTGTTGTATTGTTGTTGGTGGTGTTATGTCAAATTTGGAGGAAGTAAAGATTATAGGGGAGATGCTGCCCATTTTATTTTAAAATAAGCTTGTCGTTCGTTGTGCGATAGTTGTACCTTCCATAATTTGATCATAGTATTGTTATCGTTGTTGTAGATTAAGGTGCAACGAGACGAGTTTAACGTGGTTATTGGACAGATTGTGATAAGGTATGTTAAGGCTAAGCCTTTCCTTCATTTTGGCATGATCCCGTAACTATATGTGTTTAATAACTATATTACTACAGTATTTTCACTATCATCGAGCTATAATCGATGGGCAGACCCCTATTGGGCAACCTCTGATCAGATGGTAAGTTATATACCGAGCCTACTGTGGCCGAGCGCCTATGAGCGAGCCCAGAATGACCAAGATACAGAGCCTAGTATGGCCGAGCGCCTATGAGCGAGCCTACTACGGCAGAGCAATTACACATACCGAGCCTTATAGGGCCGGACAACTATTTTACATACTATATGGAGAGAGTTGAGTAAGTATCAGCATGTAAGCATATCTTCAAATTATCTTTGACTTCCAGTTATATTCAGTTATTATATTATTAGTTCAGTTTCAGATTTAAGTTATTCATTTGCCTTACATACTCGGTACATTATTTTGTACTGACGCTCCTTTTGCTGGGGATGCTACATCTCTTGCCTGCAGGTCCTAATAGACAGCTGGATAGGCCATTCCAGTAGATAGAGTCAAACATCAACTTGGTTGGTAAGCTCCACATCCTCGGAGTTACCAGGTCTAGACCCTGGGTTACCCCTCCAGAGTTCACAGTTACAGAGTGGTACGCTCGGGCCCTACCACGACTCCCCAGATTTGGGGCGCGACAATTATATAATATACACAAAGAGAGTTTCTTTTTTACTTTACTTGCATAATATAATTATCGGACAACAAGAATTTAATTGACCCCCACCCTGACTGTACTCATATCCTGTCACAGAACGACTAGTTTCGAACCCATTTTCGTCTTTTTATACTTTATTTAAAGTTTTGGCATCACAATTAGAATACTGTTTGATTACTTTATTCACATAAGGGTTTTATAATAGCTTGTTTGGCCAAACTTCTAAAATTCATTTATTTGAGAAGTACTTTTTTCAAAAGTGTTTTTCAAAAAAGTTCTTTTGGTGAGAAGCAATTTGTGTTTGACTAATTAAATTGAAAAATACCTTTCAGCAGCAATTGTTTGCCCAGGATTTTATAAAGTGCTTCTAAGTGTGTTTACACTACTATTGGTAACAACTCAAAGTGCCAGAACGATTCTAGTGGTGCAAGCGAAGGTTTCAGTCTTGTCGAGAGAAGCAACCACTAGTCGCCCTTAGTGCTCCAAAACACCCTTTTGCTTGGGTGAGCAACGACCCCTAACACCCAGAGCAAGCGCCTTTTGGCGGACCTACACTGGTTCAAGAGGGTTCAATTGAACCCGTTTCGTATTTTTTTTATGTGTAAATTATCTTTCTAAGAAATAAATACGTATAAATTAAAGTCTGCTGAACCTACTTCATAAATGGAGTGCCTTGCTCGGATGGTTCAAGCGGATTCATCATATGTGAATGGTCGTGTGTTCGAAACTGGGACTTGCATTAATCTTGATGATTTTACTTTTCCATAGCTTTTATGGCCTTTCTTTATTTTTACACTAGTAAATTATCCGCTAAAAACCTTATTAGATATACAAAGTAATTCTTTTACAAACATCCAAATATAAAGTATGTTAAAGGTTCATTTTAGTTTTCAAACCCCAAACATATTAAATTTCAAGTTATAATCGTTTTATTAATTACTATTAATTTTATAATTTTTCTAGTTTTTCACCACTTAAGATTTTTAGTCGGAAGAGATGTTTGATTTTTGTATAATATATACATACTATATTTTTTTCTTTTTCTTAAAAGGACATGTAAAGAAAGAGGGAAAAAAATCAAGAAAAAATGATCTTTATGTATAAGCATAGAGTTGTTTTTCCTCAAACGTGAAATGAATTACTCCTTCCAAAGACTAAAGTTGTAATGACCCACCTATTCACTCAGACCATTTCGAGCACTTCATTTTCTCGGAGTACTTCAACAATAATTTGAAGGGATCAATTTAACAATCTATGGAGAAAGGTTTCATAGTCCTGAAGAAAAAAACTACTTGCCCATGGTAGAGTTACATTCACTGCTATAGCTCATCCATCTGGACATTACATAAACCTTCTAAATGTTATAAAATCAAAGATACAATCACAAAAGTGTATGAAGTAATAATTTGGAAGTACAATAGAAACTTTAAATTTCATTGAGGTGTTATAGATAAAAGATTAAATATTCAATTTCAATGCTATTTGAGTTTATAATACGTAAACAAAATAACCTCATAGATTCTTGACTTCATAAAATAGTCACATAGGACACTAATAGCAGAATCAGACAGGTCTTCCACTTCCACCTTTTGAAAGCCACAATACTTAGTCCATTCTCGGTTTATATTATCTATAGATAAATATAAATAAAGAAGCAATAAAAATGGTTCAACTTAAAAGATTAAGTAATAAGAACTTACTAATTGAGATTTTCTGGGGAAAGTTTAGTTTCTTACTGAAAACACCATTCATGACGATGTCAAGATCATCATCGGTTGCTACCGTGATATATAGAGGATTGTAGATGAAAGATGTTGGAGAACCAGTCCACTCATTAGGATGCCTTTCTACATGACCAAGATGATACCGTGTTATGACTATTCAAATCATCAGGAATTCTTTATTGTCTTTACACAGCTCTCCACCACACTATAACTCTTCATTGTCGTCATTATACATATATTTAATAAAGACTTTAAATAGGGAAGGGGAAAAGAACAAAAAATATTAGAGGTTTTTTGAGCAAAATGGGAAGAGAGAAGGCAAAAAAATGAAAAAAGAAAGATAAATACCTTTCTTGGCTTATGAGATATGCCAACTCACATATCACATTCCCAACTTTATATTTATACATAGATGTGCTAAATAAGGGAAAGCCACATAAACACATACATAACTTTAACAATCTATCTCCGTGATTTGAAAGCATTATGCCGAGGTGTGTTCATTTCCTTTTGCTTTAAGAATGGAGCTATTGGGGTGAATATTTTAAAGGACCCCAACATACATAAAAATACAATTTATATAAATTGGTAGTTATATACGTAATGATTTTCGTTTTTGATTTTACTTCAAATATTATTCTATCAAAACTTGACAACCTTTTTATATGAAACATTTCATGTTATTTTAAACTATTTTACTTGTCTCTTCATTATCGACATGCATCGCCACTGTTGTTTCTTTTTCTTCTTTCTCTTATTGTTTATTTTATGTATTAGTTTTTTTTCATAGTTTTGGAACTTTTTATATTGAAATTATTAATTTAATTTAGTTTATAGCTCTCTTATGTTGTTTTTGGTTTACGGCTAGCGTGAGTCAAAATTATGGGTTTGATATTTTAATATAGATCAAATTAATGTTTGTTACGATAAATTTTATAAAATAAGTTTTAATAAATTGCAAATATGAAGAGAAATAGATCAGCTGTTGAAATCTAGGTAAATTTTAAAAGAAAATAAACAAGGCGATTGTAAATATGTAGAGAAATAGATCTGCTGTTGAAATCTAGGTAAAAAAAAATTATTTTAGAAAAAAACAAGGCGACTTAATATAAAGAGTAGCGAGCAATTTTTTCTTTAACATTATATTAAGAACCTAAATAAAGAGAGCAAGGTAAACCTTGTGTGTTAACTTAGTTTCCCTTTTAATGTGGACCATAGCCGAGGACCAGTATACTTGCTGCCGAAGACTAGTATTTGTTTGAACCCGCTTGTATAAAGTTCTAGGTTTGCCACTGCCGCCGGCCTTTCGGTTATGAAAAGTGCTTTTCAAAAAAAATGCTTTTGGGGAGAAGCTATATTTTTCTGCTTCTCAAAAATTACTTCTAATTCTACTCAAAATTATTATTTTTTCTTCCAAAAGATTGGACAAACACCTCAATTTTGAAAAAAAATAATATTTTTAACCGTGGAGAAACTTGGCCAAAAAGATAACTTTGAGTAATACTCCTAATGATCCTATTACCTATATGCTTTATTGGAGTTATAATTAGGGTGCAGTTGGAAAAACAAAAAGGAAAAAGACAATACCTTCTTCGTTTACTAATGTGATTTTCGGTTAAAGTGACATATAAAAAGGACAAGGTATAAGATTTATCATCGTACTTCTTGTTAAACTTTCAAGTATACAATAAAGCTTTTTTTTTTTTAAAACAGATTCAGTAATGAAGACTTGATTTATGTTTTTGTGGATTAAGCTCACCTTTAGGTAAACCAGATCCAGATTTTAAGCTCTGTTCATCCTTACATCAACTTTTTAGCCTTAATAATCGTTTAAATAACTTTAATATTCACCGTTAGCTATAAGTAATAAATGTGTGTCTTGGGATACTTTACAGACTCATATTGCGTTTGTTGAACTTAAAGTTGAATCAACATCTGACTGAAAGAAAACTGGGAACGAAAGAAAAAAAGGGAAAACTATATTGTATAGCCGCTAAATGTGTAACTTGCCCTAGGAAAATTACTACCTACATTTGAACAACATATAATATATACTCTCTTTATTCCATTTATATGACTCTCTCTATATATATACTAGTTTTTAGAGTACGCGCGTTGCGCGTGTACCCTATCTCAATGAATAAACCCAATAAAATACTAAAATTGAATTTCTCATTTTTTTTGAGAAAAAGAGGTTGACGCTACAGCTAAAATGGGTAATTGACTTAATATTTTACAATAAATAACTTAATATATAAAAAAATAGAGCGAGTTGTTATTTATGGAAACAAATGTATAATAATAAGTACCAATTCGTTTAGAATATTTTTTGTCTTTTACTATATCATTCTTATTGTTTCAAATTTGCATATTTATCTGTTTGACTCTCAATACTATACTTTTATTAATTTTACTCTTCTTCTTCTTTTTTTTTTAAAATTTCTTTCACCACTAATGGTCTTGGTATCGAAATAAATCTATGTACTAAGTGTTTTGTCAACTTAAAATAATTTTACTTATATGTCAAATTTTAAAAATAATTAAATTCTTTTGCTAATAAGTTAATTTAAAGGCTTAATTATTTTTTTCACAACCTTAAAGGAAATGTTTAGTTTTTGTTGATTCAAAATTTTCATATTGGCTCATCCATAGTTTTAAATATTAATTGTAATTATAAATTTTGTTCAATAAAAAATATATTTTTAAAGCATAAAACAATGATATTTCACGTTTGAATCTTTATGTTTGTAAAATCATTTGTGTCATTGACTTTTATCTACAACTTTTCTTCCTCTCTCACTCTTCCGCTTTCTTTTCTACTCTTAAATGTTAGTAATTTATTATAATTATGATCAGTGTACTTTTTAAATATTATAATATTTTTATTATTTCTGTTATTATTATTAAAAGAAAAATTAGGAAGAAAAAATGAGATACATTTAAAATTTAACGTCTGCAAGCTCAAGTTATTTCATGTCCGCAAGTTCTTTCGTTTCTTAATTACGTGCCTTATCATATTCATAGTTGCTACCCCAAATTCCTAAATCCTAATGACTGATAAGTCTCAAATATTATCTAATAAATTTAATATTTTAACGTATTGGTAAACTGTTCTATTCTAACTTGGATAATCTATTTAGGATCAGAAGTCTAGATATAAAATCCTAGGTGAATTAAGTTCTTGAATATTAGGGATTTTCATATTGTTCAAACAAGGAAAAAAAGATTTAATAACTAAAGTTTCAGTTGATTCGAAAGTCCTAAATATAAGGAAAATAATTAACTTATAATTTTAGGAAAATAATTTAATTACAATTTTATCCAATGTAAAATATTTTTAAAGGGTAAAAAGACAAACGACATTTCGATAGGGCATTCGTGCTTTTAATATAGTGTGATATATATATATATATATATATATATATATATATATTTTAATCTGTTCCAAAAAATATATTTGTAAATTCAAAAATAATTTATCCTTAAACTTTCAAACGTTTATAATCACACAAATATTATGATGTTTTTAAAACCTCGTAAATTATAAAATTCTTAATCAAACAAATGTTCCATCATATACAAGATCACAAGTTTAAAAAGTAGGGGCAGAACTAGAGTATTAGGAATGGATTCAGATGAACCCAGTAACATGTATAAATATTTAATTACAAATTTAATAATTAAAATGAACTGTGAGTTTGAGGGTAAATTTAAAAATTATGAACATCAACTCCGCCTCTATTTAACCTTAAAATTCATGCCTAATCAAATCAATTTACATAAAATAAAACTGAAAGAGATAACTAACCACCAAAGGATGTGGTGCAGTGAATGTGATTGCTCTTCCCTTAATCAGAGGTTGCGGTTCAGGTCTTGAGTATAAAAAAATTCTTGATACGGAACGCTTTTCCCTGAATAGGGTCTTATACAGCACAAATCCGAATATAAGGGATGCTTCACTGTGGGTAAAAAAATAAAATAAAATAAAAATAAGTAGACCTCACAAATCCGGGTCCAAAAGTGATAGGTACCAAACAGCGTTCGAGAAAAGAAAAAGAAAAAAGATTAATTACAAAGCAGTAAATAATTAAAGTACCTGAGTTGTCAGCAAACTTAGGTAAATATATTGTTGTTATTTTTATTATGCATTTTTATGGTATTAATATATCTTCTTCTAGCTTTTTTGAGCCGAAGGTCTCCTAGAAACAGCCTAAGATGTGCGTACATATTACCCTCCCCAGACCCCACTAGCGGAATTATACTGGGTCGTTGTTGTTGTTGCAGTTGTCAGCAAACACCGATGAGCCCGCTTCTACAGAGAAGATTCCCCATTCCCTGCTGCATTTTGAGTATCTTTTTGTTTTCTTTTACATTTTTTTACCTGAAGACAAAAGAAACGGGAATTGTTCATTGGAATTAACCCTTTG
Organism: Nicotiana tabacum; assembly: GCF_000715075.1. Taxonomy (NCBI): domain Eukaryota; kingdom Viridiplantae; phylum Streptophyta; class Magnoliopsida; order Solanales; family Solanaceae; genus Nicotiana; species Nicotiana tabacum. The sequence continues at coordinate 111,484,281 of NC_134084.1, forward strand.
TATTTGGTGCAACTACTCTATCCTCCTCTTTGTCCTTTTGTTCCATTTCTTCAATATATTTGAATCAAATTCACGTGGTTTCTGATCTGGGTTTCAAAAATCTTGCTTTTTTGTTCATTTCTCATCCCCACATTCAGCTCTATTGACAAATTTCTCTTACTGGTATTCAAGAACCCATTTTTCTTCGTCTTTCTCGTGTTTTTCCCCTACCCTTTTCGTTTTTCAATAAAAGGGTCTAACATTTTATTCATACATTGGTTAATAGAAGGCGTCTCCATTTATTTCAAATTATTCCTTTTTTTCTTGTATTGATGGTGTGAAAAATGCCTAGGAAAAGGACAAAGACATAATTTTGGTGTGAGCTGAATGAGGAATTTCATTTAGTTTTGTGTAGAATGAATGATTATATTGTTCTTGGCTGTATCATATGCTGTAATTTTTGATAACATCTATATGAGTTTTGACTCACTGAAATAGAATTACAATGGCAGAGAGAAATGTACATTCTATGGGATTTTTCGGTCGAAAATCCTTATTTACTATGTTTTCAGTTACTTCTGTTATGTTCATGCTATCTTTGTTATTTGTGCTGCGTTCAACTTCCCGGAGACACTTATTTTACCTTAATATATTACCAAAGTCCAAGATTCTTGCTTTATCCGATGAAGGTTATACACAATCCAGTGCTCAAATTGATTATTCTAACAAAGGAACATTGAGAAAGTATAATTTGTTTAAGTGCAATCCTAGTAAACAAGTGCTCAAAGTTTTTATGTATAACCTGCCCCCACAATTTCATTTTGAATTATTGGGATGGAAATCTGAGGGGAAGAGTGTTTGGCCTGATATCAGGAATTCGGTTCCTGAATATCCCGGTGGACTAAACTTGCAGCACAGTATCGAATATTGGTTGACTTTGGATCTTTTGTCTTCTGAGTTTGATGATAATTTGAATGGTCGAAGTGCTATAAGAGTGCATAATTCAAGAGAAGCTGATGTGATATTTGTTCCTTTCTTTTCGTCGATTAGTTATAATCGGTTTTCAAAGCTTAAGCCAGGGCAGAAAACTAGCACGAACGCGTTGTTACAGGAAAAGTTGGTTTCCTTTGTGACAGCTCAAGAGGAATGGAAAAGATCGGGAGGAAAAGATCATATCATTGTGGCACACCATCCGAATAGTCTTTTGGATGCAAGAATGAAGCTTTGGCCTGCAATTTTTGTACTTTCAGACTTTGGAAGGTATCCTCCCACAATAGCTAATGTTGAGAAGGACGTGATTGCACCTTACAAGCATGTAATCAGGAACTATGACAACGACACTTCTGGTTTTGATAGTCGACCAACTTTGCTCTACTTCCAGGGAGCTATCTACAGAAAAGATGTAAGTCGTTGTTTTTGCATTTACTCTTCTGTTATCTATTGCTCTCTGATTTAACTGGTAATGATAATAGTTAAGTAATTACATCTATTATATGTTGTGCATTTATTTCGACGGGGAGGGAGGAGTTGGATCAATATAGGGTTGGAGTTGGATGCTAAATTGGATAATGTGAAGCAAGATGATTTGTGATAGATTGGGTTAAAGGTAGAGATGTACTTTAGGAATAGAACTTGATGATATGTGATATAATGAGCAGTATAGCCTTTTCTGGTTAGAATTTGAAGAATCATAATGAGATTCAGCATCTCGGACCTGCAAAAGCTTTATAGGAGGTACATTAATTAATATGGTTAGTACAAATGTACAAGAATTACTTATCTTTTTGTTTCGTAAATGTACCTCGCTGGATAAATGCTCTTTAGTTTATGCATTCTAAAAGTCAGGCACTTCATTTGATGGACTCGTTGTGTTGTGCTTATAAAAAGAGTTCTTCCACGCCATGTCCATATTAGTGACTTATGAAATAGCATACTGTGGCATTATAGCAATCAGCAAACAAATTTAGGGGAATGATTTGGCAGATAGTAATTTAGTGGCAACTGTCTGATAGCTTGGGTTTTTGAATATCTATCCAGAAGATCGAGGCATGATCACTTAAGAGACAGCCTCAATTGTTTATTTAGTTCTTATAACTTGAAAAAAAAAGTTAATGGAATTACAACTCCAAGTTCCCAAAAATAAAATATCACATGGAAGGCTCAGGTGTTGTTACATGGGGAGGACATAAGCAACACGATACATAGCGGGCCAACTGAAACCGATCGCTTGTCATCAGGATCAACTCTTCTGTTTTGATTTCACTATTCCTTTTCTTTCCCTGTGGTTGTTGGCTGCAGTCCAAAACACTGTTTATCGAAATAAAGCAAAACAGCAAAGTTAGAACTTTTTGCTAGCATATATTCTTCCAAGTGGAATGTTTCTGTATCCGTTATATTCGTCAGTCATTTGGATTCATTTTAACAAAGCTACATTGTATCTTTTGGCATGTATTCTACACTAAGTGTCCATCCGCACTCATGGATTGAGCACTGAATCTAGTTAATTTGATATCATCATGTTGCAAGTTCTAGATTTAGATTCAAAGAAGGTTACCCTGATTTCTCTTCTACTACTTACACGAAGATATACCAGACTATCTATGCAATTGTGGATGCCCGAGCCATAGTTTTGGTTCATTTAATTGCCAAGATAGGTTATCGTTGTGATACATAGAGTATGAGATCCTCAAGACTTTGCTCTCTATTTGTATCTTGAACTTGAGCAAGATTATCAAGACTATACCCTGGCTATTTGGTTACTCTTTTTTCCTCTTTCTAATTCCTTTCTTTCATTGTGCTCTAGTTCCTAAGTCTTATTTTTCATCCTCAGGGTGGAACTATTCGACAAGAGTTATTCTATATGCTGAAAGATGAGAAAGATGTTCACTTCTCCTTTGGTAGTATTCTGAAAAATGGAGTAAAACAAGCAACTCAAGGCATGCACTCTTCCAAATTCTGTCTTAACATCGCAGGTGACACTCCGTCATCAAACCGTCTCTTTGATGCTATCGCGAGTCACTGTGTACCAGTCATCATTAGTGATGAAATCGAGCTTCCCTATGAAGATGTTCTTGACTATTCAGAGTTCTGCATATTCATCCGCACATCAGATGCTCTCAAAGAAAATTACCTCATAAACTTCATAAGGAGCATCACAAAAAAAGAGTGGACTAGAATGTGGGCGAGGTTAAAAGAGATCGAAAATCTGTTTGAGTATCGATATCCTTCCAAGGACAATGATGCAGTTCAGATGATCTGGCAAGCTATCGCCCGTAAGGTTCCTGCTATCAATTTCAAGTTGCATAAATCGTCGAGGTATTCTCCGACCCCTGTATCGAAAGAAATAGGGCTGAAGTCATTTCCCTTGCCAAAAAATATTTTGTAAGAACTGAACATTCAGTAGGATTTTGAGAGTTCTGAAATGACATCTGATATGTTCCTGGGAAATGCTGTCTGCAGCAAATTTTTGTAACTTAACCAATTGTTGCAAACAATAGATTTATAGAAACATAGAAAAAGAAAGTTGTAATGTTTAGGTCTCTGCTTGCTGAATAGCTAAGAGATTTTTGGTCAATTTGTTCATTCATTTATTTTTTATATATTTAACTACATCTATGTGAGCTTTGCATAGCCAGTTTTAAATTTGGATAAAGGAGGAGAGTTGCAGTGAATTAAAGATTATCGAAAGGTAGTCTAATACCATTAATCTTTTAAACATCAAACAAAATATTTCCTACTATTAACGATGTTGGGGGATTTTTTTCCCTGAAGTGTGGCCTTATTAAAGCAAAACTTCAAAATATTTTCACCTGAAGGTTAGCCTAACTTGTAAAGGTAATCAGGAAAACTTCACTTCATAGTGCAAACTTCAGACAATTAGTCTGATTTAACCTGGTAATGTTTTTTAGTTTGGCCCTGCAGTCCCAGGCTCAGACTCGTATCTTTGAACATGTTCAATAATTGAGCTCCGGATGATTCTTCGAATTTTACGCTCCCGAACAATGCTCAATCATGTTTCCACCAAGGAATGCAGGTCCAAGGATTTCAGTCAAATAATTTTGAATTAATAAACCTGAAATTTCATATTTAAATACTCAGATGATTTCAAGATTAGATCTTCAACATCTCAATTATTGATTTGAGTTTCAAGTTCCTTTAAGGGTGACTTTAATGCAACTCATACCCTACTGCTAGATCACTGTCTACTTCATATCCAATCAATAATACTTATACAAAGTCTCATGTGTTTGAGAGAGAAAAGAAGAAGAGGAAAAGAAGAGGAGGAAGAAAGGAGCGCATAGGTCAGGAGGAAGAAGCCGGTCGTCGCAGTTGTCAAAATTAGGGTATAGGTTAAATAATTTTAAAAATATAGGTATAGATTAAATGGAGGCGTCCAAATAGGGCGCCCATGCAATAGGGCGCCCATGCAATTTTTAAATATGCAGGTTGCCAAATGATTAGGCGGGCCCAAGTTGATCCAATTGACTACTTAAAATTTGTTTATCAAATACTTCCTTATTTTAGCTATATACAAAATCCTAAATATGAGGACTCTTCTTAAATCCTTCTAGGTTTCCAAGTTTATTTTTTAACCATGCTAGGAACCGTAGGCAATTTTTTCCCCAAGGTTTTGCCCTTTTTATTTTGATAGAAATAATTTAATTATTCTTGGTCTCAAACTTAGATAGTTAATTATAATAAACTTCTATATTTTTCCAAATCCCCATCACGCATATTTATTTTTCAAGTCTTTAACCTTTTTGTTTTGTTATAAATAATTTAAATTATGCTTGAACTTAAATAGATAAATATAATAAAATTAAATCTTTGGTCAAATCCAAATTTTACTTAATTTTTACATCTTTTTAATCTATTTCCGTTAGAGTTATCGGCTAATTTGGTAACTAAAAGCGAAAAACAAGCAAAATAAATTTTTTAACAAATGTTAACATTTTGATAGATTTAACTAGAACCGTCCCAAAATATTGGGGCAACTGTACATCTCATCATTAGAGCAATAAAATAAAAGCATAAAGGCACTTAGCGAAATGTTATTCCCTTATTTTACCCTTCAAATTTTTTTTATATTAGACGAAATAGTTATTTAATTATTTCCTAATTTAAGAATTTTAAGATCATCTAAAATTTTATTATTATATTTTTCGTACTTAAACTAGGTAGGAAGAGACTTTAAAATCGAACAACACTTTTACCTTATATAGATTTCCTTATTTAAGGACTATTAATATTAGAGTTGTATTGAACTATTCCTATGAGATTCTTTACTATGCAAAACGTGAGTTAGCAATTACGAATTCTCAAATAAATATTCAAAACATATGATTTTTCTTACTATTTAAAAATCGAATTCTTATTGGAAAAAATATAATTATTGTCAAATATTTAAAAATTAGAATAAGCTATTTAGAATTTAAATTAATAAAAACTAAGTTATTTCTTTTAATGTTTAGAACAAATAATTAATTATTGAATTAACTAATTAGCAAATCCAAATCAATTATTTTACAAATTTATTTGTTAAATTGACAAAACACTTAATTTATTTTTATAAAAAGAGTATCGATGGTGAAAGAAATCATAAATATAGCAAAATCAATTATAGTATAAAATTAAGATTCAAATCGGTAAAAGTACAAATTAGCAATAAGATAAAATTGTAGAAGACAACCAGTTATAAATGAGTTGTTATTTGTTTCTTTCTTGCATTCAGTCCAACAAATGAATACGTCTCGCTAAATATTTATTCTAAGTTTTTTCTTGTAAAATATTAGTTCAATATTAGTCATTCTTTAAACGTTAAAATTATCGCTATCAAATTTTTAGAAGTAATGACGCCAACTTTTTTTAATTTATTTTAAATTTATATTATTTGTCAAATCTTTAAAGAATTGTGATAAAAAAATATTTTTATATTTTATTTTCAATATTAAATCACATAAAAACAACAATTTATATTTCGTCATAAATCCGGATAAATCACAATAAGGCTCTAAATAAAATTCCTTCATTTGTTAAGCTAACTAATGGGAATAATATTTATTATTTAAGAAAAATTCTTAAATTTTATTTTATAAAATAAATTATCTAATAATATGTATGTAATTTTTAAAATTTGCATATTCATTGATATAGGTACACGCGCAAAGCGCGTACCCTAATACTAATTTTTAAAAGAAATGAGTATAGATTAAATGGGGCAACCAAATAGGATGCCCGTGTAACTTTTACGTTGAATGGTGAGTTGGAGCCCAACCAAAAGTTAGCTTTTCAACTCACGGTGAGCAAAAGGAAATGGAAAATTTTTCTACTATTCACGAGCTCACTTCATATTTAGGTTATTTACTCCCTCCGGTTTCATATATTAGTCGTTCTAATAAACTGAATTTGTTTCAAAATATATGACGTCTACTATTAATTTAAGTGGGATGCATAAGTAAGGAGACCTAAGAGTGATTAGACAAATATTTTTGTGATTAAGTTATTAAATATTTTTTTAAAGAGGAATTCAAAAAATTTAACAGACGGATAATATAAATTGTATGTTCTTTTTGTTAAAAATAAGGTCGACATAAGTAAAGAAGAATATGAAAACATATGTCAGAGAACTACGCTTGCCATGATTAATCGGCCGATCCGATGCAAAACTCTTTCCAAGAACATTGAGAATTGAGTCGCATTAATTGAATTTCGCCTTCGATTTGTCGATTTTGCAATCTAAGTATTTATTTTCCATGAATCTATAAATTAATGACTACATGAACAATATAAAATAATTGTTCAATTTATTCTTGAATATTTACAATTGTTAAGTATCATAATTCATAAAAATCGTTACATAATACTTTTAACTTTGCCATCTAATTTAGTTCACTTGGTATTCATTTTGTAATTCTTTCCTAGTTTTGAGAAAGTTTTAAAAAGTAAATCTGGAATATGAAAAATAGAAGTAGATTAAGTGACTTAAAATTTTCAACGAGGAATCTGAATTTCCAACTAACCTTTGGAGAGTGTGTAACTGTGTATGGTAAATATTTGTCCGCATTCAACCTTTATATCATTTCAAATATTTTAATTTTAGCAATTTTAAAATAAAATAAAATAAGTACATAGTTTAATTAATTATGATTAAATGGTACAAGTTGTGGTTGAAAGATACATGTTCTGCTTCATTGATTAAACGGAAAAGGGGCAAATATGTCTCCATACTGTCAGAAAATGTTTAAATATATCATTCGTTATATTTTGAGTTCAAATATACTCTTACCGTTATACTATTGGTTCAAATATACTCATCTTCCGTTAAGTTTGTCCAAGGTGGACATCCAATCCTAAGTGGCGTTGACATTTGATGAGGTGGACGCAATATTGCTTGCAACTTCAGTGCCCCTAACCCATTTTACCCCTCCCTTCTATTTATTTTCCTCCACTAAAATTTTCTTCCCCTCCACCACTGTTGCCACCAATACCATTACCATAAAAAATATTGTATTTCAAGTTTTAGTCTTTTATATATGGATTAGGGGCGTTGATATGGCATGCCATGTGATATTCACTTCATCAAATATCAGTACCACCACTTAAAATAAACTTAACAGATGAGAGGTATATTTGAACCAATAGTATTACGACAACGATATATATGAATTCAAAGTATAACGAATGATATATTTTAACATTTTGTCATAGTATATGAGTATATTTAGCCCTTTGCAGTTGATTAGATCTCGGGGGTCTGCAGAGTTGGATAGTCCCCACTAACTTTTTCTTTTGTTGGTATTTGATTCAATTTAAAGTTAAAGCTGAAAAGAAAAAGGAATGAAAGATGTATATGGACTACCGACTAATGAGTAACGACCATTCAATTTTGTTGGATAAAAGTGTGTCAAGAATATGCATGTGTGTTTTATGGAGTACATGATAATTCAATTTATCTTACCTTAATAATAATTGGTTGTTGTGGAAACTTATTCGTATTTAGTTTACATCAAATTAAATTACTGCAAGATATGTATTTTTTATATATAAAAATTAGATGCGACTAAATATTTTTCTCGCACAAAATTCACCTCCTTTGTCTGCTCACCTCTACTGAGATGTTTTTTTTTTCTCATTCGGTGTCCGGTATCCGCATTGAAGTCCGACTATATTCGAATTCGCGCCGCGTAGGGCCCCATTCAGGGGGAAGCGTTCCCTACCAAGGATTTTTTCATACTCAGGGCTCGAACTCAGGCCTCTAATTAAGGGAAGAGTAGTCACATCCACGACACCACATGTTTTGATGGTCCCTACGGAGATGTTACTTGTTTCCCAACCGCACCAACAATGAAATACTAGACCATTTTTGTTGCTAACGTGACAATGGATAAATATTCTTACATTTCAACCTAACATTGCAACTTTAATTAATATCAATTTGTCTAGCTATTGGTATTCTAATAATAGCACCAACAATGAAATAGTATATGATTTATTTATTATGGTCCATCAAGCCTCCCTTCTTAACAAACTTTCACAAGTCCATTTTAATAGCGGTAACAGCCTATCTTATTAGTGATATTGTTCATTTTCGACGCAAAATTAATGATATTGTTCATTTTGGACTTAAATTTGTGCGACTTTAATATGTGTCACTAAGTCTAAAGCTTATTTATTTATATACTAAACATCTCCTCCGTATTTTGTCCATATAAATTCGCATTTGGTATCATAATAGCGTGGTTACCTTAATGACTTACACGGAGAAAGTCATTAGTTAGAAGGACAAAGTGAGATATTTAGGTGTTCTCTCTTAGAAGTGGATGGATTCCATCCACTATTAACAGGGGCGGCTCAAGTATATGCGGGGCCTAAAGCCAAAATTTAACATGAAGCCTAAAATTTTAAAAGAAAGTTATACGATATATTTTTATTTAAAATCTATTTCTCTAGCTTTTTGAGATACAAAGTGTTAATAATCCTTTTTATCGTCGATTTTTCCTAATTATTTTATTTTTAATTGATAATATAGCCAACTCATTTGATTTTTCTTGAAATGTTGTTAATTTTAAATAAGATTTTATAGATCAATAGAAGTAAAGAACTATTGAAAGCTTAATATTTTGGAGAAATAAGGTGAATAATAATATTAAAGAGAAAGACAGAAAATATGCAGAGGTTTCTGAAATATGAAGAGATCGGGAAAAAGAAAGCTTGACTTGGACAAATTAAGAAAGGGAGAGTAAAATTTTTACATGTTATCGAATGAAGGAGTAAGAAGTAAAAAATTAAAACGTTGGGAAAACTATTCATCTACCCATGTTTAAGTAAGTCGAATTATCACTTTATTTATGTACCTAAAGAGCTTTCTTTCCTTTTATATTGAAAACGGAAAAGGGCTAAAAATACCCCTGTAGTATCACAAATGGTTTAGTATCGAGCTTTGTCCACCTATTTGTCCGAAAATACATTCAACGTTATCTTTCGGCCTGATATTACCCCCGCGACTAACGGAGCCATCTGTGGTCCCCCCATTTAATGCATTGTCAAGATTTCATTGCGCCACGTGGCTATATGGCCCCAGGTCACTTACAACCCGCCCCAAATATCCACCCACCCTATTTTTTGGTACAACCCATGGTAAAATAAATATATTTCACCTACCCTTTTCATTTTAACCCACTGTCTTCATCAAACCCCATCTTCTTCACCTACTCAGTAACGATGTGTTAGGGTTTAATTACGATTGCTATCTGCTTTGATTTGATGGACTAAAACTGAAGAATCTTTCATTTCTAGCCTTATCCAACTGACTAGTCATTGATAAAAGTAAGTATTTACTAACTTGGGTTATCTTTTAAGGTTTAGAAATATTTGGGGTTCGGTAAATGTTGTCTCTTTCTTTTTGTTTAATAAGTCATATGCTATTATTATAGTATCCTTTATGCATTTGTTTTTCAATTTTGTTTGAGGTGGTCCCAATCGTCTTTGTCCGACATGAAAAAGTTAGGATTTTTTTGCTTTTTGTATATGTTGTTGGGTGGGTGTTAGTCGACATAACTCTGGTCCTTTTCTATTTTCTTTATTGCTTGATATCGTTTTGATTTTATTCATAATTGATGTGGGCCTCTTTTTTTTGTTGCATGTGGATATGTCAGAAGAATGGTCGACAAAGTATATTTGTATTTTAATCATGGTGGTGATTGGGAACTGGAACCACCTTATCTTATTGTAAATAAGATGTGCACCTACCAAGAGATTATGAAGTAGACCATTTGTCCTACATTGATTTGTGTAATAAATACACTGATGTACTAGGATATGTTGAAGTACAGCAGCTGATATTTACTGCTCCATGTGGTAGATATTATTTGTTGGATGGAGATGAAGGAACTAGAAAGCTTCAGTCACTCATTAACGAAACTTTTAGGGTTATTAATTTATTTGCTATTGACCTTCTTGATGATACTGTTGTTGTTCCTAATATAACTCAACATACAGATACCAATTGTGAAAATATAACTACTGGGACTGATTGTGACAGTGAGGAAGAGGGTACAGATAATGAACCTGGACAAAGTGATTATGATAGTGATATTGTGTTGGGGTATTTAAGAAGTAAAAAAAACTTAAGGTAACCGACCAACTTGATAGGTACAAAATCTTGGTGAATGGTATGACATTTAAGAATCTTGCTGAAGCAAAAGAAGTTATTGGTTTTTATTCTTTTACAAATAAGAAGACTTTAGAGGTAGTTAAGAGTGACAAGAAGAGACTTAAATATAAGTGTGTTGTTGGTTGTCCCTTTATGTGTCTTATATCTAAGTATGGAGATAACCAAGGGTGCAAGATAAAGACTTTACATGCTAAACATGAATGTGGGGAAGCATTTGAGAACAAAGAGCTACTCCTACTACTTTAGCTCATTATTTTAAGAGAAAGGTTCAAAATAATCTCAAGTACAAAGTGAAGGAAATGTAGAGTGACCTGGAGGAGAGATTTAAGCTAAATGTGAGTCAGTCAAAGTTAAAAAGAGTGAAAAGAATAGTGTTAGAGAAACTAGAAGGTAGCTACTTAGATGAGTACGTTAAGTTGGAGGCATATGTTCAAGAATTGAGGGAGAGCAATCCTGGTTCTGATGTGGTTATCCAGATATCCAAGGATGCTATGGAAGAAGGTAAAAGGAGATTCTTGAGAATGTATGTGTGCTTTCAGGCCCTCAAGAATAGCTTCAAAGCAGGTTTGAGGCCTTTTATAGGACTTGATGGTACCTTTTTAAAAGGAAAATGCCAAGGTAGCTGGTGGCCATGGGTCAAGATTCTGCTAAACATTTTTATCCATTAGCTTAGGATGTGGTAGACAAGAAAAATAGTAGAACTTGGCACTGGTTTATAGAGAACTTGAAGAGTTCTTTAGATTTGAAAGAAGGTGAAGGAGTAAGCTCATGTCAGATATGCAAAATGTACTTTAACTTTTTTTTTAAAATTAGTTTTTTCCTTATAGTGACAATTACACTTATCTAGATTTGTGTGACATACAGGGACTCTTGAATGCTGTTAGGAAAGTATATCCAGAAGCTCATCATAGATTTTGTGTGAGGTACTTTGAAGCAAATTGGTGTAAAATATGGCATAGTGATAAGATGAAAAAGCTACTTTGGTAGTCTGTCTGGTGTCACACCTCCTTTTTACTACTCCGGGAAGGGTATAAGGGAGTTTTTTCCAATTTAAGTGACAATCTAAATGGAATTATTTTGCTTATTCAGAGTCACCACTTGGGATAATTTATGGTATCCCAAGTCACCGATTTAAATCCCGAATCGAGGAAATATTGACTGTGTTTTACTGTCCACGAACACAGAAATCCGGGTAAGAAATTCTGTTAATCCGGGAGAAGGTGTTAGGCATTCCCGGGATCCGTGGTTCTAGCACGATCGCTCAATTGTTATTATTGGCCTAATTAGCTGATTTTAAAACACTTTTAAACCTATGTGCATTTTTAACTTTAAAACCGCTTTTATTTATTTAAGGAATTATTTCAAGGTTATTTAAAACACGTCGCGAGCCACGCTACATGAAATGCACCCGTGAGTCATGACACGTTCTATTCAACCTCCATGGAAATTAGGATCGGGTCACATGAAATGTACGCCCGCATTTTAGCAATTACAAATCACAACTACATCACAGGAACCGTACCCGTAGCTATGATAATTTATTTAATTATACGCCTAAATCAAACTACGATATTCCAAGGCATTTTCTACACTAGTTAAGATATCGATAAGAGGGCCATAGACTAGGTGATTGGATGACACACCTCAATTTTCTTAAAGGAAAAGCATTTAACTACGGACATCCTTATTTAAAAACTAATTTGAAATTAAGTGTCACAACCATGCCATGGGAACCATACCCGTTGTGATGATTTAATTATGTGCCTAAAGCAAACTACGAGCGTTCATGAATAGTTGTTTTGGTAGTTGTTGCGTACCTATGCTTATCAATATCAACTTATTTACATGAAATTAAAGACATTAAAACATAGAAATATAGGAGGAATTCTCCCACACATATTGATGCAGATTCCTGAATGGAGATGCATTTACCATTATGCATATACACAATCAATCCAACATTTGACCTAGCTAATACTGCCAAAAAACCTCAGAAACGGAAATAGTTAGAATATCTATATTGTTCTTCTCTAAATTTTCCAAAATTCGGCAATTAACTTCGCCTCCCATAACCCATACAAGATCAGCTGTAATAGCTCAAACACCAACATCCATGTTAAGGCAGCGAAAACGTTCAAACAAAGTATTCACCACAAATGACTAAGCACGTATGGATTCACCAAAATTATGTCATGAGCATACCAAATATGAGCTTAAGAACTAAAAGTTCTTAGACGTGATTATTAGTCAACAGAGAGGAAAACAGAAGACGCTAGACAAATTCATATCAAATTGCAGAACGGAAGATTTCAGGACTCAATTCACATGTAGAAACCGAAAACAAACAGAGGTGAGTGAATCTCAATATTGACAAACCAAATTCAGTCCGCCATCATACTTCAATTAACATAAAGAGAAAGAGAGGGACCTGGAGCTTCGATTGACCGTGGAAGTAAATACAAACAGAATCAACAATGGAAAACTCTAAACGAACGGCAACAACAGGAAACCAAAGCCTTGAATAGACCTCGATCGGCAAACCTCGGGCAGCGACGGCTTCAAACCTCAGCTTGACCCCGTTTACGAACCAAAATTGGAAAATGACACTGAAACTCAATTCTTCACTCACATACTTTTCCTCTCCAATTTTCTGAAACTTTGAAGCCGAAGGAGCAGTGATGGATCTGATTGGTGAAGGAAGGTGAGCGGTTGTTTGGTCGTTTTTATGGGAGGAGTGAGGTTGCTGATGGTTATTAAGAAGAAGGGGTAGATTTGCTCATTTTCCGGCGAGCTGGGTAGCGGCTAGGGATTGTCGTTCACCCCATCGCAGTAGTAACAACAGCCATCGCCGGTGGTCAATTCCGATGATTATGGTGGTGAGACAGGATCGCAGCAGTAACAGTAAATGGTTGGTTTGGTGATTTTAAGCTGGGGTCATTCGTGTGAGTTGTTGCCGTTGGGTTTTTAGGGGTGTCAATGAGATGGAGATCCGATGGGGTTTTTTTATTGGTTTTTGCCGTTATAGCCTCTTCAGATTTTTCTCTTTTTTGTATCCCTTAGTCCTTAGGAAAATGAGAGATTCTGTACAGGGGGTCTAGGTGTATCAACGGCGGATCCCCTTTCCTTAAGTCTTAGAGTCCAATTGTTTTATAGGGTTTTTTAGGTTAGGGGGTATGAGCCTAGGAATTATGGACTTGAGAATTATGGGCTAGGTCCAAAATTAGACCTAAAATGGGTTGCTTGAGCCCAAGTTTTATTCTTTCTCCGCGAACGGGACTAAAATACGATCTAATTTATTAATTAGTCATACTTAAGTAAAATAACTGTTAAAATAAGACTGACCGCCAAAACAAAGCTATTTTTGGTATTTTCAAGATTAAAAATGACCACAAAACATTAATGAAACCATTTTTTGTAATAAAATAAAGTAAAAGAGTCAAAATTAGTTAAAATAGCAATATTAGGCCTAAATTAAATATTTACGTGCTAAAATATAAAAAATCTTTGGGAGGGTCAAAAATCACATGTCTGCAGCTGCCCCTCTTTGATTGGAAACACGAAGAGTTTTTAGACAAAGAATGACTAGACAGATTTTTTGACCCGATCCTTATTTAAGGAGACCAAAAGCTAAAAAAAGGAGAATGTGACCGAGCCCTGGTATCTGAGCTGCCTACATATCCTTGGCTATAAAGGAATCAGGTCACGTATAGTTCAGAAGTGAGTGAGATGATGGAGTATGCCAAGGTGGAGAGTCGGTCGAGGTGCCATTCTGTCGAGGTTCCGGTCCGCGGTCCTCTTATTACATCAAAAATCAAAAAAAAATGAAAAAGACTAACTAAGCCTGTCAACTACGAGTTATAAAATTCCTATTTATAAGTCTTCTGAAGCTTGATCTTGAGTCTTGAATGGTTCTTCATGCAGACTTTGGATTTGAACCTTGACGCTTGCTAGTTGCAGGTGCTAGTTCATTGTTTTTCAGCTTTCGGATCAAAACCGGACATACCATGCTTGTGACTTCAACCATGTCTTGAGCAGCTCACATCTTTCATCAACTTCTGCATTTGGATTCACTTCTTGTTTTTCTTTCTTTTTTTATATTCTGGATTGTGACTACCTTCTGTTGATCATCTCGGACTGTTGACTCGCATTCTTATCGCGAGCTTCTTTTGTTGTTGACTTGAATTGCATTCTGAAGTGAATTCCCTTATTCTCCAGGTGGCGCCTGATTGCCAACATTTGAACTGTCCTTCTTCGAAACTTGGACTGCATTCTCCTTGTTCTCCAGGTGAGTGTCTGATTGCCAATACTCACATTGTTTTCCTCGAAACTTGAACTATTTAACCTTTTTCTCCAAGTGGGCGCCTGATTGCTGAACTTGAACCGTCTTCCTTTGAACATTGTTGCTTTCCCTTTGTTCTCTAGGTGGGCGCCTGATTTCCAACACTTAAATTGCTTTCGCTTTGTTCTTCAGGTGGGCTCCTGATTTCCAACACTTGAACTGCTTTCCTTTTGTTCTCCGGGTGGGCTCCTGATTTCCAACACTTGAATTGTTTTCCCTTTGTTCTCCAGGTAGGCTCCTGATTACCAACACTTGAATTGCTTTCCCTTTGTTCTCCAGGTGGGCTCCTGATTTCTAACACTTGAACTTCTTTCCCTTTGTTCTTCAGGTGGGCTCCTGATTTCCAACACTTGAACTGCTTTCTATTGAAACTTAAACTGCTTCCCCTTGTTCTCCAGGTGGGCACCTAATTACCAACATTTGAATTGTCTTCCTTTCCTCTGAAACTTGAATTGTTTTTCCTTTGTTCTCCAGGTGGGCACCTGATTTCCAACACTTGAACTGTTTTTCCTCGAAACTTGAACTGATTCCCTTTGTTATCCAGGTGGGCGCCTGATTACCAACATTTGAATTGTCTTCCTTTCCTCTGAAACGTGAATTGTTTTCCCTTTGTTCTCCAGGTGGGCTCCTGATTACCAACATTTGCATTGTTTTTCCTCGAAACTTGAACTGCTTCTCTTTGTTCTCTAGGTGGGCTCCTGATTACCAACACTTGAATTGCTTTCCCTTTGTTCTCCAGGCGGGCTCCTAATTACCAACACTTGAATTGCTTTCCCTTTGTTCTCCAGGCGGGCTCCTGATTACCTACACTTGAATTGTTTTTCCCTTTGTTCTCCAGATGGGCTCCTGATTACCAGCACTTGAATTGCTTTCCCCTTTATTCTCTAGGTGGGCTCCTGATTACCAACACTTGAATTGTTTTTCCTTTTGTTCTCCAGTCGGGCTCCTGATTACCAACGCATGAATTGTTTTTCCCTTTGTTCTCCAGGTGGGCTCCTGATTACCAACACTTGAATTTCTTTTCCTTTTATTCTCCAGGTGGGCTCCTGATTACCAACGCTTGAATTGCTTTCCCTTTTGTTCTCCAGGTGGGCTCATGATTTCCAATGCTTGAATTGCTTTCCCTTTTGTTCTCCATGTGGGCTCATGATTTCCAACACTTGAACTACTTTCCCTTTGTCTCCAGGTGGGCTCCTGATTTCCAACACTTGAATTGTTTTCCCTTTGTTCTCCAGGTGGGCTCCTGATTTTTAACACTTGAACTGCTTTCCCTTTGTTCTCCAGGTGGGCTCCTGATTACCAAAACTTTAACTGTTTTCCCTTTGTTCTGTCTACCCTTGTTTTCCAAGTGGGTGCCTGATTGCTTAAACCCGAATTGCTTTCTATTCTTGAAGCTCGTGTTGTCTTTCCTTATTCTCCGAGTGGGCGCTTGATTGCTGAACTTGAACTACTTCCTCTTGGGACTGATTTTCCTTTGAACTGTCTTCCCTTGTCTCTCCAGGTAGGTGCCTGATTGCTGAACCTGAATTGTCCTCTTTTTGAAACTGCTTTCCTTTTGAACTGTCTTCCCTTGTTTCTCCAGGTGGGTGCCTGATTGCTTGAGCTTTAACTGTCTTCTATTCTTGAAACTCGTGTTGTCTTCCCTGGTTCTTCAGATGGGCGCCTGATTACAACAAAATAGACAAAACAAAAGAAATTTTTCTGCCCCATTTTGATATTAGAAACATCTGTGAGTGTTAACCGATTCTTGTTATCAAAATAAATCTTAAGTTAAATTCCTTTGTCCTGAAAATTTCAAACCAAGTCTCATCTCAAAAATGAAAAACTTTAAATGCTAGATTGTACTTTCCCAAAGTAGAACTTACGCTAAATCTTGTTATCTATGAAGGTCTTGAAATTTAACTAGGTCCCATTATCCAGGAGGGTCCTGAGAACTTTAAATTAAATCCCATTATCCAGGAGGGTCCTAAAAATTTTAAATTAAATCTCATCTTAAGAGTGAAAACTTTAACGCTAAACTATGTTTCCTAAAGGTAGAACTTACACTAAATCTTGTTAACTATGAAGGTCTTAAAATTTAACTAAAGCCTATTATCCAAAAGGGTCCTGAGAGCTTTAAATTGAATCCTACCCTAAGAATGAAAACTTCGAAGCCAACTTATATTTCCTCAAGGTAAAGCTTATGCTAGATCTTGTTACTCGTGAATGTTTTGAATTTTAACTAAGTCCCATTGTCCAGGAGGGTCCTGAGAACTTCAAATTAAATCCCATTATCTAGGAGGGTCCTGAAATTTTAAAATTAAATCTCATTATCCAGGAGGATCCTGAAAACTTTAAATTAAATCTCATTATCCAGGAGGGTCCTGAAAATTTTAAATTAAATCCCATTATCCAGGAAGGGCCTGAAAATTTTAAATTAAATCTCATTATCCAGGAGGGTCCTGAAAAGCCGAGAATGAACTTACCTGAGTCATGCTTTCTTCCTGGAGGATCTCTGCAGAACGAACAAAATTCCTTGGCCCTAAACCATGCTTGTCCTCATGGAGGGTTCCTGTAGATCGAACAAATTTTCCTTTCCCCTTCTCAAACTGCCTTTGTGCTGACAAAATTTTGGCACGACACTTGGAAAAAATTCAAACTTCCAAGCTTTGATTTGGAGACAATTTTCGTCCCTGTTTCAAACAAAGAAAACTTGTGAGTTTATAAATATGGTGGTTGGTTTGTGGCCTTGACTTTGAGGGCGATTGCTCCTTCACTTCCCATGATAACTTTGATTTCAAATCGAAAGACCTTGCTTGTTTATTGACTGACCACTTTCTCTGTCACCTTTATCACAGAAGATACCCCTGATTCGTTCAAAACCAAACCCTCTATCTGTAGCATTGTGCTCATGAATTGACATTTAATGACCTTTGTACTTCACGTGAATCCCAAAAGCATTTCAATTGCCAACCACTCAGTGCGCATGCTATTCTTTCTTGACTTAAATCACTGGCCTTGGCCTTGAGGTCTATTGCTCCCTCACTTTCCATGATAACGTTGATTTTCAATTGGAAGACCTTGCTTGTTATTGGTTAACCACTTTCTCTGTCAACCTTATCACAGAAAATGCCCTTGATCCGTTCAAACCCAATACCCTATATCTGTTGCATTGTTCGTGAATTGACATATACCAAACCTTTGTATTTCACATGAATCCCAAAGCACGTTGATTGTTACCAACTCAATGCGCATGCTGTTCTTTCCTGACTTATGCCACTTTGATGTACTAGCCAGACCCCGTTTTGTGCAATTGGAAAGTTGGTGGCAAATTTTGAAGTCATTTCTCACTTGTTTTGCCCAAACAAACTTAGGAAGAGGGAGTAAACAGGACAAAAGGAACAGAGTAAAGGACAATAGAAAGAGATGATTCCTAACAAGAAAACTACAAAGAAGAAACTTATCAGATGTGGATACCAACTCTAATGACCATGACATGCATCTTTGGATTAAGTGGCCTATTTTGTCAAGCGAGTCTAATGTTCAACTCTTATTATACCCCCTAAACCGTGAAACTGGGCTTCAATGCTCCGATTATCCAATCTGGTTCACGATCCTTATTCGATTTTATAGTGCCCGAAGGGTTTTCACCATCAAGCCTCTCTCATTTCGTTCTTTCTCTCAACTTACCGTCGCCTTATGGTGCCTGTGAAGGTTTTCACCGATAAGACTCTCTCATTCTGTTCTTTTCCTTTTTATTTCCTCTGATTCTGTAGCTGACAAGGCATTGACCATAGTAAAAACATCATATGCTCCTGGCATGGCTAACTCAGCACTTTCAAAGATTATATGGGAGGTCTTTTTGGACTGCAATGTGGCTTTTGGACATGGTCAGAAAGAAAGAATATCACAAAGGCTCAAAACATCTAAGATAATCGGGTTAATTTATTTACAACTTTTGGAATCCATTTTTAAAACTTTGCTCCAATTCTGAAACAAGGGAATTTTGTTTTTTTTTCTTTTTCTTTTTGAGATGGAATTTCTAAGGAAGACTGCCCCACTCTCGACTTCGTGGGATTATGAAATATTATATTTGGTATGACCAAACCGTAAGGCTGCCTACGTATCTTGTGGTGACAATAATCAGGTCAAACGTAGTTCACAAGACTACTTTTTGTTACTATTTTCCTTTTCTCTTTTTTTTTTCTTTTTCTCTTTTCTTTTTCATTTTTCTTTCCTTTTTTTCTCTTTTTTTTCTTTATCTCTATTTTTCTCTTCTTCTTTTTTTTTTGAATTTTCTTTTCGGAATGAACTTTCTAAAATAAACCTATGGGGACATGAATTTTTTTCCCTTTTCCTTTTTTTTCGTATGACTCTAACTTGATTCCAAAAGAGGGAGGTCAAAGAAATCAGTACAGGCTCAAAAGGGTATCAAATGGTATAAGTGTTTGGGTAGCTGAAAGAGGGCCTCCAAATCCCTGAAAATGCCAAGTACAACACATGCAACTTGAAATAAAAATTGAAGATAATGCACGATATTTCTTTTGCGGCTTCGGCATTGATATCACTGATATGCCTTCCACTTTTCTTTAGCGCCTTGCCAAGTACAGAACCCTCGTTGGGTGAGATTCCCTTTTCACAATGGATACCCCTCGTCAATTAGGAGAAAACTTCCTTTGTTTTGTAACTTGAGATGCATTTAAACTCAAAATTTCTTGCTTCAAATTGTCCGGGATGCACTCTCCTTTAACAAATTCTTGTCACCCCATTAACTTACCAAATTATCTGCCCCAGTTTCACATGGTTCGGGCTTCAAATGATTTCAAAATGTCTAAATCTATACTTATTTCCCTCAAATATCCCTATCATCTTCAAAATTATTTCATTGCTCCATGATTAAACTAACTTTTGAAACCAAGCCTAGAATTATGCGTGCATGTCATGTCACTAGAGCCAGCATGAAAAGAACTATAAAAAGAAAAGAGGGCTAAACAAAAATGACTAGAAATGACAGAAAATATAAAATTGCATTAGACAGACGGTGAGAGGGTTTGAACAACAATACAAGCAAAATAAACTGGGGATACAACCCTGGAACAAACCTAGATAACACTAAATGAGTTACTACGACTAAAGGAACCAGGCAAAGTAAAAGGATAGAAGGGTTTGAGTCATAAGACAATATCCGGATTATAACCCTGAAATAACCCAGACAACAGAAATGACAACAAAATGAACCACCAACATTCCTCCCCGGGTAACCAAGAAGGGAGCATCTTTCCAATTACCAAGCTCGGCATCTTAACCACTGAGTTCCACATCAATATTACCAAGACCAATACCAATTTCAATATCATTAACTTCACCAAGTAACTCCTTGACTCCTTTGACCAACCCTTTGTCATTGCCAACTATCCCAACAATCTGTGCATTGTCATGTACCTGTAGAGGATTACGTGTGACACTTGGGGTATTACTGCCTTGGACCACAATTATTCCTTATTGAATCATTCTTTATATTTCCCTTTTCAAAGCACGAAAATCTTTAACATTGTGTCCCTGGGCATTGGAATGGTATTCACACCTTTTAGCAGGGTCAAAGCTTCTCGTACGCGGGTCTATATAATTTAGATAAATAGGTGCAATCATCTCGTAATGCTTTAATCTCTCAAAAAAACTTGCATAGGACCCTCATATGGTGTAAAATTATCTTTCAGCCTTTGTTCCCTTCTACACCCTTGGCTTGAATGTGGGTTATAAGGCACTTGGAAATTTTGTGGAGGTTGGTGGGGATTCTGCGGTGCTCGTGCTCGCCTTTTGGAGTGACCCAGTGCTTGGATAGATGGCCGGACATTGTTCGGAGGATAATACTGGGGTGGATTATGTGGAGCTCGGGGATATTCATGGGGTTGATATTGAGGCTGAAAGCGTCTAACAGGAATTCCCACTGGATCCTGTCGTCGGCGGGGCTCAGCAACATCTTTTTTATCAACGGGAGGACTGTCCCTAGCAACTTGTTCGTTCCATCTAAACCAACATTCCCTAAAACTTTCCTTGGGTTTCTTTTCCATCTGAGATAGGGAGGAGCGGTCTGGGACAATGACTATATTGTTCTGAAAGTGTCGCACAAAATCTTGAGCCATGTCATCCCATGTATGCCACTTACCGACATCTTGACGAGTATGCCATTCCAAAGCTGCCCCAGTCAGGCTCTCACTAAAATATGCCATCAACAACTCATCTTTCCCATCAACACTTCTCATTTCACTGCAATAACCCCTCAGGTAGGCTACTGGATTTCTCCGCCCATCATACAAATTAAACTTTGGCATCTTAAACCCTTTCAGCTTTCTGGATATCTCATCTTGCCCTTCTTTTCTTGTGAAATTTTCATTTTCAGCATGAGGCTCATCCCGAGGGCTCTACTTGTATGAGTCAGGAACCTTGTGGCCGACCTCTGAGGGGTAATATTGGGCATCATGAGCCTTGAGTGGGTGTTCATTGTTGGATCTATGAAAGGAAGATTGTTGAGAAGTTGTGATCATGAGGATAATGGATATGACAAGAGGGCATTTGGGGAGAGGTAATTGGAGGATGAGTGATGGAGCTACTAGGGTGGTTGGGAAAGCTGTGATAAGCGGGTGGATCTGGAGAGTATGGGGGTTCATCTGGCACTATGGCCAGAGTTTGGGTAAGGGTAGCATCTAAGAAGCTAGGTGGTGGCGGGGGTGGTGCCTTCCCAGTCATCCAAGCCTGATACATGTCCGCAATGTGTTGTCTTAACATCCTTACCTTTTAAACTAACCCATTGCCCTGTTCAACCAATTGCTTTTGAGCACCAGTACCAACCAACTCAATTCCATTGTCGTCTGCCATTGCCTTTTGACTTTATGTTGTAGAGAAGAGTTACCACTTTAAGAACCACAAACCAACCACCCTTCTGCTTTATAACAAAAGGAACAAATTGAGGTCATCATGTTAGTGTTAGAGCATTTAACAACTAAAATATCACATTGCATGCAATGCACCTAGTCACATTTATCGGCTCTAACATGACTTCAAGGGTATGAAGGTCATATGACATCATCCCAATTTATTCATTTCAATCTTCTCTTTCTTTTCTTTTCTAGCACTTCTTGGCTTGCTCATTTCCCTAATTATCACTCTTTTCTTTCCTCTCCTTCTCACATCCCATAATTTCATCCTTTTTTTTCTTTTCTTTTTTTTGGTTTCCTTCTTTTTTCCGTTTTTTTTAATAAAATAAAAAAATAAAAAAATGATTCGATCGAACCCTATGTAGGTTGCCTAAGTATCATGACGCCGCATGAATCAGATCTTTGCATAGTTCGGGAAGATCGGAAACAAAGGAAACAAACTAATGTTCTCTTCTTTTGTCTTTTTTTTTTTTTTACCTTAATGACTACTCTGATGAGAAAAGGGAAATAAAAGAAACAAATATCTTTTTTTTGAGTT
This sequence comes from Nicotiana tabacum, assembly GCF_000715075.1. Classification (NCBI taxonomy): domain Eukaryota; kingdom Viridiplantae; phylum Streptophyta; class Magnoliopsida; order Solanales; family Solanaceae; genus Nicotiana; species Nicotiana tabacum. The sequence goes on from NC_134084.1 coordinate 111,506,723, forward strand.
TTCTAGACTTAATATTCTATAACCTATTCCAAACTCAAGCTTAATGGACATATATTTTTTCCTTTTTCTTTTTTTCTTTTTGAAACAAATACCCTATGGGAAATCATTAAGAAAAAAACCCTACAAGAGAAAAAATATTTTTTGATTCTTTTTTTTAGGAAGGAAATCTAAAGAATAAACCGAAGAAAAATATTTTAGATTTTCATTTGATATCCCTGAAGAAAGATAAGATAAAAAATATTTTTGGATTTTAGTTTTTGATTACCTAAGGAAGAAACTTTAAAGATAAACAAAAGATAAAGTATATTTTTTTCTTCTATGTACAATATCCTAAAGTTCTAATGAAAATAAAAAGATTTTTTTTCATTTTTCATTAATTTCCCAAAGAAGCACCTCAAAAGAAAATCTTTTTGGATTTTGGAATTAATACCTTAAAGAAAACTTTTAAAGAGGTACTAAAAGAAAATTCTCTTTTTTTGAATTTTTAGTCTTAATGTACTAAAAGGAAATATAACAACAATTTTTTATTTTGAGTTCTAGATATTAATTTTCTAAAGGAAAATCACAAAAGATTTTTTGAACTTCTAGAGTTAGTATTCTAAAGAAAACATCTAATAGAAATATAAAAACGCAAAATCTCTTTTTTTGGATCTTTGACTTATTACACATCTTTTTTTTTCAAATACAAAATAGGAAATACCACAACAAAAGACTCAACAAACTTAACTAGCGTGGCAGACTCTAATATCACCTAAAAGACTTGGCATTATTATATAAAACTAGAAGGTAAAAGACGACATAAAAATAAAACAGACTCAAAACATAACATTAAAAAAATCCTTAAGCAAGCTCCTGAATGCAGTGGTCCTGGGGTATCTGTCATGCTCGAACTCCGATAAGTAGATCCGTTCCTGTATGAGAAAACTGAAACCAATACTATGTGGAACAATAACATTCCCTACTAGACACATGCAAGACATAGTTGTGACTATTTTTCTAAAATTAACCTATGTGGCTAAAAGTGGCTAAAAATGCAAGATTTGACTAAGACCCCGCGAAGCCAAGAACCTAAAATTTACCAGAAAGACCGGACCCTATATGGGTTGACTACGTATCACGCCCCGAAAGACGAGAATCAGGTATGCGTAGTTCGGGCAGATTGGATACGGGCGAGAATTAAAAAAACAACAACTAATTCAGAGAAAAATATGTTTTTTTGTCTTTCTTTTTTTGAAAAATGATGAAACATGTAAACTCTTTTTGGATTTTCTTTTCCTTTTTTTTTAATTTTTTTTTTATTTTCGGAAAATGATGAAAATGTGCAAAAAAAATTTTGTTGAATTTTTCATGTTTTTTCTTTTCTTTTTTTTAAAAAAATGTGAAAGAAAACATAACCAGGCCCTACTTGCTTTATTTTCACATTTCACCCTCTTTTTTTTTATTTGTCCTCAACTATCATTGGTCCGCCAAATGACCTTTTTAGCTTTGAAGAAATGCAACATGTAGCACATAGGATGCATCAAGATGGTCTGTTATTTTGGGTACACCTGTCCTAGATGGACCCAACCCCTGTGTTGAGTCCCCAAAGTCAAATGCACGTGATGCAAACAAACGTTCCTACTAGGGATCCGACATGAGGCTATGTTATACTATGTTTAAAACCCTGGGTTTATTTGTTCTACACCTGGCTTACCCGAGCGGACAGCTCGGGCCGAGGGGGCAGCGTACCGGGAATACAGAAGCTTCACCGGCTTTGAAACTTGTCCGAACCTCGTTCTAAAATTAGGATATGACTCTAACAGAAGAGAAGTCACACGAAGTGCACACTTCCAGATGATTTAGAAGACTTAGAGAGAAGAGGGTTTCGTAACAGTTTTTATATACAGTTCAATCAATATCAAAGCGGTAAAAACAACATTTACCACATTAGGCTCTAACACGTAAAAATCATATAATCAATAAAAACCAACTATAACAGTTATTCTAAGCTCGAATTCTGAACCCTGAGCCAGAAGTTCTAGGTTCTTTTCCCCAGCAGAGTCGCCAGAGATGTCACACCTCATTTTTCCTACCCCTTGAAGGGTATAAGGGAGTTTTTTCAAATTTAAGTGACAATCTAAATGAGATTATTTTGTTTATTTAGAGTCGCCACTTGGATTAATTTATGGTGTCCCAAGTCACCGGTTTAAATCCCGAATCGAGGAAATATTGACTCTGTTTTACATTCCGCAAACACAGAAATTCGGGTAACGAATTCTGTTAACCCGGGAGAAGGTCTTAGGCATTCCCGGGTTCCATGGTTCTAGCACGGTCGCTCAACTATTATTATTGGCCTTATTATATGATTTTAAAACACTTTTAAACCTATGTGCATTTTTAACTTTAAAACCGCTTTTATTTATTTCAGGAATTATTTCAAGGTTGTTTAAAACATGTCGCGAGCCACGCTACATGAAATGCACCCGTGAGTCTCGACACGTTCTATTCAACCTCGATGTAAATTAGGATCGGGTCACATGAAATGTACACCCGAATTTTAGCAATTACAAATCACAACTACGTCACGGGAACCGTACCCGTAGCTATGACAATTTATTTAATTACACGCCTAAAGAAAACTGCGATATTCCAAGGCATTTTCTACACTAGTTATGATATCGATAGGAGGGCCATAGACTAAGTGATTGGATGGTACACCTCAATTTTATTAAAGGAAAGTCATTTAACTACGGACGTCCTTATTTAAAAACTAATTTGAAATTAAGTGTCACAACCACACCATGGGAACCATATCCGTAATTGTGATGATTTAATTACGTGCCTAAAGCAAACTACGAGCGTTCATGAATAGTTGTTTTGGTAGTTGTTGCGTACCTATGCTTATCAATATCAACTTATTTACAAGAAATTAAAGACATTAAAACATAGAAATATAGGAGGAATTCTCTCACACACATTGATGCAGATTCCTGAATGGAGATGCATTTATCATTATGCATACACACAATCAATCCAATATTTGACCTAGCTAATACTGCCAAAAAACCTCAGAAAGGGAAATAGTTAGAATAACTATATTGTTCTTCTCTAAATTTTTCAAAATTCGGCAATTAACTCCGCCTCCCATAACCCATACAAGATCAGTTGTAATAGCTCAAACACCAACATCCATGTTAAGGTAGCGAAAACGTTCAAACAAAGTATTCACCACAAATGACTAAGCACGTATGGATTCACCAAAATTATGTCGTGACCATACCAAATATGAGCTTAAGAACTAAAAGCTCTTAGACGTGATTAAAAGTCAACAGAGAGGAAAACAGAAGACACTAGACAAATTCATATCAAATTGCAGAACAGGAAGATTTCAGGACTCAATTCACATGTAGAAACCGAAAACAAACAGAGGTGAGTGAATCTCAATATTGACAAACCAAATTCAGTCTGCCATCATACTTCAATTAACATCAAGAGAAAGAGAGGGACTTGGAGCTTCGATTGACCGTGGAAATAAATACAAATAGAATCAGCAATGGAAAACTCAAAACGAATGGCAACAACAGGAAACCAAAGCCTTGAACAGACCTCGATCGGCAAACCTTGGGCAGCGACGGCTTCAAACCTCAGCTTGATCCCGTTTACGAACCAAAATTGAAAAATGACACTGAAACTCGATTCTTCACTCACATACTTTTCCTCTCTAATTTTCTGAAACTTTGAAGCCGAAAGAGCAGTGATGGAATGGATTGGTGAAGGAAGGTGAGCGGCTGTTTGGTTGTTTTTGTGGGAGGCGTTAGGTTGCTGATGGTTATTAAGAAGAAGGGGTAGATATGCTCGTTTTCCGGCGAGCTGGGTAGCGGATAGGGATTGTCGTTCACCCCGTCGCAGCTGTAACAACAGCCATCGCCGGTGGTCAATTCCGATGACTATAGTGGTGAGACGGGATCGCAACAGTAACAGTAGATGGCTGGTTTGGTGATTTTGAGTTGGGGTCGTTCGTGTGAGTTGCTGCCGCTGGGTTTTTAGGGGTGTCGATGAGATGGAGATCTAATGGGGGGTTTATTTGGTTTTTGCTGCTGTAGCCTCTTCAGATTTTTCTCTTTTTTGTATCCCTTAGTTCTTAGGAAGACGAGAGATTCTGTATAGGGGGGTCTATGGTGTATCAACGGCGGATCCCCCCTTAGGTTTTAGAGTTCAATTGTTTTATAGGGCTTTTTAGTTTAGGGGGTATGGGCCTAGGAATTATGGGTTTGGTTCAAAATTAGGCCTAAAAATGGGTTGCTTGAGCCCAAGTTTTATTCTTTTCCCGCGAACGGGACTAAAATACGATCTGATTAATTAATTAGTCATACTTATGTAAAATAACCATTAAAATAAGACTGACAGTCAAAATAAAACTATTTTTGATATTTTTCAAGATTAAAAATGACTATAAAACATTAATGAAACTATTTTTTGTAATTTTCATTTTTTTGTAATAAAATAAAGTAAATGAGTCAAAATTAGTTGAAATAGCGATATTAGGCCTAAATAAAATATTTACGTGCTAATATATAAAAAATCTTGGGGAGGGTCAAAAATTACATGTCTACACCTGGAGCACATATGAAGAAGAATTTAAGGATATGTTTAGGCAACTAGGTAAAGTATCTGAGGATTGTGTGAAAGACTTGTTGAAGTATCCACCCTCTAGCTGGTGTAGAGCATATTTGGACACCCAATTGTGGATAATAACTTCACAGAGTCTTTTAACTCATGAATTCTTGAAACCAGACAACAACCCATTGTGAATATGCTTGACACTATCAGAGTGAAGGTGAAGTTAATTAACAGTAGTCTATTTTATTATATTGTTTCCTTCCACTTTTTTTAAAATAATCTGTTTTTAATGTGATTGTTTTAATGTTACTATTTGTTATATGAAGATAATGACTTTGTTAAAGGACCATGGAGATGAAATGAGTAGCTGGAAAGATGACTACAGTCCGAATGCAATGGAGTTGCGATGGAGCTCTATAATGATTATAGAGAGATGGCACAAGATTATGCTTCATTTTTCAATGGAGAGAGGGGTTATGAAGTATCACAAGGTGCAAACAGACACACTGTTATTCTTGAGCTGCAGAAGTGCACATGTAGGATATGAGACTTGTTTGGCATTTCATGTCCTCATGCTATCAGGGCCTTCAATTACAAGAAGCTTGATCTAAAGACAGGGATTCACTAGTGGTATTCAAAAAAGGCATTCCAGTTAAAGATGGTGGGTATACTAAAAGTTAAAAGGATAAGAGAAAAAGTTGATGCTATTAATAGGCAAGACACATGGGCAACTTCTAGAAAGGCCTTAAAATGCATTGTGGTTACTGTGTAAAACAAAATCACAGTCAAAGAAAATGTCCAATGAAAGTAAAGACATCTAACAGTAGTTATCTTATTATTTCTGCTTGTTTAAAAGCACTGACCGGTTTATTTCACCTTATGCAGCTACAAGGGATACCTCAGCCAAGGCAGGAACCCAATGAACCATCTGAGTTTGTTATGATCCCTAATCTTGGGTTTATACCTCAGTCAGGAACTCAGAAGTCCACTCAAACTACTCAATCCAGTCAGCAGATAACTCAACAATACACTCAGACTACTCAGTCCAATCAGCAGGCAACTCAGCAATGTAATGTGACTACTTAGTCCAACCAACAAGAAACTCAACAACAATGTGATGTTTCTCAGTCCAGTCAGAAAGCAACTTAGTCTAGTCAGCTTCCCGCTCAGTAAGCCAGTGATGTTTGTCAACAACCAAGTCAAAAAAGAACCAAGTACACTCCAAAAAAAATAATTGATTCATACTTTGGGACTGAACCTGACCCAGTATTGAGGCCTAAAGTTGTTTATGAGATTATGACAAGGCTTCAAGTGAAGAATAAACTTCAAAATACTGGGACAAGGAAGATAAACTTCACAGGAGATCACGCCGGTGGCTCACAGCCAACAAATATGATATATTCTCCAACAAGGACTACTTGAAAAGGCAAGCAAGCAATAACCAGAACTCATTTTCTGGGTGTGAAGGAAAAAAAATCGAAAGACAAGTAATTGACAATTTATTTTTGTGATGATTGTAATAGACAAGTAACTCACTTCTATGTTAACAGACAAGTAAATATTATGAGATTGGTGTAAGTTTTTGGCTCACATATTTACTTGTCTAATAGCTATGTTTGTTAGGTAAATATTCCAGCAACAATGTATGTTTGCATCTTTAATTAAGCTCTATAGTTTAGCCTTCTTTTGTGCCAAATTTATTGTCATTTCTCTTGTTAGTATAAATGATACTGTTAATAGATGGGCAGTTTCCTTGTAAGAACATTTCAAGTACATTTCAACTTGAACAAAATAACTTAAATTCAATGAAAACATATGAAACTGAAACAAACATGTGTTTGGTCGAAAATAGCCAAACACATTATATTGCATTTATCCTCCAAACTGAAACACATCAAAAAATCAAAAGAACCATTACATTGCTCTTGACAACAAAAATAACCAAACATCACTAATTCCTAGCCACTAAAATCAGAATAAAGACAGCCCACGAAATAACAACAAAAAGCTTTATTCTTCGTAATTTATCCTCCATCATAGACACTACCACTAAATTGGTTGATTTAATGCCCTCCATTTCTTCCACAATGTTCTTCATTTTTACCTTGTCTTGACAAACAACATCCTCTAAGTTAGCTTCTTCAAATAATTCCTTTCTACTTCTACACATTTCAATGAGTTATTCAAGTTGCTTATCACCATTGTCACATGTGGTGGCATATTTTGGTCGCGCCATTCCCAAAGACCATATGACGATTCTTCATCAAACGAGGGAATTCATAGAATCTACATCCATCATTTGTAGGAATCTTAGCCACAAAATGATTAGCAATCAACCCGCAACCATATCGACGAGACGAATTAGAAGCAATTGACTTCTCAGATATGGTGGGCTTGTATTTTCCAAAAAATAATAGCTTTTATAAGCAAAAGCAAGTTTAGAAGAGGAATGGAACAAAACAATTATGACCTGAATTGAGGAATCAATTTTGAGGAGGAAGAAAAATGGGATCTGCCCTAATTTGATGAAGACAATGGGTTAAAATAAAAAGGATAGGTGAAATATATTTGTTTTACCATGGTTTGTACGGAAAAATGGGGCGAGTGGCTATTTGGGGTGGGTTGTAAGTGACCTGGGGCCATATAGCTACGTGGCCTAATGAGATCTTGACAATGCATTAATGGGGGGGGGGGACCACAGATGGCTCCGTTAGTCGCGGGGGTAATATCAGGCCCAAAGATAACGTTGAATGTATTTTCGGACAAATAGGTAAACGGAGCTCGATAATAAATCATTTGTGATACTACGGGGGTATTTTTAGCCCTTTTCCGTATTGAAACTCTACTTTTATATTAAAAGTACTAAATATTATCTTTTAAATACCTATAAACCTTTTTTTTTAAATGGGGCCCCCCAAAGCCTTACTACTCAACACATTAGAGCCGACTCTGACTATTAACTAGCTGTTTTGGATTCGAGTATTGAAAATAGAAAATATTTAGCAAGGAGCACTCCCCTCCAATAGGCAATACGCGATACAAATATTAATTAATCGGACCAGTAAATTTTGGATACTCTAATGATTAAAAGAAAAGAAGAAAAGAAAAAAAAGAGAAATGGAAAGTGCCAAAGATAAAGTGGCTATCTAAAGTTGGCCACAACTAGTAAAAATTGCCCCTATTTAACTTATACCCATATTTTTAAAATTATTTAACCTATACCCTAATTTTTACAACATCAGACGCCTCCTTCTTCCTGCTACCTGTGTGTTCCTTTCTTCCTACTTTCTTTTCTATTCTTTATTCTACTTTTCATTTTTTGTAATTTGTAGTATATTTTAATGCTGATTTTCCCATAATGACTGCCATTTTTGTTGAAACAACGTTTTAGAACTTTTTTCATCTATTTATAATTCATTGTCTGTATTTATTATATTTTCAATGAATTCAGATTGATCCAGAAATGGAATATCAAACAGCAAGCTGACTGCAGCTTTATTGATGCAATTCTTACACTAAGCTTTGAAAGTTGAACTATTATGCTGAAGCTTTGTGTGACGACCCGGCTAGTCCTCTCATGAGTTACCGCTCTGTTTCCTCCATTTCTGCTTCATTATGCTTTGTTATCCGTGTTATGTGGTATTGGGTTGGTCGGATCGAATCTGAAATGATTTTGATAAGGTTTGAGACACTTAGTCTTTTAAGGAAGTTTAAGTTGGAAGAGTCAACCGGATATTGACTTGTGTGTTGGAGGGATCGGATGTGAATTCTTATGGTTCCGTTTGCTTCGGGAGGTGATTTGGGACTTATGAGTGTGATCGGAATGGGTTTTGGAGGTTCGTAGTAGATTTAGGCTTGAATTGGCGAAGTTGATATTTTGGCGATTTCTGGTTGGTAGGCGAGATTTTAATATAGGGGTTGTAATGGAATTCCGAGAGTTGCAGTAGTTCTGTTGGGTCATTTGGGATGTGTGTGCAAAATTTCAGGTTATTCGGACGTGGTTTGGTTGGGTTTTTGATCAAAAGCGAAATTTGGAAGATTTTAGGAAATTTGGCTTAAACCCGATGTGTTTCGGGGGATTTGATGTTGTATGAGGTGTTTTGATGATTGGAACAAGTTTGAATAAGGTATTAGGATATGTTTATGCTTTTAGTTGAGGTCCCGGGGGCCTCGAGGTAATTTTGGATGGTTAACGGGAAGTTTGGATTGTTGTTGCAGCTGCTGAATTGCTGCTTCTGGTACTTTCGCACCTGCGGATTAGGGACCGCAGGTGCGGCGCCGCAGATGCGAGAGAGAGGTCGCAGAAGCAGCCAGAGGTATGCTGACTGGGACCGCAGAAGCGGCTAGAAGAACCGCATCTGCGATGTCGCAGATGCGGGCGAAGAACCGCAGATGCGGATGGCTAGAACTTAGGTGATTTCCGCAGAAGCGGAGGAATAACCCCAAATACGGTACCACATAAGCGGGTATAGGACCGCAAATGCGAAAAGGACTGGCCAGAAGGTATATATTGTCTCCTTCACGAAATTTTGCTAAGTTCATCATTTTTGAAGACGGGAAAGAGGCTAAGGCATAGGATTTCAAGAGGAATCAAAGGATATCAGTTGGGTAAGTTCCCTAAGCTTAATTACATGGGTTTAAGATCATTTTTCCATTGTTTAATCATGGTTTTAGTGGAGATTAAGGAAGGAAAATTGGGGATTAGGGCTTGAGTTTAAGAGGCCTTTAATTGGGATTTGAAGGACTATTTGGGGCCGGATTTGTGAACTTTTGATATGTATGAACTCGTGGGGAGATAAGGAATCTATTGGTGTAAAAATTATTGAATTTCGAGACGTGGGCCCGGGGGTCGTGTTTTGGTAATTTGGGGATTTGTGCCCTTTATTGATTGTTTTTGCGTGGGCTTCGTTCCCTTATTATATTTTGACATCCTCGTTCTGATTTTGGATAGATTCGACGCGCGTGGAGGCCGATTCGAGGGGCAAAGGCATCACGAGCTAGAGATTTAGCGGGTTTGAGGTGAGTAATGATTGTAACTGATGTTTTGAGGGTTTGAAACCCCGGATTGCACATCGTAGTACTATATTGAGGTGAGGCACACGCTTGATGACGAGCGTGGGGTTGTGCACTATTGGGGATTGTGACTTGGTCTATCCCGATTGATGATTTTACCGTGTATTTGATTGAAAACTATTTGCTATCATCATTATTTGGGTTGAATGCCATATTTGGGCTTCGTGCCAACTGTTTGAACCCTTCGGGGCTTTTTACTGATATTTTTCCACTGTTTGACTTTATATTGGAACTCAGTCATGCTATTTTCCCACTATTTTCATACTCATCCATGTTTAATCAGTTTTATTACTTAAATAATATTTTAAATGATGTTTGGGTTGAGAAACACTGTTTTACTATTACCCCGGGGGCTTGTAAGGATTTTGACTGAGTAAGGCCGAGGGCCTATGTTGTGAGAAAACACTGATATTGATTTGAGGCCGAGGGCCTGAGATATGTATGCCACGAGGTGGCTTGATTGATATGAGGCCGAGGGCCTAATGTTGATGCCTCGAGATGGCTTGATATTGCGCTTGGGCCGTAAGGGGCCCCTCTAGGAGTCTGCACATCCCCAATGAGCGCGAGTACCCATTGTGATATGAGATTGAGCCCGAGGGGCTGGTATTGTTCTATGTGATTGCCCGAGGGGCTAGTACTATTCTGAGATGTTGCCTGAGGGGCGGATTTGTTGATAATGTGCCCGAGGGGTGAACCTTTATGTGTTTATTTTTCATAATTGCTTGTCAATTACCTGCTTAATTGTTGAAAAAGGCTTTTCAGAAAGTAAAATTTGATACAAAGGATTTTGCCTATCTTTCACTGAATCACTAATTTTTAAATGGTTTTACTGCTTCATTATAGAATGCTTTGTGTTTTACGTAATTTCTTGCTTTCAGTCTTTATTTACATTTGTTACTCACTGAGTTGGATTACTCAATTTACTCCCTGCATCCCTGTGTGCAGATTCAGGTGTTGCTGATCCTGCCAGTGTGAGTTGAGAGCTTCCGGCGGACATTCGGAGTTCACGAGTAGCTGTTTCACATCCGCAGACCCGTGTTTCTCCCTCTTTATCATTTCTATCTCTTATCAGACATTTGTAATAGTTCGTAGACTTTTCAGACTAATATTAGGTTTTATAGATGCTCATAACTTGTGACACCCCGGTTAGGGCTGTGTTGGGTTGTACTTCCGCATTTTTATCGATATTATCTACTACTTCATATTATTAATCATGTCTTAGACTGTTTTACTATTTTTTTTAACTATTTAACATTGACTTGGGAATAGTTGGCTGGCCTTGTCTTCACGAGAGGCACCATCACGACCGGGTCTAGGTTAGGGTCGTGACAAGTTGGTATCAGAGCCTAGGTTACATAGGTCTCACGAGTCATGAGCAGGTTTAGTAGAGTCTCGCGGATCGGTACGGAGACGTCTGTATTTATCCTCGAAAGGCTGCAGAACCTTTAGGAAAAACTTCATATTTTTGAAATTCTTGTCGTGCGAATTTGTTGACCCGAGTACTAAACTTCTGTTATTCTATTCTCTCATAGATGGTGACGACGCGTGCTACCGGTCAGGGTGGACGACCACCAGTACCACCAACTGTGGACACCAGAGGCCGAGGATACAGCGGTGGTCGCGGTAGGGGTAGAGCCTCTAGGGCAGCACCTGCAGATCCACCAGCTGCCCCAATTTAGGACCAAGTCCCAGCTATGGACGCTTCAGCAACACCAGCTCAGGCACCAGCTGTGCCCATCGTGATTCCGGGTCTTTAGGAGGCCTTGGCTCAGATCTTACCAGTTTGCACTGGCCTAGCTCTGTCGGTTTCAGCCACTACAGCCGTAGCTACTTTGCAGGCTGGGGGAGGCAATCAGACTCCCGCCGCTCGCACATCTAAGTAGGTTGTGCAGGGACTTCAGATGCCGGGGGCATATCCAACCCAGCCAGTTGCAGTTGCTCAGGATTATGTAGTTCCTGCCATGCCAGAGGACGAGCAGCGTAGGTTGGAGAGGTTTGGTAGACTTCAGCCTCCGTCATTCAGTGGTGCAGAGGACGAGGATGCCTAGAGCTTTTTGGACAAGTGTCAGAGGATGCTTCATACAACGGGTATTCTGGAGACCAGCGAGGTCACTTTTACCACCTATCAGTTTTCAGGAGCTGCTTTCACTTGGTGGGAGGATTTTGAGAGGCATAGGCCTGTTGGTGCAGCACCCCTTTCCTGGCAGCAGTTGTCCGTTCTCTTTCTGGAGAAGTATGTGCTGCAGTCTCGCAGAGAGGAGCTGCGTAGGTAGTTTGAGTGGTTGCGTCATGGGGAGATGACCGTGTCACAGTATGAGTTGAGGTTCTCCGAGTTGGCTCGTCATGCCATCTGGTTGGTCCCAACAAATAGGGAGAGGATTATGAGGTTTGTTGATGGCCTCACTTATCAGCTTTGCATTCTTATGACCAGAGAGAGGGTGACTGGTGCTACTTTCGAGGAGGTTGTGGATATCGCCTATGAGATTGAGTCTGTTCGTCGCCAGGAGCGAGAGGAAAGGAAGGCCAAGAGTCCTCGAGGATCTGGTAGCTATAGTGGTGCTCCTTCGAGGGGTCAGTTTCAGTACGGCAGAGGCCGTCCATTCAGGTCTACTCAGCCAGCTCACCCAGGTTATCGTGGGGCATCGCCAGGTCATGGTTCTCACAGTTCTCATCAGGGCCAGTCATCACTTAGTGCCCTTCCAACTCAGAGTTCGACCCGTGCTCCATTAGTTCAGGGCTCTTCTATGCCGAGTGCATCTGCTAGTCACTCTGGTGCGAGGGGTTCCGTTCAGGCCCCTTCTCTAGCACCTGGGAGTTGTTTTAAGTGTGGTGAGATGGGTCACATGTGGAGGCAGCGTCCTCGTCGTTTTGCTAGTTCACCTCAGTAGAGAGGTTAGTCATCGACTTCAGTGCTAGTTGCTTTATCACCACCCGCCCAGCCAGCTAGGGGTGGGGGTCAGCCAGCTAGGGGTCGCCCCAGAGGGGGAGGTCGATCAGGGGGCAGTCAGGCCCGTTTCTATGCACTTCCAGGTAGACCCAATGCTATTGCTTCAGACGCTATTATTACAGGTATTGTTTCAGTCTACCACAGAGATGCCTCTGTATTATTTGATCCCGGTTCCAACTTTTCTTATGTGTCATCATACTTTGCTCGTTATTTGGGTACGCCCCGTGAGTTTCTTGATTTACCTGTTCATGTATCTACCTCGGTGGGCGATACTGTTATTGTAGACCATGTGTATCGATCGTGTGTGGTGACTATTGGGGGTCTGGAGACCCGAGTGGATCTATTACTATTGAGCATGGTGGATTTTGATGTCATTTTGGGCATAGATTGGTTATCTCTGTGTCGTACTATTCTGGACTATCATGCTATGACAGTCACATTGGCTATGCCGGGTGTGCCACGGATCGAGTGGCGAGGTGTGACTGATTATGTTCCTAGTAGAGTGATCCCTTTCTTGAAGGCCCAGCGTATGGTTGGGAAGGGTTGTCTTTCATATCTAGCGTTTGTGAGGGATGTCGGAGCTGAGACTCCCAGTATTGATTCTGTTCCTGTTGTGAGGGGTTTTTTCGATGTGTTTCCTGCAGACCTGTCGGGCATGCCACCGGACAGGGATATTGATTTTGGTATTGACCTAGTGCTGGGCACTCAGCCCATTTATATTCCGCCGTATCGTATGGCACCAGCGGAGTTGAAGAAGTTAAAGGAGCAGCTTCAGTAACTCCTTGATAAGGGGTTCATTTGACCTAGTGTGTCACCTTGGGGTGGCACAATGAGGATGTGCATTGATTATAGGCAATTGAACAAGGTAACAATTAAGAACAAGTGTCCTTTGCCTCGTATTGATAATTTATTTGACCAGCTTTAGGGAGCGAGAGTGTTCTCTAAGATTGATCTCCGTTCAGGTTATCACCAATTGAAGATCAGGGACTCGAATATTCTTAAGACGGCTTTCAGGACCCGATATGGTCATTATGAGTTCTTGGTAATGTCTTTTGGGCTGACCAATGCCCCAGCAGCGTTCATGCATTTGATGAACAGCGTGTTCCGGCCTTATTTCGAGTCGTTTGTCATAGTCTTCATTGATGATATTCTGGTGTATTCGCGTAGTTAGGAGGAGCACGCGGAGCATTTGAGAATTGTGTTGCAGAGATTGAGGGAGGAAAAGCTTTATGCAAAATTCTCTAAGTGTGAGTTTTGGCTCAGTTCAATGGCTTTCTTGGGGCACGTGGTGTCCAGCGAGGGTATTCAGGTTGATATGAAGAAGATAGAGGCGGTTCAGAGTTGGCCCAGACTGTCCTTAGCCACAGAGATTCGCAGCTTTCTTGGTTTGGCAGGTTGTTATCACCGGTTCGTTAAGGGATTCTCATATATGCCGCATCGCCCTTGACCAAGTTGACTCAGAAGGATGCTTCATTTGTATGGTCGGACGAGTGTGAGGAGAGCTTTCAGAAGCTCAAGACAACTTTGACCACAGCTCCAGTGTTGGTTCTGCCATCAGTTTCAGGTTCATATACCGTGTATTGTGATGCTTCGAGAGTTAGAATTGGTTGTGTGTTGATGTAGGAGGGTAGGGTTATTGCTTATGCTTCTCGTCAGTTGAAGCCCCATGAGAAGAACTAACCCATTCATGATTTGGAGTTGGCTGCCATAGTTCACGCATTGAAGATTTGGAGACATTACTTGTATGGTGTGTCTTGTGAGGTGTTTACTGATCATCGTAGCCTCCAGCACTTGTTCAAACAGAAGGATCTCAATTTGAGGCAGCGAAGGTGGTTAGAGTTGCTTAAGGATTACGATATCACTATATTTCACCATTCGGGAAAGGCCAATGTGGTGGCCGATGCCTTGAGCCGGAAGGCGGTGAGTATGGGGAGTTTGGCATATATTCCAGTTGGAGAGAGACCTCTTTCAGTTGATGTTCAGGCCTTGGCCAATCGGTTCGTGAGATTAGATGTTTCGGAGCCCAGTCGGGTATTAGCTTGTGTGGTTTCTCGGTCTTCCTTATATGATCGCATCAGAGAGTGCCAGTATGATGATCCGCATTTGCTTGTCCTTAAGGACAGAGTTCAGCACGATGATGCCAGAGATGTGACCATTGGTGATGATGGGGTATTGAGGATGCAGGGCCGGATTTGTGTGCCCAATGTGGATGGGCTTCGGGAGTTGATTCTGGAGGAGGCCCATAGTTTGCGGTATTCCATTTATCCGAGTGTCACGAAGATGTATCATGATTTGAGGCAACACTGTTGATGGAGAAGGATAAAGAAAGACATTGTGGGATTTGTAGCTCGGTGTCTCAATTGTCAGCATGTGAAATATGAGCATCAGAGACCGGGTGGCTTGCTTCAGCAGATGGATATTCCAGAGTAGAAGTGGGAGAGGATCACTATGAACTTTTTTGTTGGACTTCCACGGACTTTGAGAAAGTTCGATTCTATTTGGGTGATTGTGGATCGGCTGACCAAGTCCGTGCACTTCATTCCTGTGTGTACTACTTATTCTTCAGAGCAGTTGGCAGAGATCTATATCCGGGAGATTGTTCGTTTGCACGGTGTCCCAGTTTCCATCATTTCAGATAGGGGCACTCAGTTTACATCGTAGTTTTGGAGGTCTGTGCAGCGAGAGTTGGGTACTCAGGTTGAGTTGAGCATAGCTTTTCATCCTCAGATGGACGGGCAGTCCGAGTGTACTATTCAGATATTGGAGGACATGTTGCGTTCTTGTGTCATTGATTTCGGAGGGTCTTGGGATCAGTTTCTACCGCTTGCAGAGTTTGCTTATAACAACAGCTACCAGTCGGGTATCCAGATGGCTCCATATGAGGCTTTATATGGGAGGCGGTGTAGATCTCCAGTTGGTTGGTTCGAGCCCGGTAAGGCTAGGCTATTGGGGACTGATTTGGTACAGGATGTGTTGGGGAAGGTGAAGGTGATTCAGGAGAGGTTTCGTATAGCGCAGTCGAGGCAAAAGAGTTATGCTGATAGGAAGGTTCGAGATGTCTCGTATATGGTTGGTGAGAAGGTTCTGTTGAAGGTTTAGCCCATGAAGGGTGTTATGAGATTTGGGAAGAAAGGGAAATTGAGTCCGCGATTCATTGGACCTTTTGAGGTGCTTCGGAGGATTGGAGAGGTGGCTTATGAGCTTGCTTTGCCACCCAGCTTGTCGAGTGTGCACCCGGTATTTCATGTTTCTATGCTCCGGAAGTATATTAGGGATCCGTCTCATGTTCTGGATTTCAGCACGGTTCAGTTAGATGATGACTTGACTTATGATGTGGAGCCAGTAGCTATTTTGGATCGTCAAGTTCGAAAGTTCAGGTCAAAGGATATAGCTTCAGTGAAAGTGCAGTGGAGAGGTCGGCCCGTGGAGGAGTCTACCTAGGAGACCGATCGGGAGATGCGGAGCAGATATCCTCACTTGTTTGAGGCTCCAGGTATGTTTCTTGATTCGTCTACGGACGAACGTTTGTTTAAGTTAGGGAGGATGTGACGACCCGGCCAGTCATCTCATGAGTTACCGTTCTGTTTCCCCCACTTCTGCTTCTTTATGCTTTGTTATCCGTGTTATGTGGTATCAGGTTAGTCGGATCGAATCCGGAATGATTTCGGTAAGGTTTGGGACACTTAGTCTCTTTTAAGGAAGTTTAAGTTGAAAAAGTCAACCGGATATTGACTTGTATGTTGGACGGCTCAGATGTGAATTCCAATGGTTCGGTTAGCTTCGGGAGGTGATTTGGGACTTAGGAGTGTGATCAGAATGGGTTTTAGAGGTTCGGAGTAGATTTAGGCTTGAATTGGTGAAGTTGATATTTTGGCGATTTCCGGTTGGTAGGCGAGATTTTAATATAGGGGTCACAATGGAATTCTGAGAGTTGCAGTAGTTCCGTTGGGTCATTTGGGATGTGTGTGCAAAATTTCAGGTCATTCAGACGTGGTTTGGTTTTTGATCAAAAGCAGAATTTGGAAGATTTTAGGAAGTTTGGCTTGAACCTAATGTGTTTCGGGGGATTTGATGTTGTTTGAGGTGTTTTGATGATTGGAACAAGTTTGAATAAGGTATTAGGATATGTTTGTGCTTTTGGTTGAGGTCCTGGGGGCTTCGGGGTGATTTCGGATGGTTAACGGGAAGTTTGGATTGTTGTTGCAGCTGCTGAATTGCTGCTTCTGGTATTTTCGCACCTGCGGATTGGGGACCGTAGGTGCGGCGCCGCAGATGCGAGCGAGGGGCAGCAGAAGCGGCCAGAGGTATGTTGACTGGGACCGCAGAAGCAGCTAGGAGAACCGCATCTGCGATGTCGCAGATGCGGGTGAGGAACCGCAGATGTGGATGGCTGGAACTTAACTGATTTCCGCAGAAGAGGAGAATAACCGCAAATGCGGTACCACAGAAGTGAGTATGGGACTGCAGATGCGAAAAGGTCTGAGCAGAAGGTATATATTGTCTCCTTAGCGAAATTTTGCTAAGTTCATCATTTTTGAAGACGGGAAAGAGGCTAATGCATAGGATTTCAAGAGGAATCAAAGGATATCAGTTGGGTAAATTCCCTAAGCTTAATTACTTGGGTTTAAGATCATTTTTTCATTGTTTAATCATAGTTTTAGTGGAGATTAAGGAAGGAAAATTGGGATTAGGGCTTGAATTTAAGAGACCTTTAATTGGGGATTTGAAGAACCATTTGTGGTCGGATTTGTGAACTTTTGATATGTATGAACTTGTGGGGAGATAAGGAATCTATTGGTGTAAAAATTATTGAATTTCGAGACGTGAACTCGGGGGTCGGATTTTGGTAATTTGGGGATTTGTGCCCTTTATTGATTGTTTTCGCGTTGGCTTCGTTCCCTTAGCATATTTTGACGTCCTCGTTCTGATTTTGGATAGATTCGACGTGCGTGGAGGCCGATTCGAGGTGCAAAGGCGTCACGAGCTAGAGATTTAGCCGGTTCGAGGTGAGTAATGATTGTAAATGATGTTCTAAGGGTTTGAAACCCCGGATTGCACATCGTAGTGCTATATTGAGGTGAGACACACGCTTGATAACGAGCGTGGGGTTGTGCACTATTGAGGATTGTAACTTGGTTCGTCCCGATTGATGGTTTTACCGCGTATTTGATTGAAAACTGTTTGCTATCATCATTATTTGGGCTTCGTGCCAACTATTTGAACCCTTCGGGGCTTTTCACTGATATGTTTTCACTGTTTGACTTTATATTTGAACTTAGTCATGCTATTTTCCCACTATTTTCATACTCAGCCATGTTTACTCATTTTTATTACTTAAATGATATTTTAAATGATGTTTGGGCTGAGAAACACTGTTTTACTATTGCATGAGGGGCTTGTGAAGATTTTGACTTAGTAAGGTCGATGACCTATGTTGTGAGGAAATACTGATACTGAATATAATGCCGAGGCCTGAGATGTGTACGCCACGAGGTTGCTTGATTGATATGAGGTCGAGGACCTAGTGATGATGCCACGAGGTGACTTGATATTGCGCTTGGGCTGTAAGGGGTCCCTCCAAGAGTCTGTACACCCCTAGTGAGCGCGGGTACCTATTGTGATGTGAGATTGAGCCCGAGGGCTGGTATTGTTCTATGTGATTGCCCGAGGGGCTGGTACTGTTCTGAGATGTTGCCCGAGGGGCGGATTTGTTGATACTGTGCCCGAGGGGCGAACCTTTATGTGTTTATTTTTCATAATTGCTTGTCAATTACCTGCTTAATTGTTAAAAAAGGCTTTTCAGGAAGTAAAATTTGATACAAAGGATTTTACCTAGCTTTCACTGAATCGCTGATTTTTAAATGGTTTTACTGCTTCATTATAGAATGCTTTGTGCTTTACGTGATTTTTTGCTTTCAGTCTTTATTTACATTTGTTACTCACTGAGTTGGAGTACTCACTTTATTTCCTGCACCCCTGTGTGCAGATTCAGGCATTGTTGATCCTGCCAGTGCGAGTTGAGATCTCCCGTTAGACATTTGGAGTTCATGAGGTAGCTGCTTGACGTCCGCAGACCCGTGTTTCTCCCTCTTTATCATTTCTATCTCTTATCAGACATTTGTAACAGTTCGTAGACTTTTCAGACTTGTATTAGGTTTTATAGATGCTCATGACTTGTGACACCCCGGTTAGGGCTGTGTTGGGTTGTACTTCTGCATTTTTATCGATATTATCTGTTACTTCGTATTATTAATCATGTCTTAGATTGTTTTACTGTTATTTTAACTGTTTAACGTCGAATTGGGAATAGTTGGCTGGCCTTGTCTTCACGAGAGGCGCCATCACGACCGGGTCCGAGTTAGGGTCATGACACTTTGAAACTTCAGCTAGTACGACTGTAGGACAAAAATTTCAGCTTATTTAGTGTTGAAATTTTTACAAATGAACTAAAAACTTCAGCATCTTCTGCTGAAGTTTTTGAAAAAGCTTTATGACAAAACTAATGAATTCAGGACAAAACTTCAGCTTATTTAGTGCTGAAGTTTTTACAAATGAATTAAATAACTTCAGCATTTTCTACTGAAGTTTTTGAAAAAGCTTTATGACAAAATTAATGAATCCAGGACAAAACTTCAGCTTATTTAGTGCTGAAGTTTTTACAAATGAACTAAATTACTTCAGCATTTTCTGCTGAAGTTTTTGAAAAAGTTTTACGTCAAAACTATTGAATCCAGGGCAAAACTTCAGCTAAAACATGCTGAAGTTCAGCAAATAGAGAACAAAACTTCAGCTAGTAGAATGCTTAAGTTTAAAAATTACAAACAACTTCAGGCCCGTTTACTATAATGCTGAAGTTTGCGTGATTGCCTTTGCTATTTCAGGCCCGTATGCCTGAAGTTTACGCGAAAAGTGAATACGCTTGCAATTTTTTTTGCAAAGCAGATATAAATTAAAACGTGACCCAAAAAGCGGATATAGATGCAAATCCCCAGCAAGGATACTGTGTTTGTTGTTTAGCCAAAAAATCCCATCAGGCCTGAATCAGAAAGCGAAAGCTCACAGCCAAGTACAGCAAATTGATATTTATGCCCTTATTTTGTTTGAAAAAATATCACACCAAAATATCGGAGCCTAAGATAAAACAAAGGCCAAAGATAATAAAAACCTCAAAGAAATTTGAGTTCAAATTTAATTACGATTATTCCATAAGTTTAGGGTACTTTGCACTCATAAGTCGAAGCTTTGAGTCACGTGAAATATAAGTGAGACCACTATACAAGTGAAATGAAGTTTAGAATCCTACTTGTATTTAATGGACAAAATAACAAATTAAAGAACATACCTATTTTTAGTTATTGTCAGTGCACATAAATTAACTACATTCTGTACTAACAAATTAGTTGGAATTGACTATATAAATTTTTTATATCAACTGGACTTTATTTGGACCTATTTTATATATGGAATTAAAATTTTCCTTTTGATGAGTGGTGTTTCTGATATTGGTTCTCTATGCATTGTTCGAAATGAAAGGAAAAGGAAAAGCAAATAAGCGGTGTTTGGTGCGAAGAAAAATATTTTTCGGAAAATGCTTTTCAATTTTCTCATATTTGGTTGGCTTAAATGCTTTGGAAAATATTTTCCTCATGAACTTATTTTTCTCTAATTCAGAGGAAAATGTTTTCCCTATCAAGAGAAGAAAAAAATATTTTCCAAAACTCTTTTTTTAACTCTCCGAACCCTATTCCCCATCCCCACCAATCCACCCTCCCCATATCTTCATATATTTTTTACAATAAGATCCAAGGTAACAAATTGTAAATACGTGGCGAACATCTTATTAACTTGAATTTTCTTCGATGTGAATATTAATATTATATTTTATAAGATAACTCCACTATAGAAAAAAAGTAAGAAAGAAAAACAAACCAATGTAATATTAATCCTATATTTTGCGAGATAACTATACTATAGATAAAAAAAAATTAAGGTCCCTTATTAAAGTTTGGCTTTAGGCCACGAGTTTTATTCAGACGCCTTTGGTAACACATTAGTTCCTTTGGGTTTGTGTGAATTTTTTAGAAGAATAATTAAATTGTTTAAGAAAATAGAGTCCTGAAAACTTTGAGTATTTAGAGGGGAGGGGGGAGCGAGGAAACATGAAGACTTGGGGGAAGGGGTGAGGAGAGTAGCATAAAAGATATTTTCCTAAAAATATATTTTCTATTTTCTAACCAAACACTAAAAAATATTTTTCGGAAAAAGTTTTTCACTCACCAATCAAACATGGACAAAATAAATGATAAAACCACTTATTTTCCATGGAAAACATTTCCTTTCCTGCCAACACATACCACCCTAAGTAGAAGGAATTGAAGAGATTTTTGGTTGAAGAGGAAATTAATTGGAAAAAGAAAACCTTTTACCAATTTTTTCTTTGGAATCAGACTGTGGAAGTGGGCTTAATTGGAAAATAATGTTTCTTTCTTATTTGTTCTTAATCTTTTTTATACAAAACAAATACTCCTAACAGAGGATAATTTCCGTTTATCCTTTCTTTTCCTAATTACCCAACAGTATAGATTCTCAGCCTAAAGTCTTAAGCCCTGTTTGTCCATAATTTTTTTTTAAATTCTTTTATCAAAAATGTGTTTGTCCGTGAAATTTTGTAAGATTTTGAAGGAAAAAAAAAATCAAAAATGAGATATTTTTTTTAGAAAAAACCCACTTTTTCAAAATTTTCAGAATTTTTTTTTCCTACTCACAAATTGTAATATTTTTTCAAGTGAAATGCATGTCCAAATATAATTTCAAATTCGAATATCATTTTTCAATGTAACTCCAAACATAATTTTTTTTTAAATTACTTTTTTTATGTCCAAACGCCTACTAAAGCTATAATATTTTTTTCCCTTTTTTGTTCTCTCCTTTTCTTTCTATAATATAATGACTTGGCAATCTCTATGATCTTGAAAAACAAAAAGTATAGTATTTGAAAACATGCTTTATTATGCTCAAAGAAAGAGTAACAATAGAAGATAACTTTTTATTTCGGGACCAATTTGATTATTTTATTTGCTGCAAATAAATGTAATTACTTCCTATAGCGTGTAACTTCGAGAAAAAGTTTGTTTCTTGAAAATAAAATTAAAGAAATAAACATTTAAATAAAAAATGATAGAAGTTATTTAATTTTGTTTTTTAAAATATTAAAAAAGAATATAATGAATCTTTGTCAAAAGACAAATTAGTTTTAACATTTTCTTGATATCCCCATTCAACTACATTTTGGTTGCGACATTATTTTTTTAATTGTAAGTTTGACTATTTAAGTGTAATATTGGACATTGATCAATTCATCCCTTGTATTATTAAGCTCATTTTAAAAGATTATACTATTAGTTATGAATTAAACTTTTGCAATTTGAAATATAGAAGGCATATTTTCATTTGAATAAAAAATCTCTGGAAAAGAATGAAAGGTGAGAATTAGCCGCCTGTTAGGATAGAAATAACCAAGTGTCATGTGGAAGCTGGTAAAGCAAACCCTTGACAATAAAAGAGAAATATATTAAAAGAGACACAAATATTTAACATGGTTCAATCAATTGACCTACGTCCACAGACGGATATGAGCAATCTACTATATAAAAGAGAGTACAAAATATCGAGATAACTACCTCACAAAGAGGCAAACACAAGTAGCAGGCTAACACTTGTCTCGAAATTCTCCCACAAACAAGATTCTCAAATCCCATATGGCTACATTGTGAATGTTACTAAATGAAAAGGAAGGATCCTTAATTTATAAAAGTCCAAAATATTTTCCTCCAAGAAAAATGACTAACCAAATATAAGAGATTTATAATTTCCTTCTAAAAAAAAGAAAAACTTAATTATGACAAATATATTATCCTTTCTATCGAGTGATAAAAAACCAAATTTAATAAGAAAATCAGAACAAAAACTTAACACTTCCTGTAATTTGGCATCTAGTAGTCTTTCTAAAACCGAGTTCTTTTTATAGCCTAAATAGCTTTAAACTTTTGTATTGACCCGGATGAAAAATAGTTATCCATTACTTACTGGCAGAGTTAATAATTGAAAATATAGGTAAAATAGTTGAGGTGCACCTTACACTGCCGTTAAGGTAGAAGGTTAGTAAATAGTCGAAGAGCAATTACTTTCCTATGGGATAGGCATGGTGACAATTTGGAGCACCTTATCTGCTCCACCTTCTATGTATCAGTTGTATTAGTATTATTCTCGTATTATCCTATTCCGTAATTTTTTTAATACGAAAAAGGGCCTAAAATGCCCTTTTACTATATGAAATAAGACAGGCTAGCCCTCCGTTAAAAGTTGGTCTCTATTCTGCCCTTACCGTCAACAAATGGGCTCGTATATGCCCTCCATCACTAACGGAAGACTCATAAAGCCACGTGGAATATATGTAAGGGCAAATTAGACCTAGTTCGAATTGTACAGGGGCATATATGAGTCAGTTATAATAGTCATTTCTCAAACACTTCACAACTCCATATCAGTTTACTTAGACACCTATTTGACGACACCAAACTAATTATCATAGCAAATAAACTCAGTCATAGACACAACAAATGAACGACAATGATTTTATTAAATTCTTGTATAAAAACATAAAGCTTCATTACATAATAAAATACAACAATTAAGCCACAATAACACTAACATTACATATCATTTCGCACTGATCCAAAGAACATAACAAGACATCCCAATATCACACACATGAAAATCTATATCTTCTTCCGAAATTTAGCATCAAACATAACTGAGTACTCTAAATCGGTCACTTTCTTCATTAGAACATTTTTTTCTAATTCCAAGGCTTCTATTCCTCCATGATCGATGAGCATCATAATATTCTCAAGATCAAATTTCCCTCTAGAGAGCATTTCTTTCACGGATTAGAGCTTCCTTTTCCTTCTTTAAATCGCATATGAGATTTGAAACTGTAGGAGGAAGCTCTTCATCTTGCCATTCCCAATAGGAATATTTTTCATCCTAAAAACCAAAAATAAATAAAACAAATTTACAAGCAAATCGGAATAATTAAAAAAACCCATAAAAAAATTACTTACCTCATGCTTCGGGCGCTTGAAAAACCTTCTCCTAGCATTTAAAGGTGCCCATGCCATGAAATAATTGGCAGTAAGTCCGTAATAACACCTCCTATTCGACCCATTTGAGCTACTAGAACATTCCGACATTGTCTTTTATTGTCTTTTGTTATGATTCGACCCTTTTGAGCTACTAGGATTTAATGAAGTCATTGCCGTTCATTTGAATGTTTGTGTCTATGACTTAGTTTATTTGTTGTGATAATTAGTTTGGTGTTGTTAAATAGATGTCTAAGTAAACTGATACGGAGTTGTGAAGTGTTTGAGAAATTACTATTATAATTGACTCATATATGCTCCTGTACAATTCGAACTAGGTCTAACTTGCCCTCACATATATTCCACATGACTTTATGAGTTTTCCGTTAGTGATGGAGGGCATATACGAGCCCATTTGTTGACGGCAAGAGCAGAATAAAGACCAACTTTTAATGGAGGGCTAGCCTGTCCTATTTCATAAAGTAAAGGGGCATTTTAGGCCCTTTTCCGTTTTTAATATTACATACATCTTATTATTTTGATGTCGTTACTGTTTCATTTCTCCGTTATTTCCAACATGGCCTCTTCACTACTATTTTTCTCCTTCAAACTTGTTTTACTTTTTCCTTACGTCGAGAGTCTATCAAAAACAATTTATCTATCTCACGTGCACGGGCAAGGTCTATGTAAACGCTATCCTCCCAGACTATTCGTGTGGGATTACCCAGGTGTTGTTGGTCTCTGCTCTCTCTAAATGCTAGTGCTTATAACTGACACTTGTTTGCAGCCTCCTATGTAAAGTCGAGAATCAGATTTTTTTCCCTTCATAAAAACTATAAATATATCATAGTACTACTTTACTCTTGAGGGAAATGTTAAAAAGAAAAGAGAAGAGAATATAATATAAATTTGTTTCACTGAGAATTGTTTGAAGAAGAATAGTTGGTTAAGTTTGTGTTTGAAGTTATCTGTAAAGAAGAAGAGTTGGTCTTTTACTTCATTTGTAGGTCACCATATATTTTTCTTCCTTCTGTTTTCTTGGTATTTCTCCAAAGTGTAAGCTTTCAAGTCCATGGTTACTTTACAATTGTCTGCATTATTACTTCATTCATCCCCCCCCCCTTCCAATTATCCAACAATATGAAAAATAATTGCAACAGTTCATTTGTACTTTAAAAAAAAAAAATTGTGGTGATTATCTCATTATGTGAAGGATAAGGATGGTGATACATTTGCACTAATGTGTTCTATATTTCTCAAGACTTCATCTTTTCTTGGATTGGTCTTTTTTTTTTGGAGGGTGGGGTGGGGCTCTTCTTGCTTTTAGTTCTTTTTCTCCAAATATTTGAGCTGAAGATATAAAATTATGAATTTATCTTATTAAGTTGATTAATAATATTCTTTTTTTTTTTTAATTGTTATTCTAAATTCTATGGATGCAGAGTTTGATCTTGATGGCTTACCAAATTTGAGCTGAAGTAGTGAGAACTTCCCAAGTTCTGAAGCAATTGCAGTGTATCACAAAGCTCAAAGTGTAATTTTCTTACTTCTTTCAGTGTTCAAATATTAGTTTTTGCTGATGGAAAAGCATTTAGGACTACAAAATCTTCTAGTTTTGGCTTTTATATTACTCTCAGTCAGCTTCTCAGAGCAACTACAATCTTCGCAAGTAGAGACTCTATTGAGGATTCAAAATCTTCTGAATTATCCACCTGCTTTGAGTAGTTGGAACAATGACACACATTTCTGTAAAACTGAGCCAAGTTCAACTGTTACTGTTATCTGCTATGAGGAAAGCATTACTCAGCTTCATATAATAGGGGTAAAAGGGGCTTCTGCATTTCCAAAGTACTTCTCGATCGATTCGTTTGTCACTACACTTGTTAAACTACCCAGCTTGAAAGTTCTAAGATTAGTTTCCCTTGGTTTATGGGGGCCATTGCCTAGTAAACTTTCAAGACTTTCATTACTGGAGATATTAGACCTAAGTTCAAATTACTTTCAGGGTGACATACTCCGAGAAATTTCATCGTTAACGAGCCTCCAAACTTTAGTATTAGATGGTAATAAGTTCACCGGAAAACTTCCAAATGGCATTGGTTCGCTAATGGTTTTGGCAGTTTTGAGTGTGAAGAACAATTCTTTAGATGGACATTTACCTGATACACTTCAAGATTTGCATAATCTTCGCTTACTTGCACTTTCGAGGAATAATTTTACTGGTGATGTGCCTGATCTTAGCAGTCTAGAAAACCTTCAGGTTCTGGATTTGGCAGATAACTCTTTTGGGCCTAAATTTCCTCGAGTTAGCAGCAAAATTCAAAGCATTGTGTTGAGGAACAATAAGTTCACTGCAGGCATTCCAGAGAAAGTTCAATCCTACAATCATCTTGAACATATGGATATTTCTTTAAACAGATTTATGGGGCCGTTTCCTCCGTCTTTGTTATCTTTGCCATCGATCACTTATCTTGACGTTGCAGGAAATAAGTTTACGGGAATGGTTTTTGAAGATAATCAATGCAATGCCGGATTGGATTTTGTGGATTTATCGACTAACCTGTTGAGTGGAAGATTACCTAGTTGTCTTGTGACCGGTTCTAAGCACAGGATTGTGCATTTCTCTAATAACTGTTTAGCAACTGGAGACAGTAGTCAACATCCATTTTCTTTCTGTCGGAATGAAGCATTGGCTGTCGGTATCTTACCTCATCATCACAAACAAAAACCATCTTCAAAAGTGGTTCTTGCTTTGATCATTTGTGGTAGTATCACGGGTGTTGTGCTAGTTTGTGCAACTATTTTGATTGTCAGGAACTTTCTTGCGAAGGAAGCTGCACGAAAAACCCCAACAAGATTAATAGTAGAAAATGCATCATCTGCATATACCTTGAAGTTATTCACAGATGCAAGTAAGATTCCTCTCTTCTTTCTGTATTCTCTATCACTTAACTCGGCCACCCAATACGTTGATTGAAACGGTCATATAGTGAATGCTCAAGCGGAAAGGGGTTAAAAGCAAAGTTAATTTCAGGTTTTGAGCACAAAGATTGTTTGGATTGACATCCAAGTTCTTGTCTTAGCATAGAAGCATAGTACAGTAGTCTTGGCTTTCCTGCATGCGAAGTGCAGAATAGGAAAGGGAAAAAGCCTAAATAAACAAAGTTTCCTTTTGATCCTAACTTCAGCTTATTTGCCACATTGTTTTTCTTCTCTATGTACAAGGATATGTTACTCAAGCAATGAAGCTGGGATCACTTAGCCTTCCGTCTTATCGGACCTTTTCCTTGGAAGAGCTTAAGGTAGCAACAAACAACTTTGATGCAGCAACTTTTATAGGCAACAATTCTGACGGCCAGGTATTGCATTTCAAAATTACCTAGTACCTTACGTTGTCCTTACTTTTTCTTTCTTACCGTACTATGTCATGGTACTATCATCCTTGATCGTTTTGGCACCAAAAAATGAGCTATAGAATGATACATGTTCAGCTGCTTTAGAAATGATACGGCCATCTCTCTCGGTTGCACAATCCCATTACATCGTTCTATTCGTGCTTGAAAAACAACCCCATCGGTCCGCTCCTTTAAATGGATACTCTTACCCGTCCTCCGAGGGTTAACATCCCATAGATCAGGTGGTGAACTCTTAATCTGATATGTTACACTATACCTTATCCTGTTTAGGTAGTTATAGAAGAATTCCTCTCTCATTCTACAACCAATCACTTGTTTAGATGAGTGCGTGTCAACAAGGTATGACACGATATAAGCTCCTCGTAGGGATATACTCATATTCGAGCGAAAGTAAGAGCTGCAAAAATAAACTACATATATGAACAATCTTGTGAAAGCTTGATAGACAAACAGGGGCGGAGGTAGAAGCCTAAGTGCGGGTTCAGCCGAACCCAGTAACTTTTGCTCAAACATTATATTTGTGTTAAGAAATTTACTAAATTTATATAAATATTAAATTTAGAACCCAGTTAGTAGCAATGCTCGCTCCACCTCTGTAGACAAAGGCTCATAAACTTGCTGATTTTCTTTTCTTTTTTTTTGAATTCAGACATACAGAGGTCAGCTGAAAGATGGTTCACACATCGCAATTAGACGCCTGAAAATGAAGCAAGGCAACAGTAGTCAAAATGTTATGCATCATATCGAACTGATGTCAAAACTTAGACACCATCTGGTCAGCACTCTTGGACACTGCTTCGAGTGCTACTTGGATGATTCAAGTGTTAGCAGGATATTTCTCGTCTTCGAATATGTACCAAATGGGAACCTAAGGAGCTGGATCTCTGGTAATTATTTAACAAGTGTTTATACTTATATACCAAATAATGTGCTTAGCAGATCAATATAAGGAATTCGATATTCTCTGTTTCTAACTATCCTATTTCTTTTTGGCAGATAGACATGCTAAACGAAGACTAACTTGGACACAACGTATAGCAACTGCTATAGGAGTAGCAAGAGGAATACAGTTTCTGCATACCAGAATAGTGCCTGGAATATTTTCAAATAATCTGAAAATAACAGATATTGTGTTGGATCAGAACCTTGTCGCAAAAACTTGCAGCTATAATTTGCCTATTCTGTCTGAGAATGTAAAGGTGAGATAATAGACTTCACAAAGTTGTATATGTCAATTCTGACATACAAAAGAAGTTTATCCTGCAAAATTGGCTGATTCCGCTATCTGTGCAAATTTGTAGGAAAACTTTCAAAATTTATCTAGTGGTTCTAAAGAGCTGAAGAGTGTAAGGTATGCATAAATGTTCTTTATTTTGCTAATTTCACCCCCTTGGGGTGCGGCCCTTTTCCGAACCCTGCATGAACGCGGGATGCTTTGTGCACTGGACTGCCCTTCACATAGGAGCAAAGAAAATTGTATTAGTTCCACTATAAGCATACACATTGCTCAATCTTTACCTTTACTGATGCACAGGGCAAATTATGAAGATAAGTCGGATGTATTTGACTTTGGAGTAATATTATTGGAGATAATTAGCGGGAGGCAGATAAATACCAAGAATGAAGCGCGATTTATACAAAATCAGGTATGACTAACACTTCCTTTTCACTCTTCTTAATTCCAAAACTTCATCTTGAGCTATTAAAAAGAACAGACCAGAAAAATAGTTTCTCTTGATATGAAATGAGGATGATTCCCTATGATGAAAAATGTTTGATAACCAAACACCAGAAAATGACTTTACTGTGGAAAATGTCTTCCTGAAAAATGATTTTCTTCATACCAAACACGCCTATTTTGGACCGATTACTGAAGAATATATGGCTGATATTCTTATAATAAGATCCTTAGCTCATTCACTCTTTTTTACTCTGCATATCATATGCAGTTGCAAGAGAGCATAATGGCTAATGAAGTGGAAAGAAAGAATGTGGTTGATCCAGCAATTAGAAATTATTGCTTGGACGAATCGTTGAAGACAATGATTGAGATATGTAGCAGGTGTTTGTTACAAGATGCAGAAGACAGGCCATCAGTAGAGGATGCAATATGGAATTTGCAGTTTGCTGCTCAAGTTCAAGATGCATTGAAAAGGGACTCTTCTAGCAGTGATGCATCTCCAATTTCAGACCTCTACAACCTTCAAACCAACTTATCATGCAAGAGCAAAAGCTCGCGAATTTAGTATAAATATATATTTTGTTAACAATTTCTAACTACATATATACAACTCCAGTACCAGAAATAGATACGTTGGTCCCTGCCATGAAAAAGTGAAAGGAATATAATTTTGTGTATACATATTGTAGACATCGAAATTTTAAGGGATCAAGCCAAATCTAAGTTAAAGATACTACAGGACTCTATAAATCCTAGGAGTCTATTAGGGTTTCTAGAGGTTAGTCTACCCTAAACTCTAACTCAGGGATACATATTCCCTTGGAGAGGCGTCTCAAAATCCCATAAACTTTTGGGATATTCACAAAGAGATCAAATCATCCTACATTCGAGAAATACACGGCTTCAACCCTCGAATCACGGAGATAATCAGGAGAGAAGAATCAAGGGAGAAATAGAATTGTACTCACAATTGATTAGTAAAAATATTTTTCTCTTATTTTGTAATTGCAGTTTATTTTCATGTGTTGAAAATTAGTTGCAAACACATATATTTGACAGTACTTCAGTTTTCAAAAAGTTACACAAGTTTTTGAACTAGTTTTGGAGTCACATTTGCTATTGAATTATCGAAATGGCTTAACCCTTTCATCAGAATATGTTAGACAGGAATAGAAGGCTAAAACTATTTAACCCATGATAAAAGATTCTATATATTGTCCGTATATAATCTAAAACATTTACACTGTAAAATTGTGTATATATTTTCACAATGTCAGTGCAGA
The DNA here is from genome assembly GCF_000715075.1 of Nicotiana tabacum. Classification (NCBI taxonomy): domain Eukaryota; kingdom Viridiplantae; phylum Streptophyta; class Magnoliopsida; order Solanales; family Solanaceae; genus Nicotiana; species Nicotiana tabacum. Next base: position 111,536,863 of record NC_134084.1, read on the forward strand.
AAACTTAAAACTCTTCCAATGTCTGAATTAATAGTCTAAGTCATAGCACTTGATCCTTCTAGGTTCATGCGGAACTAGTTATTTCGCTTCCTGTTTTAGTTGGGGAGAGAGTGAATCACTAACAAAACAAGAAACTTTCAACAATTACATTAGTTTGGCAACAAAGGGTAACACCAGTTTCTATGATTAATGACAGAATACCATATAAACTAAATATTAAAAAAAAATCTTATATAATAAATTTTCTGTTACAGAATTTTTACAAAAGTTCTGTTTCCTAAAACCTTCTTCCTACCAAACAGATGCCATAGCAACTTCCATGTATGTATATATATCAACTCAACTAGCAAGAATACAGAGTGAGTAGACGACTATTTACTCACCTCAATAAAACCAAGATATTACAACATGATTATATAGTTCAGACCCCTAGAATAGACGTGGAAGATAAAGACCAAAAACAAAGGAACACAAAGGTGGAATAATATGGAAAATGGCAGCATTGAAAAATGATCTTCTGGACACTAGAAATGCAACATCTATTCGTTTGCAGGAGTTGATTCCATCTTCTGAACTTGAGGGGCTGTCACTGCCACTAAGCTAAGATCAGAGGAGCTTGAATCTCCAGACCTTTCACGGATCTCTCTGTATTCCTGGCATATGGCACACAAGTGGCAGAAAAAGTGTGTCGCGAAGTCTCCACAAGGGGCTTCCTGCATATAAATCAGGACATAAAAACGTTAATGGGAAGTTCCCAATCTAACCAGTTTGCATCTGTCTGTTATAAGGTAGAAGTGGTCCTTTATCAGTCTTGCAACCATATATATTAGCGCAGAATAGAGGAAGGCAGCGGGGTATGGGAGCTAAGGGAAGAGAGGAAGGTGAGGAATTCACGGTAAAGAAAGAAAAATGCAGTGGTGGTTAACTGCTTATAAACTGCAGTGTACTCAATTGATAAATCAATACTAAATATTCCAACTTGGACACATTTTCAGTTTAAACCAAACAGAATAGGGAACTACAGGTCAGTTCTTTATCTACAGGGAGTCCTAATTTCTAGATTTCAAGTTCTTGATAGTTTTATCTAGCGGAAGGTACTTGTTCAAATAATGTGTAATCTTCTCTTCCATGGAGTCAGATTACGAATTACAAATTGTAACTTTTTAATCTTTTGTAGCTTCTAAGGATAACATCTGATCCTAAAGAATGTATGTGGAATTCTAAGACAATTCAACTTTTTTTCTTCCTAATGGAACGGTTACTTAAACTCTCCCATCATAAAAGTCTCTTTATAAAGCCATCAATATTGAGATAATTTAACACTATAACGGGAATCCAAATCCTTTTTGGGGAGCACAATTTTTTCTTTCTTTTTGTTTTGTGTAGTATTATTTTACTATTACAAGTGCATTCTTATGTCCTCTTTGCAACATTAAAAGACTTATGCATCAAGGTAAAGAAACATCCTCAAAAGGCGTATACTTCAAAACATGCAAAACAGACTAGCCACCCATGCATATGTCAAGGGGTAATTTGCTTTGCAAAATATGAGAGACAACACTGAAAATATGAGAGGTTATCTTGAAGGTAAATTTTCAGGCAATCTAACTTCACTCATATTTTCCAAATATGTCTTTCCTATTGAATCAATAGAGCTAGTGATAATATGCTAAATCAGATTCTCATCCATGTGGACAAAAATAGCAAAACCACAGAGATGGCTACCTGAAGATTGTACTTTGATCTCAATGTCCTTCGATAGCCACAGGCATAACATGCAACAAAGCATCCAGGCAAACCCAAAATAATGCCTTCAGTTAAGAAGCAGCAAATTGTGTTGAAAAGCGCCCACAAAATAAAGTGAGTCGTACATGATCCCATCAAGGTGCCCGACCCCAAGAACTCCGCGTTTTTCCCAAACAGAAAGCAAGGGCAAAGAAGTCCAATAAAACCTGCGCTCAAAATTTTGCATTTAGCAAATAACTCAAGGTCATCAACCAACAAATAGTATAATTCATTTGGCGCCAGAGAACTCAGAAACAGTTGTTGTATTATTAAATCCGACAACGAACATGATTAACCCTCCAAAGGTAGAGAACTTCCCCAATCACACTTCCATTATCACTTGTTTTGTTGATCTTATATTATGTTGAAAAAGGTGATCTAGGCCCATCGGCACTGCTGACCAGTTTCAGGAAATTCTGGAAGTTGTATTATTACTACTTCACGACAATGACAAACAGTGAGACCACAAGGGAGAGAGGAATAGAAAAACATCTGGAAATAGAATGGGAGCAGTGCTGGGAACAGAAACGCATAAGTGTTTCCCAGAACTGTATGGAATATATCAATCAGCATCTTTTCTATTTTTAAGTTTTTGATAAGGAATATATCAACCAACTACGCCTCAATGTGCAGGACTAAGACAGCTCTAAAGGTTGTACTAATTCATGTTGTACACCAACACACAAGCATGCATGCACATACATCCAGCATAAGACTAATGTTGAGTGCAGGCCGCTGGCAGAGTTCAAATGTGCATCTTCAGGCCCATGGTACGCACCTAGAGCGAAACGACTATGCCTATGCCACAACTGTATCTTTCGTACCCTTCCAGTGCTAGCAAGATAAAATCTAAGTCCAAGAACTCCGTCTGTGTGGGCTTGCTCAAATAGTAGGTCCCAAACCAGAATAAAAGATGAAGGCTGCAGTAGGTTAACGACCAGCAAAAGATATACGACGAATAGTACTGAATACATTGGGACGTCTCACCCAGGCATGCGTCCCAATTATTGAATATTGAAATTAAACAACTATACATGGAGCGAAATGGATAGTGAGTATTCACATAGCCAAAACCCACTAGCTTCGAATTGAGGCGTAATAGCTGTTGTATTTAAGTCCAAGCCTCCGAGGAGTAAACAAATTTAAGGTTACCTCAATATTGAAAAGTACTCCCTCCGTTCCAATTTATGTGGAGGTGTTTGACGGGGCACGGAGTTTAAGAAAGAAATAAAACTTTTGAAACGTGTGGTCTAAAACGAGTCATAGATATTTGTGTGGCTATAAATCATCTTACTAAGTAAAGTAGGCATTTTAATGGTGTCCTAGGCATATAAAGGCGGTGCACTCAAAGTTTACTGATAATCGCCACCTAAAAAGACTAGAGAATAATTAATCATGACTCTTATTTTACTACCCAAAGATGCACCTTTCATTCACTTTTTTCCCTTGTCATAAAGCAAGATCACAGAGCAGAGAGTAGCGTACAGCTCTGTGGATCATCAAAACAAGCACAGATTCCAGAACTCCACTGAGCTGAGTCATCATTTTTGCTCTGTTGATTTTCTTCTGCAGCAGAAACCTGGTGTGCTTCTGCATCTGACTGATCCAAAGGAATATAAGGTGGAGGTGAATAATTCTTCTGCCCTCGCATTGTTCGTCAGGTGTAAACAGCAACTGTAGCGCGAATGCAGGAGCAAACAAAAAAATTGTAATAATTAAGAAGTGAGTTACACATAAACATCCAATCAGTTCTCTGATTACATCAAGCCATCAAGAAGAGTTACTTTCTTATGAACCTATAAATAAGATGTCACTTAAAAGAAAAGATAAAACAAACACAGACGCCAGATATTGACAGGCAAGATAAAAAGAATATGTGCCTAAAGTTTCGTAATCAATTCCTAAGCTGGAAAACCGAAAAGTAAAAACCAACAAAATCTAGAACAATGTAGATTGATCACATTGTCGTCTGGCTCCTCTTAGGATTAAGTATTTGCAGGTTTCAATTCGTAAAAAGAAAGTCTAGTCCTTATTAGTCCGTTCTAAAAAGAATGACACACTTATATATTTGAAAACAATTTAACTTTAAACTTCTCATTTTATCCTTAATGAGAAGCTTTTATAGCCACATGGCATTGTAATACCATAAGTCTTCTGTTCTTCCTTAAATTTCATGCAGAGTCAAGCAAGTTGCATAAATTGGAACATAGGGGCCAGGGGGAGTATTAGTCATTTAGATAACATTTGTTGCTGAAGAAAATCAGAAGTTCTCCAACATACCAGGCATTAAATCAAAGACCAATTTGTATAAAATGGTTTAAACAACATGGTATTTCAAATAAAATGATTTCAAATTATCAGAAATTGAAATATGTTGTATGACTAGTAAGAAGGATTTGGTAAATGATTGGAAATTCATGGCGTATACATTTGTTTTTTAAGGCCTTAATTATTTTGTTCCATTTTCTTCACAAACACACACACACACAAAATAGTACTCCTCTCAAAGGTAAATTATTACTCTATCACACATTAATCTAGCGGAATTTAGGCTTTATCCACGCAGTGGAGACATAAAGGCGTTAAATCCAAAGATCAATTCTTCATTTTCATTTTACGATTATGAATCAATTTGAAAGGAGAATATCTAGCGACAGAGAGAGAGAGAGGAATTTACAGGTGGATGTCGCCGGAGAAAGAGAGTCGCCGAGGAGTTCGCCGGGGAAAGAGATGGAAGAGACAAAGCTTTTGCAGACGGAAAGTTTTCTCGTGCAATTGACAGAATTCACCGAAAATCAAAACAACCGACTAGTTTCCAAATGACGCCAGATATCGCCTTCGATGGCGTTTGTTTCAAAAAAGGAAGGTACAGTAATTTTTCATTTTTCCGTTTCTAGAAAAAGTGAAAACTTACTTTGAAAAAAGTGAAACTGTTTGGTTGAAAGAAGCATTTCGTCTTTTTTTTTTTAGTTTTCAAGAACTGAAAAAATTAAATATACACTAACATAGTATTTCATTAGTGTTTACCCGTAAAACGGTACAATTGAATTTGTACGTAATTTATAGACAAGTAAAGCGATTTAACTCTAAAATAAAAAACAAATTAAATAAGAATATAAGACTTAGCCTTGAAATCGAAATAAAACAACAGAAATCTTGATTCCGGGAGCGAAGCTTCCGGAGGCAGTAAGAACAATATTAATGAGCAAGAGGATAAAATAAAATTAAGCTTTTGAGCAAAGTATAGTATTAGCTTGTCAGAAAATTCGTGTCCTTTACAATGGTTGTTGAACTCTTTATTTATAAAATGGTGCCTAGGGAACAAGATACTAGGATCAAGTCATTCTTAAATGACAATTATGAGGGCCATTGAATAATGTGTAACGGTAGGGAACGAATGCCTTATTCTCTGTAACGGTCTATATATTTAATGCTATAGAATATTCTCCATTAAATGCTAACGGGTGGCAAACATTTATTTCGTCTTCATGAACATCACTTCCTTCCGGAACAAACAAGATCGTTGCCTTCAGACTTGGTTGACTTCTGTCTTCGGCTCCACGTGTCGCTTTATCATTCGACTTGTAGTGCCTGAAGGGTTTTGTCACGACCCAAACTAAAGGGCCATGACTAGCACCCGACCACACTTGCCGAGCACCAACGTACATTTCATCTAACCTTCATTATTATCTTTTAAGGCTGACAAGATCAATATAAATGGTAGACCTAGATCATGGACAACCAGCAATAAAATATGACGGCATGAACATACATAGCAGGGGATGACCAGACAATCAAGAAACTACGTATAAGGTATGAGCTACCACGCTACTATGAAAGACTATACAACAAAAACTAGCCGACAAGGCATACCAAACTATACATGAGCCGACACCTGTCTATGAGCCTCTAAAAGAACATAAGTGTTGCAACATAGCCGGAACAGGGCCCCGACATACCCATAATGTCTATAACAAAAATTGCATACCAAGACCAAGGCAAGTCCGGAGAAGGGATCTCGTCAATCACCGCTGAACTGGACAGTCTACTGTGGTGGGAGCTGCACCTGCTTGTCTATCAGGACCTGCAGCACGACATGCAGCGTCCACAAATAAAAGGACGTCAGTACGAATAAAGTACTGAGTATGTAAGGCAAGGAACCATAAATACGATCAGTAATGTAAGCAAGGATAGAGAATATACAACCTGTAACATCTTAGTACCTCTGAGGGCTACTTACATGAATTGCATGATACATATGTATAAATACATAAACCTTTAAAGCATTCGCCTCTGTGGGCATCATCATTATCATATCGTACCCGGCCATAATAGGCTCGGTAGAATCGTACCCGGCCACGTGGAGCTCGGTAAAACCCAACTGATCAGTGGTTGCACAATAGGTGCCGTACCCGGCCAACTATAGCGTGGCTCGGTAGAGTAAAATAGATACATATATATAATGCATGCTCGACTCATGGAATCACATTCTAAACCTTTCGGAGTGACGTAAGGTCGGTATCCTCTGTACACGTTATTAGGACTAACTCTTTACTATGAACCTTATAAGAATTAGGAAGTACCAACAACATTGATAACATAAGAATAAGAGAAGCAACATTAACATCAATCGTTCCATAAGAGGGAAAACAATGTAAGTACTGCTAGCTTCTAAGAGTAGAGTATCTTGGAAGATCGTTCATTACATTATGTACAATCGGAGTCGTGCAAAAGAAGGAAAGGGATAGCCTCACATACCTTGTATATACTGCCCCAATCTCAAGCTATGCAATTGTCAAAACTCCTTAGTCTACAATAAGAGAAACGATACTATCGTTATCATTTAAGCGTCATAACTATTATGTATCGACCACAACCTATTTTACGATGAAACGGACAGCACCTCCCCTATATATATATGACCTCACACCATTCAAAACAGTCACCAAACAGCCCAAACAACATCAATAATAAACATATTGAGCATCCCAAAATAGTCCACACACAGCCTTATCACTCCATACATACGACGACCACCGTAGTCGTGTCAAACAACCTGGAAATGTTACGGATAACTATCAGCCCATAACCCTACATATATATGGTATTTATCCACACCATTCCTCCTCCAAAACTCCACAAGATAGTAGTAAAATACGCAGCCCAACAACAACGCAAAATAGTCCACAAAACAATAACATTACTACCAAGCCTTTCGATATATATCTCACAAGTTCTAGCTTCAATGGCTTAGCCGCAACTTGGATAATCTTAAATACATATAGAGTAAGAGGTTCCTTACCTTTATACAGAAAGAACAACTCCAAATTGACCTTAAATTTCCATGAAATATCCCTCCAATGCTGCCACAACAACAAAAAAGCGAAACTAGCGATCAATTAGTGTTTTTCGGCACTAGAATCACTTTAGAAGGCTTGAAATCACCTAGGATTGATATTAAGAACATGAGGGAGTATTTACAGAACATAAACCCTTTAAAACAACCTCCCACACGAGCTGGAACAACACAAAAATAAGCAACAACAAGAAGAACAAGAGACTTACTAGCGCCACGGAATTCCCGACACTTGATTTGTGTTTTTTGCCCCTTTTTTGGGTCTTGAATCTTGAGAGAACCTTGAGAGGATGTTCCTAGGGTTCTAAGGTCTGAAAATAGTGAAAATAAATGACTTAAAACGGGTTGGAGGCATCCTATATAGGTCCAAATATCTTAAACCGACTTAGTGGGCCCCATAGAGAGGTGCTTGGCGCAGTCTCGCGAAAATGCGAATATCTCTCTACTCCGAGATCGTATCGATGAACGGTTTAATGCGTTGAAAACTAGACTCATAGATATTTAATTTGGTTGGTATATCACCCTGTAATTCCTTGTAAATTATGAGAAAAGATTAGAAACATTTGACCTAATGTTTAAGTAAAATTATGAACCTAAGTTGCGACAACTTTTGTCGACTTTTGTTTCATAACTCGTTTGACTTCAAGACTTATGATACGGATATTATATGATTAAAATACCTTAATAAATGACCTCTTGAGTGTATTAAGCACCGCTAGATTACCTGAAAATACGAGTTACAACATCCTTGATTCGTTTAACTTCTAATACTGGTTAATCACCCTTATACACTCTTGTATCACTTAAGACCAATAGGATTGACTTCTTATCATCTCAAAGATAATTCCTTCTTGGATTTATGTTAACTAATATATGGCATGAACTAACACATGTGGATATGGGTTGTAACACCCTCTCCCCCTTAGGAACATTCGTCCTCGAATGTAAGGGTTTATGGGGAGTTTAAATCATCGTGGATTCCAATGGAAATTTCCGATCAATTTTCCCCTATAAAATGGTCACTAGCAAAACTTGCAAGTAATTAAGCCCAACATATGGCTTCACAAGGCTACACAAAGCATTATGCATATTTACATTATCTACATATCACCATTTTGTATTAAGGAGGAGTATTCTCAAATTATTGCTTACCTCATAGAGCCGTTTCACCTTCCAATGTATCCTGTCTTCCACCAGCATCCTTGTTATCTTCATTCTGGAATAAGTAAGGGTATTTAGACTTCATCTCCTCTTCTGCTTCCCATGTCATTTCTTCCATATTTTTGTTCCTCCACAATACTTTGACGGAAGCTACATCTTTTGTTCTCAGCTTGCGGACTTGCCGATCTAATATCGCCACTGGCACTTCTTCATATGATAGGTCCTCTGTAACTTGTACATCTTTGATAGAGACGACTCGAGAAGGGTCTCCAATACATTTTCTCAACATGGATACATGGAATACCGGGTGGACAAATTCCAATTCGGATGGCAATTCTAACTCATAAGCAACCTGTCCAATCCGTCGAAGAATTTTATACGGCCCGATATACCTTGGACTCAGCTTACCTTTCTTCCCAAAACGCATAATACCCTTCATTGGTGAGATCCTCAGGAAAACCCAATCACCAACCTCAAACTCTAGATCACGACGTCGGACATCAGAATAAGATTTTTGCCTGCTTTGTGCCGTCCTCAATCGCTCCTGTATCACTTTCACCTTCTCAATAGCTTGGTGAATCAAATCTGGCCCATATAATTCTGTTTCACCGACTTCGAACCATCCAACTGGTGATCTACATCTCCTCCCGTATAGTGCCTCGTATGGGTCCATTTTAATACTGGAATGGTAGTTATTGTTATAGGCGAATTCTATGAGTGGAAGATGATCATCCCAATTCCCCTTAAAATCTAGAACACATGCTCGTAGCATATCTTCCAGTGTCTGAATGGTACGTTCAGCCTGTCCGTCAGTCTGCGGATGAAATGTAGTGCTGAGATTTACCTGTGTGCCTAAACCCTTCTGGAAAGACCTCCAAAAGTTAGCCGTAAATTGAGCTCCTCGGTCTGATATAATAGATATGGGCACACCATGAAGCCTAACAATCTCCTTGATATACAACTTTGCATAATCTTCAGCCGTGTAAGTTGTCTTTACTGGCAGAAAATGGGCACATTTTGTAAGTCGATCAATTATCACCCAGATGGAGTCAAACTTATGATAAGAGCGAGGTAATCCAATAATGAAGTCCATATTAATCACCTCCCACTTCCAGGTCGGAATCTCTATATTTTGAAGCAATCCACCGGGTTTCTGATGTTCTATCTTTACTTGTTGACAATTGGGACACTGGGCTACAAATTCTGCAATAGACTTCTTCATATTATCCCACCAATACTGCTCCTTGACATCATGATACATCTTTGTCGAGCCGGGATGGATGGAATATCGGGATTGATGAATCTCATTCATAATCTTCTCTCGCAACCCTGCCACATTAGGCACACACAATCGGCTCTGGTATCTCAGTACCCCGTCTTTTCCGATCCCAAAAGCCATACTTTTACACTGTTGAATGCTTTCTCTTAATCGTACTAAGATAGGATCTTCATATTGTCGTGCTTTTACCTCGGCTACCAAAGATGATTCTGATGTATTCTGTACAGTAACACCTCCGTCATCAGAGTCTAACAATCTGATTCTCATATTGGCTAGCTGATGAAGCTCTTTAATCAACCCCCATCTACCTGCCTCAATATGTACTAAGCTTCCCATTGATTTACGGCTGAGAGCGTCTGCCACAACATTGGCTTTACCGGGATGATACAATATCTCGACGTCGTAGTCTTTCAATAATTCAAGCCACCTACGCTGCCTCAAATTCAACTCTTTCTGCTTGAAGATGTATTGTAAACTCTTGTGATCTGTGTAGATGTCAACATGGACGCCGTATAAGTAGTGCCGCCATATCTTCAAAGCATATATTACCGCAGGCAATTCCAAATCATGGGTTGGATAATTATTTTCATGCTTCTTCAATTGTCTTGATGCATAAGCAATCACATTCCCACGCTGCATCAATACGCACCCCAAACCTATACATGAGGCATCACAATACACCACATAACCTTATGTTCCTTCAGGAAGAGTGAGCACTGGTGCAGATGTCAATCGATTCTTCAGCTCCTGAAAACTACGTTCACAAGTGTCATACCACTGGAATTTGGTAGCTTTTTGTGTTAACTTAGTCAATGGTGATGATATAGAGGAAAATCCTTCTACAAACCGCCTATAATATCCTGCTAGCCCTAGGAAGCTGCGGACTTCTGATGGTGTTGTAGGTCTCGGCCAATTCTTTACTGCATCGATCTTCTGAGTGTCGACACTAATACCCTCATCAGATATCACATGGCCAAGGAATGCTACTGAGTTTAGCCAGAATTCACATTTGGAGAGCTTAGCATATAACTTACGATCCTTAAGCGTCTGTAATACTATCCGCAAGTGGCCCGCATGTTCTGCCTCCGAACGAGAATACACTAGAATGTCATCAATGAATACAATCACGAACACATCAAGATAGGGCCTGAATATAGTATTCATGAGATCCATAAAAGCTGCTGGGGCATTTGTTAGCCCGAACGACATCACCAAGAACTCTAAGTGCCCATATCTTGTCCGGAAGGCCGTCTTTGGAATATCCTTCTGCCTAACCCTCACCTGATGATACCCTGAACGTAAATCAATCTTAGAGAAATACTTGGCACCCTGGAGTTGGTCAAACAGGTCATTAATTCTTGGAAGTGGATACTTGTTCTTTATAGTAGACTTATTCAACTGTCGATAGTCGATACACATCCGTAACGACCCGTCTTTCTTCCGCACGAATAGGACTGGTGCACCCCAAGGTGAAGTGCTAGGCCTAATAAAGCCCTTATCCAGCAAGTCCTTCAACTGCACCTTCAACTCTCGCAACTCTGCCGGGACCATTCTGTATAAAGGAATAGAGATCGGTTGAGTGTCAGGCAACACATCAATGCTAAACTCAATCTCCCTTTCAGGAGGAAGGCCTGGGAGTTCATCTGGGAAAACATCTGGGAATTCGTTTACCACAGGGATTGATTGTAAAGTAGGCGGTTTCGCCTCCGCATCCCTAACGCGAACGAGATGATAAATGTAACCTTTTGAGATCATTTTCCTTGCCTTAAGATAGGAAATAAACCTACCTTTCGGTGTAGCAATGTTCCCTTTCCATTCAATGACGGGTTCACCCGGAAATTGGAACCTAACCATCTTCATATGACAGTCAACATTTGCATAGCATGAGGCCAACCAGTCCATTCCCATTATCACATCAAAATCAACCATTTCTAACTCAAATAAATTTGCCGAGGTTTGACGACTATAAATCATCACAGCGCAACCTCTATATACCCTTCTAGCAATCACAGAATCTCCTATCGGAGTAGATACCGCGAGGGGTTTACTTATCAATTCAGGTTCAATGCCAAACTTATTAGCCACAAATGGTGTAACATATGATAATGTAGATCCCGGATCAATCAGCGAATATACATCATAAGAAAACACAGATATAATACCTGTAACAACATATGGAGACGACTCGAGATCCTGTCGACCTACTAGAGCATAGGTTCGATTTTGAGCACCACTCGAACTCGGCACTGCACCTCTACCCCTACCACGACCTGTCGACTATTGAAAACCCCGTGCTGGAGGTCGAACTGATGAGGAAGAACCAGACACAGATCCAGTCGGTTGAGCCATACCATCACCTCCTCTATTAGGACAATCCCGCATCATATGGCCAGGCTGCCCGCACGAATAGCATGCATCAGAACCTCGACGACACAGTCCAAAGTGGGCCTTGCCGCACTGATCACAATGTGGTGTTGGGGGTCTCATCTGACTAGTATCCCTGTGATGTTGCGAGCCAGATGCCCGCGAACTCTGACCTGGACCAGAATAGAATCGATCATATCGAGGCCTCTGAAACTGTGGAGGAGCACTAGCTACAGGTGGCGCCGAACTCCTCGAAAACTGTGGCCTGATGCAGCCTCTGAAGTCATCAGAATACCCTGCAAATCTCGCCCTCTTATGCTGGCCTCTATCCTGCTCCCTAACTGCCCTCTGCTGGCGCTTACGATCCTCTAGGGTCTGGGCATAAGCTTGAATACGGGAAATATCCATGCCCTCCACCAAGGAGGCTGTCGTACACTCATTTATCAGATGTGGTCCCAACCCATTCACGAACATATGCACCCTATCACTCATCTAGGCCACCATATGGGGAGCATACCTTGCCAAAGAATCAAACTGCATACTGTACTCTCGCACACTCATATTACCTTGTCTAAGGTTCAAGAACTTATCAGCTCTAGCTCGTCGTATCTCAACTGGCAAGTAGTGACGAAGAAAGGCCTCAAAAAATTCCTTCCACACAGCTGGAGGAGGGTTCGGACCCCTGGATCTCTCCCAACTATCATACCAGAGAACCGCTAAATCCCGTAACCGATAAGAAGCCAACTCTACTGCCTCTGTATCACTAACATGCATAACCCGAAGTGTACGATGAACTTGGTCAATAAAAGTCTGTGGGTCCTCCTTGGGGTCTGATCCGGTAAACACTGGAGGGTCTAAATTAATAAAATCACGAACTCTTGTACTAACTGGTTTCTCAGCAGCACCTGTATTCTGCCTCTGATCCTGAGCAGCTACCAATCTAGTCAATAACTGCAAAGCACTCCGCATATCCTGGTATGGAGTGCTAGACGGAGGAACTGGAGGCGCTGGGTGCCTTCTAATATCCTCTGGAGGAGATGGAGTAGATGAGGTATGAGAGGGCATCTCACTTTGAGCCTCACTTTGTCCTGCTCTGACTTGGGGCACCTGACTGGTACCCTCTCCCGCTGCTGTATCAAGCCGTCTACTAATCGTTTGCTTCCTAGTCGAAGGCATCACTGAAAAAAATAAGGTGAATATTAGAGACGAACACTTACAACTCAACTCTACGCACGATCTAGATTCAGTAAGAAGGTAACAACCCTAAATGTCATGTAGCCTCCTGATTATAAATATGGCGCGCTACACATCCATAATCAAGACTCTACTAGACACGACTCATAGACAACCCCTAGGACAGACTTGCTCTGATACCAAGTTTGTCACGACCCAAACTGAAGGGCCATGACTAGCACCCGACCACACTTGCCGAGCACCAACGTACATTTCATCTAACCTTCATTATTATCTTTTAAGGCTGACAAGATCAATATAAATGGTAGACCTAGATCATGGACAACCAGCAATAAAATATGACGGCATGAACATACATAGCAGGGGATGACCAGACAATCAAGAAACTACGTATAAGGTATGAGCTACCACGCTACTATGAAAGACTATACAACAAAAACTAGCCGACAAGGCATACCAAACTATACATGAGCCGACACCTGTCTATGAGCCTCTAAAAGAACATAAGTGTTGCAATATAGCCGGAACAGGGCCCCGACATACCCATAATGTCTATAACAAAAATTGCATACCAAGACCAAGGCAAGTCCGGAGAAGGGACCTCGCCAATCACCGCTGAACTGGACAGTCTACTGTGGTGGGGGAGCTGCACCTGCCTGTCTATCAGGACCTGCAGCACGACATGCAGCGTCCACAAATAAAAGGACGTCAGTACGAATAAAGTACTGAGTATGTAAGGCAAGGAACCATAAATACGATCAGTAATGTAAGCAAGGATAGAGAATATACAACCTGTAACATCTTAGTACCTCTGAGGGCTACTTACATGAATTGCATGATACATATGTATAAATACATAAACCTTTAAAGCATTCGCCTCTGTGGGCATCATCATTATCATATCGTACCCGGCCATAATAGGCTCGGTAGAATCGTACCCGGCCACGTGGAGCTCGGTAAAACCCAACTGATCAGTGGTTGCACAATAGGTGCCGTACCCGGCCAACTATAGCGTGGCTCGGTAGAGTAAAATAGATACATATATATAATGCATGCTCGACTCATGGAATCACATTCTAAACCTTTCGGAGTGACGTAAGGTCGGTATCCTCTGTACACGTTATTAGGACTAACTCTTTACTATGAACCTTATAAGAATTAGGAAGTACCAACAACATTGATAACATAAGAATAAGAGAAGCAACATTAACATCAATCGTTCCATAAGAGGGAAAACAATGTAAGTACTGCTAGCTTCTAAGAGTAGAGTATCTTGGAAGATCGTTCATTACATTATGTACAATCGGAGTCGTGCAAAAGAAGGAAAGGGATAGCCTCACATACCTTGTATATACTGCCCCAATCTCAAGCTATGCAATTGTCAAAACTCCTTAGTCTACAATAAGAGAAACGATACTATCGTTATCATTTAAGCGTCATAACTATTATGTATCGACCACAACCTATTTTACGATGAAACAGACAGCACCTCCCCTATATATATGACCTCACACCATTCAAAACAGTCACCAAACATCCCAAACAATATCAATAATAAACATATTGAGCCTCCCAAAATAGTCCACACATAGCCTAATCACTCCATACATACGACGACCACCGTAGTCGTGTCAAACAACCTGGAAATGTTACGAATAACTATCAGCCCATAACCCTACATATATATGGTGTTTCTCCACACCCTTCCTCCTCCAAAACTCCACAAGATAGTAGTAAAATATGCAGCCCAACAACAACGCAAAATAGTCCACAAAACAATAACATTACTACCAAGCCTTTCGATATATATCTCACAAGTTCTAGCTTCAATGGCTTAGCCGCAATTTGGATAATCTTAAATACATATAGAGTAAGAGGTTCCTTACCTTTATACAGAAAGAACAACTCCAAATTGACCTTAAATTTCCATGAAATATCCCTCCAATGCTGCCACAACAACAAAAAAGCGAAACTAGCGATCAATTAGTGTTTTTCGGCACTAGAATCACTTTAGAAGGCTTGAAATCACCTAGGATTGATATTAAGAACATGAGGGAGTATTTACAGAACATAAACCCTTTAAAACAACCTCCCACACGAGCTGGAACAACACAAAAATAAGCAACAACAAGAAGAACAAGAGACTTACTAGCGCCACGGAATTCCCGACACTTGATTTGTGTTTTTTGCCCCTTTTTTGGATCTTGAATCTTGAGAGAACCTTGAGAGGATGTTCCTAGGGTTCTAAGGTCTGAAAATAGTGAAAAGAAATGACTTAAAACGGGTTGGAGGCATCCTATATAGGTCCAAATATCTTAAACCGACTTAGTGGGCCCCATAGAGAGGTGTTTGGCGCAGTCTCGCGAAAATGTGAATATCTCTCTACTACGAGATCGTATCGATGAACGGTTTAATGCGTTGGAAACTAGACTCATAGATCTTTAATTTGGTTGTTATAACACCCTGTAATTCCTTGTAAATTATGAGAAAAGATTAGAAACATTTGACCTAATGTTTAAGTAAAATTATGAACCTAAGTTGTGACAACTTTTGTCGACTTTTGTTTCATAAATCGTTTGACTTCAAGACTTATGATACGGATATTATATGATTAAAATACCTTAATAAATGACCTCTTGAGTGTATTAAGCACCGCTAGATTACCTGAAAATACGAGTTACAACATCATTGATTCGTTTAACTTCTAATACTGGTTAATCACCCTTATACACTCTTGTATCACTTAAGACCAATAGGATTGACTTCTTATCATCTCAAAGATAATTCCTTCTTGGATTTATGTTAACTAATATATGGCATGAACTAACACATGTGGATATGGGTTGTAACAGTTTTACCCTATACAGATAGTCCCCCTACTTTCTGGTGGCATAACCTTGTGTCACTGGGAAGTTGGTAAAGATACCTTTCTTGGCTGGAAATTCTCCGACCCCCTCTGAAAAGTTTCTGACAGTTGATTAAACGCACATTCTCCATATTTAATGCCCCGAACACGCGTCATCCCACGATTCAGCAATATTTTGCTGGTTATCGAGGTAATTATGGACACGATTTTAGCTGCATATTCCTTTACATATACGCATCAACCTTCTCCTTTTACACTTCATAATTTTCTAAACTCTCTCAAACTCTCTTTACTCAACTCATACTCATTTTTCATTTCCTCTAATCTTATTCTTCATAGAAAAAACCCTTATCCTCTTCTGATAACAATGGTCTCTTCTTCCAGAAATTCCAGTGCATCAAAAAACAAAGAAAGTGATGATGATGATGCTCCTCCCACGGTGAGCACCATCATTCCTAGAAAACTTATTACTACTAAGAACTTCGAAGAGAAGTCCAGCCTAAGATTAGGGTTGTAGGTTAAGAGATAGTTTGAGTCTTTCCTTACTTTGTACCATTGCGAGACCAGTCTGGTAAGGTTTTTGTCTAAGATAGTTAGTAGCAATATTGTGTCTTACTATTTCACTTTTCAGCGCAGGAACTATTTACTAGCTACCGCTTTTGCTTTGCATCTTTCTTCTGAATTTCATGTTGTTCCTGTTTTTCATATGATTTCTTTACTGATACTAATATTGTCTCCTTTTGTCTTTTTGTTTCTTGAGCCGAGGGTCTTTCGGAAACAGCTTCTCTACTCCTTCGGGATTGGGGTAAAGTCTGTGTATACACTACCCTCCCCAGACCCTAGTAGTGGAATTTTACTGGGTTGTTGTTGTTGTTGTTGTTGTTGACTTCGAAGAGAAGTACCCTTCTATTAACCCCCGAACATGGGTTGTTGGCGTGTATCCTTCTTCCATCCATCCTTCTAGTATCCCTGCTGTGAAAGAAGATTGTGGTTTTCAGGATTTGAACATCATTGCTCCTGACCTGGCTGAGCGGGCAACCTTCTACAAGAAGGGTTTTACGTATGTTTATACGTATCCATTTACTTTGGGCCCGTTCTCATTAAGCGGGGGCACTCCATTATCTCGGATTTTTGCCTTCATTACCAAGTCTGCTTGGCATAGGTGAGCCTTTCTGTATGGAAGGTTATTGCTTGTCTTCGGTGGATATGCCAGGAGACCGGAGAAGAGCTTTCCCTGGCTCAGTTGATGAACTTATTTACCGTGAAAATGGTAATAACAATTAAATTTGAGTATGGGACTCTAAAAATACGTGATCTATTTTTATGCTAGTTGTTAAGCAGTTGATGTTATGTGTGAGGTTTAGAAACGAGATAAGAGTAAGGAGTAAGGTGATAACCAAACGATAGTTTAACAATCAGGGCCTCGAGCTTATCGATTTGGGGGTCTTGAGGTCGATTCCGGAGCTAGACTGTGAGCTACCGAAGGTGATCGGATTATGACTAACAGTTATTATAAAATCAACAAAGGCTTTTTATGGCCAATGATAAGCAATAAATGATGAACAATAATAAAGATAATAAAAGGAAGCAATAATATCAAGAGAATGAGTTAGAGAATAGAGAGAATGTTCTTGTATATTTCGTGTGGAGCAACTGAAGCAACAAAGATTTACAAAATGACAAGGACCCCCTTTATATATGAGGGGAGTCCCAACATAGTACAGAAATGCATTAATTACAAAGATATAGATATGGGACAGCTAGATGACGCCCTGATTCGGGTTTAGAGTAGTCCACTAGGCTCTGTCAGTCCTAGTCGTGTGCCTTGGGAAGTCCCCATTTTCTACCAATACCGTGATCATTACTGCCCCGAGGTCGAATGTCGATGAACCTCGAGGGAGTATATTCGATCGTGGCCTCGAGCCTTCGAGGTGATCTTCCGAAGTGCCTTAATGAAGAGAAATTGGACCCTCCAATTTCACCGTATACAGATAGTCCCCGCGTTTCCTAGAACAAAGTGATAGGAAACAATTTTGAGCTTTTATTCCAAAGGCATCATCGCTGTGACATCAGCCTATCAAAGCATTAAATGCCATGCCCAAAAAACTGCACAAGGGTCGCCGTCAAACGCGACTATCGAGAAGCCTACGAACCACTACTAGTTCGTCCCTTCCGCTACCCACACGGCTCCTATAAAATGCACCAATCGTTTGATAATTCTTACTTTCTCAACATCTTCAAATTTGCAAAGCCAGACCCATACCCATTTGCATAATTTCTTCTTACTTTCTTAAAGAAATTTCACCATCATCATGGCTAGAACCTCCAAGGCGGTTCCTCGGAAAAATGAGGCTGCCTCTTCATCTCGAACGTCTAAAGGGAAACCCAAAGTGATACCCACCGTAGGGTAATGAACTCCCACCGAGCTTGACATGTCGAAGGACTTTATTGTCGACAAAACCTCGTCTACACCGAGCCGATATGAACACGTGTCCCGGTATATTAGTGTTGTGACCAACATAGGGAAGGTGAAGGAAGACTGCCGATGGGGAGAGGCAACGGAGGTGGAGATTCCCTGCCCTGATGAGAACATAACAGATTACAAGGCTGGTTTCCTTCATATATATACTTACCCGTTCACTTTGGGTCCGGTCGATCCTCCTAAATCCCCTCCCCGGAGATAGATCCGGTTATCCTCGATTTCTGCCGCAAATACCGAGTGACGCTTGGTCAAACCTATCCTTCTTTTTGGAGGATAGTCTTGATGCTCCGCTATTTCTCCGATGGGGTCGAGGGTGAGACTTTTACCCTCAACCATTTGATTAGGTTGTACATCCCTCGATTTTATCGAGTTTTGATTAGGCTTCACCACCAATTCAAAAAATCATTTTTCTCGAGCACCAACGAGGACAAATATCGAGGGTGGATGAGTAGGTTTGTCCGGGTGAAGACCTCGGGCATCATTCCGGTCGGGAGGATGCCATTCTCGAAGAAGTGGAACACACAACGTAAGTATTTTTTTCCTCGAACATGTTTTGCGACTTTCTTTCCTTCCTTCCAAAAAAATGATCTCTTTTTGGTTTTTGTAGCTACCCCTTGGTATCCCGAAGCGGTTCCGAATTTGCCGAGATGGATCAAGCGATTGGATACCTCGTTTCCATATCTTGTCTGGTCTTGGCCCGACCTGGCTTAGACGTGGTGGGTGGCCAAGAATCATGGTAAAGTTTTCCTTGCCACCTATGTCTTAGCCTTATGTTTCTTCCCATATCCTCTGTGTTGATAAGTTATGGTCACTGCGCTCGTGCAGACCTTAGTGAGAGTATGCGGATAAGGCCACCTCCTGGTGGCGAGATGGAGACTTTGGAGCCCGCTAAGGGAAAGAAAATGATGGGTAAGGCGGCTACCGATCCTCCTGTGGGAAAGAAACCTAAGTCACGCGAGCCTCGAGCTGCCACTAGGACCTCGACTTCAACTTCCGGAGCAAGCCTCGGTGCTGAGAATGAGGATGATGACGAGGGAGAATGTCGATTAGTACGGAGAATGAGGTCGGGCGTGGAAGCCTCGCAGGCATCTCAACCAGAAGCCACTGAATAGGGAACGACCGACTCAGGTTGGTACCGTGCGGTAAAGACCCTCGAGGAGGGTGTTAATGTGGTTCCGGATCCCGTGGCCAGATATGGTACAGTTTCTACTGGGGGACCGTTGCTGCTGGTCCTGAAGGGTCTGGACCCGGAGCTTTTCGGGGGCAGGAGTTGCCCATCGGGGACATCGATGACATGGGTGATTTCAGTTCGGGCCCTCAGTTCTCGTCAGGGGAGCTAAGGGATGCTTAGGATATGAATATCGCCAGAGTGGAGGGTCCTCTCAAGGGGGGAGGTGTGCTTGGCAACATTCTTGACGATGTCAGCGAGGACATTGATCTCGATGCTCCTGGTGCCATCGAGGCGGCGAAGAGGTTCCAGCGGTAGGTGATAGCTATTTTATGTATATTTCTTTAGTCTCAAGCATTATTCTTTGTTTTTCTAACTCTTCTGTTTTGCCGTAGTGTAAGGAGATGTATGACCATACCCTCTCTAGGCTCCAAGAGGAGCTTTCATGCCGTGAGAAGGAGCTTGAGAGGCTTACCTCGGGACTGTGAGAGTCAGAGGCCTACTCTGCCCGAAAGGAGAAAGAGTCAAGCGAGCTTTGGGCTTCTTTGGAGGGAGAGCTCTGAGAAAAAGTTGATCTTGCTGAGCAGGTATTTTGTTATACGTGAATCCACCCTTCGTTCCCATAATTTGATACTGACTGGCTTATCTTTCCCTTCACAGATCGGGCAAAAGGATTCACAGATCGGGCAAAAGAATGTGGAGATCCTCGAGTTGAGGGAGCGAAATAAGGTAGTGACCTCGGAGTTGGCAACGACCCATGGTCTTCTCCAAAATGCTCGAAAGGAGATTGTTGCGCTGACTTTGGCCAAGTCTGAGATCAAAGGAAAAGTTGTTACTTATCTGAAGGACGCAGCCACTACGAATCAAATAGCCCGTAATATATCAATAGAGGCCGAGTTAAAACTGGATCGGGCTGTCGCTCATGCTAGCACGAAGGCGAAGAGGGAAGCCTTAGAGGGGGTCAGAGCCAGAGGTGTCGATCTTTCAGCCGAGATTGAGGAGGCCCAAGAGTTGGAGAGAAAATCAGCGCTCTTGGTCACTCTAGATGAGGATCCTGGAGATGGTTCAGAGGATAGTGGCAATGAAGAGTAGGCCTTGTGTCGCTTTGCTTTTTTCGTTTTTCTTTCGGTGTTCGTACTCCCGGGGGAATGAGTCTTGTAAAGGCGCCCCTTGTAAATATATTTTTGGCAATGCAAGAGAATATTTCTGCTCCAAGTCTTTCCATTCTTTGTATCTCGTCGCTCTTGTGGAGTTATTCTTCGAATTTTAATATTAACTCTTTGGAGCCCATACTTGGAGTAATCGGGACCCCTGAAATCGGGTCTTATATTAAAGTTAAGTCGATAGCTTCTTTGGGGCCGGTGCTTGTAATAGCAAGAAGCCCTCGAGGTCTTGATACCTCTCAAATTTTGCGGGATAGAAGCATTCATGCGATCTAATAAAGGGAGCCCGGGGTGGTTCCGCCATACATTTCCTAAGGAAAAAGTGACGTTACCATGGCCAGAATTAATTGGCCCTATAGGTAGGTGAGCAGTCGCTGCTTTGCCCTTATATATTCATTCGCTTGCTCCTCAAATGGAGATTCTGCTACTCTGAGTAACTATTTCTTCCATAGAACTTGGTTCTTGGTGCTAGTTCTTCCGTTGTTTCAACTCAAAATCCTTGCCCAAATCTATACCCTCCTTTTCCTATTTTATTGTAGCCATTACTGCTACATCGAGATCCGCCCATCAAGGAGAGGGGAGTTCTGCCTCTGTTCAGCGTCCGGTTGGTGGTACACCGCCGGTGCCCAGCGAGCGGGCCTTGAGGTGCTTTGTCTCCAGGAGAGACTTTACGTTGGAGAAACCTCCCAATGTTCAAGGACATCGGGAGCATGCGTCGAGGTTCATCTCATCAGTACGGGAGGAACACCTCGAAATGATCAGAAAAGACTATGGATGGGGAGAGGTAGTGGTACTGCAAGTACCTTCCTCTGCGGAGAGCATCATGACCCACGTCGAGGGATTTTTAAGCGTGTATACGCATTCTTTTACATCGGGTCCCCCCGACCGGGTCGTGCTTGAGTTCTGTCAGAGATACCAGGTTACCTTGGCGCAGGCTCACCCATCCCTTTGGAATATAGCGCAGACGATAAGGTACTTTGCAGATAAGGTCGGGCTTGAGTTCACCGTCAGTCATATCATGAGGTTATATTGGTCGTTGCATTATCGGGGTTTGATTACCCTACAACGTCGATCCACCTGGTCCCTTACCGTTAACGGCAAAGAGGACGAGGACCGGGGATGGATGAGCCAGTTCATTCGAGCGCGGACGGTCGATATCATCCCCGGTGAGTTTCTGCCCTTTCCTGAACAATAGAATTTCACATGTAAGTGGTCTACCTATATTTTTATCACTTTGTCTATAGCGGAGGCAGGCTCCATAACGACATTTTTCTGTTTCATTTATTGTAGAGACTCTTTGGTTTTCGAACTAGGTCCCTGATTTGGCCGAGTGGTCTCGTAAGATGGCAACTTGTTTGACCTATGATAAGCGCAGGTGGCGAGACCTATCTAAGGGGAGATGGGAGGCAAAACATCATGGTAGGCGCTCAGTGGCTTATTTCTCCAGAATGGTACTTTTCCTTTTAGCATACTAACTTAGCCGCCGCATGTATTGGAAATTTTTCCGAGATGAGGTCGTGCCCTCTGGGGAGGAGGAGAGACTGCCGACCTTGGGGTCGAGGGTTGATGATAAACGAGAAAGGTCTCTGGGGTATGAGGAGGCTCGCAGCGGGGTGAGTCCTTCTCAAAGGTTCAAAAGAGGCAATTCGGCCGATCATTCGACTTCGGAGGCCTCCGTTCTCGAAAGAACATTCCCCGTTTCTGCTGAAAGTACTTCGAAGAGCGAGGAGCATGTTGTACCTTCTTCTTTTCCTACCAAAGGCGCTTCGGGGGACACTAAGCCATCAGATATTGGCTTGGCCTTTGGTGAGGCTCAGCAGCTCGACTTTATGGTAAGCTTCGGTAGCCGACATAGGATTATTCCGGTTTCACACTCTTCCTTTTTTATTGAATTTTTTTTGCAGGCCTTTGATAGGCTTAAGTCTGAGCTGCCTCGCTATGAGGCTAGGTTGTAGAAAGCTTCTGATAGAGAGAAATCCCTTAAGCTTCTTTGTGCGAGAAAGGAAAGCGAGTTGGTATCCCTACTGTGTGAGGCGGATCGAAGCCGGAGCTACGAGAGCCGCCTCGAAAGATAGGTATCCTATATTTCATGTTGACGTATGCTTCTCCTTTCATTTTCGGAGATTAATGTTTCGATATTTCAGTTGGAGAGCAAAACGGAGAAGCTGGAGCGACTTTGGGGCGAAGTTGGCCTGGCCAAATGTGAGTTTAACGAGCTGCAGGTCATGTAGATGCCCAAGTTGTGGCCAAGGAGAGTGCTTTGGATAAGGCTTCTACCCTTGAGATGCAAGTTCGGACCACTCATGCGAATGATTCTACGCGAGCGAATATGATCACAAGGCTCGAGTCTGAGCTTTCGAAGGCGAAGTGGTGAATGCCCGGGCTGAGGCTGTAATGAGCGGCACTAGGGCAGACTAGAGAGTGGCGGCCTATTTGAAGAGCGCTACCGCTGTTAGAGCTGAGCTGAGGAGAACTCTTGGTCGTGCGAGCAGTAGTAAAGAGTATGTGAAGTGAAAATCTCGAAGGGAAACTCTCGAGGAAATTCACGCCAGCGGCTTCGATCTTTCAGAAGAGATCAAGCAAGCCAAGGCGGAGGAATACGATGTCAAGTTCCTTCTGTCCGATGCCGAAGATGGCGAGAATGGGGCCGTCGGGCCATAGTCCCCAAGGGGGACGTTTATTTTCTTCTCTGTCTCTGTATATAGTACTTTCATGGTATGCTGTAAATGGAGCTTGTATTTTATTACATGTGTGTATAAGGGGGAAACCTCGCAATTTTGTATCTTCCGAGTTTCTGTTTGCCTAGATTTTAGCTAGATCAATTGGCCTTTGAGTTAGTAGGAATCCTTAGATTCGTGATATGGCCCTGGGGCTTATTAGGCTGGCCCGTAGGCTCTTACACGCTTGGTCGATATGACCTTTTAGGTGTGGCCCTGAGGCTCATTAAGGTGGCGACAATGGCTCTTATGCCTTGGGTCAGAGCGACCTTTTAGTGTAAGCTGGCATTTGAGCTCTTACGCTTTTGCTCTTGGGCATTTTTAGTTAACTGTCTTGGGTTCAGTCTTCAAATCAGGTTTTGACTCGAGCTCATTCGACCCTCAAGTTTTGTATTTGTGCGGGCTAGCGACAATGGATCTTACGCCTTCGGTCGAAGTGACCTTTTGTGTGGGCTGACGACAATGGCTCTTACGCCTTAGGTCGAAACGACCTTTTGTGTGGGCTGGCGATAATGGCTCTTACGCCTTGGGTCGAAGCGACCTTTTATAGGCTTTGGTTTTCCCTCGTTAAGGACTTCTTGAAATAATTTTTGCCTGACTCTTCGACGGTTCGAGAAGAACCTCGATTACGAGTCGTTATGTGGCGATGATCGAGCACCTCAGGAGGTTTAGCTCAGAGACTGAGTATCTCGAAGCCTGTGATTTGGAGTTGACATGGTCGAAGCCCTTTTGCCTATGTCGAGGGTAGCCTGTTTAACCAGTTCTGTTCGAAGTAAATTCGAAGTAATTGAAGGCATGTGATTTTGCAGCGACGATCGGGCGTCCCCGAGTTGCATTACTTTGGCTAGTATAGCCTTATGACCGTAGTCATTTGTGCTTGGCCGGAGCCATTTTTAATCCCGAGTGAAGTAGTTTCGGCATCTATATCAAGGGTATGCCTTTTACGGGTCTTACAAGTTTGATATATAGCCTTAACTTTGAGATCGGGTTTATGCCTTTAGTAAGGTCTTACAAAATTTTCATGCCTTTGAGTTCTTACAGTTTTTAGATACTTGGTACAAGTATGATTCATGCCTTGCTGAGGTCTTACAGATATTTCCACTTGGTACAAGTGTGGTTCATGCCTTGCTTGAGGTCTTACGAGATTGGGCCTGCCCACTCGGGGTCTTATGGCCTCGGGTTTTTTAATGAATGGTTATTAGCGATAGTCCCCAAGTCATCGAGGGTATCCTGGCTCGAGAGCCGATACTTGTAAACTTGGTATTGCCTCATTGAGGGCTTACGATTTCGGAGATTCCGACCCTGAGGTTGTACGATTTTTGAGATTTTGATGCTAGTCCCCGAGTGTTCGGGACACTTTCGGCCTTGGAGATATTTTGTGATTTTCATGTTGCCTTGTTGAGGGCTTACGAGTTTGGAGTTCCGACCCGGAGGTCGTTCAGGTGTTGAATTGTTGACACCAGTCCCCAAGTGTTCGGGACGTTTTTTATAGAGGAATCATTTTTGCGAAAATGCTGAGTTTCTTTTGGAGCGCGGATGCTTTGATAAGAGATATTATTCGATTACTTGGTACAAGTGTACATGTTTTTTCCGTCAGGGGCCCGGCTATACGGACACGGTTCGCTCGACCATTTGGCCCGATACATCATTTTCCTATTGGGACCCTATTTGGCATTTCTTGGCTTTTCCGAGTAGATGGCCTCCGGGGGAGTGTTCGAGGTTGATTGAAAAAGAAGCCTTGAATACTTGTTGAGTCTTCCTTAGGTACCATGTGGATGTTGCCTCGTTATAAACTTTGCCGGTAGAACCCTTTTCAGGATAAAAACTTGGCCGAAGGAAAATAGTGCAACAGATGCTTTAAAACCTTAAGGTCTTCGGGTTGGGTTAGAGCTTTGACTGCTTCGTTCGGGCGCCTGCATAAGGGTTAGTGTGAGATATAAAATTAAAAGGGAGATGGTTATACCTCAGTGGTGATGGAGCTTTGAACCTTGGTATTTGCTCGGAGGACGCGGTACGATCCTCTATTCGGATGCAGCCGAGAGCGTGTCTCGTGGTTGCTGTCTCACCGTCGGTTTATTTCTCTGTCCCTCTACTGGTGGAGACATTGGTGTTTCGGCTAGTGGCAGCTGTCTCAAAAGATCATATGGACCATATGTTGCGGCTCGTTTGCTTTGTTCCTTTTGGTTGTCTCTCTTTCTCGAAACTGATTTTTGGCTTGGTCGCTGAGGAATTACCGGAGGTGACCATTGTCGAGTAATCGGGCCACTTCCTCCCGGAGTTGCTGGCAATTTTCGGTCTTGTGTCCGTGTGTGTTGTGAAATTCGTACACTAGGTTATGGTTCCTTTGTGAAGGATCCGATTGTACAAGCCTGGGCCATCTGGCGTCTCTGATTTTGCTGGTGGCGAACACGATGTCTGACACATTGACGTTGAAGTTATATTCTGATAAGCGAGGTGCCTCCATCGGCCCTATGTTCCTATCAAACCCGGCTATGTTGATGAGAATCCTCGGTCTATCCTTTGATCAGTGCGAGGTGGGTTACGCCTCGAGGTGTTCCTTCTGTCTTTGATGTATGGCTGATATCTTTTTTTGTTTGGCATTAGCTCCTTCGCCATAAGCCTGCTTGGGTATACTGAGCCCGAGGGGGCCCTAGCTGGCCGTCTTCAACCCTGATCTTCGACTAGTATAGGTTGTGGACGTCCGACCAGGTCACGACAGGATATTCGACCAAATTCTATTTCAGCTGCTTCGAAGCCACCAAGCTTCGCTCATTCAGACCTTGAGTGAAGGCCTGCACTGCCCAGTCGTCGGAGACCGGTGGTAGTTCCATTCGTTCCATTTGAAAGCGAAATACAAATTCTTGCAGCATCTCATTCTCCCTTTGCTTAATTTTGAAGACATCGGATTTCCTTGTGGCCATCTTGATGGCCCGAGCATGCTCCTTGATGAAGGAATCTGCCAGCATGGTGAATGAGTCTATAAATTTGGGGCTAGGTTGTGATACCACATCATTGCCCCTTTAGAAAGTGTTTCTCTGAACTTTTTCATCAGGACAGACTCGATCTCGTCGTCCTTCAGGTCGTTGCCCTTTACTGCACAGGTGTAAGCGGTAACGTGCTCATTAGGGTCAGAGGTACCGTTATATTTCGGAAGATCTGGCATTCTGAGCTTCTTTGGGATGGGTTTCGGGGCCGCTTCTTGTGGGAACGGCTTTTGTACGAATTTCTTTGAGTCCACACTTTTCAAGATCGGGGGTGCTCCTGGAATTTGGTTGAACCTGGAGTTGTAAGTATCGACCTTTTTATCGTTGGCTTCTATCATTTTCTTGCCCGATTCAATCCTTCTGGTGAGGTCCTCGAGCATTTTTACGATGACGGGATCGGTCATCGACTCGTTATTGCTCGATCTCCCGAGTACTTGTTCGGCTAGGGGAGCTGTCCTCGGTGCTACCGTGCTAGGAGTTTTCTGGTGACTTTGCAGCTGAGTAATAGCCAAAAGTTGTGCCTGCAACATTTCAAAAATAACATGAAGGCTAACCTCCCGTTCTTCCCTAGTTGGGGTTTTCTAAGCTTTTTGTTGATCTCCTTGGTGCACACTCCTGTTGGTGTGTGAGCTTATATCGACCTGTTGGGCGTCGCGTGAAACTGCGTCCGCTGGAATTGGCCCTGGTGCATTCTCAAGATTTCATGGTGGCACACCAACACCTGGAGCAGCCATGCCGTTCTCTTCGTGGTTCTCAAGATTGTCGTTTTCACCTCCATTTCCTGAGCTAGGCATTTTGACCTGAAATTGAAGATCTTGGACAAGAAAAGGTGTGAAAGATAACTTGCGTTGTGTAATGAAACCATCAAGAAAATAACCACTATTATTTTTAGCCCCACGGTGGGTGCCAAACTGTTTACCATGAAAATGGTAATAACAATTAAATTTGATTATGGGACTCTAAAAATACGTGATCTATTTTTATGCTAGTTGTTAAGCAGTTGATGCTATGTGTGAGGTTTAGAAATGAGATAAGAGTAAGGAGCAAGGTGATAACCAAACCGATAGGTTAACATTAGGTGCCTCGGGCTTATCGATTCGGGGGTCTCGAAGTCGATTCCGGAGCTCGACTGTGAGCTATCGAAGGTGATCGGAGTATGACTAACAGTTATAATAAAATCAACGAAGGCTCTTTATGGCCAATGATAAGCAATGAATGATGAACAATAATGAAGATAATAAAAGGAAGCAATAATATTTAAGAGAATGTGTTAGAGAATAGAGAGAATGTTCTTGTATATTTCGTGTGGAGCAACTGAAGAAACAAATATTTACAAAATGACAAGGATCCTCTTTATATATGAGGGGAGTCCCAACATAGTACAGAAATGCATTAATTACAAATATATAGAGATGGGACAGCTAGATGACGCCCTGATTCGGGTTTAGAGTAGTCCACTAGGCTCTGCCAGTCCTAGTTGTGTGCCTTGGGAAGTCCCCATTTTCTACCAATACCGTGATCATTACTGCCCCGAGGTCGAGTGTCAATGACCCTCGAGGGAGGATACTCGGCCGTGGCCTCGAGCCTTCGAGGTGATCTTCCGAAGTGCCTTAATGACGAGAAATTGGACCCTCTGATTTCACCGTATATAGAACCTTTACTCCCTCAAGATTTTTCGTGGGGGAATGATAAAATTCAGCAAATGCGGTCAGCATGCTTTGCTCACCAGCATGGACGATGACAATGACAGTGGGTGGATGGAGCACTTCGTTGTGGTTTCCACCAAAGACATCATTCCGACCATGACTCCATCCTTTCCTGAACTGTGGAACCGTACTCGTAAGTTCATCGCTTATCTTTTCTTCTGGCTAAAGATCGTCCTATGTTGTTACTGGTCCTTCTTCTTTCACTATTTCAGCAACTCGGTGGACACCACTAAGGATTGAAGGTTTGGACCAATGGGTCCAGAAGATTTTAATATCACCACATCCAAGATTCGCATGTGGAAAAAGCTGGCCCTTACATCCGGGTGGAATGCCAAAAATCATAGTAGGTTAAACTCATCTTGTTTTTACCTTTTGTAAAGGAAAGTTGATTAACCTTTCTCTCCTATTGAATTCAGGTCTACCACAGGGGCCTGTTACCGTCCCCGAGGAGGATGTTTTGGATAATCCGGCCGATGTGGAGAGGTTGCTGCAGGAGGCTTTTACCCAAACATGTGTCATTAGGCCTACTTCCGATACAAGTGCTTCTTCTCGGAGTCCCCAGCCGGAGAACAAGCAACCAAAAAGGTGTCGTTCCTCCGTGGCCGGGGGTAAAAATAAAAAGGCGAAGAGTGTCGCGCCTGAGCCAACCTTGGGCATTGTGGTAACGAGCATCGCGCCTGAGCCAGCCGTAGACACTGTGGTGATCCACGATGATAGAGGAGCCAGTGATAAGGGGGCTTCTCTACATAGAAGACGACAACCTTCATTAGCTCAACAAAATGCTCAATATGTTGAGTTAGTTACTCCATTCGAGGACGACATCCCGACGCTCTAGGGGGATTTCGATATAGTGGAAGATGCTAACTCTCACTTCCGAGTCCCAATCATCATTCCCAATACTGTGAGGCTAGGTACCAGGTCTTTTCCGCCTTCGATTGGTAAGCAACCAACAACCAGCACTGCTTTTTTCGCAACTACTTCGCAACCTATAATGTCGATAGCTTCACCACCTTCTTCGCCAACACTGCCTTCGCCACCAGCAATTGCTACATCATCTTCACCGGCCGTTGTCGTCTGAGAGGAGGATGTCCCTCTTCCCTAGTCCCTAGTTCATGGTAATTTGGGACATAACTATTCTTCCCCATCTGATGATCCCCAAAGGAGGAGGAGTGTTACCCTATCAGTTTCTACCGGATGTCATCTGCTGTGTCCGGTGGAACTTGCTAATTATATGAAGCCTCTCGCTTCGGAAAGGGACAGGAATAAAATACAATCTCTCTCGGGAGAGTTTTTCATGAATAATGCCATGCATAACGCGGCAGCGGTACGATCTTTATTCCTTTTGTTGTTCTTTCTATCTTTGTTGTGGCAAGGTTTTTAATTTGTACTTCTATTTTGCAGGCTAACTTCCTTGATTGATCCTTGACATAGAAAAACTTACCTCTGCACGGGATCAATTGTTGGTTGTACGGGATCAAATTGTCGCCCACCTTTCGGAACTAGAAGCACGATCTACTAAGGCCACTGAATTGGAGGCTCAGTTGCAGCAAAGCGAGCAAGAAATAGTGACCCTTAGCCAAAAGACCACCCAATTATGGGTACAATTTAAAGAAGCTAGGGCAAAGTGGGTCGAGGTCCACAATGTCGTTCTTGCTGCATCCGATCGCGAGGCTGCCTCTACTGAAAGATTGAATAATTTGGGAGGCGGCCTCGAATTCTAAAGCTGAAGAAGTTGCTACTGCCGAGGAGAAGTATGTCCAGTTGGAAGAGAGGCATAAGAAAGTTATAGAGCATATTAGAATTTTTAACTCTACTGTCTGTGAGCTCGATGTCAGCCTTCGGGACACTAGATCCGAGCGGGATAACCTTTCAACCGAGGTTGACCGTCTTAAAGAAGAACTTCAGCACCAAGCGACTTCCCTCATTGTTGAAAAAACATATTTTATGTATAGCATGAGGAGAAAAACCTTGGAAGAGGCCAAAACTGGCATCATTGATTTTGATGCCAAAATCGCTAAGGCCCGTAAGTTGGAGTCAACTGCCCAAAGGGGTCTTCCAGTCCAGCCTGATGCCCGACTCGTCACGGCGGGCAGGAACACTCATCGATTATTCATCATGACGGGGGACATCTTTAGCCCCCGATGACTCGAGGACTTTGCTCGGACCATCTTCTAAGATCTCCTTAGTCCGTAGATGAGCCTCCTAGACCATCACCGGCTCAACTGCTTTTGATATTTCGACGCTTTCCCTCTTTCGAGCCACCAACTGATAGTCAGCATCTTCTCCCTCCTATTCTTCATCTCGTAGTTTTTGGGCTATGTCAGCAGACAGAGCAGCGAAGTCATTCTTGACTTACGAGCCTTTCTCTTCTTAGGCTTTGGGGTGTCAGAAGGCGAGACCCTTCTCCTCTTCTTTTCCTTAGCCGGTTTTGGGGCCTCCTCTTCCCCAGGTGGGAGCAGCCTCATGACGGCTTTGTCTCTGAGACCTGTATGGGAGGAAATCAAGTAAAAATAAAAAAGAAATATTTCACAGAAAGACATCAAACACGGACAGAGAAGCTTACCGTGATTTTTGGCCTCCCATTGGCCTTCGGCCAAATTGAGCCACGAGCGCTCCGCGTACGAAGAAGCCGAGGCCAGTTTCCGAACCCAACCCGCAAGTTCCGGGATCACACCAAGCACCCAAGAGACCGCTGCATCATAAGAAAGAATATTGATGAGAAAAGGTAAAGGAAGAAACAAAAGCTATTGGTGGGTTAGTGCTTATGCTTCATGTTCCATTCTTCGGTTAATGGCATCTTCTCGGTCGAAATTATGTCAGAAGTCCTCACTCGGACAAACCGGCCCATCCATCCTCGATCTTTGTCCTCGTCAATGCTCGAGAACAACACCTTTGTGGCCCGACGCTGAAGCCTTACTAATCCGCCTCGATAGATACGGGGGCTATACAGTCTAATGAGATTACCGAGGGTGAAAGACATCCTTCGACCTTGCTCATGAAGAATCGGAGCAAAATAACGATGCGCCAAAAAGAGGGGTGGATTTGTCTAAGGGTTACGTGGTATTGGCGGCAGAAGTCGATAATAACGGGATCGACGGGACCCAACGTGAAAGGGTAAGTGTAAACTCTTAAAAACCCTTTCACATGAGTGGTAATATCCTCCTCGGGGGTAGGTATCACCACCTCTGTATTTTCCCAATGGTAGTCTTTTTTCACCTGCTCGAGATCACCTTCGGTAATCAAGCATATATATCTCAACATGGGCTCACATCGGCTAGGGACCGAAGAGGATTTTTCAACTTTGAAATCAAAGGTAAGGTCGCATGACCCGAGAACGCACTCTTCGATACGTGGCTCTACCAGAGTTTTATCACCGGCCGGCCGCGATGAAGAGGCTATGTCCTTTTGGGGAACGATTTTAGATGTTTTCGCCATTTCTATGTGAGTTCTGAAAAAAGAAGAGGATGAAGTTTGTTGTTTTAGGAGAGGATTGGCAAACAGGATGTAAATAGTTTGCAGAATTGAGGAACTTGAAGGAAGGAGAGCTTTGAAGATTAAGAAAAGTTTTGAAAATTAAAATTTGAGGAAATTATGAAGAGGATCTATTTATAATACTGCTATGATGGTTTGAAAACACTAGTGGCCGACCATTAACTGGCACTAATTAATGGTCTTGGGAACTATGCAGACGCGACTTCAGTCGCCTCTGTCACTTACGTCACAAGGGTGACGTCGTAATTGGTCGATGTGCAAAATCGAAGACTCAGTTCGTTTCTTCTCATTACACTCCAAGAAACGAGGGGACATTATTTCAAGATCAGAGAATTGCATCAAGGGTCAGCCTCGTAATGGATCAGGCCTGAGCTCGAAGACAAGATACCGATCGAGGTACCCATCGAGATTGAGGTCCCCGACAATCGAAACCAAATACGATCAGCTTCGGGCAGAACGCAATAACGGAAAGGCAAAATATCTGTAATCGGTCGTAGATCACGGCTGAAATCTCGGAACGGATCGAATCAAGGGCGGTTATTTGTATCAATCATGGGATTTACTTCCGTAATTAGAATTGTACCACAATTAGTATTCCTCTAGTATATAAAGAGGGGTCCCCATCATTTATAGACATCTTACATTCATACAGATCAAAGCAATTTAATATTTCTCTATTGTTCATCAACTTATTATTCTTAACTGTCTTATTTCACTATTTTCGAGGGTTCATCAGCTCGAGGGCATTGTCCAAAGCATTGGTTTGTTTTACAATCTTTTCAATTCACATCATTTATTTCTAAGTTAATCAATTGGTATTATGTGAAATCACGTATCCTTAATACCACATTACAAATTTAATTGTTACTCGATTTTTAGGATCTGAATGTGATTTTTTATTACTTTCTATTAGTTAATATTTTCAATATGTACTACTATAATATAATATTACGAAACAGTAAATTTCTGTAACATAAACAGAAGCAAGAAAAACGGAAATAAGGCAGTCTTGAAATGAAATTAGAGAGAAAAATTTAGGCATACCCTCAAACGCTATGATATAAACTTGCAGTATACCACTTGTAAAAAAGATTCAAAAAATTCACATTAATTGATAGAATAATAACATGATACAAAAGGGCATTGGACCAAAACCTCCGCAATTAAATTCTTTATTACATACGTGAAAGAGATCAAACCAACAATGAATTATTAAAAACAAGAGAACAACTACAGGTAATTAATTAAAAATCAAGGCTTTGGGTTATGCTGGTTGTTTGCTCGTGGAGCAGAATAGTCTAACACCAAATCCATTCTTCTTTCTGCAGATACTTCTCCAATAAAGAAGTCTGCATCATCCACTGCTATGTCATTCGCATCCTATATACAAAAGAGAGAAGCCAATTACTCAAGTATTTTAGGGAGAACCAAAGTCAATTATCTCAAAATTACATGTACGTATAATATAATCCAATGTCTTCGACTTGAAATATATGTTGATGTCGAATAATAAAAGGACTTATTTGAAACAGATAAGAGTTACTATATTATTAATTAATGGCCGATTACAAAGGCTCGCGTCATTCATATCATTCTCTCTTGCTTCTAAGCATGTGAAATAAGAAGTTTTGCAAGGTCCTGGTGTGTGATAGCAGAAGTGAATCTAGAATTTCTAGTAGATGAGTGCATTACTAAAAAAGGCTAAAAAATAAAAAATAAAATATTTAGTGGGAATTGATCTCTCTTCTTCTCCGTAAATAACTCAACTTTCAACCAAGTGCATCATTCAATCTTCTTAGAGTATGAGTGTCAACAGTTAATATTATATAAATCTTAAAAAATACCACAAATATTTAATTTTTCGGAGATACCATGGGTTCACGTGCCCCATAATATTTCCTACAAATCCGCGCCTGTGTTTTAATATATATATATATATATATATATTCTATTGAATTTGTAGTTAAGGGAATATCACAAGTTCTTCGAATAATAGCTAGATCTGGGACTTCATGGCTTTGAGGGAATATATGTGTGTGTGTTTTCTTAGGATCTTAAATTGAATTTCATAAACAAATTGATAATCGAGCATCAATTTCAAAATTAATAGTGACAACTAGAATTAATTAGGAATTATGCGTACTTTTTCTTTCCGTTTCCTGGTCAATAGGAAATTAGTGCACCCACGTAATGGAATTTGGTAATGCTTGATCAATAATTTTCATATACTGGTAAAAACAAATGTACTACGGCAAAAGAAATAGCAAGAAGTATAACATAAAATTTAACAAAAAGAGAGTATAACATCTACAAGCCACATGTTGCTCAGCATTTTCTCTAATTCTTTTATTGTTTGATTTGAAAAAATAAACAAATAATAATATAAAGTAAACGAGAATAGTTCCATTTGACTTTTACTTATCTTGCGATTAATAAAAAGAAAGTTAGAAAATTGAATAATCATTGTAATCATTTCTCTCATTATTCGTATCGAGTTTAATTCCTAACAGAAAATGCATTTATTTTCCTAATTTTTCCTTTTCTACCTCGATTCAAAATTAAATCCCTCCAGAAAATTTAAAATTCTAATTAAATATGCCCGATCCGCTTCAAGGATCTCTTTCTATTTTCCATTTAGAGTAATGTAGTTTAAGTAAATCATAAACAGCCAAAATTAATTTGAGAAAATTAAGATTCAAATGACTTTTTTCTTTACATAAAATGTAGCTAGCGAACTAGCCCTATATATAAAGAGGGAGAGAGGAGGAGAGGACGAGAACCTGGGACTGTAAGGCGTTGAGAGATTGTTCATCAATGGATGCTATGAGAATTCCTATAAGTGCACAAAATCAAAAAGACAATTTGTTAGATTAGTTTTAGTTAGTGTAAATTGCATATACATAAAATCATGAGCAAATTCTTGGTTGGAATATATATATATATATATAGGTGATTTGCTTGCTTTCTATATTTGACTCTTCAAACTCAACCACAAATTCAAAATCGAGAAATCTTTAATATGTATACATCACATGAAAAAAAATATATCATTTGTTCAGAAACAAATTAAAAAATATATTACTATCACATAAAATGAAACAGATAGAGTATATATATAGTTTGACAATATGGTTACTTACTTGATGATGAGGCTGTTGAAATGATAGTAGCAAAGATGAACATCATAAGAAGCTGGAAAGCAACTTTTTGCACCATTTTGATGAGGTAATTTAATTAGCAGATGGGACAAGTTTTCACAAGATCTGAGTTTAATGTGATTAATTATATGGATTTGTCCAGTTTATGACAGGGTTAAATAGAGTTAGAATGGTGTTAGGAAATAGAATTTAATACGAAAAGTCAACTTCTAGTTCCTTTCATTAGATAAAGAAATCACCTCCGACCAACCCCACAAGATACTGCAAATTAAATATATAACTTAAAATTGCAAATTATATAAATTAAAAAATGAGTAGACTTCCCAAGTGCCTATAATTAAATTTTGTCACATAGTTTTGACATTTCGAATATTCAGACTGGTTCCTGAACGAACTGGCACCAATTATAATTAATAGACATAGGGCTATTTTCATATATATACTCCACAAAATATGGTAGGATCATCCTACCATGACGGCAAGAAGAAAAGATAAAGAATTAAGTAGTTGAAATTTAATGTTTTGAATTTCTTA
The DNA here is from genome assembly GCF_000715075.1 of Nicotiana tabacum. Taxonomy (NCBI): domain Eukaryota; kingdom Viridiplantae; phylum Streptophyta; class Magnoliopsida; order Solanales; family Solanaceae; genus Nicotiana; species Nicotiana tabacum. The sequence goes on from NC_134084.1 coordinate 111,572,272, forward strand.
ATTTCTAGTTTTCTGCAGTAGAAAAATATATAATAAAAAAAAGGAAGAGAAGTTGTAATTCCTTTGATTGAACTATATCGATCGAAATCTACCTGTTGCTAGGAATTTGGAATTGTAAACCAGCGGAGAAAACCCGAAAGACTAACAATACCAAGAATTTTGCGTAGGAAAATAGCCTGGTGTATATATATATCAGTGCGAAGATTCTTTTCACTATCAGTATAATTTTACTTGTGATTGTAAGTTTATTTTTATTAGATTACTAATTAATTCTTATTTTGTTACTAATTATTTTGTAAGTGATTTAACTATATAACAAAATTTACTAATTCACGTAGGGTAAATTTCACAAATGCTCATATAACTATGATTCTTTTTTTATCAAAGTCATATAACTATATTTTCTATAAATAAAAGCACAAGATTTTCACCTACTCATACAAAAGCCACAATTGTCAGAAAACTCAAATTTCCGATGTGTTATGAAATACATATTATATGGATGTCCACTAATCAAATATAACTCCCACTACTCTTCTCCATTATTTAGATAATCCTCACTACTTCTCACTATTATAATTGTAACTCTCACACCTCCATAACCTCTCCATGATTTTCCCCCATGTTCTTAATAGTTAATACCATGTTTATGATATCCCTTTGTATACCTCAATGTCATCATATAAATAGAGGGTTTGAGCATCACATTGTACACACTTGAAACACTTGAAAGAAATAAGAAGCTCTCATCTCTTGCTCTCTACATTCTTGTCTATTTTCTTGTTTCATAATGTTATTTTGATTTAGTTTCTTAACACGTTATTAGCACGAGTCTCTATCCAATTGAGTTACTACATCTACAAAATTGTCTTACATCAGAAAAAGCATATTTCAGTTGTGCCTAATATTCCTCCGGAAGAGATGAGTTTTCTTTTCCATTTAGCAATTTCAAGGAATGGTATGAAATATAATAGAAGGAATAACAAGGTTGAGGAGACTAGTACATGGTGGAAAGGCATATAATGCCAAGACACATTTTCAATTTTATTTTTTTTAACTAATTTATTTTCTTGTTCGTTTTTCTCAAAGGTTCTTTATTTATCATGAAAGTTTCCAATACTAAGTATTTTCCTCTTAAAATCTATTTATATTCATAAGTGTTTTACTTTATAAAGCTGAAAATACTTAGATGTAAACTAATTACTACTCCATGTTTTCTTTCTAATATTTATTGTAAGTTTAGTCTGATCTCTTTCGGCTAATGTTCAGGTTAAATCTTATATGAGAATCGGAAGCATATAATGATGCATCCAAATGTTACGTACTAAATCAGAGATCAAAGATGTACATAAATTAGGGAGCTACGCCAGCTTTTACAAAGTGATCTGAAGAACTTTGATTTCTTCGTTGCCAGTAAATAGATACTTATTGTTATGGCTTGTGTAACACATATATGAGTTTATTTTTATAACTATTAAAAGTGGTAATATCTTTAAAGGCTCAAGGGCGAGTCTCAATCGTTCTTTAGCCTATTATGTTATTGGTTGATGGTAAGACGGTGGGTTCAAGTCCCATCGCACCTTGAGGGTAAGCCACCAGGTTTAAGTCCTAGTACACCATGATAATAAGGCGTTGGGTTCGAGTTCCAATGCATTATGGCCTAACATACCTTTTTGAGGGTAAGACATCGAGTTTGAGTCCTGATGCTCCATGATGATAAGAGTTGGGTTTGTGTCCCAACTAAATATTGCCCAACATACCTTTATATGGGTAAGATGTTGGCTTAAGTCCCATTGCACCTTATTAAAAATATAGTGATGACTAAAGAAAAATAATGTATTTTTCATGAAAAATCATAAAACTTGTCCCACTTGATTTGCTCCATTCTTGAAGTGAATGTGATAGCGGTGCATAATAAGTCTAAATGAAGACAAGTGGTCGACCAATGAACGTGGGTGTGCCAAGGATCAAAATAATAATAGTCATCATTATGATAATTATAAAAAAGAGAACAATAAGGGTTCTCAAAATAATCATTCGAAAGTGAAGGAAATGTGTATCAATATGGTCTGTAAATATGAGGCACGTAAAAACGATTATAGTCTATTTTTTTGAAAGAATCCGACTTATGATAAGCATTGTAAATGCATACTCATTCCTGAAAGTGAATGTGAAAATATATACGTGATATAAATTATGCATAAGAATGTGCTTATGCATGGTTGAATAAATACCACAACTCACATCTAAGGGAGGTTTGAGAGAAATAAAGATAATGAATATTACAATGTGGTTACAGGAATAATTTATTGGTTGCGCACATGTGGTACGTTAAAAATATTTTGCCATGCCTTATAAATGGTTATTAAAGGCAAAATTAAAGCAAGAAATGAATTTGCTTATGATGATTTTGACCATGACAATTATTATGATATGATTTCCGTAAAGAAGACATTCACCATATGGAGACAAAAGATCTTGTAGTACAAAATCAATTAAGAGTTCCGGAAGAACTAATTTATTACTACCCGGATAAATAAAATTATTCTTGACATTGATATTGTAGTAAAAGTCTCAAAAGAAATTTTTTGAGTTTCAAATATATTAGCCAAAGTGATTGGCATATTGAGACTATAAATGAAAGGAAGATTGGATATTTTTATATTACTATAATCATACCGAGTAAATATGAAGGTTACCCAATTTTTCTTCTGTTTGTACTACACATGCATAAGCATGATGATGGAATCACATGCCACAAGTAAAGAAGAGATTTACTGAAACAAATATTAGTTGGAATGACCGGTTGGCCATCCCGGTTTATTGATGCGAAAATTAATTGAGAATTTACATTGGCATATATTGAAGAAATAGAAGATTCTTCAAGAATTCTCTTGTGTTGCTTTTCTCATGATATACCAGTTAAGATTGGGATTGAATCCCTTGATATCTGGAACAAATAAAATGTGATATATATGTATGGTCCCTATATATATATATATATATATATATATATATATATATATATATATATATATATATATATATATATATATATATATATATATATATATATATATATATATATATATATATATATATATATATATATATATATATATATATATATATATATATATATATATATATATATATATATATATATATATATATATATATATATATATATATATATATTTTCCCCATAATTTTAAGGATTTAAATTGATTTATTTCCTTCCCTTTTATTCATAAAACCCCCAATAATTATTCCTCAAATTATTGTTGTGATGATTTAGTCATTTAGTTTCTATATTTGTGCCAAAATATGGTTAAAATATTTTTTATGCATTTTTATAATTGCATTTTATATTTTTAAAGCTAAATTGCATATAATTATAATATTAGCCTCATTAATGTATAATTACATTTATATGCGTAAAATTGATTCCCTATATTTTTAAAATATTAATATCTATTTTAAATTATTTTAGTACATGAAATTATTTTTTAGAGATTATTTATCATTTATTATAAATTATATAGGGAAAATTGGCTATTTAAAATATAGCCAGATTTGCATTTCAATTGTAGCCCAAATCAAACCTAACCCCAACCCAATTCCTAAGCAGATTATCCGACCCAGGCCCTAATTACCCCTACCCGACCCAAAGCCATATTAAATCCTGGTTGTTGATCTAAAAGATCAACGACGCCCTCGTCCGTTCTTACCATTTTAATTCCAAACGACCCCTAACCCTAGCTCACTATTCAGAGACCGACGCCTCTATATTCTCTCATCTCCTCTCCTCAATCAACTACTCAACCTAACCCTAGCTCATTCAACCGCCGACTTTCTTCTCCGGACTTCTCCGGTGATCTCCCTTCAACTCCTAAGCCTCCAATGGCTCCTCTAATGCTATGCTTGCCTTCTGTAAGGTCTTCAAGGGCCTAGGTCCACGCCGAATTGCACCTAGGGTTCGTCACTTGTCTGTTCTTGGCTACTCTGGTGTGATTTCAAGCAAAATCACGCTATATTTGGCACGATCCTTGGAATTCTATACAGGTTCTTTCATCTCTATATGGATTTCTTCTGAAACCCTAATTTCTTCCTGTATCTCTTAGATATGTACAAATCTAGGACGATTTGAGTTGGTTTCTTTAGTATTTTACACTATCCTTGTAACTCTTTACAAGAACCATGTGCTTTCAAGTGTTTTCATCTTCTTCTAAAATTAGGGTTTTCGGAACTTCTTCTAAAACCTTGTTTAAACCGATTCTTTATGTTTCAACTTCTATCTCTTGAATATTTCGACTGATTCTATGATTTTACTACCTTTTCAACTCGCCTATGTTGAAAGCCCTAAATTTCTAAGATTTCTTTGTTTGGTTCTATGTGTTAGCATGTTAGCATGAATACTCGATTCTTCTTTAAGTTTCTGTGATTATCTTGCCTCGAATATGTTCTACTAAATTTTCTTATGCCTAACTTATATCGCCTCTGTATGTTTGTGTTCATCTTGACTGGTCAATACTTGCCTCTTTGCTTGATGTGTTTGGTTACTCCTATTCCACTCCTTTTATATGCTAACATTCTCTCTTTGATTGACTCTGAACTCCTTGTTTCTTGGCCTGATTTGAAAACTTCCTTGTAAACTCTTGATTCTCTGGTTAACTTGTTTACTTGTTACTCTCCTTAAATCAGTGATTTCGAATCCCCAATTCCCTGATTTACTATGTGCTGATTTGCAATTATTTCCATATTCTGCAACTTGATTTTGTTTTATTACCTTATTTGGTTAACCGAGTACTTTACTGATTCTTCATTAGTTGTTTCCTTAATTAAAACCCTATGTACTTACCCCTAATTATCTATTCTATACTTTATACTCCACTTGATTTTTTTCCTTAATCATTTCTGCCTATTACCGTTGGTTGATTACCCCCTTAATTAAAGGAGTACTTGCATTGATTTGATTCTGATTAGTATTTGGTTCCATAATTACTGGCTACTATGATTCTTGCCTTATTTTACCTAATTTCGAACTACTATATATATCTACTATCTCATTAACACAAACACACGAACACTTTAGTTTAAAAGCTCTCTCTCACACACACTTAAACTTCCTGCTCTCTCTTTTGTTTTACTTGCTACTATTCTGAGTTAGCCGGCTGCAAGCCAAGGCTAACTATTGTGATCTCGTACTCCTTCACTTTTGTTTATTGTCTTCTTTATTGGTATGTTCTAATTTCAATTCAAGTTCCAAAAATAATATGGTTATTTTATTGCTTCAGTTCATCCTGTTTCTAGTTTGTTTTACTTATGGTTTTGCTATGAAACTTGCATTTAATATGATTACATGGTTAGCATGTTATGTGCTCCCTTTCCTTAGGATCAGTATGAACATGTTATCCCTCCCCTATGTAGTCTGTCTCCATGTGATTTTGCTCTATCTGATTTCTGGTATGAGTCTCCTTGTGAAGTAGTCTACACTCCTAAACTTGTATGGTTATGGGATTGATCTTAAATCATGTGGATCCTATACTGAACCCCCTTAAGCATTGCTGATTCTGTGACTATGTCTGATCAGTTGTGTCTGAGCATGTCTGTACCAATTCCTAAGACCTTTGCTTGTTATGTGTTTACAATCATGTGTTCTATGTATCCCCCCATCACCCCTATGTGTAGGTTTGTTCCTTCTGTTTTGGTCCTATGAGTATTGCTGATGTGGTTTTCGACTCCCTGTTTGATCTACTGTTGTCTAATCATGAAACTCTCTCTTTTCAAAATTGTTTTACTGCAAGACTCACGTTTTTACTCCACAAACTATTTCTAGCAAGTCTCTTTAATACAGTTTTCCCACTAAAACCTTTCAAATTGTGTCAAGCACTTTCACTCTACTCCTAAGTCAATAGGTCCTGCCCCCTCCCGTATGTGTACCGCCTTGCGATCCTCTTGAGAACCCTCTGAACTCTCGCATACTGAGGTTGGCCCTTCCACACTGCACTTACTCAATATGGTTACCAAGTCTAGGTGTAAGCACTGCCCGGGATCCTTGAGATCCTTAGGGAACATTGATGCACCTAAACTATGACATTGTCTATGGAATTTGAGCATTTGAGGCTATTGGAGGCTTTGGAAACCTGGGCCTATCTGAAGGCCCCCTATAGAATAACTTCTTATTTTCTTATCTACTTATGTAATTCATTCATATGGTATGTAATAACTTGTAAACGAATATTGGAGTAATTAGTGAAAAGGGTGGGTAGCTACATGTTTGTGGGGTAATACGGGTAGAAAAAGGGTGGGTAGCTACATGTTTGTGGGGTAATACGGGTAGAAAACATGCCTATAGGACTTTTACATCTTGTCATGTTTGTCTCGCCATGTTAGAAATCATGCCTATAGGTTTCAAGTGATTCCATAATAGAAATCATGTTCATAAGTCTTAAAATCAGCTTCACAAATCCGATGCCAGGCCTATAGGATATAATTCAATCCAAATTCTGTTATAACAAGTGTTCACATGTGTTTTTCATTTGTCATCATTCCTGCAAAGTTTCTAAAATCAGTATTAAACAACTAGATATTATGCCTATAGGGAACAACACAAGAAATTCTGCCTATAGATCTAAATTGGTTTAGTTTTAAATAAATCAATCCGGTTAACGATTAGCTCACTTCGAAACTGGTTAATTAATGGTTTATTTTCCCTGAAACGAGTTCTTTCAACACTGCCTTAATCTATCATTAGACAGCATGCCTATAGGGATTAAAGAGTCCATTTTAAAATCTGCCTTGTTTCATTATATAAAATGTTGTCATTAGTATTCCGCGTATAGGCAAGCCTATAGGACGTTTTCAAATCTTGCGACTTGAAACTGTTTCTGTGACTTAATATTGTTCTGGTTTAACAGGCTTTAAATTCAATAGGCAACTTCTAGGGTCATTACTTCTGAGTTTATAAAATAAACTGCCTGTCTTCTATACATTCACCTGAGACATCATGCCTTGGATACTGTTTAACAAAAGGCCCTTATTTATGCTTGAGTCGCGCTGCTGATGTGTATTATTTGAGGAGGTAAACCTGAGCCTCTAATTGCTCCCTTTTATCTTATGTGCTAAAGTCCTAATTGTTTTTGCATGTCGCCTTAATATTTTCACCTTTAAACCTTAGGGGTCTGTCTAGAACCACCTATAGGTAGAGGTCCTAAATCCCTCCAGGACCATTAAGAAGGGATGGGTAACAACACTCAATAGAGATCGCTGACCAACACTCGCTTTAAATGACTACTAAGGGGATGTAAAGGGTAGATATAGGATATGATGACTACGTGCTAATGTCACGTGTAGCCCCTCATTGAGGAGTGTTTACCGGACATTATGTGGGGTGATCTTATAGGATAACCAACCTAGGACTCCTCCTTTTCCTAAAAATCCTTTTTCGTTTAAAACTTTGTTTTTATATAACTTTTTCAAAATCTTATTATTTGAGTGATCCAACGTGCTTTATTCGTAATTATTTGTTTCAAGTATTTATTTGTTAATGGACTAATACATAAATATAAGTTTGGCTGGGACCCACATTTGTGGACCAAGAGGGGCGCTTAACATCTTTCCCTCGAGGTTATTTCGAGCCCTTACCCTTATCTCTGGTAATGCAAACTGATCCAAGAGTTGATCACTCTAGGTGTCCTCACGCACCATAACTCGTTAGGTGGCGACTCTTCAAATACCCAATTCCCAAAAGGAAATGAGTTATTACCCCCATGAATATCGAAACCCGGATTTCTCTCTCCGCGGAGGGAAAAAAAGGGGGCGTGACATTGACCATTTACTATTATATGATTTTAATAGATGCATCTATTGTATGGTCACATGTGTATTTGTTATCAACTTGCAGTTTGGTTTTTGCAGGATTACTTGCTCAAATTATTAGAGCACAGTTCTAGAATATAAATTATGATAATTTATCTTGATAATGCTGGTTTAAATCCAAGTTGGTTTAGCAGAAATTGTATGCCTCCAATTAAGCTAAACCATTAGTTATGAGAACAAAACTCTCAAATAGAAATTTGGTATGAGGTGTATTATTTAAGATACAACAACACTTCTACGCATATTGCCAACAAGTTATGATAAATTTTCCCTATCACAATTGGTTCAGGGTCAGGAACCAAATAATTTCCATCTAGAGATATGGATGTGCTATACGATTTAATTTTTCCACCATAATGCACAAAGATGGGTTCCCAAAGAAGGTTGGGAATATGTGTTGGTGATCCCAACATTAGGGGGAGAAAATGGGCAACTGAAAAAGTAATACATGAAATGAATTATTATGAGTACACCTAGATCCTCGTACAAGAAAATGTGAACTTGAAGTTCAAGTGATAATTCATTTGCAAAATAATGCCAGGCGCATTTGCTGGCCTAAAGCTAAATGTCATATTTCAGCTGCTAATGCTCCAAATGGAATAAAGTTCATGATAGACAGAGTCTATGGCACACATCAAGCGTAATAGACTAATAGGTTCCAAAGATAAAACTCCTTGAAGAAAGAGGGGAGCAAATGATAAAAATGGTCATAATAAGGAGGCAAGTGCTTTATAAGAGCACCATGACATAACACTTGATAAGACCTCATGGGAGAGGCTTAGGTACCTGAAAATAATGAGATCTCGATAAGTTATGTCTTAATTGATTGATGATGGAACCGACGTAAAATGATCGTCGGCAATGTTGTTGATATAATGTAGCGCTCAATATTAATAATATTGACGAGGATCTTGAGCTCAAATCTGTCATCAAATTTGGACAGATAAATGATTGGCCAAATGAAAAGTACGCAATGAAAATTGACTTCACATGAAAAATGTGAAGTTGGACCGATAGTCCTAAAACCTAAAAGTATAATGCCAGTGGAGGTATAAATGTGTTCTTGTGCAAAAGATTAAATAAAAAATCAAGTCGATAGGTATAAAGACGACTTGTGGCACAAGCGAATTTGTAAATATCCTGGCATTGATTATATGGAGACATGTTCTCTTGTGGTAGATGCAGTCATTTCAGGTTTTGTTCTGACAATATATTTGATATGCATATAATAAAAATCCTTGAAGGATTTAAATTGTTCTGAAGCATATCAAGGTTTCAAGAAATTTATTAAATAAAGCTTCAACAAATATTTATGTGGATTAGAGAAATCATGGCATACATGATTTATTTTTGTGTCTATTGCAGTTGGTGCACTATGTATATTGAGTATAACAATATGCTAGTGAGATATAGTTTTATTCCTATATGAAGATATTGGAAAACTATTTGTATTATATTGCAAAAGAAATCCTTGACATATATTTGTTTATTCTAACAAATATTGTCAAGGTTTTGTTGGTTATGCAAATGCAGGCTTTTTTTGAAGTTCGTTCGTCAGACAATCTATTTGTATGTGATAGTACTGCTATATTATTATTTCACAAGGTAGACAATTGTTGATAATTATTCAAGTCATGTCAATATACTAGCAACTGATAAAGCAAGTGACTCAACACACAACATATGTATGACTTTTCTTTGAAGAGAAGATTCCAATAATAGTGAAGACGATGATGATTGCTTATCTCAATTGAAAGAAAGATATATTGAAGGAGACAGAATAAAGCATATATTTCATCAAAGTTCTTTATCAGACACAATCTTCACTGTATGGTGAAATAGATGTTCAACAAACATATTCGCTTGATAATTTGGTGTTCTGTTCAGTGAAGCATGAGCAACCTCAACATTTGAGAAGTTGATATACAAGATCGGAACACTTCATATCGGAGAAACAAATTGATGTTTTCATCAGGGGGAGGCAAATATGCGTTGTACTCTTTTTTCCTTAGATAAGATTTTATCCCACTGGATTTTTTTTGCAAGGTCTTTAATGAGGCAGCAAATAATGCGTATTACAAGATATGTGTACTCTTTTTCCTTCACTAAGATTTTTTCCCACAGAGTTTTTTCTTAGTAAGGTTTTAACGAGGCACATTATCTCTGGACATCCAAGGTGGAGTTGTATTTGGAAAAATCAAGTTAATGTATTGAATTAATTATGTGATGATATGTCATGACACATGAATCAGTAAAAGAATGACAGTTGCCGAAGGATAGTTGAAGGGACATGAGCTTTAACAGGCACGGGCAAAGACTCAAGAAAACCGAAAGGAATGGGTGCTCGGACCTCTTAGTAATTTGAAGAAGCATCGAGGAATGAACCTAGATAGCAAAAAAGTATAAATACCTATTATCTGTAATTAATGAGCATCAATGACGGGAAACGTTATAGAATCTTCATGAAATAGTTACGATTTCCAAATATAATGTTACATTAAATATCATTAATTGCCCATAATGACTCTATTATGGGAGGAAAGAAACGTATTACTTAGAAATATCTATAAAAGGAGAAAAATAAACATTTATAAGGACACAGAATATATTGAAATACACTGATTACTTTGCTTTCTTTTACCTACCCAACTATCGTTTGAATCAATTATTCTTATTTATTTTTTATTTGATTATTAGTAACCTGAGTTCTTCTAATAGCAAGCTTTGACCGAAATTCCTATTTTCTGGTTAAACAAATTGGTTCCGTTGCCGAGAATCCGATAATCTATTACTTTCTAAATTGACCTTTTTATCAAATCAATCATGTCAAATGTCAATGATAACAATCAAGGAGACCGTCAATTCCAGGAGAATCAGCAAGGCGATGGAACCCCGGTCCCTTCCCCACAAAATTCTCCTCGACAATCTCGAGAAGGAACTCCTGATGGATCTCAATCAAATGCAAATGATCAGTTTGAAAATGATGAGGCTATTAATGAAGCTTTGAAAAAGTTAATCGCACAACAGGTCAGCAATGCTCTTGAGGCCTTCGCTAACCAGCTGCCAGTTGTGCTGCCAATATCAACTCCAAACAACAGCACCTTAGAAAATCCTCGCTCAGGATTTGCTAACTCGGGCAGTTAGGAAAACTTGTGATGGAGGGTCAGGTAACCCAATTAATTCTGATTTACAAAATTTAGTACTAACTTTGGAGAAACAGCTCAAGGAACAGAGCGACCGCATAGAGCAAATACCTGGAGTACCACCCGTAATCAAGGGAATAGATATGGACAAATACTCACAACAACCTTGGAAGCCAAGTGCTGCTCCTCTACCAATTCCGAAGAAATTCAAGATGCCCGATATTTCGAAATATGATGAAACAACTGATCCACGGGATCACGTAATTTCATTCACAACCGGTGTAAAAGGCAAAGACTTGACTAAGCAAGAAATTGAATCAGTATTGGTCAAAAAATTCGGAGAAACACTCACTAAGGGAGCATTAATATGGTATTCTCTTTTACCCGAAAATTCTATAGATTCTTTTGCTGAACTTGCAGATTCATTCATCAAAGCACACTTGGGAGCTCAAAAAGTTGAGAAAGGAATAGAGGGCATTTTTAAAATAAAGCAAGGAGATACAGAGCTACTCAGGGAATTTGTAGACAGGTTCCAACATGAAAGGATGGTGTTGCCACGTGTACCAGATAACTGGGCAGCTATGGCGTTTGCCAGCAATCTAAATGAAAAAAGTTCAGAAGTCACGAGGAGACTCAAGAAAAGTCTACGAGAATTTCCAGCTACAACTTAGAATGATGTTTACAACAGATACAATACGAAGTTGCGGATAGAAGAGGATACCATCATTCAATCTCGAAGGGATGAAAATGTAAGTTCAAGGCGAGCTGAAAAAAGGTCCGGTAAAAACAGGTACGAGCCTTACATGGGACCGGCAGGAAGAGACTCACGTTCAAAATAGGAAAACCCAAGGTAAGATCATAGATCAAGAGATAGGGAGTCTGGTTCATCATCAAGGTTCAGAAAAGAACAAAACACGTGAGAGACGCGAGGTGATGACAAAAGCTCGAAGGCAAAGATCAACGGTTACAGTTTTAATGTTAGCACATCCGAATTGGTGGCTGTTTTAAGGAGCATGGGAGACAAGGTACGCTGGCCAAAAGAAATGAGATCAAACCCGAACAAGCGAAATCTTGATTTTTGGTGCGAGTTTCACCACGATCACAGTCACAAGACGGCGGATTGTAGATTGCTGCAAGGTGAAGTAGAACATTTATTGAAACAAGGATATTTAAGTGAATTATTTAGTGAAAAGGAAAAGCAGACATATATGAAAAATAGACAGGAGCCTCCAAAACCCCCTTCACCAAAAAGGACGGTTAATGTCATAAGTGGAGGAGAAGAGATCAATGGCGTAACAGTAGCGAGGAAGGTGTCAAAAATAACAGTTACACACGGGAAGCGAGTTCGACAGGTTTTGGAAGAAGATAATATTATATTTGATGATGCAGACGCAGATGGCGTTCTAACCCCACATAATGATGCACTGGTAATATCTTTACTTGTACATAATACTAATGTGAAACGCGTTTTGATTGATCCAGGTAGTTCCGTGAATATCATAGTGTTAAGAGTGGTAAATGAGGGCTCATACATTGTCCAATTTTGACAACTCGAATGTCATAACAAAAGGCGAGATAACACTCACCACATTCGCTGAAGGAGTAGTCAAAGACACTAAATTTCAAGTGGTAGAAATGGATATGGCTTATAACATGATTCTTGGTAGACCATGGATTCATGAGATGGAAGTTGTTCCATCGACTTTGCATCAAGTTATTAAATTCCCTTCACGATGTGGAATATGGCAAATCCGTGGTGACCAGCAAGCGTCTAGGAGCATTATTTCGTAGCAGATTCAAGCGCAAAAAGAGAAGAAAAATAGCAATCACAGAATCCAGTTGATGATGCTGCAACACAAGCCTCAACTAAGCACGGGCGAACAGATATAGACTCGAGGCCTGATACCATCCAAGAACCAGAGGAAAATAAAAACATCAAAACAACGTTGAGGAATTGGAAGCTGTAGTACTATTTGCACCTTGGCCTGAAAGTAAAGTCTACACCGGGACCAACCTAAGTCAAGAAATAAAAGGTAAGTTGATTGAATTTTTAAAAACTAACGTAGATTGTTTTGCCTGGTCCCATTATGATATGACAGATATACCTTCGGAAGTGATGACCCATAAATTAAACGAAGATCTATCGTACTCGCCTGTCAAACAAAAGAAAAGAAAGCAAGGATCTTTCAAAAATTAGGTGATTCAAGATGAGGTGCAAAAACTTTTAAAAATTGGGTCCATCCGCGAGGTAAAATATCCAAATTGGTTAGCTAATACTGTAGTAGTACCTAAAAAGAATGGTAAATGGCGAGTTTGTGTGGATTATATTGACCTAAATAAAGCTTGTCTTAAAGATTCTTTTCTATGACCGCATATAGATCAACTAATTGATGCTATTGCAAGACATGAATTGTTAAGTTTTTTAGATGCATATTCAAGGTATAATCAGATAAAAATGGATCCTATAGATGAGGAAAAAACTTCATTTATAACAGACATGGGGACTTACTGTTACAAAGTAATGCCATTCGGTCTCAAGAATGCTGGAGTCACATATCAAAAGCTGGTGACCAAAATGTTTCAAGAACATCTAGGGAAAACCATGGAAGTCTATATAGATGATATGCTGGTCAAGTCACAACAAGCAGGGGAACATATTCAACAATTGTCTGATACATTTCAGATTCTTCGCAAATTTAACATGAAATTAAATCTTGAGAAATGTGCATTTGGAGTTTCGTCAGGTAAGTTCTTGGGATTTCTTGTTTCTAACCGTGGCACTGAAGTAAATCCCGCGCAGATCAAAGATATTAAGGAAATTTCAGATACACCGACGAGTAAAAAAGAAGTACAGAGACTGACAGGAAGAATAGCTACTTTGGGAAGGTTTATTTCTAAATCATCAGAAAAATGCTTCAGGTTCTTTTCAGCCCTAAAAAAGCAAGATCAATTTGAATGGACTGAAGAATGTCAACAGGCGCTTAAAAATTTGAAAGTATACTTGTCAATTCCACCGTTGCTCGCAAAACCAAAAGATGGGGGAGAAACTACTCATCTACCTTGATGTTTCAGAAGTGGCGGTAAGTGATGTGTTCGAGAAGACCAAGGTAAATAATATCCGATTTATTGTGCTAGCAAGTCATTATTAGATGCTGAGACTGCGGTATCCTCATCTAGAAAAACTTGCACTTGCGTTAATTATGGCATCTAGGAAGTTAAGACCTTATTTTTAGTATCATCCTATCTCTATAGTAACTCCCTACCCCTTATGTAATATACTGCATAAACAAGAGTTATCGGGTAGATTAGCCAAGTGGGACATAGAATTAAGTGAATATGACATTACATATCAACCTAGAACTGCAATAAAGTCATATGTTTTAGTAGATTTTGTGGCAGATTTTAGTCAAGGGATACAACTAGAAGAAAAAAAAGAATTGCAGGTATTTAACGGGTCTAATTCAGGTACTTGGACCTTATTTAATGATGGTTCATCAAATGTAAAAGGGGCAGGTCTAGGCATTATTTTGGTATCACCCATGGGAGAAACCATACGACAAGCCATAAAATATCATCCTATTACTAACAGTGAGGCAGAATATGAAGCTGTGATTGCAGGTTTAGAACTGGCACAAGAACTCAGTATAGAACAAGTCATAATCAAAAGCGATTCACAGCTCGTAGTTAACCAAATGTTGGGGAATTATACAACCAGAGAGGCAAGGATGCATCAATACTTGGAAAAGGCATGGGATTTGGTCAGGCAATTTCAAACTTGGAAAGTCATGCATATACCAAGAGAGGAAAATGCCGAGGCAGATGCCCTAGCTAATCTTGTGTCTACTGTAAAAGTAACAAATGACGAAAATGCTTCTGTGATTCATTTATTTCATTCAGTACTTGATCAAGACAAAAACGAGGTAAATTTCAATAATCTAACTTGGGATTGGAGGAACGAGATTGTCAATTTTTTACAGTATGTAATTTTACCTGAAGATAAGAAAAAGGCTTAAGCACTTCGCAAAAATGCTGCTCGCTATTGTTTAAAGCAAAGAAATCTTTATCGAAAGATGTTTGGTGGTCCTCTAGTAAGATGCCTTGGGCTTTCTCAAACAGAGTATGTGATGAGAGAAATACACGAGGGACATTGTGGAAATCACGCAGGAGGAAGATCTTTAGTAAAAACCATGATTAGAGCCGGCTATTATTGGCCAAAAATGGAAGAAGACGCGGAAAATTTTGTGGCTAAATGTGACAAGTGCCAAAGATACGGTAACAACATGCATCGACCTGCTGAATTGTTACATCCGGTCGTTGCACCATGGCCTTTTATGAAGTGGGGATGGACATCGTAGGTCCACTACCACAAGCCAAAGGCAAGGTAAGATTTTTATTAGTATTCACTGATTATTTTATTAAGTGGGTAGAAACAGGAGCTTTTAAACAGGTACGAGAAAAAGAGGTCAGAGATTTCATCTGGCGAAACATCATATGCCGATTCGGGGTAGCAAAGAAAATAGTATGTGATAACGGCCCGCAATTTATAGGCGCGCAAATCACAGATTTTTTCCAAAGTTGGCAAAATGAAAGGATTACCTCAACGCCTTACCATCCGGTGGGTAATGGACAAGCTGAATCAACAAATAAAGTCATTATCAACAACTTGAAGAAAAGATTGGAATAATCTAAAGGCAATTGGCCAGAGGTACTACCTGGAGTCTTGTGGGCTTATCGAACAACATCAAAAACTAGTACGGGGGAAACACCGTTTTCGCTTGTATACGGAGATGATACCTTAATTCCAGTCGAGATAGGGGAACCAAGTACGAGATACACTCAAGCTACTAATGGATCGAACGAAGAAGAGATGCAGGTAAACCTGGATTTACTTGAAGAAAGGAGGGAAACTGCATTAATAAGGATGGCAGCACAAAACAAGTTATGGAGCGGTACTACAACCGGAAAGCTCGTCTCAGATATTTCAAAATTGGGGACTACGTACTCAAGAAAGTTTTCCAATCCACGAGGGCACCCAATGCGGGAAAGTTAAGTCCAACTTGGGAAGGACCTTATAAAATTCATGGTATCGCAGGAAATGGAGCATACGAGCTTGAAACATTGGATGGCAAGATTCTACCTTCAAATTGGAATGTTGTTCATCTGAAGAGATACTACTTCTAAGAAAAAGAAATACCTACAGGCAGGTATCCTCACTAACGATTTTTATTTTTGAATTATTAAAATTTTACTTACGATTTTAGATGATAGGCAAAAAGCTAGCCCGCACTAAATGATGAATTACGATCTGAAAGACACGTGGAAAGAACATAATTCTCGGTCTAGGGTTACAACTATTCTGATGAAAATTTAAATGGGTTAAGTAGTCTTCATCTAAAATCATGCCTCCGAGTCCTGTATGTTTTTTCCTTTTCAGGAAAAGGACCGCATGAAAGGAATAATCAAGTGCTCGAGATTTCATACTTCAAAACTGAAACACTTGGGGGAGTATATAATATACATGTGATATATGTACAAAGAAGGTAAAGAAGATTGAAAACAATTAAAGTTCAAGTCAAGCCCAAAAGTTTACTCATCAAATATCAAGTTCAGAGCAAAGTCACGAGCCAATAACACAAGTTTGATCAAAAAACCTACATATAGATTTCAAAATCTTACGATGTTTAGGTTAAAGGTAGTATTTAGCCATGGGTCATAAAGAAACCCTTGGATTTTCTTTCTTTTTTGCAAATCTGTTATAAAGAAAACAGTTACGGAAAAGTAATATAAGATATTTAAATACATGTAAGATGTTATTTAAACTTGACAAAGTTCAAACGAAAATTTTATCAAAGTTATTTCAGGAAATATGTGTGTTCCTATTTTTTTTTCGTATGGTTACACCATTATGAAGTTGAGACGTCTTCTTTATTAAGTGTCGTATATAAAAGGGCCCTCTTTTATAAATTCATGTTTGATTCAAAGATCCATGAAGTTAATAAAGCATTTAAAAAAAATGCAAAAAGGGGTAAGACAAAAACCCACGAATTAAAAAGCAAGACCTTGGACTTATATAAAAAAAACACAAGGCAAAAAGAGTAAAACAGAAACTCAAGAGAATTGAGTTGAAACAAAAACTTTATAATATTAAGTTTAAACTAAGTAAGAACTTAGTTATAAACTGATTGTCATTTTTACAAAATGCCCCAAAAAGACCTGGGGACTTGTCATCACCAAAAACATAACCCCCAAATGGGACCAGGGGTAATACCACAAATTCCACCAAAAAGAAAAAAAATGAGTCAAACTTCATAAACTTTCATTGTGGAGCAGAAGAAGAGTTTAAACAACATCATCAGCAACAGAAGGCTCGATTTGGTCTGAAGGCGCTGGGACATCCACCGCACCAAGATTAGCTTCAACGTACTGGGGAGTATCAGCCGTAGGAGAAGAAAAACTTTGGTTTTGCTGAGTTTTCTCAATGGTTTCTTTTATCTTAGCTAACTCAGCGTCCAAGTTAAAACCCTCTTGGCTAGCCTCCACAAGGGTATCATGGCGTGTGTTAAAAATATCCCAACTCACTTCAATAGCAGTTTTGTCCTTAAGAGCCTCGTAGACTCTTTCCCATTGATCAATTTTACTCTTGAGCTCCTCCCTCTCAGCCAAAGCAACATCATAAGAAGATTGCAAAGGGGAAAGTGAACTCTCCAAAAATCTGACCTTATCAGAAGACACACGGAGATCTTCTTGGGTCTGGGTGAGTGTCTGAACAAGTTCACCTACATAAACTTCTTTCTCGTTCAACGAGGCCTTCAATCCTCTGATCTCTTCGGTGGCTTTGTAAAGTTGTTCGGCAAAAGATGTCTCAAGGATATTCTTATCCTTGTCTGCCTGATTGGAAGAAGCTTTTTCAACTGCCAACTCTGAAGTCAAGACCTTCAACTGTTGCTCTAAGGTACATTTGCTTTCTTCAAAAACTTCCATCTCAAGATAAAGACTTTCATATTGTTTTTTCCAATTGTCTGCCTCAATTTGGTAATCATGAATTAAATGCTCTATATGGGAAACCGTTTTCAGCATCTATCTATCAATGAGATTGATCTAAAAAAGAAGAAAGGGGTAAGAATCTTAGTAAATGGAGAATGGAATAAAGCGTAAAAAGACATCAATACCTTCAGTGACGATTGCACTATATCATTCATCCAAGTCAAAGAACTATGACTTTCTAGCTTGGACTTTTCAACCGAACCAATGAAGGGCTTCAACCATACGTCAGCCCGACCTGACTTTTTCAAAAGACTACCATCGGCAGGGACCTCAATGGTAATCTACTTCATCAGTCTACTTCCAATTGAAAAACCAACCTCAGTACGAGAAATAGTAGTAGTGGGGACTGTAGAGGAAGTCATAACAGCTTGGGGCGGAGCAGAAATAGTATCAATAAAAACTGGCAAAGGACCTTCCACAGGGACAGACACGGTAAGTGAGGCAAGAGGTACTTCATGAGACACCAAATCCAAATTTTCATTATCAAACCCATGTGAAATAAGTTATTCATCAGAGTCACGAGCTGCCATAGGAGTATCACCGTCAGAACTCACCAAGGTGGCTTCAACATGCTCGGTCACGGGAATAGAACGGGGAGGAGTAGCTTCGACGTATGAAAAGATGCGTCTTCTGGACTGCGACCTTCTAACCAAAGAACTTCCACCATGTTCCTCTTCTTCCTCGGAATCTCGGGTTACATTAGCCTTCCTTTTCGATGAAGAACTCAAGATTATTTCTTGAGCTCTTGCCAAAGAAACTATGGAAGCCACGATTGAATCGGCACTTACACCGCGAATGGGAAACCTTGATAAAAAGAAGGGTCAAATATATTCTAAGGGAAGAATGAACAAAAAAAAGAAGGGGTAAAGTATTTACCATGAGTTTTAACCTTCCAACCAAACATGTGTGAAAGGTTTTTTCCAAGATCTACCTTTCATCGGAGCAACAATCAACAATTTCTCTACCCAACCACAAAAATTGGGAATCTTGTCAATAGTTCCCATGGTTGCTGAAAAAAGAGAAAGTTAAACAGCCACAGGAAAAACAAACCCTTTCAAAACGAAAAAAGGGGGGGAAAAAAGAGAGAAAACTTACGTGCAAAATTCCACTTTTCAGGGAATGGTACATTTTCTTCACCTACTAATCCTACAGTAGGAGCAGCAAAAAATTTGGCATACCAGCCACGGTCCTTGTCATCCTCAGGGCTGACTAAAACTCTCTTACTCCTCGCCACTAAAGTAAAGATCCTATGTCGGAACAATTTAGGGGAGTAGAGATGGATCAAATGAAAAAAAGAAAAAGGCAAATTAGCCAAGCTAGCTAAGTGCCTTAGACAAGCAACAACCCTCCATACAATGGGACCAATTTGTCTTAGACAAACATTGAAAAAATTACATAACTCGATGATAACAGGATCAATGGGAGGTTTAAAATTTAATGTAAAGGGATATGTATACACGAAAGAAAATCCAGTCATGTAGGATGTGATTCTTTGGTTTGCATTAGGAATTATGATGGGGAAGTCAGGCCTCCAATGGCAATCCTTACAGACAACAGAGATTAAACCTTCAGTAATCTAAGAAGGGTAAACATCAGCACGATCAAGAGAGGACATAGAAGAAACCTGATTCCTAATCGATTCTCTATCAGTGTAAAAAGAAAGTTCAGAGGGAACAATTTTGTCTACTAAAGGCTCACGAACTGGTTCATTAGAGTCTCTACTTCTAGAAGAAGATCTATGTGGAAGAGAACCCATAGTTCTAGATGAAGAAGGAGGGGTAGAACCAAGTGGAGGTAAAGAAGCACCTCGTATAGATGAAGATCCCAAACTGCGTAATCTTCCCCCTCTTCTGCTTCTAACAGGAGTAAGGGGAAGTTCATCAACAATAGGAACTCTTCGGGGACTAGGGTTCGAAGAAGACATGGTTGTACGAGGAAGAAAACAAGAATAAATATTCAAAGATAGGTAACTTTTATGAGAAAGACAAAGACAAAGGTTATATTTATACTCAGAAGCAACCATCAAACAAAAAAGGTAATGATGGAAACGTCATAATGAAAACTGTCACTTCGTGATTGATGTAGCCGCAAAAAAACTCTAAAAGGCGCCGAGGAGTTGCAGATCCAATCAAATAGTCCACGTGTCATGAGCATTAAATGGAAGTGACATACGAAACGTCAGTTCTGGAGAAGGTATAATGGCGGCAAAAAATTTCGCTTTAATGAGATCCACTTTCCAAATATTCAATTGTTGAATAAATGGCAAGTGTGGGGACTATCTGTATTGGGAAAAATCAAGTTAATATATTGAATTAATATTGTGATGATATGTTATGACACGTGGATCAGTAAAAAAATGACAGTTGGCGAAGGATAGCTGAAGGGACATGAGCTTTAACAGGTACGAGCAAAGACTCAAGAAAACCAGAAGGAATGGGTGCTCGGACCTCTTGGTAATTTGAAGAAGCATCGAGAAATGAACCTAGATAGCAAAAAAGTATAGATACGTATTATCTGTAATTAATGAGCATCAATGAGGGGAAACGTTATAAAATCTTCATAAAACAGTTACAATTGCCAAATATAACATTACATTAAATGTCATTAATTGCCCGGAATGACTCTATTATGGGAGGAAAGAACGTATTACTTAGAAATAGCTATAAAAAGAGAGAAATAAACATTTGTAAGGACACAGAATATTATTGAAATACACTGATTACTTTGCTTTCTTTTACCTACCCAGCTATCGTTTGAATCAATTATTCTTATTTATTTTTATTTGATTATCAGTAACTCGAGTTCTTCTAATAGCAAGCTTTAACCGAAATTCCTATTTTCTGGTTAAACAGGAGTGTTATGAAATACATATTATATGGTTGTCCATTAATGAAATATAACTCCCACTACTGTTCTCCATTATGTAGATAATCCTCACTACTTCTCATTATTATAGTTGTAACTCCCACACCTCCATAACCTCCCCATGATCTTTCCCCGTGTTCTCAATAGTTAATACCATATTTATGATATCCCGTTTGTATACCTTAATGTCATCCTATAAATAGAGGGTTTGAGAATCACATTGTACACACTTGAAACACTTGAAAGAAATAAGAAGCTCTCATCTCTTGCTCTCTACATTCTTGTCTATTTTCTTGTTTCATATTGTTATTTTGATTTAGTTTCTTAACACGATGCATATTTTTTTACTCCATATCTTTTTTTTATTTTAATAAATATTGATCCTAAAAGATGACCGACCAACACTATCCAACCGAACCCAAAATCCATATACATAAGTAAAATATACTAAAGAAACATAAGTGAACCCTCTTCCCCGAAATATATGCTATTTATCCTCTTATTCATACTTTTTTTTTTTTTCTTTTTTCAAGATTTTCATCCAAATTGATAATGATTATTGCCTTCTAGAGCTCTCTTATTCTGAATATCTATCTCCTTATCCATACTTTTTATTTCCCCTCTCATAATCTCATGCATAATACTCCAAAAAAGAAAGAAAAAATATTACTTTGAAAAGTCATAGATATACCCGGTTCATCTCACATAATCTCATGCATAACTTGGAGTTTATTGATAATTGCACATGTCATGTGTAAACCTTAAGTTTATCAATATTTATAATTTATCTAATTGGCATAATTGATTTAGCCATATCAATTTAAGTATGATGTGCAAAAATAAAAGAGAATTCGCATGGGTAAATATTAAAGAACAAGAAAGTTCTTTAAGAATTCTCCTATGTTGCTTGTTCTTGTTAATTAATAGACCAACTAAAATTGGGATTGAATCCCATGAATACTGAAAATATCAAAGGTGAATATGGGCTCATTCATTTGCCATGTGTCGACGCCCCTTTTTCTAAGGGTCGAAATCGGGTATACGACATTTGGGAGGACAACTCTATTCCCTTTCGAGAATTGGGTCTTAGAAGTTGAAGAGTCGCCACCTAATGATTGTGAGCACGTGATTTTTGCCTTACGAAAACTACTCCAAAATAAATCAAAAAATAAAATAAATTTCTTTTACTGTGTAATTTTTGAATTTGCGTGGTGTTAAATATTTGTTTTATGTCCGTAAATGTTTACTTTGTCATAATAAAATAAAAATTAAAATAAAATACATGTTGCATGCATATAGGATTTAATTATGTATTTGAAAGATAATTTAAATAAAATCACAAAAAATATGCATTCGTTCTATTTTTAAATATGTTACTGTGTGATTAATGTTTTGACTATGTGTTAATAGTTGTTATAAAGTAATTAATATTTTTGTGTAAGGTTAAAAATTGTTTTATAATTTTTATTAGGATTTTTTAATGATAAATAATAAAATAAAATAAAATAAAATAAGTTGTAAAATAAAAATTGGACCTGGATTAAAATCCAGGCCCAAATCAAATTACCCCCCCCCCCCACAGCCCAATCCAAACAGCCTGTCCGGTCCAATTTACACGAGCCAAAACGACAGCGTTTGGTCGCACTTCATCAAAGACCGTTGGATTAAATCAATCCAACGGCGGAGATCTCACCCCATTACCTGTAACCCTTTACCCGACCCTTTGACCCGATCCAGTCTGACCCCGAACTTCAACCAAACGACAACGTTTGGTTAAGTGGATTGATCTCAACCGTGCATCTTAATTGATCCAACGGATGAGATCAATCCACCCCACCCCTATATAAGGACCAAACCCCTACCCCGGCCCCTAACTTAACACCCCCCTCCTCTCACTGTTCATCATCGTTCCCAAACCAAACCCCTAACCCTAGCCGCCCTAGAATCCCACCGCCTGAAACCCGGCGGCATCAACGCCGCCGGTCACCACCTTAACACCCTAGAACCCCCTGAACACCCTCTATCCGAATATGTTAGCCTCTTGGCTCGAATCTTCCTGAAGGTTCTCGAATCTTCATTTGAAGATTCGAGCCAAACTCAGATCTAAACCTAACAGCCCCAAATCGACACCATAGCTTCCCCTAACCACCCTAGGTATGGATCTGTTGTTTGTTTGGTTCGAATCATTTCCGAGCTTTTCGAATCTTCTTTTGAAGATTCGAGCCAAACAAGAACAAACTCAGATCTGTTCTAAACTGACACCAAATGACCCCTAGGCTACCCTCACCCTTGTGTCGTATTTAGTCCGCCTCGAATCTGACCAGAAATGGTTAAGTCCCAAATCGAACCTTCAAGAACCCTAGAAATACCAGACTTTTGGATTCTGCCCAAATTAAATAAAGATTGAGGTTTAATCGACCTTGGTTGAAGTATTTTCAGTGGAAAATACTTCGACTAAGGTCTGTTTGATTTCAAACAAAGTCCGAATCCAAGTTGAGTTCGAGTCGGAATAAAATTGAAAGATTCAGAGGTATTTTTTCTGTTTCTTATGTGTATTCTACATGTATTTTTGTTTGTTTAATAACCTGTTAATTTTTCATGATTTTATTTGATTAATTTTTGTCATCTTTGTCTCATGCCCGTCTATATGATCAAAATATGAAACTGTTTCTGTTGGTTGTGATTATTTACAATGTAAGTAATCGACTCGATTAAGTTCGTCGATTAGTTATATTATGAATTCTCATTTATGATAATGCTGATTGAAACAGTCTGCTTCTATTGTTTTAGACTGATTATGGACAAATGTTGTAAATAGTCAACTGATTAATACTCGTCAATTAAATCATGTTTGTTTGCAAATCAGTAAATTCAAATGTATGATGTGTATATATTGTTTTCTGAACAGGGCATTGTCAGTATATTGACAATGCTCCTGTGTGTGTTTGATCTTGGTTCAATGTTTAAGTCCAGTCTGAATTGTTATAATAATTTCAGTAATATGTTGTTATGATGTTAGTTCTGAATTCAGTGTGATTTTACAAATGTTGATTAGATGTAATTGTGTTAGAAGGTTACATTCTTAGTTAGGATTCAGTCCAAAACTTTAGGATTGGTTGTAGCTGTCTTAAATCAGATTAATAATCAGGTTTGAACAGATTTTAAAAAATCTGTATTGTTAGATTTTAAGTTTGACAGCAGTAATAATAGTAATCACAGTAGGATTTCTGAGGGTTATTTCTGGGACAGAATAGTGAGGGTAATATGATAGCATAATGGGCTGAAAGTGGAAAGTTATTGGCTATTATTTAAAGTGATAATGGGAAACAAAGCGTAATGGGCTGCTTAAAATCAGGATAGGATCATTTAAAGTATTCAAAGGCAGTTTTAATGGAACTTTCTGATTTTTAAAGAAGAAAAGGGGTCCAGGCAGCACTTAAAAAGATAGGACAGCCATGTATAAATAGAGGGGGATTGGGACTGATTTAGAAGAGCCTTTCAGAAGAAAAATAGGAAGAAGAAAAATAGGAAGAGAAAAATCTGATTTGAAAAGAAAAAGAAATCAGATTTTAACAGGAGCCTTTCAGGAAGAAAAAAGAGAGTGTGAGATTGAGAGAAAAATCAGATTTAAAGATCAGTTTTCAGAGAGATACATTTGAGAAAAACAGAAAGAAAGAAAGAGATAGAAATAGAATCAGAAACAGAAATTTGAAAAGAAAACAGAAACAGAAAAAATCAGAAATAGGAATCCGAAACAGGAAGAAACTGAAAATCTGAAAAAAATGTTATCCTTCTAGAATCTGTCCGTTGTTTGTTTTTGTGGATATTATTCAGTCTGAATTTGAAATCTTTCCCTCAAGTTTCTGTCACTGTTCATCTGGGTTAATGGGTCTTGTTCAGACTTGCTGTGTTATTGGTATATTCTGCTGGTTTTGTTACTGCTGCAACTGCTGAAAATTTACTTCTTCTACCTTCATTTCCAGGTACTTATCTCTTAAGTTCTATGTTGGAAAAAGATTCAGCATGACAAATCAATGAAGCTTGAATTGCAATTCTGTTTTCCATTTGTCCAAGTTCATTAGTTTAAATTTCATTTTTTGTTTCATGTTAGTTAATTAGTAGTGAATTCAATTTGGTAGCTATGAGTTAATTGTCTTATTTTGAAATTCATATAAAGCTTTGTAATAATGTTAGTCGTTCTGAAATCTCATTAGTTTAGTTATATTTGAACTGTCAAGGTAGGAAACTTGGCGTAAAGTTGGCCATTATTTAAACTTTATGGTATTGTTAGCTAGGTATAGCATAATATGGAAATATCAAGGAAAATATGCTATTAGTTTATTTTGTTAGTTAATTGTTGTTTAAGGCTAGATAATGATTGGTTGCATTTTATTCATATATGGTGTAATAGTGATTATGGTTAACATCAATAGTCGGAAGTTGCATTAGTATCCTCCACTATGTTCGCAAACGTCAAAATATGGCGAATAATGTTGTATGCAATATCACTTTATTAAGTCAATTAGGTAGATTTGTTCCTTTTTTTTAAAATAACAAATGGCCTAGGAATGTTATAATGTGAAAGTTAGTAACAATGGTTCACATAAATTAAGAATCCAATCGGTTCGACGATTATATACATCTTACGTTTAACCATAAGCAGAATTAACAAAATAATTAGGCCTATTAGATTAAAAGCAAGTATATGAGAATAAGATGAGATATACAAATTGCAATACTTTATATCAATGACAATTAGAAATAGAATTTGCACTAAATAAATAATGAAAAATTGTTCAAAAATACTTCTTCCCTTCATAAATCATTTTTGTTAGTTTCATATACAATTCATTCTTTGGCATATATATGTTGTATTTGCTAAAATCATATTTTTATTCTTTCTTTGAATTTGAATAGTTGGGTTGAATATAATTTATATCCGGAAATTATAATTGACGGGCAACATTTAATAAATTGTGAATTTCTTTTAAAAGAATTCAAAGACATCCCTTAAATATGAATTTCTCAGTATTCTCATATAAAATGTGTAGATATAACAAACAATTTGTGAAAATTCATAATACCATTAAGAATATTTGGTGTAATTAGGGATACGTTCGCGTAACCTGATTATACCGATAAAAGCAATTCGAATTATGCGTACGCGCAATTTCGAGAGAATATTTAATATAAGGGATTTCTTCGAGGATGTCAAAATAGTTTCATATAACCCGAGACGTGCAGTTCATTGTCTAAATATAAGGGTGATGACGTTCATAATTTTATTTTAAATCACGCACATATGAATTTGTAATAAAGGAAATAATATGGTCAAATTTTATTGTGTACACGTACGCGTGGCACGATTCCCGGTAATTATAAAAGGTATATAATACGAATATACGTACGCGTAATTCGTTTATATATTTGTAAACAATAAGTAAAAGCGGTAGTAAAATCATGCAATAAAAACGTATTTAGTAAAAATCAAGATAATTAAGCCAATAATAAAAACAGTTAAGCGACCGTGCTAGAACCACGGAATTCGGAAATGCCTAACACCTTCTTCCGGATTAACAGAATTCCTTACTCAGGATTTCTGGTTCGCAGAATAACAAACAGAGTCATATTCTCCTCGATTCAGGGATTTAAAAAATTGGTGACTTGGGACGCCTTAAAATTCCCAGGTGGCGACTCTGAAATAATTAAATAAATCTCGTTTCGATTGTCCTTCAATTGGAGAAAACTCCCCACGCGCCCCGCTGGCGCGGTAAAAAGGAGGTGCGACAATGATTATAGTGCATTAGGACACTTTTAAGAAAGGTTTGAGTTGGAAAACCAGAGTTCGGGTAAGGGCTAGAAATTATCTCGAGGGGAAGGTGTTAGGCATCCCTCAAGATCTACTAGTGTGGTCCCGGCCATATTACAATTGTGACTTTACCAGTAAACAATCAAGGCTCAAATAAGGACTCGCATATAACATTGCAATTAGGTTGAAAACTTTTGAAGGCAAGTAGAGAGGGCAGAAATTTATGAAAAAGGATTTGAATAGTTTTACAAGAAGAGATGAAAGCAAATAAAGGGAAGGGGGTCCTAGGTTTATGATTAATATGGATCACTTCAATGCAATATCCAGCAATCACTCCTCAGAAGAGGGGTCACACGTGATATTAGCGCACCGGTCATCATATCCATATTCTACCCGTCCCACCCCGTTAAGGTATTAAAGCGCGGAATGGTATCGTTACTTATTGCATGCTATTACCCACCCCAATCCTATCAGTCTCGGAGGCATTGAGACTACTAATCCTACAGGGTAAGGAGTAGGCTGAACCCTTAGATTTAAAGGATAAAATGCTAAGCAACATACATAACAAATAGGACCGCACATAAGGGAACATACGAAGACAAATAAAGGCTCACAGATCCCTCCACAAGTGAAAATGTAATCAGCACATCTCAAACGCATTTAAGGTCTCAAAGATGGGAGTTTTCAGAAAACAGGAATAGATAACAACAGTTGAGTTTAGCGGCATATAAAAAAATCGTTAAAGCATGGTTTTTGAAAATCAAGTAGTGACAGTAGCTTAACGAGGTGCTGGACAAGTATTCAAAATAGCACGATTCTGGGCAGAGAATGGTAACCCAGTAGTTTGAAAACATAATAGAACAAGAATCAGAAAATCAGTGAGAGTAAATAGATGCACAATTTCAAGATTTTGTTTCCAGATAGAGCGGGAGTTTTTTTTTTAAAAAAGAGTGAACTTCAGCAAGAATGGGAGCAGCAGAGTTCAGAATTATAAGAGGCTGATTGGTCTTAAACTGGTAAAACATGATTAATCGATTCTTATTAGGCCTAAAGTTTGTCTAGGCGTCGTATGTGTTGCCTATTTACCTTAAAAGGGGAGAACATGCATATTAATTCCAGTTTTTAGTTGTAAGAGGGATAAACAAACAGTTAACCATACTTGTATTATTAGATTAAGCATGCTAATGAGGCATTTAACAATTGCAACTCAGACAAGTATAAAACCCTAAACAACAGGATGTCTAATGCACATAAGAGTTCTTAAAACATGATTTCTAAATGTTAATGATTATGAGAATGCAACAGTAGCCATTATAACAGTTGTTTGCCTATTATTAACTGATCATAGTTACGAAATGAATATAACAACAGGCTGAAAGTAAAGAACCTAGAACAAGATTTCTAATGTGTGAGATGCATGTCCTATACAGGTTATCTATTGCGCAGATAAATAAATAGAGTCCTATAAGCATGTTTTCTACCCATTACTTAAACTAAGCATGCATAACCCCCTCATATTCACTATTCAACCCCAATCATTCGTTTACAAATTATTACAAACCAATGATAGCCGAATTACAGTAATAAAGAATAAAATAAGAAGTTATTCTATAGGGAGCCTTCAATCAGGCCCATTCTTCCAACCTCACTCCTTTCAAGTTTCACAGCCTTGACATGGTCAGGGTGCGGCAAAGCTCCCTAGGGCCCCCATTGGGTCCCTGGCCAATACCAGCACCCAAACACTTACCAGAATGTTGGACATGAGAGATAGAGAGCAATGTGTATTGCTGTGTGAGTTTGTGATATGCAATGTGTTAGTGAGTCTCATGCAAAATAGAATGGGGGGTACTTATAGTACTGAAGACGAGTAAACAAACAAGGTAGATTTTCATATTTAAGGAACTGGGTATCAATCATAATCAAATCAGTATAAGGGCTCCCCTTTAATTAAGGAATCAAAGTCAAACGGTAATAAGCAGTTGTTTAAAAGGAAAGAAATCATAAAGCATAGTATGTTCACATAAGGAAACAGAATAGCATAAGGTATACAATAAAGACTAGGTACATGATACTTAATTAGGGAAATATGTCAGACAAATCAATCAATATATTTGTGCACACATATATGGCCGAATACTACCTTAATTCTGGAAAATAGTCTCAAAAATAATGAACGAGATTGAAAACCTAGTAGATCAGTATTAATTGAGGAAGGTATCCCATAAATTAATGAAACAATTCGAAATCAGTACCAAACTATAAGGAAAATACGCAAAATCACAATTTTTAAGGCAAGTATCACAGTCTTAAAGGGAGCTTGTAAGAATCAGTATAAAATCACCACGTAAACAATCAGAGAAATCTTAAGCAAAGAACACAGAAGGGTAAGGGAATGAAACACTAGCGGCAAAATTAAAGCAAAGAGCACGGAACTCAGAGAAGAATCCATAAGAACACACAAACAAGCAAACACGACAATAATACAAATATAAACCCTAAAGCTAGGGTTTCATCAGACTTAAGCAAAATGTTTAGAAATAGTGCTGAGAATCATGACTTAGTACTCAAAATCGGAAGATAAAGTATTTTCGAAAAGGGGTTAAGAAACCCTAGTTTCCAAAGGGAACAAAAACGTTTAAAACTTGAATAATCGTAAAGATCGAGTAGAGAATAGTGCAAAACATAAAGGTATGAGTTGAAAATCGTTAAAAAATACAGAGATTTAAGAGGTTTGGGTCGAGATTAGGGTTTCATAAGAAACCAGAGGGAGAAGTGAGAGAAACCTGGCTGTGAAACTTAGGAACAATGGTGTTTACAACACCATCGAACAAAAATCCATCGGAGAAAGGCTGGAAACAAACCCAGGCAAGGCTTCAGTGACCGTCTTGCATGGTGAAGACCCACGGAGTCTCATGAATGAAAGGAACCGATGAGGTAAGGCTTCAAGGCGGCTGGTGGTTGAAAAAGGCGAGGCTGGAGGTGGCCGGAGACATGGTGAAGGCCATCGGAGAAGAAGAACCAGAAGGTTCTAGAGAAAAAGAGGAGAGGAAGAGACGGATAGATAGAGAGACCAGTTTCGAAAAGTGAGGGGTCAGGGGGGGTAGGTGAGAGTTTAATTAAGGAAAAGGGATCTGGGTCGTTGATCTTATTTGATCAACGACTCAGATTAGTTCGGAGTTGGGCTGGGTTAGTTTAGAGTTGGGCTGGGGCGAATTTGGTTGGGTCTTGGGTTAAATTAAATCTGATGGGGGTGGGGTTAAATTGGGGTTAAAATTGAAATAATAATGGGCTATGTGTTAAATAGCCAATTTCCCCCTTTTATTTTATATAAAATAGTTAAAATAATTTTAAAAACAAATTAAAAGCACTGAACTAATTAATAATATATAAATATTAATATAAAAATACTGAAAATAATTTTATAATTATAAAATGTTGGTAATCGTAAAATAGGTTCTAATTGCAATTATATGCAATTTAGCCTTAAAAATACCCAATAAATTTGTAAAAATATGCAAAATTCACCTTAATTATATTTTGGTGTAAATATGAGAATGGAAATAAATTATTCACAAAAAATGATAATTTTGAGAGCAATTACTGGATTTTGTACTGCTGAAATAGACAATAAACTAATTTTAAAATCTTAAAAATTAGGAAAAAATACCAAAACTCTTGGGCATGCTCATATATGCATACACATGCCATTTTGAAAGTATTTGAGTATATAAAAAAATACCTAGGGAAAAATTGGGTATCAACAACTGCCCCTCTTTACCCGAGAAGGATGAAAGAGTTGTCGGGTAAAGATATGATGGCCAATTTTGACCGAAAGAAACTATTTGAAAAGTTTTGACCGAGCTCTGGTTCCTGAGCTGCCTACATATCCATGGTCTTACAGAAATCAGGCCATGTGTAGTTCAGGATCCATTGACGGGATATGCCGATGGAGATTTTGAAAAGAACGGACACGATGTTTGGTTGAGAAAAGTGGTTGAAGTCTGATAGGTTGCGGGAATTGGAGCGAGATCGCTTCTGCTGAGACGGATGTTGATAGCCGGTGTACCTGCTGTAAGCACGTGATTTTTGACCCTCCCCGGGAATTTTTACGTCCTTAAGCTTAAATATCTAATTTAGGACTAGTATAGCCATTTTAACTATTTTTACTTTATTTCGTTGCAAAAGAAATTTCAAAAAAATATATATATAAATTTTAGTTTATGTATCTCTCATAAACTTGAAAAATACAAAAAAAATTGTACTTTATTTTTGTACTTTATAATTTCGAAAATTACAAAAAAAATATATAATTAAGGTTTTGTAGTCATTTTAATTTGGAAAAAATACAAAAAATATTACCTCATATTTTATCTTAATATTTAGAAACGAAAATTACAAAAATAGTTTTATTAATATTTTGTAGCTATTTTAAATCCTTAAAAAATATTTAAAAAGATATAGTTTTGTTAAATACTAGTCTTATTTTGGTAGTTATTTTGCTTACATAGGACTAGTTGAGCAACGTGTTCCTATTTCTCGGGTCCGGGCAAAAGAATAATATTCGTGTTCAAACTACCCGGTTTTAGGCCTAATTTTCGGACCTAGCCCACAATAAACCGTGTCCAGGACACGTGGGGAACCCCACCACGCGTGGGGGACATATGCCTTGAACCCCACCACGCGTGGGCTCATTTTTCTGGGCAAAACCCATGCTACAAAACACGGATGGGACGAAAAGAACAGGGAGGATTTTTTGGAATTTTCGAAAAATTGTACTGTTCCGCTTTCTTCTTCATAAGAAGAAAGAAAGCAAACCCTACTGGGTTTTTTTGGACCACCTCCAACGCCTAAACCCCAGCAGCCCCGCGTCCAAACAAACAGCTCCCTCCCCGTCGTCAACCTCCGAACAGCCCTCCCATCATCAACACTCCATGAACGACCACCCAACTCCTCCATCGCCGACCACTGTCAAAACGCCATAAACACCGGCAACCACCCCTCCTCCTCCTAGCTCTAACGAACCAGTCCACCATCGTCAAAACCACCCAACACCACCGTCCAAAACCACCGGCAGCCCCCACGCACCAGCTCCGTCGAGCTGCTGCTCGCTGCATCGCCACCCCCACGACCAGCTTCCTCCAACTCCTCCATCACTGACCCTCCGCCACCGTCAACCTCCCAGCTTCCCATCGAACCCCACAACTAACCAGAAAAACCCTACCCATAACCACCAACCTTCGACATAAAACCAGTCGAAACCATCGTCGTCAACCTCCAGAACCAGTCCGCCATTTTAGTCCAACGTCGTCAACCTCCAAGCAGTCATAGCTGCGTTTCCGAGCAACGATGGGTTGCTTCGATCCTGTTTGGCCGAGTTTTCTGTTTTCCATAGAGGTCGACTTTGGTTCGTCGAGGTCTGGTACGTCGAGGCGTTGTCCGAGGTTCCGTCGTTGTTCTTCGGTCAGAGAGGTCCGGCTTGAGTTCCGTCGGAATCGTGTTTGTCGTCCTGAGTTTGTCGAGGTTCAAAGGTTAGTAAACTTCAAGCATTAGATAAGGAAATGTTACGTTGAATGTTCGAAGATGCAATATATAAATTGATGCGATAATGTTCTGCTTATGTTTTTACCATATGCATTTTGTTCATTTTTGGTGTTTCGTATTTTGTTTATTTGATATCATTTAATTAAGTTGGACTAGACGTTCTATGACACAAGTTTGACGTTAATCTGTTCGTCCTTTCCTTCGGTTAGGTCATTCGAAAAATAGTATTAGTGCACGCTGTTACTACTACCGAAACACTCATTCACTAAACTCCTTTTATTAAACTTTTAACAAGTCATGGGATTTTAGTTGTAAAGAGGCCGTAAGTTTTAGTATTGTTAAAGACATAAAAATGACACCCTTTTAAATATATATATATATAATAGTAATAATAAAGAATAAAATGAGACGAGCCTCGCCGAATAAAAGGGACAAATTGCGGGGCCCTCACAAAATATATGTATTAAATACTTAGATTCCGGGATGGGCCGTTTAACAAATTTCACGGCCCTCCCCAAAAATAATAATGCGCTAGTTGCTTTAGGCGCGTCTTTAATAATTTAATTTTCTTAAACTCGGGTGTGCATTTCATGCGACCCAAATCCAAATCCTAAAACATCAAATAAAATATGTTTCGGATCGTGGGTGCATTTCATGTGACACAGTCCAAAGATATATTTTAAGCGATGTTCACATTCTTGTAAAAACAATAATAATAAAGCGGTTAAAAGATAAATTTGCACATAAGTTCATATTGTATTAAAAATCAGATAAATAAGCCAAATATAACAGTTGAGCGACCGTGCTAGAACCACGGAACTCGGGAATGCCTAACACCTTCTCCCGGGTTAACAGAATTCCTTATCTAGATTTCTGGTACGCAGACTGTAATATAGAGTCATTATTTTCCTCGATTCGGGATTAAAATTGGTGACTTGGGACACCCTAAATCTCCCAAGTGGCGACTCTGAAATAAATAAATAAATCCCGTTTCGATTGTCCTTTAATTGGAAAAAACTCCCCCTGCGCCCCCTCGGGCGCGGAAAAAGGAGGTGTGACAGCTGTAAGCACGTGATTTTTGCCCTATATGAGAATTACTCCCAAAAAATTCAAAAATAAAATGATTTTTCTTTGGTGTGCAATTTTGTTATCTGATTTTTACATGTTTGAGCCTAATGTGCTAAATGCTGCTTTTACTGCTTTGATGTTACATGAACTGTATATAAATTGTGCCGAAACCCCTATACTTTCTGAGTCTTCTAAATCATGAAGAAGGGCGTACTTCGTACGACTTCTTTTCTGTATAGTGTCAAATCCCAATTTAGAACGAGGTTCGGACAAGTTGCTAAGCCGGTGAAGCTTCTGTATTCCCGGTACGCTGTCCCCCCTCGGCTCGAGCTGTCCGCTCGGGTAAGCCAGGTCTAGAACAAACACCCAGGTCTGAACCTAGTATAACAAAGCCACATGCCGGATCCCTAGTAGGAACGTTTATTTGCATCATGTGCATTTGACTTAGGGGACTCAACACAGGGGTTGGGTCCGTCTAGGACAAGCAACCTGAAAATAATAGACAATCTTTCGGCATCCTATGTGCTACATGTTGTATTTAGTCAAGGGCGTATGGGTCATTGGGTCATTTCCAGCATGATGTTATTTTAATCAAAGCATGGGGAACATTTGTGGAATCCAAGAAGCCTTTGAATTCCCTATGTCCCCCACGCTTGCTTTTTGGGAAAACACATGGGGAACATTTGTGGAATCCAAGAAGTCTTGGAATTCCCATATGTCCCCCACGCTTCATATGTTGGGAAAAACGCATGGGGAGCATTTGCGGAATCCAAGGAGTCTTGGAAATCGTTATGTCTCCCATGCCACATTTTTGAAAGAAATAATAAATATAAAAAAATAAAATTACAAATAAATAAAAGCATTGGAAAATTCAAAAAGATTTTGTATGTTGTCATCATTTTCCACCTATAAGAAAATCTTGAAAAAAAGGAGAAAATAACAGCATAGAAGTCCGAGTAGAGTCGAAACTCTGCCGAAATTTTGAAAATGAAAAATGTTTTGTTAGTTTGTTATATTAAAAGCAAAAGAAAAAAAAATAAAAAAAAAATCATCATTGTTTCGTCTGTTTGTTTTAAAAAAAAATATTAAAGAAAATAGTTTTTGCCATTAAATGAAAATGAAAATGAGTCTGTTTTTTTTTTAAAAAAAATGTTTTATTTTGTTTTACTTTGTTTGTCTATGAAAATGCCAGAAATAAAAATAAAAAAAGAGTCCGGCGTTGAATGTGATTTTATTATTTATTCCAAAAATAAGTATATATATAATCCAAAAAAAAAATTTCAAAAGAAAGTTCAAAATTCAAAAGATAAATGAAAAATCCGAAAATAGATTCTTCTTTAGAAAATTCAAAAAAAAACATGTTAGAAGCATTTCTTATATTGAAGGTAAAATTCCGAAAATATTTTCTTTTTTTTTAGAATAAAAAAAATGAAAATTCAAAAATATTAGTTTCGCTTTTAAAAAGAAAATCAATCAAAAAATAATATTTCCTTGCTTCTTTTAAAGTAGTTCTTTTAAACGAAAATTCAAAAAAAAAGGGGTTAGTTCATCTGCTTATTATTATTTGCCTACTTATTCTTATTTGACCGAACTACGCGGGTTTGATTCTCACCGGATGTGAGATACGTAGGCAACCCTCATCGGGTCCAACCCCACCTTCTCAAAAAGAAGGAATGTTTTATGTTTTCGTTAATTCGTTTGTTTGTTATAAATGAAAAATAATAGAATAATAGTCTATTTGATTGTTGCGAAATAATAATAAAAAATATAAAAAATGGAAAAGGGTCTTCTCAAAAATAGTTTATTTGCCCGAACTACGCGGGTTTGATTCTCACCGGATGTGAGATACGTAGGCAACCCTCATCGGGTCCAACCCCACCTTTTGCTAAAATAGCCAAAAAACAAATAAATAAAAAATATACGTCAAATTTTAATTTTGTCATAAAGAAGTCAGGTGACGCTGTTTTATCAAGACATAGCCGAATGTTCCCGAAAGGGACGCCGGAAGGCTGACTTTGCATTAACAGCCACCTTTGGGTCATTTTGAGATATGGACCCACACAGCCTAAAAATCTTCGTCCCCAAGACATTGAAAGGCCGTGTTTGTAATATTGAGTTTTCTAATTTGAAAAACAATAAAAAGAGTCATAAAGAAGTCGGGTGATGCTGTTTTGTCATAAATAGCCGAATGTTCCCAAAAGGGACGCCGGAAGGCTGACTTTGCATAAACAGCCACTTTTGGGTCATGTTTTGGATTTGGTCCAATTGGCCCACACAACCTTAAAAAATCTTCGTCCCCGAGACGTTGAAAGGCCGTGTTTGCAGTATTGAGTTTTCTAATTTGAAAATTGATAAAAGAGTCATAAATAAGTCAGGTGATGTTGTTTTGTCATAAATAGCCGAATGTTCCCGAAAGGGACGCCGAAAGGCTGACTTGGCATAAACAGCCACCTTTGGGTCATTTTGAGATATGGACCCACACAGCCTTAAAAAGCTTCGTCCCCGAGACGTCGAAAGGCCGTTGTTTGCAATACAAGGTTTTTATCATAATTTGAAAAAAAAAACAAAGAGTCAACGGTCGGGTGAATGCCGTTTGGATGTTTAATCAAAAAAAAATATATGAAAAAATAAAATAAGCCGAGCCAGTTTCGGCCGCGTCTTAAACCGTTCTTGCCGAAGTAGCCTTAGAGTATCTGTCAGTTGTCGAAAGGTTATTTTCGTAAAAGAACGGACAAGTTTGTAAAAGTGTCATAAAATAATCCTCCCCGGCCTCAAAATTCATGTGAAATTTGGAAGGGGCCACATTGGCAAAAATAACCATTTGGTTGCATTTGTCGAACAGAGAAAGGGAGTTAGCCTTTTGTTTTTGAGTTTATAAATCTTTTGATTAAAATAGGCGGGTTGTTTGATTTTCAAGTTGGTAGGTCATCTTTAAACCTTTGAAACCCAGTTTGTTTTAATATGAAAAGTGAAAAGAAAAAATGTTCATTATTGTTTATCTTTTATTGGTCCGAACTACGCAAGGTCTGATTCATGCGGGGTCATGATACGTAGGCAATCTCCATAAGATTCGACCACAACAAAAAAGAAATGAAAAAAAAAATGAAAAAAAAGAAATGAAAAAGAAATGAAAAAAAAGAAATGAAAAAAAGAATGAAAAAAAAGAATGAAAAAGAAAAAGCAAAAAAAAAAAAAGAAAAAAGAAAAACATCGAAAAAGGAAAAAAAAAATGTTGTTAACAATGGGGACGGACTGAGTCCATTTTAACCTGTCTCGTTTTGAACCACAAAGTTGAGGTGGTTGGTTTGTGGTAAGCCGGACAATGACACCCAGAATCCTTTACTTGCACCTCATGATGCACACTCTGCGGGGGTCAGGCCTGATGACAGAAGCATTCGAATCCTGTTGGAAACTTGTTGACGGAGATGGATGATATTGAAGCTGGTAATGGTCTTGACAGTATTGA
The DNA here is from genome assembly GCF_000715075.1 of Nicotiana tabacum. Taxonomy (NCBI): domain Eukaryota; kingdom Viridiplantae; phylum Streptophyta; class Magnoliopsida; order Solanales; family Solanaceae; genus Nicotiana; species Nicotiana tabacum. The sequence continues at coordinate 111,609,089 of NC_134084.1, forward strand.
TGCGAAGCTCTGTGGCTAAGATGCCAGTTTTGATAAAGTGGGAGCACGCTCCGTTCCTCGGTTAGCAAAAGAGAAGCTGGTGGTGGCTTATTCTGTTGTCATTTCTATTGTCCGGATTATTCTTAGAGTTGTAATCCGAATATTTTCTGGCGTCAAACCTTCTTATCTTTCCATTTTGTCATATCAGTTTGTTTAAGTTTTGTCGAGGTTGTGTTAGGATTTTATTTTGGTTGTTTTGTTTGTTTTATTATTCAAACCATTTCGCCGGTAGTCTAATACAAAGTCGGTCTTTTGTTAGTTCCTGTCGTCTTTTGTTTAGTCCTTTTATCATTTCATTCAATGCCGATTCTAGGGACATGACATGCGCACCCAGTTTGGGCCTAATCTTTAAAGTTAATCATTAAACCCCGGAAAGGCGATCAGACCATTTAAAGAAAATAAGGACGGTTTGAGATTATTCAGAGCTCGAGTCATATGGAACTGGGGCAAGTTAAGCACAAAGAAAACCGTTAAAAGCAAGATTCGCCAAATTGGCATGAGGGTCGTTCATAATAATGAGAATGGGAGTGTCGCCAACGGTGCTTTAGAAGTGACAAATGAACAAACAATGTTGAATATAATTGTCAAGTCCAGCACCATCAGAAGGACTACAAATTTAAATCGTGTTGTTTGCACTTGGCATATTTTGAAGACTGGAATGACGAAGGCATTTTGTTCTGCTACCTAAACACTTTATCCTTCGTTACCCCTTTTGAGCCTTACTTATTTTCTTTCATACCCCTCGTTCGGAATCAGTAACAACGAAAAAAAGAGAAAGAAAGAAAACAACAACGAAAAAAAGAGAAAGAAAGAAAACAACAACGAAAAAAAAAGAGAGAAAAAAAGAGAAAAGAAAAGAAAAGAAAATTGATAACAAAGAAGAAAAAAAAACTAAAGAAAGTCAGAATGAAAAGAGGAATTGGGAACTACGTTTGACCTGATTCCTCAAAGAGGATACGTAGGCGCTTCACGGCTCGGTCATACTTTTGAAAAATGAAAAAAATCAATTAAAATATCCCCAAGCAAGAAACTGGGGCAAAAGTTGCGTTTGATGTAAATAAATCTAATTCCGAAGGTTGTAATTAATAACCCAAAATTAATGCATTTTTTTGAGCCTTTAATACCCTTTCTTTCTAACCCTATCCAAAACCCACATTACGGTCCAAAGAAAGACTTTCCGATCAGTCTTCAAAAGATGCCAAGTCAGACAAATGAAGAGTCTTACCGGCGAACATAACATTCTGTTTCACAGCAGAAAGGACTCTAATCTCCAACAGAAAGAGTCATACCAGAAACACTCCAAAATCCCCAGCTGGAGAGAGATATAAAACGAGAGAGTCTTATTGGTGAAAACCTTCACAGGCACCATAAGGCGATGAAAGCTGAGAGAAAACCAAAATGAGAGAGACTTGATAGTGAAAACCCTTCGGGCACTACAAGTCGAATAAGATTGAGAATTAGAGGGGGAATCGCCAATGGAAGATCTTAAAAGATGATTGACGGTAAAAGATGGGCCCATATGCATGGCATGGCCATTAGAGTCGGTATCTGCGTTTGATAGGTTTTTATTTATAGTTTCTTTTGTAAAAGAGTCGTCGTTTCCTTTGTCTTTTATTTTGTTTCTGTTGTCTTTCTCCTTTCATAAAAAATTCCCCAATAGAGTCTGTCTGGTCAGAACAAGTATGAAATGACTTCGAATAGGCCATCAGCTTTCCAAAATGAGATCTGACTAGTACATCCAAGTGGTATAGTCAGCGAGGAACAAGCGCGAGGCCAGTGTCAAAATATATATCCCCAGAAAAAGGCCCATGAACAGAGCAAGGAGAGCAGTGAGCATGATTTGGCAAAATCCATACTAGACTAAGAGGTCGGGGAAATGCCAGTTTCCAAGCTATGCCACAAAAGAAGAGGGATATCCCCCAGGAGAAAGGGATTATCCCCAGCACATAATATCATCCCCCAACAAGTTGTGCAACGCAAAGCAAGGAAGGAAAAAGGAAAAGCCATCCCAGCAGGAGTATCACAACCAACCACCATGTTTTAAACTAACAATTTTGTTTGATTTGAAACAGGTAAGGGAAATGGCATTGAGGCAGAAACGCATGCCGCAAGGGATATTATCAAACTGGGGCAGAAAATTTTCCTTCCATTTAGAAAATTTTCTGGAAGTCAGGTACCCCCAGCTGATAACATTTTACCGCCAACAGGTAAGTAAATAATTCCTCAACAGTGTTATCCCTAGCAGTTGCGAGGGGTCCAACACAAGGTTGGAAAGTCGGTAGCCTCAGCGGTTAGACTTCAAAGGAGGAAGCTAATAATAATAATAATAATAAATAAATAAATAAACAAATAAATAAAAGAATAATAAAAATAAAATGAGGAAGGTAGAAAGGAAAATCCATCCCAATCCCCAGCAAGTATTCGGGTCTTAAGGATATTTTTGGGTTCATCCGCCCTCGAATAGGATATTTTGGGTTTATCCGCCCTCAAATAGGATATGTTGGGTTCATCCGCCCTCAAATAGGATATGTTGGGTTCATCCGCCCTCAAATAGGATATGTTGGGTTCATCCGCCCTCAAATAGGATATGTTGGGTTCATCCGCCCTCAAATAGGATATGTCGGGTTCATCCGCCCTCAAATAGGATCTGTCGGGTTCATCCGCCCTCAAATAGGATATGTTGGGTTCATCCTCCCTCAAATAGGATATGTTGGGTTAATCCGCCCTCAAATAGGATCTGTCGGGTTAATCCGCCCTCAAATAGGATCTGTCGGGTTAATCCGCCCTCAAATAGGATCTGTTGGGTTCATCCGCCCTCAAATAGGATCTGTTGGGTTAATCCGCCCTCAAATAGGATCTGTTGGGTTAATCCGCCCTCAAATAGGATCTGTCGGGTTAATCCGCCCTCAAATAGGATCTGTTGGGTTAATCCGCCCTCAAATAGGATCTGTTGGGTTCATCCGCCCTCAAATAGGATATGTTGGGTTCATCCGCCCTCAAATAGGATATGTTGGTTTCAGTCTTTTATTTTAAGTGTTGAAGTTGGGAGCCCGCCCAGATAACAGAGGCATACATTCAGTTTTTACTTTCAAGTGTTGAAATTGGGAGCCCGCCCATAATAACAGAGGAATACATTCAGTCTTTAATTTTAAGTGTTGAAATTGGGAGCCCGCCCAGATAACAGAGGCATAAATTCAGTCTTTTATTTTAAGTGTTGAAATTGGGAGCCCGCCCAGATAACAGAGGCATACATTCAGTCTTTTTATTTTAAGTGTTGAAATTGGGAGCCCGCCCAGATAATAGAGGCATACATTCAGTCTTTTATTTTAAGTGTTGAAATTGGGAGCCCGCCCAGATAACAGAGGCATACATTCAGTCTTTTATTTTAAGTGTTGAAATTGGGAGCCCGCCCAGATAACAGAGGCATACATTCAGTCTTTTTATTTCAAGTGTTGAAATTGAGAGCCCGCCCAGATAATAGAGGCATACATTCCACGTCTTTACCCATAGGAGATGCATTTCCTCCTAAGTTTTAGTTTTACCCATAGGAGATGCATTTCCTCCTAGGTTTGTTTCAGTTTCACCCATAGGAGATGCATTTCCTCCTAAGTTTCAGTTTCACCAATAGGAGACGCACTTCCTAAGTTTCAGTTTCACCGTAGGAGACGCACTTCCTAAAGTTCAGTTTCACCATAGGAGACGCACTTCCTAGAGCAAGTTTCACCAATAGGAGACGCACTTCCTAAGCGAGTTCCACCATAGGAGACGCACTTCCTAAGTTCATTTCACCCATAGGAGACGCACTTCCTAAGTTCAGTTCTACCAATAGGAGACGCACTTCCTAAGTTTATTGTACCCATAGGAGACGCACTTCCTAAGTTTATTGTACCCACAGGAAACGCACTTCCTCAAAGTTAAGTTTTACCCATAGGAGATGCATTTCCTCCTAAGTTGTTTTGAAAAAAAAAACGTTTGAAAAAAAAAAGAGTCATTTTCCTAAAGCCGGGCGCCCACCTGTATAACGAGAGGCATACATTTCAGTCTTTTTCATTACAAGTGTTGAAGTTGGGAGCCCGCCCGTAGAACAGAGGAATACATTTCAGTCCTTACATTTCAAGCATTGAAGTTAGGCGCCCACCTGTATAACAAGGGAATACATCCTAATCTAGTGTTTAGTTCACTCTCAGCACTGCATCAGTAGTATCAGTGGGCTACGATTTTGCTAACGACTCACAAACCTCCCCAGTGCAAACTGGGTTAGGAAATTTTGTTTGTTTTGATTGTCAGGGACCCGCCTGTAGAACGGAGTTTGTGGTATGTCAAAGATCGAAGAAGTCAGGAGTCCGCCTGTCAAAGATCAAGCAGTGACCCACTGGAAAGCAGAAGGATTGCAACAGAAATCCCCAGCATTCAATCCAAGATAGAAGCTCGCCTCAAGAACGCGAATCAATAGTCTGGGATGATCAACAGAAGCTGGTCACCAAAAACAAAAAAAAAAGAAAAAAAAAAGAAGAAGAACAAGAAAAGAGAAAAACAAAAAAGAGAAAATACGGAAGTGGAGAACAAATGTGGTCTGCTCAAGAACTAGCGCCTACATCTAGCAAGTATCAAGATTCAAATCCAAAGTCTGTATGAAGCACCATTCAAGACTCAAGACCAAGTTTCAGAAGACTTAAGAGATAGGAATCCTTGTAACTAGTAGCTGATAGGCTTAGTTAGTCTTTTTCAGTTTTCATTTTTGTTGTAATGACAGGACCGCGGACCGGAACCTCAACGGAACGGCACCTCGATCGGCTCTTCACCTCGGTACACTTCACTATCTCTCTCATTTCCGAACTACACGTGGCCTGATTCCTGTATAACCAAGGATATGTAGGCAGCTCAGATACCAGGGCTCGGTCACATTCCCTCCCTTTCCTGAAGTGTAGTCCGTCCAAGTAATGGTCGGGTCAAAAACACGGCTAGTCGTTCTTTGTCGGAAAACTCTTCGTGTTTCCAGTCAAAGAGGGGCAGCTGTAAGCACGTGATTTTTGACCCTCCCCGGGAATTTTTACGTCCTTAAGCTTAAATATCTAATTTAGGACTAGTATAGCCATTTTAACTATTTTTACTTTATTTCGTTGCAAAAGAAATTTCAAAAAAATATATATATAAATTTTAGTTTATGTATCTCTCATAAACTTGAAAAATACAAAAAAAATTGTACTTTATTTTTGTACTTTATAATTTCGAAAATTACAAAAAAAATATATAATTAAGGTTTTGTAGTCATTTTAATTTGGAAAAAATACAAAAAATATTACCTCATATTTTATCTTAATATTTAGAAACGAAAATTACAAAAATAGTTTTATTAATATTTTGTAGCTATTTTAAATCCTTAAAAAATATTTAAAAAGATATAGTTTTGTTAAATACTAGTCTTATTTTGGTAGTTATTTTGCTTACATAGGACTAGTTGAGCAACGTGTTCCTATTTCTCGGGTCCGGGCAAAAGAATAATATTCGTGTTCAAACTACCCGGTTTTAGGCCTAATTTTCGGACCTAGCCCACAATAAACCGTGTCCAGGACACGTGGGGAACCCCACCACGCGTGGGGGACATATGCCTTGAACCCCACCACGCGTGGGCTCATTTTTCTGGGCAAAACCCATGCTACAAAACACGGATGGGACGAAAAGAACAGGGAGGATTTTTTGGAATTTTCGAAAAATTGTACTGTTCCGCTTTCTTCTTCATAAGAAGAAAGAAAGCAAACCCTACTGGGTTTTTTTGGACCACCTCCAACGCCTAAACCCCAGCAGCCCCGCGTCCAAACAAACAGCTCCCTCCCCGTCGTCAACCTCCGAACAGCCCTCCCATCATCAACACTCCATGAACGACCACCCAACTCCTCCATCGCCGACCACTGTCAAAACGCCATAAACACCGGCAACCACCCCTCCTCCTCCTAGCTCTAACGAACCAGTCCACCATCGTCAAAACCACCCAACACCACCGTCCAAAACCACCGGCAGCCCCCACGCACCAGCTCCGTCGAGCTGCTGCTCGCTGCATCGCCACCCCCACGACCAGCTTCCTCCAACTCCTCCATCACTGACCCTCCGCCACCGTCAACCTCCCAGCTTCCCATCGAACCCCACAACTAACCAGAAAAACCCTACCCATAACCACCAACCTTCGACATAAAACCAGTCGAAACCATCGTCGTCAACCTCCAGAACCAGTCCGCCATTTTAGTCCAACGTCGTCAACCTCCAAGCAGTCATAGCTGCGTTTCCGAGCAACGATGGGTTGCTTCGATCCTGTTTGGCCGAGTTTTCTGTTTTCCATAGAGGTCGACTTTGGTTCGTCGAGGTCTGGTACGTCGAGGCGTTGTCCGAGGTTCCGTCGTTGTTCTTCGGTCAGAGAGGTCCGGCTTGAGTTCCGTCGGAATCGTGTTTGTCGTCCTGAGTTTGTCGAGGTTCAAAGGTTAGTAAACTTCAAGCATTAGATAAGGAAATGTTACGTTGAATGTTCGAAGATGCAATATATAAATTGATGCGATAATGTTCTGCTTATGTTTTTACCATATGCATTTTGTTCATTTTTGGTGTTTCGTATTTTGTTTATTTGATATCATTTAATTAAGTTGGACTAGACGTTCTATGACACAAGTTTGACGTTAATCTGTTCGTCCTTTCCTTCGGTTAGGTCATTCGAAAAATAGTATTAGTGCACGCTGTTACTACTACCGAAACACTCATTCACTAAACTCCTTTTATTAAACTTTTAACAAGTCATGGGATTTTAGTTGTAAAGAGGCCGTAAGTTTTAGTATTGTTAAAGACATAAAAATGACACCCTTTTAAATATATATATATATAATAGTAATAATAAAGAATAAAATGAGACGAGCCTCGCCGAATAAAAGGGACAAATTGCGGGGCCCTCACAAAATATATGTATTAAATACTTAGATTCCGGGATGGGCCGTTTAACAAATTTCACGGCCCTCCCCAAAAATAATAATGCGCTAGTTGCTTTAGGCGCGTCTTTAATAATTTAATTTTCTTAAACTCGGGTGTGCATTTCATGCGACCCAAATCCAAATCCTAAAACATCAAATAAAATATGTTTCGGATCGTGGGTGCATTTCATGTGACACAGTCCAAAGATATATTTTAAGCGATGTTCACATTCTTGTAAAAACAATAATAATAAAGCGGTTAAAAGATAAATTTGCACATAAGTTCATATTGTATTAAAAATCAGATAAATAAGCCAAATATAACAGTTGAGCGACCGTGCTAGAACCACGGAACTCGGGAATGCCTAACACCTTCTCCCGGGTTAACAGAATTCCTTATCTAGATTTCTGGTACGCAGACTGTAATATAGAGTCATTATTTTCCTCGATTCGGGATTAAAATTGGTGACTTGGGACACCCTAAATCTCCCAAGTGGCGACTCTGAAATAAATAAATAAATCCCGTTTAAATTGTGCATAAATTTAAACGTGATGCAAGTTCCCATCGGACCATGAATGTTGTCTTTGGACGGTTAGGATGACGTCCTTAGACCATGACGTCCTGGGCCATGAAGAGCGTAAATAAAAATTCGCAGGCCATGAAATGATGTTCTCGGACCATGTAGATGATGCCTCCGAACTATGATGCCTTTGAATAATGATATGCAAAAGATAAAATGGGGTCCTCAGGCCATGACATGGCGTTCTCGGGCTATGCAAATGGTGCCTCTGAACAATGACGCCTTGGGACAATTTGGCGATCTTTCAGCCCATGAAATGCAGAAGGTGGCGATCTTTCAGCCCATGAAATGTAGGATTTGGCGATATTTCAACCGATGCAAGACGTAAATAAAAGGTGGCGATATTTCAGCCATGCGAGAGAGATAAGGTGGCGATCTTTCAGCCGATGCAAGAAAATAAAGTGGCAATATTTCAGCCATGCAGGATTGAGACAAAGCTTAGTCTCGGAAGGCAGAAAGGTAGCCTTATGCAATGCAGGAAATACAGATGGAGGTAGAGCTTAACCTCGGAAGGCAGAAAGGTAGTCTTATTCAAAATGCAGATGGAGACAGAGCTTAGTCTCGAAAGGCAGAAAAGTAAACTTATGCAGATGATGATGGAGGTAGAGCTTAACCTTGGAAGACAGAAAAGTAGCCTTATGCAGTGCAAGAATGTAAAAGGATGATTAGTAATAAGATCTCTTAGCTGATAGCCGATTATGACAATATGACTGCTGGGGAGATTGTGCATGGATAGCAATTGCGGGCAAGTGATGATTCTAAGAAGTTGCATTCTTGGGAAAGTATGCGTACATAAATATACTTAACGATACTGCAAGTCGAGTGCCTGCATCCAAAGAAAAATCATGAGTTCTGTAAGGGGAAAAGGTTAGTTCGTCTTCCCCGGGCTATTGACGTTGTGTGTCATCGGGGTAGCGTCGCTAAACAACAGCAATTCAGATAATAGTTATGTATGATTTAGTAAATATAACGTAAGTATATAATCGAAAATAGTTTTCTATAGATGAACCAACGACTGCGACGTGGTTCAAGACATTGCAACCTCTTTCGCTCCGGAATTTTGAGGGTCCTTCTCAAAATTCTGCCCCAGTTTGTTGAGCGGACATTTCTTACGGCTGTGCTGAATGACTAAAAAAATCGTCTTCGGAATTTTGAGGGTCCTCCTCAAAATTCTGCCCCAGTTTAGTGGGCTGGCGCTTCTGGCGATGCATGGACTAAAATCAACTTCGGAATTTTGAGAGTCCTCCTCAAAATTCTGCCCCAGTTCTAATAGCGGGGAAAAATGGAATATTTATTAAATTGTGACCGAACCCATATGGCTGCCTACGTATCCCCTCTTAAACGGGAATCAGGTCAGGCGTAGTTCAAATTACATCATAAAGGGAATCATAAGTGGTTACACATAGTATCATTTTACTGCATCTGAATTGATCGGCTTTGGCCAGACTTCTTCGTCCATTTCTGCAAGAATAAGGGCTCCTCCAGTTAGAACCCGGTGAACCATGTACGAACCCTGCCAATTGGGAGAGAACTTCCCCTTGGCTTCATCTTGGTGTGGGAATATTTTCTTCAATACCAGCTACCCCGGTGTAAACTTCCTTGGCTTAACTCTTTTGTTGAAGGCTCTGGACATTCTGTTCTGATACAACTGACCATGGCAAATTGCATTCATTCTTTTCCCATTTATAAAGGCTAACTGCTCGTAGCGACCTTTTACCCATTTTGCATCATCCCACTCTGCTTCTTGTATGATCCTTAAGAAGGGAATTTCTACCTCGCCGGGGATGACCGCCTCTGTACCATAAACCAGCATGTAGGGAGTTGCTCCGGTCGATGTGCAGACTATGGTGCGGTATCCCAATAAGGCGAATGACAATTTCTCATGCCATTGTTTGTGCCTTTCGACCATCTTCCTTTTCCATCCATATCTGATGATACCCAGTGAAATAATCAACGAAAGACTGTAACTCATGCTTGGCGCAGTTGTCAATTAGAATGTGTATGTTCGGTAAGGGGAAGTCGTCTTTAGGACTGGCCCGGTTAAGATCCCGGTAGTCAACACAAACTCTAACTTTCCCATCCTTTTTTGGCACTGACATGATGTTGGCTAACCATGTCGGATACTCTACTACCCTGAGAACCTTGGCTTTGACTTGCTTGGTAACCTCTTCTTTGATTTTCAAACTCTTGTCGGGTTTGAATTTCCTGAGCTTCTGCTTTACCGGCGGACATGTTGGATATGTTGGCAGTTTGTGAGCTACAATGGATGTGCTGAGACCAGTCATATCATCATATGACCAGGCGAATATGTCTTCATATTCCTTTAGGAACTCCGTGTACTCTTTCTTTTCTGATGGTGACAGGTGAATACTGATGCGCATTGCTTTGACATTCTCTGTATCTCCCAGATTAACGACCTCAGTTTCATCCAAGTTAGACTTAGGCCTATTTTCAAAATTCTCAACCCCTCTGACGACCTCTTCTAGTATATCATCCTCTTCTGAATTTGTATCCATTTGTTGCGTTGTCTCGTTGCAAATCACGATCGTTGGTCCATCGTCAAGGCAAGTAATAGTAATGCTGTGTAAAATAAAGTGAATGATAGAAAAAATAATAAGAGAGAGATATATAATAAACTGAAATGCTTCGATTGAATTCATAATTGTTTTGAATATCAGAGCTCTTTTCAAAATTAAAAGACAATGCTAAAATAAAATCAGCTAGTAAAAGGTAAAAATGTGATGCATGGTGCTTTTATTTAGCCTTGATACCCCGAAGCTTTCCGGGCCCTGGTGGTTCTGATTGATCAATTGCTGAGGTGCTCTCCTCGGTTCACAACCTGTATAGAAGGGTCTTCCTCCCCCTCCTCCTTGAAAATAACACAGCAGTCCATATCATCATCCTCCAGGAACAGATTCTTCACGGCTGCCAATGCTTCATCTTTCTCCGACCCATATATAGTATCTGTCGGCTGGAAAGTATGCTCCAGGTGAGGTATCGGGTGCTCCAGTGGGTAGTAGGGACCGTGCCATGGTGGCGACCAGTGATTGAACTCCTCCCAAGTGTACTCATACCCCAAACCAAATGTAGTACGATGTTTCTTCAATTTGATGGGTTTGGTGATTCCCTGGAGGTTTTTGCTGAGTCCCTTTCCAGGTTCGTACCCACACCAATTCAAGATACTTTCAATCTTGTTATCCCACCATTTATCCTTGTCTACAGCGTTGACCCTTTCAATGTGGTGGTATGTTTCTTCGTCTATTCTCCTTCTGCCTCCAATCATCGGGATGGTCTGGCGACTATATATAGGGTTGCTACCATCGCCATGAATAATCACCTCTTGGTGATTCCATTCGAACTTTACTGCCTGATGCAGGGTCGATGCTACAGCTCCAGCGGCGTGGATCCATGGTCATCCCAACAACAAGTTGTAGGATGCTGGGACATCTATCACTTGAAAGTCAACGTCGAACCAAGTTGGTCCCATTTGCAGGCATAGGCTAATCTCTCCAATAGTATACCTTTGGGACCCATCGAAGGCTTTGACATTGATGGCTCCATCTTTGATCTCGTGCAGGCTCTTTCCCAATGTTCTGAGAGTGATCAGCGGACAGATGTTGAGGTTGGATCCTCCATCGATCAAGACTAGTGATAAAGTAATCCTTGCATTGCACGGTGATGTACAGGGCCTTGTTGTGACTCAGTCCTTCCGGTGGCAGTTCATCTTCGTGGAAGGTGATTTTGTGGCTTTCCAGTATTTGCCCTACCATATTTGCCATTTTGCCTCCAGTTATGTTGCTGGGCATATAAGCTTCGCTCAATATCTTCATCAAGGCATTTTTGTGTGCGTCAGAGCTCTGCAGAAGAGCTAGGATGGAGATCTGCGCTAGTGTTTTGTTCAACTGCTCAACGATCGAATACTCCTTAGCTTGTATTTTCCTCCAAAGATCATCGGGCCAAGTTTCAGTAGTCCGTCCAGAGGCTTGCTTACTGGACTCAGCTAGGTGCTTTGGAGTGTAAACCCTGTCTGTTCTGGTCATACCCTGTGCAGCAATTGCTTCTCCCGCCTTGGTCTTCCCTTTCCTCCTTGCTTCAGCTGTGTAATCCCATGGTATGGCATTTGAGTGGGACGGTGTTATGTCTGACATTGCTACAGGAATAGGTACCATTGGTGGTAACACAGCAACTTCGAAAGGTGCAGGTGCCTTCGAGACTCCAAACTCAACCATAATTGGTCCGGGCGCCTTTGCAGAAGAAGGTGCTTTAAATTCGAGAGGTATAGACATGTTTACTTCATCGCCCCTGGAGGGCTGATTCTGCACAACAATTGGGTTAAGCGTGACCGCCAATTTCTTTGGCTCATCGCCCTCAGCAATCAATCCCATCGACCCCTTAGGGTCCCAGTCATCTTCGATCTCGATCATGTGAATGTCTCCACCTTTGTGATCAGGCAGAGGGTTGTTGCGAACATTAGGAGCAGGCTCCTTTGCTACGATAACCTTATTGTCGATCAGATTTGAATCTTGTCCTTCAACGAGCGACACTCGTCAATGGTATGTCCCTTCATACTGGATTCGTACGCACAGGTCTTATTAGGGTTGACCCACTGGGAAGGATTTTCTAAAGGCATGGATAGGGGAGACGTAACCAGCAGCTTTAAGTTTCTCATACAGCTGGTCAATTGGCTCAGCGATGGCTGTATATTGTCTGGGAGGTCAGCGGTCAAAATTTTTGGTATGGGTCTAGGGAAATTTTGGCGAGTGGGAGGTGATTGGTAGTGAGAGGGTTGGGCATTATAAGCTTGGTAAACAGGTGCAGGTTGAGAGTATCTGGGTGAAGTGGGTTTATATGTGGGAGGTGGAGATGATTGGTAAACGGGTGGTGGATTTTGGTAAGAGGGTGCGGGTGCTTGGTAATTTAGGATAGGCTGATATGTAAGTGGAGGTGACGGGTAAGTGTGGTATTTTAGTGGTGATTTGGATCCCTGTGCGACCATCACGACACTCACATCCTTCTTCTTGGACGTGCCACTAGACTGTAAAGCCTTGTTGGTGGCCTGCAATGCTTCAAGATTAGTAACCATACCATTCTTAATGCCTTCCTCAATTCTTTCTCCCAACTTGATGATATCGGAGAATTTCTAGCCCTCGATCAGCATCAACCTCTCATAATATTGTGGATCCTGAGCCCGGACGAAGAATCTGTTCATTTGTTTCTCATTCTACGTGTGGCATGTGTTGCAGTGTTGAGCATGAGTGGGTTGCATATGTGGTTATGGGGTGTTCTGTGGAGGTGCGGGATTTTGAGTATTTGGAAAGTTGACATCAGGAGCGGTGAGAGAGAATGATAAATTTGCCAAGTTCTGAACTTGATCCAGTTCTTCTCGGAACTTCAATAATTTCTGCTCAAGTCGGGCAGCAGTTTCCTTAGCAATCGGGGTACCCTGAGGAATCTCAATTCTTTCAATTTCCTTTCTGGCGCTTGAATCTCCCATTCTACCTTTGTTCTTGTTCCGGATAGGACTCGGAAGAGGAGGAGGTGGAGGGCCCTTGGATCTCGTACTGTATGATGATGGTGCCAGAATGCACGAACTAACCTTTGGGGAGGGGAATAATAAAAGAAAAGAAAAACAAAAAAGATAACAAGTTAGTGCGGATTATGAAGAAACAATGTTGCAATATTTAAACATATTGTGCAAGAATATAAATCGTGTCCTAATTTGGGTGCCTGGTTGTGCCCGAGGTAGGCCTAGCGACAAGTTAATTTGGAGAACTTATAATTCTAAATGCCTCATTTTATTGACAAAAATAAGACGAATCCCAAAACGACACTAAAATAGCGGAAAGTAAAATGTCACTAATGGCAATTGGCCTTATTACATTAAAAGTGAAAAGAAAGACTCCTAACTACTTGGTCCCAGAAGGACCTTCTTCAGGCTGAATGTTCTCGTTGATCAAGTCCTCCAGCTCGTGCAGATTTTCCAGTAAAAATGCTATCGCCAGACGTTCTCCTTTGCCTTCCTCAGCATTTTGACAGTCGATGACTCTTTTCCTCACTTTCCTCACTCTCTCTTTCCATTCGTTGATTTGGTTGCTCGATGGGAGGTTTCTCCACCAAGTCTGCAAGAGTGAAGGTATGTTTACCATACCGAAGTCAGGAACTTTGTCATTCATTTTCTGCAAAACAAAAGGGTTAAGACCTCACCCCCACCGGACTCGACTATTTAATACCAATAATCAGCATAACAAGCATTTAGTTCTCCAAATAAATGCACAGAACATGTAGGTGTCTGTTTGGGTTTCAGGGAAACCCGATGGACTTTGGACAAGGCTATCTTAATGAGTCATTATGCGGACAACATAACTGACTCGGCTAGGTTTGACCATGATGCATGCACAATTAAACAGAGTAAAGTTCCTGTTGGGGTATTAGACCAGTACCCTTGAGCGGACAACTCAAGGGGGAAAGGCACGGAACCGTCGACTGCACCGCTGATCGACTGGTTTTACCGCAAATACGCCTTTGCCAAATTTAAAGGGTGATAATATTGGAAGAGCGCAACCACTCATTATAAGCATTGCTATGGTATTTGTTTGGCACGAGTGGAATATGATGTTGAAGATGCAGTTTACAAGAATGAAATAAATTGACATGTATTTCCACGTTCATAAGATAAATGATTACAATAATTGCAGTAATCATAATAGTATTGAAATAAAGTAGTTAAAGGAAAGAAAAGATATGAAGAGCCAAGTCAGTTTCGTAGTGAAAGAATAAAAGACAGTAAATAAAGCAATTAATGAGTTGGTAAAGTCACAAGCAACATGCAATGGTAAAAGCCTAAAGAAGTTCCCCAGCGGAGTCGCAATGTTGTCGACGCCCCTTTTTCTAAGGGTCGAAATCGGGTATACGACATTTGGGAGGACAACTCTATTCCCTTTCGAGAATTGGGTCTTAGAAGTTGAAGAGTCGCCACCTAATGATTATAGTGCATTAGGACACTTTTAAGAAAGGTTTGAGTTGGAAAACCAGAGTTCGGGTAAGGGCTAGAAATTATCTCGAGGGGAAGGTGTTAGGCATCCCTCAAGATCCACTAGTGTAGGCCCGGCCATGTTACAATTGTGACTTTACAGTAAACAATCAAGGCTCAAATAAGGACTCGCATATAACATTGCAATTAGGTTGAAAACTTTTGAAGGCAAGTAGAGAGGGCAGAAATTTATGAAAAAGGATTTGAATAGTTTTACAAGAAGAGATGAAAGCAAATAAAGGGAAGGGGGTCCTAGGTTTATGATTAATATGGATCACTTCAATGCAATATCCAGCAATCACTCCTCAGAAGAGGGGTCGCACGTGATATTAGCGCACCGGTCATCATATCCATATTCTACCCTTCCCACCCCGTTAAGGTATTAAAGCGCGGAATGGTATCGTTACTTATTGCATGCTATTACCCGCCCCAATCTTATCAGTCTCGGAGGCATTGAGACTACTAATCCTACAGGGTAAGGAGTAGGCTGAACCCTCAGGTTTAAAGGATAAAATGCTAAGCGACATATATAACAAATAGGACCGCACATAAGGGAGCATACGAAGACAAATAAAGGCTCACAGATCCCTCCACAAGTGAAAATGTAATCAGCACATTTCAAACGCATTTAAGGTCTCAAAGATGGGAGTTTTCAGAAAACAGGAATAAATAACAGCAGTTGAGTTTAGCGACAAATAAAAAAATCATTAAAACATGGTTTTTGAAAATCAAGTAGTGACAGTAGCTTAACGAGGTGCGTAAAAAGAACTACCATTCATCCAAGTCAAAGAACTATGACTTTCTAGCTTGGACTTTTCAACCGGACCAATAAAGGGTTTCAACCATACGTCAGCCCGACCTGACTTTTTCAAAAGACTACCATCGGCAGGGACCTCAATGGTAATCTGCTTCATCACTCTACATCCACTTGAAGAACCAACCTCAGTACGAGAAATAGTAGTAGTGGGGACTGTAGAGGAAGTCATAATAGCTTGGGGCGGAGCACAAATAGTATCAATAAAAACTGGCAAAGGACGTTCCAGACACGGTAAAGGAGGCAAGAGGTACTTCATCAGACACCAAATCCAAATTATCATTATCAAACCCATGTGAAATAAGTTATTCATCAGAGTCACGAGCTGCCACAGGAGTATCACCGTCAGAACTCACCAAGGTGGCTTCAACATGCTCGGTCATGGTAATAGAACGGGGAGGGGTAGCTTCGACGTCTGAAAAGATACGTCTTCTGGCCCGCGGCCTTCTAACCAAAGAACTTCCACCATGTTCCTCTTTTTCCTCAGAATCTTGGGTCACGTTAGCCTTCCTTTTCGATGAAGAACTCAAGATTATTTCTTGAGCTCTTGCCAAAGAAACTCTGGAAGCCACGATTGAATCGACACTTACACCGCGAATGGGAAACCTTGATAAAAAGAAGGGTCAAATATATTCTAAGGGAAGAATGAACAAAAAAAAGAAGGGTTAAAGTATTTACCATGAGTTTTAACCTTCCAACCAAACATGTGTGAAAGAGTTTTCCAAGATCTACCTTCCATCAGAGCAACAATCAACAATTTCTCTACCCAACCACAGAAATTGGGAATCTTGTCAATAGTTCCCATGGTTGCTGAAAAAAGAGAAAGTTAAACAGCCACAGGAAAAACAAACCCTTTCAAAACGAAAAAAGGGGGGAAAAAGAAGAGAGAAAACTTACGTGCAAAATTCCACTTTTCAGGGAATGGTACATTTTCTTCACTACTAATCCTACAGTAGGAGCAGCAAAAAATTTGGCATACCAGCCACGGTCCTTGTCATCCTCAGGGCTGACTAAAACTCTCTTACTTCTCGCCACTAAAGTAAAGATCCTATGTCGGAACAATTTAGGGGAGTAGAGGTGGATCAAATGAAAAAAAGAAAAAGGCAAATTAGCCAAGCTAGCTAAGTGCCTTAGACAAGCAACAACCCTCCATACAATGGGACCAATTTGTCCTAGACAAACATTGGAAAAATGACTGAACTCGATGATAACAGGATCAATGGGAGGTCTAAAATTTAATATAAAGGGATATGTATACACGAAAGAAAATCCAGTCATGTAGGATGTGATTCTTTGGTTTGCATTAGGAATTATGATAGGGAAGTCAAGCCTCCAATGGCAATCCTTACAGACAACAGAGATTAAACCTTCAGTAATCTAAGAAGGGTAAACATCAGCACGATCAAGAGAGGACATAGAAGAAACCTGATTCCTAATTGATTCTCTATCAGTGTAAAAAGAAAGTTCAGAGGGAACAATTTCGTCTACTAAAGGCTCACGAACTGGTTCATTAGAGTCTCTACTTCTAGAAGAAGATCTATGTGGAAGAGAACTCCTAGTTCTAGATAAAGAAGGAGGGGTAGAACCAAGTGGAGGTAAAGAAGCACCTCGTATAGATGAAGATCCCAAACTGCGTAATCTTCCCCCTCTTCTGCTTCTAACAGGAGCAAGGGGAAGTTCATCAACAATAGGAACTCTTCAGGGACTAGGGTTTGAAGAAGACATGGTTGTACGAGGAAGAAAACAAGAATAAATATTCAAAGATAGGTAACTTTTATGAGAAAGACAAAGACAAAGGTTATATTTATACTCAGAAGCAACCATCAAACAAAAAAGGTAATGATGGAAACGTCATAATGAAAACTGTCACTTCGTGATTGATGTAGCCGCAAAAAAACTCTAAAAGGCGCTGAGGAGTTGCAGATCCAATCAAATAGTCCACGTGTCATGAGCATTAAATGGAAGTGACATACGAAATGTCAGTTCTGGAGAAGGTATAATGGCGGCAAAAAATTTCGCTTTAATGAGATCCACTTTCCAAATATTCAATTGTTGAATAAATAGCAAGTGTGGGGACTATCTGTATTGGGAAAAATCAAGTTAATATATTGAATTAATTTTGTGATGATATGACATGACACGTGGATCAGTAAAAAAATGACAGTTGGCGAAGGATAGCAGAAGGGACATGAGCTTTAACAGGCACGGGCAAAGACTCAAGAAAACCAGAAGGAATGGGTGCTCGGACCTCTTGGTAATTTGAAGAAGCATCGAGAAATGAACCTAGATAGCAAAAAAGTATAGATACGTATTATCTGTAATTAATGAGCATCAATGACGGGAAACGTTATAGAATCTTCACGAAACAGTTACAATTGCCAAATATAACGTTACATTAAATGTCATTCATTGCCCGTAATGACTCTATTATGGGAGGAAAGAACGTATTACTTAGAAATAGCTATAAAAGGAGAGAAATAAACATTTGTAAGGACACAGAATATTATTGAAATACACTGATTACTTTGCTTTCTTTTACTTACCCAGCTATCGTTTGAATCAATTATTCTTATTTATTTTTATTTGATTATCAGTAACTCGAGTTCTTCTAATAGCAAGCTTTGACCGAAATTCCTATTTTCTGGTTAAACATGAGTGTTATGAAATACATATTATATGGTTGTCCATTAATGAAATATAACTCCCACTACTCTTCTCTATTATGTAGATAATCCTCACTACTTCTCACCATTATAGTTGTAACTCCCACACCTCCATAACCTCCCCATGATCTTTCCGCTGTTCTCAATAGTTAATACCATATTTATGATATCTCGTTTGTATACCTCAATGTCATCCTATAAATAGAGGGTTTGAGAATCACATTGTACACACTTGAAACACTTGAAAGAAATAAGAAGCTCTCATCTCTTGCTCTCTACATTCTTGTCTATTTTCTTGTTTCATATTGTTATTTTGATTTAGTTTCTTAACACGATGCATATGTTTTTACTCCATATCTTTTTTTTATTTTACTAAATATTGATCCTAAAAGATGACCGACAACACTATCCAACCGAACCCAAAATCCATATACATAAGTAAAATATACTAAAGAAACATAAGTGAACCCTCTTCCCCGAAATATATGCTATTTATCCTCTTATTCATACTTTTCTTTTTCTTTTTTTTCTTTTTTCAAGATTTTCATCCAAATTGATAATGATTATTGCCTCTAGAGCTCTCTTATTCTGAATATCTATCTCCTTATCCATACTTTTTATTTCCCCTCTCATAATCTCATGCATAATACTCCAAAAAAGAAAGAAAAAATATTACTTTGAAAAGTCATATATATATCCAGTTCATCTCACATAATCTCATGCATAACTTGGAGTTTATTGATAATTGCACATGTCATGTGTAAACCTTAAGTTTATCAATATTTATAATTTATCTAATTGGCATAATTGATTTAGCCATATCAATTTAAGTATGATGTGCAAAAATAAAAGAGAATTCACATGGGTAAATATTAAAGAACTAGAAAGTGGGAAGAATTCTCTTATGTTGCTTGTTCTTATTAATTAATAGACCAACTAAAATTGGGATTGAATCCCATGAATATTGAAAATATCAAAGGTGAATATGGGCCCATTCATTTGCCATGTGTCGACGCCCCTTTTTCTAAGGGTCGAAATCGGGTATACGACATTTGGGAGGACAACTCTATTCCCTTTCGAGAATTGGGTCTTAGAAGTTGAAGAGTCACCACCTAATGATTATAGTGCATTAGGACACTTTTAAGAAAGGTTTGAGTTGGAAAACCAGAGTTCGGGTAAAGGCTAGAAATTATCTCGAGGGGAAGGTGTTAGGCATCCCTCAAGATCCACTAGTGTGGTCCTGGCCATGTTACAATTGCGACTTTACCAGTAAACAATCAAGGCTCAAATAAGGACTCGCATATAACATTGCAATTAGGTTGAAAACTTTTGAAGGCAAGTAGAGAGGGCAGAAATTTATGAAAAAGGATTTAAATAGTTTTACAAGAAGAGATGAAAGTAAATAAAGGGAAGGGGGTCCTAGGTTTATGATTAATATGGATCACTTCAATGCAATATCTAGCAATCACTCCTCAGAAGAGGGGTCGCACGTGATATTAGCGCACCGGTCATCATATCCATATTCTACCCTTCCCACCTCGTTAAGGTATTAAAGCGCGGAATGGTATCGTTACTTATTGAGACTACTAATCCTACAGGGTAAGGAGTAGGCTGAACCCTTAGGTTTAAAGGATAAAATGCTAAGCGACATACATAACAAATAGGACCGCACACAAGGGAGCATACGAAGACAAATAAAGGCTCGCAGATCCCTCCACAAGTGAAAATATAATCAACACGTCTCAAACACATTTAAGGTCTCAAAGATGGGAGTTTTCATAAAACAGGAATAGATAACAGCAGTTGAGTTTAGCGACAGATAAAAAAATCGTTAAAGCATGGTTTTTGAAAATCAAGTAGTGACAGTAGCTTAACGAGTGCTGGACAAGTATTCAAAATAGTACGATTCTGGGCAGAGAATGGTAACCCAGTAGTTTGAAAACATAATAGAACAAGAATCAGAAAATCAGTAAGAGTAAATAGATGCACAATTTCAAGATTTTGTTTCCAGATAGAGCGAGAGTTTTTTTTGAAAAAAAACAGAGTGAACTTCAGCAAGAATAGGAGCAGCAGAGTTCAGAATTATAAGAGGCTGATTGGTCTTAAACCGGTAAAACATGATTAATCGATTCTTATTAGGCCTAAAGTCTGTCTAGGCGTCGTATGCGTTGCCTAATTATCTTAAGGGTGAACATGCATATCGATTTTTTTAGTTGTAAGAGGGATAAACAAACAGTTAACCATACTTGTATTATTAGATTAAGCATGCTAATGAGGCGTTTAACAATTGCAACTCAGACAAGTATAAAACCCTAAACAACAGGATGTCTAATGCACATAGGAGTTCCTAAAACATGATTTCTAAATGCTAATGATTATGAGAATGCAGCAGTAGCCATTATAACAGTTGTTTGCCTATTATTAACTAATCATAGTTACGAAATGAATATAACAACAGGCTGAAAGTAAAGAACCTAGAACAGGATTTCTAATGTGTGAGATGCATGTCTTATACAGGTTATCTATTGCGCAGATAAATAAATAGAATCCTATAAGCATGTTTTCTACCCATTACTTAAACTAAGCATGCATAACCCTCCATATTCACTATTCAACCCCAATCATTTTTTTTACAAATTATTACAAACCAATGATAGCCGAATTACAGTAATAAAGAATAAAATAAGAAGTTATTCTATAGGGAACCTTCAATCAGGCCCATTCTTCCAACCTCACTCCTTTCAAGTTTCACAGCCTTGACATGGTCAGGGTGCGGCAAAGCTCCCTAGGGCCCCCATTGGGTCCCTGGCCAATACCAGCACCTAAACACTTACCAGAATGTTGGACATGTGCAGTGTGGAATTACCATCCTTGTGTGTCAAAGTTCAGTGAGTACTCAGGGGTACTCAAAGCAATACTCACACGAAGGGGTAGGACCTAATTTCTAGGAGTAGTGTGAAGTGCAGGAAGAAGAGGAAAATTCGTAGTTCAAAGAGTTTTTCCAAAAATTGGAGAGTTGCACATAAGGATAATGGGCAAAGGGGACAAATAGATCACATAATATCACCAAGAGATGCAGAGACTTGTGCAAATTCAGTAGCATGAGTACACAAAATCAAAGAGTTTTAAACGACCTAAAAATGGTCGAATTTAGGCATAATAGTAAGTAGTGACAGAATATAGTCATAACAGGCAAGATTAGGAGCAAACAGTGGTCATGAGCATGCAAGTATCAACAGGCAATCAAGGGGTCAATTACATGTTGCACAGCAGAAGCATAGATAGAAAACAATTAGGAATATAACACACTAAAGTAGTAATAACCACATTGGTTTGGAACTTTGAAACTAATCAGGACATACCAGTAATAAGAGAGCACAGCAGAATGCAAGAGCCAAATATGAGCACAATGTTAGCCTTGGTTTTCCAGCCGGCTAATAATAGTCAGGAGTAGGGAACAACAACAGAGCAAGAGAGAGAAGTAGCACAAGAGAGATAAAGAGCAATGTGTATTGCTGTGTGAGTTTGTGATATGCAATGTGTTAGTGAGTCTCATGCAAAAGAGAATGGGGGTACTTATAGTACTGAAGACGAGTAAACAAACAAGGTAGAAATTCATATTTAAGGAACTGAGTATCAATCATAATCAAATCAGTATAAGGGCTCCCCTTTAATTAAGGAATCAAAGTCAAACGGTAATAAGCAGTTGTTTAAAAGGAAAGAAATCATAAAGCATAGTATGATCACATAAGGAAACAGAATAGCATAAGGTATACAATAAAGACTAGGTACATGATACTTAATTAGGGAAATATGTCAGACAAATCAATCAATATATTTGTGCACACATATAGGGCCGAATACTACCTTAATTCTGGAAAATAGTATCAAAAATAATGAACGAGATTGAAAACCTAGGAGATCAGTATTAATTGAGGAAGGTATCCCATAAATTAGTGAAACAATTCGAAATCAGTACCAAACTATAAGGAAAATACGCAAAATCACAATTTTTAAGGCAAGTATCACAGTCTTAAAGGGAGCTTGTAAGAATCAGTATAAAATCACCACGTAAACAATCAGAGAAATCTTAAGCAAAGAACACAGAAGGGTAGGGGAATGAAACACTAACGGCAAAATTAAAGCAAAGAGCACGGAACTCAGAGAAGAATCCATAAGAACACACAAACAAGCAAACACGACAATAATACAAATATAAACCCTAAAGCTAGGGTTTCATCAGACTTAAGCAAAATGTTTAGAAATAGTGCTGAGAATCATGACTTAGTACTCAAAATCGGAAGATAAAGTATTTTCGAAAAGGGGTTAAGAAACCCTAGTTTCCAAAGGGAACAAAAACGTTTAAAACTTGAATAATCGTAAAGATCGAGTAGAGAATAGTGCAAAACATAAAGGTATGAGTTGAAAATCGTTAAAGAATACAGATATTTAAGAGGTTTGGGTCGAGATTGGGGTTTCATAAGAAACCAGAGGGAGAAGTGAGAGAAACCTGGCTGTGAAACTTAGGAACAATGGTGTTTACAACACCATCGAACAAAAACCCATCGGAGAAAGGCTGGAAACAAACCCAAGCAAGGCTTCAGTGATCGTCTTGCATGGTGAAGACCCACGGAGTCTCATGAATGAAAGGAACCGATGAGGTAAGGCTTCAAGGCGGCTGGTGGTTGAAAGAGGCGAGGCTGGAGGTGGCCGGAGAGATGGTGAAGGCCATCGGAGAAGAAGAACCAAAAAGTTCTAGAGAAAAAGAGGAGAGGAAGAGAAAAATAGATAGAGAGACCGGTTTCGAAAAGTGAGGGGTCAGGGGGGGGGGGGTAGGTGAGAGTTTAATTAAGGAAAAGGGATCTGGGCCGTTGATCTTATTTGATCAACGGCTCCGATTAGTTCGGAGTTTGGTTGGGTTAGTTTAGAGTTGGGCTAGGGCGAATTTGGTTGGGTCTTGGGTTAAATTAAATCTGATGGGGGTGGGGTTAAATTGGGGTTAAAATTGAAATAATAATGGGCTATGTGTTAAATAGCCAATTTCCCCCTTTTATTTTATATAAAATAGTTAAAATAATTTTAAAAACAAATTAAAAGCACTGAACTAATTAATAATATATAAATATTAATATAAAAATACTGAAAATAATTTATAATTATAAAATATTGTTAATCGTAAAATAGGTTATAATTGCAATTATATGCAATTTAGCCTTAAAAATACCCAATAAATTTGTAAAAATATGCAAAAATCACATTAATTATATTTTGGTGTGAATATGAAAATGGAAATAAATTATTCACAAAAAATGATAATTTTGAGAGGAATTACTGGATTTTGTACTGCTGAAATTGACAATAAACTAATTTTAAAATCTTAAAAATTAGGAAAAAATCCCAAAACTCTTGGGCATGCTCATATATGCATACACATGCCATTTTGAAAGTATTTGAGTATATAAAAAATACCTAGGGAAAAATTGGGTATCAACACCATGTATACCACATAAGATGCATCTATGAGGTGGTTACATGTGCGATTATTATTAACCCGCAACTTGACCGGTGTTTGCGAGGTAACTTGCTTAGTAATTTAATTTCGAGCATAATTTCCAGATTTTCTATTCAAGAAGTTCATCTTGATAAGTTGGTTTACATCACAGTTGGTTTAGCAAAATAATTTATTGAGTGCCTCCACTTAATAGCCAAACTATTGTTTATGAGAACAAAGTTATCTATATCAGTTTGATATAGGTTATATACGAAAGTACATTATATTCTCCCCTCATAAGTGGATCAGGGTCAGGAACCAAATAATTTCATCTTATTATTATTGATGCGCGATATATATTTTGATTAACACCATAACGTACAAAGATGAGTTCTCAAAGTTGAGGAAATAAGTTAGTTTTCTAACATGAGGGGGAGATAAGATAAATAGTTGAGAAAATGTTATGTGGAATGAATTATCATTTGTACATCTAGATCCTCGAATAAGATAATATGAACTTGAGGTTCATAAAAAAAAAGATAATTCATTCGCAATATGTTGCAACGCATGCCAGACGCATTTGCTGACTTAAAGAAAGTAATTATATTCTCACTGCAAATGCTCCTATTAGAATAAGTCCTAGAAGGACAAAGACTATGGTACGCTTAAAGCGTATAGACAAATCGGTTTCAAATAAACTTATTCATAAAGAAGATGAGCAAATGATCAAAATGATCATAATAAAGGAGGCAAGTTATCTAGAAGATCACATGACATAACACTTCATAAAATCTCATGAGAGATTCAGGTACCTGAATATATGAATGGAGAGATCTCTATATTATGTCTACATGAAAATAAGGAGGTTGGAACCGATATAAAATGTTTGTCGACAACATCTATAATAGCGCTAAATATATATGAGGATATTAAGTCTAGAGGAACAATTTCGAATAGAATTAGTTTTATATGAAAGATATGTAGTTTTGAATATGTAGTTCAAACACTTGAAAGTATAAAGTCAATGATATGTGCAATCAATTTTCGATATCTTATTTGTCTAGCATGACATGAAAAACTTGATATGCATCTAATTAAAGTCTATTATATGACTTAACTTATATGACAATCCTTGAAAGATTTAAATTTCTTGAAGCATATACAATTCTTGGTCATGAAGTACTACATCCTAAGTACAATTTATGCACATATGTATCTTGCTAAGTTGCTATAACTATAAGCATGATAATGTGATAGCGAGAATACTTCTATAGAGATATTAAAGAGTCATTCCACGATATTTATGAAGACATTATATCTCTATCAAGAATGATGATTTCAAGGTGCAATATATTCATTCAAGTTAATATGGATAATTTGTTTATCAAATTTCTACCAACGATCTTTTGAAGATGGTGCACAAGATTGGGATGCGAAGGGTTAAAGATGTGAATTGATGTTCTCATCAGGGGGAGTTAATACGCGTTGTACTCTTTTTTCCTTACAAAGTTTTGTCCCACTGAGTTTTCCTTGCAAGGTTTTCGAGGCAACCAAAAGGCGTATTGTTAGATATGTGTACTCTTTTTCCATCTCTAGAAATTTTTTTCCATTGAGTTTTATTTTAGTTAAGTTTTTAATGAGGCACATTATCTGTTGAATAGATATACAAGGGGGAGTGTTATAAATAGAATTTTATTTATGGTGAATGTCTATATTTAGAGAGATTCTAGGGTTTATTACTTGGTGGCTAAGTTACTCTCTTCCTATAAATAGAGAGTTCTATTCCATTGTAATTCATCCCAAAATCAATAAAAATTCTCTCCCTACTTTTCTCTGCAATATTCTTCTTCTTTTATTATTTCATAACAACATTAGATTTTTCGGTAATTGTTTATATTAAAAAATATAGTTATATGATTTTGATGGAATAAAAATTATAATTATATAACCTTTGCAAACTTTATCCCGTTCTTGTGTATATAACTTAAACTTTAACGTGTAAATGGAATCTTAGTGACGCACGACTCACGAGTACTTCATGGAAGATGCCAACTAAACCTAAAAAATCTCTTCTCGTGTTTCTTTTTATCATTCTTAATAACGAGAATATTGCTGTTGGGAAGAACTTAAAAACTATGGTATTTGTAATACATGCAAATCTTTTATTAAACTATATTATCATAATTTTATTTGAAACGTACATGTAATGATTCGACTGATCATTTCGAGCTCTAGCGCATCGTTCGGCAGTTTGAGGCCATGAGCAGCTTCACTTCAGGTATTATGACTTGTACGCATGGTCGGAATTGAATTTCGTGAAGTTTGAAATTGATTTGCAAAAGAAAATTCCCATTTTGGAAGCTTTAAGTTGAAAGAAATGACTAAGGAATGATTTATGAATAAACGACCCCGAAATCGGATTATGCAGGTTCCAACAGGTTCGTATAATAATTTTGGACTTGGGCGTATGTCCAGATCGGATTTTGAATGACTCGGGAGCGTTTCGACGCCTATTGTGGAAGGTAACATTTGGGAAGAATTCTATAAATTTAGGTTGAAGTGCATTTCAATGTTATCGATGTCCAATTGGGATTTCGAATCTGGAAATAGCTCCGTATGGTAATTCTGGTATTGGGAGCGCGATCGGAAGTGGATTTGGAGGCTCGTATGTCATTTTGGGGTCATTTGGCTAAAGTTAGAAATTTGAAGGTTTTGAGAAGTTTGACCGGAAGTGGACTTTTTGATATCGGGGTCGGATTATATTCCGAAAGTTGGAGTAGGTCTCCAATGTCAAATATGACTTGTGTGCAAAATTTGAGGTCAATCGGACGTGATTTGATAGGTTTCGGCATCGAATGTAAAAGTTGGAAATTTTAAAGTTCATTAAGCTTGAATTGGAGTGCAATTCATGGTTTTAGACTTGCTTGATGTGATTTGAGGTCTCGAGCAGGTTCGCGTGATGTTATGGGGTTGGTTTGTATGATTTGGACGGGGTCCCGGGGCCTCGGGTGTGTTTCGGGGTGGTTTCGGATCATTTTGGGCTGTGTTGTTGCTACAGATTTCTGTTTCTGGTTTCCTTCTTCGCGAACGCGAAGGGAGTTCCGCGTTTGCGAAGAGGAAGTTGCGAGGCGATTGGATTTGGCCTTCGCAAACGCGAAGTGGAGGTCGTGAACGCGAAGGGGTGGGCTAAGTTGACTACGCGAACGTGGATGGGCAAACGTGAACACGTAGAAGGAAAGAGTGGAGCTGGGCTTAAGGTCGTTGGACTACGCGAACGCGAGGCCTGGTACGCGAACGCGAGGCCTGAACGCGAACGCGTAGAGTCTGGGTAGTTGGCCTTCGTGAATGCGATAACCAAGCCGCGAACGCGAAGAAGAAATTTTGGGGCTGAAGCAGGTTGTGCTTCGCGAACGCGAGGGCATTTCCGCGTTCGCGAAGAAGGGGCAGTGCTGGGCAGTGAATTGTTTTAAGATGGGATTTGGCCCATTTTCTTTCATTTTCTCTTGGCTTGGGCGATTATTGGAGGGTATAAAGAGGGGGTTTTCATTTTCAATAGCAAGGTAAGTTATCCCCACTTATTATGAGTTAAATACATTGATTATGTATAGATTTTAACATGAAAATTAGTAAAAATTGTGGGTTTTGGGTAGAAGGCCTAGAATTTGTATTTTTGGATTCTTACCACAAATTTGGGCATGAAATTGAGATCAAATTATATATTTGAGTTCGTGAGGTAGTGGGTAAACTTTATCTTCGAAAAATTTCGGAATTCGGGCACGTGGGCAATTTTCAACTTTTCAACTAGGGTTAGGACTTGTTATAAATTGGATTATAATGAGTGTTTGAGCATATATTAATGGGTTTGCATAATTATTGGCTAGTTTTGGAGCATTGTGCATCGATTTAGGTCATCGGAAGGGCTTGGAAGCCGGTTATGGAACTTCAGAGTGAGGTGAGTCTCCTTTCTAACCTTGTAAGAAGGAATTGTCCCAATAGGTGAAATAATTAAGTGTGTGCTACTATTATGGGGGCTACGTACACACGAGTTGACAAGATTCCGTGCGTAGCTACTATTATGCTTAAGTCCGGGTAGTCTAGGAACCAAAAACATGCTTTACTGGTACATATTTGTAACCTTGTTATCAATTTAAATGCTTAAAAATATTGAACTTTGTAGATAAATTTCTAAAAGGCTAGATATTGTTTTCTAAACTTTTAAAAGAGAAATTGTTTTTCCTTGAATAATTACTCCTTGATGAATTCTTGATTAACTATTTGTTGTGTTTATTTATCTTTGACCGCGTCGCATGTATGATTCGCGAGCGGGGTAATAGATGCATCTATGGTTCGTGTCATTCGGTCCTCTAGCAGTGCACAGTTTAAATATTGTTGGATCGGGTCGTACGACCTCGGCATGAATTACGCATGCTTGTATTTGCTTGACTTGGAAATTGTAAATGATATTGCCTCTCTGGCCTGAAATAAATGTATAAATGATGAAAATGAATTTGGAAATTCCTTAATAATGAAAGAACTATTTACTTGCTTCATGCTATTGAGTTACAATCATTTTTTATAAAATCCTCGATTTATTATATTATTGATATATCATTATTGGACCACTAGCAAGTGTCAAAGTCGACCTCTCGTCTCTACTTCTTCAAGATTAGACGGGATACTTACTGGGTACACGTTGTTTTCGTACTCATTCTATACTTGCTGTGCATTTTTATTGCACAGGCACATGCATATCTAGTGGCCTAGTTTGACGCAGCAGCATGATTGATACGGAGACTTAGGTGAGCTGCACCTCTCGAGATGACCCGCAGCTAGCAGAGTCTCCTTCACAATATAGTAGTTCTTTTTTGTCCAATTGTATTCCGGACAGTTATCGTGTTGTACTTTATTTCCTAGAAATTGTTCATGCACTTGTGATACCGGGTTCTGGGATGATTATGGGATTATTCAACACGAAGTTTATTAAAGAAATCATTATTTATTCAGTGAATTTCATTATTATCGTTTAATATATAAAAGAAATGATTTCAATAAATACTAAAAATGAGAATTTAATTAACTTCTTTGTGTTGGCTTGCCTGACAGTGGTGTTCAGCATCATCACGACCCTTAGTGGATTTTGGGTCGTGACAACATGGTATCAGAGCGCTAGGTTCCCTTTAGGTCTAACGAGTCATGAGCAAGTCTAGTAGAGTCTTGTGGATCGGTACGGTAACGTCTGTACTTATCTTCAAGAGGCTACAGGGCTGTAGGAGCACTTCCCTTCTTGATTCCTCATCGTGCAGTTTGATTCCTTCGAGGCTTATGCCTTTTCTTCCTTCCTACTCGTTCTTATGCGACGTGACGCGCTTATTATAAATCAGGAATTGAGGAATTTTAATGGTACTACAGATGTGGTGCAGGATGTTTCTCCTTGCGTAGTTGATTGGACAATTGTCGTCGCCTTGCGGAAGGATATTCTGTCATTTTAGCTCAGTGTATGTACTTCTGAGAGCTTTGAGGCTATGCACAGGTTGCTATGATGCTCATGAATGGTTATCGCACGGTATTGATGTGATGGTGGGATGTTTGTCCATGCGTAGAAGCAGTGTATGACTTGGAAGGAGGTTTTCTCAATGCATGATTCAGAGATTCGGTATTTCATTCCCGGCAGAGGAAAGGCAATCAGACTATAATTGTTCAGGTTTGGGTTGATGGAGTAACGAGACTTGGTATTTTATAGCGTGGTGGAATTTCATTTGTGATGTGGTGTTGTCGCCCTTGATTGAATGTGTTAAGTTCGCCGGTGTTATGATCTTCTATAATTCGCCTTTGAGGCAGGATATGGTGAGATAGTATTGGAGAAGCGGCTATCAGAGATCACGGGGTGCGGTGGTTTAGAATTGATTCGATGTTTCTAATGTCAACGGCTCGAGAAAATATGATCTTCAGAAAGGTATAAGGTCAGTAGCGGTCTATTGGTTCAAGAGCTACTGAGATAGATTTTGATTTAAGGCATCAGCTGAGCAACAAAGGATGAGGAAGAACATGTGAGAAGTGTCATGCGGTGGTTAAACTTCTAGAAGGACGGGTGTAAGAAGCGAAGTCGAGTAGTTTCTTAAAGAAGTGAGTTTGCCCAAAGTGGGAGAGTGGCAGAGTAGCATATTAGTTCAGTGGCAGGATAACTACACCCCCCCCCCCCTTGAGGAAAGTTTGGAGTGATTTGGGAATTTTAATGGAAGGTGATTGGGTCTACGGGCTTAATTTGAATTATTTCCTACTATACAGTGGGAGGTTGGATGCAACAAAAAGGAGTTGTTTGATATGGAGAAGGATACAACATGACCTCAAATTGGAAGGTATTATCGCACATTTGGTTGATGTCAATGAGGAGTGAACGGACTTGTGCAGCTAGTGAATGAGCATGAGCTCGGGATATGTTACTGATTTCGTAGTAATTGTGCATTGCAGCATTGCTGGGAGATGTTGGTTTGTAATTTCCACAAGTGGGTTACCTCCTGTGAGCAGATCAGCGGTCGCATGGTTGGCAAAGCTTCTGCGAGGAATCCTACTGGCTATCCAGTAAGAAGTCAAATATGTGAATGTTGCTAGAGATTCAGAGTGTTCATGAAATGCTAACAAAAGGATTTCGAGGAATTTGGTGGTTGATTGCGCAAGGTTATGTCAATGAGAGATAAAGAATCTTGGTGGGTTCCAGAGTTGTGAAATAGTAGCCCCAAGCTAAGTGGGAGAGTCCCACCGCCTATGATTGGGTTGCATGGTTATCCACTTGTGAGGTTTCTAGCTATCGGCATAATGGCGAGTTATTTCCACTAAGGGAAAAGAATATAAATGGTAATTTGAGCAAATGGTTTGAGAGATGTGTGACATAAATGGCCCTATCGACTATGTTCATGCGTGGGGAATGTTCAGGATTTACACTTCGTATAGATGCGAGTTGCAAGGAAAGTGACTCGGCCGAGTGCTTCGTTGAAAGGGTGTTCATGTGCTAGAAGAGTCTTGGAGTTGATTATATTCAGGACCAAGTCAGAGTGGGTGACTCTTAATAACGGTCCTAGTGGATTCAAAGGTTAAGGCATGGCGCCTAAGGATTTCGAGTCCATAAGTACTGTTAAGAATCGAGCTTTGCATCGGATTATGAAAAGAGGCTCAGAAGGTTCTATGATATCTTCCGCTTTTGGTATAGCTTTTGGAGGAATGAAAGAGAATGACTTCGGATTCGCAAAGGGATTTTCAAAATGGGTATATCAGATGAAGATGAGAATATGCACACAAGGAGGGTATGAGGCGGTTTGTGGGATTTGAGACAGCTTGGTCTCATGATACAAGGCCACTCGGGAGGAGTGCGGATTGAGTTCATTATGTGTTGAATGGAGTTATTGTTGTTTCTGAGGTGATTAAGGATAAATTAGAAGAAGTTAGATTGTTAGCCATGGTTGAATTGTCATATTGGTGGCAGTGATTAGTTCTTTCAGCGTGATTGAGTTATGCGGGTAATTTGTGATGATACATGCGAGGTTTGACAGTCGTCGTATTTGATTTTATGTGGGAGTATTCAGGTGTTATGGCTTGTTATGTGTGGGCGGATCCCGAAAAGGTTATGGTGGTTTAGAGCACTACTTGAGGATTTGAATGTTCTACAATTATGAGAATTTACTCGCGTGCTGCTATGGCTCTCTTGGAATGAGATGAGTAAAAGATTCCTATATGATGGAGTGTTTACCCTATTAGTGGTTCAGGAATTTATGATGAAATTCGTATGTTGTCGCATATTGGCATGTTAGGTGCAGTGAGCGGTATGAAAATCGAAAGTGAGGACCCGAGGTTGTGGTGTGTTGGCAAGGACGTCACGAGCTCGGATGAGCAGGAAAAAGTAATTGAATGATTATAGAAAGCCGGTATTATTTTCAGCGTCACCTGAGATCAATGTTTGTGTATGAGGCTTTGCATCCTGGTTACGGATTCTTGATTTGCTTTACAGACTTAGTGCGGCTGGTGGAATGAATGTACATATATGTTACCTGGTAAGGAAGGTCGTGGGAGCGTGTGTCACGTGAAGATTGAATGAGTGTGTTATGTAGTCCTTTGATTGATTGGGAATTTAAACCAAGTATGAAGATTTTGGTAATATTGCTAATTTGAGAATTTATGCCCGAAGGACACTCGGTTCATCGGGTTGTGGACTATGGAGGTTTACTCCGGTTATGATGGTTGTTCTTGTGAGTTATGGGAAAAGGGGTATTATTAGCCTAGTGCGGTGCGATCAGAATCGGCTCGAGGTTGATGGGTGGATTTAAATATGAATATGGGCTCCATATCAGGCCAAATGTGTTCATTTCAGCATAGCACTCCTTATGGAGAAGTATTCGGACGTTAGATGTTATGTCATCGTCAGCTATTTCATGTAATACTATATTGTGTCGTATGAGTTGTGAGACGACTTGGTAAATTTCTTATGTGTTGAGCTTCCACATGGCGATGGTGTTATGTGAGCAGGATGGATCTTGAGATTCAGATCATATATCGCACTTCAGTTGTTCTTGAGTTTTGTAGCTTATGGCGCTATATGTCTCTCAAGGGATGGTATTATGCACTTAGCGTGCTTGTGACCGATATTCGGTATTTAGTAGTAATGAGCAATTTATCTCGGTGTATGCCTCCTTATGAGAATTTTATTTGTGGATCGGGTGGCACGCTGCCACGGGCATGTTATTTGGATCGGGTTGCATGCTGCAACAGTATGATGTTGAGTACAGTTTTCTATATTCTAATTTTTGTGTGTTTTGTTTCCCATTTTTTTAGAAAAGTTCATATTAGTTGCGTGAGTTGAGTAGTCCCTTCCAGAGTTTGTTTTCCTTATGTATCACGTCCGAGTTGGTAGCCTATTGGCACATTGTGGCATCATATGAGACTTTTGGTCATGTCTGGGGTGGCTTATTGCCTGAGCAGTTTGTACTGGGTGAGACAAGTTTATTGGATCTAGGATCAGTGCAATCGGATTATGAGAAATACATTAAAGAGCAAATACCATTATTGGGTTCAGAATGAGGTGATGGTTCTTGTCAGAAGTATAGACTCAATGATTTGTTGACTTGGCAGTTGGTTATGAATTTCTACACATCTTTTCCGTCGTAGCAGCATTGCAAGAGCTTGAACAGGACTTATATATGTCATGGGGTGCATTGTGAGCATCAGATTCGGGAAATGTCGGCTGTTACGACCAAGGAGTGTTATTATGGTCTTGTGAATGATGTGGTGCATGGTGTGAATTCAGCAAGGGTGTGCAATCATGTCCTAGTACAACGTATAGAGATTGTTACGGCGTTCATATGTTGGAAGCAGGCCTAGAAGAGAATTCTGGATGCTGGAACTGGGCTCTAAGGCGTATTTGCCTAAATGAAAGAGGATATCTTCATATTTGATCGAGCTAAGGTGCTCAACTGAGTTGTGGTAGCACGGGTAGGTACTCGAGGTGTTAAATAGTGATTTCGAACAACTCCAGTGCAGATCTCAACACGTTCGAGGATGAACACATGTTTAAGTGGGAGAAAATGTAACGACATGTTCGGTCGTTTTGAGCTCTAGCACATCGTTTGGCAGTTTGAGGCCATGAGAAGCTTCACTTCAGGTAATATGACTTGTACGCGTGATCGGAATTGAATTTCGGGAAGTTTGGAATTGATTTGGAAAGAAAATTCTCATTTCGGAAGCTTTAAGTTGAAAGAATTGAATAAGGTTTGATTTATGAATAAATTACCCCAAAATCTAGATTTGAAGGTTTCAATAGGTTCGTATGATGATTTTAGATTTGGGCGTCTGTCCGGATCGGGTTTTGGATGATCTGGGAGCGTTTCGGCGCCTATTGTGGAAGATAGCATTTTGGAAGAATTTCATAAATTTGGATTGAAATGCATTTCAATTTTATCGATGTCCAATTGGGATTTCGAGTCTCGGAATAGCTTCGTATGGTAATTCTGGTATTGGGAGCGCGATCGAAAGTGGATTTGGAGGCTCGTAGGTAATTTTGGGGTCATTTGGCTAAAGTTAGAAATTTGAAGGTTTTGAGAAGTTTGATCGGAAGTGAATTTTTTGATATCGGGGTCGAATTCCGATATCGGAAGTTGAAATAGGTCCGTAATGTCAAATATGACTTGTGTGTAAAATTTGAGGTCAATCGGACATGATTTGACAGGTTTCGGCATCGAATGTAGAAATTGGAACTTTTAAAGTTCATTAAGCCCGAATTGGAGTGCGAATCATGGCTTTAGCATTGTTTGATGTGATTTGAGGCCTCGAGCAATCCCGTGTGATGTTATGGGGCTGGTTTGTGTGATTTGGGCGGGGTTCTGGGGGGCCTGGGTGTGTTTCGAGGTGGTTTCGAATCATTTTGGGTTGTGTTATTGCTGCAGATTTCTATTTCTGGTTTCCTTCTTCGCGAACGCGAAGGGAGTTCCGCGTTCGCGAAGAGGAAGGTGGGAGGCTACTGGATTTGGCCTTCGCGAATGAGAAGTGGAGGTCGTGAACGCGAAGGGGTGGGCTGAGTTGACTATGCGAACGCGTATGGGCAATCGCGAAGGGCCTGAGGTCGTTGGCCTACACGAACGCGAGGCCTGGAACGTGAAAGCGTAGAGTCTGGGTAGGTGGCCTTCACGAACACGAATAAGAAATTTTGGGGCTGAAGCAGATTGTGCTTCGCGAACACGAGGGTATTTCCGCGTTCGCGAAGAAGGGGTAGTGCTGGGCAGTGAATTGTTTTAAGACGGGATTTGGCCCATTTTCTTTCACTTTCTCTTGGCTTGGGCGATTATTGGAGGGTATTAAGGGGGGTTTTCATCATCAATGGCAAGGTAAGTTATCCCCACTTATTATGAATTAAATACATTGATTATGTATAGATTTTAACATGAAAATTAGTAAAAATTGTGGGTTTTGGGTAGAAGACCTAGAATTTGTATTTTTGGATTCTTACCAGGAATTTGGGAATGAAATTAAGAGCAAATTATATATTTGAGTTCGTGAGGTTGTGGATAAACTTTATCTTCGAAAAATTTCGGAATCCGGGCACGTGGGCAATTTTGTTAACTTTTCGATCGGGGTTAGGAATTGTTATCAATTGGATTATAATGAGTGTTGTAGAATATATTAATTGGTTTGCATAATTATTGGCTAGTTTTGGGGCGTTATGCATCGATTTGGGTCATCGTAAGGGCTTGGAAGCCGGTTATGGAACTTCGGAGCGAGCTGAGTCTCCTTTCTAATATTGTAAGAGGGAATTGTCCCCATAGACGAAATAATTAACTATGTGCTACTATTGTGGGGGCTACACACACACGAGGTGACGAGAGTCTGTGCGTAGCTACTCTTATGCTTAAATTCGGGTAGTCTAGGAACCAAAAGCATGCTTTACTTGTAAATATTTGCAACCTGTTGTCAATTTAAATGCTTAAAACATATCGAACTTTGTAGATAAATTTCTAAAAGGCTAGACATCATTTTCCGAACTTTTAAATGAGAAATTACTTTTTCTTGAATAATTGTTCCTTGATGAATTCTTGATTGACTGTTCGTTGTGTTTATTTATATTTGACTGCGTCGCATGTATGATTCGCGAGCGGGGTAATAGATGCATCTATGGTTCGCACCATTCGATCTTCTGGCAGTGCACAGTTTAAATATTGTTGTATCGGGCCGTACGACCTCGGCATGAATTACGCATGCTTGTATTTGCTTGACTTGCAAATTGTAAATGGAAAAGGGTCAAATATGTCCTTATACTATTGAAAAAGGTCTAATATTACCCTCCGTTATATTATCAGTCCAAATATACTCCTAACGTCATACTATCTGTCCAAATATATCCCTGACATCATGAAAGTGGTACAAACCTACCCTTCATCCGTTAACTGCCTCCCCTATGAACACATTTTATTGCTACCTCACCATTTCACCCTGTTTGCAGCTACCAAGTTCAATTACTTTAAAGTTCTATCATTATTTTGAAGACTTCACTGCCTCTACTTCCTTTTGCTTTTCAAAATACCTGTTGCTTCTCCGGTCGATCCTGAAATTGTACGTACCTTTCACTTGATCTTACAATTTTGTCTTTTATTTTGCATTTCCTTGTGTTGCCGCTGAATTTGTAAGACCTATTTAGGGAAAATTTAGTAGAACTTTTATTTTAACATAAAACGTAAAGAGAGAAAAAATAGTAGCCTTCCAGAAATGTGGTTGAAGAGAAAGAAACAATAAAAATTAACTCTCGTGTCTAGGTTGTTTTTCTTTCTCACCATGGTCAATTTTGAAACCTTAAACTAGTTTTCCTGTATCTTTGCTTAGTTTTTTATATAAAACAAAATGTATTTTCGTTCGTATAAGCATGAATTTTGAATAGCAAAATCAGAATTTTCTCGGTTAACATTGTTTCATATTATCTTTAGTTGTTAGTATTTCTTTTGATATAGTTTGTTTGTATATCTATGATCTGTGATTTTCTTCAAATGAAAGGGAAAGAAAGGTTGTGGGGAAGGGATGAAAATGGGAGTATAATGGTGAGGTAGCAATGAAATGTTGTCATAGGGAGGCAGTTAACGGAGGAAGGGTAGGTTTGTACCACTTTTATGATGTCAGGGATATATTTGAACTAATAGTATGACGTTAGGGATATATTTGGACTGATAGTATAACAGAGGACAATATTAGACCCTTTTCAATAGTATAGGGGTATATTTGACCCTTTTCCGAATTGTAAATGATGATATTGCCTCCCTGGCCTGAAATAAATGTATAAATGATGAAAATGGATTTGGAAACTCCCTATTAATGAAAGAACTGTTTACTTGCTTCATGCTATTGAGTTACAACCATTTTTATAAAATCCTTGATTTATTATATTATTGATATATCATTATTGGACCACTAGCAAGTGTCGAAGTTGACCTCTCGTCTCTACTTTTTTGAGATTAGATGGGATCCTTACTGAGTATGTTGTTTTCGTACTTATGCTACACTTGCTGTGCATTTTTGTTGCACAGGCACATGTATCTCTAGTGGCCTAGTGGGCGTAGCAGCATGGCTGATACGGAGACTTAGGTGAGTTGCACCTCTCGAGATGACCCGCGGCCAGCAGAGTCTCCTTCAGAGTATAGTAGTTCTTTTCTGTCCAACTGTATTTCGGACAGTTATCGTGTTGTACTTTATTTCCTAGAAATTGCTCATGCAGTTGTGACACCGGG
Organism: Nicotiana tabacum; assembly: GCF_000715075.1. NCBI lineage: Eukaryota > Viridiplantae > Streptophyta > Magnoliopsida > Solanales > Solanaceae > Nicotiana > Nicotiana tabacum. Next base: position 111,645,907 of record NC_134084.1, read on the forward strand.
TTCTGGGATGATTATGAGATTATTCAACATTAAGTTTGTTAATACATCATTATCTATTCAGTGAATTTCATTATTATCGTTTAATGTATCAAAGAAATAATTTCAATAAATACTAAAAATGAAAATTTAATTAACTTTTTGGTGTTGGCTTGCCTGATAATGGTGTCCGACACCATCACGACCCTTAGTGGATTTTGGGTCGTGACAGTACAAGTTTATCCTTTTGAACTTTGATTATCCTTTCTCAAAACATTGATTTTGTTAAAACACCTGTTTCTAGTTGATTTTCTCATCCCGTACCCAGAATTTAGGTTGACGTAATCAAACTTTATGTACTTCGGTAGTTAGAACAAGTTAAATTATGGGCTTAAGATCATCTACCAAGTTTTTCATCAAGAGAATCTTTTATTAAATTTTTGTTTTCATCAAAGTCTCCTTATATTTTTTTTATTTATATCTTAGGAGAAAACATGTTCAGTGAAGATTGATATAAACCCAACTTATTTGGAATTTAGACATAATTATTATTGATATCTTAGGAAGAAAGTTGGCATTCCGCACACTTATTTTGATAAGCACAATTCAGGCATATAAATCAAACTCTGTCCAGTATTATATTATTGTATCTTTAAATTACTAATTCAAGTCAATAGAAGCAGACAAGAACTGCCAAACGCAAACCAAAACTTGGCCCTGTTTCGGAAACTTATCTATTCTGCAGAATATCTTTAGTTAAGGATAAAATTTGTCCATAAAAAAAATTTGCAAAGTACACAGGTAAGCTCCTAGGGTTAGGGTTTTGGGGCTTTGGCCAGTTCCTATTCTAAGGGCATGCCCCATCGCTCTCAAAATAATAACCGAATATATATATATATATATATATATATATATATATACGCAACGCCTTCCTGATGTTCTTTGGAAGGGCAACATAAGGCTAAGCAACCGATGTCAGTGCGGTTGTTGTCCGCCAATGAGGTCCCCTCCGCACGCTAGACTAGATTGTCAGTGTCGTGCGGGAAAATCAATGTCACGAGCAATTGCGGAAGCTGAGAGAGAATTGAGTTTTGAATGATGATGATGATTTTATTGATGAATGAAAGCTGATTACAAAAGATGCAGTGTCGAGGGGGAGAGACACCAGTACAGAAAATTGATTGCTTAAAAATGTTTGATTGCTTGATCCCCCCTAATAATGCTTAAAAAAATAAACCAAAGTTACATGACTTTCCCTAATAAAGCTGTAGAAGCACACTGAATGAAAATAATGTAAACTAGTCTAAAATTACAATGAAAAGGACTTAGTTTATTACAATATAGAAACAAGTCCGATGGTAGCAACTTTGTTTTGCGGGTCAGGGTCTGCGTGCGCGGTGCTGTTGGCGCGCGCGACACTTGTTGTGTTTGCCTGAGGCTGGGCGCTAATGTTTGGCATCAGGGTCTGGGCGCGAGGCGCTACTGGAATGGGCCTGCAACTGGACGTTGGCGAGGCATCAGGATCTGCGTGCGCGGTATTGTCAGTGCGCGCGGCGCTGTTGTCATTGGCCAGCCGCTGGGCGCTAGCGAGAGGCATCAGTGGGGCGACATAGGTGCATGCGCACTTGTCACTTGGTGCAGCCAAGACCACGGGGCCGACCATGGCGCTAGGCATTATGAGGCTTGCTAGGCCGCCATGGGGCGCGGCCAAGGGGTCATGGGCGTGTCTAGAAAGCAGCCCATGACATTCTCCCCCACCTGAGTTGGCGCCGTCCTCGGAGCCCTATGATGATAATGATGATGATTGTTCTGGTGGTTGATGGTTGGGAGGTCTGCGCCCCTCTGTTCTTTGAGCTTGCTGTTGTAGCGATGCAATGATTTCATGCGGCTGACATGGAAGACTGGATGGATCTTCCACCAGGATGGAGTTTTCACCTGGTATGCGGACTTCCCAATGCGTTTTTCAATGGGTAGGGGCCCGATGTATTCTTGTTGCAGGCGAGGATCATGGGTCCTCTCTATAAACAAGTATCGCTTTGGGATGTATAGCATTACTTTGTCCCCTGCTTGATGTTGGGCAAAGCAAAGATTTTGTTCGGTGAACCTTTTTGCCCGCTCTTGGGCTTTGACGAGATAGCTCCGCACTATCCCCATGTTGCGCTCCCATTAGCTTGAGAAGTTGGCAGCTCGAGGAGATTTCGGCATGGTTGATGCATTCACCGTTTGCGTGAGAAGCGGTTGTTGTCCAGTAATAATTTCAAAAGGGCTTTTGTTTGTATAATGGTTCTTTTGAGAATTAAAACACAGTTGAGTAGCATCCAAGAGCTTCACCCAATGCTTCTGTGATCCGGTTGAAAAGTTGCGGAGATATTCCTCCAGCATGTTATCGAACCGGTCTGTCTGGCCATCCTATGGTAGATGGATGTCTGAGTTGTGACTCAATGTTGACCCAAAGCACCTAAAGAGATGGGTCCAAAAGTTGCTAGTAAAGCGTGAGTTGCGCCTACTAACAATGTCTTTGGGCAGGCCCCAATGTTTGACAATGTGCGAGAAGAAGAGTCGAGCTGTATCTTCTGCTGAGATGTTTTGCGGGGCTTCTACGAAGGTTGCATAGTTTGAAAATTGATCTATGACAACCAAGATGGATGCAAGATTACCGACTTGGGGCAATCCCGTGATGAATCTGAGGGAAACACTTTCCTATGGTCTCTGTGGGACATGTAATGGCCGCAAGGGTCCCGTCTATGATGAGTGATCCGACTTGTCCTTGTGGCATGGCTGACAAGTCTTCACACGCTGAGGAGCATAACCAGTCTTTTGAGGCCGATGACATGATGGCTGATTGTTGTTGCGAAGGGTAGCCGGAACCTGGGGTTCATGTCTGTTGACTACCTTCTCCAACTGCATGGCTGAGATGTTTCCAGTGGTCGTCTTTATGGGAATGCATGGTATGGTGCAGGGCTTGGCCCCATTTTCTCCCAACTTCAGGAGCATGTTGGCATATAGTACCGGTATGGTGTTGGTTTGCCTCATGAACTCCAAACCCACTATGATGTCGAAGTCATCTATGATTGCTATGCGTAGGTCGATGCTTCCTTTGTATGGGCCAAGTTTCACTGGGACATTTGTAGCCGTTCCACCCAATGTCTGGGGTGGCGAGTTGATGGCCTTGACGCGGCCTTTGCTCTTTTTCACAACTAGACCCAGGCACTCTACCTTAGTTGAAGCCAAGTAGTTGTGGGTAGCCCCCGTGTCTATCAATGCATGAATGGGCTTTCCGTTCACTTTCAATTCGACGAACATTAGGGTCCTCACTTGCTTTGGAGGCCCCTCGTCCATCTTTTCCTTCCCTTTCCTGGTGATTGAGCCTGAGCTTTTCTTAGGAGGATATGCACTGGTCCCCGCTAAGGCATGTGGGATAGAGCCAACAATTGCATTGAAGGCGCCTACCTGGTTTGATTCTGATGTGTCTGATGCATCTGACTCATCCTCGACGGTTTGATGAGCATTAATCTTGATGTTTGGGCATTCATTGTTCCAATGTGCCCCGCTGCAATGACGGCATTCTGAGGGAGGCTTTCTGTGACGACCCAAAGGGTCATCACCGGTCTCTAACTGAATTCTGTATCTCCGAGGCCTTGAAAACCTCATTTAGGGTTGCCTCAATTTGCGTGCGCAGTCCGAGCGCGTAGCCAGAAAGCTTAAACATGATATTTTGTGAAAATTCTAAGTTTTGATATTAAAAGGAATAAATTTGACTTCGGTCAATATTTTGGGTAAATGGACCCGGACCTGTGATTTGACGGTCTCGGAAGGTCCGTAGGAAAATATGGGACTTGGGCGTATGCCCGGAATCGGATTCCGAGGTCCCAAGCCCGAGAAATGAATTTTTGAGTGAAATTGTTTTCTTGAAATAATTAAGGAAATTGGAAATGAAATTTGATTAGAAGACTATGGTATCGGGCTCGTATTTTGGTTTCGGCGCCCGATACAAGTCTTAGATATGTTTTGAATCACTCCTGTAAAGTTTGGTTAAAAACGGACGTCGTTTGACGTGATCTAGACCCTAATCGGGAAATTGATGTTTAAAAGGAAATCTGAAAAAAATTCATTGATCTTGAGGCTTAATTCGATGTTCATGATGTTATATTGATGATTTGATCACACGAATATGTTCGTAGAGTGTTTTTGAGGTAGTGTGCATACTTGGGTTAGAGTTTCGAGGGCTCGAATGAGTTCCAAGTAGGTTCCGGGATGTTGTAGGCTTAAAAGACCAGATGTTGCAGGTTCAGGAAAATATTGCAGGCCTCTGAACCTTCTAGCGCGGTCCGCGAGGAATCGCGTGCGGCCGCGGAGGGGACAGTGCGGCTGCGGTCGCCTTTGGGCGGTCCGCGGTGGGTGCTGTGCGGCTGCGGTCAGCTTTGCGCGGGGCAAGATCCGCAGGTCTTCAGGAGGGGCCAGCGCGGCCGCGATCGGCTTAGCACGGTCCGCGGTGGGGGCTTCAGAGGGGTATAAGTTCACGTGAATTTCAGTTATTTTACACTTTTCAAAACCCCAAAACATAAGAGGCGATTTTCCAAACAACTTTTCTTCTCCGAAACGATTGGTAAGTGAATTCTAACTTATTTTCTTCACTTCTTAACATCTTTTAACATGATTTCAACTTAAAATCAAAGATTTTTATGGGGAAAATGGGTGTTTAGGGTAGAACCGAGGTTTTTCTAAAAATTGGGGATTTGGACCTCAATTTGGGGTCCGATTTCAAAACAAATTATACATTTGGATTCGTGGGAGAATGGGTAAACGGGTTTTGGTCCGAACCTCGGGTTTCGACCACGTGGGCCCGGGGGTGATTTTGACTTTGTGAGTAAAACTTTGGGAAAACTCATTTTTATGCATTGGGATTGATTCATTTAGCACTTATTGATGTAATTAAGTAACTTGTGACTAGATTCGAGCAGATTGGTGGTGGAATCAAGAGGTAAGGCTATAATTGAGGCTTGAGTGGTGTTCAAAGTTTCGAGGTAAGTGTTTGGTATAACCTTAGTTTGGGGGATTAGGAGTTGAGTCTTATTTGCCAAGTGTTAATTGTCGAGTACGACGTATAGGCCTGGTGACGAGTATCTATATGTTGGTATCTAGTATGACCGTGAGTCCTTATATTACGGATATTCTGATTTTGTTGTATCTTCCATGCCTTAATGATGATTTTCTATATAGTGTAACAAGCATGTGAAAGAAATTTTGATCCCTGCACTTCGAGGAGTGTTGGCTCGAGTTATAATACGAATTGTGAAAGTGTACGAGATGATTGAACCCCTATGGAGCGTTGGCTCAGGTGGTAAAGTGAGATAAGAAGTGAAAGTGAAAGAAAGATAAATAATTATTAAATTGCTCCCTTGCCGAGGTGTTTGTTGTTTTGTTGATTATCTCCCTTGCCGGGAAGCTGAGAATATTGATATTGTTTCCTTGCCGGGATTTAACTACTTAATTGTGTTCCCTTGCCGGGATTTCTACCATTATTTGTCTACTCCCTTGCCCCTTTGTTTGTGATTGTTGTTTGGGTGAGGAAGAGTGTTAAAACACGAAGGGTGATGTCGTGCATTGTTTGCTATTGTGAGGAAAGAGTGTAAAGCACGAAGGGTGATGTCATGTCGCACGATGTACCATTCCGTGCCGATTTTATTAATTATATGGTGAGGAAAGAGAGTAAACACACGAAGGGTGATGTCGTGCATATTTTTATTACATGATTGTTTTGGTGAGGACGAGAGTAAAAGCACGAAGGGTGATGTCGTGCATTTATTGATTCTTGATTTCCTTGTTGATATCTGAGTTATGTTGTTTCTTTCATTACTTGTTGTTATTTGATTTACTTCGAGGTTATAGATTCCCTTACCGTATTTGCCTTGTGATTGTTGTTTGGGTGAGGAAGAGCGTAAAGCACGAAGGATGATGTCGTGTATTGTTTTGGTGAGAATGAGAGTAAAAGCACGAAGGGTGATGCCGTGTATATTGTTGACTTATGATTCTTGTTGATATTCTGGCTTTGTTGTTTCTTTCTTTTATTGAGGTTTTCTATTTGGAACTGTTACCTCCCCACAGCATGTTTCCCCTTCCCACATTGACTGATTATTTCCTATTTTTCTTTTCCGTTGTACATATAGATATTTGAACTGCACAGGTTATTTGGAGTCTGGTCCTAGCCTCGTCACTATTTCGCCGAGGTTAGGCTGGACACTTACCAGCACATGGGGTCGGTTGTGCTGATACTACACTCTGTGCTCTTTTGCACAGATCCAGGTCTTGGACAACAGCAGTAGCGTGTGAGTCAGCCTTCAGTCCAGTGAGACACCGAGGTAGCCTTGCAGGCATCCGCAGGGGCGATGACTGATCGCAGCGGACTCAACCTAAGGAAGAGTGGGCGCTAATACTTTTACCCAATAGCGGTATCGGGGTCAATTTTCCACAGGGAGCTTCAATTTGGAGTTGAGTGTTTGTATGGTCTAGGACTATGTTTTAGCTCCTAATTGATCTTCTAACATTTTCGGTTTTCTTTTGACTATCAACTACAATTTATCAACTACAAGTTTAAAGCTAAGTTAGGCTAAGATATAGATTCTAAGTTGTATGCAATATAGAGAAAGGCACTAGGGTCGTGGCATGTACCTAGGTGGTCAACTAACGGGTAGAGATTCCTAATGCAAGAATGATGAATATGGGACTTATGCTATAACCGTTGCACTTTTGCACCCACTCTCACACCTCTCGGTAGAGAGAGTGAGTTTGCCCAATTGACTCTCTCGAGACCAATTGGGTAGGCCAATTTACCCAAGCAACTTATGGTTCAAGTTGGGTAATTACTCTCTCGAGGTTTAACCCGTTAATTGGGACTACCATCCTCATGGGTCCATCCCAATTCCTCGTTGGAATTAATTTTGGGGTCATAGACTCTCTTTCTCAAAAAGAGTCAAGACTCACTAAGCTAGACTTAGTGTTTGCAACCACCAAATCTTAATGAAAATATAAGATTAATCCAAATAACAAATACCCAACATCATTCATGCACTAAACAATCACACCCATTAATTACCCACACTAGGGTTGAGCCACAACCCTAGCTAATGGGTTTAGCTAGCCATAATAGAAATAGAAATTGAAGAAATAGTAGATGAAATTGACATAATAATTAACTACAATGTTGATCTACTCAAATCCACATTAATACTAGAAGAAATTGCCCAAAACAGGCTAAAACCATGAAGTCTCGAGTTCAGCTGCTATCTGATAAAAACCAAAACTGAAAACTACACCTAAAAAGTAAAATGTTCTATTTATACTACACAGGAAAAACCGGACAAAAATACCCCTGAGGGTCTGGCGCTGACCGCGCACAAATGACGCGCGACCGCGTAGGGGTTTGGGTCTTCATATCTTGCTTCTGACACTTGGGGATGCGGACCGCGCAAATGCGACACGCGGCCGCGTAGGGCGTTTCCACGCGGACCGCACTGATTAGGTGTACGGCCGCATGGGCTTTTGCCTTGAATGACCGAGTCTCTAACACTCTTGGGCGCGGACCGCGTGGAAAGGAGCGCGGACCGCGCATCTTGACTTGAAAATTGCATGGTCTCTGAACTATCCTGCGCGGCCGCGTGGCAAAGCAGTGCGGACCGCGCAGGTTGACCTGGAAATTACCCAGCCTTTGAACTCTCCTGTGCGGCCGCATGACAAATCAGTGCGGACCGCACAGGTCATTTTGTTCCCCACTTCAGTTTTCTTTTGACACTTGATAGATTTCACTCCTTTTTTTGCCGATCTTTGGTATTTGTCATCTTGTCGCTCAAACCTGCAATCAAGCGCAACTTGTAAGCATTTTGGGACTAATTTATGGCAGTTAATGCACAAAGCTTAGGTAAGAATGGGTATAAAACATGTAGAAATCACAGTTATCGGCGTCTTCTTTATCTTTTATTCCAGTTTGTTATCTCCTGTATTTCGAGACAAACAGCTTATATTTTTTTTTCTTTCTTTCAAACGGTTGTATTTAGTACTCTTAGAAGTTCGTGAGTAATGTGTCACCAGCTCTTGGGTAAAGGCATATGTTAATTCTCGCATTATTGTCTCGTGTTCTTTAATTTGAGTCTTCCGCATAATTATTTAAATTTTGTTGCTTTCATGTTGCCACTGATAATTGTTAAAAGAAGAAACTGTTAATGAAGTAAGCAGTTAATGATTGACTTGCCTAGCTCGCATTAGTAGGCGCCATCACGACTCCCGAGGGTGGGAAATCCGGGTCGTGACACTTTCTCCTCTGATTGTTGTTAATGGATGCAACATTGTTGTTGCTGGATGGAGAAGTCTTAGTTTTTGATGCACTCCGATCTCCCCAACTTTTGCTTGGGCCACTATTGCTAGGATGGTTCCCGTTGAATCCCCCTCGGACAGGTGATTGGGTCCTTGATCGCAGCGGACTCAACCTAAGGAAGAGTGGGCGCTAATACTTTTACCCAATAACGGTATCGGGGTCAATTTTCCACAGGGAGCTTCAATTTGGAGTTGAGTGTTTGTATGGTCTAGGACTATGTTTTAACTCCTAATTGATCTTCTAACATTTTTGGTTTTCTTTTGATTATCCACTACAATTTATCAACTACAAGTTTAAAGCTAAGTTAGGCTAAGATATAGATTCTAAGTTGTATGCAATATAGAGAAAGGCACAAGGGTCGTGGCATGTACCTAGGTGGTCAACTAACGGGTAGAGATTCCTAATGCAAGAATGATGAATATGAGACTTATGCTATAACCGTTGCACTTTTGTACCCACTCTCACACGTCTCGGTAGAGAGAGTGATTTTGCCCAATTGCCTCTCTCGAGACCAATTGGGTAGGCCAATTTGCCCAAGCAACTTATGGTTCAAGTTGGGTAATTACTCTCTCGAGGTTTAACCCGTTAATTGGGACTACCATTCTCATGGGTCCATCCCAATTCCTTGTTGGAATTAATCTTGGGGTCATAGACTCTCTTTCTCAAGAAGAGTCAAAACTCACTAAGCTAGACTTAGTGTTTGCAACCACCAAATCTTAATGAAAACATAAGATTAATCCAAATAACAAATACCCAACATCATTCATGCACTAAACAATCACACTCGTTAATTACCCACACTAGGGTTGAGCCACAACCCTAGCTAATGGGTTTAGCTAGACATAACAGAAATAGAAATTGAAGAAATAGTAGATGAAATTGACATAATAATTAACTACAATGTTAATCTACTCAAATCCACGTTAATACTAGAAGAAATTGCCCAAAATAGGCTAAAACCATGAAGTCTCGAGTTCAGCTGCTATCTGATAAAAAACCAAAACTAAAAAAACTAACACCTAAAAAGTAAAATGTTCTATTTATACTACATAGGAAAAACCGGACAAAAATACCCCTGAGGGTCTGATGCGGACCGCGCATAAATGACGCGCGGCCGCGTAGGGGTTTGGGTCTTCATATCTTGCTTCTGACACTTGGGGACGCGGACCGCGCAAATGCGACGCACGGCCGCGTAGGGCGTTTCCACGCGGACCGCACTGATTAGGTGTGCGGCCGCGTGGGCTTTTGCCTTGAATGACCGAGTCTCAGACACTCTTGGGCATGGACCGCGTGGAAAGGAGCGCGGACCGCGCATCTTGACTTGAAAATTGCATGGTCTCTGAACTATCCTACGCGGCCGCGTGGCAAAGCAGTGCGGACCGCGTAGGTTGACCTGGAAATTGCCCAGCATCTGAACTCTCTTGTGCGGCCGCGTGACAAATCAGTGCGGACCGCACAGGTCATTTTGTTCCCCACTTCAGTTGTCTTTTGACACTTGGCAGATTTCACTCCTTTTTTAGTCGATCTTTGGTATTTGTCATCTTGTGGCTCAAACCTACAATCAAGCGCAACTTGTAAGCATTTTGGGACTAATTTATGGCAGTTAATGCACAATGCTTAGGTAAGAATGGGTATAAAACATGTAGAAATCACAGTTATCAACTCCCCCAAACTTAAACCTCTACTTGTCCTCAAGCAAATAAAATGAGACCTACCCCTCAATGGAAAACACCAAAGTAATTCCTGTTTATCCTAAAGTAACCTCAACAAGCATCAATTGGGACTAACAATTGCCCTCAATGCGAATGCATCATTAACACATTTAAACTTTGAAAACTTTTGGATCAAGTGTGACACAAGAGCATCAAGAGTTGACACATTTCATCAAGGAACCTTTCTCAATTTTTTTGGTCATTATGGAACCCAAACTCACACATCCTCGACTTTACCTAAGTGAACCTCACCTTTTTTGAGTATTTGCACACAAATCGAGGTGAATGGACTTCTCTCTCATCTCTCACAAAGAAAAGGCCCTATGTCCGGCTCTAAGTACCATATGCTTGCCCCTTATGTAAGTATCCACTAATGTAGGCTTCCCCTAACTCAAGATCATATAGAGCTTTTGAGAAGTCATTGTGAAGGCTTTGGGTAAAGGTAGAACATGTTTTTGTTCAAATGGGTTCAACCTTCCCTTAAACACTTCTTTTGATTTATTTTGGCACACTTTTTTGACTAAATTGAGTAATTCACTTCTTTCAAGGGGTTAGAAAGACACATTGTCATTCTTTCTTTTGCAATTCAAACCTTTTTTCCTTTTTACCACTTTTCCACACCTTTTTCACTTTTTTGTTGTCCTTGGATTCCCTTTTTGGTTCTTATTCATTTTTGTCTTTCTTTTTGTCTTTTTCTCTTTTTCATTGCCTTCCTTTTCTTTTGCTTTTGCGCCTTTTTACCACATTGATGCCTTTCTTGTCTCTCCCCCCAAACTTAGACATTTGTCATTTACTCAAGGGAAGATTTGGGTGCCAAGAGAGGGTCTCATTAAGAACGGGTATAGGCTTGTAGCTTGGTTTATGAAAGAAAAAGGTTTAAGGCTCAAAAGGGGTGAACTAGGGATTATTTCATTGGTAGGTCATGGAAATTGTTCAAGTTTTGCATTTTGGATCAAGTAGAGCCTATAATCACGTCTCAAGTCAAGTTCCACCTATGATTTCGCCTCAACAAACCTTCAGGGCAAGTTCTAGACCATCGGCTCAGTACTTGGGCTCACGATTCGAATTCTCACTACACACACTCAAGGATTGCCAAAGACTGAGTCAAGGGCCCACAACGACCTTAGATATGATTCAAGCGCACAATGGCCCAAAATGACCACATGATGATTGTTTAGTCAACACAAGAGTCTCAAGGCCACAACTTTCACCATCCTAAACACAACATAATGTCTTTGACCATAGGATCAAAGGCAAATGTGCTAGGCCCAAGTGAAACTTTGCCTGAGGTACCCTTAACTACAAAAACTTGAAAATCAAAAAGAAAAATCACAAACAGACTCAAACCCTTAAGAAGATTGTCACGCCATCTATCATTGGGAAGAGCCAGCCGGTTCGCACAACACTCTACCCTTGGAAAGAACCATGGCATTAAGAAAACCAAGGGCTTATTGCAAACACCAAAACAAAACAAAAAGGCTACGAGCCTGACTTTGCAACTAAAACAAAAAATTTTAACGAAAAATAGAAAACCAAAATGAAAACCGAATAAATATGTACAAAAGGGGAGTAGAATATACAACCAGGGGGGATGAATATATACATAGAGTTTAAGAGCATCTAGAATGAACAGTTATATACAAGCCATCTACAACTACGAATGTGCTGAAAGTAAAAGAATATATACAGTAATCCAACAGTCAATCAAAATAGTAGGGCCACACCCCCACGAATAAAAGCTAGCATTATCCCCAATGCTAACTATCAAAATAAGCACCAAAATGAAAGAAAGGATATATAAAGGCCCCTCAAGCCTCATCCGTCACCCTGTGCTGGTCAGTGGATTCTAAGTCCTCTATACTGGCGGGGACCTCAGATTGGTCCCCGGCCTGCTGCGGTGCTGCTGGGACAGGTGCCTGCTCAAGAACTGGCTCATCAACTGGTGGGGCAGTGGAGTGACTCTCCTGAACAGGTGCTACCTCAATCACAACTCCCTTAGTGCTAGGGAGTTTCCTCTTCTGCCTCGGCCTCCGCTCCTCCTCCTATACCTGTGCTACTACTGGCTCTACAGCCGGATCCCCAAATAGTAGGTCAATTGGCAACTGATCCGCCATGAGCTTGTCTACATCCACTCTCAACTGTGTCACTGACTCCTTGGAAGCCTTCTGCTTCCTCAGCTTCTTGTGCTCCCGAGCTAATTTCTCCAACGCTTTGCTATATGACCCAACCGCCTTAGTCAAGGCATCCTGCGTCGCCATCATCTTTTCCTGGTTGGCCAGGATCTTCTTCAGTGCATCCTCAATAGAGAAAGGAATCTCAACAGTAACTGGTGCTCCCTGTGCCTGTACAGCAGTGGTCAATGTAGACAACTTGGATGTCGCAACTGACATCCAGTTGTTCAAACTGGCAAGGGAATGGGTGAGCTGGTTTGCGGTGAACCGGTGAGTCTTTGATAAAGGGACTATCGGGTCAGCTACAATAGAAGGACCACCTGCTGACGACGGACCTGGAGGCAATGCCTCATCAGTAGTAGGAATGGTGGAAGGCTCACTGGGCTGCTCAATGACCGCTGGCTCCTCAGACTGGCCAGGTGCGGTGGAAGTGGATGCCACATTCTTCTTGCCCCTCTTCGGGTTGTCTGGACCCAACTGACTATACCATGAGTACGGGGCCACCGGAGGTACCTTGACATCATATTTCTTTTTCTTCACTTTCAATTCTCTGAAGTACAAAGAGAGTGTGTTTGGGAAGGGGTAGTTTGTTTGGGTCTCATTACCAACTGTAGAAATCACTCTCGATATAATATTACCCACATTCAGAGGGAAACCCTCCATGATAGATGCTACCAAGACAGCACGAGGAAGGGGAATGGAGTGGTCATGTGTAGACGGGTCAAGTCGAATACACACGAAAGTCAACCACCCTTTGGCTTCAAAGTTCAGGGTGTTCCTAAAGATCTTTTCCTCTGCTTTCAACCAGACTGGGACTGTACCCAGGGCTGCCAAGTGCTCGGCCAACCAAGGACAAACCTCCTCTTTCATTTCTAGCTTTTCTAAATATTTTTATTCATCCTCTTCTTCGAACCCCAGGAATTCATTCAACGATTTGCCATCAAACACAACTGTCTTGTCCCTCACTTTAGTTGCTTTTGAGTCCCGAACTACATGGTGAACATTGCTGTAGAACTCCTTCACCATATGCTCATTCGCCATCTCAACACGTTCTTTGAAGAAGCTCCAACCCTCTCTAGTACGGAATTGTGCTTGCACATGAGGGTTGAGAGGGACAAGATCAGCATCTATGAACTGCCTCTCCGGAATCAGTTTCCTTTTAGGCCACCACTCCCGGAATCTGTGGAAAGCAACCTCACTAACAAACCTGTCTGCCCATGCCTTCGGTTTTCTAGTACGCTCTATCCCCCCGACCTGTGGCTCACCTCCCTCAGCATACCCTCCACTCTCCTCTGATAATGAAGTTGTGGAGTATTGCTCTTCTTCTCTTGCTACGAACTCATCAGACGAGTCCGAGATGACATTAACCAGCTTCTTGGAGGAGGCTACATTACCATGATCCGGGGAAGGGGAATCATGGAGCTGAAATGAAGTGGACATGTGGGTGGGGGCAGACTCCGAGGTAATGCTCCATGAAGGTGCATACTCACTCCCCGTGGAATGAGATGCAGCTCTATCAGCTTCCCGGATTATCTTCCGGGTTTTCTTTATCAATTCCCTGGTTTTTGGAGTGGGTTTCACAATCCTCTTGCTTTTCCCCCCTCGGGAGGAACCACCTCTCCCGGGTTATTTTTCTTTGCCCGCTCATTTTTGAACTATTGTCTGCAAGGAATACATGTCTAACATTGTTAGTAGAAGCACATAAGGTGAAGTAGACAGTTCAGTTGAATGCAAAGAATGCAGACACAGTGACACAGACAGAGGGGCGCAGACCGCACCAAAAGGCACGCGGTCCACGCAGTATACTAACACCCATACATACCTTTCTGAATAAACCGATGCGGACCACACAGAAATGGTATGCGGCCGCGTTGGTTCAGCGCGGACTGCACAGAAATGGTACGCGGTCCACGTAGGTGAAATACCCAAATGTTGACCTCTCTGAACGCTTCACACGCGGTCCGCACTGTTTTGGACCACAGTCGCGTTGGGCTCACGCGGACCGCACACAAATGGCATGCGGACCGCGTAGAGAGGTTCATCATCTCTTAACCAGAGTCACGCGGACCGCGCACAAATGCTGCGTGGTCGCGTAGGGATAATTTAACTGAGCCGGGTGTTTGTTCAATTAAATCCAATTTTTGTTCACCTTTGTGGGTCCTAAGTGTCCCTACTCAGTTATTTAACAAAATTCCATGCCCATGATTAAACAAAAACACACAAAAATCTAAGCTAACAGTTAAACTAAGAAGAAAAAGATGAAAGTAAGAAGTTACACTAGTAAAAAGCAATTAAACGAAACAAAAATTAGACTATTATTGAAATGAATGAGAGTTGTTACCAGGGATTAATGAGATTTCAACTATGTGCACAATTAGTCTTGATGAACAGTGAAAACTATAGCTTAGGTGCAAATTTGGCGAAAAGGTTAAAATGAGGCCCAAGGCCTCTATTTATAGAAAAACCTTGGGACCAAGTACCTACCTACCAGCGCAGCCGCACAAAAAGGGACGCGGACCGCGCTGGATTTTGCATCCTATACATTAGTTGTTCAATCCACGCGGACCGCACTGTTTTGGTGCGCGTCCGCGTGGGACTTTGTCAGAGACTTTGTAATTTCAGCCATCCCAGCGCGGACCGCACTGCTTTGGTGCGCGGCCGCGTGGGACTTTGTCAGACATGTAATTCTGGGTCCTCCAGCGCGGACCACACAAAAATGTCATACGGCCGCGCTGGGTCTTCTGGGCCTTAACCTTTCAGCTGCTCAAACCTACGCGGACCGCACTGTTTTGCTGTGCGGCCGCGTAGGCAATATTCAGAGACTGACCATTTTGCACTTTTGCCCTACACTGGTTCAACATTATCCCTGCAACACTTCACAAACTATCAGCTCAAACATCCTACTCTACAACAGAAAAACAAAGAAAAAGAAAAAGACATGGGTTGCCTCCCAAGAAGCGCCTTATTTAACGTCGCGGCACGACGCATGTTACCATCACAGTCATTTCAAATGAATGAGTGCCACCACGTGGCTGTCATCAATCTTGCCCAAATAGTGCTTGACACGATGCCCATTGACCCGGAAAACTTCACCATTCTTATTTTTGAGATCAATGGCACCAAAAGGAGTTACACCAACCACTTCAAATGGGCCGCTCCACTTAGACTTCAGCTTGCCCGGAAATAACCTCAACCGGGAGTTGAAAAGAAGAACCATGTCACCAACTTTGAATTCCTTCCCTCGTGCATACTTGTCATGAAGGTACATCATCTTGTCCTTATACAAGGACGAGCTGGAGTAAGCATGAAACCTAAACTCATCAAGTTCATTCAATTGCTCAACCCGGAGATTTGCAGCGACATCCCATTCTAAGTTCAACTTTTTCAGGGCCCACATAGCCTTATGTTCCAATTCTACCGGAAGATGACAAGACTTCCCAAACACCAATCGATACGGCGACATACCAATCGGAGTCTTGAAAGCTGTACGATAAGCCCAAAGAGCATCATCCAATTTCTTCGACCAGTCGGTCCTATTTGCATTGACAATCTTGGACAAAATACTCTTGATCTCACGGTTGGACACCTCAACTTGGCCACTCACTTGAGGATGATAAGGAGTGGTCACTTTGTGATTTACCCCATACTTGGCTAGCACAGAGTCAAAAGCCCGGTTGCAAAAATGAGAACCCCTGTCACTGATGATAGCACGTGGAGTGCCAAACCTCGTGAAGATACTCTTTTTCAAGAACGCCACCACACTTCGAGCTTTATTATTTGGTAAAGATATGGCCTCGACCCATTTCGACACATAATCAACCGTTACCAAGATGTAGGTGTTGCCACAAGAACTTACGAATGGTCCCATAAAGTCTATCCCCCAAACATCAAAAATGTCAACCTCTAGAATCGTGTTAAGAGGCATCTCATCTTTCTTCGAAATCCCTCCGGCATGTTGGCATTCATCACATCTTTTCACAAAGTCACCGGCATCCTTGAACAAAGAAGGCCAATAGAAACCACAACTCAACACTTTAGACGCCGTTCTCGCCCCGCCATGATGGCCACCATAGGGCGAAGAGTGACAAGCTTCCACAATACTCAATTGCTCTTCTTCGGGTACACACCGGTGAATTACACCATCGGTGCAAATTTTGAAAAGATACGGCTCATCCCAATAGTAGTCCAAACAATCCCACTTGTGCTTCTTCCTTTAGTTAGAAAGAGCTCATACGGAACCACGCCAGTAACAAGATAATTGGCAATGTCGGCAAACCATGGCATGTCTAGCATTGAAACCGAGAGGAGTTGTTCATCCGGGAAAAGCATCATTTATCTCAAGGCCGTCCAAAGGCCTCCCTTCCTCCTCCAATCGAGACAAGTGGTCCGCCACTTGATTTTCATTACCCTTTCTATCAACAATCTCCAAATCAAATTCTTGAAGAAGAAGCACCCATCTTATTAACCTCACTTTTGAATCTTTCTTCGTCATCAAGTACCTAAGGGCGGCGTGATCGGTATGAATAATCACTTTTGCCCCCATAAGGTATGGGCGAAACTTCTCCATGGTAAAAACAATAGCAAGCAATTCCTTTTCGGTGACCGTGTAGTTCCTTTGAGCTTCATTCATTGTCTTACTTGTGTAGTACACCGGATGGAACATTTTGTTGATTCTTTGGCCCAAGACCGCCCCCACCGCAACATCACTAGCATCGTACATGAGCTCAAAGGGCAAGCTCCAATTGGGGGTAGTCATCAACTTTTGCTTTAGAAGCTTGAAAACCTCTATACATCTCTCATCGAACACATATTTGGCATTTTTCTCTAGCAATTTACACAACGGGTTAACTACCTTAGAAAAGTCTTTGATGAATCT
Organism: Nicotiana tabacum; assembly: GCF_000715075.1. Taxonomy (NCBI): domain Eukaryota; kingdom Viridiplantae; phylum Streptophyta; class Magnoliopsida; order Solanales; family Solanaceae; genus Nicotiana; species Nicotiana tabacum. The sequence continues at coordinate 111,663,010 of NC_134084.1, forward strand.
TCGGTAAAAACCCGTGTGTCCAAGAAAACTCCTCACCCCTTTGACAGAAGTAGGGGGAGGGAGCCTTGAGATAACCTCAATTTTTGCCTTATCAACCTCAATCCCTCTTTTTGAAATTTTGTGACCCAACACAATTCCTTCTTCTACCATAAAATGGCATTTCTTCCAATTGAGAACCAAGTTTGTGTCTTCGCATCGGGCCAACACACGATCCAAGTTTTACAAGCATTCACCAAATGAGTCCCCAACCACACTAAAATCATCCATGAAGACCTCCAATAAGTCCTCCACCATGTCGGTGAAGATTGCCATCATACATCGTTGAAAGGTCGTCGGTGCATTACATAATCCAAATGGCATTCGAGAGAAGGCGAATGTGCCTTAAGGACATGTGAAGGTTGTTTTTTCTTGGTCTTCAGGGGCAATGAGAATTTGGTTATAGCCTGAATACCCATCCAGAAAACAATAGAAAGCCCAGCCCGCAAGACGATCGAGCATTTGGTCCAAGAACGGCAATGGGAAATGATCCTTTCTAGTCACCTTGTTCAACTTCCGGTAGTCCATGCATACCCTCCAACCCGTCACATTACGAGTCGGAATAAGTTCATTGTTGTCATTGGTCACCACCATCATTCCTCCCTTCTTTGGCACACATTGTACCGGAGAAGTCCACGAACTGTCAGAAATTGGATACACCACACCGGCATCAAGCCACTTGATGACTTCCTTTTTGACAACCTCTTGCATGTCCTCATTGAGTCTCCTTTGATGTTCAAGAGACGGCCTATCATCCTCCACCAATATTATCTTGTGCATGCAAAATGCGGGGCTAATACCCCGAATATCCGCCAAGGTCCATCCAATCGCCCGCTTGCGCTTTTGAAGAACCGCCAAAGTGGCGTCAACCTGCACGTTAGTCAAGCAAGAAGAAAGAATAACCGGTAAAGTGAAATTAGGACCAAGAAATTCATACCTGAGGTGAGGAGGAAGTGGTTTCAACTCCAACACCGGTGGCTCCTCAATAGATGGCTTGGTGGGTGGAGTTTTGCGATTTTCAAGATCAAGAGATAACTTCCTCGGTTCATAAGAATATGAGCCCATGCCATGTAATGCGTTCACACACTCCACCCTTCTAGCATCATCATCAACATCCATGTTCAATAGCACGGCCTCAAGTGGGTCCTCAACATTTGCCATTGCGCTTGTGTCATCCACTATCACCGTCGTGACAATGTCAACAAACGAACATACCTCAGTGCTATCCGGTTGCCTCATTGATTTGCACACGTGGAACACCACCTTTTCATCTCCAACACGGAAGGTCAACTCTCCCGCTTCCACATCAACCAAGGCCTTCTCCGTAGCTAGGAAGGGCCTTCCAAGAATTATAGGCACCTCGAAATCCACTTCGCAATCCAAGATCACGAAATCGGCCGGCAATATGAACTTATCAACACGAACAAGGACATCATCAATAATCCCCAAAGGCCGCTTCATTGACCGGTCCGCCATTTGAAGCCTCATAGAAGTTGGACGAGGTTGTCCGATACCCAAGGTCTTGAAGACCGAATATGGCATGAGATTGATAGTTGCCCCCAAGTCACATAGGGCTTTTGCGAAATCGTCACTTCCAATGGTACATGGTATTGTGAATGCTCCGGGATCCTCAAGTTTTGGAGCCATAGAATGCACAATTGCGCTCACTTGATGGGTCATCTTGATTGTCTCACACTCCATTGATCTCTTTTTTGTAACCAAATCTTTCATGAACTTTGCGTATCCCGGCATTTGCTCGAGTGCCTCCACCAAAGGCACGTTGATAGTCAAACTCTTCATCATTTCAATGAATTTCTTAAATTGGTTGTCACCCTTTTGCTAGGCCAACCTTTGAGGATATGGCGGAGGAGGTCTAGGCAACGGTGCCTTGGCTTTTGGCACCACCAATTCGGGCATATCAATGACGTGTTCCCTACACGGGTTCACGGCCTCTTGAGTCTCCTTCTCACCCTCATCAATTTCAATTCTCACATCATCACTTGCACTTTGTTCAACAAGATCCTCAACTACCAACAGGATCTCATCATTTCGTAACTCATCTTCATCTACCGTAACTTGGTTTCCTCGTGAGGCATGCACGTCACCGCCTCTTCCACTTCGCGTTGTCACTGCCATCACATGATTATTGTGCCCACCCTTGGGGTTTACTACCGTATCACTTGGTAGAGCACCCTTTGGGCGAGTATTTAAAGACTGAGAGATTTGGCCTAATTGCACTTCCAAGTTCCGAATAGATGTGTTATGCGAAGCTAATTAGGCCTCAAAATCTTGGTTCTTTTTCATCATCTGCTCGAACATGCTTTCAATTCTCCCCATCTCGCTTCCAGATGAACTTGGACCTTGAGAAGGAAAGGGGGTGGATCGTTCGGTTGTTGGTACATGGGGCCCCTTTGAAAACCTTGCCCCCGGTTGCCTTGGTTCCCTCCATTGTTCCACCCTCCTTGATTGTTGTTGTTGCCCCAATTATTGTTATTACCATGCCAATTTCCTTGGTTGCCTTGATTACCCCAATTGTTGTTTTGGTTGTTGTTATTCCAATTACCTCCGCCTTGTTGTTGATTTCCCCAATTACCTTGAGGACGCCATTGTTGGTTTGAGGAGTTACCTCTATTCCCTTGATAGTTGTTGACATATTGGACCTCTTCGCTTTGATCCTCATAGCACTCATTTGAATAACCACCGCCATCATTGTTGTTGTCATATTGTTCACAATTACCTTGAGGTTGTTGCCCTTTTTGCCACCTTTTCAACATAGAAACACCTTCCATTGAGTTGACTTGGCGCGGGTTTTGGACTTGTTGCAATTGCGCCTTTGCCAATTGATTCATAGTTGTTGTAAGCTCGGCTATAGCTTGGCCATGATCATGCAATTCCTTGTGCAAATGGATGACCGTGGGATCACCTTGGGGCACGTTTGCCATGCCGAATGCAACCTAAGCAACGCGCCAAAAAGTGATCGCAGCGGACTCAACCTAAGGAAGAGTGGGCGCTAATACTTTTACCAAATAGCGGTATCGGGGTCAATTTTCCACATGGAGCTTCAATTTGGAGTTGAGTGTTTGTATGGTCTAGGACTATGTTTTAGCTCCTAATTGATCTTCTAACATTTTTGGTTTTCTTTTGATTATCCACTACAATTTATCAACTACAAGTTTAAACTAAGTTAGGCTAAGATATAGATTCTAAGTTGTATGCAATATAGAGAAAGGCACTAGGGTTGTAGCATGTACCTACTTGGTCAACTAACGGGTAGAGATTCCTAATGCAAGAATGATGAATATGGGACTTATGCTATAACCGTTGCACTTTTGTACCCACTCTCACACCTCTCGGTAGAGAGAGTGATTTTGCCCAATTGCCTCTCTCGAGACCAATTGGGTAGGCCAATTTGCCCAAGCAACTTATGGTTCAAGTTGGGTAATTACTCTCTCGAGGTTTAACCCGTTAATTGGGACTACCATTCTCATGGGTCCATCCCAATTCCTTGTTGGAATTAATCTTGGGGTCATAGACTCTCTTTCTCAAGAAGAGTCAAAACTCACTAAGCTAGACTTAGTGTTTGCAACCACCAAATCTTAATAAAAACATAAGATTAATCCAAATAACAAATACCCAACATCATTCATGCACTAAACAATCACACCCATTAATTACCCACACTAGGGTTGAGCCACAACCCTAGCTAATGGGTTTAGCTATCCATAATAGAAACAGAAATTGAAGAAATAGTAGAAAAAATTGACATAATAATTAACTACAATGTTAATCTACTGAATCCACGTTAATACTAGAAGAAATTGCCCAAAATAGGCTAAAACCATAAATCTCGAGTTCAGCTGCTATCTGATAAAAAACCAAAACTGAAAAAACTAACACCTAAAAAGTAAAATGTTCTATTTATACTACACAGGAAAAACCGGACAAAAATACCCCTGAGGGTCTGGTGCGGACCTCGCACAAATGCCGCGTGGCCACGTAGGGGTTTGGGTCTTCATATATTGCTTCTGACACTTGGGGACGCGGACCGTGCAAATGCGACACGCGGTCGCGTAGGGCGTTTCCATGCGGACCGCACTGATTAGGTGTGCGGCCGCGTGGGCTTTTGCCTTGAATGACCAAGTCTCTGACACTCTTGGGCGCGGACCGCATGGAAAGGAGCGCGGACCGCGCATCTTGACTTGAAAATTGCATGGTCTCTGAACTATCCTGCGCGGCCGCGTGGCAAAGCAGTGCGGACCGCGCAGGTTGACCTGGAAATTGCCCAGCCTCTGAACTCTCCTGTGCGGCCGCGTGACAAATCAGTGCGGACCGCACAGGTCATTTTGTTCCCCACTTCAGTTGTCTTTTGACACTTGGCAGATTTCACTCCTTTTTGAGCCGATCTTTGGTATTTGTCATCTTGTCGCTCAAACCTGTAATCAAGCGCAACTTGTAAGCATTTTGGGACTAATTTATGGCAGTTAATGCACAAAGCTTAGGTAAGAATGGGTATAAAACATGTAGAAATCACAGTTATCAGTCCTGTCATTCTGAGTTCCCAAGTGATAATCGCCAAGGCATTCTACAGCTTGAATGGCCTTGGGCAGGGTGTCTACCCGTTGTCTCTGTAGTTCTATACGAGCATGAGGTTTCAAACCTTTTATGAATGCGAAGAGCTTGTCTTTGTCCCCCATGTCGCGTATGTTTAGCATGAGTGCGGATAATTTGCGCACGTACTCCCGCACTGATCTGGTGTGGCGGAGCTCCCGTAGCTTTCTCCTTGCATTGTATTCCACATTTTCGGGGAAGAACTGCAGGCGTATGGCTGCCTTCAGCTCATCCCATGTCTGGAGAGTATCTTCACCAGCCCTGATGGCTTCGTATTTGACCCGCCACCAAAGTTTGGCATCACCCTGAAGATACATAGCAGCAGTTGCTACCTTTTTGGATTCTTCCAAATGGCCCACGACATCGAAGTATTGTTCGACGTCGAAGATGAAATTTTCCACTTCTTTAGCATCCCGGGATCAGTCGTATGTCTTTGGCTCCGGTATTTTAAGTTTTTGTGGAATGTGGGTGAGGTTTGCTGCATCCCTGATATGGTTGTCGCCTCCTCAAAGTAGGCTCTGTAGGGCAGCATTGACAATATTGAGCTGGCCTGTCAAGTCGTCTATGGTTTGCTGCATGGCAGTTAGTCTGTCTGCTTCTTATTCCCGATGGGCTAAATCGTCGACACGCTCCTGTTGGAGGTCCTCAAATTTGCCATGAATATTGGCAGTTTCGATGGCTGCCGTTTGTCGGTCATCCTCAGAGTCACGACTGATGTTTGCAATGTCATTTTCCGCCTGCCGCATTCGGCGGTCCAGGTCGTCCACCCTTTGCACTAGGTTGTTGTTTTGATCAAGCACCATATCCACGATGGGTCGTAATCGGTCAACCGTCTCTTCTAGGGATGTTAGGCGCTCCCCGTGATTCACCATGGTCAGAAATGGTGATGATGGCAAATGTGTTCCCTCGTCCGATGTCGAGCCTAGGCTCTGATACCAACTGTTACGCAACGCCTTCCTGATGTTCCTTGGAAGGGCAACGTAAGGCTAAGCAACCGATGTCAGTGCGGTTGTTGTCCGCCAATGAGGTCCCCTCCGCACGCTAGACTAGATTGTCAGTGTCGTGCAGGAAAACCAATGTCACGAGCAATTGCAGAAGCTGAGAGAGAATTGAGTTTTGAATGATGATGATGATTTTATTGATGAATGAAAGCTGATTACAAAAGATGCGGTGTCGAGGGGGAGAGATACCAGTACAAAAAATTGATTGCTTGAAAATGTTTGATTGCTTGATCCCCCCTAATAATGCTTAAAAAAAATAAACCAAAGTTACATGACTTGCCCTAATAAAGCTGTAGAAGCACACTGAATGAAAATAATGTAAACTAGCCTAAAATTACAATAAAAAGGACTTAGTTTATTACAATGTAGAAACAAGTCCGATGGCAGCAACTTTGTCTTGCGGGTCAGGGTCTGCGCGCGCGGTGCTATTGGCGCGCGCGACACTTGTTGTGTTTGCCTGAGGCTGGGCGCTGGTGCTTGGCATCAGGGTCTGTGCGCGAGGCGCTGCTGGAATGGGCTTGCAGCTGGGCGCTGGCGAGGCATCAGGATCTGCGTGCGCGACATTGTCAGTGCGCGTGGCGCTGTTGTCATTGGCCAGCCGCTGGGCGCTGGCGAGAGGCATCAGTGAGGCGACAGAGGCGCATGCGCGCTTGTCACTTGGCGCAGCCAAGACCACGGGGCCGACCATGGCGCTAGGCATTATGAGGCTTGCTAGGCCGCCATGGGGCGGCCAAGGGGTCATGGGGCGTGTCTGGAAAGCAGCCCATGACATATATATATATATATATATACAAATTTTATACATTTTTTAACTACCGAATATAAATAATTTCTAACACGGATTAAAAATTGTCCATAAATAATTTTGCATATTGATATTCGTTTAATATCACGACTTCATTTATGCATGGGTTTGAATATTTTTTCCACCGTTTGAGATAAGATTTTGATGCAATTCGAAGTTGTGCTACTTCTGCAAACTACTTCAATTCAACTCACATCACGTTTATACTATTCCCTCCGTCTCAATTTGTGTGGCAAAGTCCGAATCTTCAAAGTCAAATGAATTTTTATTTTACTGTAATTTTTTCATATGGCTTTTAGATATTTTGAATTATTAATGCCGGTGATTTATAATATTTTTTACGTAATTTACAAATATATAAATTTTGTTTTAAATTTTTTACAGACCCTATGTCCGAATTTAAAGTCAAAATTAAGAATTTGACTCACAAAATCCGAGCTCCAACACATAAATTGGGACAGAAGAAGTAATTATTATGTCGGGGGAATTCTTTTTTTTATTTCGAATGTATTTGATACGAAGAAAAATGTTATTTAAAAAATACAATCCAATTTTTATGTTTGGTTGGTGAAAATATTTTGAAAAATGGTTTTCTTAAAAATCAACAAATTAACTCCCTAGTTGAATTAGTGGAAACAAGTTCTCGAAGTGGCACTCGGCATTCCACGCTGATTGTTTTCTCCCAGCCCCCAACACCCCCCTCCAATCCCTACCCCTCAATAACCCATTCCTACCCTCGAAACCTCCGTCCTAACTCGCGCTTTTTGTTCCCGTTCAGAGGCGGATTCATGATTTAAATCTTAAGGGTTTAAGTTTTAAGATTTTTAGTATTGGACTCATTATATTGTTAAAATTATGGGTTTATATCTCCTATTTTTGTAATTATTATAAATTTTTATATATAATTTTTTACCCCGTGTCAAAAGTTATGAGTTCGGTTGAACCCATTAGTTCAACACTACATTCGCCATTGGTCCCATTCACATAATATTTACTAAAATTTTATAAAAATACTTTAAAATAATATTTTCTATTTACTTGCCAAACATTAGAAACATTTTCGTTTATACTAAAACACATCCCTTCTTCTTGTTTTTTCCTTATGTTGGGGGCGGTGCAAGGCCGGGAAGATACCCGGGCCCGAAATTAAGATGGACAAAATACAAAATTGACCGTTGGATCAAAATTAATTGGATTCCCTAGTTAAAAAGTACATAAAATATGTTAATTTTTGTATATAGTGTATAAATTATTTTTGGAATTTTTACCTCCTATAGCAAAGGTTCACACCTTATTTATTTTAAATAAATACCATTTAAATAAATTATATTCTATAGATACATTTTAAGGTTTATAGCAAAATATTTAATTTTGGTTACCTCCTAACCCTAAGCCACTAAATACGCTAATCAGTTACAATATTTTCTTTTTCTCTCTACTTTGATACATCACATTCTCTTCCCCATCCCATTAAAATTTCCGATTCTCTTCCTCTTCTCTGTCTAGCCAACGATTCTTTCCCTTTCATAAAACAACCAAAATCCTTACGAAATATTCGAAGACCAAGAGGAGTAAATAAAATTTTTGACAGATGAAATATGGAGAACCCAATGGCCATAAACGGAGAATCTCCCCTGGATAAAGAAAGTGAGGTTTGTGGGCCCACGGCTTGACTTTAAAGAATCACTATATGATGATTATGACTTAATTGAGCCTCCTACCAACTTTGATTTGGATGATGATGTTGCTAAGAAGACAGAAGAGCTCATACGTGATATGTACGGGAAGATCGTTGCTCTGCTTAGGCAGCACGATGTGACAGTGGCAGCGGGGATTATAACCTAAAGAAGATGCAGATGCTCATCATGAATTTGAAGTATTTGAAATGCAAGACCCATCGCCTCCACCAGATTGTTATCTAAAAAATTTCTATTTCTTATTCATCATTTTCTTTCTTCTACAACCAAAATCATGCTCTAAGATTTTTTTTTTCATTGTAATTCAATGTATCTCGTTGTATTTCATTGTATTCACTGTCTTTTTTTCCCATTGTATTTCAATGTATCTCGTTGTATTCTATATATTTCATTGTATTCACTGTCTCGCTATATGCCATGAATGTATTCATAAGTTTTTTTAATTAATATAATTTATGTATTCAGATGTATTATATAATTTCTCTGAAGATTGCTATGTTTTTGGAGTATTTTTTTCGGTTGAGAATCTTTTTTATAACTGAAAATACAAATTTTGTGTGTTATAATTGAGTTTGTTGAGTTATATTAGGAGTCTATTATGTTAATTGATTCACTTTCCCTTTTAAAAATAGTGTAATCCCCTATTTCATGTCGTGAATACAGTCGAATACAATAATTTGTCCAGCTGTAATCCCATATTTCATTCCATTAATACAGTCGAATACACTGAATACAACAACTGATTAGTTGGACTTCCCTGATTCACGCCTATTTTTGCTACTGTATTCATGGATACAATAGCTTAAATACATCTTATAACTACATAAAAGGTATCTATAATCCGTAATATAGCAAATGGTATCTATAGATGACTAATTACTACTAAAAGATAGTGCTTTATGAAAATTTCCCATTATTTTTAGGCGCTATTAAAAATATACATTGTTCAATTAGTGCTCCACTTACGGAGGTCCAAAGACTAAGTGGGCCAATCCAGCCCACTTGCCAAATTTATCCATAACGAGCCTCATCTCTCTTGAGTTCGAGTCGTAGAAATAGAAACAGAGAATGCGAAGACAGGTCGATTTGTCGTTAAATACAAGGTGAGAGACAAAAACTGGCATGAATTTCATCGACATATGAATCAAAAGAGAAATACATTACTGTCGGATAAAAAAGAAGAAAAGCTTTCGGCTGTGTTTGGTGCATCTTCTTAATTTCAACAACTCTCGCCTTTAGCTGGGTCTAAATTCACTTTGTGAAAATGGATTGTACGTTAAAGATATCATCTTCCTCAGTTTGCCTTCCCAAATTTTCGCCAATTTCGATTTTCAACAGGAGCACAGGCTTGTTCTTTCCAAGACCCATTTTCAGAAATACCCCAAACAATGTTATTTCTCAATCTCCCTCACCACGGGTAAGTGCTTATCTTGTTCCCAATTTTATAGTATATGTTTGATGCCGATATTTTTTCAATTCTTCAATTTTCTGAATCCATATTACAATTGTGTTAAGATGTACTTTAATAGGATTTTTACACAAATAGCCGGCCAAATTTACGGTTTACTTTTTCTAGCCGGTATGCATAAATTATAGGCCGATTATACAGATTATGCACATATTATACATATATTATACATACATTCGTCCTCTATTTTTAGTTTAACCGGTTGAGTGAGTCGCTGTTTTGGTTAATTCTTCTACTTTAATCATATTGTTACCCTAATATGTCGAAGAAGTAAATTGTACTCTTGATGAGGCATAACCACATGCTTTTATTCAGAGAGATGCCTATATTTAGAGAGTGGCGGATCCAGGATTTATTGACCAGTTCAATATTTATGTTCTCGCCACTGAATCCATTCTACTTTGGCGATCATGGGTTCAAAACTGAGTATTTATTCAAAATTTTAGTGATTTTTCATATCTGTAGTTATGCTCTCTGTGAAAAATACTAGGTTTAGTTGAACCCATTGAAGCTACACTGTGTCCGCCTCTGAATTGAAAACTAGAAGCAAAACAAATGGATGGCAGCTTACATCGTAACATTGAAAAAACACTAAGCAAAAAAACTTAGAGGGAAAGAATTCAGCTTGGCCTGCCAGTATCAAAATTTATTTAAAGACCTCTTGCATCAATTTCTCAAAGCAAATATATTTCATTTGTTTTCGTGATCATAACGAAAAATGTGATTGAAGATAATCTAGCACAAGCCTAAATTTTACATTTCTCTTAATATCTTAATAAGAGTATGCGCCTGAATATTGCAGGCAATGCAAATAAATGGTGTAGGTGATGCTCACAAACGAATAAGCAGTCTTGAATCTCTGTTTTGCTATGATAAGTCTGTACCAGAGGAAAGAATTGAGAAGCCAACTGGATTGTCCTTGGCCAAGAAAAGTATTGGAGATAATCCTCATTGTCCCGGATGTGAAGCTAAAGGTGCTGTCCTTTGCACCACCTGCTCCGGTACAGGGCTATATGTTGATTCTATAATGGAAAGTCAGGGGATAATTGTCAAAGTTAGATGCTTAGGTAAGTTCTTTTCTTCTCTCTTTCCCTTCACATTCTAGATTTCCTTCAATCTTTGTCAATGTGTGCTGGTTGTTGGACATATTTTTGACTTGTATCCCGTATATTTCTGCTCTTTATGATGCAAGATCAAGAATGCTAAAAATTCATGAAATTCAAGAAGCGAAGAATCCATCCAAGATTAGGATTTCTTTTCCTTAAAGATTATGATTTGTTATTTCTTATTTCCTAGTAATTTAATTCTTGTTTTAGTAGGATTATATTTGTAGTTCTAGTCAAACTAGAATTGTTAGTTGGTATCCCATTCTTACTAGAATTCTTTTTCCTATTTTAGTTAGGATAGATTTTCTTAGCCTTATTCTTATTCTAGTCTAATTAGGATTAGTTTTCCTTAACCTTACCAATTTTACTCATTGTAAGGCCTATTTAAAGGGCTTAATATGCTGAAAATAAACATTGGTGATTAGTTTTTCTAAGCTATTGCTTCAAAAACGTGATTTACTTTTTATTTCATTGTTCTTCCTTTATTCAACGCTTCTTGCAATCTTGCGGGATTGGGGAACGTGTGGGTGAGGTTTATTTCCATCTTACATTCTTCTAACATGAGTTTGAAGAACGCTTTCGCTAGTTTTGTGAAAAACTTTAGCGGGGTGCTTTTGTTTTTCTCTCTTCTTTGTACTTGAGGGGTGCAAAACCTTGAAAGTACATCAATTTGGTATCAGAGCTCATGTTCCAGGTCCGAATTCTTGATTTGCTACTTTATTCATCGTGTCACCAAACAAGAAAATACCAAGTTCAGGATCCTTTTCAAGATCCTCTTCAATGGATCTTCAATTACAAGTTCATAAATTAAGAATTAGAATCCTTGAACGAGACAACGAAGAAATTAAAGTGCAGCTAAATAACTTGAAGGAATCAATGGAGAATCTGACTAAATTAGTTGAAGGTTTGGTGTTTCAATATCAACTACCAACTCCGCCACAACGCCTACAACCGCCACATCTACCACTTCTATATCCACCAATTCATTCACAAACAACTGAAGAGGTTGAAGCTGACCAAGGCACAAGAGAACCAAGGCACTATGCCCATTATGATAAATATTCAGATAATCAGGGGCGTGAAGAAGACAAAGCTGATAAAGACCAATATCAAAGAGACGAGGAACATGCATTAGATCCAAAACTTGAGGAATTACCACCAAAGTTTTATGACGATCCATTGGATTATCCAGCCATATGTGTTGTTGACTTTTCACCGTCCAGAGATGCTCAACACAATATTGACTTGATTGTTGACTCAATCAATCCAAACAAGGCAACATATTGCGTTAATTCTAAAGTTCATAGAAATATGCTAGAACAAGAGGAAAAATTACCTATAAAGGAGTGGGTAATGGAGAGTTTGAGACCAGATATTGGAGAGACAAGATGTCTTAACGTCATAAGTATATATGGCTATCATCAAAGTGTCTGTTGGTGTATGAGCGATGCAATTGATGCATTCCCAAGAAGAGCGTTGATCTCCATGCTTAACTCAAAGCTAGACATGGAGTTAGTTAAGTCTATACCAATAACTTCATATCGTAAGTTGAAGTTTGAGAGTCCATATAGAAAGATTACATGGAGAAGACTTGGTAGAAAGTTGAAACATAGAAAGTGGGATTTAGTTCGACCATATGCCAAATTTGCTTATAACGTGAAGAAGCTCTATGATAAACTAGCAAAATGTAACTTAAAACCTGGTGAGCATTGGGTCCCCATTTTTTTCCCCTTGGGTCTCCGTTCTTACTATAGCAAATCTTGCGCCATCTATGGAAGCTGTTAGACTCGAGGACGAGTCTTTTTCAACCAGAGGAGAATGATGCAAGATCAAGAATGCTAAAAATTCATGAAATTCAAGAAGCGAAGAATCCATCCAAGATTAGGATTTCTTTTCCTTAAAGATTAGGATTTGTTATTTCTTATTTCCTAGTAATTTAATTCTTGTTTTAGTAGGATTATATTTGTAGTTCTAGTCAAACTAGAATTGTTAGTTGGTATCCCATTCTTACTAGAATTCTTTTTCCTATTTTAGTTAGGATAGATTTTCTTAGCCTTATTCTTATTCTAGTCTAATTAGGATTAGTTTTCCTTAACCTTACCAATTTTACTCATTGTAAGGCCTATTTAAAGGGCTTAATATGCTGAAAATAAACATTGGTGATTAGTTTTTCTAAGCTATTGCTTCAAAAACGTGATTTACTTTTTATTTCATTGTTCTTCCTTTATTCAACGCTTCTTGCAATCTTGCGGGATTGGGGAACTTGTGGGTGAGGTTTATTTCCATCTTACATTCTTCTAACGTGAGTTTGAAGAACGCTTTCGCTAGTTTTGTGAAAAACTTTAGCAGGGTGCTTTTGTTTTTCTCTCTTCTTTGTACTTGAGAGGTGCAAAACCTTGAAAGTACATCACTTTATCTTTTAGTGTAGGTCCATAGCTAATCAATTTTTCTTTTCTGATTAAAGGATTTAACTCCCAACAACAACTACGCCTCAATCCCAAGCGAGTTGCGGTAGGCTGTATGAATCCTCAATATCATAAATGCATTGTTTAGGTCCATAACATTGCAATATTCCGTACTTGAGGATTATCCAAGGCTGAGGGATTTAATTCCTTGTGGTGGAAATTGATGATATATTACTATTTTGCTGTTACAAGTGAATCACTTAAGAAATTTTGAAATGAGAAAAAGTAGACAAGTTTAACTGCTTTTCAAATTCATCCTATCCTGGATAGTTGGAACTTGAAAGCTATTGCCTGGGCATTTCTCATTTTAATTTCTTTCAGCTAGCCTAATCAGTAGAAACTCATAGCTTTGGGGCAAGAGGCTTCAGCCTCTGACGAGTGACGACCCATGAATATAGAAATTTTATGGCCATACAACGAGAGAATCATAACACAGAGACCACTAACTTCTAGGGAACAAATGAACTTGCAAGCTGAGTTTTCACACCATTTTTCTAGAACTTGGAAGCCATGACAAAATGTAGGTGTTTTGAGAACTTGGTAATCTCATCTAGAAAATGTGGTTGAGATTACACTATGCTAAAACATAAAATAAGGTTCAAGAACCCTATTGCTGTCAATTACTGTAAATCCGCACTTAGAATGATAAAATTAATTATAAGATTGCTAAAGCAAAACTATGCCTTAATCTTAAACTATTTGGGGTGTCTATGTGAATCCCCCGTATACATTTTGTTCTGTTTGCATCCATTTCATCCCAATAGTAGATGCGTTGTCTTTTTAGGGTTTCTTTAAAACTAGAAGCTCACTATATCTGACAATTATCCCTACATTGACATAAAAGTCTCTAACCTGTCTAAAAAGACCTTTTGCTAATACTGGAACTAATTTGATCTGAAAAGATATTCTGAATCTGCTCCTCGTCAATGTCCAAACTTCAAATCATTAAAAACCGTGGATGCTCTTTCTTAACAATATTTCTTCTTTTGTTGAAACTACTCATGTATTTCAGTTCCTGCTTATATCGTTCCTTTTTTCTTTAAATTTCACCTAAATGATTCTAGAAGCATTTTTATTGAGTTCTGAAAGCGGCCAGATAGTTTACTCTTACAATTTGACATTGCAGGTTGTGGGGGTTCTGGTAACATAATGTGTTCAGACTGTGGAGGACGAGGTCATCTTGCACTTGCTTGATTCTAACGGTTTGATCTTGTGGCTTTTTGTCACGACGTAGTTGGCTTTGTCAGGTAGCATGAAAATGCAGAGGTTGTTACATATATTCAAGAACAGCTGATTTGAGTTATTACTGTGTATCAGTTGATTGTTTTTGTGGAAAAATAATGTTATCTTTACATACAGCTAGATTTCCCTTTTTAGGATATCATTTTTGTTCTTAATTCTTATCAAGTTGAACGCTGAAGAATGTAAGGATATCTGAATGGATGTAAAGCAATGTAGAGTTTTAGGGGAATAGTTTGCCTAAAACAGGCCACATTGATATCCATGCAGTTTCTATATTTATAGTTTCTTTCTGCTATATATCTTACTTTCTTTGTGCTTTCTGTGACATTTGGTGATACAATATTACTGAATTGTCTATTCTGAGCATAACGTCAGGTAACATTTGAACCTTGTTGAGCAGCACTGCAATTTTCCAATGGTAAGAGGCTTTCTACACATTGATAAATGCCTTAAATTGAATTCTTTCCGCGAGATCCTTGGATTTCATAGAGCTTCACTTTAGCAACAACTATAATCTCTCCATTGTATGTCTGGGGACAAAAATGCATTCTATGGAATTGCATATCCTTATAAACCAAGTGAAAGCCAGTAATGAAATGCCTCTCCCATTCTTCAAGTTGGGCTAATTTTCCCTTTACTTCTATTAGGTGATAATTATTTAAATCGTGGTGTAAAGCTTCCCGTAATATAATACTCCTTTCTGAAACTCTCGGCTTTCACATCAAATGCAACTATACTTTTCTTCCCAGTAAAACCATTCAACATATAGATAGCTCCGTTAATGCAAACTCCCTCCTTCAATCGATTAAACTGGGAAATGGTTTCGATCTTCTTCCAAGATTTGTCTATGCGTAAAGTGAAAATTCAGTTTCTTTTGTATGTTTCAAAATACCTTCTCGTATTTTCGAGTCTCATGAAAAGAACTTTATAAATCTTTTCTTCTGGTTTATAACCTAATGAAAAGTGACAATACCGGTCCATATCTATGTCGGAAAGAAATCTTCTCATGTACTGGGATTGCAAATTTTAGCAGGTTGCTGCCACGTGGAGAAACAAAATAGACCATTAACACACTCCAAAAAGCTACTTGAATCCACAGAGTCGTAGAGTATATCAAGTTCCTCAATATGAAGAAGGGAGGCGTTTCCATTTCATTTTGTTCTATAGTGAAAAAAGCTTCTCTTCCGCGTGCAAGCAATTTGGTTCTGCTAATAGAGCGGTATTGATGAGTATTCATGAAATATGATTCGGATATTAAGGCCATCAACATCTTCCCTAACTATCCATCATCATACATTAGATAGTAGCATCTAGGAAAGTTCACACATAATGTATAATACATTCAAGGAGACGAATATGTTGTTCCATCATGATCAATGAACCAGAAATCTGATTGCACTAAAAGAACGATCACACTACTAGTCGCCGTCGGCATCTTCCAATTCTTCATCCTCAGGTACACCACGAAGATAGAGGACATTATTACATCTGCAAAAGCGAAATCACTAAGGTTAAGAAGAGAGGTCACATTTTAGTTAGGGAGCAGCCATTTCACTCGTAAATGCTTTTACAAATAAAGTTATATAACTATATGAAAAGACTGCCAAAAGTAAATTGGTAATTTGCCATGACACAATTGATTCTTCCAAATTAACAGGTAAATTTGTAAGAGCTAAATAGATCGCTATCATAGAGTGATGTGTCAGACAACTACCAAATAGATAATTCCAAATCATGAACTTATAAACCAATCAATAATCAATATATATTTAAGGTGCTCTTTTTACGAGAATTGAAAATAAAAAAAATGAAAACAGGGAGGCAACGTTTATGGTCTTAATTGTTCCAGCCTTATGCTAGAAGGAAAAGGATGTAACTGATCCAATTGGAGAATGGTATTGTGAGGAAGATGGAACATCAAATCCGCAGGTAAGGATTACATTCCTTAGCAATAAGAGATTACTTTTGAAACGCTACGAATGTCTGCATACTCACTCATATCACGAAGGCAGCAGGGCAACTAGAGTACATCAAACATTTGTCATACTGGCCTAATACTTGTCATTCACATGAGACATGCAACTAATTTAAAAGATGAAAAACAAAGAAAAATCTCCATATTTCCACCTCCTAAATTCAACCAAGTATAGGAACCAATTTTTTTTAAAAAGACGTCAACCAAGGAAGAAAGAGGATGAGCTCCATTTACAACTCTACACATGTTTCTTCAGCTTTATACGCCTGCTACCTGATGCAGGCAGAAAAGAGAGCCAGGGGGAGGGGAAGAAATGAAGGTGGCTTTTGAGCTATTACGATTATTATGTTTTTTTTAAAAATAACCATGATAGTATTATTATTATGTTCAGCTGTTGGCATTAATTTCAAATAAGATTATCAAGATCAAAAGACGAAGCCACGAAGGTACCTAATCAGGATCTCTCCAAGAGAACCAGTGCATTGTCCATCAATGTATTCTTCTGCGTTTGCAAGCTGCAAAAAGAATAACATGATTTCAGAAAATCACACACAGAAAAACACGCACGCATGTACACTTCTATAAAACAAGCAGGTTACTGGGAGCTTGCAATTACTTCTTTGGACAATGAATGTAAAATGCTTTTACTGTAAATTTTGTTTTTTTGATGCTCATTATTTTTCTGGTTTTAGTTGTAAAGCCATTTGTAAACAGACTCTCCTCCCAAAGTCAGGTTTTTTATGTAGTCAGGATACATGAATCTATCCTTATCCAAGATAATCTTCAAAGGCGCACCTAAGATTGGGAAGCATATGTTTATGTGCTGCAGACAATTAAATGAGCTAATCATCTCCTACGTCATTACTGTGCAGGACCTTTGAGAATGGTCTTTGCGTTGCTGCATAGTTGACTCCTTGAGCAATTTGTACGTCACTAAGATATAGGAAAGGCATCATAAGTTAGCAAATTCAAATGCAAAACTCGGATTGGATGGCATCCCCACTGCATCTTCAGGTTTGTATGAAAAGAAGGACTAACAGAAGTTTCTGAGATGAAACAACTGCCTTATAGCCCGTTTGGCCAAGCTTCTAAAATCAGCTTATTTTGAGAAGTGCTTTTCTCAAAAGTACTTTTTAAAAAAGAACTTCTGGTGAGAAGTAGTTTGTGTTTGGCTAATTAATTTGAAAAGCACTTTTGAGCAGTAATTAGTGTTTGACCAAACTTTTGAAAATTGCTTCTAAGTGTATTTTTCTCAAAAGTGCTTCTCAGAAAAGTGCTTTTGGAGATAAGCTACTTTTTTCTGCTTCTCCAAAACTGTTTCTGCTTCTCCTCAAAAGCACTTTTTTCCTTCCAAAAGCTTGGTCAAACACCTCAATTTTTGGCCAAAAACACTTTTGGCCCAAAAAAAAAGCTTGGCCAAACAGGTTATTAGTCAGTGTGAAGCTGAGATCTCCCAAATAGCTACAGTTCAGGTACAAGGAAATACTGTGCAAGGGGCTCCAAACATGTAATAGCTCACTAGCTTTGTTTCTGTTAGTTTTGACATTTCATTGCATCCTTGATCAATCTATATTATTGCAAAAAACATAGTGCTACTTTCTCTTGAACATAGCTCTGAGTTTATTGAACACAGTCCATCCCCACCCCAGATCCACATACAGAAAAAAAAAAAAAAAACTAAAAAGCAAATGTCCCCACAACTGCAAAGTCAACAACAAAAAAAAAAACAGAATTGGACCAACAAAGTTTGATATTAGGAAAAAATCTTTTCAACTTGCTTGCATAACAAAATTCTTAATACAGTAGTAGTAAATGCGGTTATCTAGACAGCACTCACGCCCCTGATGGATAGCAGTAATAGTAATATTGTCAAGCATATCATAAAGATATAGATGCACATACATCCACTTAATAATGTTCTTTAGACAATTTGAAAAGGAAAAGGGCAGAAACTCAAATTAACATTATTACCTGCAAGTTCATGTATGAATCCACGGAGACCAGATACCCTAGAAAGAGACAAGACAAAAGGAGTTAGTTAAACAATGTTTGCAGACATCTCAATCTAAAAAACCTTAACGCAGAGCATAATATTAGGAACCACTAAGTCCAATCAGCAGAGTACCTTTGTACTCCATTCCCCACTTTAGCTTTACCATCACAGGCTTTCCAGTCAAATTGTTCAAAAAAGGCTTGGGATTAACTGGCACTGTCTGCAATGACCACATATTAAAAGCTATTCAGAATCAGAACCCCAAAGTTTCTAAATACAGTACATTACTCTATTTGTATTTCCAATCTCAGCATAGACTAAATGATAGAACACCATGATGATTAATATAGCAAAGATACAAACTTTAGTGCCAATAGCCCTGGTCTGAATTTTTTTTACGACCGAGAAACCCATCTGGGGCCAATCCTTAGGACCAACTGCAGCCTTCGAAACTAAGGGATAATAAGTGCACCCTCTACCCTTCACCACTTAAATACCAGGCTTAGTTCACATGGTATAGCTACGACCTAAGTCACAAGTCCCCTCAATCTTTGCCACTTGAACTAAGCCCTTGGGGCTACCAACAAGCTTCTAAAATAAGCTGCACCAATACTTAGGATCTACCCTCTATGTTTCAATTTGTTTGGTAATTCTGCTGAACTAGAATGAATTCGACAAATTGATTAAACTAATTCAGACTAGATATATTAATTTTTTCCCAAATTAAAATTAAGAAATTTAAAGGAAAAAACTAAAAGTACTATTCTCATATCAAATTGACCGAAAAAAATACGTTATTTAGAATGTTGGTTAAGTTAGCTTAGTTAGACTCTCGATAAAAAAAAATGCTGAGCACGGTGCATCACATGTTGCAGGTTTATTATCCAGAGAAACAGTAAGAAGTATAATACAACTATTCAGCAACAAATAAATATACTTTTGTAATAATAAGGTAAAACAATAATATTAATTAATAGCACCAGATAGCAAAGAAGAACAAAGTAACAGCACTATAAGGAGGATATAAAAGCAAGAGCAACTATTGAAGAATGGTATTTGAGTACTTACCGCCATGGAAGCTTTTCAAGGGTTTAAGGTTTTCTGGAAAGTGGGAAGAGAAGGGAAACTGCCTTTGTTAGTCGATATGTTTCTCCTCTACGCTGGAGATGAATGGGCTTATAAAACTTTAATGGGCCAAACTCCAATTAGATGTGGGTTGGCCCATGTAAGGTTATGATGCCCAAGTCCAATCCTCTTACATAATCAAGAAGAAAAAAAAGGAAAATTACGCGACACATAAAATTTTTATACTGTATTTATCATTTGTAGCTATACCTTCAATAAATTTATCATTTGTAGCTATATTTAAATTTTATAACAAATCCATAAAATAAGAGACTAATTATTTTGAACTGAAATAAGAGAGCAACAAGCTCTCGTAACTCAGTTGGCTCTAAATCCATGAAATAAGAGATTAATTATTTTGAATTGAAATAACAGAGCAACAAGCTCTCATAGTTCAAAGTTACGAATGGTAATTAGGCAAATTATAGTTATTAGACTCTAAACTATAGTGAACTGCGAGAGCTTGTTGCTCTCTCGTTTCAATTCAAAACAATTAATCTCTTATTTCATGGATTTGCTATAAAATTCAATTATAGTTACGAATGGTGAATTTGCTAAAAATATAATTACGAATGGTAAATGGAGTTTAAATATATAAAATGTCCATTCTTTTTTTTTAAAAAAAGAATGGACATTTTATATAGTAAACTTTAGCCTCTTTTTAATACGAAATGAAATTTAAACACAAATACTCTTAGAAAAAATACAGAAAACCTCCAGCAATGTATAGGAGTTTGAAATTTACTCCAACATAAAGTTGCAAACTCCAGAAAAAATTCATAAAGTTTAAATCGCCTCCTTCTTGTATTCTAGGAGAATGTGATGTAGTTTTATTTACATAAGTGTAAACTCCAGGACAGTATTTTCGACTTTTACTTTTAAAAGTTTGAACTCAAGAATATTGTGCTTGAGTTTGATGATTCGATCTAGTATGAGTAACTTTTTGTATGTGGACTAATTTTTTAACCTAAACAATAAAATAATAATATAATATAATTTCTTGCTCTTATTTTGTATGTGGAATATTGTGCTTCGTCGTGATTCAAATGTATGCTGATGTTGGTCAAAGAATGAGATTTCTTGCTCTTGTTTTATAACTGCTCCAATTTTCTTTAGATATCGCTCTAATTTCTAAACAATCCAAGAACACGTGCCGAAATATGTGCGGACTAACGTTTTTTTTTACATGCAAGCAAACTTGCATATGTATGTGTTAAACCCAATTTAACAGTAGATTTTACTCGTTAAACTATCTCTTGTTTGTTAAGTTTTGATACTTTCACTGCACCTACGGGAGGTGGTAAGAATACGTGAAGCAATCAAGTAAATTGTTTTTGGTTTGATAGGATTGAAAAGAATGCGCGAAGCAAGCAATTAAAATTTGTCTAATAGTAAATTAGTAATAGAGAATAGAGATAGAGTAGTGGAAGTCGAAGAAGAGTTTTGATTATTTAATATATATATATATATATTCTTAACGGGTTAACGGATTATCCGAGAAAATTGAATAATCCGCCCCCAAATCGATAAACCGTTACTAAAAAAATTTTAATATGTTCCCCGTCCGTTAAACCGTTAACTCGATATGATTAAGCCATTAAACATTTCGATTCAGATTTTCGGTTTCGTTCAGTTTTGAACACCCCTAAATAATAAGCATTTCGGTTCGATTATTTTGGATTGTCTAAGGACTTAAGTCACAAGGGTAAGTGCGAACTAAGGACTGCTAGTCGAAAAACTTTGGTTCTAAACTCGAAAAGTAGGGGAAGAGGCGACATCAACTGATTCAATAGACGAAACAAACCTGCAATTTCTCTCCAAAAAAATGAGGTACCCATTTTGGAGAAAATTCATAATTTGCAAATCTTTTCTCCTTTCCGAGTTGTATTTAAAATTTTGAAAAAATGTGCAGTCGTCAACCAGAAGTTCTTTGGGCTCAACGATCTGAGAAAATTTACTTGACCATATCATTGCCTGATGCTAAAGACGTAACATTGAAATGTGAAGGAGATGGTGTTTTTAATTTCTGTGCTGTTGGTGTCCAAGGCGATTCCTTTACCTTCACTCTCCAACTTTATGGGAATATTTCCCCTGAGGTTCACCTCCTATTCTTTTTACTATTTTCTGCATAGATTTTTTTTGGGTGGCTAATTTGTTGAGAAAGGAGTTGTTGGTACGTGTAATGTTAGTCCTGTGTTTGCTAGGAGCTCTTTTAATAGTTTGTTTAGGGTTTTGTATATATATTATAGAAACCCTAAATTATTGAATGAAACGGGTACAAAATGTAGTAGCTGTAGTAAAATAACACGGGAAAAATAACAATAACACTGATATAATATTATTTATAAGCAAATACACGAATTGGCTTGGCTTGAGTCGTGATGGGCATTGTCCTAAGAAACTATTTCAACAATGTGAAATGTTTCTCCAGGATTAAACAAGCCTACCTCTACTTGCTATACAAAAGAGGGGAACAAAAGAAAATAGACTACTAAATTTTTGAGAAGGATAGACAAGGGAAGCTGGTGTAGAGAGAAGAGGCAAAGGAAAGTTGCTAATGATTGATGCCTAATTTGAATGCCTATTTATAGTCTTTAAGGGAGGTTTGACGCATGACAAGTGTATAACACTTGTCTTGAATTTTCCCTGCAAGATTGCCACATTCATTTCTCCATTGCCACTTGGAATGACATTTGTCCAATTTTGAAAATATCACAACAGTTACCCCCACAATATTTTCAAAAAATTCATACAAAAAGGAATAAGATTTGATGGATTTGTATGGTCCACATGCAATAGATTTGGTGTCTTTTGGACTATGAACCAAACATAGACTGATAAAATTTAACTTACCGAATTACTAGAGAAAAATAATATTTCTGTGAGCACTACTTTTGATGCTAACTCTCAGTTGAAAAAGCATAATGGTGATCTAGTTGCTCAGTCTAGATATGCTCAGATTATTGGGAGTCTGATGCATTTAATGAATTTTACAAGGCCTGCTATAGCCTATGTTGTGTGTAGACTTAGTAGATATACTCATAATCCCAACAGAGAACATTGGTCTGTATTAGCTAGACTAATGAAATATTTGAGAGGAACCATGAATTATGGTATCCTAATAGTGGATTTCCTTATACTTTAGAAGGGTACAGTGATGCAAACTGGATCTCCGATTCAGATGAGACAAAATTCACTAATGGTTATGTATTCACCCTTGGTGGTGGTGCAATATCGTGGAAATCAACTAAATAGATGATCATAGCTAGATCGACTATGGAATCAGAGCTTGTAGCTCTAGAGTTAGCGGGTTCTGAGGCTGAGTAGCTAAGAAACTTCTTAGCTAATATTTCTTTAATAAAGGACGTACCGTGTCTATTCATTTTGATTGTCAAGCGGCAATAACTATTGCAAAGAATAAATCATATAATTGTAAAAGTAGACACATGAAATTGAGACATGATGTCATAAAACAGTTGTTGAGAGATGGAATAATTTCCATTGACTATGTGAAGTCAGAAATAAATTTCGTCGATCCTCTGACTAAACTTGTGGGAAGAAAATTAATTCTCCAAACCTCAAGAGAGATGAGGTTAAGGCCGACATGTTGTCAATAGAGATAGTAACCCAACCTATGTGATTGGAGATCTCATGAAGTAGGTTCATATGGGTAATAACAAGTCGATATTGACACTGAAACACTAAAAGAGAGTGCTTGACTACTACTAATTGAGAGATTGAGTTATAACTCTTAATGAATTCATATTCCTTATGGATGGTGTATTTAAAAGCAGTATATACTTGATGAATTCACCTATATAAGAGTGGAGTGGGGCCGTTCCTATGAGATTTTGACCTAGTCTCTAGAGTTCTCATGAATAACCAGGCATGCGTATGGCTTATTGGGCGCAAAACCGCGTTGAACAACAAAATTATGGGGGTCAAAATGTGATTGATAAAATCTCTAACTTACAATAGAATTATTAGTTCATAGCAATGTTATATTTCACATGTGATTCTGTAAGTTAAATTTTATCAGTCTAAGTTTGGTTCATAATCCAAAAGATACAAAACCTATTGCATTTGGACCATACAAATCCAGCAAATCTTACTCCTCTTTGTATGATTTTTTTGAAAATATGTGAGGGAACTATTGTGATATTTTCAAAATTGGACAAATGTCCTTCAAGTGGCAGAGGAGAAATGAGTGTGGCAATCTTGCGTGGAAAAAGTATTATATACTTGTCATGCTTCAAACCTCTCTTAAAGCCTATAAATAGGCATTCAAATTAGGCATCAACCATCAACAACTTTCCTTTGCTTCTTCGTTCTACACCAGCTTCCCTTGTCTTTCCTTCTAAAAAATTTAGTAATCTATTTATAGGCACATGTGCATGGATCCATCATGTTGAGGGGAAAGAACGTGGCAAATGCAATTGCCACTTTTCAAAAGCATTTTGCCATTTATCTTATAGATTCTAGAAGGGCTGCCACATGGTTTTGGTTAAGATATTTGTCAACAAAAGGCTTTAATATATTGTCACAGTAGCAATTATGTTGCCGTTAGGGCTTTGGTCTATTGGTAAGATCGAGCACTTCACGGGTTCGAACCCTGTCGCAGATAAAAGCCTAGCATTTATAAGTGGAGAAGGGTAGAGGAGCAATGACCCATTATTCACTGATTTTTGAATCGTGTATCACTGGCCCTCCGTAGAATCTTGGTTATCAAAAAAATGTAGCAATTATGTTGAGTTTGATGAACATGGTTGTTGGTACATTCACGTTACGACCAGTGTTTGCTAGATATTTTTAATAATTATTTTTTGTTTGTTCTGGAATTTGTCTGTTATAAAATGTGGCGAACTTCAAATGTTAGAGAACCCCAAAGTATTGAATATTGGAATAGATTGGATACAACTGGAGTCAGGCAGATATTGAGGATTCATATAGCCGACTATAACTAGTTTGCAATTGAGGTGTTCTTCTGACAAAAAGGGTTCTAGTTTCTGAATCAGGATGTTTGGTTTTATGCTGTGATTTCTAATGGGTTTCACAGGGTTAGTACATTGGTCGCTCAATCATAGCTGTTGTAACACCTTTTTTTTTTGTTTTGCAGAGGAGTAAGGTAGATCTACCCACTGCTTGGTCTTGGACTATATAAATGGATAGAAAAATTTATCATAATGTTACGAAGTGCATATCAGACCGTGCACCTACTGGCCTATGTTTGTGACTTTAAGTTTTCTTTGCTTTGCTTGTTTCAATATTCTTCTATAGTTTGGTATCATGTATGTAGTTATGTTTTGCATTTATATGTGATTTACTTTTGGAAGTGAATTTATAAATTAAGCTAGAAAAATGCTTAGTGTACATATGCTCTATCCATGTTAATCTATTAAAAAGTGAAAGAAGAATTTGAATTTTACATTATGTCCTCAAACTGTATATATGTCGTGATGGTAGTTTAGAGTGCATCGTATGAAAGCACGCTTATCGTGAGTTTCTGTTCCTTTATACCTGATGATACTAGCAGTTACAAAGTTGAAAGGGATTTGCAACCCTAGTGTATGCACCTTATTAGCAGTATCTTGTATGCACCTTGGTATCATTGTTTGATTGCTCTTCGCTATGCATAGTTGGATATTTTATTTCCTAATTCTGATATGTGCATTGAGGCTTGAGCTGTGTTATGTCTATCGTGACTTAAAAGAATCTTTCTGTTAATTTTTGCTTGAATAATAGTATACTGTCTTACTCCTTTTAGATGAGATATGAATAGTTTATTCTCTTACAGAAATGTTATAGTTGAACTGGACATTTCTTCCTTTTCATATTTGTTTCAATGTTAGAGAATCCTCATGGTTGATATTTTAGAGTGTATTTTGGTCCAGCGGTGTAAAACTAATGTGGGGTTGAGAAACATCCTCTGCTCAATCCAAAAGGAGCAAAAAGGCTGGTGGCCAAGATTATTGAAGTCTGAAGAGAAGCCCGCCCCATACCTCAAGGTCGATTGGAACAAATGGTGTGATGAAGATGATGAAGAATCTTGTGAGTTGGCTGCATATTACTTGCTTCCTTAAATTTCCATAAATTTTTATGGCTATCTTTCCATTAATTTGAGACAGTGAGCAGATCAGAAAACTTAAGTATTTAATGAATCCTAATGCTGGTAAGCCTCCTGTCGGTTCAGCTAATCTTACTACTGTTTTGCTGTTGACTCTTCCTTTAATTTGTAATTCAACTCCATCTCCGCCCTTCCCTCTTTTTTTCTTTTTGTGCTTTGGAGTAGGTCCTAAGTGGCAGATGAAATATTAGCAATACTTTTGATTTTCTTTTCTTTCTACTTCCCCTGCAAGACGTTTCATTTGATTGATCAAAGGCAACTTTTGGTAATTAGACTGCAGGTTGAGTGTATTCAGTCTGACTGTCTGTAATCAGACTTTTCATGCCTGATTAAAGGAGTATGGCTTTTTTGAAAAAAGGAAAGGAGTAGAAGAGAATGGAAAATCAGAAGAAATAAGTGAATGAGAAAGTAAAACCATTTTCTTTCTTTTGTCTGGTTTGAGACAAAGTGGGGAAGTACCCTTTTTCCTTATATTTGACTATTGAACCTGGTGCCGGTAGGACAGTAATCTACTTCTTTCTATATTTTCGTTCTTATTTTAATGGTAAGAGCACATCGCGTGATGTGTGGGTTAGGCACATGTCACAGGTCTGAACCGTCTTGGGACAAAAGCTTGGTATTTAAGTCGAGAAGGTAGAGCGGCGGGCCCATTATCACCGACCTTTGAATCGTGTGCCACAGCCCTCAGGAGTTTCTCGATTAAAATAAAATTAGGCAAAGAGGACTTTTTGAACTTCCCTTTCCATGTCTTAGTTTTGAGTCGAAGTGTTAGTTTGTCTAAAAAAAGTTTTGATAATGGAGAAATCCCTGAGAGCCAGTGGAACAAGGTTTGAAACTCGAAGGATAATGGGTTGACCTCTCTATCATTCTCCACTTATATAACAGGCATTTACCTACGGTACGAACCTGTGACTTGTGCCATACCCACACATCACACGATGTGCTCTTACTGCTAGACGAAACTCCAGGGAACTTAGTTTATCTAGAATTTTGATTTTGCAATCGATATAGTTGGTTGATGTAAACTGGTAATGTGCTCTGAGATTAGGCATGCAGGTTTGCACTTCCTACTTCCCAAGATAATTCGATTTTTGAACATCTGGTTGATCCCGTTACTAAATTTCATTTCATCACTTCCCTTCCTCTTCCTTTCTCCATCCATAGTGATAATCAACTCTCTCAAGTTAGTGGTCTTTTACAGCTGTTTATGAATAGCGATGAACGATACCATCTTACCTACTTCCATCTTCTCTCTCTCTCTTCTACTTTGGGAAGAACTGAAGCTTTTCAGCAGTTGGCACTAACTTACCTTCTCAAGGGGACATGCTCTCAAGGGGAGGTGCCATGGTGCATGCTATTTGCTGATGACATTATTCTAATTGACGAGACACGAGGCGGCGTCAACGAAAGGCTAGAGATTTGGAGACATGCTCTTGAGTCTAAAGGTTTCAAGTTGAGCAGGACGAAGACGGAATACCTCGAGTGCAAATTTGGAGTTGAGCCGACGGAAGCGGGAGTTGAAGTGAGGCTTGACTCTCAAGTCATTCCCAAGAGTGGTAGTTTCAAGTACCTTGGATCAGTTATTCAGGGCATCGGGGAGATTGACGAGGATGTCACACACCGTATAGGGGTAGGGTGGATGAAGTGGAGGTTAGCGTCGGGAGTCTTGTGTGACAAGAAAGTGCCACCGTTACTAAAAGGTAAGTTTTATAGAGCAGTGGTTCGGCCTGCCATGTTATATGGAACTGAATGTTGGCCGGTAAAGAACTCACACATCCAGAAGATGAAAGTAGCAGAGATGAGGATGTTGAGGTGGATGCGGGCATACAAGGATGGATAAGATTAAGAATGAAGATATTCGAGAGAAGGTGGGCGTGGCCCCCATGGAGGACAAGATGCGGGAAGTAAGACTCAGATGGTTCGGGCACATTCAGAGGAGGAGCACTGATGCACCGGTGAGGAGGTGTGAGCGACTGGCTGTAGTAGGCACGCGGAGAGGTAGAGGGCGACCTAAGAAGTATTGGGGAGAGGTGATCAGACAGGACATGGCGCGACTTAGGATTACTGAGGACATGGCCCTTGACAGGGAATTATGGAGGTCGAGCATTAAGGTTGTAGGTTAGGGGAAACTTGTGAATATTTCTACAGCACAATAGAGTGAGACTAGCCAGTTAGGAGTTAGACTAAGAATGTCATTGGTCGTCTATTGATGCAGGGCTTTACCTGCTAGTTGTACTATACCAACCATCTATTTCGTATTTCGTATTCTGTATTTCATATCTCTTATATTGCTGGTATTTTATTATGCATTTTTATGGTACTAATATATCGACTCCTGTTGCTTTTTTGAGCTGAGGGTCTCCTGGAAACAGCCTCTCTACCCTTCGGGGTAGGGGTAAGGTCTGCGTACATATTACCCTCCCCAGACCCCACTTGTGGGATTATACTGGGTCGTTGTTGTTGTTGTTGTTGCACTAACTTACCTTCTCATGTATTACTGTACATGTTATTTCCTATTATACTCATAGAGTAATCTAGATTTCTGTTCCATGCAGCGGACTCTGACGATGATGTTGAGGTAATACCTACCCTGATCTAGTTAAACATTACATGCAATGACTTTGATCATAGTAATTTGACTTGAATGTATCTTCTTTTAGTACACTGGAGAAGATGATGAGAGCAGCGACGATGGAGGAATGCTCTGTGAGTTATTCCTATCTGATAGCACTAATATGGGGATGGATAGCTTTTAATTTGTTGTATATATCAGTTGCAATGTTTAAGTTTTTCAGTCAACTCATTTATCACTACACTGCTGCTCTCAGATACTTGTCTAGGTCTCATTTCCTTTAACAGAGGAATAGCACCAACATGTCAGCTAGATAGAAGTGAGTTATTTATTAGGAGATGGAGTTTCCCAGTTGTGACATTAATTCGTCTCTTGATTACAGATCTTCCGGACCTGGAAAAGGCTAGAGGAAATTAGAACCAGCTGCTGAAAACTTTCAAAAGAGGCTGATCGCCGGAGGTGTTTAGGATTTAGTCTTTAGCAAACAAATGTAGTAATGACTTTCTTGCTCAAGTATTCACATGTATAGAGCTTGTTGGAAGACTCATTTTAACCAATGTGTTTCACCCTTTCAGAAGAAACACTACTTAGGACTATACTTTTTTTTTCTTTCAAAAATGTGTTTGTCCATGAAATTTTGCTAGTTTTTGGACAATTTTCAAAATTTCACCACTTTTTCAAAATTTTCAATTTTTTTCCCCCACTCACAAAACTACAATATTTTTTCGTCCAAACATAATTTCACTTTTCAACTTATCTTCAAATACTATTTTTTGTCAAAAATTATAGTAATTTTTATGTCCAAACGTCTGCTTAGTGTCTCTAAATCTTTGCTTTCCTTTCCTTTCATTAGGGCTTGGAAAATAGATGGGTTTGTTTATTAGGGCTTGGAAAATAGATTGTTAACCTCAAAGAGTATTTTCATTACGTCAAAGCAACTTTTGTACTTGAGGAGTATAATTTAGGGAAGATGTTCAAATGTACCATTTGAAATGTTTTAAAATTACCTTTTGTTTTATTTTCGGCTTGATATCCTTACTGTTAACAAATGGTCTTATATTAGCCTTTCACCTTAACAAAGCTCCAATGTTAACTTACCTACACGCGGTGTTGCACCAGATCGATGACACATCCATACACACACACACCAGATACAATACAACAACAACAAATTCAGTAAATTTTCACAAGTGGCTCTGGGAAGGATAGTGTGTACACGGACCTTACCCCTACCTAATGGAGGTAAAGAAGTTGTTTCCAATAAACCCTTGACTTAAAACACACCAAATACAATAAAGTTCCATTAACCGACCCCTTTCAACTAACAGAACATAGAATTTTGTGCTCTCTATAGAGTAAGATGAACTAGCTCACATTTAACAAAGCTACACTATAATCAAGTTATGCATCTAACATATTTATATCAATAATAAGTGCTTCTTCCAACATAAAGGAGGACAAAAGATGTTGATCCACATGGAACACGTACATCTCCCAATTGAACTTAGAAAACAACCGAGCAAAGCTTCAGCTTAATCCAAATATGAGAGTCGTAAACTTCAGGTTACCCCTCTCCCTTTGTTTTAATACAACTGGAAACATACAATACTTCATTTTGAACTTGTCCAGAAATCATTCATACTGGAAATGCTTACAGTAACGGAAAGGAAACTACCAAAACTATGTGTCTGCATAATTCCAAGTTAAAACTATAAAAATGTACATACAAGGAAACTTATCTAGAGAAGTAGAGACAGCCAAGGGCAACCTCCTGAACAAAGATGTTAACCGAGAACAAGGAGATGGACGGATGATGACTAGCTAACATAAAATTTCAATGACATAACGAACACTATGCATCTACATATTCATCATACATGAAACTGGATGTTAGAAAGGGGCGGAGCTTGTTCTACGCAGCTGATACTTAGGCTCTGGAGGTGGAACACTTGGTAACACCTTCTCTATCTCCTGCAAGTAAACATAATATTCAGTGAAACAGATAGCTGAGAACAACGAGAATGGAGGCAACAAAGAGTAGTCTCAAAATACTTTCTAATTTTGAAAAGACAACAAACCATCAAGAACTAAGTAATTTTTGCTATTTGACCAATATATATGACATATTAGTCAGCATAAGTGACTTCTGAGAAAGCATTTCAAGGATTAAATCGGGACATCTTTCAGACAGAAAATAAGGAAGACCATGGGAAGCAGGGAAAGCATGAATTTTGCTTTCGAGATGGCCAAGATCCTGTAACCAAGCAGTGAGTCTGAGACTAAATATATTCTGTTCCATGACTTTGCAGCATGACTTATGTAGCACAAAGTTATGGGGTTGGTTCTATTTTTTAAGATATCAATCAGTCTAGAAGATCTTCCTCCCTCTGCACCCACCCAAGAGTCTCAGCTAACGGTCACCTCAAAGTAGTGTACAACGACCATGATTTCAGTTGCTTCTCTTCTTTGCAAGATTGCACTATACTCTGATAGTCAAATCAAAAGGATAAACACATGTGGAAGAAGACATGGAATTCTTTTCTTTCATTGGTGAATAGGTGTTAGCAAGAAGCAGTTAGCAAGAAGACAAGATTCTCGTGCCATAAATGAGCTTACATAGGAGAAGTTACTCATGCAAATCATTACACATTATTTAAAATAGGAAGTGTTGGACTTTCCTCAACGAAAAATCACGATGGCTTCGAAATATAACAAGATTGCATGAACATGGGCAAAATTGAAATGGATTGTGATCTCTATCAGTTTCATACAAAATGCTTGCTTGTCGAGCTTCCCCTCCTATTTCTTGAAAGAAACAAAGGATAAATTTAAGAGCTGATACCTTCGCACCCTTCAATTTAACTTAAGGTGCTGTCTGGATTTGATTTGGTTTAATTTTTCCAAACTAGTAAATGTGAAAAGTTGTTTTGGGAAAATAACTTTGGGGGACAAGTGTGTTTAATTAGTTTTTGACAACATGTCTTTGAAAACCTTTTGTGTTAGTTTAGAGTGTTAGTATAGTGAAAACCTACCATTTGGTGTTTTTGATTTTTGAAAAACTTATTGTCGGACACCAGAACCTGCTATTTAAACAAAATGGTGTATCTTTTTTATTTTTTCGATAAATACATCCTAAACTCCATCTTTGAATTTCTCTTTTCGATAATTGAGAAATCCCCGAGGATCAGTGCCACACGGTTTGAAACTTGGTGGATAATGAGCCTGCCCCTCTATTTTCCACTTAAATGTCAGGCTTTTGTCGGTAGCAAGGTTAGAGCCTGCGACGTACACCTAAGCCACACATCACACTATGCACTTTCACCACTAGATCAAAGCATTGGGGGCCACCCATCTTTGATTTTTACAAAAAAAATTCAGAAAAAATATCTAAACATGACGTCCCTGAATTTTCCCGTGACATTGCTTAAAGTGGCGAATTTTATGATTTTTATACACTTAAGTTTGCGGAAAGCTTAGTAGTGGTTCGGACAATAGCATAACTAAGAAAAGATACCTCCTCTACTTGTCACCAAATTACATCCTCGTATGATGAAGTCCAAAATTCTAATTCACGTGATCACAAGCCTTCTTAAGGTCCAACTTGCGTAAGATCCTTCGCTCTTCCTTCTAGAGCCAACCACTTCATTTGCCACCAAAAACCACATCCAATATTTGTTATTCTTCCAAAAATAGATTTTGAGAAATAGACAGTCAGTCTAGCACATATGTCATAGATGCTTCAAAGCATACTAATAGCCGTATAACCCTTGATGCTCACTACTCCCTCTTTAGGTATGAAGGATATGTTTAGGCTTCTTTCAAACTCCATAGTTTCTTGAAATTCCGCGATGGTCTCCAACTACTCTCTCTCAATAAGTGCTCAACAATGCAGGAGAAGAAAAAGCAATGTGAAATTCATTTGATCCCAGGGTTTTGTCTCCCCCATCACCTCCCTCGTCTCCTCTTTTCCTATAAGCCTCTCCAACTTGAATCCCCCCCCCCCCTTCTCCTCCATGTACAGTTGTTTGTAAAATCTGGCATTGCCCCTCTCACTTCCTCCTCACCCTTCATCACCGCCTCATTGACTTAATACTCTAGGGGTGGGCATTGGTCAGTTCAACTCGATTTTGCAAAAGTTTACTTCGATGTTTCTGTTTTTGGTGTTTGGGTTCTCAATTTTGATAACCGATGTAGTAATTTTGATTTGGTTCGAGTTTTTCATGTTAGTTTCAGTT
This sequence comes from Nicotiana tabacum, assembly GCF_000715075.1. Lineage (NCBI taxonomy): Eukaryota > Viridiplantae > Streptophyta > Magnoliopsida > Solanales > Solanaceae > Nicotiana > Nicotiana tabacum. The sequence continues at coordinate 111,695,462 of NC_134084.1, forward strand.
TAATCGTTTCTGTTTTGGGTTCATGTAAGAATAAATCTACTTGGATACGGCTACATAAGTTACAAAGAGTTGTTCAATAAAATTTAGCTAAGTTCGCTACTTTCAAAACTAAATAGACAAAACAAAAAAGAAAAGAAAAGCGAAAACCAAACACTTGAAACCGACTACCGAACTGAAGTTATAAAAAATTAACTGTGAACCAACCAAATAAACCTAAAAACCAAAATCGAAAATTTCAATTTGGCTGGTTATTTCAGGTTTTATGCCAACCCCTATGATACTCAAAGAAATTCCCCGTCCTATTCGCTACCGCTAACATGTGAAAAAACTTAGTATTACCATTCTCCTCCTTTAACCACCATGCCGTCAAACTCTGCCTACAACTGGTCTTGGGTAATCGCCAAGCCATCTCTCACTTGACCTCCTCCTTACACTCCCTTTCCTTTGGATCCCTTACCCCTTCCAATCTTTCTATTTCTCCAAAACTCATTCATCGACTCTTTCATCTTCATCTCTATCCTCCCAAAGACGACTGCATAATTACTCCTCTACTCTTTGACTCTACCTCCAAAGTCCGCAGCCTTGAGCCAACCAGAAAGGAGTACACTTGCAACACAGAAAGAAGATGCATACTACTTTCATTCTGATTCAGATGGATGAAGACTAACAATCTGCCTTTATTTTCATGTAGTGGACCATCCCCTTTTTGTATACAAAGGAAAATGATTCTCTCGAAACACTCATTCCTCTTTGCTCCTAACCCGTTAAGTAAGCCATAAACTGTTAGAATGTTAAAAATTAGTGTTAGAATGGTAAAGTTTAGAATATCTTTATTGATGAGGTAAATATTTGTATTAATGTTGGGAAAAGCTCTGGTACACAAGCAATGTAACAAAAAGTAGAGTACATACACCAAATGCCAAGTTTAAAATATTAGTATAAGAGTTATGTTCTTAAGTTGAATACTATCCCACATCGGGACAAATATCATTTGCGTACTGTGTTTGAAACCTAATATGTGTGTCTTGTATTCATCAGATGATTAAGTCATCTCCTTTCTTCTTTTAGTTTCTCACGTCAACAAACTTGAATGAGTGCAGTGAGTTTTTACATAGATACATTGTTGTCTATCTCTTCCTTACCCCACCTTCTCCTATTCAATGAACCAAGGGACACGAGAATTAACGTAAAATTTCAGAAGATTGCCTGAAGGTTTTAAACTATTAAGCTATTTTCTTCTCCAATGTGAATAAGCAGTGAACTTTAGCCATCAGGTAGCTACAGAACCTTCATGCAACTCAACCAGCAAAATGGAAACGTAATAGTATAGAGGTTTTACCAAATGAAATGCAGTGATACAAGGATGAATATAAAGTTATAAAACTAAACTGTAATTCAGTACTAGATCTTTTTTGTTGAGAAAGGATTCAGTACTAGACCCTCAAAATTCATTTTCTTTACGTATGGGGTAAGGGAAATTAAACAAGACCCAGAATGAGAAAGAGAGACTGTTTCATTTCACTGCATAAATGATCAACATCATTTTGTTTCTAACCTTAATAAATACTCCTATGAGATATAAGCAACATTCTTTCAGGAGTTAGAGCTTCAGACAGTAGCATTAAGACGATTGTTAGACTGGATTGAATGAGAGGTTCTTCTGCAGAGCAGTGAAAAGCGTACATATCTGGAAAAATATAGGTTTCAATAGTAAACGGTTCAACATTAAATGTCGGAAATGGTATAAAAAAATTGTTACATTGAAATTGTTCTTCATTTCTTTCACATTTGTTTCTCATGTGTTTTAGAATTTGTATTCATTGACACATTTTAGTGATGACCACATCAATGCAAGTAAATGCAAATGACACAAAGTACCAATAACCACACACTCTCAAATAACGACTAGAAGGATAAGCATATTCACCGACGAGAAAATTTGCTATCACAAAACATACCTTCTGTCTCTTGAGCCTTTCATTCTCCTCTTCGAGGCGTGAAACCTTGTTCTCCAGTTCATGGGTGTAAGCCTGTTGATCAAAAGATAATATTTCAATAGCCATAGAGACGATATACTATATTCAAGACTCAGCAACATATTTCAAAAAGTCACCTGCTTCCTTGCTCGTGACCTAGCTGCAGATTCCCTATTCTTAATCATCCTCTTTTGCCTCCTTTCAACAGTCTTCTCAACCACATCTTCTGGTGCAACTCTCTTTCTTCCAAGTGTTTGTGTGTCCGATAATGTGCCCAACAGAGCAGTTGGGGACATTGTCATCTGAGATTCAGGATAAGCTGCATCCATTATTGGATTTGCAACAACAGCCAATGGCTGTTGAACCGAATGTCCAGGCATAAAAACAGGTAGCATATTCTGCTGTTGTGGTTGCTGCGGTGGTATCTGAGGCATTGCATAATGTGACCACTGAGCTTGCTGTTGTGGCAATGCCATTGAATCAGAGCCTGAACTACTTCTCTTGCCCGGAGTCGGCTCAGCAACCACTCCAGCCTTAACCAAAAAATCCTCGAGTGTCATCTCACCAAGAGTACGCTGCCTCTCCTGAATTTTCCTATCACTATTATCCCTTTTCTGCCCCTGCTGAATATCCTGCCAAACCTGATCAACAGTCTTCTTACACAGATCACCGGTTAGTGTAATGCTCGACTGTCGATGCAGAGAACTCCCCGAAGCAACCTGGCTATGCTGCAACACCCCGTAATCTGTTCCCCCCATTCCTTGACTAGCTTCAACAGTCCATACAGTCTTAAGAAGCTCATCAAGATTCATACTGCTTAGTGGTTTCCCCAAATCCCCCAATTGATTCTGAACCTCATCAAGTGTGAGGCTATATAATGATCCTTGCCTAGCCAAAGCATTGGGCTTCGGGTCTTGTGCTTGAGTTGCACCCATACTATTACCACCACCACCACCACCCTGAGATCCCATCACATAAATTTTCCACTCCAGAAAATCAATGCAAGACAACTTTTTTAACAAACCAAGAAACTAAAGTTCTAATCATTCAATGCTTTTAGCCAATGGTTAACATCACATAAATTTTCCACTCACCAGCCTGAATATACCCAACTAATCAACCACTCCAAAAATCAATCAAAGACTCCTTTTTTAACACACCAAGAAAGTAAAGTTCTAATCTTTCAATATTCTTTTAGCCCAATGATTCACATCAAAAGACATTTCAAGAAATCAAACCCCATTTATCACTTCCACTGAGAATCATAAAACCCATCAACAGATTTCAAAAATAATAATAATCAAGAAACAGAATACCCAGATCAAATTCAAGAAAATGCTAGGGATTGAGGTTAAAAAAAGAAGGGAGAAACAGTGTTACCAAGAAAATAAAGAAATACCCAAAAAGGGAAATAATCTTAGGGAATGAATTAGCTTGCATGCAGCAACATATGTCCAACATTCAGCCATGAGAGTACAAAAAACCCAGAAACCATATGCTGCTTTGCTGCCAAAAACCTGAGGCTCAATCTAACTTCAGGAAAGAATAGAAGCAGACCCACATTCTATTCTCTCTAGAAAAAGAAAAAAAAAATGTGCACTCCTATATAAAATTAGACATCCAAGACAACTTTCAAATAGATAATTAAACAATTAAATTAATCTTAACCCTTAGTTTAATATGCTAAGTAGTATTTATAATTGTCCAATTTTGACCTCACTCTTGCCTATGTCATCATTTTTATAGGATTGGTTTGGAACAAAGTTATTTATATGATTATAATTCCACATTTAATATGGATAAATAATATGAAGATTTTTGTGTAGAATTTATATCAGTAATAGCTTATACCTATAATCAAACACTAAAAAAGTTAAAAAGAGAGGTAGTGATCAATTAAAAAGTTATTTCAATTAAAAAAGACAGAAGTAAATCAAATTCGACTTGTTTAGTGGAGAAACCAACCTAGGACAAATAAAAGTTTAAAATATACCCACTTTGTTCTGTTTATTAATTAAAAAAATAAAGACAATGGGGTGAGTGTTTGAAGAGAAAAGGGCCCCATAGTATTCCCACATTTGGCACTTGATTCTCTACTTTCTTAAAACTTTACAATACCTAGGCCCCAGAGACCTGGTCTGTGCTGCTTTTCTCATCTTTTTAGGCATAGTCTTATTATATTGAGTAAAAACTGAACATGCTAATGTGACTTGGCAGTGACAACAGCTGATTGAGATGTAGTATATTTTATCTCATAACCACATGTATTAGATACATACTTACTCGACTATTTTAGATTCACTATTTTAGATTCACGTTGCGTAAATCATTAAAAGGGTTCCGATTATTTCAGATTTGTGTCGCATAGGGTCATTAAAAGGAAGAGCCTTTCTACCGAGAGTTTTTTTATTTTTAGAGCTCGATGAAGGAAGGTCATTCATCCCTTCATACTTCGAGGTGGTGTTGAGATGTGATTCTAACAAAACCTTAGTGAAATTGGTTATTTGCAAATGGATGGTTTTTCAGTTTCACTTTTCTGTTTCTGTTTGCTAGTAGGCATTTTGAATCTTTGATACTTCATAACTTGGAAAATCATATTGAGGGTCCACTACAAATCGTTTGGGAAAAGGTTAATTGATTCTTTTATCATTACCTAATATGGAAAGGATCTCTATATGTTCACACCTTTGTCGTTTTTTAGTTTGGCAATAGTAAAATAGTCTAGTCCACCATTGAGGGATAGCCGATAGGGACGCACAATTAAACGTGATATGAAATATGCTTAGTGTATTATGGAAGCTTGTGATTCTTGAATCATTTATGGACTTGAACCATGGACTTTCAAGTCAAAAAGATTGTCGATGCTCTTAGCTAACCATATCTGGCCTTTTTTCTTACTTTAAAAAGAAATAGGAGGTATGAAATATGAGACATCTAGTAAAAAGTGTATGATACAACGTAACTATATTATCTTAAAGGAACGGTAACACTTTTTAGTGAAAGAAGGTCTCCCCTCCCCTCTAGAATAACTACATGGACACAAACATCACACCACCAATTATCCCACGGAACTACCGAACAAGGCGACTTTTGGGTAAAACCGCTAAAGCCCAAGCTTTAGGCCCCCAACTTTAGGGGCCCCATTTTTCACCCTATAATTTTTTTAATTAAGTATTTTTACTCTTATTATATGTTTTGATAAAAAATAAAAAATGAAAAAAACATGTTTCTTAAAAGTGGGCTCCTAACGTATAAATGCAAAATTTATGGATGGAATCAAATGATTATTCTTTTTTTTTGAAACTTTTTTCTCGTTAAATATTATGTAAACCTTTTTCACTTCCTTTCTTGGTTTGCACAATATTCGATTTCCTTTTTAATTTTTATCAGTTCTCACAAAACGTTACTACTATTATATTTTTTCTTTGTGCCTCAAACAGATTATATTATTCCATATTTTTCGTCAATCAAGATAAAGCCTACCAGAAGTATATTGAAAGCAACAAATATTTATTTTCACATCAAATTAATGAATCAGGTTCTTCTGTTCCAACTTTTTAGTATTAGTTTTCATCTAACGTTTGTATTTCTTGATACTTTCAATATCTACGCATATATTATCCTTTTAGTATTTATTAAAATTTAAATATGTCAAATATAAAGTATGAATTCGGTTATTCAAAACTTAAGGAAAAAAAGTTGAATCTTTGATACAATCCAAAAAAGAAGAAATAATAGTACTCTAATTGATATACCCAATCCGATAAAGAGACTTGATTCTTTTTCAATACTTATATTGCATATAGAATAATGATAATAGTTCCTGTAACAGTTATAACTGGTCGTCCTCTATCACAAACTAGAAATTTGAAAGAAGTTTTTAAATTAAAATTGATAAATTTTTACGTAAGATCAACCATGGCGCAAGAGATTGAATGGATTAAATATATTATCAATTGAAAAATAACTATTAGAAGAAACTGAGTATAAAATAAATATTCAAAATTTTGCATCTGAAAAAACTAGAAAATTATATTTCAAATAAATAATATATATGAAAGTCTTTTTATTATAAAAAAAAAATTAAAAGGTCAGTTTGGCTTTAGACCTTCAATAGTATTGAGTCGCCCCTGCCACCGGATAAAAATAACCAAATGGACGTGGACAAACAGGCAGTAAGCCAAGCAGAGTATTACGAAGAGGAACCCCCCTCAAACATCAAAGATGATAAGAGGAAAGGAATTGATGGCCCAATTGCCTTATCTCAGGAAAACAATAAACGTCTATACCATCCATGGATATTTTCAGTAATCATAAAGGTCTTTGGTCGTAGAATGCCCCACCATGATCTCTGATCTAAGCTAACTGAACTCTGAAAACCATCTGAATAGTTAATTTTGATTGACTTAGGATGGGATTCTTCATAGTCAAGTTTAGTTTAGAGGAAAACATGGCTAAGGCGCTACACCTAGGCCCATGGTTCATCTCTAGGAGCTTCCTTTCAGTACATAAATGGGAACCAAAATTCGTTCCACAAGAAGCTACATTGTAAGCACGTGATTTTTGCGCTATACGAAATACTCCTATTAAATCAAAGAAAATAGATTTTTTCAATTATTTGCCATTTTATAGGATTTTGTAGGATTTTTATTTAATTGTTTGCATTTTGTGCATGTTTACCTTTTATCTTAATCATGAAAAAATATCAAAAATATCATGCATTACATTTAGGATTTGTTTTTACATTTTTAGAATTAACCAGTAATTATTTGTTTTATAGAAATTCGAAAATCATAAAAATAGCTCATTTTTACATTTTTGTCTTTTAATTTTTAGCTTATTAATTTTTCTCTTTTAATTTAGGATCAAGTAGCTTTTATAATTTTTATAATTATCTAATTAGTTTAATTTCACACTTTTGGATAATTTAGGATTTTTAATTTGTAGGATTTTAATTAAAAAAAAAGGAAAAATTAGAAAAAATAAAAGAAAGAATTGGAAAAAGGTTTGCCTTGTGAAATTGAATCAACTCACCCAACCCATATCTGATCCAAAACTCCCCTTGACCCAATCCCAAACCACCCATGACCGACACGGTTTGACCCAAGACCCTTTTAATTAAAACCTAATAAAAGCTAAGACCTAGAAAAAAAAGAAGATCAGAAGAGGAGATGGGGCAGACCCCTTAGAAATAGAGAGAAACGGCGCATCCAGCCCATTTTCTTCTTCTCCATTTCCATTTGTTCCTTCTTCTTCTCAAAATCATCTTCATTTCCCACACACTCCGTCGCGCTATCAATTTCACACGGATTCTAACCCTTTCCCAAGAGATAAAACAAAATCTTGAGTTCGAACCCTGTGAATCTTAGATCTGAAAGTAAGAAAACAGAGGAATTTTTGGGAGTGACAGGAACAGGAAATTTTGGGACTGAAATTCGAGAAAAGGGGGAAAAGATTTTTGTTTGGTTCTTTTTTTTTGTTAAGTTTCGGATTAATTTCAGAATTTTCTTTCAATTCCTAGAACAAAGATACAACAAAAAAATCGAGAAAAAGAAGAAAAGTTTGAGTTTAGTTCTTCGCTCCAGTTTTGTTTCTATTTCGAAATCAGAAAACAGAAAAAAAGAATAAAAAAAATTCTCATTCCCCGGCTTCCCAATTTCGGATTCTGTTCCAAAAAATGGAGTCGGATTGAACGACCTTGTCGCTATTCCCGTTGCTGGAGTTCACTCTTATTTCAGACCTTATTTGGTCAATTTCGCTGCTGCTGCTGTCTGTCTCATCGCTGAGCTCCCTGCTCCTTTCTTTGCTTTTAATCGGGCTAATTTCGTGATGTATTACTGCTGATTGAGGTATGAATTTCAGTCCAAAAATGATGTAATTAATTGTTGACGGCTAATTGTTTGTGACAATGAGTTAAGCTTTGAAATAATTCGTTGAGCGTTTGTATGACCTGCTGTTTGGGAATATTATTTATATGACATGTTGTTTGGCATTATATGCTCAACCAGTAGTTATGAAGTTAATTCAATGTGTTTCTATAACTATAAAAGATTATGGAGCTATTCGTTGTTGTTACAACAAATTGGTTAAGCCCCAATGTAATTGTTCTATTTAGTTTCTGCACCATATTAGGGTGAAAGTTAATGTTTTGTTGGTGTTAGTCCGAAAGCTGATGATGAGGCGATAAGGAAACAATATAGGAAATTAGCTCTCATACTTCATCCTGATAAGAATAAGTCATTTGGGACTGAAGGAGCTTTTAAGCATGTTTCAGAAGCGTGGAGCTTATTGTCTGATAAGAACAAGAAATCAATTTATCTATATAAGTGTATAACGTTCTGTGTTGAAAATCCTTGAGTGGAAAGGTTGTGCTCAAAGAATTTTTGTTAAAGACTTGAAGTGTTGGAAAAACTTTGGATCGTGTAGAGATAAGCAGTGCTTTAAGGAAACAACAACAACAATAACAACCCCGTATAATTCCACAAGCAGGGTCTGGAGAGGATAGTGAGTACGTAGACCTTACCCCTACCCCGAGAGAGTAGAGAGCTACTATAATCCATGGCCTTACAATAATCATGAACATTTGTAGTTTGCTTTAAATTGAATACAGTCCTTTTAGAATAATCGAGGCGCGCCATGCCAAATAAAATCTCAAAAATCATGGCCCTCATTTAATTTAATCCTTAGAAATTGAGGCGTTCCATTTTGTTGAATTTTCCATGGCCCTCACAAACTTGAAAGTGCGTAGTTGCTTTAGGCACGCTATTTAAATTAATTTCCTTAAACTCGGGTGTGCATTTCATGTGACCCAAATCCAAATCTCAACAACGTTAAATAAAATGTGTCGTGGACTGTGGGTGCATTTCATGTGGCGTGGTTCAAGACATGTTTTAGATAACGTTGAATCTTCCTAAAACTAATTAAAAACGGCTAATAAGTTAAAAATGTACCATAGGCTAAAACATGTAATAAATCAGATAATAGACCAATTATAATAGTTTAAGCGACCATGTTAGAACCACGGAATCCGGGGGTGCCTAACACCTTCCCTCGGGTTAACAGAATTTCTTATTCAGAATTTCTGGTTCGCAAACTTCAAAAGGAAAGTCAAGTTTTCCTCGATTTGGGACTAAAAATAAACCGGTGACTTGAGACATCAATTAAAATATTCCAAGTGGCGACTCTGATAAATAAATAATCTCAATTTGAATAATTTTACTTAAATTGGAAAAACTCCCTATATATACCTTCGGGTGTGTAAAAAGGAGGTGTGACAGCTCTGGCGACTCTGCTGGGGATCGCCAAACCCAGAACTTCGGTTCATGGTTTAAGAATTCGAGCTTAGGATAGCTGTTATGATTGGCTTTATCTGTTATCTGATTTTCCTACATGTTTGAGCCTAATGTGCTAAATGTTTTTACCGCTTTGATATTCTGTGAACTGTATATAAACTGCTACGAAACCCTTCCTCTCTGTGAGTCTTCTAAATCATGGAGAAGGGTGCACTTCGTGTGACTTCTCTTTTGTGTAGAGTCTTATCCCATTTTAGAACGAGGTTCGGACAAGTTGCTAAGCCGGTGAAGCTTCTGTATTCCCGGTACGCTGCCCCCCTCGGCTCGAGTTGTCCGCTCGGGTAAGCCAGGTCTAGAACAATAAACCCAAGTTTTAAACCTAGTATAACAAAGCCTCATGCCGGATCCCTAGTAGGAACGTTTGTTTGCATCACGGACATTTGACTTAAGAGGCTCAACACAGGGGTTGGATCTGTTTAGGACAGGTGTACCTGAAATGAAAGACCATCCTGATGCATTCTACTTGCTACTTGTGCATTTATTTGCTTCGAATTTTCATGTTGACTGGCTTGTGGATAATAGAAGGAATTGGAAAAAGAAAATAGCAGTGTGAGGGCTCAGAGAGATAGTTACTTGTTTTGAGAAATCAGTGTCCAAAATATACCGAAACTCTGCCAAAATTTGAAAAAAAAAAGAAAGAAAGTTTTGTCTTTAGAATTAGTTGGTTTTCATTTCGTCAAATCTGGCCGAACTACGCTAGTCTGATTCTCACCGGATGTGAGATACGTAGGCAAACCTCATCGGTTTCGACCCCAATTTTTAAAAAATCCAAAAAAAAAAAAAATTCATTAGTTCCTTCTTTAGAATTTTTTCCTTATAAAATTCAAATAAAAAAAAGAAGTTTTTTTTAAAAAGAAAAACTCAAAAAAAAGTAGTGTCCTTCTTTCTGAAGTTTTTTCATACGGAAAAAGAAATAAAAAGAAAATCAACAAAAATCAAAATCCAAAATACGGGTTTCCTTCATTTTTAAGTATTTTTCCAAAAAATTCAAAAATCAAAATAAAAAAAAATCCAAAAAAATACTCTTTAGATACTCTTTAGATGTCTTTCTTTTGTAAATGTCCATAAAAATTTTTTGAAAAAATTAAGTCCAAAAATATTTTCGCCTTTCTTTAGAAGTGCTTTTGTAAATAAATAAAAAAAACTCAGAAATCCAAAATATTTTCTTAAAAGTCTCTCTTTCGAAAATTAAGAGGCAACATCCAAATTCCAAAAATATTTTTCTTTCTTCTTTAGAAAAAGAGAAAACAAATGAAAATTCAAACAAAAATATTTTCTTTTTACTTTTAAAATTCCCAAAGTTCAAATCAAAAGCAAATGAATTTTTTTAGAAGTCTTTCTTTCAAAAACAAAACAAAAATCAAATTTCAAAATAAAAAAAATCAAAAATATTTCCTTTTTTCTTTTAAAGCATTTCTTTCAAAGATTCCAACAAAAAAAAAAGTTAGTTTATTTACTCCATTTTCGATCTTCCCGAACTACACAAGATCTTATTCATGCGGCGTCATGATACGTAGGCAATCCCCATCGGATTCGATCATAGCTATAAAATAAATTGAGTGAAAAAGTAAACTGAAAAAAAAGAGAAAGAAAATTGAGTGAAAAAGAGAAAAAGAAAAAAATAGTGAAAAGAGAAAAAAAAAGAGTGACAAAAAATAAAAGAGTGAAAAAAAAGAGAAAAAAAAAGAGTGCCAAAAAATAAAGGAGCGGCAAAAACAAGAGTGATTAAAGAGAGGCAGAAAAAAGAGGTACAGAGTGAAAAGGGCTAGTTAAGGCCGGCATGAAACATGCAACCGTTCAAACACACGGTAGAAGCGTTTAACTATTAGGTGCATTGCATCCCAACGTGCGATTTTCTATATGTTAAATGTTTCAAAACAAACAAGGTTGTTGGATGTGCAAGCATTTAGCCAGGTTTTGGTGGTTGGTTTTGTTGGTAGTCTAGTCTCCTCTCCTTCACAAAAGCACATATGGCCTCCGCAAGCAATCTACCAATCATCGGTCTTGAGGATAGCCCAGCATCGGCTATTCTACAGCTAGAATCAACAGCTGCTGAAGAGAACAAGATGTTGTGTCTCCGCATATTGGAAATGTGGGACGCCTTGTCTAATGGTAGGGAACCGCCAAGTGCAATCCCTGGGTTCCCTGAATTGATCCCCAGGTCAGGTGAGGTTACCAATGCCCTTGTGCCCAACCCGCTCATCCCATGCGGGCACCCTCCAATGCCTTCCAATGATCCTGGCATGCCTTCTGTGGTTCGCCCCCAGGCACCGGCTTCAAAGGCACCGCCTCCAATGTTCATCTTTCAGGGTACACAGCTTCAACCAGAAATGACATATGTGACCCCATACTCTTTCACTCAACCTCCGCAATATGACCTCTCGGCGGAGCAAGAAAAGGTTGTTGAAAATCCCGAGCAAGAGGAAATGGCTCGGAAGATGAAGAGCCTAGAACAAAGTCTGAAAAACATGCAAGGTCTGAGTGGCCAAAAGAGTATGTTTCCCTATGTCCACGTGCCAGTTGGCTTCAAGATGCCAAAATTTGAAAAGTACGATGGGCATGGAGACCCGGTCGCTCATCTGAAACGATACTGTAACCAGTTGAGGGGTTCTGGTGGGAAAAGGAGTTGCTAATGGCCTATTTCGGGAAAAGCTTCACCGGAATCGCTTCTGAGTGGTATACAGGTCAAGAAACTACTCATTGGCACGTGTGGGACGATATGGCCCGAGATTTTGTTTGCCAGTTCCAGTATAATGTGGACATCTCTCCCAACAGAAACACTTTGTCCAATTTGAAAAAGAATATCACGGAAAGCTTCCACGAATATGCTGTCAAATGGCGTGAGCAAGCTACGAGGGTAAAGCCTTCGATGGACGAAGTTGAAATGGTTACGGTCTTTCTGCAGGCCCAAGAGGCTGACTACTTCCAGAACATGATGGCCGTTATGGGTAGGCCGTTCGCTGAGGCTATCAAAATTTGGGAAATGGTTGAAAACAATTTAAAAACGGGCCGAATCTTGAGTCATGCTACATTTAAAGCCACATCACAGGCTGCTCAGAATGGTTTGTTGGAGGGTTTGATGAACAGAAATAGGTTCGAAGAGGGAGCCATGATGGTGTCAAGCTCGAGGGGGCCCGCAGGTCATTCAACCAATCATATGTGCCTCCTGTCGTCCCACCACATTATTATCCCCTTCAAGATGATGCTTATACCGTGGCAGCGCCTCCCTATGAGGTGATGAGTGCGCAATCTTACACGCAACCACAACATTATACACAAAATCAAACTTCAACTCCCATAAAAGCCCATCCTTACCAAGCTCCATATAATCCCCAACCAGATCTTCCCCAGTACAATCCTCTCCCAAGAGAGCCTTTCCGAAAGAATTAGTTCACCCTATGTGTGAATCATATTCAAGCTTTTTCCAAAAGCTAATCAGGCTAAATCTATTGCAGCCAGTGGCCCCGAACCGGCCGAACCCCGAGTCCCCCTTGCAACGAGCTGATGCTATATGTGAATACCACTCTGGAGCAGTGGGACACAGTACAGAGGACTGTTGGACCCTCAAAAGGGCAGTTGAGGGTTTGATTGAAGTTGAAAGAATTATTTTTCGGGATGAAGAAACTCCTGATGTGATGAACAATCTGTGGCCTGCCTACAACATCGGGTCAATATTCGGAATGATTTGTGAAGCTGAGGAATTTGATCCGACATTGAAGGCCATTGCAGCCATTGCCGAGACAGGAGAAAAGCCAGAAAATGATCGCCAAACATGAAAGTTCCCCATTAGACGGGAATCTCGGTAGCCAGTCTTGCTATCCTTTCTGCATCCGGATTATCTCAGGGTGTGATGCGGACGTTTTACTTTATTGTCTTACTTTCTGATGTAAGCCCTTCTATCTTCAAAAATTAAAAAAAAATCAAAAAAATCAAAAATCAAATGAAATTAATATTTCATTGTCTAGGAATGTCTCTTTTCTCAATCTTGTCATTTTTCTTTCTTATTCTCTTTTTAGTTCTGTTAAATGCAGGTTTCAAAAATATGACATGCTTGCGGACTTCATACCCGGATCCTGAAAGCTGTCAAACCTCGAAATAATGAATCAAGGATTAGATCGCAATGAAGATAAAGTTTAAGAAAATAAAACAAAGAGTTGGAACATCTGAAGGAAAATTGGTTCTAGATTGGAAAGGTCCATACATTGCAACAAGAGCACTGCCAAAAGAGTGCGTTGTACTTGGGACACGTCAAAAGAAATGTCCCTGAAACAACTATCAATGTAAATGCAGTCAAAAGGTACTATGTTTGATCCTCCATATAGCATTAATATTCTCCGGTTAGAATGAAGAAGGCTTTTATTCTCGCTACCCAAACACTATCAACCCTTTACAAACCCTTTGAGTCGGTTACCGTTCCTTGACTACCCTCATTGGAACCTAAAAGTGTCATTGAAAAAAAAAAGAAAAAATAAGAAGATAAAAAAGAAAGAATTGGAAAAATGAAAAATGAAATAGAAGGAAAAAAAAAGGAAGAAAAGACAAAGAAAATGAAATGAAAAAGGAAAGGAAAAATAAAGAGAAAACAAAATAGAAAAAAAACAAAAAAAATCCAAAAACAAAAGTTTCCTGAACTACGTTCGACTTGATTCTGAAAGGATACGTAGGCAGCCTCTCTCTGGGATTCAGTCACACCAAAATAAAAATTCAAAGTCCCCCAAAAAGTGAAACTGGGGCAGAAGTTATAATGGTTCGACAATGATCCCGCCCAAAAGGTTCCAAAGTTATAATTCAATCCAAATTCTTTTTACCCCAAACCTTGTTCAAGTCCTTCTGATCAATCGGCAAAGAGGTTCAAAATGGGAAGATGGAGTTATTTGGATCTGATACAACAAAATGAGAGGAATAAATGAGAGAGTCTTATTGGTGAAAAACCACACGGGCACCGTAAGACGATGGTAAGCAAAGAAAATCAAAATGAGAGAGTCTTGTTAGTGAAAACCCACACGGGCACTATAAGACGCTGGTGAGAAGAAAAATGAGAGAGGTCAGCTAGTGAAAACCTGCAAAGGATCCCACTAATCGAAAAGAAGATCCTCACAGCCATCGGCATCGACAAAATCCTGGCAAGGTTTCTCGAATTTTGAGGCAAAGTTGTGATGAATTTCTGAGAGTCGGACGGTTTACACAGATCAGACATTCAGTCCAAAAGACATGTCATGTTCATTGAAGTCCGCATGTACTCCACATAAGTCCTTCTTTCCTTTCCCCGAAAGGGATACCTCTTGTCTAAATTCGTTTATCAATTCCTTTGTCTGTTTTCTTTGAATCCCTTTCGGTCTAACACTGTTTCAAAACTAAGACAAATAAAGGATGGCAAGATTGATTTACAGGGCTTTCGTTTGATACAAGCTAATGTTCAAAAGGCACCCAGCCTCGTTAGGGGCATCAAGTTGACCTCGACTGGCCATGGCGGCCGATGCTCCGAAATTGAAAACTTTTGGAAGGAGAAAATCAAATCGAAGTGCCTATAAAGACAAATGGAGTTGAAAACGTTGACTCCTATGTGGCCAACCATCTCGGCAAAAGTTTGAAAAGCCAAGGTACCAAAATGACCTGAAATTAAAGTTGGAAGAAAGAAGCCAAAATGAAAGGTCTACGAAGGCGAAATAAAGTTGGAAAGGTTAAGTCCCACGCGACTAGCCGTTGCAGCAAAGTTTGAGGAGCCAAAAGTTCCCCAATGTTCCGAAGAAAAAAATGAAAAAATGAGAGAAAAAAGAAAAAAAAGAAAAGTAAGTCAGAAAGGAAAGGCCTACGAAGGCAAAATAAAGTCGAAAAGGTTGAGTTCCACCGACAAACCATCAAGGAGAAATCTGAAAAAAAAAACAGAGGTTCTCAGCGCCTGAAATGAAATTGGTCCCCAGGAAACAAGCAGTTGCAATTGAGATCTTCATCAAAGAAGCTGGGCCGAGATCAAGCGATTGAGACAATCAGGGCCACAAAACCAACCACCGTTTCAAAATAACAATTGTTCTTTGTTTGAAAATTTGAAACAGGTGCAATCCAAAGCAACCGTGCAAGAAGTAGGTGCAAACAAAAGGAAAAAAAGTGCGCAAGTGCTAGAAACGACTTTGCAGCAACAATCCATAAAAAGGAAAGTCCCCTCCAATTTTTCTTTCCCGCATTTACTCATTTCAAAATAAAAAGAAGATAAGAAGAAAATTCAAAAAAAAATGGTAGCTTAGGATCCCCAACCTCAATCCTTTGCGCTTTTACCAACATTAGGGCTCCAATCCCTGAGTTGAGCTTTTTAGACATAGGGTCTCCATTCCCTAGTCGCCTTTTGCCAACATTAGGAATCCAATCCCTGAGTTGAGCCTTTTTAGACATAGGGCCTCCATTCCCTAGTCGCCTTTTACCAACATTAGGGCTCCAATCCCTGAGTTGAGCTTTTTAGACATAGGGCCTCCATTCCCTAGTCACCTTTTTGCCAACATTAGGGCTCCAATCCCTGAGTTGAGATTTTTAGACATAGGGCCTTCATTCCCTAGTCGCCTTTTGCCAACATTAGGGCTCCAATCTCTGAGTTGAGCCTTTTTAGACATAGGGCCTCCATTCCCTAGTCGCCTTTTGCCAACATTAGGGCTCTAATCCCTGAGTTCAGCCTTTTTAGACATAGGGCCTCTATTCCCTAGTCGCCTTTTGCCAACATTAGGGCTCCAATCCCTGAGTTGAGCCTTTTTAGACATAGGGCCTCCATTCCCTAGTCGCCTTTTGCCAACATTAGGGCTCCAATCCCTGAGTTGAGCCTTTTTAGACATAGGGCTTCCATTCCCTAGTCGCCTTTTGCCAACACTAGGGTTCCAATCCCTGAGTTGAGCTTTTTAGACATAGGGCCTCCATTCCCTAGTCGCCTTTTGCCAACATTAAGGCTTCAATCCCTGAGTTGAGCCTTTTAGACATAGGACCTCCATTCCCTAGTCGCCTTTGGCCAACATTAGGGCTCCAATCCCTTAGTTTTGCCTTTTTAGACATAGGGCCTCCATTCCCTAGTCGCCTTTTGCCAACATTAGGGCTCCAATCCCTGAGTTGAGCCTTTTTAGACATAGGGCCTCCATTCCCTAGTCGCCTTTTGCCAACATTAGGGCTCCAATCTCTGAGTTGTGTCTTTTAGACATGGGGCCTCCATTCCCTAGTCTCCTTTTGTCAACATTAGGGTCTCAATCCCTGAGTTGAGATTTTTTAGACATAGGGCCTCCATTCCCTAGTCGCCTTTTCTTTGCCAACATTAGGGCTCCAATCCCTGAGTTGAGATTTTAGACATAGGGCCTCCATTCCCTAGTCGCCTTTCTTGCCAACATAGGGCCTCCATGCCTCCATTCCCTAGTCGCCTTTCTTGCCAACATAGGACCTCCATTCCCTAGTTGAGAATTTTAGATATAGGGCTCCATTCCCTAATCTTTCCTCCTAAAGACGCACAATCCTTATTTTATCGCTTTAAAAAAAAGGTTTAGATTTTAGTTACAAATAAATCACGAAATTTTCCTAGTGAAAAGTGGGGCAGAAAAATTTCATTCATTTATTTGTTTTGGTGTCTGAGCAGGTTTGACCTCGAGGCACAAGATTCAGATGATCAAAAGAATGAGTCTCAATCCAGAATAAAGAAAAGAAGAAAAAGAACAAAAGTAGTGAATCCAAAGTGCTGAAGCGGAGAAAGAAGCGGACTGCTCAAGATATGATCGAAGTCACAAGCTTCGCGTGTCCCGCCTTGATCCAAAGCTGAAGAATGAACCAACGGTTACAACTGACGAGCATCAAGATTCAGATCGGAGTCTGCAGCAAGAACCAGCCAAGACTCGAGATCAAGCTTCAAGAGATTTATAGATAGGAATCTTGTAACTCGTAGTTGATAGGTTTAGCCAGCTTAGCTTTTATTTTTCATTTTGGTGTAATAAGGAGCTCAGCAAGCAGAAACAACAGCAAAAGTAGTGAAATCACAGTTTCTGGTAGACCCAGCTACCAAAACTTCCAGAACTACACTGATCTGATTCCTTTATAGCCAAGGATATGTAGGCAACCTCTGAAGCAGGGTTCGGTCAGGCTCTTTTCAAAAATGCTTCTCATAGAGTTTCAAACGGGCAAAAATCCCTCATATTGCTCACTTTATCTTTGCCTGAAAACTCTTCATGTTTCCGAGCAAAGAGGGGCAGCTGTAAGCACGTGATTTTTGCCCTATACGAAATACTCCTATAAAATCAAAGAAAATAGATTTTTTCAATTATTTGCCATTTTATAGGATTTTGTAGGATTTTTATTTAATTGTTTGCATTTTGTGCATGTTTACTGTTTATCTTAATCATGAAAAAATATCAAAAATATCATGCATTACATTTAGGATTTGTTTTTACATTTTTAGAATTAACCAGTAATTATTTGTTTTATAGAAATTCGAAAATCACAAAAATAGCTCATTTTTACATTTTTGTCTTTTAATTTTTAGCTTATTAATTTTTCTCTTTTAATTTAGGATCAAGTAGCTTTTATAATTTTTATAATTAGCTAATTAGTTTAATTTCACACTTTTGGATAATTTAAGATTTTTAATTTGTAGGATTTTAATTAAAAAAAAAGGAAAAATTAGAAAAAATAAAAAAAAGAATTGAAAAAAGGTTTGCCTTGTGAAATTGGGTCAACTCACCCAACCCATATCTGAACCAAAACTCCCCTTGACCCAAGCCCAAACCACCCATGACCCGACCCGGTTTGACCCAAGACCCTTTTAATTAAAACATAATAAAAGCTAAGACTTAGAAAAAAAAAGATCAGAAGAGGAGATAGGGCAGACCCCTTAGAAATAGAGAGAAACGGTGCATCTAGCCCTTCTTCTTCTTCTTCTCCATTTCCATTTGTTCCTTCTTCTTCTCAAAATCATCTTCATTTCCCACACACTCCTTCGCGCTATCAATTTCACACGGATTCTAACCCTTTCCCAAGAGATAAAACAAAATCTTGAGTTCGAACCTTGTGAATCTTAGATCCGAAAGTAAGAGAACAGAGGAATTTTTGGGAGTAATGGGAACAGGAGATTTTGGGACTGAAATTCGAGAAAAGGGGGGGGGGGGAAAGATTTTTGTTTGGTTCTTTTTTTTTTGTTAAGTTTCGGATTAATTTCAGAATTTTCTTCCAATTCCTAGAAGAAAGATACAAAAAAAATCGAGAAAAAGAAGAAAAGTTGAGTTTAGTTCTTCGCTCCAGTTCTGTTTCTATTTCAAAATCAGAAAACAAAAAAAAAGAATAAAAAAAAAATTCTTGTTCCTCTGCTTCCCAATTTCGGATTCTGTTCCAAAAAAATGGAGTCAGATTGAACGACCTTGTCACTATTCCCGCTACTGGAGTTCACTCTTATTTTAGACCTTATTTGTTCAATTTCACTGCTGCTGCTGTCTGTCTCATCGCTGAGCTCCCTGCTCCTTTCTTTGCTTTTAATCCGGCTAATTTCGCGATGTATTACTGCTGATTGAGGTATGGATTTCAGTGAGTTAAGCTTTGAAATAATTCTTTGAGCATTTGTATGACCTGCTATTTGGGAATATTATTTATATGACATGTTGTTTGGCATTATATGCTCAACCAGTAGTTATGAAGTTAATTCAATGTGTTTCTATAACTATAAAAGATTATGGAGCTATTCGTTGTTGTTACAACAAATTGGTTAAGCCCCAATGTTTAAAGTTTCTCCATTCACTGACTACTACTCACTACCGCAATGTAATTGTTCTATTTAGTTTCTGCACCATATTAGGGTGAGAGTTAATGTTATGTTGGTGTTAGTCCGAAAATTGATGACGAGGTGATAAGAAAACAATATAGGAAATTAGCTCTCATACTTCATCTTGATAAGAATAAGTCATTTGGGACTGAAGGAGCTTTTAAGCACGTTTCAGAAGCGTGGAGCTTATTGTCTGATAAGAAGAAGAAATCAATTTATGTATATAAGTGTATAACGTTTTGTGTTGAAAATCCTTGAGTGGAAAGGTTGTGCTAAAAGAATTTTTGTTAAAGACTTGAAGTGTTGGAAAAACTTTGGATCGTGTAGAGATAAGCATTGCTTTAAGGAAACAACAACAACAATAACAACCCCGTATAAATCCATAAGCGGGGTCTGGAGCGGATAGTGAGTACGTAGACCTTACCCCTACCCTGAGAGAGTGGAGAACTACTATAATCCATGGCCTTACAATAATCATGAACATTTGTAGTTTGCTTTAAATTGAATACAATCCTTTTAGAATAATCGAGGCGCGTCATGCCAAATAAAATCTCAAAACTCATGGCCCTCATTTAATTAATTTTAATCCTTAGAAATCGAGGCGTGCCATTTAGTTGAATTTTCCATGGCCCTCGCAAACTTGAAAGTGCGTAGTTGCTTTAGGCGCACTATTTAAATTAATTTCCTTAAACTCGGGTGTGCATTTCATGTGACCCAAATCCAATTCTCAACAACGTTAAATAAAATGTGTCGTGGACCACTGTGCATTTCATGTGGCGTGGTTCAAGACATGTTTTAGATAACGTTGAATCTTCCTAAAACTAATTAAAAGCGGCTAATAAGTTAAAAATGTACCATAGGCTAAAACATGTAATAAATCAGATAATAGACCAATTATAATAGTTTAAGCGACCGTGTTAGAACCACGGAATCCGGGGGTGCCTAACACCTTCCCTCGGGTTAACAGAATTCCTTATTCAGAATTTCTGGTTCGCAGACTTCAAAAGGAAAGTCGAGTTTTCCTCGATTTGGGATTAAAAATAAACCGGTAATTTGGGACACCAATTAAAATATTCCAAATGGCGACTCTGATAAATAAATAATCTCATTTTGAATAATGTCACTTAAATTGTAAAAACTCCCTATATATACCTTCGGGTGTGTAAAAAGGAGGTATGACAGCTCTGGCGACTCTGCTGGGGATCGCCAAACCCAGAACTTTGGTTCAGGGTTTAAGAATTCGAGCTTAGGATAGCTGTTATGATTGACTTTATCTGTTATCTGATTTTCCTACATGTTTGAGCCTAATGTGCTAAATGCTTTTACCGCTTTGATATTCTGTGAACTGTATATAAACTGCTACGAAACCCTTCCTCTCTCTGAGTCTTCTAAATCATAGAGAAGGGTGCACTTCGTGTGACTTCTCTTTTGTGTAGAGTCTTATCCCATTTTAGAACGAGGTTCGGACAAGTTGCTATGCCGGTGAAGCTTCTGTATTCCCGGTACGCTGCCACCCCTTGGCTCGAGTTGTCCGCTCGGGTAAGCCAGGTCTAGAACAATAAACCCAGGTTTTAAACCTAGTATAACAAAGCCTCATGCCGGATCCCTAGTAGGAACGTTTGTTTGCATCACGTGCATTTGACTTAAGAGGCTCAACACAGGGGTTGGGTCTGTTTAGGACAGGTGTACCTGAAATAAAAGACCATCCTGATGCATTCTACTTGCTACTTGTGAATTTATTTGCTTCGGATTTGCATGTTGACTGGCTTGTGGATAATAGAAGGAATTGGGAAAAGAAAATAGCAGTGTGAGGGCTCAGAGAGATAATTACTTGTTTTGAGAAATCAGTGTCCAAAATATACCGAAACTCTGCCAAAATTTTGAAAAAAAAGAAAGAAAGTTTTGTCTTTAGAATTAGTTGGTTTTCATTTTGT
Source organism: Nicotiana tabacum (assembly GCF_000715075.1). Lineage (NCBI taxonomy): Eukaryota > Viridiplantae > Streptophyta > Magnoliopsida > Solanales > Solanaceae > Nicotiana > Nicotiana tabacum. The sequence continues at coordinate 111,716,490 of NC_134084.1, forward strand.
CAAATCTGACCGAACTACGCTGGTCTGATTCTCACCGGATGTGAGATACGTAGGCAAACCTCATCGGTTTCGACCCCAATTTTCAAAAAAATCCAAAAAAAGAAAATTCATTCGTTCCTTCTTTAGAAATATTTCCGTAGAAAATTCAAATAAAAAAAGAAGAAGTTTTTTTAAAAAAACAAAATACTCAAAAAAAAGTAGTGTCCTTCTTTCTGAAGTTTTTTCATACGGAAAAAGAAATAAAAAGAAAATCAATAAAAATTAAAATCCAAAATACGGGTTTCCTTCGTTTTTAAGTATTTTCCCCAAAAGTTCAAAAAAAAAGACTCTTTAGATGATTTTCTTTTTTAAATGTCCATAAACAAATTTTGAAAAAATTAAGTCCAAAATTATTTTCGCCTTTCTTTAGAAGTGCTTTTGTAAATAAATACAAAAAAAACTCAGAAATCCAAAATATTTTTTAAAAATCTCTCTTTCGAAAATTAAGAGGCAACATCCAAAATCCAAAAATATTTTTCTTTCTTCTTTAGAAAAAGAGAAAACAAATGAAAATTCAAACAAAAATATTTTCTTTTTACTTTTAAAATTCCCAAATTTCAAATCAAAAGCAAATGAATTTTTTTTAGAAGTCTTTCTTTCAAAAACAAAACAATAGTCAAATTTCAAAAGCAAAAAAATCAAAAATATTTCCTTTTTTCTTTTAAAGCATTTCTTTCAAAAATTCCAACCAAAAAAAAAGTTAGTTTATTTACTCCATTTTCGATCTTCCCGAACTACGCAAGATCTGATTCATGCGGCGTCATGATACGTAGGCAATCCCCATTAGATTCGATCATAGCTATAAAATAAATTGAGTGAAAAAGTAAACTGAAAAAAAAGAGAAAGAAAATTGAGTGAAAAAGAGAAAAAGAAAAAAATAGTGAAACGAGAAAAAAAAAGAGTGACAAAAAATAAAAGAGTGAAAAAAAGAGAAAAAAAAGAGTGCTAAAAAATAAAGGAGAGGCAAAAACAAGAGTGATTAAAGAGAGGCAGAAATGAAGAAAAGAGGTACAGAGTGAAAAGGGCTAGTTAAGGCCGGGATGAAACATGCAACCGTTCAAACACACGGTAGAAACGTTTAACTATTAGGTTCATTGCATCCAACGTGCGATTTTCTATATGTTAAATGTTTCAAAACTAACAAGGTTGTTGGATGTGCAAGCATTTAGCCAGGTTTTGGTGGTTGGTTTTGTTGGTAGTCTAGTTTCCCTCCTTCACAAAGGCACATATGGCCTCCGCAAGCAATCTACCAATCATCGGTCTTGAGGATAGCCCAACATCAACTATTCTACAGCTAGAATCAGCAACTGCTGAAGAGAACAAGATGTTGCGTCTCCGCATATTGGAAATGTGGGACGCCTGGTCTAATGGTAGGGAACCTCCAAGTGCAATCCCTGGGTTCCCTGAATTGATCCCCAGGTCAGGTGAGGTTACCAATGCCCTTGTGTCCAACCCGCTCATCCCATGCAGACACCCTTCCAATGATCCTGGCATGCCTTCTGTGGTTCGCCCCCAGGCACCGGCTTCAAAGGCACCGCCTCCAATGTTCATCTTTCAGGGTACACAGCTTCAACCAGAAATGACATATGTGACCCCATACTCTTTCACTCAACCTCCGCAATATGACCTCTCGGCGGAGCAAGAAAAGGTTGTTGAAAATCCCGAGCAAGAGGAAATGGCTCGGAAGATGAAGAGCCTAGAACAAAGTCTGAAAAACATGCAAGGTCTGAGTGGCCAAAAGAGTGTGTCATACTCTGACCTCTGTATGTTTCCCTATGTCCACGTGCCAGTTGATTTCAAGATGCCAAAAATTGAAAAGTACGATGGGCATGGAGACCCGGTCGCTCATATGAAATGATACTGTAACCAGTTGAGGGGTTCTGGTGGGAAAGAGGAGCTGCTAATGGCCTATTTCAGGGAAAGCCTCACCGGGATCGCTTCTGAGTGGTATACAGATCAAGAAACTACTTATTGGCACGTGTGGGACGATATGGCCCGAGATTTTGTTTGCCAGTTCCAGTATAATGTGGACATCGCTCCCAACAGAAACACTTTGTCCAATTTGAAAAAGAATATCACGGAATGCTTCCGCGAATATGCTGTCAAATGGCATGAGCAAGATGCGAGGGTAAAGCCTTCGATGGACGAAGTTGAAATGGTCAGGGTCTTTCTGCAGGCCCAAGAGGCTGACTACTTCCAGAACATGATGGCCGCTATGGGTAGGCCGTTCACTGAGGCTATCAAAATTGGGGAAATGGTTGAAAACAGTTTAAAAACGGGCCGAATCTTGAGTCATGCTGCCTTTAAGGCCACATCACAGGCTGCTCAGAATGGTTTGTTGGAGGGTTTGATGAATAGAAATGGGTTTGAAGAGGGAGCCATGATGGTGTCAAGCTTGAGGGGGGCCCGCAAGTCATTCAGCTAATCATATGTGCCTCCTGTCGTCCCACCACATTATTATCCCCTTCAAGATTATGCTTATGCCGTGGCACCGCCTCCCTATGAGGTGATGAGTGCGCAATCTTACACGCAGCCACAATATTATACACAAAATTGAGCTCCAACTCCCATAAATGCCCATCCTTACCAAGCTCCATATAATCCCCAACCAGATCTTCCCCAGTACAATCCTCGCCCAAGAGAGCCTTTCCGAAAGAATCCGTTCACCCCAATTGGTGAATCGTATTCAAGCTTGTTCCAAAAGCTAATCAGGCTAAATCTATTGCAGCCAGCGGCCCTGAACCAGCCGAACCCCGAGTTCCCCTCGCACCGAGCTGATGCTATATGTGAATACCACTCTAGAGTAGTGGAACACAGTATAGAGGACTGTTGGACCCTCAAAAGGGAAGTTGAGGGTTTGATTGAAGTTGAAAGAATTATTTTTCGGGATGAAGAAGCTCCTGATATGATGAACATTCTGCGACCTGCCTACAATATCGGGCCAATTGTCGGAATGATTTGTGAAGCTGAGGAATTTGATCCGGCATTGAAGGCCATTGCAGCCATTGCCGAGACAGGAGAAAAGCCAGAAAATGATCGCCAAGCATGAAAGTTCCCCATTAGACGGGAGTTTTGGTAGCCAGTCTTGCTATCCTTTCTACGTCCGGATTATTTCAGGGTGTGATCCGGACATTTTACTTTATTGTCTTACTTTCTGATGTAAGCCCTTCTATCTTCAAAAATTAAAAAAAAATCAAAAAAATCAAAAATCAAATGAAATTAATATTTCATTGTCTAAGAATGTCTCTTTTCTCAATCTTGTCATTTTTCTTTCTTATTCTCTTTTTAGTTCTGTTAAATGCAGATTTCAAAAACATGACATGCTTGCGAACTTCATACCCGGATCCTGAAAGCTATCAAACCTCGAAATAATGAATCAAGGATTAGATAGCAATGAAGATAAAGTTTAAGGAAATAAAACATAGAGTTGGAACATCTAAAGGAAAATTGGTTCTATATTAGAAAGGTCCATATATTGCAACAAGATCACTGCCAAAAGAGTGCATTGTACTTGGGACACGTCAAAGGAAATAATTCGTTGAGCATTTGTATGACCTGCTATTTGGGAATATTGTTTATATGACATGTTGTTTGGCATTATATGCTCAACCAGTAGTTATGAAGTTAATTCAATGTGTTTCTATAACTATAAAAGATTATGGAGCTATTCATTGTTGTTACAATAAATTGGTTAAAGATCTGGGCTTAAAGTTTCTCCATTCACTGACTACTACTCACTACCCCAATGTAATTGTTCTATTTAGTTTCTGCACCATATTAGGGTGAGAGTTAATGTTTTGTTGGTGTTAGTCCAAAAGCTGATGATGAGGCGATAAGGAAACAATATTGGAAATTAGCTTTCATACTTCATCCTGATAAGAATAAGTTATTTTGGACTGAAAGAGCTTTTAAGCTCGTTTCAGAAGCGTGGAGCTTTTTGTCTGATAAGAACAAGAAATCAATTTATCTATATAAGTGTATAACGTTCTGTGTTGAAAATCCTTGAGTGGAAAGGTTGTGCTCAAAGAATTTTTGTTATAGACTTGAAGTGTTGGAAAAACTTTGGATCGTGTAGAGATAAGCAGTGCTTTAAGGAAACAACAACAACAATAACAACCCCGTATAATTTCACAAGCGGAGTCTGGAGAGGATAGTGAGTACGTAGACCTTACCCCTACCCCGAGAGAGTAGAGAGCTACTATAATCCATGGCCTTACAATAATCATGAACATTTGTAGTTTGCTTTAAATTGAATACAATCCTTTTAGAATAATTGAGGCGCACCATGCCAAATAAAATCTCAAAACTCATGGCCCTCATTTAATTAATTTTAATCCTTAGAAATCGAGGTGTGCCATTTAGTTGAATTTTTCATGGCCCTCGCAAAATTGAAAGTGCGTAGTTGCTTTAGGCATGCTATTTAAATTAATTTCCTTAACTCGGGTGTGCATTTCATGTGACCCAAATCCAAATCTCAACAACGTTAAATAAAATGTGTCGTGGACCGCGGGTGCATTTCATTTGGCGTGGTTCAAGACATGCTTTAGATAACGTTGAATCTTCCTAAAACTAATTAAAACGGCTAATAAGTTAAAAATATACCGTTGGTTAAAACATGTAATAAATCATATAATAGACCAATTATAATAGTTTAAGCGACCGTGTTAGAACCACGGAATCCGGGGGTGCCTAACACCTTCCCTCGGGTTAACAGAATTCCTTATTCAGAATTTCTGGTTAGCAGACTTCAAAAGGAAAGTCGAGTTTTCCTCGATTTGGGATTAAAAATAAACCGGTGACTTGGGACACCAATTAAAATTTTCCAAATGGCGACTCTGATAAATAAATAATCTCATTTCGAATAATGTCACTTAAATTGGAAAAACTCCCTATATATACCTTCGGGTGTGTAAAAAGGAGGTGTGACATACATTATCTTCCACTGCCATCTAGGTTCGTCTGCCATAGTTGCCAACAGAATTCTATGGTAAAATAATTCTAAAAAAAGTTGGAAGGAAGCTTAGTAAACTACTTAAAATTGATACTTTCACAACCTCCACCCGAAGAGGAAGGTATGCACGCATCTGTATCCAAGTTCCACATGAAATTTTGGTAAAAACATCGGTCATTATGGGAGATCACAAACAGGCAGTGATCTATGAAGGAGAATGAACCTTGTGTACAGACTGTGGCGGGATTGGCCACACATTTAAAAATTGCAAATACAGACAAGCTACAACAACACCATCACAAGAAAGCCCCAAAATGCTCAGAAACGCGTAGTCCTAAAGAAGACAAGGACGGATGGAAGACAGTAACCTTCCTACGAAGAAGATAGCTAAACCACAAACCCACGCAGGGAAGAAGTGATGAAGTAGGAATTGCATCATCCTGATAAAAAATCACAAAAGATACAGAAAAAATATTCGATGCAAAATCTAGTAAGCTTCTGGAAACTCAAACCTTTCAATACAAATCCAAATTGAATAATACCCAGGCTAATAATCCTAATCGGCTCAATGTTTTAACTAATTAACAAACACAAATTCATTCATCATACCCCGCTAGCCCAACCCAAAAGGCCTCAGCCCAAGTACAATGCTAAAAGGAAAGCGGGGTCGGGGTCTGAAGAGACATGAATGGACGCTACAATTGGGCAAGTCCAAGTTGTATCCAACGAGGCCCCATCACTAACACAAATTCAGGCATAGACATGACAAGCAACGTTGGATTGGGCCACCACTCCCCAACCAAATCGGCCAATGTGGTCCATACCCAATCAGACTTCCCTAGCCAAATGATTTCCCCTGCCCTAGTACCTACACGCCCCTTACTCACCCCCTAACAAAAATATCTACTGTAAAACCTTCATCACAATCCATGATACTCAAGTGCCTCACCTGAGAAATCACCCAAACTCAGGTGACATGACACCCTACGTCAACTCAAATAGATCCATAATTAATTCCAAATCTATGATATCAGATGCAATTACCAATGCTCAATCCGCTTAATCTGATTTGATTCCTATGCCAAATCACATCATTATGTACCAAACACCTAACCTAACCCCAGTTTTACCCAAAAACACAAAAATGGAAAACCCCCAACAACCACCCATCATCGTGACCTCACTCCCACTACCACTAGACCACACACTGACATCATTGCTAGAGGTGGCCCTACAGGGCCAGGGATTAGCCTTAAACTTCATCTTAGAGAACCAGCCGGTAACCCTAATCATCCAAAATGCTGCGCACCTAGCGAAGGTAATGGTGGAGGCCTTAAACAGGGCCTTGGCAGCCTTTGCCCCAAAATTCTAACAAGCAATGACCCTCAACGGCAGCATGCACCCCAATCTAGACTCCTCATTGATCAACAACTTCATTTCCTAAGAATTCCAGTCAATTCCCTTCTTCCCAAACCCAATAGCGGAAGACCCGACAAAGACTCCATAATTTGCAACTATCAAACCACCATCCCAACAAGCTCCATCATTTTCAACTCTAGTAGGGAAGAGCCAAACACCACCGCTAGGGAATATAACAAAAGAGATCAACAGAGCACTAGATCTGTTGAAAGGGAGAACAACCATGGAGGTGGAAGGGGACGGTTATGGACCACTCCGAATGGACTCTCTTCTACTGGACTCTGTCATAACGATAGAGTTCAGTATGGAGAGCAGTGAAATCCTGGTTCTTCTATGCCCCAGGACCTTGACAAAATATGGAGTGGGTCTGGGTTCTCACCACAGTCAAGGAGTGATCAAGCCCTCGCTAACACTAACCCTTGTAATTAACATGAAAAATCAAGCACAAATGAAACCAGTGACGCCTCCTCAAGGGACAGAGAAGACACACATAACACAATCCCCCTAAGCCAATACCCCTAATGAATTACATTGTATGGAATGTTAGGGGTGGCAACAATGCTGAGTTCAAAAGACACTGCCTTGCCATGGTTCAAATGTATAAATCAGCCATGCTAGTGCTGTTGGAAACCAGAATGGCCGATCATAAGAAGCTGACTAAGGAAATGCAGTTTCACATGCTCATTCAGTCCCTATTAGTGGGTCTCTCTGGTGGGATTGTCACGATGTGCAAGGCAGACTGTGTGCAAGTAGCTGCTGTATCCACTACTCCTTAATGTATTCATGCCAAGATTAATGTACTACCCTCTCATACTCCCTAGTTATTTTTAGCTATTTATGCCAGCAACCTGTTAGTTGATATGAGACTATATTGGGATAACTTATTTACTATCTCTAGGAGTTATGTTGGAAACTGGTTTGTATGTGGTGATTTTAATGAAGTGTTAAAGGCTAGGGATAAGTTTGGGAGAAATTCCATTAACCCCAATCGAAGTAACCTCTTTTGGAATTGTCTTAATGAAAGCAAACTGGTAGATCTAGGGAACAAGGGTAGTAAATACACTTGGACAAACAAAATGTATAAAAATAGGAGCAGTCTAATCTTAGAAAGAATTGACAGATGCTTTGCTAATGACTGCTGGATATCTTAGTACCCTGAGGCATGTGTAACCCATCTCCCTAAGACCCACTCTAATCACTGCCCATTACAAATAAAGATAAAGGGGGATATGTCAATACCACCAATAAGCCCTTAGGTTTGAATTCATGCGGTTTAGCTGGAATCCAAAAATCCCCTAGCTACTAGTTCAGTGACTTCCTTTCGGACCTAGGAGGTAGCCTGATTAAGAAACGTGACTCAATCCTAAAAAATGAGAAAGATTTCTAGAAGCTGAAATCAAGGGTCAACTAGATAACTAAGGATGATGCCAACACTAGGTTCTTTCACACTTCCACCCAACATGATCATGTCCCATAAAGATGATAGTGGGAGTTGGCTATATGAATATAGGGACACAAAAATTCCATCCTGAACTTTTTCAGGGCTCTCTATACCTCTTCCCACACTCAAGCCCCTCTCCACACAACTAATCATGTAGGTCTGACCCATATTCTTTCCAACTGTCAAAGAGATAACCGAGACATACCCTTAGAGGAAAGTGAGATCAAAGGGGCCATCTTCTCTTTCAAACCCTTTAAAGCTCCTGGACTTAATGATTTATATCCCTTCTTCTACCAAAAATACTAGAGCATTGTGGGGCAATCAGTGATTAACTTCTGTAGATTATGTTTTACACCTACACCATCCATGAAACCATGAATGAGACCTTGATCTGCCTCATCCCTAAGTGCCCTCAGGTCACCATGCTCAAAAACTTCAGACGTATATGACTTTCCAATACCATTTACAAGACTGTCACAAAGGTCATTATTAATAGAAATAAACCACTCCTCCTTGACATTATTGGCCCTAGCCAGGGAAGCTTCTTATCTAATAGGAGGGTATCTCACAATGCTATTATTATCCAAGAATACATCACTCACTTTGGTAAGATGAGAAGGAATTGGGCCAACATGATCCTAATAATTGACCTAGAAAAAACCTTTGACAGGCTGGAGTGGTCTTTCATTAGAGACATCGTCTAGACTTTCAACTTCCCTCCTGGGCTAACTAAATTAATCTTATCTTGCATCAACTCCTCCTCCATCTCTATTCTGGTAAATGGTGGCAAAACTGACACTTTCAAACCATCAAGGGGAATTAGGAAATGGGATCCCATTTCTCCATACCTATTCATCATGTGCATGGAGAGACTCTCTAGACTTATTGACATGGCTGTTTATGATAAGCAATGGCTCCCAATTAACATTAGTAGGTCTGGCACAAAGATATCCCATCTCTTCTTTACTGACGACCTTACCCTATTTGCAAAGGCAAACACTAGAAACTGCAACACAATCTCCACAATCCTGCAACCCTTTAATGAAGCATCTGGACAGAAAATCAATCTCATTAAGTCTAGGGTGCTTTTCTCTTTTAACTGCAAACCTGACACCATGAAGAACCTTAAAAATGCTCTTTTCATTCAAGCTACAACCTCCTTTGGTGAATACTTGGGCTTCCCAATGTTTCATAAGAGACCCTCAAATAGTGACTTATAGTTCATAATAGACAATATACAATCTAAGCTGACTGGCTAGAAAATAAATTATCTAAACATGACTAGAAGAGTTATTCTGGCCAAAGCTCCCTTAGTAGTATACCAAGCAATGTCATGCAATTCATCAAGCTACCTACCAAAATAACCAAGCAAATAGATAGAATCCAAAGGAAATTTATCTGGGGTACTACTCCAAATAAGAAGAAAATGCACCTCGTCAATTGGGATAGAGTCACTAATCAGAAAGCCCGTGGAGGTCTGGGCTTATAGAAAGCTGAGCCTCCCATGCTAGCCTTGCTTGGAGAATTTTCCATAACTGAAATCATACTCCAAAAAAAGCCTAAATCCCCAATCTGGCAATGCATCCTCAAAGGTTGGGATACATGTAATAAAACCAGTAGATAGGTAGTTCATAAAGGTAACATGGTGAGCTTCCTTAATGATACTTGGATTCCCAACAATCCAGCCATAAGGGACATGATTGAGGGTCCCCTCACCTAAAATGACATTATTACCAAAGTGGATACTATCTATAATCTAGGGGACTGAGATACATCTTCCATCTCCATGAATCTTCCTGAAGATATCACTAAATTTAATGAAATCTACCTTTATACCTACAAACTCTACCAAGGAAGATAGGCTAATTTGGGGACTGACACATAATGGTTCCTTTACAACCAAATCAGCCTACTCTTTTCTTAGCAACAACAGTAAGCCTATGATGAATGAAGAAATGGGTAACTTCAGTTTGATATGGAGTTGGATATGGAGGTTAAAGGTTCCTAATAAAATTAAAACCTTCATCTAGTTTCTTGTATAGGAAAGGCTCCCAATAGGAGCTTTCATACACAGAATTGATATTAACTATAATCTTGCCTGTTGTTTCTGCTCTACTGTACTAGAAAGTAGCAACCACATCTTCTTTGACTGCCCAAATGCCATTCATTTTTGGTATGATCTGATCTCAAAAAGTTCTATTGAAATCCAACATATGAACCCAATCTTCACAGCACATCTTTGGCCCACCACATGAAACAAGCTAAGAAAGATGCCTTTTAATAATACGATCTCCTGGGAAGTCATACTTCATTATGTTTTTGACACTTTGGTTAACTAGGAACCATATTTTACTCAACAATAGGAAAGATGCCATCTCAACTGCAAACACTATCGCCAAAACAATAGAATACCACACAATAACAGGCACAAGAAGTATTAGGAAGACAATTTGTTAGAAACTAAGCATCCATCAGACTGCATAGAGAACCGGGTTCTCTATGCACTTATACTAAAAATACTAATGAACCAAACTGTATAGCGATCTGGTCCTATATCATTTTGGTACAATGCTAACTACTGAACAAGTATGTAAATGAGACACAAGATAAGTTCCCACTATATAGAGAACCAGATTCTCTATAAGTTCCCACTATAAGCAACAGACTGTAAAACCAGCCAGTATAGGGAATCATGTTATCTATTTGTTCCCATAGTAGTTCGGCAGTAAATAAAGAACATAAAGGATTTTTACGTGGAAAAATCCCAACTCAAGGGAGAAAAAATCACAACCTACACTTGTAGGCTTTCAACTTCACTAACTTATAAATTCCTATTACAAGCCACTTTGTAATAACTCTATTACAAAGGATTCAACTCAACTAACTTGTGGTACTCTTACCACAAGCCACTTTGTGACTCTCTAGTTACAAAGACTTTGATTAACTTGTGATACTTTCACCACAAGCCACTTTGTCACTCTCTAGTGACAAAGACTTTAATCACTCTAACTTTTAATAACACTATTATAAGCCACTTTGTAACACTCTGGTTACAAAGACTTTAACTTATGACTACACCTAGTCACAAACATAAACTGGAGAGTTTACGGATTTTGGGTTTCCTAAAAATAGCTTCTAAGAAAGCAAGATAGGAGTTACAATAAAGAACAATTAACAAAGACTCAACAAACCTAAGGACTTAATATATCTTCAATCTTGGATCCGGTCATTGAGGTTGCAGCAGCTTTGTTCTTGAGAGAGGTTGTGGCAAGCACTTGAGAGAGGATTTTTTTTTTCTGATTTTGCAAGTCTTGAAAAGGGATGCCTTGTGTCTTGCACCAGGTTTATTTTACAAAAGACATCACTTTAGTGATGTCAAATCTTGGTTAGTACATGCCTCTTCTCAATGGGAAGTGACTGCTGCACTGTCTACTGGACTGTTGCGTGTATAGTTGTAGGCAGCCACTTTCTGTAGTTGCTTTCTAGCTGTACTGTTGACTTATACTTTTATCAGGGGAACACCAAGGTATCAGCTCCCTAATCTGGTTCTTGTGATTCTAAAGGTACACTGCCTAGATTATCTTGAGTCGATTAACTTAAATGATTGTACCAGGCATGCTTCATGTCCTTTATCTGGTTCTCTCATGAAGTACGTTATTTTACCTTCCTTGATTATATTTATACTTGTCTGACATCACTTACAATAATGTAAGCAAGGTAGGTAAAAAAAATCCTTCCACAGAACGTTGACTGTTGCACTGTTTCTGTACAATAGCGTATGCAGGCAGCAACTTTCCTGCTGGAGAGTTGACTTCATACAGTCTCCTCAGGAATTGGTAGGGACCTGTTCCCTCAGCTGTTCCTTCCACTCTTCCTCACTTGAGTCATTGCTATCAGCTTTAAGTACCAGGTTCTTTTGTTTCTTTGGTTCTCTTCTTTCAGTGTCTATTTTTCTCTTCATCTCGTAGGTCTTCAAATTTTTAACCAGCTCTTCTATGGTCAGCTCCTGCAGGTCCTTTGATTCAGTAATAACATTCACCTTGCTTTCCCAAGGGCTGGATCCCAACCTGGAACTTTGTGATCTCAAGGTCTTGTAAATGTGTAATAGGTTCCTTATCTGGTTCTAGATGGTAAGTTTGTTAGATTATCAAAATACAAAGTAAAGTACTTTTGCCCAAGGTACTTGTAACCTATCAATTTCCCCCTTTTTAATGATTACAAACTTAGAATTAATATTCCCCCTAAGAACCAGATCTCCACATCGTTTCCCCTACGAATCATAAAATATTCCCCATGAGAACCAAAGCTAAGGAGCTGATCACAACTGGTTCCTCAAGACTATTTGGCAAATCATCCAAACTCAAATTACCATAACTTATCAATGAACCAAGACTAGTACTTCAAGACTTCATTAGTTACTAATGAACCAAACTGTATAGCGATCTGGTCCTATATTAGTTTGGTACAATGCTAACTACTGAACAAGTATGTAAATGAGACACAGGATAAGTTCCCACTATATAGAGAACCAGATTCTTTATAAGTTCCCACTGTAAGCAACAGATTGTAAAACCAGCCAGTATAGGGAATCAGGTTCTTTATTTGTTCCCATAGTAGCTCGGCAGTAAATAAAGAACACAGAGAATTTTTCCGAGGAAAAATCCCGACTCAAGGGGGAAAAAGCCATGACCTACACTTGTAGGCTTTCAACTTCACTAACTTGTAAATCCCTATTACAAGACACTTTGTAATAACTCTATTACAAAGGATTCAACTCAACTAACCTGTGGTACTCTTACCACAAGCCACTTTGTGACTCTCTAGTTACAAAAACTTTGACTACCTTGTGATACTCTCACCACAAGCTACTTTGTCACTCTCTAGTGACAAAGACATTAATCACTCTAACTTGTAATAATACTATTATAAGCCACTTTGTAACTCTCTAGTTACAAAGACTTTAACTTATGACTACACCTAGTCACAACATAAACTGGAGAGTTTACGAATTTTGGTTTTCCTAAAAATAGCTTCTAAGAAAGTAAGATAGGAGTTACAATGAAGAACAATTAACAAAGTCTTAACAAACCTAAGGACTTAAGATATCTTCAATCTTGGATCCGGTCATTGAGGTTGCAGCAACTTTGTTCTTGAGAGAGGTTGTGGCAAACACTTGAGAGAGGATTTTCGTTTCTGATTTTGCAAGTCTTGAAGAGGGATGCCTCGTGTCTTGCACCAGGTTTATATTACAAAAGACATCACCTTAGTGATGTCAAATCTTGGTTAGTACATGCCTCTTCTCAATGGGAAGTGACTGTTGCACTGTCTGCTGGACTGTTACGTGTACAGTTGTAGGCAGCCACTTTCTGTAGTTGCTTTCTAGTTGTACTGTTGACTTATACTTCTATCAGGGGAACACCAAGGTATCAGCTCCCTAATCTGGTTCTTGTGATTCTAAAGGTATACTGCCCAGATTATCTTGAGTCGATTAACTTGAATGATTGTACCAGGCATACTTCAGGTCCTTTATCTGGTTCTCTCATGAAGTACGTTATTTTACCTTCCTTAATTATATTTATACTTGTCTGACATCACTTACAATTATGTAAGCAAGGTAGGTAAAAAAAATCCTTCCACAGAACGTTGACTGCAGGACTGTTTCTGTACAATAGCGTGTGCAGGCAGCAACTTTCTTGCTGGAGAGTTGACTTCATACAGTCTCCTCAGGAATTGGTAGGGACCTGTTCCCTTAGCTGTTACTTCCACTCTTTTTCACTTGAGTCATTGCTATCAGCTTTGAGTACCAGGTTCTTTTGTTTTTTTTGGTTCTCTTCTTTCAATGTTTATCTTTCTCTTCATCTTGTAGGTCTTCAAATTTTTAACCAGCTCTTCTATGGTCAGCTCCTGCAGGTCCTTTGATTCAGTAATAACATTCACCTTGCTTCCCAATGGCTGGATCCCAACCTGGAACTTTGTGATCTCAAGGTCTTGTAAATGTGTAATAGGTTCCTTATCTGGTTATGGATGGTAAGTTTGTTAGATCATCAAAATACAAATTAAAGTACTTATGCCCAAGGTACTTGTAACCTATCAATTTCCCCCTTTTTAATGATGACAAACTTAGAATTGATATTCCCCCTGAGAACCAGATCTCCACATTGTTCCCCCTACGAATCATAAAATATTTCCCATTAGAACCAAACCAAAGGAGCTGATCACAACTGGTTCCTCAAGACTATTTGGCAAATCATCAAAACTCAAATTACCATAACTTATCAATGAACCAAGACTAGTACCTCAAGACTTCATTAGTTACTAATGAACCAAACTGTATAGCGATCTGGTCCTATATCAATTTGGTACAATGCTAACTACTGAACAAGTAAGTAAATGAGACACAGGATAAGTTCCCACTATATAGAGAACCAGATTCTCTATAAGTTTCCACTGTAAACAACAGACTGTAAAACCAGCCAGTATAGCGAATCAGGTTCTCTATTTGTTCCCATAGTAGCTCGGCAGTAAATAAAGAACACAGACTCAAGGGGGCAAAACCCATGACCTACACTTGTAGGCTTTCAACTTCACTAACTTGTAAATCCCTATTACAAGCCACTTTGTAATAACTCTATTACAAAGGATTCAACTCAACTAACCTGTGGTACTCTCACCACAAGCCACTTTGTGACTCTCTAGTTACAAAAACTTTGACTACCTTGTGATACTCTCACCACAAGCTACTTTGTCACTCTCTAGTGACAAAGACATAAATCACTCTAACTTGTAATAATACTATTATAAGCCACTTTGTAACTCTCTAGTTACAAAGACTTTAACTTATGACTAAACCTAGTCATAACATAAACTGGAGAGTTTACGAATTTTGGGTTTCCTAAAAATAGCTTCTAAGAAAGTAAGATAGGAGTTACAATGAAGAACAATTAACAAAGACTTAACAAACCTAAGGACTTAAGATATCTTCAATCTTGGATCCGGTCATTGAGGTTGCAGCAGCTTTGTTCTTGAGAGAGGTTGTGGCAAACACTTGAGAGAGGATTTTCGTTTCTGATTTTGCAAGTCTTGAAGAGGGATGCCTCGTGTCTTGCACCAGGTTTATATTACAAAAGACATCACCTTAGTGATGTCAAATCTTGGTTAGTACATGCCTCTTCTCAATGGGAAGTGACTGTTGCACTGTCTGCTGGACTGTTACGTGTACAGTTGTAGGCAGCCACTTTCTGTAGTTGCTTTCTAGTTGTACTGTTGACTTATACTTCTATCAGGGGAACACCAAGGTATCAGCTCCCTAATCTGGTTCTTGTGATTCTAAAGGTATACTGCCCAGATTATCTTGAGTCGATTAACTTGAATGATTGTACCAGGCATGCTTCAGGTCCTTTATCTGGTTCTCTCATGAAGTACGTTATTTTACCTTCCTTAATTATATTTATACTTGTCTGACATCACTTATAATGATGTAAGCAAGGTAGGTAAAAAAAATCCTTCCATAAAACGTTGACTGCTGCATTATTTCTGTACAATAGCGTGTGCATGCAACAACTTTGCTGCTGGAGAGTTGACTTCATATAGTCTCCTCAGGAATTGGTAGGGACCTGTTCCCTCAGCTGTTCCTTCCACTCTTCCTCACTTGAGTCATTGCTATTAGCTTTGAGTACCAGGTTCTTTTGTTTCTTTGGTTCTCTTCTTTCAGTGTCTATCTTTCTCTTCATCTCGTAGGTCTTCAAATTTTTAACCAGCTCTTCTATGGTCAGCTCCTGCAGGTCCTTTGATTCAGTAATAACATTCACCTTGCTTTCCCAAGGGCTGGATCCCAACCTGGAACTTTGTGATCTCAAGGTCTTGTAAATGTGTAATAGGTTCCTTATGTGGTTCTGGATGGTAAGCTTGTTAGATCATCAAAATACAAAGTAAAGTACTTATGCCCAAGGTACTTGTAACCTATCAATTTCCCCCTTTTTAATTATGACAAACTTAGAATTAATATTCCCCTTGAGAACTAGATCTTCACATTGTTCCCCCAACGAATCATAAAATATTCCCCATGAGAACCAAACCTAAGGAGTTGATCACAACTGGTTCCTCAAGACTATTTGGCAAATCATCAAAACTCAAATTATCATAACTTATCAATGAACCAAGACTAGTACCTCAAGACTTCATTAGTTACTAATGAACCAAACTGTATAGCGATCTGGTCCTATATACGTTTGGTACAATGCTAACTACTGAACAAGTATGTAAATGAGACACAGGATAAGTTCCCACTATATAGAGAACAAGATTCTCTATAAGTTCCCACTGTAAGCAACAGACTGTAAAACCAGCCAGTATAGGGAATCAGGTTCTCTATTTGTTCCCATAGTAGCTCGGCAGTAAATAAAGAACACAGACTCAAGGGGGCAAAACCCATGACCTACACTTGTAGGCTTTCAACTTCACTAACTTGTAAATCCCTATTACAAGCCACTTTGTAATAACTCTATTACAAAGGATTCAACTCAACTAACCTGTGGTACTCTCACCACAAGCCACTTTGTGACTCTCTAGTTACAAAAACTTTGACTACCTTGTGATACTCTCACCACAAGCTACTTTGTCACTCTCTAGTGACAAAGACATAAATCACTCTAACTTGTAATAATACTATTATAAGCCACTTTGTAACTCTCTAGTTACAAAGACTTTAACTTATGACTAAACCTAGTCATAACATAAACTGGAGAGTTTACGAATTTTGGGTTTCCTAAAAATAGCTTCTAAGAAAGTAAGATAGGAGTTACAATGAAGAACAATTAACAAAGACTTAACAAACCTAAGGACTTAAGATATCTTCAATCTTGGATCCGGTCATTGAGGTTGCAGCAGCTTTGTTCTTGAGAGAGGTTGTGGCAAGCACTTGAGAGAGGATTTTCGTTTCTGATTTTGCAAGTCTTGAAGAGGGATGCCTTGTGTCTTGCACCAGGTTTATATTACAAAAGACATCACTTTAGTGATGTCAAATCTTGGTTAGTACATGCCTCTTCTCAATGGGAAGTGACTGCTGCACTGTCTGCTGGACTGTTGCGTGTACAGTTGTAGGCAGCCACTTTCTGTAGTTTCTTTCTAGCTGTACTGTTGACTTATACTTCTATCAGGGGAACACCAAGGTATCAGCTCCCAAATCTGGTTCTTGTGATTTAAAAGGTACACTGCCCAAATTATCTTGAGTCGATTAACTTGAATGATTGTACCAGGCATGCTTCAGGTCCTTTATCTGGTTCTCTCATGAAGTACGTTATTTTACCTTCCTTGATTATATTTATACTTGTCTGACATCACTTATAATGATGTAAGCAAGGTAGGTAAAAAAAATCCTTCCATAAAACGTTGACTGCTGCATTATTTCTGTACAATAGCGTGTGCATGCAACAACTTTGCTGCTGGAGAGTTGACTTCATATAGTCTCCTCAGGAATTGGTAGGGACCTGTTCCCTCAGCTGTTCCTTCCACTCTTCCTCACTTGAGTCATTGCTATTAGCTTTGAGTACCAGGTTCTTTTGTTTCTTTGGTTCTCTTCTTTCAGTGTCTATCTTTCTCTTCATCTCGTAGGTCTTCAAATTTTTAACCAGCTCTTCTATGGTCAGCTCCTGCAGGTCCTTTGATTCAGTAATAACATTCACCTTGCTTTCCCAAGGGCTGGATCCCAACCTGGAACTTTGTGATCTCAAGGTCTTGTAAATGTGTAATAGGTTCCTTATGTGGTTCTGGATGGTAAGCTTGTTAGATCATCAAAATACAAAGTAAAGTACTTATGCCCAAGGTACTTGTAACCTATCAATTTCCCCCTTTTTAATTATGACAAACTTAGAATTAATATTCCCCTTGAGAACTAGATCTTCACATTGTTCCCCCAACGAATCATAAAATATTCCCCATGAGAACCAAACCTAAGGAGTTGATCACAACTGGTTCCTCAAGACTATTTGGCAAATCATCAAAACTCAAATTATCATAACTTATCAATGAACCAAGACTAGTACCTCAAGACTTCATTAGTTACTAATGAACCAAACTGTATAGCGATCTGGTCCTATATACGTTTGGTACAATGCTAACTACTGAACAAGTATGTAAATGAGACACAGGATAAGTTCCCACTATATAGAGAACAAGATTCTCTATAAGTTCCCACTGTAAGCAACAGACTGTAAAACCAGCCAGTATAGGGAATCAGGTTCTCTATTTGTTCCCATAGTAGCTCGGTAGTAAATAAAGAACATAGAGGATTTTTCCGAGGAAATATCCCAACTCATGGGGGCAAAAGCCATGACCTACACTTGTAGGCTTTCAACTTCACTAACTTGTAAATCCCTATTACAAGCCACTTTGTAATAACTCTATTACAAAGGATTCAACTCAACTAACCTGTGGTACTCTCACCACAAGCCACTTTGTGACTCTCTAGTTACAAAAACTTTGACTACCTTGTGATACTCTCACCACAAGCTACTTTGTCACTCTCTAGTGACAAAGACATTAATCACTCTAACTTGTAATAATACTATTATAAGCCACTTTATAAGTCTCTAGTTACAAAGACTTTAACTTATGACTACACCTAGTCACAACTTAAACTGGAGAGTTTACGAATTTTGGGTTTCCTAAAAACAGCTTCTAAGAAAGTAAGATAGGAGTTACAATGAAGAACAATTAACAAAGACTTAACAAACCTAAGGACTTAAGATATCTTCAATCTTGGATCCGGTCATTGAGGTTGTAGCAGCTTTGTTCTTGAGAGAGGTTGTGGCAAGCACTTGAGAGAGGATTTTCGTTTCTGATTTTGCAAGTCTTGAAGAGGGATGCCTTGTGTCTTGCACCAGGTTTATATTACAAAAGACATCACCTTAGTGATGTCAAATCTTGGTTAGTACATGCCTCTTCTCAATGGGAAGTGACTGCTGCACTATCTGCTGCACTGTTGCGTGTACAGTTGAAGGTAACCACTTTCTGTAGTTGCTTTCTAGCTGTACTGTTGACTTATACTTCTATCATGGGAACACCAAGGTATTAGCTCCCTAAACTGGTTCTTGTGAGTCTAAAGGTACACTGCCCAGATTATCTTGAGTCGATTAACTTGAATGATTGTACCAGGCATGCTTTAGGACCTTTATCTGGTTCTCTCATGAAGTACGTTATTTTACCTTCCTTGATTATATTTATACTTGTCTGACATCACTTACAATGATGTAAGCAAGGTAGGTAAAAAAAACCTTCCACAGAAAGTTGACTGCTGTACTGTTTCTGTACAATAGCGTGTGCAGGCAACAACTTTCCTACTGGAGAGTTGACTTCATATATTCTCCTCAGGAACTGGTAGGGACCTGTTCCCTCAGTTGTTCCTTCCACTCTTCCTCACTTGATTCATTGCTATCAGCTTTGAGTACCAGTTTCTTTTGTTTCTTTGGTTCTTTTCTTTCACTGTCTATCTTCCTCTTCATCTCGTAGGTCTTTAAATTTTCAACCAACTCTTCTATGGTCAGCTCCTACAGGTCCTTTGATTCAGTAATAACATTCACCTTGCTTTCCCAAGGGCTGGATCCCAACTTGGAACTTTGTTATCTCAAGGTCTTGTAAATGTGTAACAAGTTCCTTATCTGGTTCTGGATGGTAAGTTTGTTAGATCATCAAAACACAAAGTAAAGTACTTATGCCCAAGGTACTTGTAACATATCAATTTCCCCCTTTTTAATGATGACAAACTTAGAATTGATATCTCCCCTGAGAACCAGATCTCCACATTGTTCCCCCTACGATTCATAAAATATTCCCCATGAGAACCAAACCTAAGGAGCTGATCACAACAGGTTCCTCAAGACTGTTTGGCAAATCATCAAAACTCAAAGTACCATAACTTATCAATGAACCAAGACTAGTACCTCAAGACGTTAGTAGTTACTAATGAACCAAACTGTATAGCGATATGGTCCTATATCATTTTGGTACAATGCTAACTATTGAACAAGTATGTAAATGAGACACAGGATAAGTTCCCACTGTATAGAGAACCAGATTCTCTATAAGTTCCCACTGTAAGCAACAGACTGTAAAACCAGCCAGTATAGGGAATCAGGTTCTCTATTTGTTCCTATAGTAGCTCGACAGTAAATAAAGAATACAGAAGATTTTTACATGGAAAAATCTCAACTCAAGGGGGAAAAATACATGACCAACACTTGTAGGCTTTCAACTTCAAAAACTTGTAAATCCCTATTACAAACCACTTTGTAATAACTCTATTACAAAGGATTCAACTCAACTAACTTGTGGTACTCTTACCACAAGCCACTTTGTGACTCTCTAGTTACAAAGACTTTGATTAACTTGTGATACTCTTACCACAAGCCACTTTGTCACTCTCTATTGACAAAGACTTTAATCACTCTAACTTGTAATAACACTATTATAAGCCACTTTTTAACTCTCTAGTTACAAAGACTTTAACTTATGACTACACCTAGTCACAAACATAAACTGGAGAGTTTACAGATTTTGGGTTTCCTAAAAATAGCTTCTAAGAAAGCAAGATAGGAGTTACAATGAAGAACAATTAACAATGACTCAACAAACCTAAGGACTTAAGATATCTTCAATCTTGGATCCGGTCATTGAGGTTGCAACAGCTTTGTTCTTGAGAGAGGTTGTGGCAAGCACTTGAGAGAGGATTTTCCTTTCTGATTTTGCAAGTCTTGAAGAGGGATGCCTTGTGTCTTGCACCAGGTTTATATTACAAAAGACATCACCTTAGTGATGTCAAATCTTGGTTAGTACATGCCTCTTCTCAATGGGAAGTGACTGCTGCACTATCTGCTGCACTGTTGCGTGTACAGTTGTAGGCAACCACTTTCTGTAGTTGCTTTCTAGTTGTACTGTTGACTTATACTTCTATCAGTGGAACACCAAGGTATTAGCTCCCTAATCTGATTCTTGTGAGTCTAAAGGTACACTGCCCAGATTATCTTGAGTCGATTAACTTGAATGATTGTACCAGGCATGCTTCAGGTCCTTTATCTGGTTCTCTCATGAAGTACGTTATTATACCTTCCTTGAGTATATTTATACTTGTCTGACATCACATACAATGATGTAAGCAAGGTAGGTAAAAAAATCCTTCCAGCGAAAATTGATTGTTGCACTGCTTCTGTACAATAGCGTGTGCATGCAACAACTTTCCTGCTAGAGAGTTGACTTCATATAGTCTCCTCAAGAACTGGTAGGGACCTGTTCCCTCAACTGTTCCTTCCACTCTTCCTCACTTGATTCATTGCTATCAGCTTTGAGTACCAGGTTCTTTTGTTTCTTTGGTTCTCTTCTTTCACTGTCTATCTTTCTCTTTATCTTGTAGCTCTTCAAATTTTCAACCAACTCTTCTATGGTTAGCTCCTGCAGGTCCTTTGATTCAATAATAACATTCACCTTGCTTTCCCAAGCGCTGGATCCCAACCTGGAACTTTGTGATCTCAAGGTCTTGTAAATGTGTAACAGGTTCCTTATCTGGTTCTGGATGGTAAGTTTGTTAGATCATTAAAATACAAAGTAAAGTACTTATGCCCAAGGTACTTGTAACCTATCAATTTCCCCTTTTTAATGATGACAAACTTAGAATTGATATTCCCCCTGAGAACCAGATCTCCACATTGTTCCCCTTACGTATTATAAAATATTCCCCATGAGAACCAAACCTAAGGAGCTGATCACAACTGGTTCCTCAAGACTGTTTGGCAAATCATCAAAACTCAAATTACCATAACTTATCAATGAACCAAGACTAGTACCTCAAGACTTCATTAGTTACTAATGAACCAAACTGTATAACGATCTGGTCCTATATTAGTTTGGTACAATGCTAACTACTAAACAAGTATGTAAATGAGACACATGATAAGTTCCCACTATATAGAGAACCAGATTCTCTATAAGTTCCCACTGTAAGCAACAGACTGTAAAACCAGCCAGTATAGGGAATCAGTTTCTCTATTTGTTCCCATAGTAGCTCGACAGTAAATAAAGAACATAGAGGATTTTTACGTGGAAAAATCCCAACTCAAGGGGGAAAAAACCACGACCTACACTTGTCGGCTTTCAACTTCACTAACTTGTAAATCACTATTACAAGCCACTTTGTAATAACTCTATTACAAAGGATTTAACTCAACTAACCTGTGGTACTCTCACCACAAGCCGCTTTGTGACTCTCTAATTACAAAGACTTTGACTAACTTGTGATACTCTCACCACAAGACACTTTGTCACTCTCTAGTGACAAAGACTTTAATCACTCTAACTTGTAATAACACTATTATAAGCCACTTTATAAGTCTCTAGTTACAAAGACTTTAACTTATGACTACACCTAGTCACAACTTAAACTGGAGAGTTTACGAATTATGGGTTTCCTAAAAACAGCTTCTAAGAAAGTAAGATAGGAGTTACAATGAAGAACAATTAACAAAGACTTAACAAACCTAAGGACTTAAGATATCTTCAATCTTGGATCCGGTCATTGAGGTTGCAACAGCTTTGTTCTTGAGAAAGGTTGTCGCAAGCACTTGAGAGAGGATTTTCGTTTCTGATTTTGCAAGTCTTGAAGAGGGATGCCTTGTGTCTTGCAACAGGTTTATATTACAAAATACATCACCTTAGTGATGTCAAATCTTGGTTAGTACATGCCTCTTCTCAATGGGAAGTGACTGCTGCACTGTCTGCTACACTGTTGCGTGTACAGCTGCAAGCAGCCACTTTCTGTTGTTGCTTTTCAGCTGTACTGTTGACTCATACATCTGACAGGGGAACACCTAGGTATCAGCTCCCTAATTTGGTTCTTGTGAGTCTAAAGGTACACTACCCAGATTATCTTGAGTCGATTAACTTGAATGATTGTACCAGGCATGCTTCAGGTCCTTTATCTGGTTCTCTCATGAAGTACGTTATTTTACCTTCCTTGATTATATTTATACTTTTCTGACATCACTTACAATAATGTAAGCAAGGTAGGTAAATAAAAATCCTTCCACAGAAAGTTGACTGCTACACTGTTTCTGTACAATAGCGTGTGCAGGCAGCAACTTTTCTGCTGGAGAGTTGACTTCATATAGTCTCCTCAGGAACTGGTAGGGACCTGTTCCCTCAGCTGTTCCTTCCACTCTTCCTCACTTGAGTCATTGCTATCAGCTTTGAGTACCAGGTTCTTTTGTTTCTTTGATTCTCTTCTTTCACTGTCTATCTTCCTCTTCATCTTGTAGGTCTTCAAATTTTCAACCTGCTCTTTTATGGTCAGCTCCTGTAGGTCCTTTGATTCAGTAATAACATTCACCTTGCTTTCCCAAGGGCTGGATCCCAACCTGGAACTTTGTGATCTCAAGGTCTTGTAAATGTGTAACAGGTTCCTTATCTGGTTCTGTATGGTAAGTTTGTTAGATCATCTAAACACAAAGTAAAGTACTTATGCCCAAGGTACTTGTAACCTATCAGTTTCCCCTTTTTTAATGATGACAAACTTAGAATTGATATTCCCCCTGAGAACCAGATCTCCACATTGTTCACCCTACGAATCATAAAATATTGCCCATGAGAACCAAACCTAAGGAGCTGATCACAACTGGTTCCTCAAGACTGTTTGGAAAATCATCAAAACTCAAAGTACCATAACTTATCAATGAAATAAGACTAGTACCTCAAGACTTCAGTAGTTACTAATGAACCAAATTGTATAACGATCTGGTCCTTTATCAATTTGGTACAATGCTAACTACTGAACAAGTATGCAAATGAGACACATGATAAGTTCCCACTGTATAGAGAACCAAATTCTCTATAAGTTTCCACTATAAGCAACAGACTGTAAAACCAGCCAGTATAGAGAATTAGGTTCTCTATTTGTTCCCATAGTAGCTCGGCAGTAAATAAAGAACACAGAGGATTTTTACATGGAAAAATCCCAACTCAAGGGGGAAAAAACCATGACCTACACTTGTAGGCTTTCAACTTCACTAACTTGTATATCCCTATTACAAGCCACTTTTTAATAACTCTATTACAAAGGATTCAACTCAACTAATTTGTGGTACTCTAACCACAAGCCACTTTGTGACTCTCTAGTTACAAAGACTTTGACTAACTTATGATACTCTCACCACAAGCCACTTTGTCACTCTCTAGTGACAAAGACTTTAATCACTCTAACTTGTAATAACACTATTATAAGCCACTTTGTAACTCTCTAGTTACAAAGACTTTAACTTATGACTACACCTAGTCACAAACATAAACTGGAGAGTTTACGGATTTTGGGTTTCCTAAAAATAGCTTCTAAGAAAGCAAGATAGGAGTTACAATGAAGAACAATTAACAAAGGCTCAACAAACCTAAGGACTTAAGATATCTTCAATCTTGGATCCGGTCATTGAGGTTGCATCAGCTTTGTTCTTGAGAAAGGTTGTCGCAAGCACTTGAGAGAGGATTTTCGTTTCTGATTTTGCAAGTCTTGAAGAGGGATGCCTTGTGTCTTGCAACAGGTTTATATTACAAAATACATCACCTTAGTGATGTCAAATCTTGGTTAGTACATGCCTCTTCTCAATGGGAAGTGACTGCTGCACTGTCTGCTACACTGTTGCGTTTACAGCTGCAGGCAGCCACTTTCTGTAGTTTCTTTCCAGCTGTACTGTTGACTTATACTTCTGCTAGAGGAACACCAAGGTATCTGCTCCCTAATTTGGTTCTTGTAAGTCTAAAGGCACACTGCCCAGATTATCTTGAGTCAATTAACTTGAATGATTGTACCAGGCATGCTTCAGGTCCTTTATCTAGTTCTCTCACGAAGTACGTTATTTTACCTTCCTTGATTATATTTATACTTGTCTGACATCACTTACAATGATGTAAGCAAGGTAGGTAAAAAAAATCCTTCCACAGAAAGTTGACTGCTGCACTATTTCTGTACAATAGCGTGTGCAGGCAGCAACTTTCCTGTTGGAGAGTTGATTTCATATAGTCTCCTCAGGAACTGGTAGGGACCTGTTCCCTCAGCTATTCCTTCTACACTTCGTCACTTGAGTCATTGCTATCAACTTTGAGTACCAGATTTTGTTTCTTTCTTTGGTTCTCTTCTTTCATTGTCTATCTTCCTTTTCATCTCGCAGGTCTTCATATTTCCAACCAGCTTTTCTATGGTCAGCTCCTGCAGGTCCTTTGATTCAGTAATAGCATTCACCTTGCTTTCCCAAGGGCTGGATCCCAACCTGGAACTTTGTGATCTCAAGGTCTTGTAAATGTGTAACAGGTTCCTTATCTGGTTCTGGATGGTAAGTTTGTTAGATCATCAAAACACAAAGTAAAGTACTTATGCCCAAGGTACTTGCAACCTATCAATTTTTCCCTTTTTGATGATGACAAACTTAGAATTGATATCCCCCTGAGAACTAGATCTCCATATTGTTCCCCCTACGAATCAGCCATATTCCCCGTGAGAACCAAACCTAAGGAGCTGATCACAACAGGTTCCTCAAGACTGTTTGGCAAATCATCAAAACTCAAAGTACCATAACTTATCAATTTCCTCCTTTTTGATGATGACAAATCCAAAATTAATATTCCTCTTGAGAACCAGATTCCTCATATGTTTCTAGCAGATCAAACCTATAATCAGTATATTATCAGCAATGTTCCCCCTACAAAGCAGAGCTATCTCTTGAGAACCAGATTCCTTACATGTTTCCCTGCATTATCAGTAACGTTTCCCCTGCGAAGCAGAGCCATCTTTCATGCACAAAACAACATATCAATTTGATTTTGTTCATCCCCCATGTTGACACCTATATAACTTCCCCCCTTTTGGCATCATCGAAAAGAATAACAAAAGAAGCACAACCAAAAAGAAGTTCAGCAATATTAACTCAGGCCACTTGGGCAACACAACATAAATAATAACAAAAACAACAAGTGAATGTCAGTGCACAAAATAGAGTGATTGCCCGTAGTGGAGTAATTATAATAAAAGCACAGTAGTTTCAACAATACATAATATGACAATTTAAACAACTGAAGTACCAATATCATCAAATATAGGGATCAAAAGAGGATAAGAATTCAAGGGAATTTGGAAGGAGTGAAAGATATGGATCACTGGGCAGGAGGAAAAGTAAGGGGCTAAGGCCTTGATGAGCTTGTCCATTTGTTCATTTACTCTCATTTGATCAATGATCATCGACTCTCTCAGTTCCTCCACCTGTTCTGTCAATCTTCCATTATCACCATTCAACTTAGCGTTCTATTCTGCCAAGGGTCCTCGAGGACTAGGTTCTCAACCTATCTGAGTAGGTTGAACCATCAATCAGATCACCAAAAATCTCCCCAAGCTTCGTGTCATCAAGAACAGACTCAGTCCCATGCACATATAACATCATAGTATCACGTAAAACATATAAGTTTTTACTTCTTCTTCAGAAACATTGGGACTTGGAGGAACAAAGAGGTGATTCTATTTTTGGAACTCAACGATGTCAAGAAGTTCCTTCATTTTTAGCAATATCAGAGTCAACACTCTGCCTTACAACACTTTTTGAGACTTCAACGTCTTCTCCCTCCAAACCTAATGGCTCAACCTTTTGCTTTTGTATGGAACCAGGTTCCTCACTTACACTACCCTTTCTATCCCTGAGCTGCCATGTCTCCCTCTTTCTCTTTTCAATCTGTTCACCCTTATCATCTGTTGCATCTTTCTCAGCCAACTTTCTTTTCTCCATTTTTTAAAAATCCTTTCTCACAAGTAAAGATTTCATTTCATTCTTTCTTCCATAATCACATCAACAAGTCACACCACTTCATCATCAATCAGCCTACTTTTTATCAATCCATTTACTAGATCGGAAGTTCGTTTATACACAGAACTTAAAGAGAAAAAAATCATCATTAAAATTGACTTCATGAGAAGGACTTGAGGTATCAGGTCCCTCATTCAGTCCTCACATTTACCAATTTCTCCATCCTTTAAGGCTTCCACAATTCCAGCAACAACTTTAGCCTCATGCTCTAGAATATTAGATCTACCGTGTTCCCTTTCAGTTAAACTTCCATAAAAAACTACCAAAGAATTCTTGGGGTTTTGATTCTGGTGGAGTTAGGTTTTTTGGAAAGTGAGAGAGTTGGATTCACTTCTGGCATATTTGGAAAGAAAGATTATTTTGAGACAAGGTTGATTTTGGTTTGAAGAAAAGAATCAGTTTTATTTGGGTGTAAGATAGAGAAATGCCTTTTTTGGGTAATGGGTCAGTTCAGAAAAGGTTTAACATATTTGGACTTCAAAAGTTAGGAGGAGAGGCAGGAGAAAGGCAGAAACAAATTAATGATATGACTCAGCAACTTAAAAAGGCATATAAGTATTTAAGAGACTACTAACCTAAGTCACATGAACCAGGTTCCGTGACGGTTTTTGAAAATTTTGAGCGAAGACTCCTAGAAGTGCAATGTCACTCTTACTTGTTTGTACTGAAACTGCCATATGTGTATACCTATAACAGTATAGATTTGAGTTAGATGTCGATGAAAAACACTTTTTAGCATTGTACCTTTCCTTCTTAACATAGCCAATCATCGAGGGACCAGGTCCTTAGTTGAGCTTGATCAACCTCAACTCCAAACAATTTCTTTCAAAATGTTCCCTGCTCAGTGCCTTGGTGAAGATGTCTTCTACCTGATCCTTCGTCTTCCAAAACTTCATATAAATCAAAACCTTTTCAATATTGTCCCTAAGAAAATGGTGTCTGACATCAATGTGCTTGGTTCTTTTGTGTTGAACCGGGTTCAAGCTGTAAATACACCAATGTCTTCAAGATGTTGCTTGATCTGTACTATTTGAGCCCAACAAGAAGCAATAACCACCTATTCAGCTTCAGCAGTAAGAAGAGCCACACAATTTGTTTCTTTGTATTCCATGAGATCAAGCATGACCCCAGAAGATGTGCCGCTCCAGATGTGCAATTTCTATCCACCAGATATTCAAGGTAATCAGCATTAGCATATCCAACCAATTCAATGTTATCTCTCGAGGGATAGTAGAGAACCAGGTCCTGCATCCCTTTGAGATATCCTAGGATTCTCTTGGCAGCTTTCAGATGAGATTCCTCTATACATGGTCTGATTTATAGGGCAACCAGGTTCATCCATGTCTAGACAAGTAGCTGTGGCGATGGGACTGTCAATGATTTTTGATGTCTTCATGTAAAATTTCTTCAGCAGCTTCTTGATGTACTTCTGTTGTCTTATCATTTGAATACATGCTCAGGATGTAGATGACGTTCAAAATCTGGAGGTAGCTTGATATAGACTTCTTTCTTGTGAAAACCATTCAGGAAGGCACTCTTCACATCCATTTGGAATAGGGTGAATTCCATATGTGAAGCAAAGGCAATGAGGATCCTAGTAGCTTCCATGCAAGCTACTGGGGCAAAAGTCTCATCATAATCGATCCCTTCCTCCTGATTGTATCTTTGGACAGAAAGCCTTACTTTGTTCCTTGTAGTATTTCCATGTTCATCCAGCTTATTCCTGAATACCCACCTGGTCCCTGTGATGGTTCTGTCTGAGGGTCTAGGTACCAGGTGCCATACCTTGTTTCTTTCAAATTGATGTAGTTCCTCTTGCATTGCAATGGATTTCCCTGCACTCCTTGTTCTGTTACTTGTGGAGTGCCTTGCACTGCATCTCTAACTCTTTCTTCAGTGGTAGTAATTAAAGTACCATGTTCCTCTTGAGAAGTGGAAGAGGATGTTGCATTGTCTTCACCTGTCTCCTTCATCTGACTTATCATATTAGCCTTGCCATTTGAAATATCAGATATTTCCCTTAGCACATGCATCACACACTCTGTGCTCCTTGAAATTTGAATTTGGCAAACTACAAACTAGGTCCTTCTTGACTAATTTGTTCAGCAGCATGAAACTTGCATAACCCAACCTTCTGTGCCATAGCTCAACATTATCATTAATAACACTCAAACAGCTTAGATCCCCTTGTCACAGAGTTGGGAAATACCCAGCAAGATATACTTCAACCTCTTCACGAAGTACGCATTTCAATAGAGTGGGAAAAAGACTTTCTGATCCTTCCAACTCCCAGAATGTATCCCTTCTTGCCAATTTCAATGGATAGACTCCCTCCTTGCAAGGCCTTCAATGAAAGGAAATCATTTGTACTTCCAGTTAAGAGCTTCAAGCAGTCGCTATTCATGTACCGTTGTTGACTGCTCCCTTTCACTGTTCCCTGCACAGTAAATCAATAATTAGACTTAGGAACCCAAGCCAGCTTGGTTCCCTTATAATGATAGAATGAGCGGATCAAACTTCTTTTTGCCCATGTAGGCAGCACATATTTTTTTTCTAGGGAACTAGGTTCTTCATCAGTACGCCTCTTTTCAATAAAACTTTGTGTCACGACCCTAAACCCAGACCCTATACCAGGCGCCTCTCGTGAAGACAAGGCCAACCGACGGACTCCCAATTTATTTTAAGCAATTAAAATAATAGAAATTAAGTCTTTAACATAACAATAATCCCAAAATAAGGTAAAACAATACAATTGCGGAATAGACATAGCCTGACATCAGGGTGTCACCAGTCATGAGCATCTACTAGACGATTAAAAATTGGAAGGGTCTACATAGTCTATTACAGAACTAAAACAAGAGAAAATAAGATAGAGGGAGAAGCACTGAGCTGCGAACGCCGAGCAGCTACCTAGTGAATCTCCGAATCCGCCTAAGCTGGAAGAATCAACACTCGCTAGCGGGACCTGAAGCACCTGGATCTGCACACAGGGTGCAAGGAGTAAAGTGAGTACTCCAACTCAGTGAGTAATAACAATAAATAAAGGCTGAGCGATAAGAAATCATGTAAAAGTACATCAACATGCTATAAAGAAGCAGTATAAAACCAGTAAAAGCAATGAAACCGTGAAAACATATAAAGACACCTTAGTTTAGAATAAGCTGCTTTAAAACACCTTTTTAACAGTTAAACAATTAAATGAAAAGCAGCTAGAACAGATAAGCACATAAAAGTCTGCCCCTCGGGCACAATGTCAATAGAATCCTCCCCTCGGGCAATATCATAGAACAACACCAGCCCCTCGGGCTATATATCATATCACAATGGGTACTCGCGCTCACTGGGGTATACAGACTCTACGAGGGGCCCCTTACGGCCCAAGTGCAATATCAAGCCATCTCGCGACATAATCAGTAGGCTCTCGGCCTCATATCGACAAGCCACCTTATGGTATACAATCTCAGGCCCTCGACCTCATAATCATAAATCAATGTATCCTCACAACACAGGCCCTCGACCTTACTCAGGCAGAACCTCATAAGCCACTCGGGAAACAATAAAACATGATGCTCAGCTCAAATTATCATTTAGAATATCATTTAATGGGTTAAAATAGAGTAAAGATGGCTGAGTTATGAAAACAGTAGAATATAGCATGACTGAGCACAAGTATAAAGTCAAAACAGTGAGGAAATATCAGTAAAAATCCCCTAAGGGTCCAAATAGTTGGCATGAGGCCCAAATATGCATTCAGCCCAAAACATGATGATAGCAAACATTTTTCAGTCAAATACACGGTAAAAAAATCATTCGGGATGGACTAAGTCACAATCCCCAATGGTGCACGACCCCATGCTCATCATTTAGCGTGTGCGTCACCTTAATATAGCACAACGATGTGAAATCCGGGGTTTCAACCCTCAGGACAACATTTACAATTATTACTCACCTCTATCCGGTCCAAATCTCTAGCCCGCGATGCTTTTGCCTCTTGAATCGACCTCCGGATGTTCCAGATTTAACCAAAATCAGTGCAAAACCATCAAAATATGCTAAGGGAACAAATCCCACTCGAAAGAAATCAAATTATAACACAAATCCTGAAATTGGCCAAACCCGACCCCAGGGCCCACATCTCGGATTCCGATAAAAATTACATCAATAGACTCCTTATCACTCCCCGAGTTCATTCATATCAAAATCATCAAAATCCAACCTCAAATGATCCCTCAAATCCCTAATTTTTGGTCTCCAATTACAAGCCCTAGTTCTTCAATATTAGGCTTAAATTCCATGATTAATTAGGTAGAAATCATATTAGGATCAAGTATTAAGTCCACAAATCTTACCTCTAAGTGTTTCCCCTTGAATTCCTCTTCAATTCTCTTCAAAAAGCTTCAAAATCACCCAAAAATGGTGGAAGTTAGCCCCAAAATCGCGGACAATGGATATTTAAACATTTTGCCCAGGCATTCAAAACTTTCTTCGCGAACGCGGTCAAAGCTTCGCGTTGGCGAAGCACAAATTGACGTTGACCACATTTTTCTCCTTCTCGAATGTGTATGACCTCTCGCGAACGCGATGCTTCCTGACTCCAACCTTCGCGAACACGACTCCCCTTCTCGCGAACGCGTAGCTCAATGGCCTAGCCCTTCGCGAGCGCGGGACCTCCCTCGCGAACACAAAGGCCAATTCTGCAGCCTCAACTGCTTACCCTTCACGAACGCGAGGGTCTACTCGCGAACGCGAAGGCCAATTGTCTGCAACATACACAACAGTTTTTTTGCAATCTTTCACAATATGAAATGGTCCGATTGACCACCCGAAACTCACCCGAGGCCCCCGGGACCTCAACCAAACATGCCAACATATCCCATAACATCATTCAAACTTGTTCCAGTCTTCGGAATGCTCAAAACAAGATCAAAACACCGAATTCGCATCCGATTTAAACATAAGAATTCCAAATCTTCTAAATTACGCTTTTGACCAAAACATCTACCAAACCACGTCCGAATGACCCGAAACTTTGCATACACATCCCAAATGACACAACGGAACTAATGCAACTTCCGGAATTCCATTCCCCCTATATCAAAATCTCACCTATCAACAGGAAAACGCCCAAATTCTAATTTTGCCAATTCAAGCCTAAATCTACTCTGGACCTCCAAAACACATTCTGATCATGCTCCTAAGTCCCAAATCACCTCCCGAAGCTGTCCGAACCATTAGAACTCACATCCGAGTCCCTTAACACATAAGTCAACATCCGGTTGACTTTTCCAACTTAAGCTTCCTCAAAAGAGACTAAGTGTCTCAAACCTTACCAAAACCTCTCTGAACACAAACCAACCAACCCGGTAACACAAGATACAACTGAACAAGGAAATAAGAAGCAAAAATGGGGGAAAAAGAGCGGTAACTCATGAGACGACTGGCCGGGTCGTCACATCCTCCCCCTCTTAAACAAACGTTCGTCCTCAAACGAGTCAAGAAACATACCCGAAACTTCAAACAGGTGAGGATATCTGCTTCGCATCTCCCGCTCAGTTTCCCAAGTAGCCTACTCCATGGGCCGACCTCTCCACTGCACTTTCACTGAAGCTATATCCTTTGATCTCAACTTTCAAACCTGACGCTCCAAAATAGCTGTTGGCTCCACATCATAAGTCGAATTATCATCTAACTGAACTGTGATGAAATCCAAAACATGAGACGGATCCCCAATATACTTTCAGAGCATAGAAACATGAAATACCGGATGCACACTCGACAAGCTGGGTGGCAAAGCAAGCTCATAAGACACCTCCCCAATCCTCCGATGCACCTCAAAAGGCCCAATGAATCGAGGACTCAATTTACCCTTATTCCCAAACCTCATAGCACCCTTCATGGGCGAAACCTTCAACAGAACCTTCTCACCAACCATGTAGGACACATCTTGAATCTTCCTGTCCGTATAACTCTTTTGTCTCGATTGTGCTGTACGAAGCCTCTCCTGAATTACCTTCACCTTTTCTAAAGCATCCTGCACCAAGTCTGTCCCCAATAGCCTCACCCAGCTCAAACCAACCAACTAGAGATCTACACTGTCTCCCATAAAAAGCCTCATATGGAGCCATCTGAATAATCGACTGGTAGCTGTTGTTATAAGCAAACTCTGCGAGTGGTAGAAACTGATCCCATGACCCTCCGAAATCAATGACACAAGCATGCAACATGTCCTCCAATATCTGAATAGTACGCTTGAACTGTCCATCCATCTGAGGTTGAAAAGCTGTGCTCAACTCAACCTGAGTACCCAACTCTCGCTGCACAGACCTCCAAAACTGCGAAGTAAACTGAGTGCCCCTATCTGAAATGATGGAAACTGGGATACCATGCAAACGAAAAATCTCCCAGATATAGATCTCTGCCAACCGCTTTGAAGAATAGGTAGTACACATAGGAATAAAGTGCGCGGACTTGGTAAGCCGATCCACAATCACCTAAAGAGCATCGAACTTCTTCAAAGTTCATGGAAGCCCAACTACAAAGTTTATGGTGATCCTTTCCCACTTCCACTCTGGAATATCTATCTGCTGAAACAAGCCACCCGGTCTCTGATGCTCGTATTTCACCTGATGACAATTGAGACACCGAGCTACAAATCACACAATGTCCTTCTTCATTCTCCTCCACCAATAATGCTATCTCAGATCCTGATACATCTTCGCGGCACCCGGATGAATGGAATACCGCGAGCTATGGGCCTCCTCTAGAATCAACTCCCGAAGAGCATCTACATTGGGCACACATATCCGACCCTGCATCCTCAACACCCCATCATCACCAATAGTCACATCTCTGGCATCATCATGCTAAACTCTGTCCTTAAGGACAAGCAAATGAGGATCATTATACTGCCCTCTCTGATGCGATCATATAAAGAAGACCGAGAAATCACACAAGCCAATACCCAACTAGGCTCCGAAATATATAACCTTACAAACCGATTGGCCAAGCCCTAAACATCAACTGCAAGAGGTCTCTCCCCAACTAGAATATATGCCAAACTCCCAATACTCACTTCCTTTCGGCTCAAAACATCGTCCACCATTCCCCGGATGGTACAATATAGTGATATCATAATCCTTTAGCAACTCCAACCATCTCCGCTACCTCAAATTGAGATCCTTTTTCTTGAACAAGTGCTGGAGGCTATGATGATCCGTAAACACCTCACAAGACACACCATACAAGTAATGCCTCCAAATCTTCAACGCGTGAACAATGGTAGCCAACTCCAAATTATGAACTGGGTAGTTTTTCTCATGGGGCTTCAACTGATGAGAAGCATAAGCAATAACTCTACCCTCGTGCATTAATATACACCCAATGTCAGCTCTCGAAGCATCACAATACACGGTATATGAATATGAAGCTGATGGAAAACTAACACTGGAGCTGTGTTCAAGGCTGTCTTGAGCTTCTGAAAGCTCTCCTCACACTCATCCGACCATACAAATGAAGCACCCTTCTGAGTCAACTTGGTCAAGGGAGATGCGGTAGATGAGAATCCCTGAACAAACCGGCGGTAATAACCCACCAAACCAAGAAAGCTACGAATCTCTATGGCTGAGGACGGTCTGCGGCAACTCTGAACTGCCTCTATATTCTTCGGATCAACCTGAATACCCTCGCTAGACACCACGTGCCTCAAAAAGCCACTGAACTGAGCCAAATTAAAATCACACTTGGAGAACTTTGCATAAAACTTCTCCTCTCTCAATCTCTGCAACACAACTCTCAAATGCTCTATATGCTCCTCCTGACTACGCGAATACACCAAAATATCATCAATGAAGACTATGGCAAACGAGTCGATATTAGGCCGGAACACGTTGTTCATCAAATGCATGAACGTTGCTGGGGCATTGGTCAGCCTAAAAGACATCACCAGAACTCATAATGACCATATCGGGTCCTAAAAGCTATCTTAAGAATATCTGAGTCCCTGATCTTCAACTGGTGATAACCTGAGCGGAGATCAATCTTGGAGAACACTCTCGCTCCCTTAAGCTGGTCGAATAAATCATCAATGCGAGGCAAAGGATACTTGTTCTTAATTGTTACTTTGTTTAACTGCCTATAATCAATGCACATCCTCATAGTACCATCCTTCTTCTTCACAAATAGAACTAGCGCACCCCACGGTGAAACACTAGGCCGAATGAACCCCTAATCAAGGAGTTCCTGAAGCTGCTCCTTTAACTCCTTCAATTCCGCTGGTGCCATATGATACGTCAAAATAGAAATGGGTTGAGTGCCCAGCACCAGGTCAGTGCCAAAATCAATATCCCTATCTGGTGGCATGCCCGACAGGTCTGCAGGAAACACATCGGGAAACCCCCTCACAACTGGAACAGAATCAATACTGGGAGTCTCTGTACCGACATCCCTCACAAAGGCTAGATACGAAAGACAACCCTTCCCAACCATACTCTGGGCCTTCAAGAATGAGATTACCCTACTAGGAACATAATCAGTCAAACCTCGCCACTCAATCCGTGGCACACCCGGTATAGCCAATGTCACTGTCTTAGCATGACAGTCCAGAATAACATGACACGAAGATATCCAATCCATGCCCAAAATAACATCAAAGTCTACCATACACAATAACAACATATCCACTCGGGTCTCCAGACCCCCAATAGTCACCACACACGACCGGTACACACGGTCTACAACAATAGTATTTCCCGTCGGAGTAGATACATGAACAGATGAAACAAGAGACTCACGGGGCATATCCAAATAACGAGCAAAGTATGATGACACATAAGAAAAGGTGGAACCAGGATCAAATAATATAGAAGCATCTCTGTGGCAGACTGAGACACTACTTGTAATAACAGCATCTGAAGTAATAGCATTGGGTCTAGCTGGAAGTGTATAGAAATGGGCCTGACCGCCACCTGATCGACCTCCCCCTCTAGGGCAACCCATAGCTGACTGACCTCCACCCCTAGCTGACTGGGTGGGTGGTGGTGAAGTAACTAGTACTGAAGCCGATGGCTGACTCCTCTGCTGAGATGAACCCGTAAGACGACGAGGATACTGCCTCCATATATGACCCATCTCTCCACACTCATAGCAACTCCCGGGCGCTAGAGACGGGGACTGAATGGAACCCCTAACACTGGAATGACTAGCAGATGCACCTGACACAAAAGAGCCCTAAACTAATAGAGCACGAGACGAACTCTGAGCTGGAAGTACACTAAGTGATGACTGGCCCTGATGAGAATTGTGAGAACCATGACCCGATGATGCCCTACGATAACCTGGGCGAGCTGGCTGAGCATGCCTGAATCAACGGCCTCTGCCGTGCTGAAACTAACCTCTCGAAGGAGCACCACCATAACTATCAGATCCTTGAGGCCTCTTGCCCTCCCTCTCATCTCGCTCCTGGCAACGAACTGACTCAATCTCACGAGCAATGTCAACAACCTCCTCAAAAGTAGCACTAGACACCCTCTCCCTGGTCATGAGAATACAAAGCTGATAAGTGAGGCCATCCACAAACCTCCTAATCCTCTCTCTATCTGTCAAAACCAACCAAATAGCATGACGAGCTAACTCGGAGAACCTCATCTCATGCTGCATCACAGTCATCTCTCCCTGACGCAACCACTCAAACTGCCTGCGCAGCTCCTCTCTACGAGACTGCGACACATACTTCTCTAGAAAGAGAATGGACAACTACTACCAGGTAAGAGGTGCTGCACCAATAGGCCTACACCTCTCATAAGCCTCCCACCAAGTGAAGATAGCTCTAGAAAACTAAAAAGTAGTGAAAGCAACCCCGCTGGTCTCCAGAATTCCCGCTGTGCGAAGCATCCTCTGACACTTGTCCAAGAAACCCTGTGCATCCTCTCCCTCTGCACCACTTAAAGTCGGAGGCTGAAATTTAACAAACCTCTCCAATTTACGCTGCTTGTCCTCTGGCATGGCAGGAGCTACATAGTCCTGAGCCGCTGCAACCGGCTGGGCTGG
Organism: Nicotiana tabacum; assembly: GCF_000715075.1. Classification (NCBI taxonomy): domain Eukaryota; kingdom Viridiplantae; phylum Streptophyta; class Magnoliopsida; order Solanales; family Solanaceae; genus Nicotiana; species Nicotiana tabacum. Next base: position 111,753,262 of record NC_134084.1, read on the forward strand.
ATATGCCCCCGGTGTCTGAAGTCCCTGCACGACCTACTCAGGTGTGCGAGCGGCGAGAGTCTGAGTGCCTCCCCCGGCCTGAGAAGTAGCGACGGTTATAGTAACTGAAACCGCCTGAGCTAGGCCAGTGCATACTGATAGAATCTGAGCCAAGGCCTCCTAAAGACCCGGAATCACAATGGGCACAATTGGTGCTGTAGGAGCGTCCACAACTGGATCTGCAGGTGCTACCCTAGCTGTTGTGCAGGCCACACCCGCACTTACTACGACCATGACTACGTCCTTGGCCTCTAGTGGCCACAGCTGGTGGTACTGGTGGTCGTCTATCCTGATCGGTAGCACGCATCCTCACCATCTGTGAGAGAATAGAATAACAAAAGTTTAGTACTCGGATCAATAGATTCGCACGACAAGAATTTCAAGAATATGAAGTTTTTCCTAAAGGTTCCGTACCGATCTGCAAGACTCTACTAAACCTGCTCATGACTCGTGAGACCTATGTAACCTAGGCTCTGATACCAACTTGTCACGACCCTAAACCCAGACCCGGTCGTGATGGCGCCTCTCGTGAAGAGAAGGCCAGCTGGCACACTCCTAATTCATTTTAAGCAATAAGAATAATAGAAATTAAGTCTTTAACATAACAATAATCCCAAAATAAGGTGAAACAATACAATTATGGAATAGACATAGCCCGACATCGAGGTGTCACCAATCATGAGCATCTACTAGATGATTAAAAATAGGAAGGGTCGACATAGTCTATTACAGAACTAAAATAGGAGAAAATAAGATAGAGGGAGAAGCACTGGGCTACCAACACCGAGCAGCTACCTAGTTAATCTCCGAATCCGCCTGAACTGGAAGAATCAACACTCGCTAGCGGGACCTGAAGCGCCTGAATCTGCACACAGGGTGCAAGGAGTAAAGTGAGTACTCCAACTCAGTGAGTAATAACAATAAATGAAGGCTGAGCGATAAGAAATCACGTAAAAGCACATCAACATGCTATAAAGAAACAGTAAAAGCAATAAAACAGTGAAAACATATAAAGACACCTTAGTTTAGAAGAAGCTGCTTTAAAACACCTTTTTTAATAGTTAAAAAATTAAATGAAAAGCAGCTAGAACAGATAAACATATAAAAGTACGCCCCTCGGGCACAATGTCAATAGAATCTGCCCCTCGGGCAATATCATAGAATAACACCAGCCCCTCGGGCTATATATGATATCACAAGAGGTACCCGCTCTCACTGGGGGTGTACAGACTCCGGGAGGGGCCCTTTATGACCCAAGCACAATATCATGCCATCTCGTGGCATAATCAGTAGGCTCTCGGCCTCATATCGACAAGCCACCTCGTGGCGTACAATCTCAAGCCCTCGGCCTCATAATCATAAATCAGTGTATCCTCACAATACATGCCCTCGGCCTTACTTAGTTAGAACCTCATAAGCCACTCGGGCAACAGTAAAACATGATGCTCAGCTCAAATTATCATTTAGAATATCATTTAATGTGTTAAAATAGAGTAAACATGGCTGAGTTATGAAAACAATAGAATATAGCATTACTGAGTACAAGTATAAAGTCAAAACAATGAGGAAATATCAGTAAAAATCCTCTAAGGGTCCAAATAGTTGGCACGAGGCCCAAATATGGCATTCAACCCAAAACATGATGATAGCAAACAATTTTCAGTCAAATACGCGGTAAAACAGTCATTCGAGATGGACTAAGTCACAATCCCCAACGGTGCACGACCCCACGCTCGTCATTTAGCATGTGCGTCACCTCAATATAGCACAACGATGTGAAATCCGGGGTTTCATACCCTCAGGACAACATGTACAATCATTACTCACCTTTATCCGGTCTAAATCTCTAGCCCGCGCTGCTTTTGCCTCTCGAATCGACCTCCGAATGCTCCAAATCTAACTAAAATCAGTGCAAAACCATCAAAATATGCTAAGGGAACAAAGCCCACTAGAAAGAAATCAAATTACAACACAAATCCCGAAATTGGCCAAACCCGACCCCTGAGGCCACGTCTCAGATTCCGATAAAAATTACAATAATAGAATCCTTATCACTCCCCGAGTTCATTTATATCAAAATCACCAAAATCCAAACTCAAATGATCCCTCAGATCCTTAATTTTTGGTCTCCAATTACAAGCCCTAGTTCTTCAATATTAGGCTTAAATTCCATGATTAATTTGGTAGAAATCACATTAGGATCGAGTATTAATTCCATAAATCTTACCTTCAAGTGTTCCCCCTTGAATCCCTCTTCAATCCTCTTCAAAAAGATTCAAAATTGCCCAAAAATGGTGGAAGTTAGCCCCAAAATCATGGACAATGGCTATTTAAACATTCTGCCAAGGCATTCAAAACCTTTTTCGCGAACACGGTCAAAGCCTCGCGTTCGCGAAGCACAAACTGACGTTGACCACATTTTCCTCCTTCGCGAACGCGTCTAACCTCTCGCGAACGCGTTGCTTCTTGACTCTAACCTTCGCGAACGTGGCTCCCCTTCTCGCGAATGCGTAGCTCAATGGCCCAGCCCTGCACGAACGCGGGACCTCCCTCACGAACACAAAGGCCATTTTAGCCTCACCTGCTAACCCTTCGTGAACGCGAGGGCCTACTCGCGAACGCGAAGGCCAATTGTCTGCAACATGCACAATAGTTTTTCTGCAATCCTTCGCAACATGAAATGGTCCGATTGCCCACCCGAAACTCACCCGAGGCCCTCGAGACCTCAACCAAACATGCCAACATATCCCATAACATCATTCAAACTTGTTCCAATCTTTGGAATGCTCAAAACAACATCAAAACACCGAATTCGCATCGGATTCAAGCCTAAGAATTCCTAAATCTTCTAAATTACGCTTTTGATCAAAAAGTCTACCAAACCACATCTGAATGACCTGAAATTTTGCACACACATCCCAAATGACACAACGGAACTACTGCAACTTCTGAAATTCCATTCCGACCCCTATATCAAAATCTCACCTATCAACCGGAAAACGCCAAAAGTCCAATTTCGCAAATTCAAGCCTAAATCTACTCCGGACCTCCAAAACACATTCCGATCATGCTCCTAAGTCCCAAATCACCTCCCGAAGCTGTCCAAACCACCAGAACTCACATTCAAGCCCTTTAACATATAAGTCATCATTCGGTTGACTTTTCCAACTTAAGCTTCCACAAAAGAGACTAAGTATCTCAAACCTTACCAAAACCTCTCCGAACCTGAACCAACCAACTCGGTAGCACAAAATATAGCTGAACAAAGAATAAGAAACAGAAATGGGGGAAACAGAGCGGTAACTCATGAGACGACTGGCCGGGTCATCATACTTTATTTTTCTGTAATGACTGAATTTTAACTTTACAAGAGTCCTTGTAATGACCAGTTTGACCACAGTGAGTGCACAACCTATTATCAGCCACAATTACATACTTTTTATGGGGATTATAGGAGGTTTTAGCCTTTTGGAACCCGATGCCTTGCCTGTTTCCATCATTACTCCTGTACATAGACGTTAGTACATTAGGGGACTGGGTCTATTTAAGTGACTTATCAAGATCATTTTTAACCTTTTTTAAATCCTTCTGAAGTAATCTATTCTTTTCAAGCTCAGCAATAAGACTTGTTTTAACTTTCTTAAGCTCACTTTTTGGTTTACTTTTTCAACAAGTTGTGTTCTCTAGTTACTTCTTCCACTTGTTCCCTTATATCTTCAATGGAAACTACCATATCATCCTTTCTTGCTCAGTAGCTGCAATTTTCTCTACTAGAGTAATCTTTTCTTTGCTAAGGTTCTCTATGGTTTTCTTTTTGTCAAAAACCACTACCATCAAATCATCTCTAGATTGTTCAGCATCTCATAACTCTATAATTAGGGCATCATTATAATTAACAAAACTATAATATGTATCAATTAGAACATTTTCTAATGATATCAATTTCTTCGAAGAGTAGGACTTCATATTTCTCTGAACATCCCTGAAATTTACCTCATCATTGTCATCATCTTCATCCTCATCGGACTGAGCCATCAATACAAATAGTGAATCATATTCCTTTGCTTCATTTTGCACTGCTATTATGGAGCTACTTTCTGCATCTGGTTACTCTCCTGATTCACTAGAGGAGTCTCTCCATACAGCAAGAGCTTGCTTCACAACATTGTTAGCTGCATTTTTTCGGCTGAATTGCTTGTCAGGAACCGAGTCCCTTTTTACTACTTGTCAGCATTGTGTTTGCAATGCTTTTGTTTAAGAAATGGGCATTCTTTGATGAAATGCCATGGTTTTCCGCACTTCTGACAACAACCATTTCCTTTGAAATTCCTGCTGGAACTTTCTTTCTTTGGGATCCCACCATTTTTGCAAATCATCTTCTGAAATCTTTGTGGTCTATTGGTTGATTGACTTTCCTCGAAGTTTGGTGGAGCAGTCATGTAGATCCTTTCTAGGTGTTAACCTTTTAGAAAGAACTTGCTTTGATACTAATTGTTAGTTTGTACGAGTCCACCAAACAATAGATTACCTGGTCCTCTATGAGTTTCTACTAAGAAATACTAATGAACCAAACTGTATAGCGATCTGGTCTTATATCAGTTTGGTACAGTGCTAACTACTGAACAAGTATGTAAATGAGACACATGATAAGTTCCCACTGTATAGAGAACAAGATTCTCTATAAGTTCCCACTGTAAGTAACAGACTATAAAACCAGCCAGTATAGGGAATCGGGTTCTCTATTTGTTCCCACAGTAACTTGGCAGTAAATAAAGAACACAGAGGATTTTTATGTGGAAAAATCATAACTCAAGGGGACAAAAACCATGGCGCTTGTAGGCTTTAACTTCACTAACTTGTAAACCCCTATTATAAGCCACTTTGTAATAACTCTATTACAAAGGATTCAACTCAACTAACTTGTGGTACTCTCACCACAAGCCACTTTGTGACTCTCTAGTTACAAAGACTTTGACTAACTTGTGATACTCTCACCACAAGCCACTTTGTCACTCTCTAGTGACAAAGACTTTAATCACTCTAACTTGTAATAAAACTATTACAAGCCACTTTGTAACTCTCTAGTTACAAAGACTTTAACTTATGACTACACCTAGTCACAACATAAACTGGAGAGTTTACGGATTTTGGGTTTCCTAAAAATAGCTTCTAAGAAAGCAAGATAGGAGTTACAATGAAGAACAATTAACAAAGACTCAACAAACCTAAGGACTTAAGATATCTTCAATCTTGGATCCGGTCCTTGAGGTTGCAACAACTTTGTTCCTGAGAGAGGTTCTGGCAAGCACTTGAGAGAGGATTTTCGTTTCTGATTTTGCAAGTCTTGGAGAGGGATGCCTTGTGTCTTGCACCAGGTTTATATTACAAAAGACATCACCTTAGTGATGTCAAATCTTGGTTAGTACATGCCTCTTCTTAATGGGAAGTGACTGCTGCACTGTCTGCTACACTGTTGCGTGTACAGTTACATGCAGTCACTTTCTGTAGTTGCTTTCCAGTTGTACTATTGACTTATACTTCTGTCAGGGGAACACCAAGGTATCGAGTCCCCAATCTGGTTCTTGTGAGTCTAAAGGCACACTGCCCAGATTATCTTGAGTCGATTAACTTGAATGATTGTACCAGGTATGCTTCAGGTCCTTTATATGGTTCTCTCACAAAGTAAGTTATTTTACCTTCCTTTATTGTATTTATAATTATGTGACATCACTTACAATGATGTAAGCAAGGTAGGTAAAAAAATCCTTCCACATAAACTTGACTGCTGCACTGTTTCTGTACAATAGTGTGTGCATGCAGCAACTTTCCTGCTGGAGCGTTCACTTTATATAGTCTCTCTAGGAACTGGTAGGGACCTGTTCCCTCATCTGTTCCTTCCACTCTTCCTCACTTGAGTCATTGCTATCAGCTTTGAGTACCAGGTTCTTTTCTTTCTTTGATTCTCTTCTTTCATTGTCTATCTTCCTCTTCATCTCGTAGGTTTTCAGATTTCTAACCAGCTCTTCTATGGTCAGCTCTTGCAGGTCCTTTGATTCAGTAATAGCATTCACCTTGCTTTCCCAAGGGCTAGATCCCAACCTGGAACTTTGTGATCTCAAGGTCTTGTAAATGTGTAACAGGTTCCTTATCTGGTTCTGGATGGTAAGTTTGTTAGATCATCAAATTACAAAGTAAAGTACTTATGTGCAGGGTACTTGTAACCTATCACAATCCCTACCAGGATTAAGTGGGAGCCTTACATGAGGGGGCATTACAAACTTAATACTGATAGTGCAACTAAGGGTAACCTAGGGGTAGGGGGAATTGATAGAGTATAGGACACACAAATGTGATTGGATACTTGGGTACCTATAAAACATACCACACACTACCAACACTCTTGCGAAACTAACAGCTTTGCTTAAGGGACTCCAAATTGCAGAACAAAATGGCTTGATACTAGAAGTTGCCACAGATTCATCAGAGGTAATAAGAATGTTAATCACATAGAATAGAACTTATGATCCTATTATATGTGAATGCAGGTTGTTGATCCAAAGGATGGCCAGAGTAGTAGTGAAACACAGCTATAATGGGGCGGGAGCAGAATAGGGTGGCTGATGCATTGGCAAAGGAAGGAGCAAAAACAAGCTTTTTAGGAAGAACAATAATGCTACCAGTTCCTCCGTGTTTGCAAATGAATTATTTTGGGCAGACATCCTAGGAACTAAAGTAACTATAAATATTTTATCTTGTAATATCGACACGTTGGAACAAAACATATCTGTCTTAGGGGGATTGCAATATCCCCCAAGTAATCAGTACTTTGTAGTGTAATTATTTATGTATATGCAATCTCCTTTACCAAAAAGAAAAAAGGAATGACAACAGCCCTCTTGATTGATCGATGCGAGTCTGAGATGTAGCCAGTAGCTAGCTGGTTGTATCCCAATTAACGTATCAAATCACGATGAAAGACCATGTATGCTCAGAGACTCACAGTGCAAATACAGTTTCCACGAATTCAATTTTGGAGGAGTTACCATCATAGGTAGATCTATGATTTACGTTTTACCTATACAATTTTTAAGATTTTTAGTATTAAAATATTAGTTTCTAAAGTTTGTATATACTATTTATTGCAATTATAATATATTTTTTATATAAATTATGTTCGCGTTTAAAGTATGAAGTACATGTAAACTCGGTCCCACTGCACTAGAGCTGCCCCTAGTTATCATATTGTAAACCTATATACTAGTTTTTTGCATGTTCACTACTAATGTAAATGTAGGCATCCTATATGTTAGAGATTGTGTGTCCACCAGACTGTATAGAGAACCGAGTTCTCTATGTGTTTCCTCTAAAAGTACTGATGAACCAAACTATATAGGGATCTGGTCCTATATCAGTTTGGTACAGTGCTAAGTTTGTGTGAGTCCACCAAATAGAGGAGTACCTGGTCTTTTATCGGGTTCTGTAGTGAATACTAGTAAAGCTGAATGTAAATAAGGCCGTGGATTTTTACGTGAAAAAATCCCACACAAGAGGATCAAAAAACCACGACCTACACCTGTAGGCTTTTAACTTCACTAACTTGCAATCTCCATATTACAAGACACTTTACAATAACTCTATTGCAGAGAATTCAACTAACTTATGATGCTCTCATCACAAGCCACTCTATAACTATCCTAGTTACAAAGAATATGACTAACTTGTGGTATTTCTGCCACAAGTCACTTTGTCACACTACGACTACAAAGGCTTTGACTAACTTGTGATATTTCCACCACAAGCCACTTTGTCACACTACGGTTACAAATGATTTTTCTTATGACTCAACCTAATCAATGCTTCTAAGAAAGCTGGATAGGACTTACAATGAAGAACGCATAACAAAGACTCAACAACCCTAAGGACTTAAGATATCATCAATCTCGGATCAAGTCCTTGAGGTTGCAACAACTTTGTTCTTGAGAGAGGTTCTTGAACACTTGAGACAATATTTTCCTCTTCTGATTTTGCAAGCATTGAACCTGAATCTTATGCCTTGCATAAGGTTTATACTACACAAGACATCCTTAGTGATGTCCAATCTCAATGGTGATGTCCAATCTCAATGGTGATGTCCAATCTAAATGGAAAGTGGCTGCTGCACTGTCTGCTGCACTATTGTAGGCAGTCACTTTCTGCAATTGCTTTCTAGCTATAGTTGGCTTGTACTTCTATCAGAGAACCCTAAGGCACTAGGTTCCTATTATGTTCCTCTTTGTACAGTTGCAGACAATCACTCAGTTGCGTTCCAGCTGTATAGTTGACTTGTACTTTTGTCAGAGAACTCTAAGGGACCAGTTCCCTATTGTGTTCCTCTTTGTACAATTGCGTACAGTCACTTTCTGCAGTTGTGTTCCAGCTGTATAGTTGACTTGGACTTTTGTCAGGGGAGCACCAAGGGATCAGGTTCCTGATCTAGTACTTTTGCACACTTCCCAGATTATCTTGAGTTGAGTAACTTGAATCATTGTACTTTAGTTGATTAGAGAATGAGTGGGCGCTGGAAACAGTGTAGTGTGACAGAATCTTCGTTTCCAGCTGTGTCCAATTGACTTTGTACTACCGTGAATAACCCACATGAATATCAGGTCCTTGTTTGGGTTCCTACCTTATGAAGCTTTCCTGAAGCTGTAGCAAGTTCACATTTGGCTGGAATCCGTTAGATGCAGTGTAATCAAGTGAGTCAGGTTCCCTATGTGGTTCTTAACATTAAGTTTATTAGATCATCAAAACACAAGACAATGATATTGAAAACCCATCAATTTTTCCCTTTTTGACGATGACAAAGAAGTTAGAGTTTAGAGAACCATATTGGATAACAGGATACCACAAGTCCCCCTGACTTTATACCCTTACTTACACATGTTTCCTCATATGTTCCCCCTAACTTTTTGCTATCATTCTTGGTTTGTTATCTGGTTTCATATAGAAAGTTTGTTAGATCATCAAAACATAGCTTAAAGACTTTAAGCCCATCAATTTCCCCCTTTTTGATAATGACAAACTTTTGAACATTGATGACTATTTGACTTAACCAGATAAGGTACCGACAACTGCATATGTTCCCCCTGACTCTATTCTTCCCCCTGACATATATTCCCCCTAACTCTATTCTTCCCCTTTTTGGCATCAACATAAAGACACAGTCAGACAAAAAGGCATAAAGAAGTCCAACAAAGCTAACTCATGCCACATATGTGCACACAATTATGATAGAAAAGAGAAGCAAAAGGGAAAACACGCATTGTACAAGCAAAAGAAGAGCTATTTTATTGATAAGAAATTTGACTGCTTCAACATGAGCAGTACGGTGAAATTCAACATGCCATCACAAAAAGACAAACAAAAAGAAAAAGAATAGCCACAGAATCATTAGAGCAAAAGATAACTGGCCACTGAGAGGATCCTGGGGGGCACTAGAAGAGGGAGGCTTGGAAGAGAAGGCAGCAATGATTTTGAGAGCTAAGTCCCTGCGGGTAGTTGCAGACAACTGTTAGTCAAGTAGTTTCTCCCACAGGTTCTCCACTAGTGGCCTAAGTCCACAACTTGTCTCATACCTGCCATATGGTCTTCATTGAACCAGGTCGTCCCACAATTTCCCACTTTTGTTTTCTAGATATTTTAATAGACTTCCCATTCCTGCTCGCAACAACATCAATGTCACCCTCAAACAAATCTTTCTCAGCCACAACCTTTTGTAGATCTTTTTACTAAGGAACTAGGTTCCTCCACAACATCTTTATCAACCTCAACCACTGGAGTGTGTTCATCAACCACAGCTTCCCCCTATTTCATCAACCTCTTCTTCTTTTTTTTAATACTCTGCTTACTCTTCTGCAAGGCAGAATCAAAAGATTCCCTTTTTTTTTGACAACCACCTGGTTTGTTTCAGCTAAAAGAGTATCAGGCTCTTCATTAGGTTCTTCTATGACAATATCATGAACCGGAGACTCAAAAAGCACCAGAGTCCTTTCATCCCCTAAGAATGGAGTTTCTTCCCCCTGAGATTTAGGAACAGAGGAGAAGTAGGGTTTGTAACACATGGACGTGAGACAAATGAGTAGAAGTGACTAGAGATGAGGATGAAACCAATATGGGTACAGTAGTATTAAGGATAGTGAAGAAGTGGGTTTTTGGTGGTAGTGTTAAAGGAGATGGAGATATGGGAGTGATGTTGATGGCAGGAGAAGGAGACGATTGTTCGTTGGCCATGGTGAAGGAAGTGGTAGAAAGTTGTGAAAAAATTAAAGAGATGCAGAGGGAGACAGTGGGAACTGCTGGTCTGAAAAGTCGGATGATGTGGCAGTTGAATTAATTTTTCTATCCTTTTGTTAGAATAAGCATGCGAAAAACACATTACTACTAACCTGCGGTGCAGGAACTAGGTTCCTGACCTGTTTTTGTAAAAGGGTTTTAGCAGCTCTCCTCCAAAATTCAACCCTATACCTTTAGCTTCTATGATCATTATGCGTGTTTACCTGCAACAGTATAGATGTGAGTTAGGCCTAGCCAGAAAACACTTTAGCCAATTTTACCTTAGTGTGACTATCACAGTCATGTCAGCAGAACCAGGTTCTCAATTAGGTTCAAGTAATCCCAATGCCATCTTGTTTTTCAAAGTGTTCCCTGCTCAGAGCTTTGTGGAGATATCTGCAATTTGATCTTCCGTGCAACAAAATCTTATACAAATAAGACCCTTTTCCACATTGTCCCTGAGAAAATGGTGTCTAACATCAGTGTGCTTGGTTTTCTTGTGTAGAACCGAGTCTTTGCCATGTTGAGAGCACTGGTGTTGACACATAGAAGCGGTACACAATCAATGTATACACCAAAATCTTCCAATTTTTGCTTGATCCATAGTGAATGAGCACATCACGAGGCAGACATGATTCAAGGAAATGAGCCATTCCAGATGTGCCTTTCTTGTCCACCAGATAACCTGCATAATCAGTGTCAGCATAACCAATAAGGTTGAAATTGTCACCTGAAGTATAGTACAGAACTAGGTTCTGTTTGCCCTTAAAATATCTCAGAATTCTCTTACCAGCCTTCAGATGAGATTCCTCAGGATTTGATTGGAACCTTGCATGTAATCCCACACTGAATACAATGTCTGGCCTGCTAGCAGTAAGGTAGAGTAGAGATCCAATGATTTCCATGCTCCCATGTCAAACCTTTTCAAGAGTTCTTTGATGCATTTTTCTGACTGATATATGTTCCTTTTATGGACAGCTTCTCTTGAAGACCCAGGAAGACATTCAGTTCCCCCATCGTACTCATTTCAAACTCACTTCCCTTGAGTTTAGCAAATTTTTCATATAACCAAATGTGATGTCATCCACATAAATCTGATCAATGAGCAGGTTCCTTCCCCGTTTCTTCAAAGACAATGTATTGTCAATCTTTCCTCTTGATTGAATCCTTGGACAGCAAGCCTTGATTTGTTCCTTGTAGCATTTTCATGTTCATCCAACTCATTCCTGAATACCTACCTGGTGCCTATGATGATTCTGTCTGAGGGTAGTGGTACCAGGTACCATACCTTGTTTCTCTTAAGTTGATGTAGTTCCTCTTGCATTTCAGTAATCCAGTCTGCATCCTACAAGGCTTCCTTGGTATTTTTGGGTTCTTTTTGGGATATAAATGCTGAGAAGGCTAGGGAATTTCTAGTTTTTGATCTTTTCTGAACTCCAGAATTAAGGGGGTAATTATATTATCAAGTGAATGGGAGCTTTTGTGTTTCCAATTTGGGACTGAAGATTGATTGGTAGAGAAACTGGGTAAGTTGAATGGATTTCCCTGCACTCCTTGTTCAGTTACTTGGGGAGTCCCTTGCACTGCATCTCCAACTCTTTCTTCTGCTTCAGGGGTAATGATGGAAGTACCAGGTTCCTTTGGAGAAGTAGAAGAGGATGTTGCATTGTCTTTCACTTGTCTCCTTCATCTTACTCATCAAATCAACCCTCCAATTTGAAACTCCAGATATTTCCCAGGGACCAAAAGTGATTCATTATCTTAATCATCACTGTTTCCTCCTTTTTAGAGGAGGATGTCTCGTTGAATAGCAAATAAACACTTCCTTCCACACAATGTGCCATTTTGTTGTAGATTTTGTGGACTATGCTTTGAGGGGAGTATCCCAGAAGGATTTTTGCATCAAACTTCCTAAGCTGGTCCTTCCCGTTGTCGAGAACATAGCATTTTCATCCAAAGGTTCTTAGATGAGTTATCTTTGGTTTTCTTCCATTGAGCAACTCATAGGGGGTGTTGTTCAGGAGAGGTCTGATCATGCACCTCTTTTCACTCCTGCTCAGCATTCCCATAGGAATTGCATGCTCTGTGTTCTTGAACTTTGAATTTTACAGACCATGGACTAGGTTCTTCTTTATCAATATCTCTAGAAGTGAGAGACTTGTATCCCCCAATCCTTAAGCCAAGTCTTCCAATCATCATCAAATGCATTCAAGCAACTCATATCACCAGCTTAGACACAAACTTCTACCTTGTTTTCTTCCCCATACCTAGAATGTACCCCTTCTTTCCATTTTACAAAGGGTACATTCCTTCCTTGCAGAGCTTTCAGTGAGAGAAAATCCATAGTATTTCCATTCATGTGCTTTGAGCATCCATCGTTCATGATCCATTGCAGCCCGCTTCCTCCCACTGTTCCCTGCACATCTAAATTATGGGTTAGATTTAGGAACACAAACTAGTTTGGGTCCCTTGTTATGATAGAAGGGATGGATAAGAGCTTTTCTAGTCCATACAGGCAACATTGGTTTCTTGCGAGTGGTACCTGGTCCTCTGTCAGTAGTCACTTTGTTTTTCTGAACAGATTGAGCCCTGGCCTAGCAATTTTCTTTGAAGTGCCCATTGTTCTCATAGTGGGTACACAACCAATTATCAGGAACTGTGATGTACTTGTTGTGAGGGTTGTAAGGAGTTTTCTCCTTTTGGAACCCGATTCCCTACATGTTTCCACTATTTTTGAAGTACATGGCAGTGACAACATCTGAGGACCAGGTCCACTTGAGAGATTTCTCAAGGTCATATTTTACTCTCTTCAATTTAGCTTGAAGCTGCTTATTTTTCTCGAGTTTACCACATATCCTAGTTCTAACAGCTTTCAACTCATTTTCAAGCCTAATGTGTTCCTCACTGGCTATCTCCTTTCCTTTTCCAGATTTTTCAGGTTATGACTTAATCTCAGGTTTCGCTATTGTTTCCCTTAGGTATGTAATTTCTGCCAAAAGATCATTCTTTTCTTTTCTGAAAATTTCAATGGTTTTCTTATGGTCAGTAACAATAGCTACTAAGTCGACTCTAGTTTATTCAGATTCTGCTAACTCTAAGGTAAAAGAATCCCTATCCTCCACAAGACTATGAAATGCATTGATTAATACATTAGCTAAAGACATGAGCTTTCTTGGAGAATAGGATTTAAGATTTCTCTGAACATCCCTGAAATTTACCTCTTTGTTGTGATTGTCTTTATCATCATCTGATCGAGCCATTAAAGCAACAATTGAGTCATATTCAACTGATCTTTTTCTCTTGAAGTTCTTGGAGAATTCTTGCTTCAAGAGAGGACAATTTTTCATGAAGTGTCCACCCTTTCTGCACTTGTAACAAAGATCATTGTTCTTTGATCTGTTAGAGCTATCCCTTTCTAGCACTTCTCCATTTCTTCTGACCATCTTCTGAAACTGTTTGGTTAAGTAAGACATGTAACTGTCTTCCTCACTCGAATCATTGTTAGCAGCTTTAAGTACCAGGTATTTTTCCTTCTTTGGTTCTCTCCTTTCAAAAGTTGGTGGAGACGCCATGAGGATCCTTCCTAGGTGTTAGCCTGATAGGAAGAACCTGCTCTGATACCACTTGTTAGAGACTGTGCGTTCACCAGACTGTATAGAGAACCGGGTTCTCTATGTGTTTCCTCTGAAAGTACTGATGAACCAAACTGTATAGGGATCTGGTCCTATATCAGTTTGGTACAGTGCTAAGTTTGTGTGAGTCCACCAAATAGCAGAGTACCTGTAGGCTTTTATCGGGTTCTGTAGTGAATGCTAGTAAAGCTGAATGTAAATAAGGCCGTGAATTTGTACGTGGAAAAATCTCACACAAGGGGATCAAAAAACCACAACCTACACCTGTAGGCTTTTAACTTCATTAACTTGCAATCTCCCTATTACAAGCCACTTTACAATAACTCTATTGCAAAGACTTCAACTAACTTGTGATGCTCTCATCACAAGCCACTCTATAACTATCCTAGTTACAAAGAATTTGACTAACTTGTGGTATTTCTACCACAAGCCACTTTGTCACACTGCGGTTACAAAGGCTTTGATTAACTTGTGATGTTTACACCACAAACGACTTTGTCACACTACAGTTACAAAGGATTTTTCTTATGACTCAACCTAATCAATGCTTCTAAGAAAGCTGGATAGGAGTTATAATGAAGAACACATAATAAAGACTCAACAACCCTAAGGACTTAAGATACCATCAATCTCGGATCAGGTCCTTGAGGTTGCAGCAACTTTGTTCTTGAGAGAGGTTCTTGAACACTTGAGAGAATATTTTCCTTTTCTGATTTTGCAAGCGTTGAACCTGAATCTTATGCCTTGCATAAGGTTTATACTACACTAGACATCCTTAGTGATGTCCAATCTCAATGGTGATGTCCAATCTAAATGAAAAGTGGCTGTTGCACTGTCTGCTGCACTATTACAGGCAGTCACTTTCTGCAATTGCTTTCCAACTGTAGTTGGCTTATACTTCTGTCAGAGAACCATAAGGGACCAGGTCCCTATGGTGTTCCTCTTTGTACAGTTGCGGACAATCACTCAGTTGCGTTCTAACTGTATAGTTGACTTGTATTTTTGTTAGAGAACTGTAAGGGACCAGGTCCCTGTTGTGTTTCTCTTTGTACAGTTGCGGACAGTTACTTTCTGCAGCTGTGTTCCAGCTGTATAGTTGACTTGGACTTCTGTCAGAGGAGCACCAAGTGATCAAGTTCCTGATCTGGTACTTTTCCACACTGCCCAGATTGTCTTGAGTTGAGTAACTTGAATCATTATATTTTAGTTGATCAGAGAATGAGCGGGCGCTGGAAACAGTGTAGTGCGGCAGAATCTTCATTTCCAGCTGTGTCCAATTGACTTTGTACTGCCGTGAGGAACCCACAAGAGTATCAGGTCCTTGTTTGGGTTCCTACCTTCTGAAGCTTTCCTGAAGCTATAGCAAGTTCACATTTGGTTGGAATCTGTTAGATGCAGTGTAATCCAAGTGAGTCAGGTTCCCTATCTGGTTCTTGACATTAAGTTTGTTAGATCATCAAAACACAAGACAAATATATTGAAAACCTATCAATTTTCCCCTTTTTTGATGATGACAAACTTAACATTGAATACGAGAAGTTAGAGTTCAGAGAACCAAATTGGATAACAGGATACCACAGGTTCCCCCTGACTTTATGCCCTTACTTACACATGTTTCCTCATATGTTCCCCCTGACTTTTTGCTATTATTCTTGGTTTGTTATCTGGTTTCATACAAAAAGTTTGTTAGATCATCAAAAGATAGCTTAAAAGCCTCTAAGCCCATCACTATAACATAACATATCTATAAATTTCGTCTGCGTTTTGAAACATATACAAATGCTAAAAGACACATTCAAATTGCTCAATTTATTAAAACTACTACTCACAAATTTTGACACATTTTCCTCCATTATCTTAAGCTCTGACCTTTATAATGATCCAAGTTCTAAAATTCCTTCAAGAAGTTTAAAAGTTCTCATCATTTTTCAAGAGTTGATAACTTATCCCAGATTTATTTCATTCCTCTTCGGCCTACCAGATTGAACACTTTTTTTTTTGTTATTAGTGGCGGATCATACCGCTGCAAAATATATTCCAGCGATTGCCAAAACTGCAGCTGCGAAATCATCGATGATTTTTGAGTTGTCTTAATAGACACTAGTAAATTTATCCAAGCTTCGCGCGATTATAAAAAAAATTAGATTACAATATGATCTTATCGTAAATTTAGCTGGGATATAATAGAATAATTTTTCATGTGTCTGTATTTCGTTATAAATATTTTTTTCTAAGTAGCTCCAAAAATATTCCATATCATTAATTCCAAAGCTAATTTTGTTATCCTAAAAAAATAATTATTGTCCTATAGTTGATTATGAACTTTAGTAATTGCTTAAACTGAATATTTAGACTTGAAAATATGTCAATAGAAACTCATCCACCATTAAGCTTTCTTTAGACTATAAAAGAAAAACAACTAATATTAATTTCAGTAAACCCTTAAATAGAAAAATGGCATTCATCATGTCAAGGACGATTGATATTGCATAAATTGCCTCGATTAATTTCTTAACATGAGAAATCTTATATGCTCATATAGGTGTTAGTGAGTTGTAATCCTAAACCTATTGTTGCTTTAAGAATTCATTGCATTGTTCCTTCTCACTTTTCAGGAAAATATTACTTAATTTCTGCACTTTTTAATTTTTTTTTGTAATTGACTCGGATCTTTTTATTATAATTAAGCATAAAATGATTTGGAACTATTTAATTCAACTGATTGAAAAGAAATACATATTATCATTCAATTAAATGATTCACAAAATGCATGATTGTTTCCATTAAAACAAATTTCTGCTTCTCGTAGCAATGCCAGAAGTGCCTTGCCAATTCCATTGGTCAAATCTAAAACTTGATTCCTATTTAACAGGAGAAAAGAATCACATTAAAAAAGAAAGTAAACTTGGAAGATCAAATTAATTGGAAAGTTTTGCCAAGATAATATAAAGTATGAATATTCAAAAAATAGAACTGTTGCATAACATTTTAAGTCTTCCAAATTCACCCGAACATCATCTAAGCTCCTCATTCATGAAAATAACTTAAATAATATTGATTTAAGGCCATAAATTTTATGCCTTTTAATCTAACGTGTGTTATTGTTCCCCAAGACTAAAATAAGCTGCTAATGTTGCCATGTAAGAAAAATAAAATAAAAGTAATGGTCAAAATTAAAAACTATTGACGGAATCATAGAAGTTATTTTATATTAATTTACCTTTATATATTAGCTCTTGTCAAATTTCTCTGTCAAAACATCTAAGAGGTTAATAATCCAATAGGCACAAGTGCCAACTTTCTCAGTCATGTTCGGAGAAGAAACTGCAAAACCTAGTAAAATAAGAACAAAAACAAAGCAAGTCAGTCGAAAAAGAATCCACATCTAAGAGTATCTTCATGTATTTACCAGATGATTCAACAATATTTTATGATTTTAAACCTTTGGAGACAAATATGCCATGGAAGATACTGCTAACATGATATTTCATGGAACTGCTGTTTGGATATCAGACTTATATTATGTTGTATAAGCATAGATGGAGAAATAATTATGTCATTAAACTAACACATTAAATTTTTGGATGTTATGAATATGAGAGGAGTGAGAGTTATAAATATAAATACAAATTGAAATTATGGAAACACACAATTCTGGCTAAAATGTAGGAATTGGAGAAACGAACAATTCTGCTGAAATGTAAGAATTAGAAAACTGATTTCATATTCTAGAATATCTTTCCCTTTTAGCTGAACAATGAATGTATACCGTTATGGACAATTTGATAGAGTGACTTCATTTTCCAACAATATTTTGAGGAAAATATAAGAGAAAATTGCCAAAAAAGCTAAATACCAATGCTGGCTTAAGAGAGATGTCACTTCACCTTCTCTTAGACCAGCTTTATATATATATATATATATATATATATATATTTTGCCACCTGCTTTCTAAGTACTACTTAATAGAGAGGAGAGTGTTGCAGCCGATAGTTCAAATGCAATAAGTTTTATACAAAAGTGAACAAGACAAGTGAAAAAAGAAAATACTAACTTAGCTGGTGAATTAAATTGATAACTTTCATATTATAGATTCTCGATTTGCAATGTTTTACAATAACCCATTTATGTGATATATTTTTCCTTTTTAATCTATCACAAAAATAGCGATTCTTTTTTATATTTAAAAATAATTTTACTTTAAACTTTATTTTACTCTTAATAATTTATTATCACAC
Organism: Nicotiana tabacum; assembly: GCF_000715075.1. Classification (NCBI taxonomy): domain Eukaryota; kingdom Viridiplantae; phylum Streptophyta; class Magnoliopsida; order Solanales; family Solanaceae; genus Nicotiana; species Nicotiana tabacum. The sequence goes on from NC_134084.1 coordinate 111,771,482, forward strand.
AAATATCGATGACTTTTTTTAGATCATGAGTTGCAAATTTTTTTTTTTTAAATTTTGTGTCCGGTCTAAGTGTGTCACAAAAATTGAAATGATGATAATACTTTTTTACTTTTATATTTTTTAGGACACTCTCCATAACCAAAAGAAGAATATGCTCTAGAGTCTAGGGTAGCTTCTTTCTATGACCAAATATAATCTAAGATTCTACAAATTGTTGACTTGGAACAAGTTCAGATTGCAATTCGCTTCTTTTCATAAACAAACCTAGCCCACAATATAGTGCAGTAGTTTTCACTGCCAAAAAGAAAAGAAAAGAAAATTATAGGGGACAAATTCTAAGATGTGTCTTAACCCACTAACATAGTGTTATTAGCTGACCTATTGATGTAGATAGAATCAAGCGGAAACTAACAATATATTGAAACCACAGGATACACGTATATGTCGTTATTGAAAATTCAATTTCTAGAACAGAAATCCAAGCATAAGTAACTTGAACCAGCTTGTTCACACTAAAAGTGTGGCGGAATTCTTAAGGGTCTGTTTGGAAAGTTATCAGGTAACTGGAATTAGTGTAATTATTAAGGTAGTAATTATATAACCTACTAATTACACATTATTATAATTACAATATCAAATTTGAATAAGTTAACGAATTTAAATTTCTGATGTTATGAAAGTTGTAATGCATATAATAACTTCAAAAGAAAAAGTGTCACATAAATTGGTCGAAGTGTTATTCTTACTTGCTCCTTTCTAATTTCTTGATATATTTTTTATAGTTTCCTTAAAAATGAGAAGAGTTTACCCCTTAAATTGGATAACAATTAAATTTGTACATGATTTGAAGGATACGTGGTTTAATTTAACAAAAATGATCAAAGAACGGCAAATACTTGAATTGAAATGAGATAAAACGATCAAACTAAAGTGACGTAGTGATTAAGCCTTGTGTTTAGCCTAAATGCCGCCGGTTGGTCTCGGTTGAGCCCTCGAGATAGAGCTCAAATACGAATAAATGAATGAACAATAGAAGAACACTTAGAACAATTTCTAAGAGCCAAAGTAAATTTTATTGCGTTGATATGCATGTAAAAAATAATGTAAAAAAATAAAGGGCCCTCGTCTTTATATAGTAGAGGAGTTTTAACCCTATTACAACTCTAAATAAAGTAAAAATCTTTCCCTTCCTTTTCTCTCACGAAAATATGATCCGCAGTCACTACTGACTGTGACGCGCTGCAACATCTGGCTGATGGCGGATATTTTGGCTCCCCGTTTATCTTATTTAACCGCCTTTCCTTCATCCTCGATTCTTCATCTCACTCGAGCATGATCCTCCTTGGGTTTGTCCTTGCTCGAGACCCGATGTATCATTTGTGCGCTCCTGGTTTCGATCTGTGGGTATCTTCGGTCTCACTCGGACCTATAACAAGTAACATCTTTCCTCGCTTCACAACGGAAAATCAGGGATAATTCTATCCTCGATTTTGCCCGTATATAGGTAGTCCCTTCACTTCTCGGAGAGTAGATTATAGGAGCGATGAGAAGTGACTAATTGACCCTGGTTCCTTCTCTGGCAAATCACACTCAAGTTGACAAACCAAAACATCACATCAGTCATGTCGCTCTGACTTTAGACACGTGTCAGTCGTCGGTTGAACATCCCCAGTAGTTACCGAATTCGAAACGTCTTGCAATCATTACTCTTTTCCAGTAAAAGTTCTGGTCTCCCACTTTTACTTTTTTTTACTTTATGACTTCAAATTTCCTTAAGTTACCCTAGAGTTTTTCATATTTTTCATCCGTTCATCGATCCTTCAAATCTTCATAACCTATTCTTCACATCTTCATATCTTCATAGTTCATCTTCAAACCTTCATACCTCACCTTCAAATCTTCATACCAAATCTTCAAACTTTCATATCAAATGTTCAAATCTTCATATTCTCAGATAGAGATAGTGGAGACTTCAAAGTTGGTACCCCAAAACACCGCACCGATGACTTCTTCCTCGGCTACCGACATCGAGGTAGTGCCTCTAGTAGTAGCTCGGGGACCTCCCCTTACAGATTTATCCCCGATGACTGCTCCCTAGATAACGACTTCAAAGTCGATAAAGCCTACATACAAGGGGATCAGGGTGAGGAGGCGTGGAGGTACATTTTCTCCATTACCGAGGAGATGCTCGTGGCTGTCCGAGAGGACTATAAATGGGAAGGCAAGGACGTAGTCGTTCCTAGTCCTGATGAGGACATCACGAAATACGTGAAAGGATACTTAAGTGTTTACACGTTTCCTTTCATGTTTGGTCCTATTGACACGGTGATCCTCGAATTCTGCGAGAGGTATGAAATTTGCCTCGGACAAGTTCACCCATCCTTTTGGAGGATCATGACCCTTTGTCACGACCCAATTTTGGATCATGGACACCGCTTAGGAGCAAGTACCCCTAAGTAAGCCTTAATGGTATTTCATAAAAAATTGAACAGAGTTTCACCTATTTTAGGACCATTCAACATAAATCTGTCTTAGTATTCAACAACACAATCAATCAATATCCACCAACACAAATTATAATCCTCATTAACAAAGTGTTTCCAAAACAATAATACTAACTTTATCTCCAAAGATATGATCAAAAAGTCTAATACGAGTCATAAGTCTATATTAATAAAAGAATACTTATGACACTAATAAAAATGATTATGGAGAGACTCTAAGAGTTTCAAGAAAAGGACTGTTAGTTTATATGAGTCCACCAAAATATAGAGTACCTGGTCCTATATGAGATGATGCTGAGAATGCTATAGAGACTGAAAGTAAAGAAGACAAGGGATTTTTACGTGGAAAAATCCCACACAAGGGGATAAAAAAACCATGACCTACTCTTGTAGGCTTTTAACTTCACTAACTTGCAATCTTCCTATTACAAGCCACTTTGCAATAACCCTATTACAAAGACTTCAACTAACTTGTGATGCACCCACCACAAGACACTTTATAACTATCTTAATTACAAAGGCTTTAGACTTATCACTATTCCTAGTCACAACATAAACTCTGAAGCTTATGGATTTTTAGTTTGTTCCTAAGACAAAGCTTCTAAGAAAGCAAACTAGGAAATACAATGAACAGCAAATAATAATGTTACAACCCAACTACGGATGAACATAAATGCATTAAGAAACTGATCCTTAGTGGAATTGTCTTCTTGTTCTTGACACACCGGTGACTTCAATGCCGGATGAACAGTGTTATGCTTGAGAGAATATCACTGAATGCACAAAGATGTTGTTCCTTGCACCAGGTGTTATATCATAAAAGACATCACAATGGATAGTGGTGTCAATTCTTGATACACGCTTCTTCCCAATGAGAAGTGACTGTTGCACTGTCTGCACAACCACTTTTGCGCAGTTGCGTTCCAGCTGGATAGTCGACTTGTACTTCTGTCAGAGAACACTACCGGACCAGGTCCTAGTTGTGATCCTCTTCTGTAACACTTGCGAGATGGTCACTTTCTGCTGCTACGTTCCAGCTGTACAGTTGACTTGTACTTCTGTTAGAGAGCCCTAAGGGACCAGGTCCCTGTTGTGTTCCTCTTTATAATGATTGCGAATAGTCACTGAATTGTACTTATGTCAGAGAACCCTAAGGGACAGGTCACCAGGTCCCTGTTGTGTTCCTCCTTGTGGTCGTTCATTTATTTGCTGATTTTCATACTTGAACTAGGTCAGTTGAAATGTATATCATGTGGCTAGGTTCTCTATCTAGTTATTCACAACAAGTTTGTTAGACCATCAAAATATAAGAAGCATAAGGCAAAGACATTGAAAACCCATCAAGGACTATAACAAAAGAATAACAATCTTTGCCCACGCGAATAAATGCGGGGCTCACCAGGAATTGTCAATTCGTGCACTCTAATTAATGGAATCTACGTCTACGCCAACCACTATCACTGTAAAACAATAGCGGGGAATGAGTCGCTAGCTCAGTGAGTAATAACACTTAACCACAATCGTATTTAATGGGGACAAGTCAGAAAACATGCTAATAATTAAACAGAAAATATCATAAGAATGCCTTTTCCTAAACAATAATCAATAATCAGTTTCATCAAGTGTTTCATGTAATATAAATCAATTTAACAATTCCGTAATAAACTCGGTAAGCACTGTGTCATATCAAATCTTTATGTTTGGGAGGTTTCCAAGAAATGATCATCTAATTGGTATCACTATCTGGACCCCTTCGCGAAAGGAGTCTAATATAACTGTAGGTCCCTACTCGAGAGAAAACTGTAAGTGTATGCTAGTTCTACCTTCCAACTAGTGAGGGGTATAACTTTAATCAGTAATCTATAAATACAAGGTGCACCAGGTCTAACGAATCCACAGTTAGCTACGGGATCCTTCAAAGTCTCCTCCCATTTATACTTGTCTTTGTAACTAGTAAATACTCGTATAAAAATATTTTTAGTACAACGCATTTCAGTTCTTATCTAGTTATATAATTTTATTTTGGTATTAGTAATCTGTCATGACCCGAGTTCTCCCTCCGTGATTCGTTGTAACAGCACCTAGTCTCTACGACTAGGTAAGCCTAACATTTGCAGAAAAATAAAGATAAAACATAAAAACTATCAACTAACAGGTAAATTTAAACAAGGAAATGGGATGCCGCTCGACATTTACAATAATCACTTTCGAAAAGTACATAAAATCTCCAAGAACCCGGAATGTTATAAGTCACAAGCTAAAGAAAGAAACAGTACTCCCATACTCCAGAGTCTAAAAAAAAAGAAAAATACAAGAAGTGTTTGATATGGGGAGGAATAGATAGGGACTCCTAGGTCTGCGGATGCCGCAGATATACCTTGAAGTCTCTATAGCTGACTCGCCTCACTGGTAATGTGGCTGATAAGCAGTACCTGGATCTGCACATAAAAAATATGTGAGTACGCCATAATGGTACCTAGTAAGTGCCAAGCCTAACCTTGGTCGAGTCATAACGAGATTAGGTCAGGGCCCTACTGGTATAAATATAATGAAATAAGACAGGAAGAAATATTACTGTAAAATAAATACGAGAATCTAACAGGAATATAATTCAATGAGAGCCAACAACTCAGAACACAGTAATAGCAACAAGGGATCTCCCGGGATATCGTCCCGTAGTCCCAATATAAATGTATAAGGGGGATCTCTCGGAATACCGTTCCGCAGTCCCAAAGTAAATATGCAGTGTTGGGGGATTTCCCGGAATACCGTTCCGTAGTCCCAAAGTAAATATGCAGTATAGGGGGATCTCTCAGAATACCGTTCTGTAGTCCCAAAGTAAATATGCAGTACAGATGGATCTCCCGGAATATCGTCTCGTAGTCCCAAAGTAAATACGCAGCTCAACCAATATAAATAACAATCATAGCAAGAAAATCTACAGCTTAGGTTAACTTCAAATCAAAGAAAAACCAGAAAACATTACTAAACATGCTGCTCGGAGTTCACATAGGTCGTTAAAATACATAGGCATACTTTTCTAGTCTAAACAGGATAGTACATATGCTAGTGTAATTCAAACAAGGAGAAAATACGTTATAAATTAGCGAAAATGGAGTTTTACAACAAATAGCCCGTGTACGTACTTGTCACCTCACGTACACGACGCTCATATATCAATCAATATTAAATCCTAAGGGGAGTTTCCCCCACACAAGGTTAGGCAAGCCACTTACCTCGAACCAAGCTCAAATCAATTCGTAATAATGCTCTGTCCACGAATATCCTGCTATGTATGGACCAAATCTAGCCAAATCAATTACTTAACGTAAATATAGCAACAAGAAACTAATCTACCTAACGAAATCAAAGCTAAAGCAAGAAATAAGAAAAATTCCCAAAAATCCTCCCCGGGCCCACGTCTCGGAATCTGGTAAAATTCACAAATTATGAACACCCATTCACTCACGAGTTCACTCGTACCAAAAGTATCCAAAACCGAGGTCTAATTCCCACTCAAACTCAAAAATTCGATCGGGGGAACTTTTCCCCCATTTTCCCAACTTTCTCACTCAAAATCCTTGATTAAATGAAGAAAACAACAATAGATTAATGAAATATAGCCAAAACCGAGTAAGTAGTCGTTACCCAATAGCTTTCTCTCAAAATCCGTCAAATTATCACATAAATTCGAGCTCTCAAAGTCAAATGGTGAAGAATGGCATAAACCCTCGATTTGACCCCTTTTCTTCCAGTTAAACCACACATGTGATTACTTACATGCATCTGTGGCCCCGCACCTGCGAAAAAACCATCGCAGATGCGAAATCAACTTAAGTGGGCTGGGATCACATCTGCGAGCACTGGGCCGCACCTGCAAGCCCGCTCCTGCATCCCCAATCGCTTTTGCACCTCCGCTTCTGCGGTTCCATATCAGCTTTTGTGGCTTCGCACCCGCGGCCCAAACTACGCAGGTGCGGTTACACCAGATACAACAGCTTCAGCTTTTTTCCTAAGTCTCAAACCAATCTATTGAGCACCCAAAACTCACCCGAGGCCCCCAGGACCTCAACCAAACATACCAACCAATCCTAAAACACAATATGAACTTAGTCGAGCCCTCAAACCACATCAAACCATGCTAAAAGCACAAATCACCCTCCAATCTAAACTTAATGAACTTGAAACTTTAATTTTCCACAACCGATGCCGAAACCTATCAAACCACGTCCGATTAATCTCAAATTTTGCACACAAGTCATATTCAACCCTACGAACCTACTCTAACTTCCAAAATCAGATTTCGACCCTAGTATAAAAAATTCCACTACCGGCCCAAAACTCTAAAAATTCGACTTTCGTCATTTCAAGCCTAAATGAGCTACAGAGCTCAAAAACATAATCCGAACACGCCCCTAAGCCCAAAATCATCCAACGGAGTTAACGGAATTTACAGAACTCCATTCCGGAGTCATCTTCATACAATTCGGACTTCGGTCCAAATTTTAAGTCTTAAGCCTCCGTTTTAGGGACTAAGTGTCCCAAACACTTCCAAAAACCAAAATGAACCTCCTGGCAAGTCATAATAGCAGAAATAGATACAGGGGAGCAGTTAATAGGGGATCGGGGCTCTAACTCTCAAAATGACTGGCCGGGTCGTTACATCCTCTCCCTCTTAAAACAATCGTTCTTCCACGAACGAGCATAGAGGCATACCTGAAGTGCTGAAAAGATGAGGATAACGGCTGCGCATATCCTGCTCGGTCTCCCAAGTTGCCTCTTCGACCGACTGATCCCACCACTGAACCTTTATTGATGCAATATTCTTTGACCTCAACTTTCGAACCAGCCTATCCAAAATAGCCACTAGCTCCTCAACATAAGATAGATCCTTGTCCAACTAGACTGAGCTGAAATCCAACACGTGAGACGGATCACCGTGATATCTCCGGAGCATCAAAACATAAAATGGCTGGGAGGTAAGGCAAGCTCATAAGAAACCTCCCCAACTCGCCGCAACACCTCAAAGGGACCAATCAACCTTGGACTCAGCTTGCCCCTCTTTCCGAACCACACAACGCCCTTTATAGGCGAAACCCGAAGCAAGACCCGCTATCCAACAATAAATGAAACATCGCAAACCTTCCGGTCCACGTAACTCTTCTGTCGGGACTGGGCTGTGCAAAGTCTATCCTGAATCACCTTAACCTTCACCAAGATATCCTAAACCAAGTCTGTGCCCAATAATCTAGCCTCGCCCGGCTGGAATCAACCCATGGAGGATTGACACCGCCTACCATACAGATCCTCATACGGTGCCATCTGAATGCTGAACTGATAACTGTTGTTGTAGGCAAACTTCGTAAGTGGCAAGAACTATTCCCAAGAAACTCTAAACTCCATCACACATGCACGGAGCATATCCTCAAGAATATGAATAATGCGCTCGAACTGCCCATCCGTCTGAAGGTGAAATGCTATGCTCAACTCCACTCGATTACCCAACTCATGTTGTATGGCTCTCCAGAACCGTGATGTAAACTGTGTACCCCTGTCAAAGATGATAGATACCGGCACGCCATGAAGTCTGACAATATAACGGATATAAACTCGGACCTGCTCGAATTAATAGGTAGTTATCACCGAAAGGAAGTGAGCTGACTTGGTCAATCCATCCACAATCAGCCAAACTGCATCAAACTTCTACTAAATCCGTGAGAGTCCAACAATGAAATCCATAGTGATCCGCTCCCATTTACACCCCGAAATCTCTAACCTCTAAAACAACCCACCCGGTCGTTGATGCTCATCTTTCACTTACTGGCAATTTAGGCATCGAGCAATATACTACACTATATCTTTCTTCATCCTCCTCCACCAGTAATGCTGCCTCAAGTCCTGATACATCTTTGCGGCACCCGGATGAATAGAGTACCGCAAGCTGTGAGCCTCCTGAAGAATCAACTCACACAAACTGTCCACATTAGGCACACATAACCTGCCCTGCATCCTCAAAGCACCATCATCCCCAATAGTAACCTCTTTAGCATCACTGTGCTGAAATGTATCCTTAAGGACAAATAGATGGGGGTGATAACTAGGGATTTTGATACATTTTACACTCATTCTTTCGTATGTTCTGATTAGAAATTTGTTCAAAATAGTCCCAAATGGCTCACAAGTTGTGCTTGATTGCAGGTTTGATCAACAAAGTGACAAGATGTCAAAGATCAACTCAAAAAGGAGTGAAACTTGCACAAGTATCAAGACAAGACAAAGCTCAGGCAAAATAGGCCCAATGCGGCCGCACACCATTCTGTGCGGTCCGCACAAGTGAGGTTCAGAGAGGTTGATTTCCAGGCCAACAGGCAATGCGGCCGCATAAGATTTAATGCAGTCTACAGAGCCAAGAATAAGAGAAGTGCCAGTTTGGAGTTTGAAGCCCAATGCGGTCCGCACTCCATTTCATGCGGACCGCACTAGAAGCCACCGCGGCCGCATCAATTTTGTGCGGTCCGCATTGCCCGAGTTCAGAGAACTGAATTTTAAGTTAAGAGCCTTAGTGCGGCCGCCCATGATTTTGTGCGGTCCGCACTAGCCCCGCAGGGGTATTTTTGTCCAGATTTTCAGCTTAGTAGTAATAGCTTCTTTTCCCATTTTTAGGTTATCAGATAGTTTTGGTACTGGGCTGTGCTCGTGACTTCGAATATTTTAGCTATTTTGAGTAATTTTAGCTTCATTTCAACATTGAATCTTCTAGTTTATCTTAGCAATTAATTAATATGAGTTTTTCTTCATCTATTTCTTTGTTTTCTTCTCTAATTATGAGTAGCTAGACCCATAAGCTAGGGTTGTGGCTCAACCTTAGTGTGGGTAATTGATGGGTCTTGTGTTTTTGGGATAGATTGACTATGTGTGTTTGATATTTGGGCTAATTTCATATTTAATTGCTGAATTGGTGGTTGCAAACACTAGTTTGTGTTTAGTTGACTTTGGCTCTTCTTAAGAAAGAGAGCCTAAGTCTCTGAAATTGGTCCAACAAGGAATTGGGGTGTACTCAAAAGATTGATAGCCCCAATTAAAGGGTTAAACCTAGAGATAGTAATACCTGACTTGAACCTTGATTGCTTGTGCAAATTTGCATACCCAATTGGTCTTGAGAAAGTCAATTTGGGCAAAATCACTCAAACCACCGAGAGGTGTAGAGTGGGTAAAATCGTGCAACGGTTATATCATACTCCCCAAATATGTCAATCATGCCTTAGACTCAAGTATCCCTCAATTGACCACCTAGGCGAAAGTCACTACACTAGTGCCTTTTAACCATTTGAACAACTCGCAATAGTTTAATCTTAGCTTATTCTAGTTTAATTTAGCATTGTAGTTTGATAAAATTAGAAGTAAATCAAAAATCCAAAAATGTTAAGAAGTGCAATTTGGAACACATACACAACTCCACTTTAGACAGACACCTGACTCTAACTTCTAGCTCCCTGTGGAAATTCCCCAAACTCTCTACCCGACGACTCAAAGCATCGGCTACCACATTGTCCTTCCCCGGGTGGTACAAAATGGTGATATCATAATCCTTAAGTAGATCTAACTACCTCATCTGACGCAAATTAAGATCCTTCTACTTGAACAAAATCTGTAAACTCCGGTGATCAGTGTAGATCTCACAAGGGACACCGTACAAATAGTGCCTCCAAATCTTCAAGGCATGAACAATAGAAGCTAACTCCAGGTCGTGGATAGGATAGTTCTTTTCATACACCTTCAACTATCTGGACACGTAGGCAATCACACTACGGTCATGTATCAACACCGTACCGAGGCCAACTCGCGATGCATTACAAGAAACTATATAAGACCTCGAACCTGAAAGCAATACCAATACTGGGGCTGTAGTCAAAGCTGTCTTGAGCTTCTGAAATCTCCCCTCACACTCTTCCATCCACCTGAATGGAGCACCCTTCTGGGTTAGCGTGGTCATAGGTTGTGCAATAGACGAGAATCCCTCAATAAATCGACGGTAATAATCGGCCAAACCAAGAAAGCTCTGGATCTCTGTAGTTGAGGATGGTCTGGGCCAACTCTGCACTATTTCCACTTTCTTCGAATCCGCTTTGATCCCTTCACTCGATACTACATGACCCAAGAATGCCACAGAACTAACCAGAACTCACATTTTGAGAACTTTGCATATAGTTTCTTATCTCTTAAGGTCTAAAGCACAATCCTTAGATGCTGCTCATGATCTTCCCAACTCAGGGAATATACCAGAATGTCATCAATAAAGACAATGACAAACAAGTCAAGATTAAGTCATAATACATTGTGCATCAAATGCATAAATACTATTTGGGCGTTGGTCAGCCCAAATGACATCACAATGAACTCGTAATGACCATACCGAGTCTTGAAAGTAGTCTTGGGGATATCTGGCTCCCGAATCTTCAACTGATGATAACTTGAACGCAAATCAATCTTGGAAAACACTCGGGCACCCTGTAACTGATCAAATAGGTCATCAACACGAGACAAGGGATACCGGTTCTTTAATGTAACTTTGTTCAACTGACGATAATCAACGCACATGCGTATAGAACCATCCTTTTTCTTCACAAACAAGACATGAGTACCCCAAGGTGACACACTGGGCTAAATGAAGCCCTTATCAAGCATTTCCATTAACTATTCCTTCAACTCCTTCAACTCAGGAGAAGCCATACGATAAGGAGGAATAAAGATGGGCTAAGTGCCCGGCAACAAATCAATTCCAAAATCAATATCTCTATCGGGCGGCATACCCGGAAGATCAGCTAGAAACACATTAGGGAAATCCCTCACTACTGGAACTGAATCAACTGTAGGGGTATCAATACTAACATCTCTTACATAAGCTAGATACACATCACACCCCTTCTCAACCATTCACTAAGCTTTAAGAAATGAAATAACTCTACTAGAGTGTAATCTAAGGTACCCCTCCACTCTAATCGTGGTAAACCTAGCATAGCGAGTGTCATGGTCTTGGCATGACAATCAAGAATAGCATAATGGGGGCGAAAACTAGTCCATGCCCAAGATAATATCAAAATCTACCATGCTGAGCAATAATAAATCGGCACTAGTCTCAAAATCACTAAAAATGATTAAACACGACCGATAAACACAGTCCACAACAAGAGAATCTCCCACAATAGTCGATACATAAATAGGGGAGCTTAAAGAATCCCGAGATACACCCAAATACAGGGCAAAATAAGATGACACATAAGAATAAGTGGAGCCTGTATCGAATAGAACTGATGCATCTATATTACAGACCGGAGCAATACCTATAATGATAGAATCGGAAGCAACAACCTCTGTACGAGTAAGAATGGAATAGTATCTAGCCTAGCCTCCCCCTCTAGGGCGACCTCTACCTCCTCGACCTCCACCTTGAGCTGGCTGAGCAGGTGGGGTGACAGCTGGTGCCGTAATCATAGCCTGGGAACCTTGTGGAGCACGCTGTGGCTGAGAAGTCTGTGGAGGTGCACCCCTCCTAAGTCAGGGGCAATCCCTCACCATATGATGAGTGTCACCACACTCAAAACAAGCTTTGGGAGGATGTGGCGACTGTGGATGGCTTGGACCAGGTCTGCTAGACTGACCACTGAAAGCACCTCGTGCAGGAGGCACAGTAGATACTGGAGGTGTATAATAAGGATCCTGAGGTCTAGGAGGAGCTGGATTACCACTGGCGGCTGGAAGATCTGAATGAACGGGGCGACTCACAAAACCCCTACCATGACGAATTACAGTTGGGGCATAGACACCAGAATAATATCCCGACTCTCGAGACCTCTTGGACTCTCTCTCCTACCTATCCCGAGCATGCATGCCCTCCACTCTCCTAGCAATACTGATGGGTTTTCTATGTCTTTGCCTTATGTTTCTTATGTTTTGATGATCTAACAAACTTATTGTTAAGAACCAGATAGAGAACCTGACTCACTTGGAAAACATCTAAAATGAACAAAGTCCAGAGAAGTACAAGTCAACAACAACTAGAACGTAAATACAGAAAGTGACTGTATGCAGAAGGTGACTGTCTGCATACTGTACATGCAATAGTGCAGCGGATAGTGCGGTAGTCACTTCTCATTGGGAAGAAGTGTGTATCAAGAATTGACATCACCATTGTTATGTCTTTTGTAGTATAACAACCTGGTGCAAGGCACAAGATATTCACTTGAGCATTTAGTGATATTCTCTCAAGCAGAAAAGTGTTCATCCAGCATTGAAGTCACAAGTGTGTCAAGAACAAGAAGACAACTCCACTAAAGGATCCGTTTCACAATGAGTGTATGTGTATCCATAATTGAATTGTAATCTTATTATTTGTTCTTCATTGTAACTCCTATATTGCTTTCTTAGAAGCTATGTTTTAGGAAATCCAAAAAATTCGTAAACTTTCTGAGTTTATGTTGTGACTAGGTTTAGTCATAAGTTAAAGTCTTTGTAACTAGAGAGTGACAAAGTGGCTTGTGGTAAGAGTATCACAAGTTAGTTAAGTTGAAGTCTTTGTAATAGAGTCATTACAAAGTGGCTTGTAATAGTGAGATTACAAGTTAGTGAAGTTGAAAGCCTACAAGTGTAGGTCGTGGTTTTTGTCCCCTTGAGTGGGATTTTTCCACGTAAAAATCTCGTGTCTCTTTTACTTACTGCTTTATAAGTATTCTCAGTAGAAACTCATAGAGAATCAAGTGCTCTTTAGTTTGGTGGACTCATATAAGATATCAATTGGTATCAGAGCAGGTTCTTTCTAAAAGGTTAACACCTAGAAAGGATCTCAATGGCTGCTCCACCCAACTTTGATGAAGGACAATCAACCTATAGGCCTCCTAGATTCAATGGTCTAGTGGAAGACTCATATGCATGATTTTATAATGGCCGAAGATTCAGAACTATTGGATATCATCTATGATAGTCCACATGTTCCTATGAAGAAGCTTGGAGAAACTGGACCAACGGTGCCGAAAGACAGAAAGGAGTACAGTGATATTGACTGAAAAGTCATAGAAAAGAACTTATCGTGCCAAGAAAATCTTGGTATGTGGTATAGGACATGATGAGTACAACAGAGTCTCAGCTTGTGATTCTGCCAAAGAAATATGGGAAGTATTACAAACCACACACGAAGGAACTACTCAGGTTAATCAGTCTAAAATAACATGCTTACCACTTAGTATGAGCTCTTCAGGATGAAGGATGATGAGTCTATACAGGATATGCACACTAGATTCACATCCATCATAAATGAGCTTCATTCACTTGGAGATGTTATTCCCAAAAACAAGCTTGTAAGGAAAATTCTCAATGTTCTACCTGGCTCTTGGGAAAGTAAGGTAAATACCATCACTGAAGCTAAAGATCTACAAACTCTAACCATGGATGAGCTGATTGGTAATTTGAAGACATACGAAATGAAAAGAAAGAAAGACAATGAAAGGAGAGAGCCAAAGAAGGAAAAGAACATGGTACTCAAGGTTGAAAAACAGTGACTCAAGTGAAGAAGATTGCGATATGGCCTATCTTACTAAAAGGTTTCAAAAGATGGTTCGAAGGAATGGTGGTATACCAAAGAGGGGCAGTTCAAGTAAGGCAAGGAACAATGATCTCTGTCACAGGTGCGGAAAGCTAGGGCATTTCATCAAAGATTGACCACTTCTGAAATAGGAGCTATACAAACAAAACCTTGACAAAGCAACAAAAAGGAACCCGGTTCCAAACAAACGATTCAGTCGAAAAAATGTAGCTGACAATATTGTGAAGCGGGCTCTTGCTGCTTTGGGAGACTCCTCTAGTGAATCAAAAAGGAAACCAGATGCAGAAAAAACTCCATGATGGTAGTGGAAACTAAAGAAACAAAATATGACTCACTGTTCGCGCTGATGGCTCAATCTGATGATGATGAAGAGGATGAAAATGATGAGGTAAATTTCTGGGATGTTCAGAGAAATCCGAAATCCTACTCTTCTAAGAAGTTAAGGTCATCAACAAATGTTCTAATTGATGCATATTATAGCCTTGATAATGATAAGGAAATCCTCGCCCTAGAACTAGGAGAAGTTGAACAATCAAGAGATGATCTAGTGGTCTGTGTAGTGGACCTAAATGAGACCATATCTAATCTTGTAAAGGAAAAAGAAGTTTTGAATGAAAAAATAAATAGTGTAGAAAATGAGAAAATTGACCTTATGGTAGTGGTAGTTGATTTGAAGGAAACCATAGAAGGTCTTAGCAATGAGAAACACACTCTAGAAGAGAAAATTGTAGCTATTGAGCAAGAGATGGACGACTTTTTGGTAATAATCACTGACCTAGAGGAAACCATTGAGGGACTCAATTCAGAACATAGGACTGTGAGTCTTGGGAAAGGGAAGAAAGTAGCTAGTGAGACACACATCAAGATTGAGAAGGAATTAAATGATGTGAAAACTAGTCTATGTGGTGAACTTGAGAAAAATAAGCAACTGCAAGCTGAATTGGAGAAAGTAAAATCGATTTTGAGAAATCTCTGAAGTGGACCTGGTCCTCAGATGTTGTCACTGCCATGTACTTCAACAATAGTGGAAATAGGCAGAGAATCGGGTTCCAAAAGGAGAAAACTCCCTACAACCCTCACAGCAAGTACGTCACTATACCCATTGTGGGAACAATGGGCACTTCAAAGAAAACTACCAGGCCAGGGTTCAATCTGTTCAGAAAAACAAAGTGTTTACTAAAAAGTGACTACTAAAGAGGGATCAGGTACCGCTTGCAAGAAACGAATATTGCCTGCATGGACTAGAAAGCCCTCATCCATCCCTTTTCTCATAACAAGGGACCCAAACTAGTTTGAGTTCCTAAATCTAACCCATGATTTATATGTGCAGGGAAGAGTGAGAAGAAGTGGATTGCAATAGTTCATGAACAGTGGATGCTAAAAACACCATGGACTGTCTATCACTGAAAGCCTTACAAAAAAGAGAATGTATCCTGTATATGTATAATAAAAAGGGAAAAGGAAAGGGGGGTACATTCTCAGTGTTGAAAAGAAGGAAAGTCTGTGTCATACTCAATTGAGAACGTGTGCCATGAGAGCTGCCTGAAGCACTGTCTCTTGAGTGTGTCTCAAATATGTGTTAAAGGGAGCAAAGTGGAGTTCTTACAAAAAAATGTGCACAGTTACCAATCTAGTAACTAGTGAAGTGGCCGCAGTCGCCAAAAGAACAAGAACATCTACTTCGTTGACCTTAAATCCCTACAAACTGGTGACATGAGCTGCTTGAAGGCTGTTGATAATGATGCTAAACCTTGGCATAAAGGATTGGAACACTCAAGGCTCTCACTTCTGAATGAACTGGATCAGAAGAACCTGGTTCGTGGGCTGCAAAATTCAAGATCCACCTGGACACTGCTTGTTAGAGGAAAGGAAGAGACTTTTGAAGTATGTGCGACACTTGTCAGGAAGATCCAAGTGGAGACGGAATTGAAGGAAGCACGTATCAGATCTGACCACAAAATAGAATATGTCAATGCCAAGATTTGATGAGTCTTGTAATAGAGATGGGATCACTCACAGCTTCTCAGCACCAAGGACTCCACAGCTAAATGGTGTTATTGAAAGGAAATCAAAACTCTGGGAGACATGGAATGGATAATGCTCATTGACAAGGGAATCGCTAATTTTTTTTGGGCAGAAGCAATAAACGAGGCTTGCCAATTGGTGAACATGTGTATAATCAAGTCCCTCCTTAAACAAAACCTCCATTGAGTTGCTCAATGAAAGAAAACCAGAGATAACTCATCTGAGAACCTTTAGATGCAAATACCATTTTGTCAACAACAGGAAGGACCAGCTCGGGAAGTTTGATGTAAGAAGCAACCCTTCTGAGATACTTCTCTCAAAGCAAAGCCCACAAAGTCTACAACAAAAGGTCACACTGTGTGGAAGAAAGTGTTCATGTAATACTCAATGAGACACCCTCATATAACAAAGGAAGGAACAATGATGATCAAGACGATGAACTACTTTTGGCCCCTGAGAAATATCTGATGTTTCAATTGGGAAGGTTGATATGATGAGTTAGATGAAGGAGACAGGTGAAGACAATGCAACATCCTCTTCCACTTCGCACGAGGAACCTGGTACTTCATTTACTACCATTGAAGCTGAAGAAACTGTTAGAGATATAGTGCAAGGTGTTCCACAAGTAGCGGAACAAAGAGTACAAGGACATCTACTTAATTTACCCAGTTTCTCCACTAATCAAACTTCAGTACCAACTTGGAAACACAAAAGCTCCATCTACTTGATAACACAATCACTCCCCTTCATTCTAGATTTAGACAAGAATCAAAATCCAAAAATTCCCTAGCCCTTTTTGTACTTCTATTCCAGACAGAACCCAAAATAAAATCCCAAGGGATCTTACTCGAAGGCTGCTAAAAGACGTTTGAGATACCTTAAGGAAACACAGGACCTAGTCCTGTATTACCTATCAGGTGACAGTTTTAATCTCGTTAGGTATGTTGATGCTAACTATGCAGGTTATCTTGTGAACTGAAAAAGCACTTCTGGAATGGTTCACTTGCCAGGATCATGTCTTATCTCTTGGGGTACAAGGAAGCAAAACTCGGTGGCTCTTTCAACAGCTGAAGCAGAAAATGTAGTGACAACAGCGTGTTGCGCTCAACTCCTATGAATTAAGCAGCAACTGGAGGATTTTGGGGTATTTATTGATGGTGTGCCTCTTCTATGAGACAACACCGGTGCACTCAACTTGGTCAAAAATCCAGTTCAAAACAAAAGGACCAAACACAGTAACGTGGGCATCATTTTCTAAGGGACAATGTGGAGAAAGGGTTGATATGTATAAAGTTCTGCAACACAGAAGACCAAATTCCAGATATCTTCACCAAAGCTTTGAATATGGAACATTTTGGAAGAAACAGGGTGAAGCTGGGGTTACTAAAGTCTAATAGAGAACCTGATTCTCTATCAGTTGGCTATGAAAATCACCTTCAGGTAAAATTAGCTAAAGTATTTTCTGGCCAAGCCTAACTCACATCGATACCATTGCAGGTAAACACGCATGATGATCATAGAAGAAAAAGGTACAATTATGAACTGCGAAAGAAGAGTTGTTAAAATCTTTTTCAAAAACTGTTCGGGCATCAGGTTCTTGTACCACAGGTCAGTATGTATTGTTTTGCATGCTTTCTCAGAAAGGGTTAACAAAATTAATTCAACTGCCACATCATCCAACTTTTCAAAATCTGCATGTCATGTCTTGTCTTTCAAATCCCTCCATCCCTTCTGCACGGTAACGTTTTCCCACAAACCTACCGCCATTTTCAGGACTGTTCAGAACCCATTTCTCTCTCTTCTCATCATTAGACCTTCTTCCCAAAAAACTCTTTTTCTCTCTCATAGCAAGTCATGAACCTTTATCTCTTTTGTATCTCTGTGATCCTCTATTCATCTCTTTGTCACTCAACTTCCCTATCAAATCCTCCTATAGTGGCAATCGAACGATCGCTTCTTTCTCCCACCATCAACACCACTCCCACTTCCCTATCATCCTTAAAGTCATCTCCAGAAATTCACTCTTCCACTTTTCCCAATACTACTGCACCCACACCTGGTTCCTCCTCATTTCCTATTGTTTTTCCTTTTCTGTCAAACTCTGTCTCCTTTTCATGTGTTGAGCACCCCATGTCTCCTCATTCATCTGATCCCACCAAAGAACACTCAGAAAGGGTCACCTCTCAGGTGTCAGTGGTCTCTGAGGATGATCCTAATCAGTATCTGAACTCTTCCCTTTTGGACTCAGTGGCTCTCACAGAGTCACCAGAAAAGGAAGTAGCACACAATATCATGGCTATCGCTGCTGAAAGTCTGTTGAATGAAAGAACCTATCTCATATATGAGTATCAAGGGGAAGAAACTCCATTCCTAGGCAATGAAAGAACCATGTTACTCTTCGAGTCTCTAATCCATGAAAATATCCCAGGAAAACCTGTTGGAAGAACGGATTCTCCTCCAGAAAAATCCACTCCTGAACCTCTTGATTATCCTAAATCCTTAGAATCCTCTCCCAAGTCATCCCCTATAAGGTTGTAGCAAAAAGAAGGGTTCGAGTCTACATTGCAGAAAAGTAGGAGGAGTGTCAAGACAAGGAAGAAGAGGTTGATGAATCAAGGGAAAGTTGTTACTGACAAGAGCATTCCAGTAGGTGAGGTTGACAAAGATGCTCTAAAGGAACCCGGTTCCTTAGTAAAACAATCTATAAAAGCCCAGAAGTCTGTGGATGAAGCTTCTAATGAAGCTATTGAGAAACAAAATGGAGCATCTGTGAAGGGCAGCAGTAAGTCTAAGAAGAGTCTAGTTGAGCAAGCTATGTTTGAAGATGATACTGTGGGGCTAGTAAGTTGGAAAGGGAAGTCTCTTGAAGGATCTAGAAAACAAAAAGGGGAAACTGCAGGGGAACCTGGTTCTCTGAAGACCATGCCCAGTGACAGTGGTCTTTGGCAGGAGAGATTAAGAAGAACTCAAAAAGTCTTGTGGGGTCGTACGTTTGATCCAGCAATTTTAGAGATGGCTCGTATGAGGCAAATTCTAGAGATAATGGAATTTCAGCAATGGGATCACTTGTTTCAGCTGAGCATGCCTTTGGTGTACGAAGATGCAGTACAAAATTTGTATGCATCTCTCTTTACTGTTGAAGGGGATCACATATGTGTGCTAGTAAATGGAGAAGACATTGTACTTGACACTTCAGCATTGGGGAAGGTTCTCCGAATTCCATGTGAAGGAATGTCCTCAGTCAAAGGTGTCTGTGGTGTCAACTTTAGGAGAGCTATCATGAAAGAGCAAGCTATTCAGTAGGGGGAACAGGTACATAAGAAGGTATTACTTCCTGAGTATTAGTTTCTCTTTGAACTGGTCAATAAGGTGCTCTTACCTTGTTTTGAGAGGCGATTTATTGCTACAAAATCTGATCTGGTCTTAATGGAGGCTCAGTATGCCAGCAATCATAATAGATCATATGCAAAAGGTGGCAAACTTTAAAGGTGAGAATCATGGGCTACCATATGGCTTTCTCCTCACTCAAGTGTTTAAATTTTACAAGGTCCCTTTGGGTAATCCTAGAGTGGGCACATACAAGCAAACCTTCTCTAAAACCACTCTGGAAGAATACGAGTGCGTAGAAAGGGTTGGTGGAAACATCTCGACCATTTCTCAGCTGATCAATGCTCAAAATGCAGCTTCTGAAGAGATCAGAAGGTTGAGGGCTCAGAATGCCATACTAGAAACTCAGCTCAGTCAAGCAGCTAAAGGACCCAGTTCCGTTAAAGAAGAAGTTGTCTGCCTAACAAAGGAAAATGATAAGCTTCGCGCAAAACTGCTTGAAGAACAGCTGTCTGCAAATGCCCGACTGGACCTGGCTCTCAAAACCCTTGCTGCTTCTCTTTCCTAGTCTTCCTCTTCTAGTGCCTCTTAGATACCTCCTAGTGACCAGTGTCTTCTGTTATGATGTTTTGTGGCTGCTGTTTCTATTTTTGTTTGCCTTTTTTTTGCTGATGGCATGCTGGATTTCACCATTACAGCTCCTGTTTTGCCCAGTCTATTGTTAATATCAATGAAATAGCTCCTCTTTTTGCCTGTACAATATTGTTTTCCTTTGGCTTCTCTTTTCTGTCATGTTGTGTGCACATATGTGGCATGAGTTGGTTGTGCTAGACTTCTTTATGTTGTTTTCCTGCTTGTGTATTTTTAATGATGCCAAAAGGGGGAAGATAGATAGTGTGCATGCACTGTTATATTAGTGAGTAGATGTAGTATTGTCAACGGGGGATGAAAAGCAAAAGGTCAGGGGGAACCTGTGAAAAATTGATGCAAAAACTTGGGATCTGATTAAGGGGGAATGAAAAGCAAAAAGTCAGGGGGAACTTGTGATGTTTCTGGTACCTCATCTGGTTATTTCTGCTCTAAACAAATAATATCAATATCTAAGTTTGTCATCATCAAAAAGGGGGAAATTGATGGGTTTTCAATGTCTTTGCCTTATGCTTCTTATGTTTTGATGATCTAACAAACTTATTGTTAAGAACCAGATAGAGAACCTGACTCACTTGGTACACATCTCAAATGAACAAAGTCCAGCTCTCCAGCAAATGAACTACTACAAAGAGGAACACAACAGAGACCTGATCCATTAGTGTTCTCTAACAGAAGTACAAGTCAACAACAGCTGGAACGCAAATGCAGAAAGTGATTGTATGTAGAAAGTGACTGTCTGCATATTGTACACGCGTCAGTGCAACACATAGTGCGACAGTCACTTCTCATTGGGAAGAAGCGTGTATCAAGAATTGACATCACTATTGTGATGTCTTTGTATTATAACAACCTGGTGCAAGGCACAAGATATTCACTTGAGCATTTAGTGATATTCTCTCAAGCAAAAAAGTGTTCATCCCGCATTGAAGTCGCAAGTGTGTCAAGAACAAGAAGACAACTCCACTAAAGGATCAGTTTCACAATGAGTCTATGTATATCCGTAGTTGAGTTGTAATCTTGTTATTTGTTCTTCATTGTAACTCCTATCTTGCTTTCTTAGAAGCTGTGTTTTAGGAAACCCAAAAAATCTGTAAACTCTCTGAGTTTATGTTGTGACTAGGTTTAGTCATAAGTTAAAGTCTTTGTAACTAAAGAGTGATAAAGTGGCTTGTGGTAAGAGTATCACAAGTTAGTTAAGTTGAAGTCTTTGTAATAGAGTCATTATAAAGTGGCTTGTAGTAGTGAGATTACTAGTTAGTGAAGTTTAAAGTCTACAAGTGTAGGTCGTGGTTTTTGTCCCCTTGAGTGGGATTTTTCCACGTAAAAATCTCGTGTCTCTTTTACTTACTGCTTCGTAAGTATTCTCAGCAGAAACTCATAGAGGATCAGGTGCTCTATAGTTTGGTGGACTCATATAAGCTATCAAATACTCACAACATGCTGATACAGGATATCCATCTCTAACTCCCGGGCCATGCTAGTCCCGATGCTGGAAAATGAGCTCCTCAATAAACCAGCAAACCCTCTCTCGACAATAGAAACCAAGTCCGGTGCATGTCTAGCCAAGTCACTGAAATAGACTGCATACTCTGAAATAGTCATAGCACCCTAGCGCAACTGCTCAAACTCCGCGCGCCATGCATTCCTAAGGCTCTAAGGGACATACTCTCTTAAAAACATGTCCGAAAACTGAGTCCATGTAAGGGAAGCTGCCTCAGCCGGACTATCCAACTCATAAGCATGCCACCACTGATAGACTACTCCTCGAAGCTGGAAGGTAGTGAAAGAAACCCCACTCGACTCTGTTATACCAATAGTGCGGAGGATATGGTGGCACTCCTCTAGAAATCCCTGAGCATCCTCTGATCCAAGACCACTGAATGCAGGAGAATCGTACTTGTTATACCTCTTAAGCTTACGCTGCTCCTCATCTGAAGCTGCTACCCTACCTTTGGCTGAACTGGGGCTACAAGTGGTACCGGTATAACCTCTAGAATCTGATCAACATGGACCCGCTACTTAGGGGTATGGGTGGCGGGAGTTTGTGCTCCTCCCCCAGCCTGAGATGTGGCTGAAGCAAGGGGTATCAACCCTGCCTGAGCTAGAGTGGTGTACATGCTCATGAACTCTGCAAGGATCTCCTGAAAAGTTGGAGCAGTAGTAGTAGGCGTATCAGGTGCCAGTGCTCCGATTGGAGTTGCTAGTGGCTCTTGTAGTAGCTCGTTCGGGTGCTTTGGCTGCACCACGTGTGCATCCTTGGCCTCTATCCCTGCCCCGACCTCTGGCAGCTCTAGCAGGGGTTGCGGGTGCCTGGTCATCTCCAATAGCACGTGTCCTCACCATCTGTGAGAGAATAGAAGACAAAAGTTTAAAATTTCGAAGTCAATAATCTCGCACGACAAGGAATCAAATGAAGTAAAATTTTCCTAATAGTTCCATAGCCTCACGAAGATAAGTACAAACGTCTCCATACCGATCCACGAGACTCTAATAAACCGTCTTGTGACTCACGAGTCCTATGAACCTAGAGCTCTGATACCAACTTGTCAAAACCCAAGTTCTCTCGTCGTGAACCGTCGTGATAGCACCTAGTCTCTACGACTAGATAAGCCTAATATTTGTGGAAAAAGGAATGAAAAATATAAAAGCTATCAACTAAAAGGTAAATTTAAACAAGGAAATGAGATGCCGCTCGGCATTTACAATAATCACTTTTGAAAAGTACATAAACTCTCCCAAAACCCGAAATGTCATAAGTCACAAGCTAAAGAAAGAAACAGTACTCCCATACTCCAGAGTCTAATAAAAGAAGAAAAATACAAAAAGTGTTTGACATGGGGAGGAATAGATAGGGACTCCGAGGTCTGCGGACGCAGCAGATATACCTTGAAGTCTCTTTAGCTGATTCACCTTACTGGTAATGCGGCTGATAAGCAGTATCTGGATCTGTACACGAAAAACATGCGCAGGGAAGGGAATGAGTACACCACAATGGTACCTAGTAAGTTCCAAGCCTAACCTCGATCGAGTAGTGACGACATCAGGTCAGGGCCCTGCTAGTATAAATATAATGAAATAAGACAGGAAGAAATATTACAGTAAAATAAATACGAGAATCTAACAAGAGTAGAATTCAATGAAAACTAACAGCTCAGAACACAATAATAACAACATGGGATCTCTCGGGATACCGTTTTGTAGTCCCAAATGTAAATGTGCAGGGGGGATCTTTCGGAATACTGTTCCGTAGTCTCAAATTAAATATGCAGTTCTGGGGGATCTCCCGGAATACCATTTCGTATTCCCAAAGTAAATATGTAGTACAAGGGGATCTCCCGAAATACCATACCATAATCTCAAAGTAAATATGCAGCTCAACCAATATAAAATAATAGCCACAACAAGAAAATCTACAACTTAGGTTAAGTTCAAATCAAAGAAAAACCAGGAAATTTTACTAAACACGATGCATAGAGTTCAAATAGGTAGTTAAAATATGTGAGCATGCTTTTCTAGTCTAAACATGATAGTACATATGCTAGAGTAATTCAAACAAGGAGAAAACATGTTATAACTTAGCGAAAACAGAGTGTTACAACAAATAGCCCGTATACGTACTTGTCACCCCACGTACACGACGCTCATATATTAATCAGTACCAAATTCTAAGGGGAGTTTCCCCCACACAAGGTTAGGCAAGCCGCTTACCTCGAACCAAGCTCAAATCAATCCGTAATAATGCTCTTTCTACGAATATCTGGCTCCAGATGGCCCAAATCTAGCCACATCAATTACATAACGTAAATATAGCTACAAGAAACTAATCTAGCTAACAAATCAAACCTAAAGCAAGAAATTAGAAAAATTCCCAACAAGCCTCCCCGGGCCCACATCTCAAAATCGGGTAAAACTCACAATTGTGTACATCCATTCACTCACGAGTTCACTCATACCAAAAGTATCCAAAACTGAGGTCTAATTCCCATTCAAAACTAAGAAATTCAATTGGGGAACTTTTCCCCTATTTTTCCAACTTTCTCATTCAAAATCCTTGATTAAATGAATAAAACAACAATAGATTAGTGGAATATAGCCAAAACCGATTAAGGAGTCGTTACCCAATAGCTTCCTTTGAAAATCCTTCAAATTATCGCCTTAATCCGAGCTCTCAAAGTCAAATGGTGAAGAATGACATAAACTCTCAATTTGGCCCCTTTTCTGCCAGTTAAACTGCACCTGCGGTTACATTCACACATCTGCGGCCTTGCACGTGCGGAAAAACCATCACATGTGTGAAATCAACTTAAGTGTGCTGGGACTACATCTGTGAGCCTTGGACCGCACTTGCGAGCCTGCTCCTGCAGTCCCCAAACACTTATGCGCTTCCGCTTCTGTGGACCCCTAACCGCACATACGGACCCAGCTAGACAAGTCCCATATCCGCTTCTGCGATTCCATAGCCGCTTATGTGGCCCAAAGTGCGTAGGTGCGGTTACACCAGATACAACAGCTTCAGCCTTTTTCCTAAGTCTCAAACCTATCCGTTAAGAACCCACAACACACCCGAGGCCCCTGGGACCGCAACCAAACATACCAACAATTCCTAAAATGCCATACAAACTTAGTCGAGCCCTCAAACCGCATCAAACCATGCTAAAAGCACAAGTCACCCTCCAATCCAAACTTAATGAACTTGAAACTTCAATTTTTCACAACCGATGCCGAAACCTATCAAACCACATTCGATTGATCTTAAATTTTGCACACAAGTCATATTCAAACCTACGGACCTATTCTAACTTTCGGAATCGGATTTCAACCCCGATATCAAAAGTTCCACTACCGGCTCAAAACTCCAAAAATTTAACTTTTGCAATTTCAAGCCTAAATGAGCTACAGACCTTAAAAATGCAATCTAAACATGCCCCTGTGACGACCCAGCCAGTTGCCTCATGAATTACCACTCTGTTTCCCCCATTTCTGCTTCATTATGCTTCGCTATCCGTGTTTTATGTGAGTGAGTTAGGTAGTTTGCGTTCGGAGTGGATTTGGTAAGAAATGAGACATTTAGTTTCTTTTAAGAGGGTTTAAGTTGGAAAAGTCAACCGGGTGTTGACTTATGTGTTAAAGGTCTTGGATGTGAGTTCTGATGGTTCGGTTAGCTTTGGGAGGTGATTCATGACTCAGGAGTGTGATCGGAATTGGTTTTGGAGGTCCGGTGTAGAATTAGGCTTGAATTGGCGAAGTTAGTAATTTGGCGATTTCCGGTTGATAGGCGAGATATTGATACGAGGGTCGGAATAGAATTCCGAGAGTTTCTGTAGCTTTGCTATGTTATTTGTGATGTGTGTGCAAAATTTTAGGTCATTTGGACGTGGTTTAATTGGGTTTTTGATCGAAAGCGTACTTCGGAAGTTTTTTAGAAAACTTAGGCTTGAATTCAATATGAATTGATGGATTTGGTGTTGTTTGAGGTGTTTTGATGACTGGAAAAAGTTTGAATGAGGTTTTAGGATGTGTTGGTGCCTTTGGTTGAGGTCCCGGGGGCGTCGTGTGAGTTTCGGGTGGTCAATTGGACCATTTTGGAGTTTGGAAAATTGCAGAAATGCAGGTTCAGTGTTGCAGAGATTTATCTCTTCGCGTTCGCGAGGGGGTCCTCGCGTTCGCGAAGAAGGAATTATGGAAGGCCAGGGTTAGGCCTTTGTGTTCGCGAGTGGAGCTTCACGTTCGCGGAGGGTTGGCAGGTTGGGCATCGCATTCGCGAGAGGGTACTCGCGATTGCGTTGTGTAATTTGAGATCAAGGCCTTTTTGTTCATCGCGTTCGCATAAGGGGTTCGCGTTTGTGAAGGTATAGGAGGAAGAAGCATCGCGTTCGCAATGGGTGAGTCGCGTTTGTGAAGAGGAAAAGTTGGTCAACATGAAGTTGTGCTTCGCAAACGCGAGAGGTTGACCGCGTTTGCGAAGAAGGAATATCAGAACTGGGCAGAAAGTTTATAAGTTATTTCATCCGTGATTTTGGGTCATTTTTCCTCCATAGTTGAGCATTTTGGGAGCTTTTTGAGGGTGATTAAAGAAGGATTCAAGGAGAATTGATTGGAGGTAAGATTTTTGAACCTAAAACGTGATTCTATTGTGAAATCAACCTTGAAATTCATGGAACTTAAGCTAAAGATGAAAGAACTAGGGCTTGGGATTTTGAACTTTTGAATTGGGATTTGAAGGACAATTTTGAGGTCGGATTGGAGAACTTTTTATATGTATGAACTCGTGGGGTGATAAGGAATGTAATGATGTGAAAATTTCTGAGTTTTGAGAAGTGGGCCCGGGGCTCGGGTTTTGCTAATTTCAGGATTTTTGATATTTTTCGATTGTTTTCGCTTGGGCTTTGTTCCCTTAGCATATTGTGATGTATTCGTTCTGATTTTGGATAGATTCGACGTGTGTGGAGGCCAATTAAGGGGCAAAGGTATCGCGAGCTAGAGATTTCACCGGTTCGAGGTGAGTAATGATTGTAAATGATGTCCTGAGGGTTTGAAACCCAGGATTTGCACATCGTAGTGCTATATTGAGGTGAGACACGCACTTGATGATGAGTGTGGAGTCGTTTACTATTGGGGATTGTGACTTGGTCTGTCCCGACTGATGATTTTACCGCGTATTTGACTTAAATCTATTTATTTTGATCATAGTTTGGGCTGATTGCCATATTTGGGCTTTGTGCCAACTATTTGAACCCTCCAGGGATTTAATCACTATTTCCTCACTGTATTGATTTATCACTTGAACTCAGTCCTGTTGATATTTACTATTTTACAAACTCAGCCATTTTTACTCATATTTGAAACTTAAATGATATTTCTAAAAGATATTTTGGGCTGAGAATTACTGTTTTGCTAATACCCGAAGGGCTTGTGATGATTTTTGGACTGAGTGAGGCCGAGGGCCATATGTGAGGATATGCTGTGCGATATGAGGTCGAGGGCCTGAGATACTTTTATACGCCACGAGGTGGCTTGAGGCCGAGTGCCGAGTGATGTGAGGCCGAGTGCCAAGAGATGATGTCACGATGTGGCTTGATATAGCGCTTGGGCCGTAAGGGGCCCCTCCGGAGTCTGCACACCCACAGTAAGCGCGGGTACCCATCATGATCTGAGAGTGAGCTCGAGGGGCTGATACTGTACTGAGAGTGAGCCCGAGGGGCTGATACTGTTCTGAGCGATTGTTACTGTGCCCGAGGGGCGGATTTCTACTTGTTATGTATCTGTTAAATTACTTGTTTTACTTGTTTTAAAGGGATTTCATTTGATTTCTTCTCCGATTTACTGCCTTAAGTGATTTTACTGCTTTGACATAGAATTGCATTGTGCCTTTACGTGTTTTCATGCTTTCAGCCATTATTTATGATTATTACTCACTAGGTCGGAGTACTCACATTACTCCCTGCACCGTGTGTGCAAATTCAGGCATCGCAGAGTCCGCTCCTGAGTGCTGATCCTTCCAGACCAGGAAGTGACTTGGAGACTACGAGGTAGCTATTGGCGTCCGCAGCCCCCGTGCCTCCCTTATTTTATCATTTCCTGCTTCTAGAGCTATTGTATTGAACTTAGTGTTCAATAGACTTGTATCCGGATTTCGTAGTTGCTCATGACTTGTGACACTCCGGTTTGAGTTGTGTCGGGATGGTTTCTACTGTTGTTATCGTTAAATTCCGCAATTTATGGATATTATATCATGTTTTATTACTGTTTATGATAACTAACTATTTAAAAGAGGTGTTCCGTTTTGGTCTGGCTGGCCTTGTTTTCACGAGAGGTGCCATCACGACTGAGTTTGGGGTTAGGGTCGTGACATCCCCTAAGCCCAAAATACCCAACGGAGCTAACGGAATCGGCGGAACTCCATTCCGGAGTCATCTTCATACAGTTCCGACTTCGGTCCAAATTCTAAGTCTTAAGCCTCCGTTTTAGGGACTTAGTGTCCCAAACACTTCCAAAAACCAAAATGAACCTCCCAGCAAGTCACAATAGCAGAAATAGACACGAGGAAGCAGCTAATAGAGTATTGAGGCTTTAACTCTCAAAACAACCGACCAAGTCGTTACATAATCATATCTCAAATAACGGTAAAACATGTCTAATAACAAGGAGAACATTTAAAATAACGATAATCATCTCATATAAATATCTTGGTATCATATCGAGTAAAGGACTTGTCCCACATGCAAATTCAAAACAGTCAATAACATATTCATATGAAAATTCATGTGTAAATCATGCAAGTTATGAAATACAAATTGCGGTAAGGTTATTACTCACATTACTCATGTCAAATACCAAGCGCGTCACCTCGAACAATCCATACAACTTGTTTCAATCAATCTGTATTATCACAAACACGAATTTAAGTGTCAACGTCATGAACTACAAACATAGGCGGGTTCTATTCTATCCACTTTCCTCTTGGTTCCATATGAAATCACCTTAATTAGGCTATCCATGTCCCTATCAAAATAATTCTCTGTAATTCCTACGTATCACCAATTCAACAACTAATTAACTTTATCATAAAAATTCATCTTTAATACTACCCACTTTAATTAAAGAATAAATTAAATCCCAATATCACTTTTGAAAAGTTAAACAATATTAAACCAGACTTCTTTCAGAATACTTATGTTGCTAGTTCTTGTAATTGCTTGTTAAAATTCTTGGATCCCAAATAAAGTACTTTTATTAAGAGATAACAAACTAGTGCGTATTGCTCCTCTCCGAGCATCGCATCCCCGCTTCTTCAAGCCAGCAGTTTGGTTTGACTCCAAGTTGTTGCTAAGTTTCCTCGCTCTCACTTTGTTTACCGATTAGAATTGTAATTATTTCCCAAGTTTTCCTTTATGTATTTAATTTGTTGGCAGGCAAGTCTCCTATCCAAACCCTTATAAATCTCACGCCACCATTCAGAGAGGCTTAGCCTCTTAAATTGCTTCATCCTCCTTTTCGTTTAATTATTAGTGAAATGACCAATTTGCCCTCTTTTAAAATTATGGGGTATTATATTCTTCCTCCTTATGAAATTCGGTCTCCGAATTTCAAATAAAGTGTATGCATGTAGACCGAAAAAAATGAGGATATTTGACTCATATAGAATCTTCCACTTCCCAAATAACTTCTTCAAGGAAGTAGTTTCTCCGTAAGACCTTCACGAGCGTATTTTCTTTTGATCGTAACTTTCTTATTTATGTGTAAACACTCGCGATCGACTCATCGTTTTAAGTTAATTTCTCATCAAAGTTGTATAATTGGTGCTTTAGGCACATAAGAGTAGTCTAATATATATTTTCTTAGAATAAAAACATGAAACACTATATGAAAAAAACAAAATAAAAACTCAAGAAGAAGTGTCAAACGATAAGCTACGATTCTCATTCCTTCAACTATCTCTTATAATCTTATAAGCCTTGGATTTATCTTCCTTCTTTTTCAAATTGCATCAATTTTCATAGAGGAGACTCATAGGATCACTCGGTCTCTTACTGGAACTTCTAAGTTTATTTTTCTATTACTTGCACAATAAGACTTTTGTCTGCTTTGTGATGTGAGCAAACTTATCTGGCCAAATGAACTTATCAATCGCTTCATATACCAAATTTGGTCCTAATATTTTTATTTTATTTTATTTGTAAGTATAGTCTCAATACCATAGTGCCACTGACTTAAAACCACTCGATAGATGAATAACACTGTGTAATGTACAAGGCTCTATATAGATCCATCTGGATGCTTAACTACAAACTATTATTATAAACAAACACATGTAAAAAGGTAGATAAATATCTCAACTATCTCAAAAACAAAGAGTACGTATTCTCCAAGATCTGTACACTATGTTCAAATTACCCATCTAATAGCGGATGAGAGGCATTACAAAGATCTACTCGTGTACTCATTACTTGTTGTTAGAAACTAAGCGTCCACCGGACTGTATAGAGAATCGGGTTCTCTATGAGTTTCTACTGAAAATACTAATAAACCAAATTGTATAGTGATCTGGTCCTATATCAGTTTGGTACAGTGCTAACTACTGAACCAGTATGTAAATGAGACACATGATAAGTTCCTACTGTATAGAGAACCATATTCTCTATCAGTTCCCACTGTAAGCAACAAAATGTAAAACCTACTAGTATAAGGAATCATGTTCTCTAATTGTTCCCACAGTAGCTCGACAATAAATAAAGAACACAGAGGATTTTTACGTGAAAAAATCGCAACACAAGGGGACAAAAACCACTACCTACACTTGTAGACTTTTAACTTCACTAACTTGTAAACACCTATTATAAGCCACTTTGTAATAACTCTATTACAAAGGATTCAACTCAACTAACTTGTGGTACTCTCACCACAGGCCACTTTGTGACTCTCTAGTTACAAAGACTTTGACTAACTTGTGATACTCTCACCACAAGCCACTTTGTCACTCTATAGTGACAAAGACTTTAATCACTTTAACTTGCAATAACACTATTACAAGCCACTTTGTAATAACTCTAATACAAAGGCTTCACAACTCGACTAACTCTAGCCAAGACACAAACTTATAGCCTGTTTGGCCAAGCTTCTTTTTAGCCAAAAGTTCTTTTTTTTGGCCAAAAGCACTTTTGGCCAAAAATTGAGGTGTTTGGCCAAGCTTTTGGAAGGAAAAAAAGTGCTTTTGAAGAGAAGCAGAAGCAGTTTTGGAGAAACAGAAAAAAGTAGCTTCTTTCCAAAAGCACTTTTCTGAGAAGTACCTTTGAGAAAAATACACTTAAAAGCAGTTTTTTAAAGCTTGGCCAAACACTAATTGCTGCTCAGAAGTGATTTTCAAACTAATTAGCCAAACACAAACTATTTCTCACCAAAAGTACTTTTGAGAAAAGCACTTTTGAAAAAAAAAAAGCACTTCTCAAAATAAGCTGATTTGTGCAGCTTGGCCAAACGGACTATTAGAGGGTTTATGATTTTGGGTTTCCTAAAACACAACTTCTAAGAAAGCAAGATAGGAGTTATAAATAAAAAATAAATAACAAAGACTCAACAAACCTAAGGACTTAAGATATCTTCAATCTTGGATCTGATCCTTGAGGTTGCAGCAGCTTTGTTCTTGAGAGAATATTTTCTTTTCTGATTTTGCAAGTCTTGAGAGAATGTCTTGTGCCTTGCACCAGGTATATACTACAAAAGACATCCCATGGTGATGTTAAATCTTGGTTAGTACATGCCTTTTCTCAATGGGAAGTGACTGCTGCACTATCTGCTGCACTGTCGCGTGTACAATTGCAGGCAGTCACTTTCTGCAGTTGCTTTCCAGCTGTACAGTTAACTTATAATTCTGTCAGGGGAACACCAAAGGGTCATGTCCCTAATCTAGTTCCTATGAATCTAAAGGCACACTGTCTAGATTATCTTGAGTCGATTAACTTGAATGATTGTACCAGACATGCTTCAGGTCCTTTATCTGGTTCTCTCATGAAGTAAGTTGTTTTACCTTCCTTGATTGTATTTATACGTGTGTGACATCACTTACAATGATGTAATCAAGGTAGGTAAAAATCATTCCATAGAAAGTTGACTATTGCATTGTTCCTGTGCAGTAGCGTGTGCAGGCAGCAACTTTTTTGCTGGAGAGTT
Organism: Nicotiana tabacum; assembly: GCF_000715075.1. Lineage (NCBI taxonomy): Eukaryota > Viridiplantae > Streptophyta > Magnoliopsida > Solanales > Solanaceae > Nicotiana > Nicotiana tabacum. The sequence continues at coordinate 111,803,252 of NC_134084.1, forward strand.
GACTTCATACAGTCTCCTCGGGAATTGGTAGGGTTCTGTTCCCTCAGTTGTTCCTTCCACTCTAAAGAGTTGAGTTATATCCCACGCTGGATCCTAACCTGGAACTTTTGTAAATGTGTAATAGGTTCCTTATCTGGTTCTGGATGGTAACTTTATTAGATCATCAAAGCATACTTATGCCCAAGGTACTTGTAACCTATCACTTGTTGCAAAGATATTCAAAAACGTGCAGTAAATTGTGATTCTCTATTAGAATTGGTGGACAATAGAACCCCATGGAGTCCGATAATTTTCTATTCATATATATATGTGCATATTTCACCTCATTGCAAGGAGTTTTGACTAGAAAGGAATGTGCCTACTATGTTACCAATTTACAATTTTCCAAATATAACATAATCGTTAATCATTTGAGGTAGTTCTGTCATAAAATTTACTATAATATTTTTTCCATCTTCACTTAAAAATCTCAAGTTGTTGTAGTAGGCATTCCATGCAAGTCACAAATGCTTATCTTGACATGCTAACAAGTCAAATAGTCATAAATAAGTTAAAAAAATCTTTCTTCTTTCTTTTCTCACAATTAGAATTTTCTTCTACTCATGGTACATCTTATTGTACCCCGAATGTACAACGTATCTAGAGTTATGAGCTCCTCAATAATAACTCGTCTTAACCCATATATATCTTATACACATAAGCAGTTACCTAACTAAAGAATACAATCAATATAGATAGTCATATCCTTGTTTTTACTAGCTAAGACCTCATCTCGATATTTACATAATCACTCATCTCCGTGAACTATCGTGATGGCACCTAGTCTCTACGACTAGGTAAGCCTAACAAATTCCGGAATTAGAAAACAAAAGAAATAAACTAGCCAAAACTATAGAAAAATATCAGAATGAAGCATTTAAGATGCCGCTCGGCATATACAATACAACTCTAAAAAACTGAACAATTCCCAAAACCCGGAATCCCATGAAATCACAAGCTATGAATACTACATTGTGCTCTAACTTCAGAATGTCTAAATCAAGATAAATACAGAAGGGCTAAACTATTAGAGAGAATGGAAAGGGACTCCTCGGTCTGCGGACGCAGCAGATATACCTCGAAGTCTCTGGAGAATCGCCTCGCCTCAAGGGTAGTAGGGCTGAGTCGAAGTACCTGGATCTGCACATGAAAAACATGCTCAGAAAGGGCATGAGTACACCACAGCGGTACTCAGTAAGTGCCAAGCCTAACCTCGGTTGAGTAGTGACGAGGAAGGTCAGGGCCCTACTGAGTTTAAATGAGAAAGAAGGTATAACAATATAGAATAAGACAGTATAATTAAGTGCAACAGTAAGAAGTAACACAGGATAGAAAGAACAACAACAACTACTACAACAGAGACAAAATAATCATGGAAAGAAATACGGCTCAACACAGAGATAACAACTGGGGATCTCCCAGGATACCGTCCTGTAGTCCCCAAATATAAATATCTAGTGGATCTCCCGGGTGTCGTCCCGTAGTCCAACTCATAATGCGCAGGGATCCACCAAAATTTTGATCCGTAGTCCCAAATATTAATATCCAGTACAGGGGGAATCTACCGGGTGCAGTCCCGTAGTTCCAATGTAAATGTGCATAGGGATCTACAAATCCGTAGTCCCAAAGTAAACATGTAGGAGGATCTCCCGGAATACCGTCCTGTAGTCCCAAATTAAACACACAGCAACACACGAAGGATATTCAAATCAATCCAAATTTCATACCAAGGTTAAACAGGTATTTCTAACCTAGCATGCTGCACAAAATTTAATTAAAGCGGTTTGAGCAAATAAGGCAATTAAGTCAATTAGACATGCTTCCATATGCTAACAGTATGCTTAAATTGAAAGTAGTACAAACAGGAAAAAACACAATATAGTTACTTAATGAAACAAGATTTCCAACAATTAGCACAAGTATGAACTCGTCACCTCACGTACAAGGCATTTCAAATATCAACAATACCAAATCCTAAGGGGAGTTCCCCCACGCAAGGTTAGACAAGCAGTTAATAGGGGATCTCATTAACTCCAAATGGCTCAAATCTCATGAGTACTCGACTCCAAATGGCTCAAATCTATTCAATTCAACTGCATAATGTAAATATAACTTCAAGTAACTGATTCCACAAACAAATTCTAAGCTAATACGCAAAATTAGGAAAAATTACCAAAACGCCCCTTGAGCCCACGTCTCGGAATCGGGTAAAGGTTACGAATTATGAATCCTCATTCACTTACGAGTCTAACCATACCAAAATTATCAAAATCCAATGTCAAATCCCCAATCAAAACTCGAAAATTAGGTCTAAGAATTTTTCCAATTTCTCACCCCAAATCCGAAATTAGATGATGAATTCACGTTTAAATTAATGGGTTATAAGCAAAAAGGAGTTAGGAATCATTACCCAATCGATATCTCTGAAAATCCCTCAAAATCTCGCTCAAATCCGAGCTCTCAAGCTCTAGTTTTGATAAAAATGGCTAAATCCTCCACTTTAAAATTTATATTCTTCCTAGACGCGTTCTTCTTCGCGAACGCGAGACCAATGTCAGAAACGCGATGTACAAAAATCCACTAGCTAGTCTTCCTTTTTCGCGAATGCGAGGGTCCACTCGCGAACGCGTAGCTTACACTGGCGGACCCTACGCGAACACGAGGACAATTTCGCGAATGCGAAGACCAAAGGATCCATACCTTCGCGAATGAGGGAAATCATCGCAAACGCAAAGCACGATTCAGATGCTCTACGCAAACGCAAGTCCCTCTCGCGAACGCCATGAAGGTTTTCTCTGCAACACAACAGCAGAAAATCTGCAATCTTTCTAAGTCCAAAAATGACTCGTTAAGCATCCAAAACACACCCGAGGCCCCTCGGGACCTCAACCAAACATGCCAACCAATCCTAAAACAACATTCAAACTTGTTCCAACCTTCAGAACACTCAAAACAACATCAAAACACCAAATTAACATCGGATTCAAGCCTAAGAACTCCAAAAACTCTCAAATCACGCTTTTGATCAAAAAGTCTATCAAACCTCGTCCGAATGATCTGAAATTTTGCAAGCACATCACATTCAACACTACGGAGCTACTCCAACTTCTGGAATTCCATTCCGACCCCGATATCAAAATCCCACTATCGAACCGGAAACTTCAAAAATTTAACTTTCGGCATTTCAAGCCTAAATAAGCTATGAACCTCCAAAACACAATCCGAACACGCCCCTAAGACCGAAATCACCCAATGGAGCTAACTGAACCGACATAATTTCATTCTGAAGCCATCCTCACACTTCTCCGAATATGGTCCAAATTCTAAAGCTTAAGCTCTGTTTTAGGGACTAAGTTTCCCAAAACACTCCGAAACTCAAAACCAAACATACTGGCAAATAAAAATAGCAAAAACCAACATGGGGAAAGCAGTTAATAGGGGATCGGGCGTTAATTCTTAAAATGACCGGCCGGGTCATTACATCCTCCTACACTTAAACATTCGTTCGTCCTCGAACGAGCATAGAGACATACCTGAAATAGTGAAAAGATGAGGGTAACGGCTACGCATATCCTGCTCGGTCTCCCAGGTCGCCTCCTCGACCGGTTGACCCCGCCACTGAACCTTTACTGATCCAATGTTCTTTGACCTCAGCTTCCGAACCTGCCTGTCCAATATCGCCACTGGCTCCTCAACAAAAGATAGATCCTTGTCCAACTGGACTGAACTGAAATCCAACACATGCGACGAATCACCATGATACTTCCGGAGCATCGAAACATGAAATATCGGATGAACTCCTGCCAAGCTAGGAGGTAAGGCAAACTCATAAGCAACCTTCCCAACACACCGCAATATCTCAAAAGGACCAATAAACCTCGGACTCAACTTTCCTTTCTTCCCAAATCTCATAACGCCCTTCATACGTGAAACCCGAAGCAGAACCCACTCTCCAACCATATAGGAAACATCACGAACCTTCCGGTTCGCGTAAGTCTTCTGGCTGGATTGGGCTGTGCGGAGTCTATCCTGAATCACCTTGATCTTCTCCAAAGCATCTTGAACCAAGTCTGTGCCCAATAATCTAGCCTCACCTGGCTCAAACCAACCCTCTAAGGATCTACACCGCCTACCATATAAAGCCTCATACGGTGCCATCTGAATGCTGGACTGATAGTTGTTGTTGTAGGCAAACTCCGCCAATGGCAAGAACTGATCCCAAGACCCTTCAAACTCAATCACACATGCACAGAGCACATCCTCAAGAATTTGAAAAGTGCGCTCGGACTATCCGTCCGTCTATGGGTAAAATGCTATACTCAACTCCACCCGAGTACCTAACTCAAGCAGTATGGCCCTCCAGAATAGTGATGTGAACTGGGTACCTCTATCTGAAATGATAGAAAGTGGAATACCGTGCATACGAACAATCTCCCAGATATAAATCTCTGCCAAACGCTTCGAAGAATAGGTAGTACACACAGGAATGAAGTGCGCAAACTTGGTCAGCCGATCTATAATCACCTAAATGGCATCGAACTTCCTCAAAGTCTGTGGGAGCCCAACTACGAAGTCCATGGTGATCCGCTCTCACTTCCACTCTGGAATCTCTATCTGCTGAAACAACCCACCCAGCCTCTGGTGCTCATACTTTACCTACTGACAATTAAGGCACCAAGCTATAAACCCAACTATATCTTTCTTCATTAGCCTCTACCAATAGTGTTGTCTCAAATCCTGGTATATCTTCGCGGTACCCGGATGAAGGGAGTACCGCGAACTATAGGCCTCCTCTAGAATCAACTCCCAAAGCCCATCAACATTGGGTACACAAATCCAACCCTGCATCCTCTATACCCCATCATCACCAATAGTCACATCTCTGGCATCGCCATGCAGAACCTTGTCCCTGAGGACAAGAAAATGAGGGTCATCAAACTGATGCTCCCGAATACGATCAAACAAGGAAGATCGAGAAATCACGCAATCTAGAACCCGACTGGGCTCCAAAAGATCTAATCTCACAAACTAACTGGCTAAGGCCTGAACATCCATCGCCATGGGCCTCTCCGCTGCTGGTAAATAAGCCAAACTCCCCAAACTCTTTGTCCGGCGACTCCAAGCATCGGCCACCACATTGGCCTTGCCCGGGTGATACAAGATAGTGATATCATAGTCCTTCAACAGCTCTAACCACCTCCTCTGATGCAAATTAAGGTCCTTCTGCTTGAACAAATGCTGTAAACTCCGGTGATTAGTATAAATCTCATAAGGCACACTGTACAAATAATGACGCTAGATCTTCAAGGCGTGAACAATAGCAGCTAACTCGAGATCATGGACATGATAATTCTTCTCATGTACCTTCAACTATCTGGACGCGTAGGCAATCACCCTACCGTCCTGCATTAATACAGCTCCAAGTCCAATCCTCGAGGCATCACAATAGACAGTATAAGACCCCGAACCTGTAGGCAATATCAAAACTGGGGCTGTAGTTAAAGTTGTCTTAAGCTTCTGAAAGCTCGCCTCATACTCTTTCATCCACTGAAACGGAGCACCCTTCTAGGTTAGCCTGGTCATAGGGGCTGCAATAGATGAAAACCCCTCAACAAATTGGCGGTAATAACCCGCCAAGACAAGAAAACTACAGATCTATGTAGCTGAGAATGGTCTAGGACAACTTTGCACTGCTTCCACTTTCTTTGGATCCACCTGAATACCCTGACTCGATACCACGTCGCCTAAGAATGCCACAAAATCCAACCAGAACTCATATTTCGTGAACTTTGCATATAATGTCTTTTCCCTCAAAGTCTGAAGAACTGTCATCAGGTGTTGCTCCTGATCTTCCCGATTTCGAGAGTATACCAGAATATCATCAATAAAGAGAATGACGAACGAGTCAAGATATGGCCGGAACACAATGTGCATCAAATGCATAAAGGTTGCTGGGGCATTGGTCAGCCCAAATGACATAACAAGGAACTCGTAATGACCATACCGAGTTCTGAAAGCAGTCTTCGAGATATCTGGCTCTCGAATCTTCAATTGATGGTAACCTGAACGTAAGTCAATCTTAGAAAACACTCGTGCACCCTGAAGCTGCTCAAACAAATCATCAATACGAGGCAAAGGATACCAGTTCTTCATTGTAACTTTGTTCAACTGGCGATAATCAATGCACATACGCATAAAACCATCCTTTTTATTCACAAACAAGATAGGAGCACCTCAAGGTGATACACTGGGCTGAATGAAACCCTTATCAAGCAATTCTTGTAACTGATCTTTCAACTCCTTCAACTCAGGAGGGGCCATACGATACGGAGGAATAGAAATGGGCTGAGTGCCCGGCAACAGATCAATGCCAAAATTAATATCTCTATAGGGCGGCATGCCTGGAAGATCATCTGGAAACACATCAGGAAAATCCCGTACTACTAGAACTGAATCAATTGTAGGGGTATCAATACTGACGTCTCTCACATAAGCTAGATACGCGTCACACCCCTTCTCAACCATAAGCTGAGCCTTAAGGAATGAAATAACTCTACTGGAAGTATGATCTAAGGTACCCCTCCACTCTACTTTTGGTACACCTGGCATAGCCAGCGTCACGGTTTTAGCGTGACAATCAAGAATAGCATATGTGGCGAAAACCAGCCCATGCCCAAGATAACATCGAAATCTACCATGCTGAGCAAAAATAATTGGCTCTGGTCTCAAAACCTCTAAGAACAACCAAACACGACCGATAAACGCGGTCCACAATAAGAGAATCCCCCACAGGAGTAGAAACATAAATAGCGGAACTCAAGGAATCCCGAGATACGCCCAAATGCGGGGCAAAATAAGAAAACACATAAGAATAAGTGGAACCTAAATCGAATAAAGCCGATGCATCTCTATGACAAACTAGGGCAATACCTGTGAAGACAGAATCGGAGGCAACAACCTCATTACGGGCAGGAAGAGCATAATATCTGGCCTGGCTTGGCCTCCCCCTCTAGGGAAACCTTTATCTCCCCGACCTCCACCTCTAGCTGGTTGAGCAGGTGGGGTAGCAACTAGTGCTGAAATCATAACTTGGGAACTCTTCGGAGCACGCTGTGATTGAGAAGTCTGTGGAGGTGCACCCCTCCCTAGTCTAGGGCAATCTCTCACCACATGGCATATGTCACCACACTCAAAACAAACTCGCTACCGACATAGCTGTGGGAACGGTGCGGTACGGGTACTTTGAGACCCCTAAACACCTGAAACACTATATGAAGCCTGAAACGCAAACTGAACTGGCTAACCCACAAAAACTCTACCATGCCGCACCCTGCCTCAAAAATAAGGACCAGTGGATCTTGCACGACAAGGTCTCCTCGCCTCTCTGTACTCTCTCTCCTAACCTCGTCTTTCCTCTCTCTCCCGGACCCACTTGTCTACTACCCGACGAGCGACCCTTTCCACCTGTTGAAATGGGACCATAGGCTATGTCACTATGACACCTGGAACCCGACCAATGTGAACTCGCTGCTCTAGAGTGGGGGCGGCAGGAGTTTGGGTCACTCCCCCGATCTGTGAAGTAGTTGGTACAACCTGAATCAACCCCACCTTAACTAATGTACCAAACATGCTCAAAAACTGTGCTAATGTCTCCAGGAGAGCTGGAGTAGTAGTAGCAGTAGGCATATCAGGTGCCTAGACTCCGGCTGGAACTGTTGGTGGCAGCTCGTGCGGGTGCTCTGGCTGCACCACATGCGCGTCCTCGACCTCTACCCTGGGCCCGACCTCTAACGGCTCTAGCAGGGGGCGTGGGTGCCTGGTCATCGCATGTGTCCTCACCATCTGTGAGAGAATGGAAGATATAGGTTTAGAATTGGTGATGCCAAGAATCTCGCACGACAAGGAAGTCAAAAGAAGTGGAATTTTCCTAACAGTTACATAGCCTCTCGTAGATAAGTACAGACGTCTCCGTATCGATCCGCGAGACTCTAATAAACCGGCTTGTGATTCATGACTCCTATGAACCTAGAGCTCTGATACCAACTTGTCACGACCCGAGTTCTCCCTCCATGAACTGTCGTGACGGTACCTAGTCTCTATGACTAGGTAAGCCTAACAAATTGCGGAAAAAGAAAACAACAGAAATAAACTAGCCAAAACTAAAGAAATATATCAGAATGAAGCATTTAAGATACCGCTCAGCATGTACAATACAACTCTCAAAAATTGAACAATTCCCAAAACCCGGAATCTCATGAAATCACAAGCTATGAATACTACATTGTGCTCTAACTCCAGAATGTTTAAATCAAGATAAATACATAAGGGCTAAACTATTAGAGAGAATGGAAAGGGACTCCTCGGTCTGCGAACGCAGCAAATATACCTCGAAGTCTCTGGAGAATCGCCTCGCCTCAAGGGTAGTAGGGCTGAGTCGAAGTACTTGGATCTGCACATGAAAAACATGCACAGAAAGGGCATGAGTACACCATAACAGTACTCAATAAGTGCCAAGCCTAACCTCGGTCGAGTAGTGACGAGAAAGGTTAGAGCCCTACTGAGTTTAAATGAGAAACAAGGTATAACAGTATAGAATAAGACAGTATAATTAAGTGCAACAGTAAGAAGTAACACATGATAGAAAGAACAACAACAACTACAATAAAGACAAAATAATCACAGAAAGGAATACAACTCAACACAAAGGTAATAATCGGGGATCTCCTAGGATACCATCCTATAGTCCCCAAATATAAATATCCAGTAGATCTCCCGGGTGCCATTCGTAGTCGAACTCATAATGCGCGGGGGTCTACCGAAATTTTGATTCGTAGTCCCAAATGTAAATATCCAGTACATGGGGAATCTACCGGGGGCAGTACCGTAGTTCCAATGTAAATGTGCAGGGGGATCTACCAAAATACAAATCCGTAGTCCCAAAGTAAACATGCAGGGGGATCTCTCGGAATACCGTCCCGTAGTCCCAAATTAAACACACAGCAACACACGAAAGATATTCAATAGAATCAAAATTTCATACCAAGGTTAAACAGGTATTTCTAACCTAGCATGTTGCACATAATATAATTAAAGCAGTTTGGACAAATAAGGTAATTAAGTCAATTAGACATGCTTTCCTAAGCTAACAATAGGCTTAAATTGAAAGTAGTACAAACAGGGAAAGAAAACACAGTATAGTTACTTAATGAAACATGGTTTCCAACAATTAGCACAAGTACACACTTGTCACCTCACATACAAGGTATTTCAAATATCAACAATACCAAATCCTAAGAGGGGTTCGCCCACGCAAGGTTAGACAAGCCACTTACCTCGAACCGGCTCAAAATCAACCCGAAACCATATTCTTGCCACGAGTACTCGACTCCAAATGGATCAAATCTATTCAATTCAATTGCATAATGTAAATATAACTTCAAGTAGCTGATTCCACAAATAAATTCTAAGCTAATACGCGAAATTAGGAAAAATGACCAAAATGCCCCCCAGTCCTACATCTCAGAATCGGGTAAAAGTTCCGGATTATGAACCCTCATTCACTCACGAGTCTAACCATACCAAAATTATCCAAATCTAATGTCAAATCCCCAATCAAAACTCAAAAATTAGGTCTAAGAACTTTTCCAAATATTTTCCCAATTTCTCACCTCATATCCGAAATTAGATGATGAATTCACGTTTACATTAATGGGTTATAAGCATAAAGGAGTTAGGATTCATTACCCAATCGATATCTCTGAAAATTCCTCATAATCTCGCTCAAATATGTGCTCCCAAGATCTAGTTTTGATAAAAATGGTTAAACCATCTACTTTGAAATTTTATATTCTGCCCAGACGTGTTCTTCTTTGCGAAGGCGAGGCCATTGTCGCGAACGAGATGCACAAATATCCACTGGCCAGTCTTTCTCTTTGGCAAATGCAAGGATCCACTCGCGAACGCATAGCTTACACTGGCGGACCCTACGCGAATGCGAGGACCATGTCGCGAACGCGAAGACCAAAGGGTCCATACCTTCGCGAACGCCGGACATGCCTCTACGCAAACGCGAGACCCTCTCACGAACGCGATGAAGGTTTTCTCTGCAACACAACAGTAGAAAATCTGCAATCTTTCTAAGTCCAAAAATGACCCGTTAAGCATCTGAAATACACCCGAGGCCCTCCCGGGACCTCAACCAAACATGCCAACCAATCCTAGAACACCATTCAAACTTGTTCCAACCTTCGGAACGCTCAAAAGAATATCAAAACACCAAATTAACATCGGATTCAAGCCTAAGAAATCCAAAAACTCTCAAATCATGCTTTCGATCAAAAAGTCTATCAAACCTCGTCCGAATGACCTAAAATTTTGCAAGCACGTCACATTCAACACTACGGAGCTACTGAAACTCGGAATTCTATTCTAACCCTAATATCAAAATCCCACTATCAAACCGGAAACTTCAAAAATTCAACTTTCGGCATTTCAAGCCTAAATAAGATACAGACCTCCAAAACACAATTCGAACACGCCCTTATGCCCGAAATTACCCAATGGAGCTAACGGAACCGACAGAATTCCATTCCGAGGCCGTCTTCACACTAATCCAACTATGGTCCAAATTCTAAAGCTTAAACTCTCTTTTAGGGACTAAGTGTTCCAAAACACTCCGAAACTCAAAAACAAACATCCCGGAAAATCAAAATAGCATAAACCAACATGGAAAAAGCATTTAATAGAACAATCATAGTCATTGGGTGATTTCATCTCTTAAAACACCAAAGATTTAGATACATATGCTGAAAAATATACTTTAAGCTTTTGTGGACAGTATAAATCTCATAAGTTTCACAGTATAAGTAATTAATTCCTTGAAAGCCAAAATCACTACAAAACATCTCCAAATCATGAGCAAGATAGTTTAGCTCGTGCAACTTGAACTATCCCAAAGCATAAAAGCTATAACACGACCATATGCGTGAGAAGCGAGAACACATTCTAATCCACCCTCGAAGCATCACGGAATATTATGAGTCCTCCCGAACCTGATGGTAAGGTTATTACTAGTGTAGTTGTGAAACATGTTTTGAGTTTCTGAAGGCTCTACTCACATTCCTCTTTTTTTGTATTAGTTAGGTTTGTGGCGCTGCTATTTGGAAGAAATCATGTACAAAATGCATGCAATAGCCTGCTAAGCCAAGTAGTTGTATATCTCTGAAGTAATAGTTGATCTTTACCATTTTTGAATTGTTTCTATCTTTTTAAAATTTACCATAATCACATCTTTAGTTACAATATGCCCAAGGAATACCACTGAGTCTAGCCAAAATTCACGCATCGAGAACTCGAAAAAAGCTAATTTTTTGGCAGCATCTATAACACATTTTTATTCAATTAATCCTCATGTTCTTTCTAGCTACCAGAATATACCAAATATCATAAATAAAGACCATGGTACCTTTTCCTAGAAACAACTTGAACACTATATTCATTATATCTATGAATGCGGCTAGAGAACTGGCCAGTCTAAATACATCACAAGTAACTCATAATGTTTGTACTGAGTTCTAGAGGCTTACATCAAAATATCTTCCTTTCTTATTCTAAGCCGATGATAACCGTACTAAAGATTAATCTTTTAAAAGTGGGTGGCTCCTTGTAACTAATCAAACAAGTTATTTATATAAGACAATGAGTACATATTATTATCTTATTCAATTGTATGTAATCGATTTACATTCTTACGGGCCTATTTCCCCTATATCTCTCTCTCTACTTTTTCCAACAATATTGGTGCCCCCATGGTAAAACACTCGGTATGATAAAACTCTTATTCAATAGATTTTGCAATTGTTCATTTGGCCCTCTCGACTCCGTTTTATCTTATACAATTGTATGTAATTGATTTACATTCTTATGGGCCTATTCCCCCCTCCCTATCTATCTCTCTCTCTCTCTCCTTTTTCCAACAATATTGGTGCACCCCATGGTGAAACATTCGGTATGATAAAACTTTTATTCAATAGGTTTTGTAATTGTTTACTTAGCCCTCTCGACTTCGTTGGTTCCGTATAATATAGTTTGTATGTCAGGTGTCAAATCAACACTGGAGTCTATTTCTCTTACTGGAGGTAGTCTTGGTAATTCCACATGAAATACAAAAAAATTCTCTTACTATTGGTATCTCATCTAAACTAGATGTCTAATCTCATGTGTCCATTGACCATTGTTATAAGACCACTACCATCTTTTTTCAATAATCATTCAACCTTGACAAGATATAACTTTGTCCATTCCTAGTAAATGATCCTCTTTTAGTACAAAATTGGTTTCATTGGATATCTCCATCAGTCTACCTTTACATGGCAATCAGAGGTAGCGTGGCAAAAGATAGCTAATCTATGCCTATTGTCACGTCAAAGCCAACCTTGTCAAGTACCATTTGGTTAGTTAGGATATTCCTTATCTAAACTCAAATCTAACAAATTTTTATTACATATGTTCAACAAACAGTGATTTTTTTTCTATAGATGAGGCAAACCGGAAAAGATCCTAGTCCGTCCTTCTTATTGACTTCTTATTTGTATGCATATTATGTCCCCTTCCTCAATCTTTCTAGTAAGACCGACTACCTTAATCCAATTCAAAGTCTTCGTATGCGGGGTTATTGCCTTATTTGGAGGATTATTAATCCTTCGATAAAAGTTAAAACTCGAGTTGATGCATTAGACACTGAGTAAGGAGCCTATCTAGCTCGGTGAAAAATCTGGTGTCATATATTGGTAGATTCATTGTCTAAATCAATTCTTAAACTACCTAACAAATTCATGATTTTGACCGTTAGGAAGAAAACGAATCATGAACAGTTTAGTAAACTCGTTCCCAAGTAAGTTACATTCATCTATCTGTATTCTTATTAGTATGGTATTATGCCATCCAATTACTAGCTGTTTTCTCTAATTTGTAGTTCTAGCTTCACGGACCTTCCAGTGGAACATCTTAGAGTTCATAATGCCTTAAATATTTTATGAAGAACATATGAGTCCTCCAAACTGACAAAAATGGCAAACTTAGGAGTTTCAATTTTTTTTATTAGAACTGTATTAAGGATGCTCCTCTGTTTCAACATTCTTCTAGGTGCATGAGGCCTCTAGAGCCCTATTTTGTTTATCCTTCTCACTTCTATCCATTACAGACATAAAACTCTCATTTTTTCCTTTCCATAGAGGTAAGTACCCCAATGATAATAATCTATCGGCTATGGTAGTGGGCTAGTATTTACTTTAGGAGTGGATTCTATTACACGTCTTGTGGTAGTATGACACTATTTTGGTGGCATAGACCTTTCTTGGCTATGTCTACTGGATTTTTCTCTTCCCCTTAGCTAGAAGAGACGAATATTAAAGGCAAAATTTCATGTCCCTGAACCTTTAGCCTTTACTGATATCAAATGATCGATCTCAAGACATATGGTAACAATTTAAACAATGTTAGATTCATCTACTTAACCCTAGTCATCACACACGTAAGGAGGAACAAGAAAGAAAGACCAGGCACATCCTATCATGTCCTCGCAGAATCATGATTATGGAAATGGCTGGCTACATAACTATAATTGAGATTCTATTATCGACATGTGCTCTACTAGTCATAAGTATAGCCTAGGCTCTGATACCAACTTTGTCACGATCCAATGTAGCAAGTACCCCTATGTAAGCCTTATCGGTATTTTATAAAAAATCAGATAGAGTTTTTCCTATTTTAGGACCATTCAACATAATCCTATCTTAGTATTTAGCAACACAATCAACCAATATCCACCAACACAAATTATAATCCTCGTTAACAAAGTATTTCCAACACAATAATACTAACTTCATCTCCAAAAATATGATTAAAAAGTCTAATACGAGTTACAAGTCTATATTAATAAAATAATACTCATGACATTAATAAAAATAATTATGGAGTGACTCTAAGAGTTTCAAGAAAAGGACTATAACAAATAAATAACAATATTTGCCCAACAAATAAATGTGGGGCTCACCAGGAATTGTCAACTCGTGCATTCTAATTAACGGAATCCACGACTACACCAATTGTCACTGTAAAACAATAGCAGGGAATGAGTCACTAGCTCAGTGAGTAATAACACTTAACCACAATCTTTTTAAATGGTGACAAGTCAGAAAACATGCTAATAATTAAACAAAAAATATCATAAGCATGCCCTTTCAGAAACAATAACCAATAATCAGTTTCATCATGTGTTTCATGTAATATAAATCAATTTAACAATTTCGTAATAAACTTGGTAAGCACTGTGTCATATCAAATCTTTATGTTTGGGAGGTTTCCAAGAAAGGATCATCTAATTAGTATCACTGTGTGGACCCCTTCGCGAAAGAAGTCAAATATAACTGTAGGTCCCTACTCGAGAGAAAACTGTAAGTGTATGCTAGTTCTACCTTCCAACTAGTGAGGGGTATAACTTTAATCAGTAATCTATAAATACAAGGTGCACCAGGTCTAACGAATCCACAGTTAGCTACGGGATCCTTCAAAGTCTCCTCCTATTTATACTTGTCTTTGTAACTAGTAAATACTCGTATAAAAATATTTTTAGTACAACGCATTTCAGTTCTTATCTAGTTATATAATTTTATTTCGGTTATAGTTATCATATCTCAAATAACGGTAAAACATATCTAGTAATAAGGAGAACATATAAAATAACGATAATCATCTCATATAAATGTCTTGGTATCATATCGAGTAAAGGACTTGTCCCATATGCAAATTAGAATAATAGCTCCGAGTTGCTTTGACTTCGGAGGATCTAACAAAAATGAAATGAAGTCTTAGTTAAACTGTTCAAATTATTTATCCGGACACAGTTAATCTTTACCGAAGGTGGACCTTTATTTGGCCGTGACTCAAAACTGATTAATCACATTGGACATAATATTTATAGACTTAAAATTTATAAGGACCTTATTTTTTATGAACTCTAAGTCTCCGAGTCATTTATACATTGGGGTCGAAGATCCAATGGCTTCGTACCTTAAGTTGGTCGTAGCCTTTAGTATTTAGACCCTGCCTTGTAGACTAAGTGCCCTCGGGTTGTTTAGCCCAATTTTCCCGCTCTTACTATCAGACGGTAGTCCTCGATTTGAGGAGACCCGTAGGTTTAGGGGTCTTTAAATGATTGGGCATGGTATCGTAGACTCTTACTGCGTTTGGGGTTTCATGCCCCTGGTTAATGATGGACCGAGGGCTTAAAAGGTTTTGAACCAGATATTTATTGTAAGTGGCATAAAGATAACATTACTCGTGTAAGTGTGAACCGATGAAGTATAGAAGGTGAATTTCTCACATTATTATTTCAAATGTAGTGTAAATAATCGAAGATACAAAAATTATCCGCCATGGCGAGAACGTACTATCTGGGAATGATTTATTTGATCGAGAAAACCCTTACAATAATAAATCCTATTATTCAAGCCTTGGCTTTCGATGTCAAATAAAATCGCCTTCGAAATTTCTGAACTCAGATCTTCGAATCATGATTCAGGGTGTGGTAGTCCCCTAGTACTTGAGGCCGAATTTTGAGGGACCGAGTACTAATGATCTGATGCGGGCAGTCCCCAGTCCCTGGTGCTTGACCGCTCCTTCAAACTAGAGTAGCACGCTTATTGTTGCATCGTTAAAAACCTTGCCGTAAAACCCACTTAAAAAAATCGATCTAAGGGAAAAAGGGTGCAACTCATGCTTTCAGACCTAATTCTTGGACTTGGCTTTGATTGAGTACCTGCACGGGTTAGTTCGAAGGATAATAAAACTCAAAGAAGGTTAGGTATTCATACTTTAGCAGTAGTACTGCTTTAAGTGTGCCACATTCCAGTTGTTTTGCAGTTGTATGCCATTTTCGGATATAAGCTGGTACGAGCCCTTTTCGGTTATACCGGTGACTCTGTATGGTCCTTTTCAATTCAGGCCTAGTTTCCCATCATTCGAGTTCTTGGTATGTTGTGTGAATTTTCTCAATACTAAGTCCCCGACTTGGAAATGTCGAAGGTTTTCCCTTCGATTGTTATATCTCCCTATCCACTCCTTTTGAGTTGCTAACCGTACTAGGGTGGCTTCTCGCCGTTCCTCCGAATAAATTTAGAATTGTGGCCATGGCCTTGTTGTTTGATGTTTTTGTAGCATATTGGAACCTCAAGCTCGATTCTCCCCCTTCTACTGGAATTAAAGCCTCTGTGTCGTAGACTAGAGAAAACGGTGTCTCACCGGTACTCGGCCTCGAGGTTGTTTGATACGCCCATAGGACCTCGGGCAGAATTTCCTTCCACCTTTGTTTTGAATTGGACAGGTTTTTCTTCAGGTTCTGCAGAATGGTCTTGTTTGTCGACTCTACTTGATCGTTCGGGCTCGGGTGATAAGGGGCGATAAAAGCTTTTTGATTTTGTGACCTTCAAAGAATTTATTGACCTTGTTGCCGATGAATTGTCTCCCAATGTCACACGTAATCTCGGTTGGTATCCCGATCCGGCAAATTATGTGATCCTAGATAAAGTCGATAACCTTTTTCTCTCTAACTTTCTCAAATGCTTGTGTTTCAACCCACTTGGATAAGTAGTCGATCTCAAGCAAGATGTATTGAATCTTACCGGGTGCCCATGGTAAAGGACCTACGATATCCATTCCCCACTTCATGAACGGCTAAGGAGAAAGGACCGAGTGACGTAGCTCCGTCGATTTGTAGATCATTGGGGCATGCCTTTCACACTCGTCGCATTTTTGAACAAAGTCCTTTGCATCCTTTTCCATTTCGTTCCAATAATACTAAGCCCTGATAAATTTATGAACCAATGATTCCGCTCCCGAATGGTTTCCACAAGTCCCGTCACGGACTTCCCTCATCATGTAATAGGTCTCCCCGGGACCCAAACATCTTGCTAGTGGTCCTAAAAATGATCTTCGATACAGTTGGCCTTCAACCAAGCAAAACCTGGCAGCTTTATTTGAAGGGACCTCGATACTTTAGGATCCAATGGTAGTTTCCCCTTTTGAAGGTAGTCCACGTATTTGTTTCGCCAATCCCAAGTCAAACTCATTTAATTTACCTCGTCATGACCGGCCTCTATCACTGAGCTCATCAATTGAACTACTGTTCCAGAATTGAATTCTTTAGAGTCCACTGTCGCGCCCCCTTTTTTCTCGTGAAATAGGGTTTATGACATTGACAACTCTTTTAACAGGTATTAAAAGAGAAGAGTCGCCACCTAATGATTAAAGAACATTAGGACACTAAGAAGAGTTTGATTTAGGAAAACCAGAGATTGGGTAAGGGCTTGAAATTATCCCGAAGGGAAGGTGTTAGGCACCCCTCAGGATCCACTAGTGTGGTTCCCAGCCATACTATAATTGTGACTTTAAGTAAGCAAATAAGAGTTTCAAATATGAAGGGGTTTTCACATAATGGTTGCAAATAGATAAAATTAAAAGAAGTGAAAGGTAAGCTGAAATTTGAGAAAAACGGTTTAAATTTTTGAAAGGTAAACAACGAAATAAACAAGTAAAGGGAAGGGGGGTCCTAGGTTTATAAATAATATGGATCACCCCACATAATGTCCGGTAATCGCTCCTCGACGAGGGGTTACACGTGATATTAGCGCGTGGTCATCACATCCATATCTACCCTTTCCCACCCCATTAAGGTGTTAAAGCGCGGAATAGTCTCATTTACTTATTGCATGCTATTACCCGCCTCAATCCTATCAGCCCCAGAGGTGCTTGGGACTACTAATCCTATAATGGTGGAAAAGTTGGCTTATTTGTGGTTTCAAAAGGTAAAAATACTAAGGCGACAAACAAAAGCACGTATAACAAGTATGGGGGCAAGCACATAAGCAGATACGGCTCAAACAGACCACCTTAAATCAAAGAAAAGCATCTAGTTTAGCATGTCTTGCATGTACTGATTAGGGTCTGATTAAAACTTAAAAGGGGAAAGTAGGCTGATTTATCACATATTTTCAGATAAGAAGTCCGAATTAGACCTGCCCGCTGGTTGTAATTAACAAAAAAACTGGTGCAATCATAACTTTTATCCTAAGGCTTACCTAAGTGTTAGATGAGGCCTATAGGCATGATATCTACTGGCTTTAGAAACAAAGAGGTAAATTGATTGCAGATTGATTCAGGAAAAAAGTTGCTAGTTTTTTAACAGAAGAGTACAAGTTCTGCAGTTGATAAAGCATTACTATTGAAAACCTACAAACGAGTGAGACGATTCAGATTTTTGATTAGGAACCCTATAGGCATTCTTTCTATGTGTTGCATCTTTTATTATAAATGTGATATCCGATCACACTGATTATTAAGGCCTATAATTGTGTTTGGCTAATGAGAGATGAGTATACGAGAATCAGAAAGGTCCTATAGGCATATTATCTATATGCATGTGCATCCTATAGACATGGTATCTATGCAGAAATTCTTATAGGCATGTTGTCTAAAGATGAGAATGCAAAAATTCTTATAGACCTGGTATCTATATGTGATTGCATGATTCTATAGACATGGTATCTATGTGTGAGTGCATAAATTCATAAAGAAAATATCATAGGCAGGATGTCTACATGATATGCAGAGATCAGGGATTCCTATAGGCAAGTTATCTACCCCTTTGCAGGCATGATTCCTTCCCTTTTCACTAGCCATCCCCAATAGTTATTACAAGTTATTACAGCCCGGAATGAAATAAGAAAAGCAAAATTAAAAGTACAACCAAGGGGAGCCTAATTCAGACTCCATGTCTGAAATATGAGATGAACCAACTCTAAAGATCATGATCCAAAGCCTTTATCTCATCTTTGGATGTGTGGAAGGGCCAACCCTCAAGTGTCCAGGGCAGTGCTCACACCCAGATTAAGAACATAGTGCAGTGGGGAAGGGCCAACCCTCAAGTGTCCAAGTTCATAGGGAACTCAAGGTCCCAAGGTAAGGCTCACAAGAGGGGGGAAGAACCTAGAAGCTAGGAGAGAGTGCAAGTGCAGAAGTGAAATTCTGAAAGGGGAAAGAGGGGAAAAGGGAACAACTTAAAAATCAGTGCATATAGGGGTATAGAGGAGTAGGGAATTTGCAAGAACACAAGAGAAGCAGGCTAATGGGCATACTCAGCAATGGGATATGCTGGCACACCATCCAGCCTATTAGAGGTTAGGACCTCACTGGTTCAGAACTCAAGTTATGGGCAACAACTCATGTTGCCATGCCCTAAGTCATCACTTACAAACACATAGGGGTAATGGGGTAGGGAGCAAAGATTCACAGTAGAAACAGGCAGTAGAACAAAGGCATATTAAGTTAAATATTGAACTCTATATAAGCAGTAAGATAGCCATGGATATAAAAACTTTAAAACACATTGGGGTGATGCTGAAACTAAAATTAGGACATACCAGTTTTAGAGAAAACAAACAAAGAGAAAGCAGTAGTCTTGTAAAGCCAAAGTGCAAACGAGCAATCAAAATGCTATGGGTTTAGAAGAGAATTGTGAAGTCTGAAGTGTAGAAGTATTGAATTGAAGGTGTCTTAAAGTGCAGAAGGGTCGTGCCCTTTTATAGTGCCGAAAGCAAGCATAAATAGGTAAGAAAATAGTTTGGAAATCAATTACACAAGGTCTCCCTTTAATTAAGGGATTCTGATTTCAAACGGGCAAAATAATTAAGGAAAGGAGTCAATCAAACACTTTTCCAGAGAAGTACAAGAGGGGTAAATACATAGAGGTTTATTTAAGGACAAAGTCTTGATAGTACACGATTTGTGCAAATAAAGAAAGGAAATCAGTTAACAACTAGTAAATCAGAAATTGAGGATTTCGTATGAATGAACCGGGTCAGAAAGATGGGAAGGATGTCGACTTAAGGAAAATCAGTACCAATCAATTAAACATATTAAAAGGAATTCTGAATCAATCACAAGTTGGAAAACCATTTTGAAGAAAGACTCCTCATATATAAAAGCACACAAACACGTTAAACATGAAGAAATTTGTCATGCTATTTAATAGAAAAATATAGTGTAGGAGAATCAGAATTGTGTGCAAACAAAAGAAGTTGACACTTAGTTCATAGACCCAGAAATAAGTCTGAAAGAGTCAAGGTTCCTCAAACAGAACCCTAGTTTGATCATATGACCAAACTCGGAGGAAACCCCCAAATTCTAGGGTTTCCGACTCGAGTCAAATACAGAGATGAGGAGGCAACAGGCTCAGAGATTTCTTTTCAGAATCTCATGAGAAGACAAGCAAATACAAATAACATTCAAAGCAGACAGAGTGTAGGAGCATAATGAGAGAATAGTCACGACAGTAAAAGAAACGTGTTTAAGAAAACCTTTTGGAAGGGACTTAAACAAAGTTCAGTAAAAGAGAAAGCAATAACACTTAAGAACACAATAGGAGATATAGCAGAAGAAAGTACTTTTCAGAAGGAACTTAGCCAAGGTTCAGAAGAGAAAAGAGATGGTATAACACTTAAGAAAACCGTAGAAGAAACATGTTTAAAGAGGTTTTTTAAAAGAGCTCAGACAAAGTTCAATAGAAGGCAAACAAAACTTAAGAACTCAGTAAGAAGTACATACAGTAGAAGAACACAAAAATACTGGAAAAGCATAGCAAAAGATCATATAGGAAAACACAACAAGATAAACATGCGAGCATGGTACAAAACACAGTAGAAAAACAAAGCACAAAATAACATGTATAGCATAAGAAAGCAGTAGAAGCACATGCATGATAAATACACACAAATGAAGGAAAAGAAGAGTCGGAGAAACATTTTAAGATTTTTCAGAAACCCTAAATCGGAAAGAAGTAGTTTTTTGAAAGAAAAATTGGGGAAAACGTTTAAAAACTCAATTAGAGCACAGATATAGAACAGATCTAGGAAAAAATCAGAGAAAACCTCGAATAGCTTAGGGTTTCAGAGGAACCCTAAAACGAGAAAGGCTTTGAAAAGGTTCGATCTGAGTTGGAGAGGTTAGAACCATGCTCAAAACATCATTATACGCCAGAGCAAAATCGGCAAGGGCCATAGAACCTTAGATCTGTAGAGATCTGAACGGACACCTTCGAGGTCAGACCTGGGACCTTCGAATACCAAGTGTTTGAGAGCAGAGGGAGATGAGTTTAGGCCATCCATGGCTTGAGAGGCCATGTATTCCGGTGAGCTTGAGGTAGAAGACAGTGAGAGAGGCTAGGGTTTCGAGAGAGTTTGAGAGGAGAGGGATTTCAGAGGTGGCCGATAGAAGAGAATGAGGGGATTAGGGTAGCCATTGGGGAATTAAAAAGGTAAGGAATGATCGTGGTCGTTGATCAAAATGATCAACGACCTGGATTAAAAAAGAGGGTCGGGCGGATCGGATAAGCGGGTCAGGGGTCGGGTTAAATTGAAATTGGGCTAGGTAATTTGGGATTTGAAATTGGGTTATTTGAGGGATCAATTTGGGCTATAATTGAAACAAAATGGGGCTATATTTTAAATAGCCAATTTTTCAATTTTTATTTTATAAGAAATAGTAACATGATTTCTGAAAATAAATTAAAGGTACTAAATTAATTAATAATATATAGATATTATATTAAAAATGCTGGAACCAATTTTATAATTATACGCGCAATTAAATCTTAAAATAGGCTAAAATTGCAATTAAATGCAATTTAACTTTTAAAATACTAAATAAATTTACAAAAATGTGCAAAAAATTACTTTAGCTATATTTTGGTATAAATGTGAGAATAAAATAAGTTATTCACCAAAATGATAATTTTGGGAATAATTATTAGTTTTTGTATTGCTAAAATAGGGCAATAAATTGATTTAAGAATCTTTTAAAATTAGAAAAAATACTGAAACATTTGGATATACCTATATATGCATACATATGATATTATGAAAGTATTTTGCATATATAAAATATACAGAAAAAAATTGGGTATCAACATCCACTGATGATCCTAAACTAGCCAACGCATCAACCTCACTATTCTGATCTCGAGGCACATGGTGTAGCTTCCATTCTTTGAACCGATGTAACACAAATTGTAATTTATATAATTATCTTCGTATACTGTCTTCTTTGACTTTGAACATTCCGTTGACTTGGTTAACAACGAGGAGGAATCGCACTTGGCTTTGATAACTTCAGCCCCCGGGCTTTTAGCCAGATCTAGACCTGCAATCATAGCCTCATACTCGGCTTCATTCTTAGTCAATTTCACAGTTCTAATTGATCGCCTTATTATGTTACATATGGAGGTTTTAATACGATACCCAACTCGGAACCTTTCGCGTTGGAAGCACCATCCATGAATAGGGTCCAGACCCCCAAGCTAGTCCCCGAGGCAAGTAATAATTCTTTATCGACCTCGGGGATCATGGCCGGTGTAAAATCAGCCACGAAGTCTGCCAATATCTAGGACTTTATAGTTGTTCAAGGTTTGTATTCAATATCATACCCGCTAATATCTACGCCCAACTTTGCTAGCCGGCCTGAGAGTTTAGGTTTGTGCATAAGATTCCTTAATGGGTACGAGGTCACGATACATTAAGGGTGACACTGAAAATATGATTTTAGTTTACTAGATGTGCTTAGCAAGGCAAGTGCCAGTTTTTCTAGGCGTGGATACCTCATTTCGGCATCACCTAGGGTTCTACTAACATAATATATAGGAAAATGTGTACCTTCTTCCTCCCGAACTAGGACACCACTTACCGTTACCTCAGATACCGCCAAGTAAAGGTATAACTGCTTGTTCGCCTTTGGGGTGTGCAGCAAGTGAGGGATTGATAAGTATTGTTTGATTTCCTCTAATTCCTTTTGGCACTCTGGGGTCCAGGCAAAGTCGCTCTTTTTCTTTAGTAACAATAAAAACTAGTGGCTTTTATCCGATGACTTGGAGATGAATCGGCCCAATGCGGCTATTCGCTCGGTCAGCCTTTGCACTGCCTTGATGTCGTTGACCACAGTGATATCTTCTATGGCCTTTATCTTATCTCGATGATCTCTATTCCCTGGTTAGATACCATAAGATCGAGGAACTTGCCTGAGCCGACTCCGAAGGCACACTTCTCTGGGTTCAACTTCATATTGTATTCCCTTAGTATGTCGAGATTTCCTTCAAAATGCCTCAAATGGTCCTCCCCTCGCAGCGACTTAAATAACATTCAATCAATATAAACCTCTATTAAATTTCCTATTTGTTCCTCGAACATTTGATTAACTAGGCGTTGCTATGTGGAGCCGACATTTTTTAACCCAAAGGGCATCACATTATAACAATAAGTGCCGAACCTTGTTATAAAAGAATATTTCTCTTGGTCCGCCGAGTCCATCCATATTTGGTTGTATTCGGAATAGGAGTCGAGAAATCTCAGCGTTGCATGCCCTGCCATTGCATCGATCATTCGGTCGATGTTGGGAAAAGGAAATGAGTTCTTCGGGCATGCCTTATTCAAATCCTTATAATCTACACACATTCTAAGTTTATTTCACTTTTAGGTATGACGACTACGTTAGCTAGCCAATTTGGATATTTGGCTTCCCGAATGGAATTATTTTTAAAAGTTTAGATACCACATCCTTGATGAATGTGTGTTTGACTTCGGACTGTGGCCTCCTATTTTGTTTAACCAGATGGAAGCTCGGATCCAAACTCAATTTGTGATTCGTTATCTCCGGTGAGATTCCTGTCCTATCTTTGTGGGACCAGGCAAAACAATCGGCATTAGCTTTAAGAAAATAAATGAGTTTTTTCTGAGATCGAGGGTTAACCCCGTGCCCAGGTATACCTTTCTATCCGATAGATGCTCGAATAATATAACTTGTTCTAGTTCCTCGATTGTTGACTTGGTGGCATCAGCATCATCAGGTGCTACAAAGGATCTCGGGATCCCCAAGTCATATTCCTCATCTGTTAGATGCTCTTCCTGTTTTTCTGGCTCAGTCGAGGACGAGACATGTTATTGCTATTTGGTGCCTTTCTCTTTGATCAGTCCCTTATCATTTGATGTCGTGATCGCGGGTACTGGGATCACTTTTTCAAAAGGCAAACATCTCCTTTGCAGCCGGTTGTTCCCCGTAGACCATTTTGATTCCACCTGGGGTTGGAAGTTTCAATGCTTGGTGCAAGGTCGATAGTAGTGCCCTTATGCTATGAACCCATGGTCTCCCGAACAAGGCGTTGTACCTTATGCCCCCCTCGATCATGTAGAACTTTTCTTGTTGAGTGGTTCTGGATGCGTTGACCGGTAGGGTGGTTTCACCTTTCATTGTCTCGCGTGCCATATTGAACCCATTCAGTACTCAAACTGCTGGTACGATCTGTTCCAATAGCCCTGGTACGTTCAGTACTCACGCGCTTAACTCAAGATTTATTAATAAGTACAGAGATTACCAATGCAACATTGTGAGATTGAATGATGCCCTCAGCATTCTCGTAACTAAATGAGATGGATCCTCCCGGAACATAATTTCGATTTCGTTTTTCTCTTATGATGGATACTTTGGTACGTTTTATCATCGGTCCTTAGGGAATGTATACTCCTCTGTAATCATATTAATCACATGTTGGGATTCCTCCTGCTCGACCTGCTTGTTGACGTCCCTATTCTTGAAATGATTTTTGGCCCGCTCACTTAGTAATTCTCGATGATGCCCATTATTGAACAAACACGCCATTTCTTCCCTTAACTGCTGACAATCCTCAATTTTATGCCCGTGAGTACCGTGATATTTGTATATCAAATTGTGATCCCTCTATGCCGGATCATACTGGAGTGGTCTCGATTATTTGGTCTCTTTGATGCGACCGATGGCTGACATTGTACTCGCTGCATCTATGTTGAAGTTATATTCTGATAGCTTCGGGGCATCTCTGACTTCGGGTGATCTGTCAAACCCGTTTCTATTCACCAACCCTCGATTGCTCAGACCCTGATCATTTTTTCTGTCATTCCTGTTCGGATAGCGACTGGGTCCGTTTCCCCATCTGTTTGAGTTGTAAGGCTCGTACCGATCTTGGGTTGGCCTCGACTCCTGATCCACTACTCTTTTAGACTTGTCGTTCACTCTACTAGGATAAACCGACCCTGAGGGGGTCCCTAATTGGTTATCCTCGACTCTAATTTTTGAGTAGTACCTGTGTTGGAAATCGGCCCAGGTAACCACTAGATACTCTACCAAATTTTGCTTCAGTTGTTGAGACGCAACCGAACTTTAGGGGTTGAGCCCCTGAGTAATTGCTTGAATGGCCCAATTGTTTGCAACCAGTGGCAGGTCCATTCGTTTCATTTGGAGTCTCGACACAAATTCTCTAAGAATCTCGTTATCCCTCTGCTTGACTTTGAACATGTCCTATTTCCTCGTCTCAACCTTAATGACCCCGGCGTGAGCTTTAATGAAGGCATCTACAAGCATAGCAAATGAATCAATAGAGTTTTGAGGCAAGTTGTGATACCATATAATTGCTCCTTTGGATAGGGTTTCCCCAATTTTTTTCAGCAATACCGACTCGATCTCGTCATCCTCGAGGTCGTTGCCTTTTATATCACAAGTGTAAGAAGTCACATGCTCGTTTGGATCTATGGTCCCATTGTATTTGGGAATATCGGGCATTTAGAACCTTTTTGGAATCGACTTTGGTGTCATGCTCGGGGGTAAGGCTTTTGAATGAACTTTTTGGAATCCAGTCCCTTCACTATCGGAGGTGCCCCCGGGATCTGATCGACCCTCGAGTTGTAAGTTTTCACTTTTTTATCATTTGTCTCTATCTTCTTTTCGATGGATTCTACCCATTTTGTCAGTGCCTCGAGCATTTTTATCACATCGGAAGATTCCCCGAATTCGGTCCCGTCGGGTTTTGTGACAATCCGTCTTTCCTCCAAGTATCTTCTCCAAGTCGTTCGGGTTCAGCCGCATTGTGATTTTGACTCTGCAGTTGTGCTATGGCAACTTGTTGGGCTTGCAACATCTCAAAAATCAAACGTAAGCTAATTCCATTGCCTCCCCCTTTGAGTGCCTCACGAACCGACGGCCGACGTGCCCTTTGAATGCAGTTATTGGGGTCAGTTG
The DNA here is from genome assembly GCF_000715075.1 of Nicotiana tabacum. NCBI lineage: Eukaryota > Viridiplantae > Streptophyta > Magnoliopsida > Solanales > Solanaceae > Nicotiana > Nicotiana tabacum. Next base: position 111,829,439 of record NC_134084.1, read on the forward strand.
TTAGGTTAGTATTGACAACAACCTGTGAATTGACATCGACTGGATCAGCAATTGGAACCCCATTAGGGTCGATAGGGGGTACGCTATTGCTTGGCACCCCATTGTTATTTTCACCGTGGTGGTCTGGTTCGGCATCAACATTCAAATGAGCAGATTGAGAATCTAACATATTGAATAGTCCTGAAATCATACTTCAAAGAACAAGTGTAAAATAGTGTGTATTATCAAGATTCGTATTGAATTACCACTATTATCCTTAACCCCACGATGAGCGCCAAACTGTTTACCCCTTAAATTGGATAACAATTAAATTTATACGCGGTTTAAAGGATACGTGATTTAATTTAATACAAATAATCAAAGAATGGCAAATAGTTGAATTGAAATGAGATAAAACGATCAATCCAAAGTGACGTAGTGATTAAGCCTTGTGTTTAGCTTAAATGCCGACGATTGGTCTCGATTGAGCCCTCGAGATAGAGCTTGGATATGAATAAACGAATGAACAATTGAAGAACACTTAGAACAATTGCTAAGAGCCAAAGTAAATTTTGTTGCGTTGATATTCGTGTAAAAAGCAGTGTCAAAAAATAAAGGGGCTCTCCTCTTTATGTATAGTAGAGGAGTTTTAATCTTAATACAAGTCTAAATAAGGTAAAAAAAAATTCCTTCCTTTTCTCCCACGAAAATATGATTCGCAGTTAATACTGAGCGTGATCCGCGCCGCAATATCCGGCCGATGGGTGATATTTCGGCTCCCCGTTTATCTTCTTTAACAGACTTTCCTTCATCCTCGATTCTTCATCTCACTCGAACTTGATTCTCCCCGGGTTTGGCCGTGCTCGAGACCCGATGTATCATTTGTCCGCTCCTGATTTCGATCTGTGGGTATCTTCAGTCTCACTCAGGCCTATAACAAGTAGCGTCATTCCTCGCTTCACAAAGGGAAATCGAGGGTAATTCTATCCTTGATCCAGATGAGAAATTTGACCGCTAATTTAAAACTTTCACTAGAACTTCTAACTGCAACGACAAGAAATATACAATAACGCTATTGACGTTGAGAAAATGAAGCTGAAGTACTGCTGAAAAGAAGCGCACATTCCTTTGCAGAAAAAATTATATACTGACGATTATATAAGTATTTGATATTCGAAATCTACTAGTACAATTTGGACAATAAGATTCACTAAATTAAAGAGAGTAAAGTATTTCCTATCAAAATCCGAAATATTTTATTAAGTATGGAGGAATCCCAACAATCGCATCATACCCTTGACGGTAGAGAGGAAGAGTTTGGACTTTGGAATCTCCTTTCATAACGCTATAGCCTTTGAGGCTTCCAGGTTCCAGCGACATACTTGACTAAGAATTTTATTAGTGTATTTTATTCTTTAATAATAGACTAATTACATTATATTTCAGTTACCATATTCGACGTACAATAAATAGTTTATACATATGCTGTAGAATACGTTAACCTGATAGTATAGCAAAATTATACATTGGATTTAAGACACTGATAAAGTAAATTCTTCCATTGGCCATATATAGGTGCATGAACAACAATTAGAAACGTCACACATCTCGACCTACCTACTATTTAGGTAACCCCAACTAGATCCTGTTCGGGCATTTACTCAAATTTGCTGGCAAGATTTAGAGGCGGGCCCAAGATTTAGTGAGCGCGGGCACTATGATATTCGATATAAATTTATCACTAACTCATAAAGATTGATACGAGAGCCTCTGCTAATACCTGATTACTTCTTGAAGATATTTGAAAATACATATGGAGATTTTGCCGAAGTTTTCGGGTGCTGGTGACCCTCTTCCCAGGGGTGAATGTATCATAATGCCATAAGTTCAATCGAACTCATAACTTTTGACACGAAATACAAATTTATGTGTAAAATCAACTAAAATCACAACAAGAAATATATATGAACTCATAACTTTAAAAATATAATATCTTCAATGCTAATAACTTTAAAGGTTGAACCCATAAAGTTTAAATTCTAAATCCGCCTCTGTCTCTTCCTACAATGTGCGTCCGGCTCTGGCAAAATCAAAGCTACTGATAAAAAATATATTATTTCCGTTACATTTTATGTGGCAGAATTCAGAGTGACATGACCAAATGACTTAATTGGGAGTGTCAATTCGAAATAAACTTTACATATTAAGAAGCAGCATAAAAATTACTATTAGTCATAATTATTAATAATTCAAAATATTTTTAGAAAGTCACGAGCAAATAAATTTATTTAACTCTCCAATAAAAATACCATGTAAAGTGAAAGTAAAATATAAAAACATGGGAGTGTCAAGGAACTTGTTTGTCATGCTGCAAAGGCAAGAGACAAGCGTGCAGAATGAGAGCTAGCAATGGGTGGCTTATTATTAGCTCTGGCCACTGCCCTACTGCTCACATGTCCTGCCGCAGAAATTAATGGCAATGGTGGCCCCTCGGCCGACGCAAATTTCACCGGTTTTGGACCGACATTTACTGCCTTCTCATGCCGACAACTCAACAATCCACTCCCCTTCCACTTTCCTCCGTCACCGCCGCTGCCACTGCCACCACCGCCACTGAAAAGTCTCATATTCGACATATTATCAATTTCAGAGATAGAGGAATAATTAGTAATACTAGCACGGTCGAAACCTTCAGCTGTAGTAACACTCCAATCGATACTGACTTCGCTCGGTGCGTAACACTCTGTAGCTGCAACGCTCGGGGTAGCTGGCTCGTCGAGTGAATTTCGTTGACGATACATAGGACAAGAAGTTGCGATCGAAGTAGAAAAGCTCTCAATTTCAAACAAATCCGAGCTTGCGTCACTTGCAACGTCATCGTCTGTTGCTGTCACACGCGAAATCGGGCTCCCTGGGAACGGGAAATTACATTCTGTTGATTTTCTTGAAGATGGTTGAAAAACTTCTAGTGAATCTCGGGCCGGATCTTCTAATATTGGGGAAATGGACATTGTAGGTGGAGGTTTGATTCCGAGTTTAGCTTGTGCTGATTGGTTCAGAATTGGGAATGAAAATCCCCCTGCTGTTTCAGTAAACGGCCTAACTGATGCCAACACGCGCTGTTGACATGCAATTGTGCTAGGCGTTACATGCGTCTCTGACTCTGATAATCTTTTCTGTATCGTTCCAATTTTATTTATTGTTTCTAAAGGGGCGACATGGGCCTGTGATGGTTGCGGTCTCTGAAGATGTCCGTTTGAGTTTAGAATTGCTGCTCTCTGTTGTATTTCAGTCGAATTTTTCTGAGACATGTTGGCAGCTTTTTCAAGTACCCTATGATTGTGTTTGACAGCAAAATGTTCCGTCCCAGTTTCTGTTCTAGGCTCCGAATTAGTTTCCTCAACTTGAACCGATTTCTTCCCCGAGCAAGGACATTTTCGGCAAAAAAACCATTTACGAGTACTAAAAGAACCTCTTTTTTCCTCATTGGGAGTACTTCTCAATGAAACTGCAATAGCTCCTGGAGGATGTGATAACAAGCCAGTTTGGCTATTCCAACTAGCTTCAGATGAAGCAGTTGGAGTAGCACGAAAAGAATTGGCACGAAAGTTTCTTCCGTAGCCATTATCTACGGAAGAAACCGACGAAACTCGAGGAACTGAAGCTAATTCGGATTGATCCGCTAAGTTCTTTTGGGTTTCTGGAGAGGAATCATTGCTTTCACTGAAATATTTTTTTGCTTCAAACACTTTTATTTCAGAATCTTCGGGGATATGTTCTTTTGGTTTGAGATAAGAGGAGAATGATGCATCTTTTAGGATATGGTTTTGGACAAAGCATCTGTACTTCAGGGGATGTTCTGGTGCACCAAGAATAGCAGGGTTCTGAGAGGATTTGTAATTTAAGGTTTTAACTGTTGTTGGGGAATCCATTTTTTCTTTTTTTCTGGTTTTCTTTTGTACAACTACACAAAAGAGCTAGCTAGTACTATTATTTATACTAAGTCTTGAGACAATATTTGCTCATCACCTAGCATTTTATTTGGATTTTTTTTTTAAAAGAACCTTCCTTCCTTTATTATTACTATTATTTTTTTTCTGTTTTCAGATGTCAGTTGTAAATTTGGATTGATCATATAGATTTAACCTTATCTATACCTGGAGCCACTCCCCCAGTGGTCCTGCCATTACGCCGCATAACAGAAGCTCGTGTAGAATCTTTTATCCGGTATAGCAGCGGTAGGAAAAAAAAAAGGTTGTCCGGTGCATAAGATATTTCGCGTTCACGCAAGTCCGGGGAAGAGTCGCACTCCAAGAGGTGTGATGTAGACAAGCTATCTTCATACAAGCATTAGTGGCTGCTTCCACTGTTCGAACTCGTCCTATAAGTCACATGGAGACGACTTTACCGTTACACCAAAATATAATAGCGGTAGAATATAACAAAATATTACGGCCTCTTAACATTAATTGGGGATAGTAGATGTCACGACCCGGATTTCCCACCCTCGGAAATCGTGATGGCGCCTACTCGTAGAAGCTAGGCAAGCCACGTAATTTAGAAATTTTAACTCTTTCGTTTTAGTCCTTTTTAACAAATTGTAATAACAGGTGATCAACATTTAAATAATAGCGAAAGATGAAATCAAGCGGAAGACTTAGACTAATATAATACCCAAAATAAATATGGAAATGCCAACATGCGTCTCTACCCAGAAACCAGTGCCATAATATTCACGGACTGTCTGTGAATACTACATACAGATGTCTGAAGAAAGGAAATACAGTCTGTCTGGGATACAATGAAAACAGAACAGATAAGCAGATAGAAGAGACGTCGGGCCTGCGGACGCCTGCAGGACTACCTCGGGATCTCTGTGGACTGAAGGCTGGCTCCCCAAGTGTTACTGTCCTGGTGCTGCTCCGATATCTACACAGAGTGCAGATTATAGCATCAGCACAGCTGACCCCATGTGCTGGCAAGTGCCTGGCCTAACCCCGACGAGGTAGTGACGAGGCTAGGACCAGACTCTAGATAAAACCTGTGCAATTATATAATATACAGCGAAAAATAAACAGGCAAAAGCAGTTTAAATGGGAGGGGGTGCATGCTTCGGGGGACACATCAAATCCGATAGAAATAAAGAGAAATATGAGAGAAACAATTCAAAATCTATATCAAAGCAATAATAATAATGTTGCGGCGCGCAACCCGATCCATTTATAACATTTTTGCGGCGTGCAACCCGATCCAATATAATATTGTTGCGGCGTGCAATCCGATCCATTGTACCTATCATTGTTGCGGCGTGCAACCCGATCCATTATAACATTGTTGCGGCATGCAACCCGATCCAATATAATATTGTTACGGCATGCAACCCTATCCAATATATATATCATTGTTGCGACGTGCAACCCGATCCAATATAATATTGTTGCGGCGTGCAACCCGATCCAATATATTTATATACCTTAAACTCATCCATACCACAAATCCTGGCAAGGGATCAACAATAAACTACACTATCCCGGTAAGGAAATTCAACAATAAAAGTATATACGTCCCGGCAAGGAAGAAACAGCTATAACCAAATCTTAACTCAACTCCTACTCGTCTCAGCTAACACCGATACTCAATCATAAGTAATTTCCATGAAAATAAACTAAATCCTCGCTCAATATCGAGAATCACCAATTAAAGAATCCGTAGTGCCATTTAAGAACACAACAATTATCAATTTAAGACTCACGGTCATGCTCGACACCAATGTATAGATACTCGTCACCATGCATATATGTCGTACTCAACAAGAAGCAAATAGCAAATAGGACACAACTCCTAATCCCTCAAGCTAAGGTTAGACCGAACACTTACCTCGATACCACGAACACAATTCACGATTCAATTATAGCTTTACCCCTTGATTCCACCACCGATTCGCTCGTATCTAGTCACAAGTTACTTAATTACATCAATAAACACTTAATGAATCAATTGGAATGCATGAAAATGAGTTTTCTAAAGTTTTACCCAAGAAGTCAAAAATCGCCCCCGGACCCACATGGTCACAACTCGAGGTTCGAACCAAAACCCGATTACCCATTCCCCCACGAACCCAAATATATAATTTATTTTGAAATCAGACCTCAAATCGAGGTCCAAATCCCCAATTTTTGAAAAACCTAGGTTCTACCCAAAACACCCAATTTCCCCCATGAAAATCATTGATTTTGAGTTGAAATCATGTGAAAAGATGTTAATGATTGAAGAAAATTAGTTAAAAATCACTTACCAAAGTTTTGGAGAAGAAAGGTTATTTGAAAAATCGCCTCTTATGTTTTTGGGGTTTTGAAAAATGAAAAATAACTGAAAATCCCGTCTTAATATACTCCTCTCAGACTCCCTTGTGCGGACCGCACAAAATCAACTGCGGCCGCACAGTCACCAGTGAACCTGTGCGGACCGCACAAAATCCACTGCGGCCGCACAACCATCAGTGCGGATAGCACAAAACCAGTGGGGACTACATTAGCAAGTTCAGAGAGTTGCAGTTTTTCTGAACCTCCAATAGCCATGTTTAAGCCTAAGACACCCCCGGAACCTACACGAAACTCACCCGAGCCCTCAGGGCTCCAAACCAAATATACACACAACCTCAAAAACATCGTATGGACCTACTCATGCGATCACATCATCAAAATAACATGTAAAATCATGAATTAAACCTCAAAACTCAACATTTTCATGAAGAACTCTCAAAGTTCATAACTCTTCAACTGGAAGTCCAACTCACGTCAAATAAACTCCGTTGTTCACTAATCTTTACAGACAACATATATAAATCATATAGAACCTGTACCGGACTCCGAAACCATAATATGGGCCCGATACCACAGGTTTCACATCACATTTCACTTTAAAAAATCTTTATATTTTTTCAGAAATTAATTTCTTTCAAATATTCATTTCTCGGGCTTGGGACCTCGGAATTCGATTCCGGGCATACTCCCAAGTCCCCTATTTCCCTACAGACCCTCCGGGACCGTCAAATCACGGGTCCGGGTCCGTTTTCCCAAAACGTTGACCGAAGTCAAATTAATTTATTTTATAGTCAAAATTTATCATTTTCACAGATTTTCATATTTGGACTTTTTGACTACGCGCCCAGATGCGCACACAAATCGAGGTAATACTAAAAGAGGTTCTTAAGGCCTCGGAATGCAGAATTTTATTTTAAAACAAGTGATGGCCTTTTGGGTCATCACATTCTCCACCTCTAAAACAACTGTTCGTCCTCGAACGGACATAAGAATGAATTACCTGAGTCGGGGAAAAGATGGGGATAACGGCTCAACATATCGGGCTCGGACTCCCAGGTCGATGCCTCAGGAGGCTGACCTCTCCACTGAACACGAACAAAAGGAAAACTCTTTGATCTCAACTGACGAACCTGCCTGTCTAGAATAGCTACTGGCTCCTCCTCATAAGACAAGTCCTTATCCAACTGGACAGTGCTAAAATCTAACACGTGGGATGGATCGCCGTGATATTTCCGAAGCATGGACACATGAAACACTGGATGCACGGCTGATAAGCTCGGCGGCAATGCAAGTCTATAAGCCACCTCTCCCACTCGATCAAGAATCTCAAACGGGCTGATGAACCTAGGGCTAAGCTTGCCCTTCTTCCCGAATCTCATCACGCTCTTCATAGGCGACACTCGAAGCAATACCCGCTCATCGACCATGAAAGACACATCTCGGACCTTGCGGTCGGCATAACCTTTTTTCCTGGACTGAGCAGTACGAAGCCTATCCTGAATAATCCTGACCTTGTCTAAGGCCTCCTGAACCAGATCCGTAGCCAACAACCGAGCCTCTCCCGGCTCAAACCATCCAACTGGAGACCGACACCGCCTACCATATAAAGACTCATAAGGAGCCATCTGGATACTCAACTGGTAGCTGTTGTTGTAGGCAAACTCTGCTAAAGGCAAAAACTGATCCCACGAGCCTCCAAAGTAAATGACACGAGCTCGGAGCATATCCTTCAAAATCTGAATAGTCCGCTCGGACTGCCCGTCCGTCTGAGGATTAAACGTTGTGCTCAACTCAACCCGCGTGCCCAACTCTCACTGAACTGCTCTCCAGAAATGGGAGGTAAACTGCGTACCTCGATCCGAGATGATAGACTCAGGCACACCATGAAGACGAACAATTTTCCGGATATAGATCTCAGCTAACCTCTCGGAAGAGTAGGAGACCGCCACAGGAATGAAATGCGCTGATTTGGTCAGCCTATCAACAATAACCCACACTGCGTCGAACTTCCTCTGAGTCCGTGGGAGACCAACAACAAAGTCCATAGTGACACGCTCCCTTTTCCACTCAGGAATCTCAATCTTTTGAAATGAACCACCAGGCCTCTGATGCTCATACTTAACCTATTGACAATTCAAACACCGAGCCATATATTTCACGATATCCTTCTTCATTCTCCGCCACCAATAATGCTGCCGTAAATCCTGATACATCTTCGCGGCGCCCGGATGAATAGAGTACCGGGAGTTGTGGGCTTCCTCCAAAATCAACTCTCGAAGCCCTTCCACATTAGGCACACACACTCGACCCTGCAATCTCAAAACTCCATCATTACCTAAGGTAACCTGCTTGGCACCTCCGTGCTGCATCGTGTCTCTAAGGCACACAAATGGGGATCATCATATTGCTGATCACGGATACTCTCCAATAAAGAAGAACGAGTGACTGTGCAAGCCAACACACGACTAGCTCAGAAACATCCAACCTCACAAACTGATTGGCCAAAGCCTGAACATCCCACGCAAGCGGTCTCTCACCGACCGGAATATAAGCAAGACTGCGCATACTGGTTGACTTCCTACTCAAAGCATCGGCCACTACGTTGGCCTTTCCCGAATGATATAAGATAGTGATATCATAATCTTTCAACAACTCCAACCGCCTCCTCTGCCTCAAATTCAACTCCTTTTGCTTGAACAAATACTGAAGGCTCTTGTGATACGTGAACATCTCACATGCCACGCCATACAGATAATGCCTCCAAATCTTCAACGCATGAACAATGGCTGCCAACTCCAAATCATGGACCAGATAATTCTTCTCATTAATCTTCAACTGCCGTGAAGCATAAGCAATAACCTTGCCATCCTGCATCAACACCGCACCAAGTCCAATACGAGATACGTCACAATAAACTGTATAAGGCCCTGAATCTGTGGGCAACACCAACACCGGTGCCGTAGTCATAATTGTCTTGAGCTTCTGAAAGCTCGCCTCACACTCATCCGACCATCTGAACTGGGCACCCTTCTAGGTCAACCTGGTCATCGGGGTTGCGATGGATGAAAACCCCTCCACGAACCGACGATAGTAGCCTGCCAGCCCCAAGAAACTCCGAATCTTTGTAGCTGATGCTGGTCTAGAACAATTCTTGACTACCTCAATCTTCTTCGGATCAACCTAAATACCCTCTGCTGATACGACATGACCCAAGAATGCAACTGAACTCAACCAGAACTCACACTTTGAGAACTTAGCATATAACTGACTATCCCTCAAGGTCTGAAGAACCATTCTGAGATGTTGCTCGTGCTCCTCCCGGCTACGGGAATGAATCAAAATAGCATCAATAAAGACTATCACAAATGAGTCCAAATAAGGCCTGAACACTCGGTTCATCAAATCCATAAAAGCTGTTGGGGCATTTGTCAACCCGAATGACATAACCAAGAACTCATAATGCCCGTACTGAGTGCGGAAAACTGTCTTAGGGACATCAGATGCCATAATCCTCAACAGATGGTAGCCTGATCTCAAGTCAATCTTCGAAAATAACTTGCCCCCCTGAAGCTGATCAAACAAATTATCAATCCTCGGCAATGGATACTTATTCTTGATTGTAACCTTGTTCAACTGCCGGTAATCAATACACATCCTCATTCGACCAATCCTTCTTCTTAATAAACAACACCGGCTCACCCCAAGGCAAAATACTAGGCCTAATAAAACCTTTTTCAAGCAAGCCTTGCAACTGCTCCTTCAACGCTTTCAACTCATACAGGGCCATACGATACGGCGGGATAAAACTGGGCTGTGTGCCCGGAGCCAAATCAATGCAAAAGTCAATATCCCTGTCGGGTGGCATACCCGGCAGGTCTGAAGGGAATACCTCAGGAAACTCGCGAACAACGGGCACAGAATCAATAGAAGGAACCTCAGTGCTAGAATTACGAACATATGCCAAATAGGCCAAACACCTCTTCTCGACCATACGCCGAGCGTTCATATAAGAGATAAAACTACGGGTAGAGTGACCAGGAGTCCCTCTCCACTCTAAACGGGGTAAACCCGGCAAGGATAAGGTCACAATCTTGGCATGACAGTCCAAGATAGCGTGGTAAGGTGATAACTAGTCCATCCCTAATATAACATCAAAATCGACCATGTCTAGAAGCAACAAATCTACACGAGTCTCAAGACCCCCAATCATAACTATACAAGAACGATGGACTCGATCTACCACAATAGAATCACATACCGATGTAGACACATAAATAGGAACACTAATGAATCACTAGGCATGACCAGATACGGTGCAAAATAAGATGATACATACGAGTATGTAGACCCTGGATCTAATAACACTGAAGCATCTCTATCACAAACAAGAATAATACTTGTGATAATCGCATCTGAAGCCTCAGCCTCGGGCCTGGATGGAAGAGCATAACATCGGGGCTAGGCCCCACCACCCTGGACAATATCTCTGGGACGGCCTGCAGCTGGCTGGCCTCCACCTCTAGCGGTCTGAGCTCCACCTCTAGCACCTCTACCCCCATCTCTAGCTGGCTGGGCAGGCTTTGGAACACCTGGTGCCTGAACCATAGTACGGGGACCCTGCTGCTGCGACTGAGTACCCACCAATCTCGGACAAGCCCTCCTAATATGACCATACTCACCACACTCACATCATCCACCTGAGTGTTGCGGCTGAGGAAACTGAGACTGACCTTGGAGACCTGAATGACCACCCCGAAAACTCTGAAGCGGTGGTGCACTGATAGGAGTTGGTGGTGCACTGTAGGACTGCTGATCAGAATACTGCATCTGCGAACCATGGCTACCTGAAGCACCGTGAGAAACCTGAAGGGCTGACTGAAAGAGCTTAGGAGGATGGCCTCTACCATACGAATCTCTGCCTCTAGACGAGGCACCACTGAATCTACCTGAATGATGGGGCCTCTTGTCCGACCCATGACCACCTCCTTGTGACAGGACCATCTCAACATTGACTGCCTCCTGAAAAGTAATCTCACTCCCAGCCTCCCTAGCCATATGAAGATGAATCGGCTGAATAAGACCGTCAATATACCTCCTCACTCTCTCTCGGTAGGAAGTATGACAAGATCATGGCGAGCAAAGTCGATGAATCTGGTCTCATACTGGGCAACAGTCATGGAACCCTGCTAGAGATGCTCAAACCGCCTCCGATAGGCCTCTCTCTGAGTAATGGGGAGAAACTTCTCCAGAAATAGCTGTGCAAATTGCTCCCAAGTCAAGGCTGGTGATCCGGATGGTCTAGCCAAGCAATAATCTCTCCACCAAGTCTTGGCGGATCTAGACAAGCGAAATGTAGCAAAATCGACCCCATTGGTCTCAACAATCCCCATGTTCCTGAGAACCTCATAACAACTATCTAGATAATCCTGGGGATCCTCAGTAGATGCACCGCTGAAAGTAGTAGTGAAGAGCTTGGCGAACCTGTCCAGCCTCCACAAAGCATCGACAGACATAGTCGCTTCGTCACCGGTCTAAGCTACCACACCCGGCTGAATTGCTCCAACTAGCTGAACTGCTGAGGTCTGAATCTGAGGAGCTACCTACCCCGGAGTGCGAGTAGCAGGAGTCTGGGCTTATCCTCCAGCCGTAGAGACGGCTGGTGCTACGGGAAGCAAACCTGCCTGGGTGACACTCTCCATGAGGCCCACTAGCCGGACTAGAGCATCCTGAAGAACTGGGGTAGCAATAAACCCCTCTGGTACCTGAGCTGGGCCTACCGGAACTGCTGGGGCCGGAACCTCCCCGTCAAAATCAACCCGAGGCTTCGCCACTGGTGCTGATACTCGGGGCCGAGCTCTGGCTGCTGAGCGGTGGATGAGGAAGCGCGTGTTCTCGCCATCTGCGAAAGAACAAAGTAGAAATTCAATTAGCATTGAGAAACAACCCCGCACGACAAGAAAGAACAAATGTCAAGTTTTCCTAACTCTATAGCCTCTAGGGGATAAATACATACGTCTCCGTACCGATTCCTCAGACTCTACTAAGCTTGTCCGTGAATTGTGAGACCTATGTAACCTAGAGCTCTGATACCAATTTGTCATGACCCAGATTTCCCACCCTCCTGGCGCCTACTCGTAGAAGCTAGGCAAGCCACAAAATTTAGAAATTTTAACTCTTTCGTTTTAGTCCTTTTTAACAACTTGTAATAACAGGTGATCAACATTTAAATAATAGCGAAAGATGAAATCAAGCGGAAGACTTAGACTAATAAATATGGAAATGCCAACATGCGTCTCTACCCAGAAACCAGTGCCACAATATTCACGGACTGTCTGTGAATACTACATATAGATGTCTGAATAAAGGAAATATAGTCTGTCTAGGATACAATGAAAACAGAACAGATAAGCAGATAGAAGTGACGCCGGGCCTGCGGACACCTGCAGGACTACCTCGGGATCTCTGTGGACTGAAGGCTGGCTCCCCAAGTGCTACTGTCCTGGTGCTGCTCTGATATCTACCAAGAGTGCAGATTATAGCATCAGCACAATTGACCCCATGTGCTGGCAAGTGTCTGGCCTAACCCCGGCGAGGTAGTGACGAGGCTAGGACCAGACTCCAGATAAAACCTATGCAATTATATAATATACACCGGAAATTAAATAGGCAAAAGCAGTTTAAATGGGAGGGGGTGCATGCTTCGGGGGACACATCAAATCCAGCAGAAATAAAGAGAAATATGAGAGAAACAATTCAAAATCTATATTAAAGCAATAATAACATTGTTGCGGCGCGCAACCCGATCCATTTATAACATTGTTGCGGCGTGTAACCCGATCCAATATAATATTGTTGCGGCGTGCAACCCGATCCATTGTACCTATTATTGTTGCGGCGTGTAACCCGATCCATAATAACATTGTTGCGGTGTGCAACCCAATCCAATATAATATTGTTGCGGCGTGCAACCCGATCCAATATATATATCATTATTGCGGCGTGCAACCCGATCCAATATATATATCATTGTTGCGGCGTGCAACCCGATCCAATACAATATTGTTGCGACGTGCAACCCGATCCAATATATTTATATACCTTAAACTCATCCATACCACGAGTCCCGGCAAGGGATCAACAATAAACTACACTATCCCGGTAAGGGAATTCAACAATAAAAGTATATACGTCCCGGCAAGGAAGAAACAGCTATAACCAAATCTTAACTCAACTCCTACTCGTCTCAGCTAACACCAATACTCAATCATAAGTAATTTTCATGAAAATAAACTAAATCCTCGCTCAATATCGAGAATCACCAATTAAAGAATCCGTAGTGCCATTTAAGAACACAACAATTATCAATTTAAGACTCACGGTCATGCTCGACACCAACATATAGATACTCGTCACCATGCCTATACGTCGTACTCATTAAGAATCAAATAGCAAATAGGACACAACTCATAATCCCTCAAGCTAAGGTTAGACCGAACACTTACCTCGATGCCACAAACACAATTCACGATTCAATTATAGCTTTACCCCTTGATTCCACCACCAATTCGCTCGTATCTAGTCACAAGTTACTTAATTACATCAATAAACACTAAATGAATCAATTGGAATGCATGAAAATGAGTTTTCTAAAGTTTTACCCAAGAAGTCAAAAATCGCCCCGGGCCCACATGGTCAAAACTTGATGTTCAAACCAAAACCCGATTACCCATTCCCCCACGAACCCAAATACATGATTTGTTTTGAAATCAGATCTCAAATCGAGGTCCAAATCCCAGTTTTTGAAAAACCTAGGTTCTACCCAAAACACCCAATTTCTCCCATGAAAATCATTGATTTTGAGTTGAAATCATGTGAAAAGATGTTAATGATTGAAGAAAATGAGTTAGAAATCACTTACCAAAGTTTTGGAGAAGAAAGGTAATTTGAAAAATCGCCTCTTATGTTTTTGGGGTTTTGAAAAATGAAAAATAACTGAAAATCCCGTCTTAATATACTCCTCTCAAACTCCCTTGTGCGGACCGCACAAAATCAACTGCGGCCGCACAGTCACCAGTGAACCTGTGCGGACTGCACAAGATCCACTGTGGCCGCACAATCACCAGTGCAGACCGCACTAACAGGTTCAGAGAGCTGCAGTTTTTCTGAACCTCCAATAGCCATGTTTAAGCTAAGACACCCCGGAACCTACCTGAAACTCACCCGAGCCCTCAGGGCTCCAAACCAAATATACACACAACCTCAAAAACATCGTATGGACCTACTCGTGCGATCACATTATCAAAATAACATGTAAATTCATGAATTAAACCTCAAAACTCAACATTTTCATCAAGAACTCTCAAAGTTCATAACTCTCCAACCGGAAGTCCAACTCACGTCAAATAAACTCCGTTGTTCACCAAACTTACGGACAACATATATAAATCATATCGAACCTGTACGAGCTCCGGAACCATAATACGGGCCCGATACCATAGGTTTCACATTACATTTCACTTTCAAAAACCTTTATATTTTTCAGAAAATAATTTCTTTCAAAAATTCATTTCTCGGGCTTGGGACCTCGGAATTCAATTCCGGGTGTACGCCCAAGTCCCCTATTTTCTTACGAACCCTCCGGGACTGTCAAATCATGGGTCCGAGTCCGTTTACCCAAAACGTTGACCGAAGTCAAATTAATTCATTTTATAGTCAAAATTTATCATTTTCACAGCTTTTCACATTTAGGCTTTTCGACTACGTGCCCGGACGGCGCATGCAAATTAAGGTGATGCTAAAAGAAGTTTTTAAGGCCTCGGAACACATAATTTTATTTTAAAACAAGTGATGACCTTTTGGGTCATCACAGTAGACTCCGCCTCCATTGAATGATTGGTGCGGCAGTTAGGCAACCTTAGACGAAAGAGTAGTTTTTTAGGACGGGTAGTTGTGTATCACCATCTCACACCAATTAAAGTTACCATAAGAAAACCAAAGTGCAATCTACCAATTTAGACTTATATATTTGCTTTGAATTATTTTACATGTTTTAGGATGTAGGTAAAATGTCCTATGCCCATGTAATTGTTAGATATCAATTTCAAGTTCGATGTTCTAATAAATTAGCCAACTGTGGTTAGATAATGGAATTATGTTATTCATTGTCACTGTTAACACAAGAATTCTTTAGTGGAAATTTGGTCCTGGCGATGTAGACCTGAAAAATATTGCTGTAGCCTCTATGGCGATGAGATGTAACAATAATCTTGAAGAGGACCTTAACGTGATCGCCCAGTACTGGTTGTTGGATTTATCAAATTAATATTGTTGACATGGATGTAGTACTATACAACTAATGTGCACTTGTATTTTATTTAACTAATAAGATATATAAAAAATGTACTCATCCTATCACCACACCTGTACATATATGTCCATAAAAACTGCAAATTATCGTTCGCCTTTTTGACCTTTAGTAAATGTATTTTTAGTTGGATAAAATTGTAAATACAAATAAAAATTTATAAAAAAATAAAATTGTCGTGTGACAAAAAAGGAAAAGAAGAAAAGAACAAGTTGGATAATCCTCCTTCAATTAATATCCAAAACAAAAGTGATTATCATAATAAAAAGAATTAATAGGAGAATTAGCAGGACACTTATTATTTAATACCCCTATTGAAGAGAAGTCAAAATTTATGTAGGTTCAAAACGAAAAAGAATAAGAGAATAGCTAAATGCAAATAATTTTATTTTTTTTGAGAAAAAATAAAATTGCCGTATGACAGAAAAGGAAAAAAGATAAAGAGAATTAGGACCCGTTTGGATATAGATTTCCAAATATTTTTTGAAAAAATTGATTTGGGTGAAGTTTAATTTGAAATTGAAAATGTCTTTGGACATGAATTTTGTGGTAGGTTTTAACATGTTAAAAGGCTAAAAAGTCCCAAATTGTCATAATTCAACCTAATAAAAAAGTCTTAAGCTATATTGAGATTTGAAGTTTTGATTTTCAAAATCTCCCAAAAACTGGATTAATTCTATAAAGAAAAACATACTTAATTTTTTTTTTTTTTGGAAAAAAATTTCACAACTTATGGCCAAACGCCTACTTAGTGTGAAACTTCTCCTTCAATTGATTATCCCTAACAAAGCAGGTTAAGAAAAGGAAAAAAGAAATATTAGGGGAATAAGTAGGAAGTTTGTTACTTAATATCTCTATTAAAGAGAAGTCAAATTTTCTGTAGGTTCAAAAGGAAAAAAAAAAAATAGAATAACTAAATACAAATAAAGTTTTTTTTTTCTTGAAAAACAATAAAATTGCCATATGACGCAAAAGGAAAAAGGTGAAGAGAATTAGTGTGAAACTCCTCCTTCAATTGATATTCCTACAAAGAGTGATTGTCGTAGTTTAAGGAAAGAAAAAAGAATTATTAGGACAATAAACTGTTGAAGGTGTCACATGAGTGGAGTGACAGCTGGGTCCTTGCTGTTGTAGGATTAGTTAGAAGTAGTTGTTAATTAACTAACTAGAAATGGTTAGGTCAGTTATACAGTGTATAAATACATGTACAATGTATTATTTTCAATAGAACAGGGAAAGTTCATTTCCTCTCATTTCTTCTTTGTTTCTTCTCAATCGTGTGAAGCTTTCACAGATGCATTCATGGCAGAAGCTCAACATGGTATCAGAGCTTAACACGATAGTCACGCTCATCCGATTTTCATTTCAATTTCATATGAACAAAGCTTCGCCTCCTTCCTCTCCTTTGTCTACTTTCCTTGGAAATATCGAATCAACAATAGCGACGGAGAAAATATATCACACTCATCCCTTGTTTGTGCATCCTTCAGATACTCCAATCTCCATGTTAGTTCCGGTTAAGCTCACAGGTTCTGAGAACTAAGGGATATGGTGGAGATCGATGAGAATTGCACTTCAAGCAAAATGGAAGCTAGGGTTCATAACTGGTACCTGTAACAAGGATCAATTTAGGCCAGAATTGCATGAAGATTGGGAAACATGTAACGCAATTGTGCTCTCGTGGATCATGAACATAGTGTTACCAGATTTACTTAGTGGAATTGTGTATGCTTCTAATGCTCACTTAGTTTGGGAAGATCTAAAAGAGAGGTTTGATAAGGTGAATAGGATGAGGATTTTTCAGCTACATCTAGTAATTGCTACGATTTCTCAAGGAACAGATTCAGTATTGTAACGACCCAGCCAGTCGTTTTATGACTTTCAGCTCCGTTTTCTCCATTTATGCTTCTTTATGTGTTGTTCAGCTGTATTTCATCGTATCTTATTGGTTGGTTCAGGTTCGAAGTGTTCTTGGAGTGGAATGAGACACTTAGTCTTTTATTTAGAAGCTTAAGTTGGAAAAGTAAATCGGGTGTTGACTTATGTGTAGAAGATCTCGGATGTGAATTATGATGGTTCGGATAGCTCCTTTAGGTGATTTTGGACTTAGGAGCGTGTTCAAAATGTAATTTGGAGGTCCGTGGTAGAATTAGGCTTGAATTGGCGAAATTGGAAATTTGGCATTTTTCAGTCGGCAGTGAAAATCTTGATATCGGGGTCGCAATGAAATTTTGAAAATTGGAGTAGGTCTGTAGTATCAATTGTGATGTGTCATTCGGAGGTGATTTGATAGGTTTCGGCGTCGTTTGTGAAATTTGAAAGTTTATAAGTTCTTAGGCTTGAATCCGAGGTTGATTTGGTATTTTGATATTGTTTTAACTGATTCGAAGATTCGACTAAGTTTGAATGATGTTATGGGACGTGTTGGCATGTTTGGTTGAGGTCCCGAGGGCCTCGAGTGAGTTTCGGGTGGTTAACGGATCAATTCTTGGTTCTGGAAGTTGGTAGATTCTCTGGTATTTTGTTGTTGCAGAGAATTCCTTCATCGCGTTCGCAAAGGGATTTTGAGAGAGGCAGATGGATTGTTCTTCGCATTCGCGATGTGGCTCCTGCGTTCGCGAAGGTGTAGGACTTAAGGCTACGCGTTTGCGAGGTTGGTTCCGCATTCGCGTAGGGTCAACCAGCTAAGGCTTCGCGTTCGCGAGTGGGTTCTCGCATATACGAAGGAGGAATTTTTGGTCTGAGGCAGCTTGTGCTTCGTGAATGCGATGGCAGTACCGCGTTCGCGAAGAGGAAACATCTGGGCAGAATGTTTAAAGTTCAAAAACGAGGGTTTGAGTTCATAATTCCATAATTCAATAGAGATCTCGGGAGAAGGCGATTTTAGAGGAGATTTTCAGAGAAGTGATTGGGTTAAGTGTTCTTCACTTGATTTTGGTTAAATCTCATGATTGCGTCTTGATTTTTATCATCTAAATTGGGAGTTTGGGGTGAAAATAGGGGGGGGGGGGCGGATGGAAGAGAATTGGAGAGTTAATTTTGGGGATTTAAATGACCATTTGATGTCGGATTTTAATGAATTTGATATGGGTAGACTAGTAAGTGAATGAGCTTTTTTGTTTTATACTTTTTATCGGATTTCGAGACGTGGGCCCGTGGGCCGAGTTTGAGCCAAATTCAGGAGTTTTGGTCTAATTTGATAATTTTCATGTGGAATTCATTCCTTTAGCGTATATTGATGATAATATACTGCTTTTGGTTAGATTCGAAGCATTTGGAGGCCGAGCCGAGAGGCAAGGGCATCGCGGGTTAGATTTTTGTCCGGTTTGAGGTAAGTAATGACTGTAAATCTTGTAATGGGGGTATGAAGCCCCGGATTTCACATCGTTTCACTATTTTGAAGTGACACACATGTTCGATGACGAGCGTGTGGCGTGCACCGTTGGGGATTGTGACTTGGTCCATCCCATAACAACTATTAAGTTGCGTATTTGACTGAAAGTATATGATATTTCTGTGTTTTAGAAAGACTTGCTATAAATTTGGGCTGAATGCCATATTTGGGCCTCGTGCCAAGCTATTTGGACCCTTAGGGGCCTTTTCTTATTATTTTCTCACTTTTTTGACTTAAAATCTGTACTCAGTCATGCTATGTTTTACTTATTTCATAACGCAATCTTTATTACTTCGTTTTGATGCATAAAATGATATTTTGGGCTGAGCACCCTGATTTACTGATAGCCCGAGTGGCTTGAGAGGTTTGTGACTGAGTGAGGCCTAGGGGCTGTATTGTGAGGATATTATGGGATCGGGCTGTGTGCCGCAACATGTTGCTACTGATTTGTGATTATGAGAGGCCGAGGGCCTGATTGATTTACGTCACGAGGTGACTTGTTATAGCGCTTGGGCTATAAGAGCCCTTCCGGAGTCTGTACATCCTGAGTGAGCGCGGGTACTCTGAGTGATTGATATGATGATGCCCGAGGGGCTGTTCTTGATTCATGTTGTGCCCGAGGGGCTGATTACGAGTGATTGTGAGGTTGCCCGAGAGGCTGATTCTGAGGGATGTTATGCCCGAGGGGTGGTTTATGATACATGTTTTTCCCAAGGGTCTATTTATGATTTTCATCACTTTTACTCTAAATTTCATTGAACCTCTGTTGAAACTGTTGAAAAATATCTTCAAATGATTTTTACTTAAATTGGGTTTTAAACGAGATGATTTGACTTATATACTGATTTGAAAGCATGGTATACTTACTGAGATTTCATGATGTGGATTTATGTAATTCTTACTGCTC
Organism: Nicotiana tabacum; assembly: GCF_000715075.1. NCBI lineage: Eukaryota > Viridiplantae > Streptophyta > Magnoliopsida > Solanales > Solanaceae > Nicotiana > Nicotiana tabacum. The sequence goes on from NC_134084.1 coordinate 111,849,406, forward strand.
AGTCTTTATTTACCTTTATTACTTACTGAGTTGGCGTACTCACATTACTCCTTACACCTTATGTGCAGATCTAGGGGCTGCTGGACGTGATAGCGAGCGCTGTTCTTCCATCCATCGCGGATATTCAGAGTTGGTACGGTAGCTACATGGTAATCGTAGCCTTGCTCTTCTCCCTCTTATCTCCCTTAGACTATACTAGTGTTTTCCAGACTGTAATAGTCTTAGTTGTTATCAGATAGTCCTTAATAGATGCTCGTGACTTGTGACACACTGATGTCAGGCTTTTGTTTCTTTCCGCACTTTGTTATTTAGACTTATACTATGAAGTTTTTTTAATTAACAGCTTAAAAACATCTTTATTATGAAATGTCGGATTATTTTGGGATTGTGTCGGCTGGCCTAGTTCCATGATAGGCGCCATCACAACCGGTTTGGTTTTGGGGTCGTGACAAGTTGGTATTAGAGCCTAGGTTACATAGGTCTCACGAGTCATGAGCAAGTGCAGTAAAGTCTTGCGGATCGGTAAAGAGACGTTTTTACTTATCTTCGAGTGGCTGTAGAACCTTTAGGAAACTTCACATTCTTTAATTCTTGTCGTATGAATCTATTGATTCTGGTAACTAAACTTCTGTTATTCTATTCTCTCACAGTTGGTGAGGACACGTGCTACCGGTCAAGACAGACGACCACCAGTACCACCAATTAGGGCTGCGAGAGGCCGAGGTCACGGTCGAGGCCGTAGTAGGGGTAGGGGTGTAGCCCGCACAGCAGCTTGGGCAGCACCTAAAAATCCACCAGCCGCCCCAATTCATGATCAGTTCCCAGATGTGGATGCTCCAGTAGGACCAGCTTAGGCACCGGCTGTGCTTATTATTATCCCAGGTCTTCAGGAGGCCCTAGCTTAGATTCTATCAGTGTGCACTGGCCTGGCTCAGGCAGTCTCAGTTACTACGGCCGCAGATACTTCTCAAGCCGGGGGAGGCGCTCATACTCCCACCGCTCGCACACCTGGGCAGTTTGTACAGGGACTTCATACACCGAGAGCACCTCCAGCCCAGTCGGTTGTAGCTACTCAGGACTATGTAGCTCCTGTTATGCCAGAGGACGAGCAACACAAATTGGAGAGGTTTGGGAGACTCTAGCCTCCGTCATTTTAGTGGTGTTGAGGGTGAGGATGCACATGGTTTCTTGGAAAGTGTTAGAGGATGCTTCGGACCGCAGGTATTCTGGAGACCAGTGGGGTCTCATTCACTACTTTCCAGTTCTCTAGGGCTGCACTTAGTTGGTGGGAGTTTTACGAGAGGCATAGGCCGGTTGGCGCAACGTCCCTTACTTGGCATCAGTTCTCCATTCTCTTTCTGGAGAAGTTTGTACCTGAGTCTCGCAGAGAGGAGCTACGCAGGAAGTTCGAGCAGCTTCGCCAGAGTGATATATCTGTTACACAGTATGAGATGTGATTCTTCGAGTTGGCTCGTCATGCTGTCTGGTTTGTTCCCACAGATCGAGAGAGGATCAAAAGGTTTATAGATGGCCTCGATTTTCAACTTCGGTTGCTTATGACTAGAGAGAGAGTGTCTGGTGCCACTTTTAATGAGGTTGTCGACATTGGTTGACAGATTGAGATGGTTCGTGGTTAGGAGAGGGTTGAGAGGGAGGACATGAGGCTTCGTGGATAGGGTGGATTCAGTGATGCTCCTCATGGGGTCAGTTTCAGCATGGCAAAGGCTGTCCATTTTGACATGCTCAGTCAGCTCGCCCAGTCCATCATGGGGCGTCATCGGGTCATGGTTCTCTCAGTTCTCATCAGGGCCATTCATCACTTAGTGCCCTTCCATACTAGAGTTCGTCCCGTGCTCCATCAGTTCAGGGCTCTTCCATGCCAGGTACTTCTACTAGTCATCCTGGTGCTAGAGGTCCCTTCAATCCCCGTCTCCAGCACCAGGGGTTTTTTATGAGTGTGGAGAGTTGGGGCATATGTGGAGGCAGTGTCCTCGTCATCATGGGGGTCCGCCTCAGCAGAGGAGTCAACCATTAAATTCAGCACCAGTTAGTTCACCACCCACCCAGTCAGCTAGGGGTGGAGGACAATCATCTATTGGTCGCCCTAGAGGGGATGTCGATCCGGTGGTGGTCATGCCCGTTTCTATGCATTCCCAGCTAGACTAGATGTTGTTTCTTCAGATGCTGTGATCACATGTATTGTCTTAGTTTGCCACAGAGATGCCTCTGTATTATTTGATCCTGGTTCCACTTTTTCATATGTGTCATCATATTTTGCTCGTTATTTGGATACGCCCCGTGAGTCTCTTGTTTCACCTATTCGTGTATCTACTTCGGTGGGCAATACTATTATTATGGATCGCGTATATCGGTCGTGTGTGGTGACTATTAGGGGTTTGGAGACTTGAGTGGACCTTTTATTGCTTTGTATAGTTGATTTTGATATGATATTGGGCATGGATTGGTTGTCTCTGTGTCATGCTATTTTGGACTGTCATGCTAAGACAGTGACGTTGGCTATGCCGGAGGTGCCATATATTGAGTGGCGAGGTTCGATGGATTATGTTCCCAGTAGAGTGATTTCATTTTTGAAGGCCCAGCGGATGGTTCGGAAGGGTTGTCTTTCTTATTTGGGTTTCGCGAGGGATGTCAGTGCAGAGACTCCTACCATTGATTCAGTCCTGGTAGTGAGGGATTTTCCGAATGTGTTCCCTACAGACCTATCGGGCATGCCATCAGACAGGATATTGACTTTGGTATTGATTTGGTGCCGGACACTCAGTACATTTCTATTCCACTGTATCGTATGGCACCGACGGAGTTAAAGGAGTTGAAGGAGCAGCTTCAGGAACTCTTTGATAATGGGTTTATTCGGCCTAGTGTGTTGCCTTGGGGTGCACCTGTCCTATTTGTGAAGAAGAAGGATGGCACGATGAGGATGTGCAATGATTACATGCAGTTGAACAAAAGTCACAATCAAGAACAAGTATCATTTGCCTCGTATTGATAATTTATTTGACCAGCTTCAGGGAGCGAGAGTGTTCTCCAATATTGATCTCAAGTTAGGGTACCACCAGTTGAAGATCAGGGACTCGGACACTCTTAAGATAGCTTTTAGGACCCGATATGGTCATTATGAGTTCCTTGTGATGTATTTTGGGCTGACCAATGCCCCAGGAGAGTTCATGCATTTTATGAACATCGTGTTTCGGCCTTATCTCGACTTTTTTGTTATTATATTCATTGATGATATTCTGGTGTACTCGCGTAGTCAGGAGGAGCATGTTGATCATTTGAGAGATATACTGCAGCGGTTGAGGGAGGAGAAGCTTTATGCAAAGTTCTCTAATTATGTGTTTTGGCTCAGTTCAGTGGCTTTCCTGGGGCACGTGAGGTCTAGTGAGGGTATTCAAGTTGATCCAAAGGAGATAGAGGCAGTTCAGAGTTGGCCCAGACCGTCCTCAACCACATAGATTTGTAACTTTCTTGGTTTGGCCGGTTATTACCGTGAGTTCATTCAGGGATTCTCATCTATAGCATCACCCTTGACCAAATTGACTCAAAAGGGTGCTACTTTCAGGTGGTTGGGTGAGTGTGACGAGAGCTTTCAGAAGCTCAAGACTACCTTGACTACATCTCCAATGTTAATTTTGCCATCAACTCCAGGTTCTTATACGGTATATTGTGATGCTTCTCGAGTTGGTATTGGGTGTGTGTTGATATAGGAGGGTAGAGTGATTGCTTATGCTTCTCGTCAGTTGAAGCCCCATGAGAAGAACTACCCTGTTCATGATTTGGAGTTGGATGCCATTGTTCACGCATTGAAGATTTGGAGGCATTATCTCTATGGTGTGCCTTGTGAGGTGTTTACAGATCATCGTCTCTAGCACTTGTTCAAGCAGAAGGATCTCAATTTGAGGTAGTGGAGATAGTTGGAGCTGCTATAGGACTATGATATCACAATTTTGTACCATCCGGGAAAGGCGAATGTGGTGGCCGATGCCTTGAGTAGGAAGGCGGTGAGTATGGACAGCCTTGCATTTATTCCTGTTGAGGAAAGACCTATTGCGGTTGATGTTCAGTCCTTGGCCAATCAGTTTGTGAGGTTGGATATTTCGTAGCCTAATCAGATCTTAGTTTGTGTGGTTTCTCGGTCTTCCTTGTTTGATCATATTAGAGAGCGCCAGTATGATGATCCTCATTTGCTTGTCCTCAAGGACAGAGTTCAGTATGACGATGCTAGAGATGTGACTATTGGTGATGATGGGGTGTTGAAGATACAAGGCCGTATATGTGTGCCCAATGTAGATGGGCTTCAGGAATTGATTCTGTAGGAGGCCCATAGCTCGCGGTATTCCATCCATCTGGGTGCCGCAAAGATGTATTAGTATTTGAGATAGCACTACTTGTGGAGAAGAATGAAGAAAGATATAGTGGGATTTGTAGCTCGGTATCTCATTGTCAGCAGGTGAAATATGAGCATTAGAGACCGGGTGGCTTACTTCGGCAGATGGATATTCAAGAGTGGAAGTGGGAGCGGATCACCATGGATTTTGTAGTTGGACTCCCACGGACTTTGAGGAAGTTCGATGCTATTTGGGTGATTGTGGATCGGCTGACCAAGTATGCGTACTTCATTTCTGTGTGTACTACCTATTCTTCAGAGCGATTAGTTGAGATTTATATCCGGGAGATTGTTCGACTGCATGGTGTCCCAGTTTCTATCATTTTAGATAGAGGTACCCAGTTCACATTGCAGTTTTGGAGAGCCGTGCAGCAGGAGTTGGGTACTCAGCTTCAAATGAGCACAGCTTTTCACCTTCAAACGGGCGGATAGTTCGAGCGCACTATTCAGATATTGGAGGACATGTTGCACGCTTGTGTCATTGATTTCGGGGGTTCATGGGACCAGTTTCTACCGCTCGTGGAGTTTGCATATGACAACAGTTATTAGTCGAGAATTTAGATGGCTCCATATGACGCTTTATATGGGAGGCAGTGTAGATCTCCAGTAGGTTGGTTTGAGCCGGGCAAGGCCAGACTTTTGGGTACAAATGTGGTACAGGATGCTCTGGACAAGGTAAAGGTGATTTAGGAGCGACTTCGTACAGCTCAGTCGAGGCAAAAGAGTTATGCTGACAGGAAGGTCCGTGATGTGTCTTACATGGTTGGGGAGAAGGTTCTACTGAAGGTTTCATCCATAAAGGGTGATATGAGATTTGGGAAGAAAAGCAAGTTGAGCCCTCAGTTCATTAGGCTTTTGAGGTGCTTCAGAGGATTGGGGAGGTGGCTTATGAGCTTGTTTTGCCACCTAGCTTGTCGACTGTGCATCCGGTATTTCATGTTTCAATGCTCCAGAAGTATATTGGCGATTTATCTCATAGTTTGGATTTCACCACGGTTAAGTTAGACGGTGATTTGACTTATGATGTGGAGCCAGTGGCTATTTTGGAGTGGCAGGTCCGAAAGTTAAGATCTAAGGATATAGCTTCAGTGAAAGTGCAGTGGAGAGGTCGACATGTGGAGGTCGGCCCGAGCAGAAGATGCAGAGCAGATATCCACGCCTGTTTGAGGCTTCAGGTATGTTTCTTGACTCGTTCGATGATAAACGTTTGTTTAAGAAGGGGAGGATGTAACAACCCGGTCGGTCGTTTCATGAGTTTTAGCCCTGTTTTCCCCGTTTCTGCTTCTTTATGTGTTGTTCAGCTAAATTTTATCGTATCGTGTTGGTTCGTTTGGGTTCGAAGTGGTCTTGGAGTGGAATGAGACACTTAGTCTCTTAATTAGAATCTTAAATTAGAAAAGTCAACCGGATGTTGGATTATATGTAGAAGATCTCGGATGTGAATTCTGATGGTTTGGATAGCTCCGTTATGTGATTTTGGACTTAGGAGCGTGTTCAGAATGTAATTTGGAGATCCGTGGTAGAATTAGGCTTGAATTGGCGAAATTAGAAATATGGGATTTTTCGGTCGGCAATGGAAATCTTGATATCAGGGTCAGAATGGAATTCCAAAAATTGGAGTAGGTCTATAGTGTCAATTGTGACGTTTGCGCAAAATTTCAGGTCATTCGGAGGTGATTTGGTAGGTTTCAGCGTCGTTCGTGAAATTTGAAAGTTTATAAGTTCTTAGGCTTGAATCCGAGGTTGATTTGGTGTTTTGACGTTGTTTTGAGTGATTCGAAGGTTCGACTAAGTTTGAATGATGTTATGGGACATATTGGCATGTTTGGTTGAGGTCCCGAGGGCCTTGGGTGAGTTTCGGGTGGTTAACTGATCAATTCTTTGTTTTGGAAGTTGGTAGATTTTTTGGTATTTTGTTGCAGAGAATTCCTTCATCGCGTTCGCGAGAGGGTTCACGCGTTCGCGAAGGGATTTTAAGAGGGGAAGCTGGGTTGTCTTCACGTTCGTGATGTGGCTCCTGCGTTCGCGTAGGTGTAGGACTTAAGGCTACGCATTCGTGAGGTCAGTTCCGCGTTCGCACAGGGTCAGCCACTAAGGTTTCGCGTTCGCGAGTGGGTCCTTGCATTCACAAAGGAGGAACTTTTGGTCTGAGGCAGCTTGTGCTTCGCGAATGCGAGGGCAGTACCACATTCTCAAAGAGGAAACATCTGGGCAGAATGTTTAAAGTTCAATAATGAGGGTTTGAGTTCATAATTCCAAAATTCAATAGAGAGCCCGGGAGAAGGTGATTTTAGAGGGGAGTTTTAGAGAAATGATTGGGGTAAGTGTTCTTCACTTGATTTTGGTTAATCCCATGATTGTGTCTTGATTTTTATCATCTAAAATGGAAATTTGGGGTGAAAATTGGGGGGGGGGGGAAATGGAAGAGAATTGGAGAGTTACTTTTGGGGATTTGAATGGCCGTTTGATGTCGGATTTTGGATGAATTTGATATGGGTTGACTCGTGAGTAAATGAGATTTCTAGTTTTGTAATTTTTATCGTGTTTCGAGATGTGGGCCTGGGGGTCGGGTTTGAGCCAAATTTGAAATGTTTGGTCTAATTTGATAATTTTCATGTGGAATTCATTCCTTTAGCGTATATTGATGATAATATACTGATTTTGGTTAGATTCAGAGCATTTGGAGGCCGAGTCGAGAGGCAAGGGAATCGCGGGTTAGAGTTTTGTCCGGTTTGAGGTAAGTAATGACTGTAAATCTTGTCCTAAGGGTATGAAGCCCCAGATTTCACATCGTTTCACTATTTTGAAGTGACGCACATGCTAGATGACGAGCGTGTGGCATGCACCGTTAGGGATTGTGACTTGGTCCGTCCCGTAGAAACTATTAAGTTGCGTATTTGACTGAAGCTATATGATATTTCTGTGTTTTAGAAAAAATTCCTATAAATATGGGCTGAATGCCATATTTGGGCCTCGTGCCAAAGCTATTTAGACCCTTAGGGGCCTTTTCTTATTATTTCCTCACTGTTTTAACTTAAGATCTGTACTCAGTCATGTTATGTTTTATTTATTTCATAACTCAGTCTGCATTACTCCGTTTTGATACATAAAATGATATTTTGGGCTGAACACCCTGTTTTACTGATAGCCCGAGGGCCTGTGTTGTGAGGATATTATGGGATCGACTGTGCACAGCAGCATATTGGTACTGATTTGTGATTATGAGAGGATGAGGGCCTATTTGATTTATGCCACGAGGTGGCTTGTTATAGCGCTTGGACTGTAGGATCCCCTTTGGAGTCTGTACACCCCCAGTGAGCGCGGGTACCCTGAGTGAGTGATATGATGTTACCTGAGGGGCTGTTCTTGATTCATGTTTTGCCCGAGGGGCTGATTACAAGTGATATTGAGGTTGCTCGAGGAGCTGATTTTGAGTGATGTTATGCCCGAGGGGCGGTTTATGATACATGTTTTTCCCGAGGGGCTATTTATGATTTTCATCACTTTTACTCTAAATTTCATTGAACCTTTGTTGAAACTGTTGAAAAATATCTTCAAATGATTTTTACTGAAATTAGATTTTAAACGAGATGATTTGACTTATATACTGATTTGAAAGCATGATGTACTTACTGAGATTTCATGACGCGGATTTATATGTTTCTTACTGCTCAGTCTTTATTTATCTTTATTACTTACTGAGTTGGTGTACTCACATTACTTTCTGCACCTTGTGTGCAGATCCAGGGGTTGCTGGATGTGATAGAGAGCGCTGATTCTTCCATCCGTCGCGGATATTCAGAGTTGGAAAGGTAGCTGCATGGCGATTTGTAAAGACCCAGCCGGTTATTTTGAGAATTAATGCCCCGATCCCCTATTAACTGCTTTCGCCGTGTCTATTTTCAGTTGTTGTGGTTTGCTGGGATGGTTCATCTTGAGTTTCAGAGGGTTTTGGGACACTTAGTCCCTAAATGAGAGCTTAAGCCTTAAAATTTGGACTGTAGTCAGAGCAGTGTGAAGACGGGTCCAGAATGGAATTCCTCTAATTCCATTAGCTCCGTTTGGTTATTTCGGGCTTAGAGGCATGTCCGGATTGTGTTTTGGAGGTCACTGGCTTATTTAGGCTTGAAATGCCGAAAGTTGAATTTTTGATGTTTTCGGACCGATAGTGAATTTAGATATCGGGGTCGGAATACAATTTCGAAAGTTAGAATAGATCTGTAGTGTTGATTACGACTTGTGTGCAAAATTTGGGGTCAGTCGGACATGGTTTGGTTGGTTTCGGTATCATTTGTCGAATTTGGAAATTCAAGTTCATTAGGTTTGGATTTGAGGGTGATTCGTGATTTTAGCATTGTTTTATGTGATTTGAGGGTTCAACTGAGTCCGTATGATGTTTTACGATTGGTTGGTATGCTTGGTTGAGGTCCCGGGAGCCTCGGGTGAGTTTCGAATGCTTAACGGATTAGAATTTGGACTTAGGCACTTTCTGATATTGTTGAACCTGCTATAACCGCACCTACGTATGTGGGACCGCAGGTGCGGCAACGCAGAAGTAGTTTGGCAACCGCAGATGCGGCCTGAGGATTGGAGGCTGTTGGTCGCAGATACAGTTCAAGGAGAAGCGGGAGCGCATCTGCGAGGAATGGAGCGCGGGTGCGGCACTTGGGGGCTTAATGAATTTCCGTAGATGCGGAGCCCGAGCCACAGAAGCGGGACCGCAGGTGCAGTGGAACCCTAGTAGAAGCGGAAATCACTGGGCAAAAAAGAGTGAAATCGAGGGTTTGAGTTCATAACTTCAAAATTTGATTTAGAGCTCTGTGGAAGGCGATTTCTTGAGAGATTTTGAAGGAACTATTGGGTAACGAATTCTAACTCTAATTTGGTTATAATACATTAATCTATTGTTATCTTCCTCATCTAATTAAGGAATTTGAGGGTAGAAGTTTGGAAATGGGGGAAAATGTTCCCCTATGAAAAATCTCACTATTGAACAAGAACTTGACATCAGATTGGGATTATTTTTGTACAAGTGAACTCGTGAGTGAATGGGTGTTCTAAATTGGTAACTTATGCCTGATTCCAAGATGTGGGCCCGGAGAGAATTTTTGGGAGTCTTTCAAATTTCTCGTTGTAGCTTTAAATTCATTAGTTAAATTAGTTGCTTTTAGTTTTATTTAGATTATGTAATTGATTTGATAAGATTTGGGCCACTCGGAGTTGGATACTAGTGGCAAGAGCATGATATCAGATTGATTTTGAGCTAGCTCGAAATAAGCTTCTTGCCTAACCTTGTGTGGGGGAACTTCCTTTAGGATTTTGGTACTATTGTTATATGAATGCCGTGTACGTGAGGTGACGACTGCGTACATGTACTAATTATTGAAAAACCCCATTTTCATTAAGTAAATATCTATGTTTTCCTTTAGTTGAGCAATACTGTATATCAAGGCTCCTGTTTAGCTTAGGAAAGCATTCTTACGTGGCTTAACTGTCTTATCTGCTTAAACTGTTTTACTTGGATTCTATGTAGCATGTTTAGGGTAGAAATTACCTGTTTATTTGATACGAACTTGAATAGAACTGTAGATTTCCTTCTCGTGACTGTTGCGTATATTGATTTGGTTGTGTATTTACTTTGGGACTACGAAACGTTATTCCGGGAGATCCCCCCTGCATGTTTACTTTGGGACTACGGATCTATATTCTGGGAGATCCCCCTACACATTTATATTTGGGACTACAGGATGGTATCCTGGGAGATCCTCCTGTACTGGATATTTATTTCGGGACTACGGATCGATATCCTAGGAGATCCCCCTGCTCATTTACGATTTGGACTATGGGATATTATCCCTGGAGATCCTCTGAACCTTTACGTTTGGGACAACAGGACGTTATCTTGGGAGATCCCCTGTTGCTATCTCTATGTATTGAGTTATTTATTTCTTTGATTTCATCTTTATTGACTATTAGTATTTTAATTATACTATCACATTTCATATTGTTTTACCTTGTTATTTATATAACCAATAGGTCCCTGACCTGATCTCGTCACTACTCGACCGAGGTTAGGCTCGACACTTACTGCGTACCGCTGTGGTGTACTCATGCCCTTTCCTGCACATGTTTTTTGTGTGCAGATCCAGGTTCTTCTACTCAGTGATACTATCTGTGAGGCGAGGCGATCCAGAGACTTCGAGGTATATCTACCGCGTTCGCATACCTAGAAGTCCTTCTCTATTCTCCCTTCAGTTATAGGCTTCTTGTATTTTTCCTTCATTTAAACTTCTGGAGTTAGAATACTATGTATTTTTCTTTAGCTTGTGATTCATGAGATTTCAAGTTTTGGGAGTGCTATGTTCAGTCGAGAGTGTTATTATTGTATATGCCGAGTGACATTGTAAACTCTTTTAATTGTATTTATCTGTTAGTTGGCTAGTTTTGTATCCTTAATTCATTTTTCGCAATTTGTTAGGCTTACATAGTCGTAGAGACTAAGTGTCATCACTACTGTTCACAGAGGGAGAACTTGGGTCGAGACAAGTTGGTATCAGAGCTCTAGGTTCATAGGAGTCATGAATCACAAGCCGGTTTATTAGAGTCTCATGGATCGGTACAGAGATATCTGTACTTATCTTCGAGAGGCTATGTAACTGTTAGGAAAATTCCACTTCATTTGAATCCTTGTCGTGCGAGATTATTGATATCAAAAATCTAAACCTCTGTCTTCTATTCTCTCACAGATGGTGAGGACACGTGCTATCGGAGATGACCAGGCACCCGCATCCCTTGCTAGAGCCGTGAGAGGCCGGGGTCGGGGTAGAGGCTGAGAACGTGCACATGGTGTAGCCAAAGCACCCGCGCAAGCTGCCACAGAGGAGCCACTAGCATCTCCAGCTGGAGCCCAGACACCTTATACGCTTAGTGCTACTACTACTCCAGCTCTCTAGGAGACCCTTGCACAGTTCATGAGCATGTACACCACTCTAGCTCAGGCAGGGTTGATTCCCTTTGCTGCAGCCACATCCCAGGTTGGGGGAAGAGCACAGAATCCCGTTGCCCACACCCTAAAGTAGTGGGTCCAAGTTGATCAGATCCTAGAGGTTATACTGGTACTGCCTGTAGCCCCAGTTCAGCCTGAGGGTAGGGCAGTAGTTTCAGAGGAGGAGCAGCGGAGGCTTGAGAGGTACAAGAAGTATGACCCTCCTACATTCAGTGGTCTAGCATCAGAGGATGCTCAAGGATTTCTAGAGGAGTGCCACTGTATCCTCCGCACTATAGGTGTAGTAGAGTCAAGTGGGGTTTCTTTCACTGCCTTCCAGCTTCGAGGAGTAGCCTATTAGTGGTGGCGTACTTTTAAGTTGGACAGTCTGGCTGAGGCAGCTTCCCTTTCATGGACCCAATTTTTAGATATGTTTTTGAGGGGGTATGTTCCTTAAAGCCTCAGAGATGCATGGCACACAGAGTTTGAGCATTTGCGCTAGGGTACTATGACTGTTTCGAAGTATGCTGTCCGTTTCACTAACTTGGCTAGGCATGCACCAGCCTTGGTTTCTACAGTTCCTGAGAGAGCTCGCCGGTTTATTGAGGGGCTTATTCCCAGCATCAGGTCTAGCATGGCCCGGGAGTTGGAGATGGATATTGCTTACCAGAAGGTGGTGAGCATTGCTAGAAGAGTAGATGGCATGCTTTCTCAGGATAGAGAGGAGAGAGAGGCCAAGAGGTCTCGAGAGTTGGGCCATTATTCTGGTGCCCATGCCCTAGCTGCAGTTCGTCATGGTAAGGGTTATGTGAGCCGCCCTGTTCATTCAGCTCTTCCAGCAGCCAGTAGTATTCAAGCTCTGTCTAGACCTTATGAGCCTTATTATGCACCTCCGGTATCTGGTGTGCCTCCTACATGGGGTGCTTTCAGTGGTCAGTACAGCATACCTAGCCGGAGCCAGTCACAGCCGCCACACCCTCCTAGAGCTTTTTTTGTGTGTGGAGACACACACCATGTGGTGAGGGATTGCCCTAGACTTAAGAGGTGTGCACCTCCACAGACTTCTCAGCCACAGCATGCTTCGCAGAGTTCCCAATCTATGATCACAACACCAGTTGCTACCCCACTTGCTCAGCCAGCTAGAGGTAGAGGTCAGGGAGGTAGATGTCGCCCTAGAAGCGGAGGCCAAGCCAGATACTATGCCCTTCCTGCCCGTACTGAGGCTGTCGCCTCCAATTCGGTCATCACAGGTATTGTCCTGGTTTGTCATAGAGATACATTGGTTCTATTAGATCCGGGCTCCACTTATTCTTATGTGTCCTCTTATTTTGCCTCGCATTTGGGCGTATCTCGGGATTCTTTGAGTTCCTCTATTTATGTTTCTACTCTTGGGGGAGATTCTCTTGTTGTGGACCGCATTTATCGGTCGTGTTTGATTTCTCTTAGTGGTTTTGAGACCATAGTTGATTTATTATTGCTCAGCATGGTAAACTTTGGCGTTATCTTGGGCATGGACTTGTTATAGCCCCATTATGCTATTCTTGATTGTCATGCTAAAACCGTGACTCTGGCTATGCCCGGTGCATCGCGATTAGAGTGGAGGGGTACCTTAGATCACATTCCCAGTAGAGTTATTTCATTTCTTAAGGCTCAGCGAATGGTTGACAAGGGGTGTGATGCGTATCTAGCTTATGTGAGAGATGTCAGTATTGATACCCATACAGTTGATTCAGTCCTAGTACTAAGGGATTTCTCTGATGTGTTTCCAATTGATCTTCCAGGTATGTCGCCCGACAGAGATATTGATTTTGGCATTGATTTGTTGCGGGGCACTCTGCCCATTTCTTTTCCTCCTTATCGTATGGCTCATCCTGAGTTGAAGGAGTTGAAGGAACAATTATAGGAATTTCTTGATAAGGGTTTTATTCGGCCCAGTGTGCCACCCTGGGGTGCTCCTGTCTTGTTTATGAAGAAAAAGAATGGTTCTATGCGTATGTGCATTGATTATCGCCAGTTGAACAAAGTTACAGTGAAGAACGAGTATCTTTTGCCTCGTATTGATGACATGTTTGATCAGCTACAGGGTGATCGAGTGTTTTCAAAGATTGACTTAGGTTCCGATTATCACCAGTTGAAGATTCGTGAGCCAGATATTCCGAAGACTGCTTTCAGGACTCGGTATGGTCATTAATAGTTCCTTGTTATGTCATTTGTGCTGACCAATGCCCCAACAACATTTATGCATTTGATGCACAGTGTATTTCGGCCATATCTTGACTCGTTCGTCGTTGTCTTTATTGATGACATTCTAGTATACTCATAGAGTCGGGAGGATCATGAGCAATACCCGAGGACAGTGCTTCAGACCTTGAGAGAAAAAAAATTATATGCAAAGTTCTCGAAAAGTGAATTCTAGTTGCATTTTGTGGCATTCTTGGGCCATGTAGTATCGAGTGAAAGGATCAAGGTGGATCTAAAGAAAGTGGAAGTAGTGTAGAGTTGGCCTAGACCATCCTCAGCTACAGAGATCCATAGTTTTCTTGGCTTGGCGGGTTATTACCGTCGATTTTTTGAGGGATTTTCATCTATTGCAGCACCTATGACCAGGCTGACCTAGAAGGGTGATCCGTTCAGGTGGACGAAACAGTGTGAGGAGAGCTTTCAAAAGCTCAAGACAGCTTTGACTACAACCCCAGTATTGATATTGCCTACAGGTTCAAGGTCTTATGCTGTCTATTGTGATGCCTCGAGGATTGGCCTTGGAACGATACTGATATTGAATGGTAGGGTGATTGCCTACGTGTCTAGACAGCTGAAGGTGCATGAGAAGAATTATCCTGTCTATGATCTCGAGTTGGCTGCTATTATTGATGCGTTGAAGATCTAGCATCATTATTTGTACGATGTTTCTTGTGAGATCTACACTGATCATTAGAGTTTGTAGTATTTGTTCAAGCAGAAGGACCTTAATTTGCGTCAGAGAAGGTGGTTAGAGCTGCTTAAGGATTATGATATCACTATTTTATACCACCTAGGGAAGGTCAATGTGGTGGCCGACGCTTTGAGTCGCTAGGTAGAGAGTTTGGCTTATCTACCAACAGCGGAGAGGCCCATGGCAATGGATGTTCAGGCCTTAGCCAGCCAGTTTGTGAGATTGGATATTTCGGAGCCCAGTTGGGTCCTAGTTTGTATGGTTTCTCAGTCTTCCTTGTTCGATCGTATCAGAGAGTGTCAATGTGATGAACCTCATTTGCTTGTCCTCAAGGACAAGGTTCTGAACAGTGATGTCAGAGATGTGACCATTGGTGATGACAGGGTATTGAGGATGTAGGGTCAGATTTGTGTACCTAATGTTGATGGGCTTCGGGAGTTGATTTTGGAGGAGGCCCATAGTTTGCGGTATTCCATCCATCCGGGTGCCGCGAAGATGTACCAGGATTTGAGGCAACACTATTGGTGGAGACGAATGAAGAAGGATATAGTTGGGTTTGTAGCTCGATGCCTCAATTGTCAGCAGGTGAAGTATGAGCACTAGAGACCGGGTGGCTTGCTTCAGCAGATAGAGATTCCGAAGTGGAAGTGGGAGCATATCACTATGGACTTCATAGTTGTACTCCCACAGACTTTGAGGAAGTTCAATGCCATTTGGGTGATTGTAGATCGGCTGACCAAGTCCGCGCACTTCATTCCGTTGTGTACCACTTATTCTTCAGAGCGGTTGGCAGAGATTTATACCTGGGAGATTGTTCATCTGCATGGTATTCCAGTTTCCATCATTTCAGATAGGGGTACGCAGTTCATATCACGGTTCTGGAGGGCCGTATATAATGAGTTGGGTACTGGGGTGGAGTTGAGCACATCATTTCACCCCCAGACGGACAGACAATCCAAGCGCACTATTCAGATTCTTGAGGATATGCTCCGTGCGTGTGTGATGGATTTTGGAGGTTCTTAGGATTAGTTCTTGCCACTTGCGGAGTTTGCCTACAACAACAGTTACTCATCAAACATTCAGATTACACCGTATAAGGCTCTGTATGGTAGGCGGTGTAGATCCCCGGTGGGTTGGTTCGAGCCGGGCAAGGCCATATTATTGGGCACAAACTTGGTTCAGGATGCTTTAGAGAAGATTAAGGTGATCCCAGATAGATTTCGCACAGCCCAGTCTAGACAAAAGAGTTATGTGGAACGGAAGGTTTGCGATGTTTCATTTATGGTTGGAGAGCGGGTCTTGCTTCGGGTTTCGCCTATAAAGGGCGTTATGAGATTTGGGAAGAGGGGAAAATTGAGCCCAAGGTTTATTGGCCCCTTTGAGGTATTGCGACGTGTTAGGGAGGTTGCTTGTGAGCTTGCCTTACCTCCCAGCTTGGCAAGAGTTCATCCAGTATTTCATGTTTCGATGCTCCGGAGATATCACTGTGATCCTTCGCACATGTTGGATTTTAGTTCAGTCCAGTTGGACAAGGAACTATATTATGTTGAGGATCCAGTGGCTATTTTGGACAGGCAGGTGCGGAAACTGAGGTGAAAGAGCATTGCATCAGTAAAGGTTCAGTGGCAGGGTCAGCGTCGAGGAGGCAACTTGGGAGACTGAGCAGGATA
This sequence comes from Nicotiana tabacum, assembly GCF_000715075.1. Lineage (NCBI taxonomy): Eukaryota > Viridiplantae > Streptophyta > Magnoliopsida > Solanales > Solanaceae > Nicotiana > Nicotiana tabacum. Next base: position 111,865,398 of record NC_134084.1, read on the forward strand.
TGTGCAGCCATTAACCTCATCTTTCACCACTTCAGGTATGTCTCTATGCTCATTCGAGGATGAACGAATGTTTTAAGAGGGGGAGGATGTAATGACCCGGCCGGTCTTTTTGAGAATTAACACCCAGATCCCCTATTAACTGCTTTCCCCGTGTCTATTTTCTGTTATTGTGGTTTGCCGGGATGGTTCATCTTGAGTTTCGGAGTGTTTTGGGACACTAAGTCCCTAAATGAGAGCTTAAGCCTTAAAATTTGGACTATAGTCGGAGCAGTGTGAATACGGGTCTGGAATAAAATTTTGCTGATTCCGTTAGATTAGTTGGGTGATTTCAGTCTTAGGGGCATGTCCGGATTATGTTTTGGAGGTCCGTAGCTTATTTAGGCTTGAAATGCCGAAAGTTAAATTTTAGGAGTTTTTGGACCGATAGTGAAATTTTGATATTGGGGTCGAAAACCGATTCTGGAAGTTAGAATAGGTCCGTAGTTTTGAATATGACTTGTGCGCAAAATTTGAGGTCAGTCAGACATGGTTTGGTTGGTTTCGGCATCGGTTGTAGAATTTTTGGAAATTCAAGTTCATTAGGTTTGGATTGGAGGGTGATTCATGGTTTTAGCATTGTTTGACGTGATTTGAGGATTCAACTGAGTCCGTATGATGTTTTAGGATTGGTTGATATGCTTGGTTGAGGTCCCGGGGGCCTCGGGTGAGTTTCGGATGCTTAATAGATTGGAATTTGGAATTAGGCATTTTCTGATATTGTTGAACCTGCTATAACCGCACCTGCATATGTGGGACCGCAGGTGCGGTGGTGCAGAAGCGGTTTGGCAACCGCATATGCGGTCTGAGTCTTGGAGGCTGTTGGTCACAGATGCGGCTCCAGGACCACAGAAGCGGGAGCGCATCTTCAAGGAATGGAGCACGGGTATGGCGACTAGGGGCTTAATGAATTTCCGCTGGTGCGGAGCCCGAGCTACAGAAGCGGGACCGCAGGTGCGATGGACCCCTCGCAGAAGCGGAAATCACTGGGCAGAAAAGGGTGAAATCGAGGGTTTGAGTTCATAACTTAAAAGTTGATTTAGAGCTCGGTGGAAGGCGATTTCTTGAGAGATTTTGAAGGAGAACTATTGGGTAACGAATTCTAACTCTAATTCTGTTCCAATACATTAATCTATTGTTATCTTCCTCATCTAATTAAGGAATTTGAGGGTAGAAGTTTGAAAATGGGGGAAAAATTTCCCCAATGAGAAATCTGAGTTTTGAACAAGAATTTGACGTCGGATTGGGATGATTTTTGTACGAGTGAACTCGTTAGTGAGTAGGTGTTCTAAATTGGTAACTTGTGCCCGATTTCGAGATGTGGGTCCGGGGAAGAGTTTTGGGCGTCTTTCTAATTTCTCACTGTAGCTTTAAATTCATTCGTTAACTTAGTTGCTTTTAGTATTATTTAGGTTATGTAATTGATTTGATTAGATTTGAGCCACTCGGAGTTGGATACTAGTGGCAAGAGCGTGATATCAGATTGATTTTGAGCTGTTTCGAGATAAGTGGCTTGTCTAACCTTATGTGAGGGAACTTCCATGAGGATTTTGGTACTATTGTTATAAAAATGCCGTGTACGTGAGGTGACGAGTGCGTACATGTGCTAATTATTAAAAAACCCCATTTTTATTAAGTAAATATCTATATTTTCCTTTAATTGAGAAATACTAGTATATGAAGGCTCCTGTTTAGCTTAGGAAAGCATACTTACATGGCTTAACTGTCTTATTTGCTTAAACTGTTTTACTTGGATCCTGTGTAGCATGTTTAGGGTAGAAATTACCTATTTATTTGATACGAACTTGAATAGAACTGTAGATTTCCTTCTCGTGACTGTTGCGTATATTGATTTGGTTGTGTATTTACTTTGGAACGACGGAACGTTATTCCGGGATATCCCCCTGCATGTTTACTTTGGTACTACGGATCGGTATTCCGGGAGATCGCCCTGCATATTTATATTTGGGACTACGGGACGGTATCCCGGGAGATCCTCCTGTACTGGATATTTATTTTGGGACTACGGATTGATATTCCGGGAGATCCCCATACACATTTACGATTTGGACTACGGGACGGTATCCCGGAAGATCCTCTACACCTTTACGTTTGGGACTACGGGGCGTTATCTTGGGAGATCCCCTGTGGCTATCTCTGTGTATTGAGTTATTTCTTTATGTGATTTTATCTTTATTGACTATTAGTATTTTAATTTTACTTTCACATTTCATATTGTTTTACCTTGTTATATATATATAACTAGTAGGGCCCTGGTCTGATCTCGTCACTACTCAACCGAGGTTAGACTTGGCACTTACTGGGTACCGCTGTGGTGTACTCATGCCCTTTCCTGCACATGTTTTTCATGTGCAGATCCAGGTTCTTCTGCTCAGCCATACTATCCGTGAGGCGAGGCGATCCAGAGACTTCGAGGTATATCTGCCGCGTCTGCAGAACTAGAAGTCCCCCTCTATTCTCCCTTTAGTTATAGGCTTCTTGTATTTTTTCCTTCGTTTAGACTTCTAGAGTTAGAACACTATGTATTTTTCTTTAGCTTGTGATTCATGAGATTCCGGGTATTGGGTGTGTTATGTTCAGTCGAGAGTGTTATTATTGTATATGCCGAGCGGCATTTTAAACTCTTTTAATTATATTTATTTGTTAGTTGGCTAGTTTTTTATCCTTAATTCATTTTCCGCAATTTGTTAGGCTTACCTAGTCGTAGAGACTAGATGCCGTCACAACTGTTCACGGAGGGGGAACTTGGGTCGTGACACAATCGCAACCTTGCTCTTCTCCCTCTTATCTTCCTTAGACTATATTAATGTTTTCTAGACTGTAATAGTCTTAGTTGTTATCGGATAGTCCTTAGTAGATGCTCGTGACTTGTGATACCCTGATGTCGGGCTTTTGTTTCTTTCCGTACTTTGTTATTTAGACTTATGCTATGAAGTTTTATTAATTAATAGCTTAAAACATCTTTATTATTTAATATCGGATTATTTTGGGATTGTGTTGACTGGCCTTGTTCCATGATAGGTGCCATCACGACCGGATTGGTTTTGGGGTCGTGACAAGCATCCATGCATTTTACAAAATTGAAGGAACTCTGGGCTGAGTATGATGCGATGGTACCTTCGACAAACTCGAAGGATTACACAGATCACCTTCAATGGCAGAGGTTGCTACAATTTTTAAGTGGATTGAACGATTCCTAGTCTCAAGCTAGAAGACAGATCTTGATGAAATCAATAGAACCCACCTTGAATCAAGCATATGCTCTAGTTGTTAAGGATGAAAATCAAAGGAAAACATCAGGAACATCACATACTGGATCGAATTCAATAGCAGAAGGGAACGACATCACAACATTGTGGAGTTCAGCTGCTAGAGGAGGCTCAATGCATAAGAACAAACGGAGCTTCAACATATATTGTGAGTTTTGCAAGATAAAAGGACATAGCAAGGAAAAGTGTTATCAACTCATTGGTTACCCAGCTGACTTCAAGGGTAGAAGGAAACCAATACAAGGAGCTACTGGTGGTCATCAACGCCAAAGGGAAAATGCTGCACATCATGGAGGTTCCTCTCAGGCTGGAGGAAATTGTAATGCAGGACAAACAGGTATGGCTGGAGCTATTTTTGGAACTTTTTTTGCAGGGACAGCAAATAGAAGCAACAATGATATGCAGATGCAAAGGTAAGGTTCCCACAACTCTTTGCAGATGCAAGAGGTACACCCTCAAGGATCCAAAGGGGGTGTTACCATCACTTTTACTCTTGAGTAGTATAATCAAATCCTACAGATGCTCAACAAAGAAATTGTACCAGATATATCAGCTAACATAGCAAGTACTATTTGTTCATTCCTGGCAAGTAAAATAGGTCACAACTAGATAGTGGACACAGGAGCCACATACCATATGGTATCGACTCCTGAAATGTTGTTTGATCTATATAATTATTCTAAGCAGGTTTCACTAGTATATTTGCCATATGGAAAACAATTACCAGTCAGTCATGTTGGTAAATGTAGGTTAGCACAAGGAGATATTAGTGATGTGATGTGTGTGCCTAAGTTAAAATTTAACATGTTGTTAGTGGCTAAACTAACTAGAGAGCTACAATGCTTCATGTCATTCTATCCTGATTTCTTCCTGATGCAGGACCTTCACACTAGGAAGGTGAAGGGGACTAGTAGAATGCATAATGACCTATACTACTGGAGGAAAAAAATACATAATAAAGCACCACACTCGTTGCTTCTAGGTTGACATTATCAGCAGGACAATGGCATAGGAGACTAGGGCATGTCCCTCACAAGGTGCTATAGCAAATGGATTTATGTAAGGCTGTCAATACAGCTACAGACAGAACTTGCTCAATTTGTCCATTAGCTAAACAAACTAGATTACCCTTTCCTCAAAGTACTAGTAGAGCTGGTAAATTGTTTGAACTAGTTCATGAAGATGTTTGGGGTACTTACAGGGTATCTACTCATGATGGTCATAGATTCTTTCTTACACTAATTGATGATTGTAGTAGAATGGTTTGGACTTTCTTGCTAAGATTGAAGAGTGATGTCTTAGTTGTAATGAAGGACTTTATGAAGCTAATAAAGACCCAATTTAATGGTTCATTCAAAGTCTTTAGAAGTGATAATGGTACAAAATTCTTTAATTCCCATTGCAAAGATTTGTTTAGTAGTGCAGGCATTGTACATCAAAGCTCATGTCCATACTCCAGAGCAGAATAGAGTTGTTGAATGAAAGCATAGATAACTCCTTGAAGTGGCAAGGGCCATCAGATTTCAAGCTTCCATTCATTTGAGATTCTGGGGTGTATGTGTTCAGAATGCAACATACTTGATCAATCGGACTCCATCCACTGCTTTAGAAGGTAAATCTCCTTTTGAGGCATTCTATGGAAGAAGTCTTAACTTGCAACACCTAAGGGTGTTGGGATGTTTATGCTACGCCACAAATATAGTTGCCAAAAGTGACAAATTTTCTAGTAGAGCAATCCCTATAGTGCATATGGGATATTCTAGTACTCAGAAAGACTACAGGCTGCATAACCTGGCTACAAGATTATTTTTTGTGAGTAGAGATGTGTATTTTAGGGAATGTTTTTCCTTTCAAGTCCTCTCATTATAATTGAGGCCTCTTGTTACTGTTGACTGTTGGGATGTTTCCCACGATCCTTTTGAACTTGAAGTAGAGGCTGTCACATACTCATTGGGGCAACCATCTCCTCCTGATATTGTCCATAATCCTGCTAGCACTCCTGCTCCTTTGTCTTTGGAAGGTACAATAGCCAATGACAGTGAGATACTACGAGACACACATTACCTATTCCCTTAGCTGATGAGATAATGGTGCCAGACACAACTCATAGTGCTGCTTCAGACCTTGAAGGTCCTAGCATGACCACAAGACCAAGAAACTCTTGCAGAACATCTAAGACTCCTGGGTGGCTCAATGATTACATACACACAGTGTCCAATACCACATCTTATGCAGAAGTGAGATCTCCTTACCCCTTGTCAGCCTATATGTCTTATGCTTCACTCTCCAATCCTTACTATATGCAACATGTCCACTATCAGAGAACCTGATACTTATAAGGAGGCTTTACTCAATCCTCACTGGGTAGAAGCCATGAAACAAGAGTTGCAGGCTCTACAGGACAACTATACTTAGTTGCTGGTTGAACTTCCTACTGACAAAAGGCTAATTGGGTGTAAGTGGGTGTTCAAAGTCAAGTATAATGCCAAAGGAGAGGTAGACAGATATAAGGCTCGCCTAGTGGCTAAGGTTTATACTCAGCAGGAGGGGTTAGATTACCAGGAAACTTTTTTCCTAGTAGTGAAGATGGTCACTATGAGGACTGTCTTATCACTAGCTGCTATGTTTGTTGAAAGTTGCACCAAATGGATGTCTTCAATGCATTCCTTCAGGGTGATCTTATAGAAGATGTTTATATGATTCCCCCACCTGGTCTTTTAGGAGAGGGGGAGTGCAGCAAAGTTTGTAAACTCCAGAAATCTCTATATGGATTAAAATAGGCATCTCACCATTGGAATCTCAAGCTTTGTGAAGCTCTTTTATATTTAGGGTTCACTCAGAATCATCATGATTATTCTCTTTTCACAAAGAAATCAGGTTCTCATTTGGTCGTTATCCTAGTTTATGTGGATGAGCTTCTCATTACAGGTTCCTCAGCATCTATGATCCAAGAGGCCAATTTCATGCTTCATCATCATTTCAAGATCAAGGGCCTGGGGGAGATGAGATACTTCCCTGGTCTTGAAATTGCCTAGAGTAAAGATGGAATTTTGGTTTGTCAAAGAAAGTTTGCCTTAGATCTCATTGCAGATCTTGGACTGGCTGGTTCCAAGCCCACTGCCAGACCCATGGAACTCAATTAGGGACTTACCAGCATATAATTTGATCAAGGTTAAGAGACTGAATGTACTGCTGATGAATTGTTATTTGATCCCGTTGGATATCAAAGGCTATTGGGAAAGTTGCTTTATATAACCATGACTCAATCAGATATAAGCTACACAGTATAGAACTTAAGTCAATTTATGCATATGCCAAAGAAGTCATAGATGGAAAGGGCTCTAAGGGTGGTGAGATATCTGAAGAATGCACCTGGATTAGGAATACTATTGACATCCAAACCATCATCATAGCTTACAGTCTATTCTGATGCAAATTGGGCAACTTGCCCTATGACAAGGAGATCAATAAGTGGCTTAATAGTCAAGATAGGATACTCATTGATTTCCTGGAAATCGAAGAAGTAAAACACAGTATCCAGGAGCTCTGTAGAGGCTGAATATAGGAGCATGGCAAATGCAATTGTAGAAATATTATGGCTTACTGGACTATATGAAGAACTGGGAATGCAATTAAAGCTGCCAGTAAAACTGTTTTGTGATAGCAAGGCATCACTTCAAATTGTTGCTAATCCAATATACCATGAGCGAACAAAACCCATAGAGATTGATTGTCATTTCATTAGGGAGAAGATTCAAGAAGGTCTTATATGTACAGAACATGTGCCCACAAACTTGCAGCTGGCTGATATCTTAACCAAAGGAATAGGGAAGGCACAACATGAAGTTTTGTTATCCAAGCTGGGAATATTCAACCTGTTTACATTACACAGCTTGAGTGGGAGTGTTGAAGGTGTCACGTGAGTGGAGTGATAGCTGGATCCTTGTTGTTGTAGGATTAGTTATAAGTAGTTGTTAATTAACTAAATAGAAGTGGTTAGGTCGGTTATACAATGTATAAATACATGTACAATGTATTATTTTCAATACAACTGGGAAAGTTCATTTCCTCTCCTTTCTTCTCTGTTTCTTCTCAATCGTGTTAAGCTTTCACAAATACATTCACGGCAGAAGCTCAACATAAACAGAAAATTTATTATCTTATATCCCTATTAAAAAGAAGTCAATTTTTGTAGGTTCAAAAGGAAAAAGAATAAGAGAATAACTAAATACAATTTTTTTTTATTGAGAAACAACAATATTACCATATGATAGATAAGGAAAAAGATGAAGAGAATTAGTGTGAAACTCCTTCTTCAATTGATATCACTACAAAGAGAGATTGTCATAGGTTAATGAAAGAAAAAAAATTATTAGGAGAATAAATAGAAAATTTATTATTTAATATCCCTATTAAAGAGAAGTTAAAATTTCTGTAGCTTCAAAAGGAAAAAGAATAAGAGAATAACTAAATACAAATATATTTTTTTTGAGAAACAACAAAATTGGCATATGATAGATAAGGAAAAAGATGAAGAGAATTAGTGTGAAACTCCTTCTTCAATTGATATCCCTCACAAAAAGTGATTGTTGTAGGTTAAGAAAAGAAAAAAGAATTATTAGGAGAATAAGCACAAAATTTATTATTTAATATCCCTATTAAAGAGAAATCAAAATAGTTGTAGGTTCAAAAGGAGAAAAAGAATAAGAGAATAAATAGGAGATTTATCAGTGTATTAGTGGAAAAAAGGCATGACACGTGGATCATTAGCAAGGTGACAAGTGGAAAATTCAGTTAAGTAAATTAAAAGAATTGAAAAGGCATGAGCAGAATACCCCCGGTGTTCCGCCAGAAAAGGTACCAGTCCTGATAGCTGGAAAAGAAGAAACATGTACGAGATGAATGAAGACCAAAAAGGGGAAGGTTCATGAATCTGTTAAAAATAAGGTAGGAAAATCAACATTAATCATGATTATTGGGAATCCTCAGTCATTAATGTCACTGTTACAAATATATATAGTAACGAGCAATCAAGGAAATTAATTCCATTAACAAGCTAGAATTAAGTAGGGAAACCGTTATAATTTTGTACCCTTATATAAGGACCCGATCCTCATTTGTAAAGGCATCTGAATTTTGATCAATATATGCAATCAGTCTTTTACTTTATTAAAAGTGTTCAAACAACAATTCTAGGAGAGATTAGCGATCGATTTTAAGCTTTTTTTCCTTACCTATTATTTTCATGATTCTTTTTATTCTTCGAATTACCAAGAATGTGAAGTAATTTTGGTTATCAGTAACCCGGTTTCTTCTTAATATTAACTTTAATCGAGAAATCTATTTTTGGGTTAAATAAATTGGTTCCGTTACCGAAAATCTAATAATCTGTTCACTTTTTAAATTTTATTTTTAACAACAAAATATGTCTACTACTAACAAGAACGACCAATATGAATCAACAAGGTGGAACTCCACCACATCACACACCCACAACTACTCCTCGGCAATCAAGAGAAAGTTCACCTGAAAGGTCTGCTTCGCGTACTGATGGACAATAGAGAGATGATCAAACCGTCGAGTAGGATGCTTTGAAGCGGTTGATGCACAACACGTAAATGAAACACTACGAGTTTTTGCTAGTGGATTACCCAACGCAGTGCAAACTCCACCACCAATGGAGAAATGCCAAATGAATCTTGCGATGGAGGATCAAGTACACCAAATAATTCCAATATACAAAGTTTAGTATTAACTTTGCAGAAACAGTTGAAGGGGAAAATGAGCATATAGAACAAATAGCTGGTCTACCTCGTGTGATCAAAGGTGTGATATTGATAAGTATTCACAATAACCCTGGAAGCCAAGTGTAGCACCTTTACCAATTCCCAAAAAGTTTAAAATGCATGATATTCCTAAATATGACGGGACATCCAACCTACGGGATCACATTACTGCGTTCACTACAGGTGTGAAAGGAAATGATTTAACCAAGCAGGAGATTGAATCGATTTTGGTTAAGAAATTTGGCGAAACTCTCACAAAAGGGGTGTTAACATGGTACTCACTCTTAGCTAAAAACTCCATTGATTCTTTTACTGAACTTACAAATTTATTTATAAAGGCGCATTCGGGGGCACAGAAAGTTGAAAATGGATGGAGGATATCTTCAAAGTTAAATATGGGAGTACAGAATTGCTCAGAGAATTCATAGGTAGATTCCAACATGAGAGAATGATACTGCCGCGAGTACCTGATAATTGGGCGGCTATGGCATTTACAAGAAATTTGAACGAGAAAAGTTTAGAAGCCACGAAGAAGTTTAAAGAAAGTTTGCGGGAGTTTCCTGCAACGACTTGGAACGATGTGTACAATCGGTACATCACAAAGCTACAGATAGAAGAGGATACAGTTACACAACCAAGGGTAGATGAAAGACCAGGTTCAAGACGCTCCGAATCATAGATAAGGTCTTATACTCAAGAAGGAGCGAGATGTCCAAAGCAACAGTTCTTATACTCAAGAAGGAATAGGAGAATATATCTTTAATATCATCACTTCTGAATTGGAGGCTGTTCTAAGAGGAATATGAGATCAGGTGCGATGTCCAAAAGAGATGAGATCTGATCCAAACAAAAGGAATCCAGATTTCTGGTGCGAGTTTCACAATGACCATGGCCATAGAATAGCAGACTACATGCTTTTGCAATGGGAAGCTGAATATTTGTTGAAGCAAGGTTATTTACTAATCTATTCAGTGAGAAAGGAAAATAATCATACATGAAAAACAAGGAAGAGCCCCCAAATCCTCCATCATCAAAGAGAATGGTAAACGTCATAACCGAAGGAGATGAAGTTAATAAGGTAATGTACACGACTGCAAAAAAGATATCAAAGGTCATTGTCACTCACGGGAAATGAGTTCGCCAATTCTTGTAAGGTGACAGTATAATGTTTGATGACGAAGACGTAGATGGCTTGATGATTCCTCAAAATGATGAACTGGTAATATCTTTATTTGTACATGATACTAATGTTAGACGAGTTTTGAATGACCCAGGTAGCTCAGTAAGTTTCATTTTGCTGAGAGTGCTAATAAAATGCAAGCTAATGATAAGATCATACCAAAAGCACGGTCATTATCTGGATTTGAAAATTCATGTGTCGTTACAAAAGGAGAAGTTATGCTGGCTACGTTTGTAGAAGGAATCGTCAAAGACACAAAGTTCCAGGTAATAGACACGGACATGGCCTATAATATAATCTTGGGTAGGCCATGGATTCATGATATGGATGTTCTCCCATCCACGTTGCATCAAGTTATCAAATTTCCATCACAAAAGGGAATTTGACAAATCTAGGGAGATTAACAGGCCTGACGGAGCATTAATTCAGTGGTAATTCCAAATACAACAACCAATTATGTAGACACGAAATAGCAATTAAAGAACTCGGTTGGGGACGCTTCTATCCATACCTCAACTGAAAACACACATTGTTAGATTGATGTGAATTCAAGACCTGATGTGATTCAAGAGCCAAAGGAAAATGAGAACATCAAAACAACCTCGAAGGAGCCCGAAGCTGTGATATTTTTGGTCCACTCGCCAGATAGAAATTTTTACATCAGAGCAAATTTGAGCCAGAAATGAAAGGAAAGTTAATTGAATTTTTACGTGCTAACACAGATTGATTTGCTTGGTCATATTCAGATATGATAGGTATACTACCGGAGGTGATGAATCATAAGCTGCATGAGGATCCATTACATCCGCCTTTCAAGCAGAAGAAAAGGAAGCAAGGGGCCTTTAAAAATCAAGTGATCCAAGATAAGGTACAAAAACTTCTAAAAATCGATTCAATACGAGAGGTAAAGTACCATGATTGGCTAGCTGATACTGTTGTGATTCCAAAAAAGAATGAAAAATGGCGAGTCTCTGTAGATTATACCGATTTAAATAAGGATTATCCTAAAGATTTTTTTTCTTTACCACACATAGACCAATTAATTGATTCTACCACAGGTCATGAGCTTTTAAGTTTTTTAGATATTTATTCTGGTTATAATCAAATAAAAATGGACCCTTTAGATGAGGTAAAAACCTCATTTATCACAAACAAGAGATTTATTGCTATAAAGTCATGCCATTTGGCTTGAAAAATGCTGGAGCCATATATCAAAGATTGGTGACCAATATTTCAATAACACTTGGAAAAAACTACGGAGGTCCACATAGAAGATATCTTGGTCAAGTAAATACAGGCAGGGGATGATTTCCAACATTTAGCTGAGACCTTTGAAAATCTCCGCAAGTACAACATGAAGTTGAATCTGAAAAAGTGCACTTTTGGCGTGGCTTCAGGTATAATTTTAGGTTTTCTTGTTTCTAATAGGGGTATTGAAGTAAATACCGCACAGGTAAAAGCTATTGAAGAAATACCAGATGTACTTACGGGCAAGTAAGAAGTACAGAGATTAACAGGTAGGATAGCGTCTCTAGGAAGGTCTATATCTAAGTCATCGAAAAAGTTCTTTAAGTTCTTTTCAGTATTGAAAAAGCAAAATTAGTTTGAATGATGGACTGGCAAATGTCAGCAAGCTCTGAAGGACTTAAAGGTGTTTATGTCAAATTCATCTCTGTTAGCAAAACCAAAAGATAGAGAGAGATTGTTCATCTACCTTACTATGTCAAAAGTGGCGGTAAACGCGGTATTGTTAGTGAAGATAAAGGTAAACAATCTCCGATTTATTATGTTAGAAAGTTTTTAGTAGATGCTGAGACATGATATCCTCATCTAGAAAAACTTTCTTTAGCTTTAATTAAGGCATCAATGATGTTACGACCTTACTTTCAATGTCATCCTATTTCTATTATAACTACTTTCCCACTAAGGAATATATAGCATAAAGAAAAATTATCAGGAAGGTTATCTAAATGGGCTATAGATCTTAGTGAATATGATATTATATATCCACCTAGAACTAATATAAAATCTCACGTGTTAGCAGATTTTAGTTCAAGCCTAGTTCCTGAAGCAGAAAAAGAGCTACGAATATTTAATGGAGATAATTTGGGGATTTGGACTTTGTTTACTGATGGTTCCTCAAATGTTAAAGAGCAGGTTTAGGAATTGTTTTAATTCCACTTTTAGAAGAAATTATAAGACAGGCGATAAAATGTTACCCAATAACTAACAATGAGGTAGAGTATGAAGCTGTGATTACAAGCTTGGAGCTCGTACGAGAGCTCGGTATTTAGAAAATCCTAATCAAAAGTGATTCGCAACTAGTAGTCAATCAAATTTAAGGAACTTACGTGGCAAGAGAAACATGAATGTAGCAGTACTTCGAAAAGGTACGAGAATTGCTTAGGCAGTTCCAAACATGGAAAGTTGTACAAATACCCAGAGAGAATAATGTAGAAGCAGACGCATTGGTAAATCTTTCGTCTGTCACTGATGTGACAAATGCAGAAAATGTTGTTGTGGTACATTTATTTCATTTAGCCCTCGACCAAACCATGAGTGAGGTAAATTTCAATAATTTAACTTGGGATTGGAGAAACGAATTTGTGACCTTTTTGTTGTACTGTATTTTGCCTAAGGATAAAAAGAAATCCCAGATACTACGGCTGAAGTCTACTCAGTATTGCTTAATTTATGGGAATTTATATCGCAAAATATTTGGTGGACCTTTAGCATGATGCCTTGGACCTTCACATACAGAATACGTAATGAGAGAAGTACACAAAGGGTATTGTGGTAATCATGCCAAAGGAAGATCATTGGTGAAGACACTAATAAAAGCGATATACTATTGGCAAAAAATAGAAGTGGAAGTAGAAAACTTTGTAGCAAGGTGCAATAAATGCCAACGATACGCTAATAATATGCATCGACCAACAGAATTGTTGCATTCAGTTATATCATCGTGACCCTTCATAAAATGAGGGATAGTTATCATAGGACCATTGCCTCAAGCTAAGGGAAAGGTACTGTTTTTGTTATTTCTAACGGATTATTTCTCAAAATGAGTAGAAGCAAGAGAGAGAAAAGGAAGTTATGGATTTCATTTGGAGAAATATAATATGTCAATTTGGAGTCCCAAAGGAGATCCTTTATGATAATGGGCCGCAATTCATAGGTGCAAAAGTTACTGATTTTTTCAAAAGTTGGCAGATTAAACGGATTACTTCTTCACCTTACCACCCAACGGCTAACAGGTAAGCTAAGTCGACAAATAAGGTTATCGTCAACAACTTAAAAAAGCGATTGGAAGAGTTAAAATTCAAATGGCCAGAAGTACTACCAGGTATGTTATGGGCTTACCGAACAACAACAAAAACTAGCACGGGTGAAACCCTATTTTCACTTGTATATGGAACGGAAGCTCTAATTCCAATTGAGATAGGCGAACCAAGAAAAAGGTACACACATACAAATTAGAAAACAAATGAAGAAGAGGTACGAGTATATTTTGATTTGACGGAAGAAATAAGAGAAGCAACATTAATTCAGATGACAACTCAAAAGTAGATGATTGAACGATACTATAACATGAAGGGAAACCTGAGATATTTCAAGATTGGTGACTTTGTCCTAAAAAAGGTATTCCAATCAAGAAAAATGGCGAACACAGGAAACTTGATCCAAATTAGGAAGACCCATATAGAGTTAAAGGCATTGCTGGAAAATGAGCGTATGAATTGGAAACCATGGATGACAAGGTATTACTATCTCATTTGAATGCAGTCTATTTGAAGAAGTATTACTTCTAAAAGAGGTTAATACCCATGGTCAGGTATCATGCAAGTTCAATTTTATTTTGTTTATTTAAGTTTTACTAACTATTTTAGATGATAGGTAAAAAGCTAACCCATACCAAATGATGATATTAGACCTGAACGATATGCGGGATACTTAATTATTCCCGGTCTATGTTACAATATTTCTTATGTCAAAGGGTTATGTAGTCATCATCTAAAAGATTACCTCCGAGTCTCGTATGTATTTCCTTTTTCAAGAAAAGGACCAAAAGCAAGAAGCTGAACTAGTGTTTGAGATTTCATGCTTCAATGCTCCAACATAGGGAGAACTATGCTTATGGAAGTATACACAAGGAAAGAAGATGTACACCACAAAAGCATAGTTTAGCCAGAGTAAAAACCTTGATGAAACCCTTGAGAAAAATATCAAGATTTTAAAGGCATTCAAGCTCGCAAAGAAAATGGATAGTAAAGAGTTAAAGAACCTACAAAATACTCTCATGAGATTCTAGGTTAAGGCCATAGATTTAATCACGAGAAATGAACCCGTATTTGTAAACCTGCTACAAAGAAAGTAGTTATGAGAATGTTGTATAAGATTATTTATTGAAAGTTCAAAAAATAAAATTTCCTCAAATTAATTCATGTTTCATATATTTGTATCAATATGAAGATAAGACATCATCTTCATCAGTGTTGCTACCATAAAAGGGTCTTTTTTTATAAAAACCCGTGCATATTAAAACACGCGGTCTACTAAAGCATTTTAATGCAAAGTATAAGCTCAAAAACATAAAGAGAAAAAAACATAATATGCAATAACGATATATTTATATCATTACCCCATAAACGGGGGAGGGAAAATCTTCCAAAAACTACAAAAAAAAGAGTTTCAACAAAAGCCAGAACAAGTGCAAATCACTTTCACAAAAGCCAATGAAGAAATTAAGGAGCATCATCTACGGGAGAAGAGGGATCAACTTGAGAAGAATAATGTTGAATGTCATCTTCACCAGGAGTAAGTCCATCTCCATCACCTTTAAACCTTCATTCTCAGGTGTTGAGAAGCTGACGTTGATGAGTTTGATCAATCGCTTGTTTTGCCTTTGCAATTTCAGCATTAAGCTCAAACCCTCATGGATAGCTTTGGTTAGATTCTCGAAGCGGGTGTTCAAGAAAGACCAACTAACATCAAGTGTCAACTTGTCTTCAAGGGCATCATAATCCTTCTCCCACTGCTCAATTTTAGCCTTCAATTCTTCTTTCTCTGCTTCTGAAGCTTCATAAGATGGCTTTAAAGGAGTAAGAGAACTCTCAAAGAACTGAATCTTGTCCGATGAGGCACAGAGGTTTTCTTGAGCCTAGGTGAGAATCTGTACCAGATCACCCGTGTATACCTTTTTTTGGTTAAGGAGCTCTTTTAAGCTTCTTATTTCTTTAGTGTAACGACCTGACCGGTCGTTTTGAGCTTTTGCATTTTGCTCGCCAGTTCTCGGGCATGACTAGTCCCATGTGATGTATTATGACTTATGTAAATCATCGATTTTGGTTTTCAGGGTAATCGGAACGGATTTGGAAGAACAGTTCTCAGTATGAAGTTTAAAATTTGAAAGGTTTGACCAGGTTTTGACTTGTTAGCATATGATCTCAGATCAGAATTTTTATGATTTAGTTAGCTCCATTAGGTGATCTGGGACTTAGGAGCATGATCGAAATGTATTATGGAGGTCCGGAGTATATTTAGGCTTGAATTGGCGAAATTGGAATTTAGGCGTTTTCCGGTTGATAGGTGAGATTTTATATAGGGGTCGGAATGAAATTCCAAAAGTTGGAGTAGGTCCATCGTGTCATTTGTGACGTGTGTGCAAAATTTTAGGTCATTCGGACGAGGTTTGATAGACTTTTTGATCAAAAACGGAATTTGGAAGTTTTTGGAACCTTAGGTTTGAATCCGATGTTATTTGGTTGATTCGATGTTGTTTGAGGTGTTTTGGAGATTGGTGTAAGTTTGTTTAATGGTTTATGACTTGTTCGTGCTTTAGGTTGAGGTCCCGGGGGCCTCGGGGTGATTTCGGGTGGTTGGCGGGAAGTTTGGAGTTGTGAATTTGTAGCCAAAGCTGCTGAGTTTTCTGTCGTAACCATACTTGCGGTTTAGGGACCGCCGGTGCGAGCCCGCAGAAGCAGAAGTGAAGTTGTAGATGCGTCCAGGATAGGGAAAGGATGGAACCACAAAAGCGGAACTTTGGGCGCACCTGCGATGGCAAAGGTGCGAGTACATGATCGCATATGTGGTGGCTGGGCGGATAAGTGGAATGCGCAGATGCACACCTGGGACCGCAGATGTGGTTTTGCTGGGTCAGAACATATAAATTTCACCCTTCGCGATTTTGAGTGGGTTCTCACCATATTTCATTCAGGAGAAAGCTTTGGAGAGCTAATTGAAGATGGAATTCAAGACGATTTTGTGGAGGTAAGAATTTTGGACCCTAAACTTGTTTCTATGATGAATTTTAACATTGTAAGTGTGAAA
The DNA here is from genome assembly GCF_000715075.1 of Nicotiana tabacum. NCBI lineage: Eukaryota > Viridiplantae > Streptophyta > Magnoliopsida > Solanales > Solanaceae > Nicotiana > Nicotiana tabacum. The sequence continues at coordinate 111,882,020 of NC_134084.1, forward strand.
TCTATGGAAAATCAATAGCAAAATTGGGGGTTTAGGGCGTGGAAATTGGAGACCTTAATCAATGGATTTAAGGGGTCATTTGTGGTCGGATTTTGATATTCTTGATATGTATGAACTCGTGAGAGGATGAGGATTCTATTGATGTGATTTTTATCGGAATCCGAGACGTGGGTCCGGGGGCCGGGTTTGGCCAAATTCGGGATTCTTGAGGTGAATTGGATATTTTTGAGTGGGCTTTGTTCCCTTGGCATATTTTGATGGTATGAATCTACTTTTGGTTAGATTTGGAGCATTTGGAGGCTGGATCGAGAGGCAAAGGCATCGCGGGCTAGAGTTTGGACAAGATTGAGGTAAAATATTTGTCCTGAAGGTATGAAGCCCCGAATTTCACATCGTTGCGCTACTTTGAGGTGACGCACATGCTAGATGACGAGCGTGGGGTCGTGCACCGTTGGGGATTGTGACTTAGTCCGTCCGTTACGACTATTAAGTCGCGAATTTGATTGAAAACTATTTGCTATCATTGTGTTTTGGGAATTATTACCATGTTTTGGGCTGATTGCCATATTTGGGATTCGTGCCAACTGTTTAAGACCCTTAGGGGATTTTTACTACTATTCCTCACTGTTTTGACTTCATATTTGTACTCAGTCATGCTGTATTCTACTGTTTTCACAACTCAACCATATTTACTCCGTTGTTTACATTTTAAATGATATTTTGGGCTGAGCATTATGTTTTTTACTATTGCCCGAGTGGCTTGAGAGATTTCTGACTAAGTGAGGCCGAGGGCCTGTGTTGTGAGGATATTATGGGATCGGTCTGCACGCCGCAACAGTGTGGTACTGATTTATGATTTTGAGGTCGAGGGCCTGATTTCTTACGCCACGAGGTGGCTTGATATGAGGCCGAGAGCCTGTTTGATTATGCCACGGGATGGCTTATTATTGCGCTTGGGCCGTAAGGGGCCCCTTCCGGAGTCTGTACACCCCCAATGAGCGCGGGTACCCAGTGTGAGTGATATGTTATATCCCGAGGGGCTGTTGTTGTTTCATATTGAAGCCCAAGGGGTTGTTCCTAATCCATGTTTGCCTGAGGGGCGGTTCTTGATTCATGTTATGCTCGAAGGGTTGATTACGAGTGATTGTGAGGTAGCCCGTGGGGCTGGTTCTGTTGATATTATGCCCGTGGGGCGGTTTATGGTACATGTTTTGCCCGAGAGGCTATTTATGTTTCCATCATTGTCACTCACTGTTTTATCACTCGTTTGAAACTATTGAAAGTTGTTTTAAAAGGTTTTACTGAAACTGAGCTTGATATATGAATTAAATGACTTTTGTACTATTTTTGAAATATACTGCATTTGTTGTAGCGTTATGACGTAGATTACGTGTTTTCTTACTGCTCAGCTTTTATTTACTTTTATTACTTACTGAGTTGGCGTAATCACAGTACTCCCTGCACCTTGTGTGCAGATTTAGGTATTTCTGAACTCGGTAGTGGGTGTTGATTGCTCAGTGGCAGAGTCATCGGAGTTAGCAAGGTAGTTGCCCGACGTTCGCAGCACTACTTTTCTCCCTCTTGTCTTCCTCTGTATTTAGTATATTTTTAGACTATTCGTTGTATTAAGACCTTAGTAGATGCTCGTGACTTGTGACACCCCGATGTCGGGCCTGTGTATTTATTCCGCACTATTCATTTAGACTTTCATTATGAAATATTTGATTAAGTAAAGACTTAAAAATGACTTTTATTGATAAATAGTTAATTCGGGAGTTGTATCGACCAGCCTAGTTTCACGATAGGCACCATCACGACCGGGCCGATATTAGGGTCGTGACAAGTTGGTATCAGAGCCTAGGTTGCATAGGTCTCACGAGTCATAAGCAGGTTTAGTAGAGTCTCGTGGATCGGTACGGAGACGTCTGTACTTATCCTCAGGAGGCTGCAGAACCTTTAAGAAAAACATCACATTCTTGAGTTCCTATCGTGCATCCTTGATTAATCTTGAAATGTAACTCTTTGAATTTCTTCCATGCATTCGTATGCGCGCATGAGCGCTCAGTATCAGATATGCATCGATGGCTTGTGATTCCCTGATCGAGGGGCAAGGTGTGATCTTTGTGTGTTGATGTTGGGCCAGTCTGGAGGACTTGAGGCCGGGTTTTGCCTATAGCTTGAGCACGGAGGCGTTGATTGCGTGAGCATGTGCTTTTGGATTTGTAAGTCCGATGGTTCCCTTATTAGTGGGAGTGGTGACTGGATGACTATGTAATGAGTATGATGTGACTGTGAGATGTGTGTATATGATTTGAACGAGACAAGAAGGGTCTGCTTGGGGGTAGTAAGAACTATCCGGTGCTTGATTCCCATCGTGATTTGATGTATAGCCCGAGTTGTGGGCATGTTGAAGGACCTTTTCATGTTTCCTAGTTGTGATATGAGTTCAGACTCAGGAAGATTAAGTGACTACGTAATGTTTATGACGGTGGAAGGGTATAAAGAGATGTTAGTTTTCGGCGAAGAAGGTAGGTTATCTCCTGCGGAGTGTTCTGAAGTTTGCGTGATCCTTTATGTTGTTTATTGGAAGATCTCTGTTACTAGTAAAATATACGTGTTTCAATTTGAATATGGGTCGCCTAAGAGAGTGGGCTTGGCTGTTACGAGGGTGAATGCGAGATTTGCAGAAGATTTGAAGTACTAGATGGTCTGTGTCGCATGAGCTTATGAAGTATTGAGTTTAATCTCACTATGATATTATGGCAGTAATAAAGTATATACATTATGAGTTATTGTCTGTTTTGATCTATGTATTTGAGCCAAGTAGGGGAGTTTGCTATTGATTAGTTGATTTCACGGTTATCTGCTATGTTGGTTCTAGATTGAGGCGTATTGGTGAATCGGTTATGGCTTACGGAGGCTGAGACCAAGGATGGCTCGAGTAAAGGAAATTTCAATAAAGGTTATGTTATGCTTTATGGGTGTATGAGAATCACGGAATGACTTGAGTTGTTATTGGTAAAGGATGTGCGGTGCACAGAACAGGAAGTTGCTTGGTTGCATTAAGGTGAGGTTACATTCTGCGGTGTTGGAGTGCTATTGGAGCACAAGTCGTCTGGTCCGTTTGATCGGTCTAATTGCGATTTGAGTAGAGTGGATGACTCTTGAGAATGGTTCTAATGGGTTCAAGATTTTACATGTAATAATTGGAGGTTTTCAAGTTTTATATTTGGCTAGAAACCGAGGTTTGCATTGGAGGGTGTCAAGACTCGTGGTATTTCTATATCATTATGGGATTCTATATATTAATATAAGGAAGGTGAAGGTAATGGCTTAGGGTTCGCAGGGAGTCACTTCCAGGTAGGTATTTTGAATATGGTGCGTTTGGGAATATTTAAGAGAGTATCCAGCGGCTTATGAGCCTTAGACGGTGTGGCTTTATGCTTGGGTATCGTGTGGTGAGTCTGGGTTGAGGATTGCGGTGTTATAGCAAGGAGAAGTATCAAGTTCAAGGTAAATTAGAAGGAACTGGGATAGATGGGATAGCCTGGTAGTAGGCCGGATCGGCATAGTATGGATATGACTAGTTCTTTGGGTGCTTATGAGGTAATGAGTTTCTACAGGTGTTTCGCAGCAATGCTCTTGGGTTTTAGTGGCCTGCGTAGCTTGGTTGTGTTGGAAGGATTCAGTCCTGACGGTTTGGTTTTGTACAAACGGAATTCGGAGGGTTCTTGATGGTTTCTACCATGGTTAGAGATGTATATTTTCTACGAGCGTGAGGAGCATGGGATGTATAGCGATATTCTACTAGATGGGATCAATGGAAAGTTCTTGGCTAGTTAAGTACGTAGTTACTTGTGGCTCGGAAGGGATGTGAAGTTCTCATATTTATCTTAGGAGGGTATAGTATATGCAGTATGTTGTGTAGGATTGAGATTGACATGTGTAAGGTCACGGTTCAGTTTTAAAATGAAGGTCACAAATTCTTGGGCAGTACCGGCAGCTTCAAATGATTAGGAAAATGATATTACTAATTGGTATGGCTTGATAAGGGTATACGTTTCAGAAAAGGGCAATGTGATTGAGTTGATAGTACTTCATTAGTATTGCAGCACTCTCTTGTTGGATCGACTGCTGATATTCGAGTTTGCTTGGTGGAATAGAAGAATTATATGAGTACCTCTCGTGAGACGATTAGGTATTAGAGGTGTGTTGTATATTCGGACGGTAGAGTTGGGATCAGATATGGTGATTCGTGTGTTGTATGGATTTGGAGACTGGGAGTTCTCACTACAGGTTAGGTCATCGTTGTGGATCGCGTATATCCTTAAAAACATGTAAGGAAAACCCTGTGGGAAAAAAACCTTAGTAAGGAAAAAAGAGTGCATCACGTATTTTACTCCCCCGATGAAAATCTTGTTTCAAATATTCGACTCTCCGCATTCCAATCTTGTATATCATCTTCTCAAAAGTTGAATTTGTAGAGAATATTATCCACCACTATTTCAGATCGATTTAAATTAATCTTATGAAATCAAGAAGCTGCTACAAGTCATTTCATTGAATTGCTTGCAACCTGCTTGCATCAACTGTTTGTAGAAAACTTCAATGGAATACTAAATGGATAATCTTCTTCAGGAAGATTATCTACTGTAAGCACGTGATTTTTGCTTCGCGGACAATCACTCCAAAAAGAAATAAAAACAATGGCAAATCGCCTCGCTATACAATTTTTCAATTTTTGCGTGACACGTGTTGACAGTTATTTTGTTGGTTCTGTCCATTTTTCGTTTAAAACGAAATACAAAATAGGTATGTCATGTGTAATTAAACAGTAATTCGATCATTAAATGAAAATCCAAAAAAAAATATATGCATCTTTTATTCTAGGTTGGGATTTTAACCTACTTAAATATTTCCATATGTGTGTGATAATTATGTTAAGGTGTTACAATATTGGTTGTTTTAATTTCATTTTTTTAGTTATTTATTTTTATTTTTATTTTTAGTTTTTAGTTCATTTAGTTTAAAACTAGAAAACAAAAGAAATAGTGCTGAAAATCGTTTGGGCCAAGAAATGAAACAAAAATAGGCCCAAGACCAGGACCCCGATCCAGCCTAAACAACAGGCTGCCCGGACACGGTCCAAACGGCGTCGTTTCTGTCCCATCTAAGATGGGTCGTTGATCTCAAACGAATCAACGGCCAGGATCACATCCCCTAGACCCGTCAAATTTAACCCGATCCAATCCCCACCCGGTCTCAACCCACTATCAGCCCCTGAAAAACGTCGTCCCCTTTAATGAATAGATCCTGGCCCTTGATCTCACATGATCTGACGGCCAGGATCTAAACCCCTAGATCGTATATAAGCCTTCTATCATACCCCACGCCCCCTATCCGAACCCCCCCTTCACTCGTCTTCTTCACCAAACCCTGAACCCCCCCGAAACCCTAGCAGCCGCCATGGCCTCCCTTTCACCAGAACCCGGCGGCATGAACGCCGGTGACCACCCCCTTAACACCCCTGAAGCATCTCACCACCCCGAACCTAAATCTGTTACCCCCTAGCCTCGAATCCTCTCCCACCTTCTCGAATCTTCATTTGAAGATTCGAGACAAGACTCGATCTATACCAAACCACCCCAGATTCACACTAGACAGTCCCCTGACCTCCCTCGTGACCAAACAAAGCTTGGTTTGGTCCGAATCTACCCACAACTCCTAGAATCTCAAATCTGAGAATCCAAACCTTAGAACACAAGGACCTGAGGAATCCGGCCAGTCTTAACAGGGGTTTGAGGTCTAATAGACCTTAATCAAGGTGTTCTCGGTTGAGAACAGCCCGATTAAAGTTTGTTCGGCCTCAAATGGTCAAAGCTGAGTCAGACTTGGGTCGGTTTTGTTTAAACATTTTCAGTAAGTTTTTCTTTTCCTTCCTGTTTTTATTCGAGTGCTAATTGAGTTTGTTAGCATGTTCTATTGTGATTTCTGGTATTTTTCATTCCAATTTCTTCCGTCTTTGTAAGGCCTTTTATTGGGTCGTTGGTTTTCTATGTGTGTTTTGAATGTATTCTGTGACATACATGTTCGATTAGATTAGTCGTCATATAAACAATTCGTATGGCTTCCCAGTATTGTGCAAAGTTAGCTGAAGTTATTCAGGACCCCGTACGTATTGTTTATTTAAGCGATTCGTTATATCTGGCTATAATTAGTATAGTCGACTTGATAAACGTCGTCGATTAGTTTCCTATAGCTGAAGGGTCAAATATTCTAATTCATACAACTTCACGTAAGTAAATGAACCCATTGTTGTTAATTGATTGTCTGACATTGTTTGAGAGTAGTTTGTAACTGCATTCTAAAACAATTACAAGAACCAGGCCAGGGCAGTCTTGAATTTGAACTTTCAGAAGTTCAAAAGGCCCTGATGCTGCAATTGTTTAGGACAGTAATAACCAAGGATTAACAGGGGTAGTCTAGGGTTTGAAAAGAACAGAAAAGATTAGTTTAAGTAAGCTGACAAGTAGGGTACTGAATTAGGATTAAATTAATGTCAATGGGGAACAAGACATAAGAGCATGGGAATTAAAATGAATACTTAAATGAACCCATAACTCTTGAACAAAAGGAATAAGCCAGGCGTGGGGAACAAAATGGCTGGCATCAAGAAGATGCTTAGGCATGGGGTTTAATAGGTATGGGCAGTCTGCAATTGGCAGAATCCAGGCAGCTTGACTGCACTAGGTTGTTGGCTTATAAATAAGCTGTTTTCAGAACTTAAAAGGGGGCTGGACTTTTAGTCTTCAGAGAAAAAGAAAAACAGAAAGAAATTTTCAGAACACTTTAACTAAACACTGTCCAAAACTGCACAAGGAACTAAGTTGGTTAAGCTGTTCTGGCCAAGTCAGTTATTCTAACTGGGGCTGTTACTGTTCCATTAAGAGAAGTCTGTGTGTCTTCTGCTGTGATTGTTACTACACTGAGCTTCTGTGTGTTGTGGATTGAGTTTTAGTCTCCCTGATTGTCGGAACTGTGATGGTTATTTGCTGAGCTTTGGTGGTTATTGAATTTCTGTTGCTATTGCATAAAACATTCTGGTTCCTTTCTCGGTTGTTTCGTTTACTATCCTGTTTTCTGGGATTATTTGTTTGTTGCTCGACCAACGGTTGAACTTCATCCTTGTGGCTGGTTGTTTGTTGTTGGGTTGTTGCTGTTTAACTGCTGCTGCTGTGTTTGCTGTGTACTACTCAACTGGTTCGTTCCTTCTTCTTTTGTCTTCCCAACCAGGTACACAATTAATACTACCAATGTAACTTGAAAGTTTGAGCATGAATGCAAAAGAGAAGATCTGCAGATGTTTTTTTTATACATGGACTGTTGTATTAAATGTCATGTAGTGTATAATAGTTTACATTTTGTTTGGATACTGAAGGTAGCTTACACGCCTAGTAGATGTCAATGTAGGGTGATTGAATGTTAGTTGTGTATGTATGATGTTAGGTAAAAAATATTCCCAATACAGTAGGTTGTATCCCAGACTCGGTTTAATTGTGTAACATATCGTTTAATACATGCCAAGCATGAAATTATCCTTTACTAGCTAAGTTCATCTCCTTTTGATAAATTGCTTTGTTATAATTATTGATGAGCCACACCTTTAGAACAAAGAACATAAGTTTACGGTCTCAACCTCATGGAGGTCGAGCCCAGGTCGAAACAGACCAAGCAGGCCCGCATCGGATAAACAGTGGCCCAGGTCTGGCCCATCTCGCATGAGCTGGATTTGGGCCCATAATGTTCGATCAGTTGTCCGTGCGCGTAGCCCCATTTTCCGATTCTGTAAAAGCATTTTGAATCCTGCTATAAATAACCTGCAAGCATGCAATCGACTAGGACTATCTTTGTTTTCAGTTAGTAAAGACAAACGCGACAAGAAACGTAGTTGCTATAGGATATCCTTTTAAAATAAGGACGAGATGAGCCTCGCCAAATAAAAACGCACAAGCTGTAGGGCCCTCGTTAAATGTATATATCGAAGCATTCAGTTTCCAAGGCAGGTCGTTTAGAAATCTCACGACCCTCCCGGAATAATAACGCGATAGTCTCTTTTAAGCGCGCATTTAATAATCTTATCTCCCTAAACTCGGGTGCACATTTATGTGACCCAAATCCAAATCTCGACGGAGTCTAAATATGTCTCTAGTCACGGGTATATTGATTGTGACGTGGCCCGAGATGCATTTTCACGACGTTGTAAATTCCTTTTAATAACAAAGGGAGACGAGCCTCGACAAACAAGAAATGTAGAAGCTGCGGGGCCCTCTAGATGTATATATATTAAAATACTTAGAATTCGGGATAGGCCGTTTAGCAAATTTTACGGTTTTCCCCAAAATAACAATACGTTAGTTGTTTTAGGCGCGTCTTAATAATTTATTTTTCTTAATTCGGGTGCACATCTACGTGACCCAAATCCAAATCTCAACCAAGTCGAGATATGTCAATAACCACGGGTGCATTGATGTAACGTGGTTCGAGATATATTTTCACGACGTTGCAATTTCTCGTAAAAGATAATAATAAAAGCGGTTAAAAGTTAAAATTTGCACATAAGTTCATATTGTATTTAAAATCAGATAAATAAGCCAAATATAACAGTTGAGCGACCGTGCTAGAACCACGGAACTCGGGAATGCCTAACACCTTCTCCCGGGTTAACAGAATTCCTTATCCGGATTTCTGGTACGCAGACTGTAATATGGAGTCATTCTTTTCCTCGATTCGGGATCAAAATTGGTGACTTGGGACACCCTAAATCTCCCAAGTGGCGACTCTGAAATAAACAAACCAATCCCGTTTCGATTGTCCTTTAATTGGAAAAACTCCCTTGTACCCTCCCGGGTATGTAAAAAGGAGGTGTGACAGCTTTGGCGACTCTGCTGGGGAATACGGACCCAGAACCACTGGTTCTGGGTTCAAGAATTCGAGCTTAAAATAACTGTTATAGTTGGCTTTATTTATTATCTGATTTTTACATGATATATGCTTAATTTGCTAAATGATGCTTTTACCGCTTTAATATTATCTGAATTATGTATATAAAACTGCTACGAAACCCTTCTTCTTTCTGAGTCTTCTAAATTTATGGTGTACACGTGCGCGTGGCCCACCTTTCTGTTAGAAGTCATACCAAATAAGACGAAGTTAGGACAAGTAACTAGGCCGGGTAGACTTTCGTGCTCCCGGTACGTTGCCCCCACTTCGGCTCAAACCGTCCGTTTGGGTAAGCCAGGTTTAGAACAATATGCCTCAGGTTTTTTTTACCTAGAATAACTCAGCCATGTACCAGATCCCTAGTAGGAACGTCTATTTGCATCATGTACATCTGACTTTGGAGACTCAACACAGGGGTTGGGTCTGTCTAGGACAGGTGAACCCGAAATAAGAAGACCATCCTGATGCATCCTACTTGTTACCTGTGCATTCATTTGCCTCGAACATGCTTGTTGACCAGCTTAAATGAAATCATGGTGAGAACCGAGGAATAAAATGGATTGTTTTAAAAATTCCAAAAAAAAATAGTTTTAAATCTTGAAATAAAGGTATTTAATAAATAAAAAACTGAAAATGATTTTTAGTGTATATTTTCAAAATGAGTCTTGACTTTATTAAATTAAATTTCAGATACAAAATGAGCACCACACAAAACCCCCCATCCACGAATACAGAAGAGTTTCTATTTCAGCTTCAAATGTGGTGGTATGAATTAGGCGAAGATGGTCAAAAATGGGTCGTCAAGCATTTGGGAAATCTCACGGATATTATGAAAGTTAAACCCCATGATGATCTGATTGCGGCGTTAGTAACTTTTTGGGACCCTGTTCACAATGTCTTTCGTTTCTCTGACTTCGAGCTTACTCCTACATTAGAGGAGATAGCTGGATATGCTGGTTTTGACGGAAGTTTAAGAAATCAAAGCATATCAATTCACAAAGGCTCCCTCGGTACATCGATTCTTCGGTCTTCTGAACATCAGCAGTCAAATCAGGAAAAGCAATGTCATCAATGGATGTTGTTCTTTCAACTTTTTGTATTCAAGGTTCGGAAAGTCAGATGGGTTCGAAATTCATGAGAAAGGCCTTACTAACAAGCAAAACAAAGACGCTTGGCAGATTCACCGTCGCTTTGCCTTCATGGTGGCTTTTCTAGGAATCATGGTCTTCCCAAACAAAGAGCGAACAATCGATATTCGCACCGCTAAAGTTGTGCAAATCCTCACCACCAAAGAAAATCACACCCTTGTCCCCATCATTCTCTCAGACATTTATCGGGCTTTGACTTTATGTAAATCAGGAGCAAAAGTCTTCGAAGGATGCAAAATTTTGTTGCAAATGTGGGTGATTGAACATCTCCAACAACAGCCCAAGATCATACAGTATGGGCCAAACAATGATAATTGCATCGAGAGTTATGAGGAAAGAATAAAAAATCATCAGGCTCCAGAAGGGATAGAAGCATGGGTATCTCATCTAAGGGCTTTAACGGCAAATCAAATTGAATGGACTTTGGGATGGCTCCCGATGAGGGAAGTGATACACATGTCAACCTCAAATAGTTATCTGCTACTATTGGGATTGAGAAGCATCCAGCCGTATGCGCCACTAAGAGTCCTAAGACAACTAGGGAGATATCAAGTAGTTCCTGATGATGAAGATTTGAGTATGCAAGTAATCGAATTACACCCAGAAGCCACTACTCCTGAGGCTCTACTTCAGCAGATGTGGAATGGATGTCGATACTTGAAAAGTGATACTCAAGTCCCAGACACTACAAAGGGTGAGATAAATCCTGGATATGCAAGGTGGTTTGGGAAACGGTCTCGTGTGGATGATGTACCAGAACCTGAGCTAGGAAGGCCAACAAAAAGACCCCATATTCAAAACTTTAATGATAAAATCCAAGAGCGGTTGATCTGGGGAGAAAAGGAAAAAGGGTACAAAGCAACTATCCATGCCCTAAAGGAAAATCTAAGGAACCTCAGTCTGGAGTAAGATTTGCAAGCACAAGAAGCTGAAGGCGAGAAGAAGAGTCTAGCTTGTGAGAATGAAAATCTTCATGCTCGATTTCAGAGAATGAAAAAGGCTTCTGAAATGCCAATGAGGAATTGGAAGGATCAAAAAACCATCGCCAATCTTTTTGAAAGAATGCAAGATTATGATTCCGTTCTTGCTGCAAACGAAAGGGCGTTGAGCAAAGCAAAAGAAAGGATCCAACAATTAAACGAAGAAGCCAGATATAATAAGGAACGCCAAGATAGGCAATCCGAGAAAGACAGGGCACAATTCAAGAAGGAAAAAGACCATTGGATACGATTAGAAGACCAACTTCGTGCACAACTAGAAGAGGCAAGAAGGTACAACAGAGAGCATCAACAAGCGGACGTTGACAGAGAAAGAGCGCAGGCGAGATTAGAGCAGGCCAGACTCCGAGCTCTATTAGAGTCAGCCCTAGATCGTGAAGACCGTGTCAGAGATATAGCCACCACTCGCCAGCAGCAATTGCAAAATCAAGGCCAATGTCTCCAAGATTTCAGGGCACAGATCCACGACCTGGCGGTCTACACCTCTCAAAGCTATGTAAATTGCCAAGGAATGGATTATGAAAGGTTTACAGAGCATGCACCCACTTTTGCCCGTCATCTAGCGATGGAGTTGGAAAGGATGTATCGTACGCTGGGAGGTCATCCAGGTCAAGCCCCACCTTGAGCAAATGATCTAATAATTTACAACACAAGTGGAAAGTGGGGCACGTTGTGAGATGTTAAGAATTGTATCTTTTTATTTTGATTTAAGTGTGTGTATTTCAAGCCATTTTCTTACAAAGTTTTCAAATGTAATGTCTGTTCATCTTTGTATAATGAATAAAAATGTTAGCCTCATGGCAGAACTACGCCTGGTCTGATTCGCGCGAGGACGTGATACGTAGGCAATCCCCATAAGATTCGACCGCTTTTAATAAAGAAAGAAAAGAAAATACAAAATAAAATAAAACACAGGGTTTCCCAAAGTACTTTAAAAAGGGGACAACTGAGCAAGTCGGGATGACGCATGTTGTTTGAAGCAAAGCATGTAGAAACGGTTAACTGCCTAGGAGCATTGCATCCTCTATGTGTTATGATCAAATCTGTTAAGCTCTAACGCTAACAAAGTTTGTTGTTGTCTGAATCCAGACAAGTTAGTTGTTAAAGAACTCTGGCAACACACTCCTATCAAACCAGATCCAAAGGACTGGTAGCAACAAGCATGACTACTTCAGAGAATAGTAATGAGGAAGAAAGGCCGATAAGCCATTTGTTAAAAGAAGTGATGGAAAAAATTGAAAGGATGAGACTAGAGATGAATGCAATGCAGCTAGCCCTAGCCAAAACACAAAAGAGCCCTGAGACACTGGGGCACATGCCGGAATACCCTCACTACGGCCCTTCAACAAGCCTTCCGAATCCCGGTTATCATCAAGAAAGAAGCCCTCATGATTCCCAAGCTCCACCTCCCCATCAACCTCTCCCAACGCCAAATATTCCCACTTTTGTGGGACCCACATCAGCCCCCTTTCAAAGAACGACCAGTGAGCCATTGTTTCAGGCTCACGATATGCAATACTATCCCCCTGAGCCTACATTCCATGCCCCCGAACCACATGCTTACAATCCACACTTGGAGGTACCGGCAAAGATTGAAAAACCGGTTAAAGCCCCTGAACAGGATGAGGTATTGAGAAAGTTCAAAAGCCTGGAGCAGTCCTTCAGGAACCTGCACGGTTTGGGCAACCAGGTCAGCGTAGCATACAAAGATCTGTGCCCTTTCCAAGACGTCCAACTCCCGGCTGGATTCAAGATGCCTAAGTTTGATTTATATGAAGGGCACGGTGATCCCATGGCACATTTGCGGGGATTCTGTAGCAAAATGAGAGGGGCAGGCGGCAAGGACGAGCTGCTAATAGCTTATTTCAGTCAAAGTCTGAGCGGATCTGCACTAGAATGGTATACCAGGCAGGATTCCAGTAGATGGTACACTTGGGATGATCTGGCGCAGGCTTTCGCGGGTCATTTCCAATACAATCTCGAGATAGTTCCTGACCGTCTCACATTATTGAGAACTGGGAAGAAACCCGGGGAAAGTTTTCGTGAGTTCAGGTTCCGCTGGAGAGAGCAAGCAGCTAGAGTCGATCCTCCCATGAGAGAGGGAGAGATGGTGGACTATTTCTTACAAACACTGGATCCAACCTACTTTGGTCACTTGGTGACAACGGTTGGAAAATCCTTCAACGAGGTGGTGAAGATAGGGGTCATGATAGAAGAAGGTCTGAGGTCTGACAAAATCCTGAACTACTCGGCACTCAAGGCAACGACCCAGGCTATTCAGAATGGCACGGGAGGTGCGCTGAGAAGAAAGAAAGAAGAAGTTGCCACGATCGAGACAGGCAGTTGGTCTGGGTCTGGTAGGCCACATTACAACCAACCCCGACCTCACAGGACAAATTACCCATACAACCCACCACATCACTACTATCCACCCCAAGAACCGCATTTCACCGTCCATCAAGCCCAGACATACGCCCAACCTCCGGTTCGCCCACAATGGCGTGCGCCGGCTCCCCACAACACATACCCAACTCCACATAATACCTACCCACCACCACAAAATACCTACCCTCCGCCCAGAGCATACAGGAACCCTCCAGGGACAGGTTTTCGAGGGAGTCAAGCAGCTAAAAATGATAGGCTACAGAAACATAGAGCCTTTACTGAGCTGGGAGAGTCCTATACCGCAGTATTCCACAAATTGAGACGGTTGGGTTTGGTAAGTCCTGTCGAACCCCGAGAGCAAAACCCCCTGCCTCAAAATGTGAACAGGACGATAAGCTATGAATATTGCTCAGGGATGCTGGGACATGAAACTGAAAAATGTTGGAGGCTGAAGCAGGCGATACAAGACCTCATTGACACAAACAAAATTAAGGTCCAGACACCAGAGGCTCCTAACATCAATCAGAACCCACTGCCAGCGTACCACGAGACGCATATGATCGAGTTGGTGTATGAGGGAGGAGAGTTGAGAAAGCCCTCACAAACAGTGATGATGATCCAGGCCGCTCCGAAAGAAGGATCAACCAGTGGAGGAGTGGGGGTACAGTCATAGGGAGAAGGCGTCAAGCCAGTAGTAATATTGGGAAAGAGCCCGTCCGCCAAGACAAGCAAACCTGAGCCAAACCAGTTGGGGACTAAGCCCACACCCGCCGTTGTGCTGAAGGGGGTATACAGAGATCTGGTTACCATAAAGCCCGTAGTCCAGCTGCCAATGATTGATAGCAAGGCTGTGCCTTGGAAATACGAGAAGACAGTAGTGATGTACAAAGGAAAACCGGTGGAGGAAGTTAGTTGCGAAGCGCAAGGGTTGACTCGATCAAGTCGGTGTTTTGCTCCGGTGGAGTTAAGAAGAACCAACCCAACTGCAACCAAGAAACCTATATCTGAAGAAGCGGCTGAGGAGTTCCTGAGAAAGATGAAGGTACAGGACTACTCCGTGGTCGAACAGCTGAGGAAAACACCGGCCCAGATCTCGCTGCTGTCATTACTTATCCATTCTGAGGAGCATCGTCAGGCCCTGATGAAGATATTGAACGAAGCTCATGTGCCCCACGAGATTTCTGTAAACCACCTGGAAACCATTGCAAACAAGATTTTTGAGGTGAGTAGGGTAACATTCTCAGACGATGATCTGCCGGTGGAAGGTACGGAGCATAATAAAGCTCTCTACCTAACGGTCAAATATGAAAACTCGGTAGTTACTCGGGTATTGGTGGATAACGGTTCAAGTTCCAATATCTGCCCATTATCCACTTTGAACCAGTTAAAGATCGACCACGGAAAGATCCGCAAGAATAGCATCTGTGTCCGTGGATTTGACGGAAACGGAACAGCCACTGTAGGGGATGTTGTACTTGAATTGACCATCGGTCCAGTCCTGTTCACCATGGAGTTCCAGGTTCTAGACGCCACAGTATCTTATAACTTTCTGTTAGGACGACCGTGGATTCATGCAGCCAAAGCAGTGCCCTCCACCCTCCATCAGATGGTGAAGTTCAAGTGGGAAAGACAAGAGGTCGTGCTATACGGAAAGGACACGGCGTGCACCATGGGTGGCGCCATTGTACCTTTCATAGAGACCGATAATGACAAAGGTCCCTGGGTCTACCAGATCTTCGATACAGTGTGGGCAAACAAAATTTCTGAAGGAGAAATCATCCCGCACCCTAGGGTAGCTGCCGCGACAGTCATGATGGTTTTGGAAATGCTGGGTAACGGATTCGTGCCGGGAAAGGGCCTGGGAATCGAGCTTCAGGGGATTGTCCAACCTGTTTCCCTGCCTAAAAATCTGGAAACTTTCGGATTGGGGTTCAAACCAACCGCAGCAGATGTAAAGCAAGCGCGGAAAATGAAGAAGAAAGTCTGGTATCTTCCCAAACCCGTGCCACGTCTCTCAAGATCTTTTGTTAGAGCAAGCGCCAAAGGGCCACCGGTCCCAAAGATTCTAGGACCATTGATTGGTATGGATGGGGACCTGTATCAGAGTTTTGAGAGGCTATTCGCTGATGTCAGTATGGTAGAATCTGGAGAAGGTTCCAGCAGAACAGAGATACAGTTTGTGGGGCCTGAAGCCAAAACCAACAATTGGACAGTTACTCCTCTTCCTGTCCGAGGGGAGTCTTGGTAGTAGGCTTTGATTTTATGTTTTGTGTGTTTTGTTTTGTTCGGATTACTCCAGGGTGTAATCCAAATTTTACTTTTGTTTTGTAAAAGTGTGAACCCTTTTATCCCGCAAGTTTAATAAAGTTCTCTTCTTTTGTCCCATTTTAATTTTGTTTTGTTCTTTTTCTTTCTGAACAGTTCTCTTTTTACTGGTTCTAATGACATGGCATGCACAGCAGATCTTCGACCTAGTCTAATAAATCAATCTGAATCTGACTCGATGATGCAAGAGGTCGTTTGCGACGATAAATTTGAATATGACGAAGATAAGGCCTTCGAAGAGATAAACCGAGAACTATGCCAATTTGAAGAAAAACCCAAACCTAACCTAAATGACACTGAGGCTGTGAATCTAGGAGACGCTGATAGTGTCCGAGAAACCAAGATCAGCATCCATATTGAGCCGAGTGTCAGGGAAGAATTGATCAAAACCCTCATGGAATTCAAAGATGTTTTTGCATGGTCATATGACGATATGCCGGGATTAGGCACCAATTTAGTGGTTCACAAATTGCCCACTGACCCGACATACCCTCCTGTCAAGCAAAAGTTAAGGAAATTTAAAACAGAAATGAGTGTAAAGATCAAAGAAGAGGTGATTAAACAGTTGCAGGCGAAGGTCATTCGGGTCACTCGATATCCCGAGTGGTTGGCCAATGTGGTACCAGTTCCAAAGAAGGATGGAAAAATCAGGGTGTGCGTCGACTACCGCAATCTCAACAAAGCAAGTCCCAAGGACAATTTTCCATTACCCAACATCCATATCCTGATCGATAATTGCGCTGGACGCGAGATCGGATCCTTTGTGGATTGCTATGCGGGATATCATCAGATCCTAATGGACGAGGAGGATGCGGAAAAGACAGCATTTATTACGCCATGGGGAACTTACTGCTATCGGGTAATGCCGTTCGGATTGAAGAACGCCGGGGCAATGTACATGCGAGCAATGACTGCTGTGTTTCACGACATGATACACAAAGAAATTGAGGTGTACGTAGATGATGTGATCATAAAGTCTTGGCGTTAGGAAGACCATGTAGCAGACCTAAAGAGATTCTTCCAAAGACTCCGAAGGTATGATATCAAGCTTAACCCGGCCAAATGCGCATTCGGGGTTCCGTCAGGAAAGCTGTTAGGATTCATCGTCAGTCGACGGGGGATTGAGTTAGACCCATCCAAAATCGAATCCATCCGAGATTTGCCACCGCCAAAGAACAAAACAGAGGTAATGAGTTTGCTGGGTAGACTCAATTACATTAGCAGGTTCATCGCTCAACTCACAGCAACTTGTGAGCCCATATTTCGGCTACTGATAAAGGATGATGCGGTAAGTTGGACGGCAGAGTGTCAAGAGGCTTTTGACCAAATCAAAGGGTATCTGTCTAATCCACCCATATTGGTCCCGCCTAAGACAGGGAAGCCCTTAATTCTTTATCTGACGGTCCTGGAAAATTCATTTGATTGTGTGCTGGGGCAACATGATGACACAGGAAGGAAGGAGCAGGCCATCTACTACCTTAGCAAGAAATTCACAGTATACGAGGTCAAGTACACTCAACTCGAGAAAACATGCTGCGCCCTAACTTGGGTAGCTCAGAAGTTGAAACACTACCTGTCATCGTATACTACTTATCTCATATCCCGTTTGGACCCATTGAAATATATCTTTCAGAAACCTATGCCCACATGGAGGTTGGCAAAATGGCAAATTCTGCTCACAGAGTTCGATATCGTCTATGTGACGAGGACAGCCATGAAAGCCCAGGCGCTGGCCGACCATTTGGCAGAGAATCCAGTTGATGAAAAATACGAGCCTTTAAGAACGTATTTTCCCGACGAAGAGGTAATGCATACAAATGAGTTGGAATTACCTGAGGAACCGGGTTGGAAGCTTTTCTTCGATGGAGCTGCAAACGCGAAAGGGGTTGGAATAGGAGCAGTACTCATTTCTGAAACAGGACGGCATTATCCTGTTACGGCTCAACTACGCTTCTATTGCACCAACAATATGGCCGAATATGAAGCTTGCATTTTGGGTCTGCGCTTGGCGGCTGACATGGGTGTCCAAGACGTCTTGGTCTTGGGAGACTCGGACCTCTTGGTACATCAAATTCAGGGTGAATGGGAAACACGAGATCTAAAGCTCATACCATACCGACAATGCTTGCATGATCTGAGCAAGAAATTTCGATCGGTGAAGTTCAAACATATCCCGAGAGTTCATAACGAGGTTGCGGATGCATTGGCCACCTTAGCATCAATGTTGCACCACCCTGACAAAATGTATGTTGATCCTCTGCACATCCAGGTCCGTGATCAGCACGCTTATTGCAACGCCGTAGAAGAGGAACCAGATGGCGAGCCCTGGTTTCATGATATCAAGGAATACCTCAGAATGGGGATATATCCGGAACAGGCCACTGGAGACCAAAAAAGAGCCCTTCGGCGTTTGTCAAATGGTTTCTTCCTCAGCGCAGGAGCTTTGTACAAAAGAACCCCGGATTTGGGATTGTTGAGATGTATAGATGCCGGTCAAGCCACGACGGTTATGGCAGAGGTACATGCTGGAGTTTGCGGGCCACATATGAGCCGATATGTATTGGCAAGGAAGATACTCAGGGCAGGGTATTATTGTCTCACCATGGAACATGACTGTATCACTTTCGTGAGGAAATGCCATCAGTGTCAGATACATGGAGATCTGATTCATTCTTCGCCAATAGAGTTACATACGATGTCAGCACCCTGGCCGTTTGTGGTATGGGGCATAGATGTCATTGGACCTATCGAGCCAGCAGCATCCAACGGTCATAGGTTCATTCTGGTAACCATTGACTACTTCACCAAACGGGTTGAGGCTAAAATCTTCAAGTCGGTAACTAAAAAGGCAGTGGTGGATTTTGTGCACTCCCATATAATCTGCAGATTTGGGATCCCAAAAGTGATCATCACGGATAACGGTGTGAATCTTAATAGCAGCCTGATGAGAGAGGTATGCCAACAATTCAAGATTACACACCGCAATTCCACCCCATATCGTCCCAAGGCAAATGGAGCGGTCGAAGCAGCCAATAAGAACATCAAGAAGATACTGCGAAAGATGGTGGAAGGATCTAGACAATGGCACGAGAGATTACTCTTTGCTTTGTTGGGTTACCGCACTACCGTCCGGACTTCCGTAGGTGCAACTCCTTATTTGTTGGTGTACGAAACTGAGGCTGTTATACCAGCGGAGGTCGAAATTCCATCCCTCCGGATTGTCGCTGAAGCCGAAATTGATGATGCTGAATGGGTCAAAGCTCGACTAGAACAGTTGAGGTTGATAGACGAGAAAAGATTGGCAGCAGTGTGCCATGGTCAGCTGTATCAGAAGAGAATGGCGAGAACATATAATAAGAAGGTACGCCCCAGGAAGTTTGAAGTAGGGCAGCAGGTATTGAAGAAGATCTTCCTACATCAGGTCGAGGCAAAATGCAAGTTCGCCCCAAATTGGCAAGGGCCTTATATCGTGACCAGAGTATTGTCCAATGGAGCTCTGTGTTTGACGGATATTGAGGGAAGATGTGTTGGCATGGCTATCAATTCGGATGCAGTCAAGAGATATTATGCGTAATTTCTTTGATTATGGCAATTATGGGTTCGTTTGTTTGTACTTGGTACTTATTGGATAATGAAATGACGGAGGCAATTCTTTCTTCTATCCAAACACTTTTTACCCTTGTTTCCCCCTTTTGAGCCTTAAGTTATTCTTTCATACCCCTCTTTTGGAATCACTAACGGAAAAGATATGAAAAGAGAAAGAAGAAGAAAAGAAATTTTGAAGAAAAAAAAAAGAAAAAAGAAAAAAAGAAGAAGAAGATAAAAATCACAAACTGTGGGAACTACGTTTGACCTGATTCCTCAAAAAGGATACGTAGGCGCCTCACGGCTCGGTCATAGTGTGCATAATATCCATAAGTATGCATAATAGGCATAGTGTGCATAACACATATAGCTCAACATAGTGTAAAAATAAAAAACCCCAAGCAAGAAAACTGGGGCAGAGGTTATGTTTTAAGGTTCCAACAAAAGTTTGATTCCAAAAGTTGTAGCGTATCACCCATCAAGTTATTTTATTTTGATAGCCTTTCTTTTAGCCCCACACCGAAACCGACATCGACGTCCAAAAGACCTCCCGATCAATATCCAAGAGGTGCCAAGTCAGGCAAATAAAGCCGAGAGTAATACACTGATCCCATGCAAAGAAGAGGAGCGATAAAACGGGAAATGAATTGATATTCCGAAGGAATCTCCAGAAGAGAGGGTCATATCGACAGCACTCCAATCCTCCGTTGAAAAATAAAATGGGAGAGTCTTGGTGGTGAAAACCTTCGCAGGCACCACAAGGCGACGAAAGATGAGGGATATAAAACGAGAGAGTCTTATTGGTGAAAACCTTCACAGGCACCATAAGGCGCCGGGAGCTGAGAGAAAAGAGAGAGTCTCATTAGTGAAAACCCCTCGAAAGGCACTATGAGGCGACAAGACAGATCAACAAAAGGATCCACGTTCACAAAGAAATAGACGCCCATTTATCCCCAGCAAGTAAGGTCATCTGGCAAGTTGATTGATACAAATAGACTGGGTCGGAAATCTATGGTGCACGTCATGATCACAAGGACCAGTCATGTTATCCAGATAAGTTTTTCTCTTTTCCTTTTTCCACCAAGTATTGGTTCAGAAAGATTCTCCTCCTTTTCTATCTTTTTCATTTTTCTTTCTAAGAATTCGTTTTGGAAAAGATTTTTCAAAGTTTACTACCAGAGGACGAAGGGGTACGAAAGCAAAATACGAAAAGGGTAGAGAGCCGAGGCAATAAGACAAAAGGCATCGGCTGTGAAACCAAAGGACGAATTGTGTACAAAGAAAGGTGACGTAAAGAGAGCGGAAAATGACTGGTGAAGGACTTGTGGACCAAGTTCCGAAAAGGTTTCCCCGCAGAATGTTGATAAATCCCGGACCCGAATCCGAAGTGGTCAGACGCCACAAGAAAGGGAAATCACTCCGGTGCAAGATATCCCCGGCATGTCCTGATTAAAAGCAGACTCCCACAGCATGTCCTGAAAAGAGAAAGCAGAAAGGGGGATAAAGGGAAAACCACCCCCAGCAAGCAGCGTCGTCCACTAATCAGTTGTTGGAGCATAGAGCAAGGAAAAGAAAAGGGAAAAATCATCTCCCATCGGAAAGGTCACGTTGCCCCACCATGATTAAAACTAACTAAATCCTTTTGTCTGCTGCAGGAAAATAAAGGTTGATGATGGCAGACGGACGCGATAACAGAAAGGCCACCAAAACCGGGGTAGAAAATTTTCTGCCGTGGCCAAATATTTTTCGGAGGAACGAGAAAACAAAATCAAATGTGTCTTAGTTAAATAGGCGCCCACCTGTATAACGAGAGGAATAATTTCATGTCTTAGTTTAAATAGGCGCCCACCTGTATAACGAGAGGAATAATTTTCATGTCTTAGTTTAAATAGGCGCCCACCTGTATAACGAGAGGAATAATTTTCATGTCTTAGTTTAAATAGGCGCCCACCTGTATAACGAGAGGAATAATTTTCATGTCTTAGTTTAAATAGACGCCCACCTGTATAACGAGAGGAATAATTTTCATGTCTTAGTTTAAATAGGCGCCCACCTGTATAACGAGAGGAATAATTTTTCATATCTTAGTTTAAATAGGCGCCCACCTGTATAACGAGAGGAATAATTTTCATGTCTTAGTTTAAATAGGCGCCCACCTGTATAACGAGAGGAATAATTTTTCATGTCTTAGTTTAAATAGGCGCCCACCTGTATAACGAGAGGAATAATTTTCATGTCATAGTTTAAATAGGCACCCACCTGTATAACGAGAGGAATAATTTTCATGTCTTAGTTTAAATAGGCGCCCACCTGTATAACGAGAGGAATAATTTTCATGTCTTAGTTTAAATAGGCGCCCACCTGTATAACGAGAGGAATAATTTTCATGTCTTAGTTTAAATAGGCGCCCACCTGTATAACGAGAGGAATAATTTTCATGTCTTAGTTTAAATAGGCGCCCACCTGTATAACGAGAGGAATAATTTTCATGTCTTAGTTTAAATAGACGCCCACCTGTATAACGAGAGGAATAATTTTCATGTCTTAGTTTAAATAGGCGCCCACCTGTATAACGAGAGGAATAATTTTTCATATCTTAGTTTAAATAGGCGCCCACCTGTATAACGAGAGGAATAATTTTCATGTCTTAGTTTAAATAGGCGCCCACCTGTATAACGAGAGGAATAATTTTCATGTCATAGTTTAAATAGGCACCCACCTGTATAACGAGAGGAATAATTTTCATGTCATAGTTTAAATAGGCACCCACCTGTATAACGAGAGGAATAATTTTCATGTCTTAGTTTAAATAGGCGCCCACCTGTATAACGAGAGGAATACATTTCATGTTTTAAGTTTAATATTTCAGATTTTGAGAGCAGTAACCCCACCGGAAGGCCGAAGGTTACAGCAGGAATATCCAGCAGGAAACAACAAAAATCCCCCGCACCGAGAAGCAGAAGGTTGCAAACTCAGGCGCACGAGTCAAAAGGACGCGTTTTGAAAGAAGCGGCTTGTGAACATTAGACCATGCCCAGCACGACAAATCTGATGAAGAAAGCTTTACCACCGAAGGAATCATTGAAAAGCTTAATGAAGAAAGCCATATCCCCAGCGGGCCAAGAAAAATGATGAAAACTGGTACTCAGAAGGGCAAAAGGCCAGTACCATCCCTCAAGTTCACAAAATAAAAGCATCGGAGGAAAACGCAATGCCGACAAGAAAGCAAGGAGACAAGATCAAGTTGAAGATAGAGGAGATCTTATGATCCACAGTCTAGCCTAGCTTTTGTTTTTCCTTTTAGGACAATGTAACAAGGAGATCGGTAAGCGGTAACATCCTACAGCAGCATGTAAGCAGCACACAACAGCGGCAAACACTACAGTCACACGGTAGTCCCAGCTACCAAAATTTCTCGAACTACATTGACCTGATTCCTGTTCAGCCCAGGATATGTAGGAAACCCCTGAAGCAAAGGTTCGGTCAAATCTTTTTCAAAAAATGCTTCACACGGAGTACTCGGACGAGCAAAAATCGCCCGCTTTATCTTTGCGCGAAAACCCTTCGTGTCTTCGGGAAAAGAGGGGCAGCTGTAAGCACGTGATTTTTGCTTCGCGGACAATCACTCCAAAAAGAAATAAAAATAATGGCAAATGGCCTCGCTATACAATTTTTCAATTTTTGCGTGACACGTGTTGACAGTCATTTTGTTGGTTCTGTCCATTTTTCGTTTAAAACGAAATACAAAATAGGTATGTCATGTGTAATTAAACCGTTATTCGATCATTAAAAGAAAATCCAAAAAACTATATATGCATCTTTTATTCTAGGTTGGGATTTTAACCTACTTAAATATTTCCATATGTGTGTGATAATTATGTTAAGGTGTTACAATATTGGTTGTTTTAATTTCATTTTTTTAGTTATTTATTTTTATTTTTATTTTTAGTTTTAGTTCATTTAGTTTAAAACTAGAAAACAAAAGAAAGTGTGCTGAAAATCGTTTGGGCCAAGAAATGAAACAAAAATAGGCCCAAGACCAGGACCCCGATCCTGCCCAAACAACAGGCTGCCCGGACACGGTCCAAACGGCGCCGTTTCTGTCCCATCTAAGCTGGGCCATTGATCTCAAACGAATCAACGGCCAGGATCACATCCCCTAGACCCGTCAAATTTAACCCGATCCAATCTCCACCCGGTCTCAACCCACTATCAGCCCCTGAACGACGTCGTCCCCTTTAATGAATAGATCCTGGCCCTTGATCTCACATGATCCGACGGCCAGGATCTAAACTCCTAGATCGTATATAAGCCTTCTATCATACCCCACGCCCCCTATCCGAATCCCCCCCCCCCTTCACTCGTCTTCTTCACCAAGCGCTGAACCCCCCCGAAACCCTAGCAGCCGCCATGGCCTCCCTTTCACCAGAACCCGGCGGCATGAACGCCGGTGACCACCCCCTTAACACCCCTAAAGCATCTCACCACCCCGAACCTAAATCTGTTACCCCCTAGCCTCGAATCCTCTCCCACCTTCTCGAATCTTCATTTGAAGATTCGAGACAAGACTCGATCTATACCAAACCACCCCAGATTCACACTAGACAGTCCCCTGACCTCCCTCGTGACCAAACAAAGCTTGGTTTGGTCCGAATCTGCCCACAACTCCTAGAATCTCAAATCTGAGAATCCAAACCTTAGAACACAAGAACCTGAGGAATCCGGCCAGTCTTAACAGGAGTTTGAGGTCTAATAGACCTTAATCAAGGTGTTCTCGGTTGAGAACACCCCGATTAAAGTTTGTTCGGCCTCAAATGGTCAAAGCTGAGTCAGACTTGGGTCGGTTTTGTTTAAACATTTTTAGTAAGTTTTTCTTTTCCTTCCTGTTTTTATTCGAGTGCTAATTGAGTTTGTTAGCATGTTCTGTTTTGATTTCTGGTATTTTTCATTCCAATTTCTTCCGTCTTTGTAAGGCCTTTTATTGGGTCGTTGGTTTTCTATGTGTGTTTTGAATGTATTCTGTGACATACATGTTCGATTAGATTAGTCGTCATATAAACAATTCGTATGGCTTCCCAGTATTGTGCAAAGTTAGCTGAAGTTATTCAGGACCCCGTACGTATTGTTTATTTAAGCGATTCGTTATATCTGGCTATAATTAGTATAGTCGACTTGATAAACGTCGTCGATTAGTTTCCTATAGCTGAAGGGTCAAATATTCTAATTCATACAACTTCACGTAAATAAATGAACCCATTGTTGTTAATTGATTGTCTGACATTGTTTGAGAGTAGTTTGTAACTGCATTCTAAAACAATTAGAAGAACCAGGCCAGGGCAGTCTTGAATTTGAACTTTCAAAAGTTCAAAAGGCCTTGATGCTGCAATGGTTTAGGACAGTAATAACCAAGGATTAACAGGGGTAGTCTGGGGTTTGAAAAGAACAGAAAAGTTTAGTTTAAGTAAGCTGACAAGTAGGGTACTGAATTAGGATTAAATTAATGTCAATGGGGAACAAGACATAAGAGCATGGGAATTAAAATGAATACTTAAATGAACCCATAACTCTTGAACAAAAGGAATAAGCCAGGCGTGGGGAACAAAATGGCTGGCATCAAGAAGATGCTTAGGCATGGGGTTTAATAGGTATGGGCAGTCTGCAATTGGCAGAATCCAGGCAGCTTGACTGCACTAGGTTGTTGGCTTATAAATAAGCTGTTTTCAGAACATAAAAGGGGGCTGGACTTTTAGTCTTCAGAGAAAAAGAAAAACAGAAAGAAATTTTCAGAACACTTTAACTAAACACTGTCCAAAACTGCACAAGGAACTAAGTTGGTTAAGCTGTTCTGGCCAAGTCAGTTATTCTAACTGGGGCTGTTACTGTTCCATTAAGAGAAGTCTGTGTGTCTTCTGCTGTGATTGTTACTACACTGAGCTTCTGTGTGTTGTGGATTGAGTTTTAGTCTCCCTGATTGTCGGAACTGTGCTGGTTTTTTGCTGAGCTTTGGTGGTTATTGAATTTCTGTTGCTATTGCATAAAACATTCTGGTTCCTTCCTCGGCTGGTTTCGTTTACTATCCTGTTTTCTGGGATTATTTGTTTGTTGCTCGACCAACGGTTGAACTTCATCCTTGTGGCTGGTTGTTTTTGTCGGGTTGTTGCTGTTTAACTGCTGCTGCTGTGTTTGTTGTGTACTACTCAACTGATTCTTTCCTTCTTCTTTTGTCTTCCCAACCAGGTACACAATTAATACTACCAATGTAACTTGAAAGTTTGAGCATGAATGCAAAAGAGAAGATCTGCAGATGTTTTTTTTATACATGGACTGTTGTATTAAATTTTATGTAGTGTAATAGTTTACATTTTGTTTGGATACTGAAGGTAGCTTACACGCCTAGTAGATGTCAATGTAGGGTGATTGAATGTTAGTTGTGTATGTATGCTGTTAGGTAAAAAATATTCCCAATGCAGTAGGTTGTATCCCAGACTCGGTTTAATTGTGTAACATATCGTTTAATACATGCCAAGCATGAAATTATCCATTACTAGCTAAGTTCATCTCCTTTTGATAAATTGCTTTGTTATAATTATTGATGAGCCACACCTTTAGAACAAAGAACATAAGTTTACGGTCTCAACCTCATGGAGGTCGAGCCCAGGTCGAAACAGACCAAGCAGGCCCGCATCAGATAAACAGTGGCCCAGGTCTGGCCCATCTCGCATGAGCTGGATTTGGGCCCATAATGTTCGATCAGCTGTCCGTGCGCGTAGCCCCATTTTCCGATTCTATAAAAGCATTTTGAATCCTGCTATAAATAACCTGCAAGCATGCAATCGACTAGGACTATCTCTGTTTTCAGTTAGTAAAGACAAACACGACAAGAAACGTAGATATCCTTTTAAAATAAGGACGAGATGAGCCTCGCCAAATAAAAACGCACAAGCTGCGGGGCCCTCGTTAAATGTATATATCGAAGCATTCAGTTTCCAAGGCAGGTCGTTTAGCAAATCTCACGACCCTCCCGGAATAATAACGCGATAGTCTCTTTTAAGCGCGCATTTAATAATCTTATCTCCCTAAACTCGGGTGCACATTTATGTGACCCAAATCCAAATCTCGACGGAGTCGAAATATGTCTCTAGTCATGGGTACATTGATTGTGACGTGGCCCGAGATGCATTTTCATGACATTGTAAATTCCTTTTAATAATAAAGTGAGACGAGCCTCGACAAACAAGAAATGTAGAAGCTGCGGGGCCCTCTAGATGTATATATATTAAAATACTTAGAATTCGGGACAGGCCGTTTAGCAAATTTTACGGTTTTCCCCAAAATAACAATACGTTAGTTGTTTTAGGCGTGTCTTAATAATTTATTTTTTTAATTCGGGTGCACATCTACGTGACCCAAATCCAAATCTCAACCAAGTCGAGATATGTCAATAACCACGAGTGCATTGATGTAACGTGGTTCGAGATATATTTTCACGACGTTGCAATTTCTCGTAAAAGATAATAATAAAAGCGGTTAAAAGTTAAAATTTGCACATAAGTTCATATTGTATTTAAAATCAGATAAATAAGCCAAATATAACAGTTGAGCGACTGTGCTAGAACCACGGAACTCGGGAATGCCTAACACCTTCTCCCGGGTTAACAGAATTCCTTATCCGGATTTCTGGTACGCAGACTGTAATATGGAGTCATTCTTTTCCTCGATTCGGGATCAAAATTGGTGACTTGGGACACCCTAAATCTCCCAAGTGGCGACTCTGAAATAAACAAACCAATCCCGTTTCGATTGTTCTTTAATTGGAAAAACTCCCTTGTACCCTCCCGGGTATGTAAAAAGGAGGTGTGACATCTACTGCGGAGTAACAAATCATTTCATTGAATTGCTTGCAACCTGCCAGCATCAGCTGTTTGTAGAAAACTTCAATGGACTACTAAATGGATAATCTTCTTCAGGAAGATTATCTACAGCTGAGTAATAAATGAACATCCATAATAATATTTTCAAAACACTCCCCCTTGGATGTTCGTTATTATGTGCCTCGTTAAAACCTTACTAGGAAAAACCCCATGGGAAAAAATCCTAGTCAAGGAAAAAGAGTACACTAATAATATACATTGCAAGCTGCCTAATTTAAAACCTTACCAGGAAAAACTCAGTGGGAAAAAACCTGAGCAAGGGAAAAAGAGTATAGTGCAGAGACTTGGGTATATCACGACCAAGGAGTTCATCATCCTCTTCTGGAGGTAAGAACAGATCATTGATCCGTGTAGGGGAAGAACTATATCTTGCTAGTAAATTAACTGAAAATTCTATGTCAGGCCTTGTAGCATTAGCAAGATACATTAGTGCACCAGTTGCATTGAGATAGGGTACTTCGGGAATAAAGAGTAAACATCCTCTTCTGGAGGTCGGAACAAATCCTTATCCGCTTCAAGTGATCGAACAACCATTGGCATACTCAATGGGTGTGCTTTGTCCATGTAAAAGCATTTTAAGACCCTTTCTGTACAGGTAAATTGATGGATAAAGATCATGTCTGCTAAATGTACAATTTACAGACCAAGACAAAGTTTTGTCTTTTCAAGATCTTTCATCTCAAATTCTTTCTTAAGACATTCAATTGCCTTTTGGAGCTCTTCTGGAATTCCAACAAGATTTATGTCATCAACATAAACAGCAAGTATATCAAATTCTGAATACATGGACAAATAATATCATATATGTAACTTTCATTCAGCAAATATTCACTGAGGCGATAATACCACATACGCCCAAATTGCTTTAAACCATACAAATATCTTTATAATTTCATCAAGTACATTTTCTGAGACTTTGAATTATATGCTTCAAGCATTTTAAATCCTTCAGGGATCTTCATATAGACTTAATCAAATGAGTCATATAGGTTATGTCTTGCATTCAAATGGCATGACATCTCCATATGCCTGGAGTACAGGTCCGATCCTCACAATCTTTTACAATATTATGCACTATATTGTATCAAATATATCATCGACGATCATTTTGTATCGGTCCCTAAGCGACATAACTTGTTGAGATCTCATCATTTTCTTTATTTTCAGGTACCTGAACTTCTTTTAGAGTTTCATGAAATGTTATGTCGTGAGCTCTTCTAGAGCTCATTTCCTTCTCATTATGATCATTTTGATCATTAGCTACTATCATTTTTCAAGGATTTTTACCTTTGGAACCGATTGGTCTACCACGCTTCATGCGTACAGTAAACTCTATCCTTTAGGGACTTTAATTTTAATAGGATCATTTACAGCTGAAATATAATATTTAATTTTGGATTAGAAAATGCTTCTGGCATTTTACTTGAATTATCTTCTAAGCAAGGATCATATTGAGGATAATTCGTTTCATATAACATATTTTTCAGCTATTTATTTCATCCCCCAAATGTTAGAAAAACTAACATATATCCCCAATCTTCTTTGGGAAACATATCTTTGTGCATTGTGGTAGAGAAATTAATCATATACTACATATCAAAAGATAGTAAAAATATTTGGTTTCTGATCCTAAACCAATTGAAAGGGGAGGGCTTATCATATATTGTTGGTCTGATGCATACAAGTGCTGCTATATGCAATTTAAAAAATCTTAAACCAACACATGAAGTTTTGTTCTTATAAGCAATGGTTTAGCCATTAATAGGAGGTATTCAATGCTAAACCTGCTTGGATATAAACCAGAATTATCAAGATGAACTGTCTTGATTTCATAATCTGAAAGTTATGCTCTTAGTTGAGAAAAGCAATTTCAAACGCCAAACTGCAGGATGATAATGAACACACATGTACCCATCTTATATATGCATCTATAAGTGGTTCACATGATAGATGAATGGGCCCATATTCGCCTTTATATATTCCAAAATTTAGGGATCTTAGTCCCAACTTTAGCCAGTATAACCAATTTATTATTAGAACAAGCAGCACAAGAGAATTATTTAAGAATCTTCTGGTTCTTCAGTATATGCTTATCAGAATTCTCAAATAGCTCAAAAAATGGCAAATGAAAACTTCAAGTTTATCATGGCATGTGCTATCTCTTAGTAAACTTCTAGTTTACTATGGCATAAACTTTTGCATTAGTAAACTTCTGGTTTACTATGATACATGATGTAGTACAAATTGAAGATATAAGGCGAGTAACTTCTCATATACATATTATTTTACCCCCTATAATTGTGGAAAGGTGAAGATTTTCAATCTTTCAATCATTTATAGTCTCAATATGATAGCCAGTTTTATTAGTAAACTTCGGGTTTACTACAACATATGTTTTGACCACAATCATATAATATGAATGGCAAATTTGCATATAAGCTCTTCGGGAGCCTTCAATTTATTTTTCACAATCAAATATTATTCAGACACTACTTGTATCATGTGTCTTTTAGACAAACATTTAGCTTTTCAGGAGCTTTTGATAAATTTTGTACTACCAAATAGTGCTCAGACACTTTTGGTGTCATGAGAGAAAATCATAATCAAATTGACAATATAAAGACAATTCTAAATTTATAAATGTAAGAAATTAAGAATTTCAGTATTTTTACTACCGACTTTGTGATAAATATCCCCTTTAGGGAGAAACGCCATTAACATCTAAATATTTTATATCAAAGAGGTAACCACATAGTCATTACATCCTTCAGGGAAAGATATACGAGTTGTTATTTCCTTCGGGGAACTCGATAAGTAACCATAACATATTAATGTGGTTGTAGTAGAAAGTATTCTACAAGAATACTTTTGCCTTGGAATGATATTTAATAAAATTATTCAAGATATTTTACGTACAACGGATACATGCGACAATGATTTTTATGCCACAAAAAACAAGATTTATATCCTTTTTTATTCTACCTCTTCAAGAGGTGTGTTGTGGTATTTCTTAATTCACTCCAGGGAATGAAAATGTACTTCAAAAATAACTTTGAATAGCTTATTATTTTGTTTAAGCACAGAAAGACACATTTTCATAATATTTTCTTGGTTCAGGAGAAAATTTCAATTGTGCTACTTCTTCAGGAGCAAATTTAAAATACAAAATATTGAGTATATATTCCCTCAATCATATTACTTTTTCTGGAGGTGAATTGTAATATATTCACATCAAAAGCGCGTTCATATTTATGAGCTTTATTAATATTGTCACATTCACTTCAGGACTAGATTAATATTTATCAAAAGTTCTCATCCTTCAAGGAATGGAACATAATTATTTGAGCGTGCATTAATCACACCAAAATGTGTGACGATTTAGAACCTCTTTTAAGATATTGCTACTTCAGGAGCAAATCGAGGCATGCAAGTAATATAGAGAAATTTTTTCTAACTTATCTTCAATTGTAACCATAGAAAGCCTAAATTATCACGTCTGATGGTCAAAGGCATATACCACTTCTGGTGGTTAACAAAATTTAGTTATAATGAGATATAGGAAACATAACCACTTCTGGTGGTTATATATTTCTTGCAAACTCTATTGGAATTTAAGTGGATCTAACAATGTTATCCACTTTATAATCCTTCATTATGATAATTAGGATGAAGGAAATAAATACCGAAATAGGTACTGTATACGTAGCATATAACCAAGCAAGCGATGATAAAGATATTAAACCAAATATAAGCAAAAGGCTCAAATTACTTCACACAAATTTGGCCACTCCAGACGTAAGTGATATCCACATCTCTACCGCCAAGAAGAAAAGCTCACCACCTCAAGGATATAATCTGCCTTATGATGCTCGGAATGAACAAGATCTACCACGGATGTAAGAGCGTCGCCATACATCGGAGATGAGCAGTGAAATAGAAATTAAATTTGAAGTAAGTGCTCAAAATGGCAGAGTCTCGTGCTAATAACGTGTTATAAAATAAAGACTTTAAAGTAAAGAAATCAAAGACAAGTAGAGAGAGATATATATTGATTATTCAACTTCAAATTCATGTACATAATGAATCGAAATCTCCTCTATTTATAGAATAAAGGAAGCTGCTGTGTAAGTTGCTTGTAAGTTCCTTGTAAGCTGTTATAGTACCAGATATAGATAATCTTCTGCCGATGGTAATATTTATCTATAACGGAGTACCAAAATAATAAGCTTCTTCAGGAAGCTTATTTCCAATAGAGTACTAAATAGATAACCATATTTACGGCGGAGTCCCATAGAGATAAGCTTCTTCAGGAAACTTATTTACAACGGAGTACTAAATGAACATCCATAATATATATTTATATCAATCAAAACATAATTTGAAGTACGCTTATGTTTTTCCACGACAATAAATAAAGTATAGGTTCAATAATTCCTGTCGTTGTACTATACTTCTTGTTACATATATATATTTTCACATAAACAACTATATATTATATTTTCAAAAGATTAATATTAATGTCAACTATAAGAATTTTGGTCATAACGGAGCAATCGAATCGATAAAAGAAAAAAAAAATACATCAAGAACATCATCTGTAAGAGATATTAGATGAAATATAATGACATAACACATTGTTATCTGATGCAATAAATTACTCTATTTTTATAAATACTTGCTCAAATTTGCAAGTTCAAAAGATATCCAAAATTTTATATTCAACTAGTGCGTTAATGTAGTGACTTTATTTTTTTCATTTAAATGAATATTGCATCTATTTGGACATCAATTGCTGCTATACATCATTTATTTTTATTGTATACTCCCATAAATTTTTATTGATAGACTCGTAACATCCACGTTCAACGCACATAACTAATATTATATAAATATAAGAGGTGATTAAGTTATCCGGAAAATGATGATATATAATAATGAAGCAAAATGTTCTTGAGAAAAGGGGAGAAAAATAAGATTTTCAGCAAAATGCGGAGTCATAATAATACATATTGTTAAATTTGGCCAAGAATATTAGACGAGATATCCAACACACACACTAAGATTTCGAAGACTATATACTCTAATTAATTATAATTAATCTAGTACGTAGTTTCATGAGGGGTGACAACATAAAAAAATCTATATCTTGCTTCAGTACTAGATTTAGCACCATTATTAGATAATATTATGCTAATCTTATGATGATGTATTGATCCCAAAGAAGTGTGACACCTAGATCAAAAAAGCTAAGTGTGGTATCTTAATTACTGTATATAAAAAAATTTAGAAAATAAGGAACTAATACGCACAGTACGAAGCAAGAATTTTAAGACCATTCCACCACCAACGGTTGTGGTTTGTTGGATAAGATAATTTCATCCTCGAGAGTCTTGAGAATGAAAATATTAGTAGAAAACACTTTTCGTTTTAGTGGGCCTTACAACGCGAAAATTTAAATTACTTGGAATCCTAATACGATTACCGGACACGAGTGAAAAAAGAAAAAAATAAGATAAAATAGAGCACATCCCCAAGTGC
Organism: Nicotiana tabacum; assembly: GCF_000715075.1. Classification (NCBI taxonomy): domain Eukaryota; kingdom Viridiplantae; phylum Streptophyta; class Magnoliopsida; order Solanales; family Solanaceae; genus Nicotiana; species Nicotiana tabacum. Next base: position 111,914,930 of record NC_134084.1, read on the forward strand.
CCCACCAACACCCTAAAAGAGTAATGGGAAACAATAAAGAATGAAACAACCCATACTGCTATTAACTGATTGGAGGTTATTCCTATAGCTATAGCCAGGAGAAAAATGAAATAAGCAAAGATGATATATTTAATTAATCAACAAAATCGCTGAAGAATTTTTAGTTGATCTGATTTTGATACTCTGTTGGTGACTGGCGACGAAAGCACATCCAAACAAGAAAAGACGATAAGTAGATTCTTTTGCTAAAATAACCAAAATTTTATTCCCTATTTAATAAACTTCATAATTCAAGATACATGCATGCAAATTTAAAAATCAGGGTATCCTTTCGGCCATTCCAGTAAAAGAATTTTTCTGCTAATTATATTAGAGTTAAGTAGTTCATGTTGAAATGTAAAAAATACACTAATGCGTTGAATCAAAGATTCATAAGGAATGAATAAAGGCAAACTAATAGCTAAACACATGCCATTTATGAAAGGTAAAAAAAATAATTTGGGACATTCAGAATCAAGTCAACTAAATAAGTAAGCACCGTTTGAACTCTACTTTTAAGATTTTTAGAATTGAACCCATTATATTTTTAAAGTTACGGGTTCATGTTTAATGTTTTTGCAATTTTAACAAATTTTTACATATAAATTTTTACTCTACATCGAAATTTATGGATTCAATTGAACCCGTAACTATTACATTGCATATGCCCCTGGTCTTATTTGGTAAAACCGGCCGAGAGTATTCAGTATGGAAGAAGAGAGCATCGAAAGAGTTACTTCACCTTAATTTGATAATCGCTCCGTCCAGGCAGGCAATCACTAGTTACAGTTTATGAAATTTTGACTTGTATTCATAAAAAGAAGTCGGTTTTAGTCTCAAATTTCTTTTTTAATAGTCTGATAACCAAAAAAGAAAATTGATATATTTAAATTAGAAGGGGTAAGGTCTGCAAATATGCAATCTTTCTCAGACCCCATTCGTGAAATGTTACTGAGTTGGGTTTGTTGTTGCTGTATTTGGAATTTTTCTTAAACAAATAAACACTTGAAGATTCTACACCTAGATGAAGATTGAAGATCACATCCAATCAAGTTTTATTTCTGCAATCTGCATGATCTTAAAAAAGGGGCCCATATTTTATCAAACAGAGTAGTATATAGTTGCACACTTTCTGTCCAGTTCATTGAAATCAGAACAAAAGGCAAGCTATTTAAAGATAATGATATCATCTATGATTAGATTTATGATTGTTATCTATTTGTCAAAATGAGTCCAAAATAGCATCTCCCCCTTAGCCACTACTTTTTAAAACAATTTCTTTTTGTCACTTTGATTAAATAATTGCATGTCTGCATGTCTCTTGGTTGTGAAACAGATCTACTTTTTAGCTTTAAAAACCTATGTGTATAATGCGTGGATGTGAACTGGGAAAGGGTCCCTTTGCTTTGACAAATAGGGAAGAATTGGTGTGGGCATTTAAAGAAGTATTCAATGAGGAATAGAAACAAAACAAATTTTGTTGTTTGATACAAATTGGAAACTGTGCTTGTAGGGTAAGAATTATCTCAAAGCTAACATGACCTTGTGTTATATGTGAAGGAGGCTGTATAATTTAATGGGCTGGACTTTTGTCAAATCCTAGACTGAATGAGCTCGATTAGTAGAGTAGTACACTACGGGCAAGCCTATGGTGCATCTTTTGTGGCATATGAATGTTATTTCTGAGAGTGAATAAATTCATTTTATCTTGAGTTCCTAAGTGTTCTTAAATTTTATTGTGTGGAACTACTCTCTTTTGTGTGTGAGGGCACTTGATTCATGAATGAATTTTGTGCATTGATAGTGTAAAATATTTTAATCGTTTGATTAACTTAACATATATGTAATTTTTCATAACACGCTTAATCTGCTATAGTTGTCAAATTGCAATGATAATAGAAAAAGAAGTCTTTAATCTGTCAGTATATATTGTTAGTAACTGTATTTGTACATTAATTCTGGAAAAGATTGAATAACATATAAGCAAAAAATATAAATGAAACAAAAGATAATCCGAGCCCATTGAATTCACAGTGTTTCCTTGAAGAATTTAATCCCCTCATAGTACCCAAGGTTATGGATTTTTTCCTTCCAGGATAGAACGAAAACTGAAGAGGTGCAACTCTTCCGAATGGCTTTTTATGCAAAACGGCCGTAGAATAAATGCCATAACATAAATGGCTAATGTAACGACCCAACCGGTCGTTTTGAACTTTTGCACTTTGCTCATCAGTTCTCGGGCATGACTTGCCTCGTATGATGGATTATGACTTATGTAAATCGTTGGTTTTGGTTTTCAGGGTAATCAGAATGAATTTTGAAGAACAGTTCTCAGTTTGAAGCTGGAAATTTGAAAACTTTGACCAAGATTTAACTTGTTGGTATATGATCTCGGATCGGAATTTTTATGATTTGGTTAGCTCCGTTAGGTGATTTGGGACTTAGGAGCGTGATCGGAATGCATTTTGGAAGTCCGTGGAAGGTTTAGGCTTGAATTACCGAAATTGAGATTTTGGAGTTTTCCGGTTGATAGGTGAGATTTTGATATAAGGGTCGGAATGGAATTCTGAAAGTTGTAGTAGCTCCGTTGCATCATTTATGACGTGTGTGCAAAATTTTAGGTCATTCGGGCGTGGTTTGATTGGGTTTTTGATCAAAAGCGTATTTAGAAGATTTTAGAATTCTTAGGCTTGAATCCGATGCGAATTGGGTGTTTTGATATTGTTTTGAGCGTTTCGAAGGTTGGAACAAGTTTGAAGGAGGTTATGGGATATGTTGGCATGTTTGGTTGAGATCTCGGGGGCCTCGGGTGAGTTTCGGGTGGCCAATCGGACCATTTCATGTTGTGAAAAATTGCAGAATCCCTGTTGTTAGTGTTGCACGTTTTTGAACTTCGCGTTCGTGATGCATGTCCTGCGTTCGCGAAGGGTTAAGGTGTGAGACTATGGAGTTGGCCTTCGCGTTCGCGAAGATGGTTCCGCGATCGCGAAGGTGTGTGGTCTCTAGTCATCGCTTTCGCGAGTCTCCTGTCGTGTTCGCATAGAGGAAGGGGGATAGCTGGGTCCCCAATGCTTTTGTTTTACGCGTTCGCGTAGTAGAGGGTCGCGTTCGCGTAGTAGAGGGTCGCGTTCGCGTAGTAGAGGGTCGCGTTCGCGACATGTTGAGTTTGATGTGCTTCGCGTTCGCGAGAAGGTTATCGCATTCGCGTAGAAGGAATTTTGCTCTGTGAAGCAGTGTGCTTCGCGAACGCGAGGGTTATGCCGCGTTCACGATAAAGAAATGCCTGGGCAGTCAGATTATATTTTGAAAACGAGGGTTTAATTCCAATTTCATAAAAACCATTGGAGAGCTCGGGAGAAGGTGGATTTTGAGGAGATTTTCAGTGGAGCTATTGGGGTAAGTATTCTTTACTCATATTTGGTTTAATTCCATGATTTGGTCTTGAATTTCCTCATTTAATTTGAGAAATTAGAGGGAAAATTAGGAGGAAAAAATGGAAGAAAAGTTTGAGATTTCTTTTGGAGATTTGAATGGGTAATTGAGGTTGAATTTTGATGAATTTAATACGGGTAGACTCGTGAGTGAATGAAGATTTTATTGATGTGATTTTTATCGGATTCGGAGACGTGGGCCTGGGGGCCGGGTTTAAGCAATTTTGGGATTTTTTATGTAAATTGGATATTTTCGAGTGGGCTTTGTTCCCCTAGCATATTTTAATGATTATGTACTGATTGTGGCTAGATTTAGAGCATCCAGAGGTCGATTCGTGAGGGCAAAGGCATCGCGGGCTAGATTTTGGACCGGATCGAGGTGAGTAATGATTGTAAATGAGGTTCTGAGGATATGAAACCCCGGATTGCACATCGTTGTGCTATATTGAGGTGACGCACATGCTAGATGACGAGCGTGGGGTCGTGCACTGTAGGGGATTGTGACTTAGTCCATCCTAAATGACTGTTTTACTGTGTATTTGATTGAAAACTATTTGCTATCATCATGTTTTGGGCTGAATACCATATTTGGGCCTCGTGCCAACTATTTGAACCCTTCAGGGATTTTTATTGATATTTTCTCACTGTTTTGACTTTAAACTTGCACTCAGTCATGCTATATTCTACTGTTTTCAAAACTCGGCCATGTTTACCCTGTTTTAATACTTGAAATGATATTTCAAATAATATTTTGGGCTGAGCATCATGTTTTACTGTTGCCCAAGTGGCTTATGTGATTTTGACTGAGTAAGGCCGAGGGCCTGTGTTGTGAGGATACTTTTGGGTCGGGCGACACACCGCAGCGGTGATACACTGATTATGATTATGAGGCCGAGGGCCTGAGATTTGTACGCCACGAGGTGGCTTGTTGATATGAGGCCGAGAGTCTAGTGATGATGCCACGAGATGGCTTGATATTGCGCTTGGGCCGTAAGGGGCCCCTCCAGGAATCTGCACACCCCCAGGAAGCGCGGATACCTATTGTGATATGAGATATAGCCCGAGGGGCTGGTATTGTTCTGAGATATTGCCCGAGGGGCTGGTACTATTCTGAGGTATTGCCCGAGGGGTGGATTTGTTGATACTGTGCCCGAAAGGCAAACCTTTATGTGTTTATTTTCCTTAATTGCCTGTCATTTACCTGTTTAATTGTGTAATTGTGCCCGAGGGGCGGATTTTCTGTGCTTGTTTATTCTAATTGCTTGCATTCAATTGCTTAACTATTGAAAAGTCATTTTTAAAGAAGTTTAAACTGAGCTAAGATGCTTTACGAGATTTCACATGCTTCATTGCTTTCTTACTGGTTTTGTACTACTTATATACAGCATGTTGGTGTACTTTTCGTGATTTCCTATCACTCAGTCTTTAGTTATGATTATTACTCACTGAGTTGGAATACTCACTTTACTTCCTACACCTCGTGTGCAGATTCAGGTATTTCTACACCAGGTAGCGGGTATTGGTTGAACAACGACAGAGTCTTTGGAGTTCATCAAGGTAGTTTCCCGACGTCCGCAACACTGCTTTTCTCCCTTTGATATCATTAGACTGTATTTAGTACATTTACAAAATTTCCATTGTATTTTAGACCTTAGTAGATGCTCGTGACTTGTGACACCACGATGTCGGGCTGTGTTTATTTCCGCACTTGTTTATTTCGCTAAATCTATACTTGTTGGGGATTTATACTTATAAATGACTTAAATTGACTTATTAAACTATTAAAACTAAATTTGGGAATTGTGTCGGCTGGCCTTGTCTTCACGAGAGGCGCCATCACGACCAGGTCTAGTTTGGGGTCGTGATAGCTAATTTATGCAATAATAAACCAGGAATTGAAGAGGGAGGTTAATTTTTAGTTACACAACCGAAAAACTGAAAACGGATAACGGAAAAACTTTTAATATTCCGTTGGATTTAATATTAATATTAATATTCTGTTATTAAAACAGATATTTAATAACATTTCTGTTAATATTTACTATTAACAAATAAATTTGGTCCAAAAAATTAATCAATCAATCATTTGAACGAAGCCGAGCGACGACGATGACGCTAGGCGTGCTTTCTTCTCAACTCTTTAAGAGCTAGAAGAAGAGCAATTGCTTATATACTCATCAAAAACCTCTTCCTCTTCCAATATGGGACAATGTCCCTTTGTCAAGGGGGGAAACTTAAAATTTCACTTAAAAATTTCATTTCTCTCAATTTCCCATTCACCCTCTTTTAAGCCATATTAATGCTTAAAACCCCAATATATATATAACATAAATACTTCGGACCGCGCTATGACCGTGCTAGTGCCGTTCCGCTTGCCACTTTGTATAACTTAACATTTTTTTTATTTTCTTATTTTGTATGTTAATTGTTTTATTTTGTTTATTCCCCCCACCCTAACTATTCCCCTCTTCTCCTATCAACACTCAACGATCCCAGCCCTAATTCCCATCTTCTCCTAATTCCCCTCTTCTCCAAATTTCCCTCTTCTCCATTCCCAAATAATCCCATCCCTAATTCTCCAAGGTTCAAGCCAATCCCTACACTACTCTTCTTCACTTCTCACAATCTCCTCCCACTACAGGTAAGGTTTTCTTTTTGCCAATTTTTGTGGATTTTTGTTTGACTTCTTAATTATGTAGTAGTTTTTCTTCTTTTTTCTTAGAATTAATTTGTATTGTACATGTAGTGCTTGTGAGTGGTGATGTTTGTGGAGTTGTATCTCTTAACTTAATTGGGTGAATTTGGGGCAATTGTGGTGGTAATTGGGTTACAATATGTTTAATTAGGGGTTCCGGTAAATGATGCCCACAAAGGTTTTGTTTAAATGCCACAGTGAGTATCAATGGTAATTGTGACCAATTGTGCGAGTGAAGTCTGAGTAACTGTAGTTGAGTCAAACCTTTGTGATGTGCTAATGCTATTCTTCTTCCAAGTACTATGGCACCCTCTAGGAAATGCCGAACCACTGGTGCTTCATCCAGCGGTCAAGCCGGATCCTCCAGAGCGTGCTCTTCAGCTCTTGCTCGTCCTTTCGATAGTAACAGGTTCATCTCTGCCAAGGGTCAAGATCGTTTTGCTGATAAGGCCTCCAAGAAACCAATACCGGAGAGGGGTATAGATATAGGGTCACTCCAACTAGGCTGTCCCAACTTGTATAATGAGCTGGTCAGGCGTGGGCTACAAATCTTCTTTGAAGAACCAGATGATGGGAATGTGATGGTTGTGCATGAGCTCTATGCCAATGTTAAAGAACACGTGGATGGTGTAGTAACAGTGCGCAAGGAGGCTGTGGATGCCTCTATTGAGGCTATTTGGAGGATATACCAGCTGTCCGCACTGGTGGAGGGGTTGGACGACTATTATGAACTGTATGACAGAAAATACACTCAGTGGTAGAGGTCTTTAAAACCATATGTGTACCCAGAAAGGAGATTGTATGGATGAAATATGGGAAGAAGTTCCATTCAGCGACACTCACCTTCGAAGGGAAGTGCTGGCTGTATGTCATAAACAACTGCCTGCTCCCGTCCTCCAACACCACGAAAGTGAATGCTCCTTGAGCTGCTTTAATTTGGTGCTTTATAAATGGTCACAACTTTGACGTGGCCAAGCTTATGCACGAGGAGATGTTTACACGTTGTCCGGTGAAGAGGTATGGCTTTTTTTCCCCTCACAAATCACTAGGCTTTACAGGGCAGCTCGGGTGCCGAAAAATTTGAATGTGGATGGAATAGTGCCAAGAGAGGCAAAGTTTTGAGCTGATAAGGTGACTACTGGGAAGGAGCTTGTGGCACCTGGTGGTGATGATAGTGATGACTCCGATGCATCTAAGGAGGGAGAGGATGAGCAGGAGGAAGTAAGGGCCGAGTAACCCGCCCATGAGCAGATTGCAGAGGCTGCAGGACCATCTGGGGTTGGTCGAGTTACCCGGTTAGTAGCTTTAAAGTGGGAGGTGGTAGGGTTGCGTACCTCGGTCGATGACTCAAGTACGCGTGTTGATACGGTGGCCACCCAACAGGTTAATTCTAAGAAGAAAATATTGAGCTGGCTGCGAGCTATGGGTTGTGCATGTCATTTGGACCTGGGGACGGTCTCCAATCAAGATTGATCCATCAGGGAAGTTCCTTTACCTCACTATTCTTTATTTTGTATTCCATGAGGACATGTCTTCTTTTCAAGTTTGGGGTGAAGGATACTTCGGTGTATGTGTATATATGTATGAACTTGATTGTTTTATGTTTTCTTTGGTTTTGTGGCTTTGAGTAGCAGTCAAATTAGGTAAGTCGACTTGTCCCGACCACAGATCTCTTTCGACGGGGTTCTTAAGGGTTTAAGTCGACCTTTAAAAAATAAAACCAGAAATATGTTGGACTCTTCCTGATGAAGGTTTTTATAGACAGTTTTCTTGAGGGAAGTGAGTCTAAAGAAAATGCCAAAAAGATTTTCTGTCTTAGGTAGTGTAGTAACTCCCCCTTGGTTTTTATTTGGGCCGCGGTTCGTTTTCAATGGTTTTGCTTGAACCGGATGTAGTTAGCTTTTGTTTATTTTGTTTCTAGTTTTTAGTTGGTACTTATGGGCTATGAGCGGAGATAGGAAGAGAATCCCTTAGCATTGAAACACTTGAACCCAGTAGACACTAGAGTGTGATGCTTAGTCTCAGTTGTTGATTCTCGTTAGCGTGCCTTAAATTGTATGTTTGTAACTGACTTGAGTACTCAACGAGAGTGTTTTGATAAGCCAATATAGAATGAGTCATGTGCCATATGTGTGTGAGTTGTATTGTATTCTATGCTCTGCATTTGATGCCTAGAACTTGCCCTATGTGTTTGCAAAGCGAAATAATAGCTTTATTCAATCCTAGAAGTGATATAGGCATTTCTTTGTTAAGCCAGATATATAAAGTAGACCCACCTAAATGCGATACATCATAGTTAACCCCGTTGAGCTAATAAACCTGTTTCTTTGGCAACCACATTACAAACCTTATCCTAAGTGTTTGAATGGCCCATCTGTTTGAACCCCTTTACCTCCCATGAGCACTTGAATGGTTATGAAATATGTAAAAGTTAAAGTGTGGGGGTGGTGGTTTGGTTTTCGAGTGGAACCAAAGAAATAGAGAAAAGAGATGCAGTGCTTTGAAAAAGGAAAGAATAAGCGCCACTTAAAAAAAGAGAAAAGAAACTAAGTAAATGTAGTCCTTGATAAGTGGTGACTTGATACAATTGCACCTAAAGGAGTTTGGGGTATTATAAATAGAAGTGTGGTGGAATGTCTGGTCTGACATAAGTATGGTTCTGAATGCAAAAGTGATTGTATTAAAAGTGCTTAGGGAGGTTAGTCACTATATCCAAATATATCATACCCGTCCTTTAGCCTACATTACTACCAAATGAAGTCCTAATTGATCTTAGACTGAATGGTCTCGATTAGTAGAGTAGTACACTACGGGCAAGCCTATGGTGCATCTTTGTGGCATATGAATGTTCTTTCTAAGAGTGAGTGAATTTTGTCTATATAAGTTCCTAATTGTTTTTAATATTATTATTTGTGAAACTACTCTCTTGTGTGATGTGAGGGCATTTGATTCACGAAGGAAATGTAAGTCTTGACCTCTGTATAGAGTAATTTAAGTAAGTATGAATATTACACGACACGTGAGAGTCGACTCTTAAGGCAAAGATGTTACACTACTAGACGCAACTTTGGTGATAAGTTCTTGGTGTGATACATTAGGGAAAAGCTTAGTGAGGGAACCTTCATAGAGTATGGTGGATTGCTCGGAGACTAGCAATGATTTAAGTGTGGGGTGTTAATAATAGGCTAGATTCATGTAGTTTGGCAACTATTTATGCCCCAACTTGACTATGCTTCACCGTTCTAGAAAGGTTAAATGACGATAAATTGGCTCTAATTGTGAATTTCATATTTTGCAAGAGTAAGTTGTGCTTATGAGGACTTAGGACAGTGTTTGGAACTAAATTAAAGCAAGGGAAGCCCCTCGGAGCTGAGTACGTGTGAAAGAAGAAAGAAAAGAAGAGAGAAAATACTGATCCATTCTAGCGCGAGCCAAGCGCGACCGCGCTAGAGCAGAAAAACAGGACAGTGCACTTGGCCATATGCGCGGTCACTAGCACGGTTCGAGCGCGACCGCGCTAGTCACTCTAGAGTGCAGAAAGTTCAGGGGTAAACTTGGAAGTTTGGGGGTAATTCCACTTAACCTATAAGAGGTCCATCTCACCCAAAAAGATATGATCAAAGTTTTTATAGCTTTGTTGAAGGCAAGAAGAGGCAGGAGGCAAGTAGGATATTTCGGCATCGAGTTCTACCTTTCTTCCTTTTGTATTTCATGATGAATTTTGCTGTTGTTATTATGAGCACGATTATGAGTAGCTAATTATTTAGTCTAGGGTTTTGATGGAACCTATTGAGGGATGAACTTCTTGTTGTGTTAATATAGTTTGGCTAGTTTAATCTCTATTTGTTCAACTACGTTCTTCTTGTAGTTAATTGATAGGATCCTCAGTTAGCTGTGCCTATTAAATGTGTATTACTCGAGAGAGAGAGTGCATATTTAGGTAGTTGTTGAATAACACCATTCCCAAAGTATATGAGGAATCAATAACCAAGGGTTTAAAGGTGGGATTAGGGATAACGGAACCTTGGGTGCGATCTAAGTGAGCTGTAAGAAAAGTCAGCTAGCGTAACTCGAGAGAGTGCATTTAGTAAATTGTCGTAATTACTCGGGAGAGATTTACGGTAGTAAGAGTGCTCATGATCGATAGAGACAATTAGGCAAATCTATGTGAAACATAACAGAAAGGGATTCCATCAATAGGGGAAATCACAACCTTAGATCCTTCTCTTATTTGTTTACAACTCAGTCATAGTTAGATTTTAGTTTACTTAATTTTATTCAGTTATAGTTAGTAGAATTATCACCAAGTGTTATTCAAAATATCTGGGAAGTTGGTTACGGAGAATTCAGTGAGTCTGACAAAAATAATTGGTAGGTTAATTCCCTGTGGGATTCGACTATGGGATAAATACTCGGATTATATTTGTAACGACCGTCTGTCCTTTATATAAGGCATAGTTGGGCATAACCATGTAACCGTGATACTAATAAGAATAACTCACAATAGAAGAGATAACTTATACCGATGACTTCAAATAAGGATAATCAACAATGAAACAGTTAACAAGTAACAATGACTTCAAATAATGATAATCAACAATGAAAGAAATAACATGTAACAATGACTTCAAATAATGATAGTCAACAATTAAATGGATAACATGTAACAATGAGAGAGGCAACAAGTTCAACTAAAGCATAAGAGGAAAATATAAAGTAAGATGTGAATAAGTATTAATAAAGTCATTTAAGGCATGCAAAGATAGACTAGTACAAATAAGAGTAGATTGACTATGAGAATCTAGAACATGATATGATAATTCACTTAAGGCATGGAAAGAGTCTAAGTAGCCTAAACCGGCCAAATACCACATACAACCTGTGTACCCACTTGTCACCTTGCGTACACGGCTTCCACATAACACAAATGACATAATCAATCCCAAATCCTAAGGGGTAGTTCCCTCACACAAAGTTAGGCAAAATACTTACCTCAACTAGGCCAATTCAACTCTTGAAAATAGCTTTTCCCTAAAATTCGCCTCTGCACGATTCAAATCTAACCAAAAAATCAACTTAATATCATCCAACAATGCAAGGTAAATCAATTACAATATATAAAGCTAAGATTTTTACACTTTTCTCAAAAAATCAACAAAAGTCAACCCGGGGCTGGCCAGATTAAAACTCGGGTCCAATGGTAGATTACGACTACCTATGAACCTAGGAGTTCACGTATGTGATTAGTTTTAAATTTTGAGTCCAAATCGACTTTCAAAACTCAAATTCATATTTTTCAAAAACTTGATAAAGTTTCACAAATTTTTACTTTGATTCACATACTTTTGATGTAAAAATCTAAGATATATTAATGTATTATAATTGGAAATAGATTAGAATCACTTACTCAAAGTTTGTAGGTTGAAAATCCCCTCTCCAAATTGCCTCCTACAGAGTCTAGGTTTCTAAAATGAGAGAATATGAGATGAAATCCCGACTTCCAGCTCTTTTGATCAGCTGCTGATGTCTTAATTGCGACATTGAGAATCCTCGCAATTGCGAAGTATTCCTCACAAATACAACCATTGTCAGTCCTATGCGTAGGTCTTAATTGAGACTCTGTCTTCGTGTTTGCGAAGCCTGTCTCCATCGCAAATGCAACCTTTTATCGCAAATGCGAACCAACCTTTGTGATACCTAAGGCCCCCCCGGCTAAGCTCGCAATTGCGAACCTAGTGTTCAAAAATGCAACACTAGAGGCACCATGCACTATATTTTTCATTTTCAGTTCAAAACTTTCCGAAACATGTCCGAAACTCATCCGAGCCCTCAGGTGTAACGACTTGGCCGGTCGTTTTAAGTATTATAGGCACATTCCCTAATTAATTACTTATTTAAAACTCACTTGTTATTATGTGACTTGCTTGGGTGGTCGGATTGGTTCCGGAGATGTTTCGGAATGAGTTGGGACACTTAGTCCCAAGGTTGGAAGCCTACATCATAAGAGTTGATCGGATATTGACTTATGAGTAAATGGCTCCGAAATAGAGTTTTGATGGTTTCGATAGCTCCGCAATATTATTTTGGACTTAGAAGTGTGACCGGATATTGATTTGGAGGTCCGTAGATAATTTTGGCTTGAAATTGCGAAAGTTAGAAAAATAGAAGTTTTGGAGAGTTGAGAAGTTTGACAGAGAATTGATTTTGTGGTTACCGGACTCAGATTTTGGTTCTGGAAGTAGGAATAGGTCTGTTGTATCATTTGTGAATTGTGTGCAAAATTTGAGGTCAATCCGAGTTGATTTGATAGGTTACGATATCGATTGTAAAAGTTGGAAATTTATTAGTTTCATTTGGCTTGAATTGGGGTGGGATTCGTGTTTTTGATGTTACTTGATGTGATTTGAGGCCTCACTAAGTTTTTATCATGTTTTAGGACTTGTTGGTATGTTTGGTTGAGGTCCTGGGGGCCTCGGGTGAATTTCGGATGGTTAACAAATCGAATTTGACTTAGGTGATATGCTGAAGTACTTCAGGTCTGGTGTCATCGCACCTGCGGAGGGATTGTCCACAAGTTCGGAGCTGCAGAAGTGACTAGGAGTGTGCAGGTGCGAAAGGGAGAAGGCTGCTGGGAAGCACAGGTGTAGAGGAATATCTGCATAAGCAGATGCGCTCCTGCGCGAAGTGTTCTGCAGAAGCGAAGCTAGCAAGTGTGGCTTGGATCACAGAAGCGATGGGTTATCCGCAGATGCGGTCCTGCGGGTATGAAGAGGGGACCGCAGGTGCACGAGGTCAAGTGTTTAGTGGGCTTCGCAGAACCGATGTTTTCTCCGTAAAAGCGGTATTGCAGGTGCGACCCCTGGCTTCGCAAGTGCGAAAAGCCTGGGCAATGTATATATTCGAAAGGTTTCGAGATTCTATTCATTTTTGGACTTTGGGAGCTCGGATAAAGGCAATTTTTAAAGGGGATTTCACTAGATTTCAAGAGGTACGTCACTTTTGATCATTTTATTCATTAATATTGAATATCCATTGACTTTCCCACCTAGTTTATGTGTTTTTAAGGTGGAATTTTGGACTAGAGAGTGGAGAATAAGATTTGGAGATTTGAGTGAAGATTTGGCGTCGGAATTTGATAATTTTGGTATGGTTGGACTCGTGGTTGAATGAGTATTGTCGAATTTTGTAACTTTTGTTGGATTTCGTGATGTGAGCCCCAGGTTTACTTTTTGACTTTTATTAAAGAATTTAGCTTATCCATATAGAATTGATTCTTATACCTCATGATGATTGTATTGAGTTGTTTGTGGCTAGATTCGAGTCGTTCAACGGATGATTCGTGAGGCAAGGGCTTGTTGGAGTAGAGATTTGCATGTTTTGAGGTAAGCAACACTTCTAAACTTGGTTCTGAGGGTGTGAATCCCTAAAATACGTGTTATGAGGTTAGTGTTGAGGTGATACACATGCTAGGTGATGGGCGTGTGGGCATGCACCGTGGAAATTGTGACCCGGTTGATTCCGTAGTACTGTGAAGTCATCAAACCATGTTGCTATTCATGTGATCCCTATGTGTTAGAGTAATTAGGCGGTAATCTATGTTAGAAATCATGTTTAAGCTGTATGCATGTCCTGTTGAGACCCACTAGGGCCATCTCCGTTGTTGAATTACTTGCTTAAATGGCAATTTTGTACTCAGTCACATCCATCATTTGCATATCATATATCAGTATCTAATACTACTTATTGTTGTATCAGATATCATTGTTTGAGATGATTGGCATGAGATTTGTGAGTCCGAGAGACTAGAGAGATTGATGACTGAGTTGGGGCCTGAGAGTCGTGTTGTGAGTGAGATTTGTGAATCGGGCTGTACGTCGAAGCAGGTCTTCTTGGCTTTATATATATATTATTATTATGCATGGGGATGCACATTGCAACAAGTCCTATGGGCTTTATATTTTGTTATGGGATCGGACGTCATGTCGCAGTAGGCCATATTGGCTTTATATTAGTGCTTGGGCAGGATCCACCCTTTTAGAGTCTGACATACCAGCAGTGAGCGCAGGTACCGTATAATACTGAATGGCTGAGTATGATGAGTGAAAGTTGAGACAGTCAGATTGAGTACTCTGAGAGTGGGAGTATGTGAGGTTATCATTGTGATGCATTACATGTGACATGCAGAGAAGTAACATTCCTCATATCAGTTATACTTGGCATATTTTATCGGTATTGAGTATAACTGTTAAACTTGCAAGCATGTCTACATTCCTGTACTATGTACCAATAGATTATGAGTTTTTTTGAGATATTATTGTCAAATTTCTTATCATATCTGTACTGTTTGAAAATCTGTATTTAGACTGTATCGGTTGAGCTCGTCACTACTTTCAGCCCAAGGTTAGTCTTGTTACTTATTGAGTATATTAGGTCGCTTATACTCACACTACACTTTGCACTTCGTGAGCAAATCCAGGTACTTCGGGGCACGACGGTTGCTAGCTTTAGAGCTTTAGTTGTTTGGAGAGTATAGAGGTAGCTACCTTGGTTTTTGCAGAGCTTGATTCTCTTTCTTTTCAGTTATTGTACTGTTCTATATTTCTAGACTGTGTTTAGTGGTGACACTATGTTTTCATTTAGATTCTCATGTACTTAGTGACACCTGAATTTCGGGGGAATTTGTATAGAATTGCGGTGTTTTTTATCAGTCATTGTGAGATTTTAACTATTAAGCTTATTTCATTGTGTTTTAAACTTAAAGATATGTGTTTAATTGTAATTGTCGGCTTTCCTGGTATTGCGCGATAGGCACCATCACGACATGTGAGATTTTGATTGGTGACAAGTTGGTATCAGAGCCTAGGTTATATAGGTCTCACGAGTCATGAGCCAGTTTAATAGAGTCTTGCGGATCGGTATGGAGACGTCTATACTTATCTTTGAGAGGCTGCCAAACCATTAGGAGAACTTCATTTTCTTGTATTCTTGTCGTGCAAATTTGTTGATTCCGAAAACTAAACTTATGTTATTCTATTCTCTCACAAATAGTGAGGACACATGCTACCAGTTCGGGCGAACGACCACCAGTACCACCAGCTAGGGTCACAAGAGGCCAGGTCGCGGTAAAGGTCAAGGTGCAGCTCGTACAACAGCTAGTGCAGCACCTATAGACCCACTAGTTGCTCTAGCTAAGGAGCAGATTCCAGATGTGGTTGAGTCGGTGGACAAGTTCAAGCACCAGTTGTGTCCATTATTATTCCAGGCCTTCAAGAGGCTTTGGCCTAGTATTGACTATTTGTACTAGCCTTGCTCAGGCGGTATCAGTTCTGGCCGCGTCAGCCACTTCTCAAGCCGGAGGAGTTGCTCAGACTGCCGCCGTCTATACGCCAGAGCAGGTGGTGCAGGGACTTTAGACACCGGGGTGCTGCCGGCCCAGCTAGTTGAAGTTTCATAGTCCCAGGTGTGTCCCAATATGAGTGACAAGGAGCAGAAGGAACTAGAGGGTTTGGGAGGCTCAAGCCTCTATCATTCAGTGCGGCTGAGTCACAGGATACTTAGGACTGCTTGGACAAGTGCCAGTGGATTCTTTGCACGATGAGTATTCTGAAGACTAGTAGAGTCTTATTTACCACTTTTCAGTTGACGAGGGCAGCCTTTAGATGGCGGGAAGCCTATGAGCGGAGCAGGCCAACC
This sequence comes from Nicotiana tabacum, assembly GCF_000715075.1. Taxonomy (NCBI): domain Eukaryota; kingdom Viridiplantae; phylum Streptophyta; class Magnoliopsida; order Solanales; family Solanaceae; genus Nicotiana; species Nicotiana tabacum. Next base: position 111,930,788 of record NC_134084.1, read on the forward strand.
GATTTTGCACCAATTTCATGGCACGAGTTCTCCGTTCTCTTCTTGGAGAAGTTTGTACCACCGACCTGTAGGGAGGAGTTGCTTAGGTAGTTTGAGCTGCTATGCTAGGAGGGTATGTTCGTGACCCAGTACGAGATGAGATTTTTAGAGTTGGCTCGTCACGGGGTCTGGTTGGTTCCCAAATAGAGGGAAAGGATTAGGAGGTTCATTGATGGCCTCAACTGTGGATTATGCTTTATTATGACTTGAGAGAATGCATTGGGTGCTACATTCGATAAGGTGGTTGATATTGCTCGGCGGATAATGTTGGTCCATAGTTAGGAGCGTGAGGAGAGGGATGCTAAGAGGCCTTATGGTTCGTGTGGTTTAAATGTTGTTTCTTCAGGAGGGCAATTTTACCACAACAGGGGTCGTCTTTATAGGCTCGCTCAGATGGCTCATCTGGTTCATCGTGGTGCATCAGCTTGCCATGGTTCATACAGTGCTCGCCCAAGTCAGTCATCTCTCAGTTCTCTCCCAGCTCAGATCTCGTCTCGTGCTCCATTAGTTCAGGGTTTATCTGTTCTAGATTCTTCTAGCAGTATTCTGGTTCTCGGGGACCGATTCACTCCCCACCACTATTGATGGATTAGAATTGCTATGGGGAGGCATTCTCCCCGTCTTTTGGGAGTTCCGGTTCTGTAGAGGGGTTAAGATATGACTTCTGCACCAGTTACTTTATCACCCTCTCATCGAGCTCGGGGTAGGGCTCAAACAACTAGAGGTCACCCGAGAGAGGGAGGCCGATCAGGTGGCGGTCAGGCTCGATGCTATGCTTTCCCTGCTAGGCCAGAGGCCATTGCTTCAAAGCAGTGATCACAGGTATTGTCTTAGTATGCCACTTGGATGCTTCTATATTATTTGACCACGGTTCCACTTATTTGTATGTATCATCATATTTTGCCCATTATCTGGATATGCCCCATGAGTCCTTAGTTTCACATATTCATGTATCTATGTCGGTGGGTAATTCTATTGTTGTGGACCGTGTGTATCGGTCGTGTGTGGTGACTATTGGAGGATTGGAGACTAGAGTTGATCTCTTATTGGTTAGTATGGTTGATTTCAACGTGATTTTGGGTATGTATTGGTTGTCCCCATGTCATGCAATTATGGATTGTCACGATAAGATCGTGATTGGCAATGCCGGGGTTACCTAGGATCGAGTGGAGAGGTTCTCTAGATTATGTTCCCACCAGAGTGATTTCATATCTAAAGGCACAACGGATGGTTGGGGAGGGGTGTTTGTCATATTTGGACTTTGGGAGGGATGTTGGTGCTGATACCAGCACCTAGTATTCATTCTATTCCGGTAGTGTGAGACTTAACGGATATATTTCCTACAGACTTTCTAGGCATGCCACCCGACCGGGATATTGATTTTGGTATTAACTTAGTGTTGGGCACTTATCCTTTTCTATTCTTAATAAAGGGTTCATTAGGCCTAGTGTGTCGCCTTGGGGTGCACTAGTTCTGTTTGTGAAGAAGAAGGAGGATGGTACTATGCAGATGTATATCGACTATAGGTAGTTGAACAAAGTTACAATTAAGAACAAGTATCCTTTGTCACGTATTGATAATTTATTTGACCATATTCAGGGAGCTAGGGTGTTCTCTAAGATTACTTTGAGGTTTGGGTATCACCAGTTTATGATTCAGGACTCAGATATTTTAAAGACGGCATTCAGGACCTGCTATGGTCACTATGAGTTCCTTGTGATGTCTTTTGGGCTGACCAACGACCCAAAAGCATTCATCCATCTGATGAACAATATATTCCAGTCATATCTTGATTTGTTCGTCATAGTATTTATTGATGATATCTTGGTGTACTCACGTAGCTAGGAGGAGCATGCACATCATTTGAGGATTGTACTATAGAGGTTGAGCGAGGAGAAGTTTTAGGACAAGTTCTCCAAGTGTGAGTTTTGGCTCAATTCGGTGGCATTCTTGGGGAACGTGTGTCCAGTGAGGGGATTAAGGTGGATCCAAAGAAGATAGAGACGGTTCAGAGTTAGCCCAGACCGTCTTCAGCTACTGAGATTTAGAGTTTCCTCGGCTGGGCCAGATATTATTATCGTTTTGTGGAAGGCAGCGCCTTTGACTAGGTTGACCCAGAAGGGTGCGCCATTCAGTTGGTAGGATGAGTGTGAGGAGAGCTTTTAGAAGCTCAAGACTGCCTTGACCATATATCGAGTTCTAGTTTTGCCTTCAACGTCAGGTTTTTATACAGTGTATTGTGATGATTCTCGGATTGGTATTGGGTGTGTCTTGATGTAAGAAGGTAGAGTGATTGCTTATGCTCGCGCCAGTTGAAGCCCCTTGAGAAGAACTACCTTGTTCATGATTTGGAGTTTGCAACCATCGTTCGTGCATTGAAGATTTTGAGGCATTATCTCTACGGTGTGTCTTGCAAGGTATTTACGAATCATCGGAGTCTCCAACACTTGTTCAAGCTAAAGGATTTAAATTTGAGGCAGCGGAGATGGTTGGAGCTGCTAAAGGACTATAATTTTACCATTCTATATCTCCCCGGGAAGGCTAATGTGGTGGCTGATGCCTTGAGTAAGAAGGCGGTGAGTATGGGTAGCCTTGCATTTATTCCTGTTGGTGCGAGATCGCTTGCATAAGATATTTAGGCCTTGTCCAATCAGTTCGTGAGGTTAGATGTTTCAAAGCCTAGTCGGGTTCTAGCTTGTGTGGTTTCTCAATCTTCCTTATATGATCACATCAGAGAGCGTCAGTATGATGACCCCAATTTGCTTGTCCTTAAGGACACGATTCAGTACGGTTGAGCAAGATCGTGGGAAGCTTACCGAGCCAAATAACAGAAGGCCGAGATATCCGCGATCGGGCGAGGATCACGGCGGAAATTTTGGCACATATCAAGAAGAGGCCGATCGATGAGCTAATCATGGGATTTCTTACTGTATTTTGGATTGTATTAAGGGTAGGATTCCCCTAGTAAGTATATAAAAGGGGTCTAATCATTTGTAAATGACATCCTATCCACGTTACATAAAGAAATATATTCTCTTTCTCTTAAACTCTCAATATTTCTGTTACTTTGTTCATACTCTCCAACTAAATATTCACTTGGTCTGAGGGCAATCTAGCTCGAGAATCATAGCTATACATTTCATTTGGTTTGCTTTAATTGTTAATTTTAATATCAATTAACGTTTTGCTCAGTTTGTGTTAAGTAATATCACGTGTCTTTAAAACTAAAATACAAATTCAATTGTTATCCGTTTTTAGGGTAAATAATGTTAAAGGCTATATAATATTTCCGTGTTCATCAGTCCTTCTCTTTGATCTATCCTTATTAGCGCCCAACTTTCATCAGTCTTCTCTTTGATATGTCCTTATTAGTTCCCAACTTTCGGTGTTACTTTCTAAATTATAATCAATTTAACTTACGACGGAGTATTTTCTTCAACATTGTTATTTTGTTTGAACGTATTGATAGTACCCGTAGGCCGTATCTCATTGCAGAAGGATAATAATGTACTTCTCATATAGTGAATCTTTAATCTATATTGAATGATGTATTTTGGTGTATTTAAATCATACACAACAAAATAACTCATGCTGGTAGATATATTCATATTAAAAGACGCAATGAATCTAATGTATCTTCAGTTATTAAATGCAATTCCCTAAAATAATGGATCTAAAATCAGGTCAAAACATTTCTTCAATTTTTAGTTGCATTTCCCAAAAGCAATGGATCTTAAATCAGGTCAACACATTTCTTCAATTCTTAAATGCACTTTCATAAAATTAAGTTACTAGTGGATTATTTTAATGTAATTAAGTTATATAGGTGCTACCAATATTAAAAATTGTTAGACTATCAATGTAATTTAACTGGTTAATTATCATTTATTTTAAATTATCAATTAATACCTAATAAATAAATTTGCATATGATTATCTTTTAAATGATCGTGTAGAGAACTTAAATTTATTTTAATTAGGAAAACGGGGAAGCAAAATATACAAAGCATTACCTCTTGGTCAAAGTGTCTCATTTAAATTTTAGGTTTCATAGATTAGAAAGGGAGGCCAGTCTGACAACTCACAGTAAAATAAGTTAATAATGAATATAGAAAAAGCTAAGTTAATCAACCATAGCCCATCATAGCTAGCTAGTTCATGTCGAGTGCGGAACCAAAATGTGGTTTTATTTTACTCAAAATACTCAAATAAGTGTAAAAAAAAAAGTTACCAAACTATATATAACGCCACAAATAGTGGCGCTATACAGTAACGTTAACTGCACCGTTACTGTATAGCGCCACTATTTGTGGCGTTATACTGACACACCTTACATAGCGCCATTAATAGTGGCGCTATACGCCTTATTACCTGACCCCACCAATAATTTCTGGGTTCAATAATTTAAATGCGTATAAAGCCACTTTTTGTGGCGCTATATACAAAAAAAAAAAAAAAACTGGCTAGCCATTTTCTATATAAACATCGTAGAATCGCCACAACTTCATTCAAAATTTTTTTTTAACTCTTGTTGGTTTCTATTATTGTTAAATTCTCCAGCATTTTTTCATTATGTCTGAAGAACGTAGAATAAGAGTATCATTATATTGGGGGGGTGAGGTTGTGATGGAGAATAACTATGTGGGCTACAGTTTACCTGCTAAGTGTAATGTTAAATTGCCACTTTCAATGGAGTACGAAACATTGATATCGTTGTTATGCAAAAAAATGAGTGTGAGAAAACGTTCAGTGATACTCAAAGTAACCGGAAGATATCCGTATTCCGTTACGCCGCAAGGGGTTGCTTTTTACTCAGAGTTTAACATCGACGATGATGACACTTTGATTGATTTCTTGAGGACTCCGGACGAATGCCGGGAATTTCTTGTAATCACAATGTTGGAGATGTACGTGAAGGTCGAAGACGTTCCAAAAAATGAGGTTGTGCGTAGTAGAGATAACCCCCAGTCATCGGGTGGTTATTCTGGATTAGTTTTTGCCGGACATGTTCCAGATGAAAGATTTTTTCTTGATTTAAATTTATCACCGTCGGCGAATGAGCAGCGAGAAAATAATTTATACCCTGCTTTCCAAACTGACGAAATACTCGCTCTGAGGCATGATGCTAAACAATATCGAGGCACGTGAGAGGGACGGAAGCCCTCCAAATATGGCGACCGTGCATGCAATACGCTGGCAGGGTACCTATCAGCTCTTCGCTGTACGGCGTCCAGATGAACTATCAAATAATAACACAAACCGTTAGTATGCGCAACACCTAGTTAAACAATAATTGGTAAGTTTAGTTAGATATTCACCTGTGCATCCTCCAGAAAATCCAATACATCCCTACAGAAGGGGAGATTATGATGGCCATGATACTCTCGTGCAAGTCTACGATGCAATACCCACCTACAAGCTAGAGGGAGATCAGGAATATGTACATTAGCCGGTAGCTGTGGTAGAGGTGGCCGAAGTTGCAGAAATCGCTCCCACACCCAAACCTAAAACACAAAGTTGACGTAAAGATTAACTATAACTAGGTAGAATTGTAACTAAACGACAAATTATTTGAATAAGTTGTCACCTGTAGAAGTGGCAAAAAGCCAAAAACGTCTCTCTGTGTGCCTATGGATGCCCGGCACATCTGCCTGTACAAAAAAGATAGGACAGCACCACCCCAGCTGTAGCTGACTGTATCATCGAAGTCCGCAATATGATGCAGAAAACGAAGGCTCACTAGGTTCCCCGAAGTGTTCGGGAACAAGACCCCCCCAAATAGAAGGAGCAACAACAGCCTCGTATATTGCTCCACATCCACTCCGCTGAGTTGTCGTTGATAGTATCGTGGATCTGCACCAAGTGATCTCTAATGGGGACCAACTGCATACGACTGCTCCCAATTGCTACATCTGGGTCCTCGGACCTGAAGCCCGTGAGCCTGTGCAGCATATCCATATATGAAGCCCAGTTAAAATATCTCATATTTCTAGGCAGTAAAACTGGCAAGCCATCGGTGGACAGGCCATATAAAATCTCGACGTCCTGGAGTGTGATGGTGGCTTCGCCGATGGGCAGATGGAAAGTGTGCGTCTCCGGTCGCCACCGCTCAATCAACGCCGTGATCAAAGCATAGTCGAGCTGTATCCGGCCAATGCTAATGATCCTATATAATCCCATCTCCTCCAGGTGATAGACCACACGGGGATGTAGAACGCGGGGAGGAGTCAAAAACTCCCACAATAAATCCACTCTCCTGCCCCGAAAAGTCTGCGTAAGCAACTCTCCCCCCCCCCCCCCCATATATGCTCGGATCTATGCTGGGGCTGTAGGGGTAGTAGCTCCGACGTCCGAGGGCCGGGATGTATAGGTGCATCCATGTCGTCAACTGCAAATTCATAATTTTTAATAACTATCATTAAAATTTATGTGTGTTTTTTATAATTTAAATTCATATTTTTTAACAACTTAATTGTAAAAATTATATATATACTTATGGGTTTCGTGCTAGATTTTCTGAGGCCCAGTGGTACCAAACTATCATTAATAATTTTATGTTTTTTAATAATTTTTATTCATATTTTTTAATAACTTAATTGTAAAAATTATATATATATATATATAATTTTTATAATTATGGGTTTCGTGCTAGATTTTCTGAAGCTCAGTGGTACCAAACTATCATTAATAATTTTATGTTTTTTTAATAATTTTTATTCATATTTATTTAATAACTAAATTGTAAAAATAATATATATATATATATATATATATATATATATATATATATATATATTATAATTATGGGTTTCGTGCTAGATTTTCTGAGGCCCAGTAGTACCAAACTATCATTAATAATTTTATGTTTTTTTTATAATTTTTATTCATATTTTTTAATAAATTAATTGTAAAAATTATATGTATATATATATATATATATATATATATATATATATATATATATATATATATATATATATATATATATATATATATATATATATATATTATAATTATGGGTTTCGTGCTAGATTTTCTGAGGCCCAGTAGTACCAAACTATCATTAATAATTTTATGTTTTTTTATAATTTTTATTCATATTTTTTAATAAATTAATTGTAAGAATTATATATATATAATTATGGGTTTCGTGCTAGAATATAAGATAATTAAATAATTACTACACAATACTACGCTACAAGGCTCTACATTTTACTAAGCTAAAAGGGTCTACGTTTTACTACGCTAAAAAAGTCTACATTTTACTACGCTAAAAAATAATCTAAACTAAACGGCATAAAAACACATAAATATACATGAGGATATTAACAAACACATTTTTTAGACTAATTTACATATTTTTATACAACACTAAAATTAAATCCGGATAAAATTTAATATGCTAGTTTCGGAAAAAATAAACACAAACCGAATTAGAACACATACAAATCAAGTAATATGCATTGTTATAAAAGTTTCAACTTAAAATAAATCGAAATACCTCGATTTAGAATTTTCGGAATGTAGATAGATCAAAATTTTGACTCCGGAAGAGTGAATCCACAATAACACGAAGCTCTACTCGACAGTGGGACCACAAATATTAAACTTTTATGTGACGGGGGGACCCAAATTTTTTTTTTTAAAAAAAATGGGGGCAGAATCGGTGGTGGTGGTGGTGGTGGTGGGGGGACCAGAAATGAGAAATGAGGGAGATGGAACGAAGAAGAAGAAGATGGAGGATTTGTATTAAGGGGTATAGCGCCACTATTAATGGCGCTATGTGTTCAGGTAATAAGGCGTATAGCGCCACTATTAATGGCGCTATGTAAGGTGTGTCAGTATAACGCCACAAATAGTGGCGTTATACAGTAACGATGCAGTTAACGTTACTGTATAGCGCCACTATTTGTGGCGTTATATATAGTTTGGTAACTTTTTTTTTACACTTATTTGAGTATTTTGAGTAAAATAAAACCACATTTTGGTTCCGCACTCCATTACAAGAGGGTCTATAAATTATGGCATTTGGGAAAGCAATAAAATGCTCATATTAAAACTTTATAGAGCGTGAAGTATTTTCAATTTTCAGCATGGCACGACTAAGCTAGCATTTAGCCATAGATCTCAAATTTATTGTGAAAAATCTGATTTGGGTGAAGTTTGGTTTGAAGATGAAAATGTGTTTGAACATACGTTTTCAAAACATATTTCCCAATTTTATTTTGGAAAAACATGTATATAATTCCCAAGTTTTGGGATTTTAGCCCAACATCAGCAATTGGTGTGATTTTGGGATTCCGGGTTTGGGATTTAGGATTTTGCCAAAATGTGGATAAAATTTATGGCCAAACATGAGTTTTGAAAATAAATCCCAAATTTATTTTGGCAAAACTCATGGCCAAACGGGTCCTAAAACTTGGTTTCATTTTCAGCATTCTTCTCGTAGCAATCACAAGTTAGTATACCTATTTCTTTATCTAGATTCTAATTATACATTTTTATGTGTCAATATATATTGCTACATCTGAGAAAACATTTTTATCAATTTGTTGATATCTTATGTTTTTCTATGCATGGTCTATGAATGTTCAAATTTTCACCTTGTACCGGTCAAAATTTTAATTTTGATAATGTGGAATATTTCAGTTATTGTGTCGCAGTTTTTCATGAGGCAAGCATTGGCAGTAGAAGTTGGTCTTGAGCTCTCGGGACTCAAGTGGAGACTACTCCCACAACTTACGGATTGGCTTACTTGTGATAGACCTTGTGGATCCGATAGTGAATGCAGTAATTGCTGGTTTTGCTGCCGTTCTATCCATGCTGAATCATTTTTCACTACAGTTTGTGGAGGACCATTTGGGTAGAAGATCAAAAATTATTCTATTATAAATCTTTGAAAGCATTTGGGTAATTTCTATGTGAATTCATTATTTTGTTTTGCTGGCCTTTTGTTCTACTATGTCTTTCACTTTGTACGAATAATGAGAAAACCAATGAGACTATTGTTCGTCTACTCCAAAGGCTGGCTCGACCAAATTTTCAAATGTAATCTTTGTTAGATTCATTTCCCTTGTGCTTTATTTATAACCTTTTGCCCTTTTCCATTCTCTTATTTAATATTCAGCTCATTGCTTTTCAGATGGTCCATTATTTCATTTAGGCTGAAAATTCATTTTACCGTATTAACTACCGAAAAGATTCCTATAAATATCAATGTAACGACTGAACTACCATTAACAAACTCTAACCGATTCCCTGAAAATAGGATCTAATTTTATGATGTCAACATTTAAGGGACTAAAGTGTAAAAGAAAACACAACTTTCAACCACCTCGCTCACTCTATTCCCACCTCAACTTTCTTTAAGATATGTACAACTTTCCAAGCTACTCGCACTATCAATTGCACAAACTTGTCTTTAAACATTTCCAAATGATTATCTATCAATAGTTATCAATTTTGCTGAAATATAGAAAGCTAAAAGCACTTTAAACTAAAGCATTTTTTAAGAGATTTGAGGCGTTTGGTCAAAATATAAAAGTGCTTATTTGTGTTTTAGTTAAGTAAAATAATAAACTTAATTATATTTTTTATGAAAAATGTGAAAAATCATTTACCTTGATACTGTCTTTTCCGTATGTCAACACTCAAAAACCACTTCTTAAATATTGCTGAACATAATATGCTTATAAAGTTATAATAATGAAAAAATACTTCTCAAATAAATTGCCCATACACAAATCGCTGCACTTCAAAAGTATTTTCTTTAGAAAACTTATTTAATAAAAGAAATTCAAAATAAGTAGTACTATTTTTTTTTCCAGACACAATTATGAATATCAGATATCAAAAGCATCATACTTATACTTTAGTCCTAAGAAGATTCCCAACTTCTCTGTTTTGGTCCAGCTGTGTTAATTAAGTGCCTCCCTTCATTTCCTTTTTCATCCTAAATCACAAAAACCAATACTATGCATAGACACATAGTTGGGTTATAAAAATTTATCACTAAAATCACTCATAAAAATATAATGTAAATGATACCAAAACATAATCAAATATGCTTAAAATCAGAAGGCATAATATTTCATTTAAGAAAGTGAATTATATGTAGCATAAAGAGTTTGTAGCTATCTATATTCATCTTAAAAGATGCTACGAACTAAATTCATCTTCAATTGCCTAAAATAATGGATTTAAAATCGGGCCAAAATATTTCTCTAATTGTACTTACATGCACTTCCCTAAAAGAATGGATCTGGAACACATTTCTTTAATTGTTAAATAACGGATCTGAAATTGTCACAACCCCGGTTCGCCCTCCGTGAACCATCGTGACGACACCTAGTCTCTAGGACTAGGCAAGCCTAACAAATGCGGAACATAAATGAAACTTGGGGAAGAAATAATCAAAAGCCAAAATAACCGAATGAAAACAATAGTTAAAATGCCGCTCAACATATATAACACAACATTTTCAGAATCAAGTACACTATCCCAAAACTCGAAAACTCACGGAACCACAAGCCTTTGGATATCTACAATGTCTAACTCCGGAATATCTAACAAGGAAAAGAAATACAGAGTGGCAAATGTTTAAAAGCTAGAATAGAAAGGGACTCCTCGATCTGCGGACGCGGCAGATGTACCTCGAAGTCTCTAGAGCAGTCGCCTCGCCTCACGGGTAATAGGGCTGAGTAGCAGTACCTGCATCTGCACATGAAAAACATGCGCAGAAGGGGCATGAGTACACCACAGCGGTACTCAGTAAGTGCAAGGCCTAACCTCGGTCAGGTAGTGACGAGGAAGGTCTGGGCCCTACCGAGATAAAATAAAGAATATAAGACATGACACTATAAAATAAGCAGTACAGTTGAAAACTAACGATAAGAATCTGATACGGGAAAAACAAGGAATTCAATAACTGAAACAGAGGCAAAAACAATCACAAGGAAAAAACCGGAGATCTCTCAGTATCCCGAGGATCTCTTAGTACCCTCAATATATGCCAAGGATTTCTTAGTATCCCGAGGATCCTTCGGTATCCTCAATATATATGCGAGGGATTTCTTGGTATCCCGAGGATCTCTCGGTATCCTCAATATGTGCTAGGGATCTCTTGGTATCCTCAATATACGTTCCAGAGATCTCTCGGTATCCCGCATCTCAGTTCAAATCATAAATACGTACAGGGGATCTCCCGGGATGCCGTCCCGTAGTACCAAAGTAAAACACACAGTAGCAACACAAGAATACTCAATTAAGCTCAATTTCGTACCAAGTAAACATGTATTTTTAACCTAACATGCTTCACATAATTCAAATAAGGTAGTTTAAGCAACTAAACAGTTAAGTCAATTAGACATGCTTTTTCTAAGCTAACAACAGGTTTAAATTACAAGTAAAATATAACAGGAAAAAGGAACGTAATTGAAATTACTTAGAGAAAACCGGATTTTCAACAATTAGCTCAAGTACACACTCGTCACCTCACGTACAAGGCATTTCAAATATCAAATATACCAAATCCTAAGGGGAAGGTCCCCCACACAAGGTTAGACAAGCCACTTACCTCGAACTGACTCAATAATCAATCTGAACCACGCTCTTGCCACGAGTACTCGACTCCAAATGGCCCAAATCTATTCAATTCAATTACATAATGTAAATAATACTTCAAGTAACTGATTCTACAAAGGAATTCTAAGCTAATACGCGAAATTAGGTAAAATGACCAAAATGCCCCTGGGGCCCACTTCTCGGAATCGGGTAAAATTTATATTTCCAGAAACCTCGCACTCTCACGAGATCAGTCATATCAAAAGTACAAAAATCGGATCTCAATATGTCCCTCAAATCATCACTCAAAAGTCTCCAATTAGACAAGCCCTAACCCCCCCAATTACCACTGATTTTCCTTAATTTTTCATGCTTAAATTGATAAAAATCATTCCAATAACGAGTTTAGGGACCAAAGACCTTACCTCAATGAACTCCTCTGAAAATCCCTCTTGAAAAGTGCTCCCCAAGCTTCTTCCCAATTTGAAAAAGATGAAAAACAGTTAAATTTCGCGAAGGCAAGAATTTATATGTTCTACAAAGCGATTTCCACATCTACGGCCCTGGGACCGCATCTGCGGTCCTGCTTCTGCGGAGCTAATGTTGCACCTGCGACTTTTCACATAAAGGCTGACTTCCGCACCTGCGGTCTCCAACTCGCAGATGCGGTATCGCTCCTGTGGAAATTCTCCCGCATCTGCGGAAACTGCTGACCTCTCTAAATTCCGCTTCTACGGTCTCCCTGCCGCTTCTGCGGCACCGCAATTGCGGGACCCAAACCGCAGGTGCGGTTATGATAGAAAACCAGCTGCTGCAGTAAACTTCAAACTCCAAATCATTCCGTCAACCATCCGAATTCATCCCCAGGCCCCCAAGACTTCAACCAAAGGCACCAATAAGTGACAAACCTCTATCCAAACTTGTACCAATCCTTAAAATACCTAAAACAACATCGAACCTCGAATTAACCATGGATTTAAGCCTAAGAACTCCAAAAATTCTCAAAATACATTTTCAATCAAAAAGTCTATCAAACCTCATCCGAATGACCTGAAATTTTGCACACACGTCATATTCAACACTAAGGAGCTACTCCAACTTCCAGAATTCCACTCCGACCCTCGGGTCAAAATCTCACTATCAGACCGGAACTTCAAAAACTCAGCTTTCCGCATTTCAAGCCTAAATTAGCTACGGACCTCCAAAACACAATTCGAACATGCCCCTAAGCCCGAAATCACCCAACGGAGCTAACAGAACCATCAGATTTCCATTCCGAGGCTGTCTTCGCAATGTTCTGACTACGGTCAACTTTCCAACACTTAAGCTCTCATTTGGGGACTAAGTGTCCTAAAATTCTCTGAAACTCAAAACCGAACATCCCGGCAAATCAAATTAGCAGAAATAAACTCAGGGAAAGCAGTTAATAGGGGATCATGGCGTTAATTCTTAAGACGACCGACCGGGTCGTCACAGAAATAATGTCTAATGCATTATTTTAATGGATAGTTATATGCACTAATTGTATAAAATTATTTTAATTTAATTTGTTGACAAGTCAACAACCATATAGGAAACATCACGAACCTTCCCGCGTAACTCTTCTGTCTGGACTGGGCTGTGCGAAGTCTATCCCGAATCACCTTAACCTTCTCCAAAGCATCTTGAACTAAGTTTGTGCCCAATAATCTGGCCTCACCTGGCTCAAACCAAACCACCGGGTATCTACACCGTCTATCATATAAAGCCTCATACGGTGCCATTCGATTGCTGGACTGATAGCTGTTATTGTAAGCAAACTCCGCCAATGGAAAGAACTGATCCCAAGACCCTCCAAACTCAATCAAAAATGCACGAAGCATATCCTCAAGAATTTTAATAGTGCGCTCGAACTGTCCGTCCGTCTGAGGGTGAAATGCTGTCCTCAACTCCACCCGAGTACACAACTCATGCTGAACGGCTCTCCAGAACCGTGATGGGAACTGAGTACCTCTATCTGAAATGATGGAAACCGGAATACCATGCAGTTGAACAATCTCCACCAACCGCTCCGAGAAATAAGTAGTACACATAGGAATAAAGTGAGCGGACTTGGTCAGCCGATCCACAATCACCCAAATAGCATCGAACTTTATCAAAGTCCGTGGGAGCCCAACTATAAAGTCCATGGTAATCCGCTCCCACTTCCACTCCAAAATCTCTATCTGCTGAAATAACCCACCTGGTCTCTGGTGCTCATACTTCACCTACTGACAGTTGAGACACCGAGCTATGAATCCAATTATAACTTTCTTCATCCGTCTCCACCAGTAGTGCTGCCTCAAATCCTGATACATCTTCGCGGCACCAGGATGAATGGAATACCGCAAGCTATGGGCCTCCTCTAGAATCAATTCTCGAAGTTCATCAATATTGGGTACACAAATTCGACCATGCATCCCCAATACCCCATCATCACCAATAGTCACATCTCTGGCATCACCATGCTGAACCTTGTCCTTAAGGACAAGCAAATGAGGGTCATCATACTGCCGCTCCCTGATACGATCAAATAAGGAAGACTGAGAAACCACGCAAGCTAGAACCCGACTGGGCTCCGAAAGATCCAATCTCATAAACTAGCTGGCTAAGGCCTGAATATCTATCGCCATAGGCCTCTCCGATACTGGTAAATAAGCCAAACTCCCCAAACTCTCTGCCCGGCAACTCAAAGCGTTGGCCACCACATTGGCCTTGCCTGGGTGATACAAAATAGTGATGTCATGTCCTTTAGCAACTCTAACAACCTCTTGTGGCGCAAATTTATATCCTTTTACTTGAACAGGTGCTGCAAGCTCCGATGGTCAGTATAAATCTCACAGGGAACCCCGTATAAATAATGGCGCCAAATCTTCAGGGCATGAACAATGGCAGCTAACTCAAGGTCATAAACATGGTAGTTCTTCTCATGTATCTTCAACTGTCTGGATGCGTAGGCGATTCCTATCGTCCTACATCAACACCGCTCCGAGGCCAATCCTCGAGGCATCACAATAGACCGTATAAGACCCTAAACCTGTAAATATGAAAACTGGGGCTGTAGTCAAAGCAGTCTTGAGCTTCTAAAAGCTCGCATCACACTCCTCCGTCCACTGGAACGGAGCACCCTTCTAGGTCAGTCTGGTCATAGGGTCTGCAATCAATGAAAAACCCTCAACAAAACGGCGGTAGCAACCCGCCAAGCCAAGGAAACTACGGATCTCGGTAGCTGAGGATGGTTTGGGCCAACTCTGCACAACCTCTATCTTCTTCGGATCCACCTGAATACCCTCACTCGATACCACGTGGCCTAAGAATGCCACTGAATCCAACCAAAACTCACATTTCGAGAACTTAGCATATAACTTCTTCTCTCTCAGAGTCTGAAGCATAGTTCTCAAGTGCTGCTCATGATCTTCCTGACTCCGGGAAGACACAAGAATATCATTAGTAAAGATAATAACGAACGAGTCAATATACGGCCGGAACACACTGTGCATCAAATGCATAAAGGCTGCTGGGGCATTGGTCAGCCCAAATGACATAACAAGGAACTCGTAATGACCATACCGAGTCCTGAAAGCAGTCTTCGGGACATCTCGCTTCCGAATATTCAGCTGATGGTAACCTGAGCGCAAATCAATCTTAGAAAACACCCGTATGCCCTGAAGCTGGTCAAACAGATCATCAATATGAGGCAAAGGATAATGGTTCTTCATTGTAACCTTGTTCAACTGGCGATAATCAATACACATTCGCATAGAACCATCTTTTTTCTTCACAAACAAGACAGGAGCACCTCAAGGTGATACACTAGGCCGAATAAAACCATTATCAAGCAATTCCTGTAACTCATCCTTCAACTCCTTCAACTCAAGAGGAGCCATACGATACGGGGGAATAGAAATGGGCTGAGTTCCCGGCAACAGATCAATGCCAAAATCAATATCTCTATCAGGCGGCATGCCCGGAAGGTTAGCTGGAAACACATCAGGAAAATCCCGTACTACTGGAACTGAATCAACTAAAGGGGTATCAATATTGACATCTCTCACATAAGATAAATACACGTCACACCCCTTCTCAACTATACGCTGAGCTTTAGGAAAACTAATAACTCTATTGGGAGTGTGATCTAAAGTACCCCTCCACTCAACACGCGGTACACCTGGCATAGCTAGCGTCACGGTTTTGGTGTACCAATCAAGAATAGCATAATGGGGCGACAACCAGTCCATGCCCAAGATAATATCAAAATCTACTATACTGAGCAACAATAAATTGGCTCTGGTCTCAAAACCACTAAGAGAAACCAAACATGACTGATAAATGCGGTGCACAATAAGAGAATCACCCACATGAGTAGAAACATAAACATGGGAACTCAAAGAATCCCGAGATACACCCAAATACGGAGCAAAATAAGAAGACACATAAGAATAAGTGGAGCCTAGATCGAATAGAATCGATGCATCTCTGTGACAAACCAGTATAATACTTGTGATGACAGAATTAGAGGCAACAACCTCGGTACGAGAAAGAAGGGCATAGTATCGGGCTTGGCCTCCCCCTCTAGGGAAATCTCTACCTCCCTAACCTCCACCTCTTGCTGGCTGAGCAGGTGGGGTAGCAACTGGAGCTGTAACCATAGCCTGAGAATTCTGCGGGGCACGCTGTGGCTAAGAAGTCTGTGGATGTGCACTCCCCCAAGTCTAGGGCAATCCCTCACCACATGGCGTATGTCACCAAACTCAAAACAAGCTTTGGGAGGACGTGGTGGCTGTGATTGGCTCGGGCCAGGTCTGCTGGACTGACCTCTAAAAACACCCCGCACAGGAGGCGCGCTAGATATCGGAGGTGCATAATAAGGCTCCTGAGGTCTAGGAGGAGCTGGAATACCACTGGCTGCTGGAAGAGCTGAATGAACAGGGCGACTCATATAACCTCTTCCATGACGACCTACTACTGGGGCACAGGCACCAGGGAAATGGCCCGACTCTCGAGACCTCTTGGCCTCCCTCTCCTCTCTCTCTCTAACATGCATAGCCTCAATCCTCCTAGCAATGCTCACCACCTGCTGATAAGAAATATCCATCTCCAACTCACGAACCATGCTAGACCTGATGTTGGGAACAAAGCCCTCAATAAACTTGCAAACCCTCTCGCGAACAGTAGAAACCAAGGCTGGTGCATGCCTAGCCAAACTAGTGTAACAGACTGCATACTCTGAGATAGTCATAGTACCCTGGCGCAAATGCTCAAACTCTGCGTGCCATGCGTCCCTGCAGCTCTGAGGAACATACTCTCTTAAGAACAGATCTGAAAACTGAGTCCAAGTCAGTGAAGTAGCCTTATCCGGACTGTCTAACTCATAGGTGTGCCGCCACTCATAGGCGGCTCCTCGAAGCTGGAAGATAGTGAAGGAAACCCTGCTTGATCCTGATATACCCATGGTACGGAGAATGCGGTAACTCTCATATAGAAATCCCAGAGCATCCTCCGACGCTAGACCGCTGAATACAGTAGGCTTGTACCTCTTTACCTCTCAAGCCTCACCTGCTCCTTCTTGAAAGTCGCTGCTCTGTCCTCGGCCTGAACTGGCACTACAGGCGGTACAGGAACAATCTCAAGGACCTGCTTAACATGCACTCGCTGCTTAGGAGTGCGGGCGGCAGGAGTCTGTGCTCCTCCCCCAGCCTGAGATGTAGTTGCAGCAAGGGGAAGCAACCCTGCCTAAGCCAGAGTGGTGTACATGCTCATGAACTGTGCCAGAGTCTCCTGAAGATCTGGAGTAGTAGCAGCAGTAGGCGTATTAGGTGCCTGGACTCCGACTGGAACTACTGGTGGTACCTCAGCGGCAGCTCGTGTAGGTGCTCTGGCTGCACCACGTGCGCGTCCTCGGCCTCTACCTCGTCCCCGGCCTCTGATGGCTGCAGTAGGGGGCGCGAGTGCCTGATCATCTCGGGTAGCACGTGTCCTCACTAGCTGTGAGAGAATAAAAGACAGAAGTTTAGAATTGTGATGTCAAAATATAGCACGACAAGGAAATTAAATAAAGTGAAATTTTCCTAACAGTTACATAGCCTCTCGTAGATAAGTACAGACGTCTCCGTACCGATCAGCGAGACTCTAATATACCGGCTTGTGATCCATGACTCCTATGAACCTAGAGCTCTAATACCAACTTGTCACGACCCCGGTTTGCCCTCCGTGAACCATCATGACGACACCTAGTCTCTATGACTAGGTAAGCCTAACAAATGCAAAACATAAACGAAACTTGCGGAAGAAATAATCAAAAGCCAAAATAACCGAATGAAAATAATAGTTAAAATGCCGCTTGGCATATACAACACAACATTCTCAGAATCAACTACACCATTCCAAAACTCGGAAACTCATGGAACCATAAGCCTTTGGATATCTACAATGTCTAACTCCAGAATATCTAACAAGGAAAAGAAATATAGAAGGGAAAATGTTTAAAAGCAAGAATAGAAAGGGACTCCTCGGTCTGCGGACGCGGCAGATGTATCACGAAGTCTCTAGAGTGGTCGCCTCGCCTCACAGGTAATAAGGCTGAGTCGCAGTACCTGAATCTACACATGAAAAACATGCACAGAAGGGGCATGAGTATACCACAACGGTACTCAGTAAGTGCCAAGCCTAACCTCGGTCGGGTAGTGATGAGGAAGGTCAGGGACCTACTGAGATAAAATAAAGAATATAAGACATGATAGTATAAAATAGCAGTACAGTTGAAAACTAACAATAAGAATCTAATACAGGAAAAACAAGGAATTCAATAACTGAAACAGAGGCAAAAACAATCACAAGGAAATAACCGAGGATCTCTCAGTATCCCAAGGATCTCTTAGTACCGTCAATATATGTCAGGGATCTCTTGGTATCCCGAGGATCTCTCTGTATCCTCAATATATATGCTAGGGATCTCTTGGTATCCCAAGGATCTCTCGGTATCCTCAATATGTACTAGGGATCTCTTGGTATCCCGAGGATCTCTCGGTATCCTCAATATGTCCGGGGATCTCTCGGTATCCCGCACCTCAGTTCAAATCATAAATACGTACAGGGGATCTCATGAGATGCCGTCCCGTAGTCCCAAAGTAAAACACACAGCAGCAACACAAAAATACTCAATTAAGCTCAATTTCGTACCAAGTAAACAGGTAATTCTAACTCATGCTTCACATAATTCAAATAAGGCAGTTTAAGCAACTAAACAGTTAAGTCAATTAGACATGCTTTTTCTAAGCTAACAGCAGGTTTAAATTACAAGTAAAATGAAACAGGAAAAAGGAACGCAATTGAAATTACTTAGACAAAACCGGATTTTTAACAATTAGCTCAAGTACGCACTCGTCACCTCACTTACAAGGTATTTCAAATATCAAATATACCAAATCCTAAGGGGAAGGTCCCCCA
This sequence comes from Nicotiana tabacum, assembly GCF_000715075.1. Classification (NCBI taxonomy): domain Eukaryota; kingdom Viridiplantae; phylum Streptophyta; class Magnoliopsida; order Solanales; family Solanaceae; genus Nicotiana; species Nicotiana tabacum. The sequence continues at coordinate 111,949,852 of NC_134084.1, forward strand.
CACAAGGTTAGACAAGCCACTTACCTCGAAGCAAGTTAATAATCAATCCGAAACCACACTGTTGCCATAAGTACTCGACTCCAAATGACCCAAATCTATTCAATTCAATTGCATAATGTAAATAACACTTCAAGTAACTGATTCTACAAAGAAATTCTAAGCTAATAAGCGAAATTAGGTAAAATAACAAAAACGCCCCTCGGGCCCACATCTCGGAATCGGGAAAAATTTATATTTCTAGAAATCTTGCACTCTCACAAGCTCAGTCATATCAAAAGTACCAAAATCGGACCTCAATTTGTCCCTCAAATCACCACTCAAAAGTCTCCAATTAGAGAAGCCCTAACCTCTCAATTACCACCGATTTTCCTTAATTTTTCATGCTTAAATTAATAAAAATCATTCCAATAACGAGTTTAGGGACCAAAGACCTTACGCCAATGAACTCCTCTAAAAATCCCGCTTGAAAAGTGCTCCCCAAGCTTGTTCCCGTTTTGAGAAAGATGAAAAGTTGCTAAATTACGTGAAGGCAAGAATTTATATGTTCTGCCTAGTGATTTCCGCATCTACGGCCCTGGGACCGCATCTGCGGATCCAAGGTTGTACCTGCGACTTTTCACTTAAAGGTCGACTTCCGCACCTGCGGTCTCCAATTCGCAGATGCGGTACCGCTTCTATGGAAATTCTCCCGCATCTGCGGAAAAAGCTGACCTCCCTAAATTCCTCTTGTGCGGTCTCTGCGCTTCTTTTGCGGCTCCACACCTACGGGACCCAAACCACAGATGCGGTTATGACAGAAAACTAGCTGCTGCAACAAACTTCAAACTCCAAATCCTTCCGTCAACCATCCGAATTCATCCCGAGGCCCCCGGGACCTCTACCAAAGGCACTAACAAGTCACAAACCACTATCCAAACTTGTACAAATCCTTAAAACAACATCGAAACCTCGAATAAACCATGGATTTAAGCCTAAGAACTCCAAAAATTCTCAAAATACGTTTTCGATCAAAAAGTCTATCAAACCTTATCCGAATGACCTGAAATTTTACACACACGTCACATTCAACACTACGAAGCTACTCCAAATTCCGAAATTCCACTCCAACCCTCGTGTCAAAATCTCACTATTGGACTGGAACTTCAAAAACTCAACTTTCGGCATTTCAAGACTAAATTAGCTACGGACCTCTAAAATACAATCTGAACACACCCCTAAGCCTGAAATCACCCAACGAAACTAACAAAACCATCAGATTTCCATTCTTAGGCCATCTTCGCACTATTCCGACTATGGTCAACTTTAAAACACTTAAGCTCTCATTTAGGGACTAAGTATTCCAAAACTCTCCGAAACTCAAAATCGAACATCCCGGCAAATCAAAACAGTAGAAATAAACTCTCAGTTAATAGGGGATCAGGGCGTTAATTCTTAAGACGACCGGTCGGGTCGTCACAGAAATAATGTCTAATGCATTATATTAATGGATAGTTATATGCACTAATTGTATAAAATTATTTTAATTTAATTTGTTGACAAGTCAACTATCATTTTGTAGGCATATAAATTTTATTGGAATTAAATTCGTAAAATAATTCAGACTATATATTAAATTCAAGATATATTAGTTCAAATAAATTTATTGGATTAATATGATGGATTAATTATAAGTCCAATATATATGGATTAGATAAATAAATCTTAATCTATTGGGCTAGTACATTTAGTTGGGCTACAAAGGATGAGCCCACTTCATTAGGCCCAATATGCCATCTTCCTAGAGGCCCAGTTTGGTGTCACGTGTCAAATGAAATAACGTGGCACGCCAAGTCAAACGAAAGAGCCAATAGGATCGTTCCATGTGTCAAAATGACAAGGCATGCCAAGTCAAATTAAAGGGCCAATAAAATCGCGCCACATCTGCAAGTGACATATTCTGGCCAATCAAATGAGGCCTTGTCACACTTCAATGGGTAGTTCGGAAGAGGTCCAGGAAACCATGATAAGCATTCACGCTGACGAAAGAACTAGGGATGCATTGATCCAACTTTTGTTCGAATTCAAAGACGTGTTTGCCTAGTCCTATGATGATATGCCAGGACTGAGCGTTGATTTAGTGGTGCACAAGTTGCCAACTTACCCCACCCCTTCCAAAACATATAAAAGTTGCATCAAGCATACCCAGATTCAAATTCCAGATCTCCTCCGTATCTCCTCCATCAGTCCATCTCTTTGATTGTCGGAAAGAGTTTGTTCTTATAATAACTCTTCCCTCTCACAACAATAAATAGGGGTCTTCATAACCCAAAAAAGACATAAGAAGTTATAACAAGAAGCAAGAGAGATCTCGTGGATCAAACGCCACAAATTTCTCTACAAGTTTCAACCTTCAAGCAATCAAGTTCAAGCTCAAGAACGAAAACCAAATCAAGTTCAAGCTCAAGAATGAAGAAACAATCAAGTTCAAGCTCAAGAACGAAGAACAAATCAAGATTCAAGGAGTACGAGTTGAAATCAAAGTTCATACTAGTTGAATCCAAAATCAACGTCCGTGGCAATAAATTTAGATTCAAGATCAAGCTCAAGGGCCCTTGAATTTATTTACTGTTGGAAAGAAGAATCAGAGGATTCATAGAGATTGTATACTGAAATTATTTGAAATCAAATACTATGATTGTTATAATATTTTTCGGTCTCGATTTTATTTTCCTGACACAAATTTATAGTCTACAAATTCTGGCACGCCCATTTGGACAATCTCTACCTCTCATCTCAACTTTTCAATCACCAAAGTTTAAGAACATCAAAATGGCTTCAAAGAAAACCAACTCCAGATCAACTTTCACCAAGGCTGCTAATTCCAGGTTCTACACTGATGTGGAAAGCATTCTCAATGTTAACCTTGGAAGCTTTGGACTAGTTACAAGGAGCAAAGGAAGCTCTTCAGGACAACAAGCACTCTAAGTATTATCTGCATCAACTCTTGTTTTTGGATGTTCATCCTCAAAAGATCAAGATCCTCTACAAACGTATCTGAAGGAGGCAGCGATATTGCTAAAAAGATCAAGAAAACTCTAGCTCTGCTTGACCTCTCCGGATCCAAGAACTTTGTTGTGAAGGAAGATAATGATATTTCAAGTGGTGGATCTTCCGCACTTACACCGCATAGCATGAGCCATTCGAGAATCAATCTATGTGACAATCCATGCTACTCCCCATAGTCCACAACAATCATGCAAGCCATGGTGACAAACACTTTAGTTGTGGAGGAGCAGTTGCCAAACTTGACGGAAGCAATTGTCGGCTTGACCAAGTGCATGCAAAGTCAAGATGCTAGAATTGACAAGCTAATAGACAGGGTGGGAATCTTGATGAAAGAAGAATACACCCATGCACCTAGCAAGCTCCTAGAGGTTTCAGAGAGTAATTCTACCCCAAGACAAGTAGCATCCTCTAAGGCTATCCCTATCTCATCTGAAGGGATGATTCCAATCGATTAACTGAAAGAGTTCATTGAAGGAACTATTAAAAGCAAGTACGAAGTTTCTACCAAGTCCTCTCTTACATACGCAAAACCATATACTGCGAGGATCTATATGTTGAAGATGCCTGCTTGATATCAACCTCTAAAGTTTCAACAGTTTCATGGAAAAGGCAATCCAAAGCAACATGTGGCATACTTCATAAAGACATGCAATGACATTGGGACTTATGGAGATTACCTTGTCAAGCAGTTTGACCGCTCGTTAAAAGGAAATGATTTTGATTGGTATAAAAACCTCCAGGCGGGATCTGTTGATAGCTGGGATCAACTAGAGCAAGAACTTCTCAATCTCTTTTATAGCATGAGACATATTGTGAGTATGATAGAACTTACAAATACTCGTCAACGAAATGGTGAACCAGTTATCGACTTTATCAATCATTGGATAAATTAAAGCCTCAACTACAAACACAAGCTTAGTGAAGGCATAGATATATGCATCTAAGGTATGCATTGGGGACTATGATACATCTTGCAAGGTATCAAGCCTGGCACATTTGAAGAACTTGCGACTCGTTCCCATGACATGGAGTTGAGTATGGCCTTTGCTGGAAATAAAAGGTTGCCCATCTATGAGCCTCTTCAAGGAAACAACAAGCAAAAAGTTAGGAAATGGAGCAAGTTTTTACCCAATCTGAAAACAAAGAAGTTATGAATGTCAACACATCACATGTGAAGTTCACAACAAAGGTGAGCAAGAAGCAGAGTATGAAATCCACTTCTTTTCAAGATAAACCAAGTGGGAAGTTGACTCTAAAAGAAATGCAAGAGAAGGAGTACCATTTCTGGATTCTGATATGCCAACAATTTTCGAAGAACTCCTCGAGTTAAATCTCATTGAGCTTCCGGAGATGAAGCGGCCAAATAAAGATGGTAAAACAAATGACCCAAATTACTACAAATACCATCGACTTGTGAGCAACCCTCTAGAGAAGTGCTTTGTCTTCAAGGACAAAGTTATGGACTTGGCTCGTGAAAAGAAGATCGTGATTGAAGATGAGAAAGCAAGCGCAAGCAAAGTCTCTATCACTTTTGGCTCATTCCGTTCAGATGAATTATATGTTTTTAAGGAAAGTAAAGATGAGGAATTAGTGGAGAACAACAAAGTTGAAGTCGATCAACCTGATGATGATGAAGGTTGGACGTTAGTGACTCATTGTAGAAGCCACGGAAGGAGCCCACGAAAAGAATCAATAGAACAACCAACAAGGAAAATGATGGTAAAAAGACCAAGGAAACAGAATCCAGCTAGGCGTTTAAAGAAAGCAAAAGTGGAGGTGCACCACCTTCAATAGCCACGACATCCAGTGACCTTGGAGGATTTCTTTCCATGTTGGCTTTGCATGAAAATTTCCTGTGATGGTATTGAGGCGTCTTGTTGCAATTCTGATAAAGGGGAAGAAAAAAGTGATGACCTACCATTGGCACCATCTTCAGCAAAGCTCATCGAGTTTATTCCTCAAGTTTGAAATAAACTCTATTCTCGAACCAACAACGAGTCAGGCAATAATTACTTCAAAAGTCCTTAATGAGAGGAAAATAAAGCCTACATAAATGGTCGCATCGACCAAGCGCATAAGAGCCATTGTCGCCAGCCTAATAAGCCTCAGGGCCATACACACAAAAGGTCGCATCAACCCAAAACGTGAGAGCCATTGTCGCCATCTTACATTAAAAGGTCGCTTTAACCCAAAGCGTGAAAGCCATTGTCTCCAGCTTACATTAAAATGCCGCTTCGACCCAAAGCATGAGAGCCATTGTTGCCAACTTACATTAAAAGTTCGCTTCGACCCAAAGCGTAAGAGCCACTGTTGCCAGGTTACATTAAAAGGCCACTTCGGTCCATGGCGTAAGAGCCATTATCGCCAGCCCTCATTAAAAGGTCGCATCGACCAAATGCGTAAGAGCCACTGTCGCCAGCCTAAAGTTCGGCCATTCGAAAGCCAAATAAGCTCGAGTCAGTGCCCGACTCAAGGACTGCGCCCAAAGCAGATGGCCTAATTATGCCGAAAAGTGAAAGTGCGTAAGAGCTTGCGGGCTAGTCCAACGAGCCCCAAGGACATATCATGAATCTAAGGATTCCTACCAACTCGAAGACCAGTCCGATGGACAAATTCAAGACAGTAAGAGATACGAAGGAAATAAAGCTGCAAGGTTTTCTTTCATACACATGTGCAAAAAAGCGCAATCTCCGTCTACAAACATGCTTCGAAAATGCTACATATAGATGGCAAAATCTATGCCCCCCGGGGGCTACGGCCTGCCGGCCTCATCTTCACTTTCTTCGGCGTCGAGAAAAAGCAACCGAGCATCACGCTCGTCCGCCCTTGCTAGCGCCAATTCCTCTGAAAGGGCGAAGCGCCTAGCACAGATCTCATCGAGGGTCTTTCTTCGAGATTTGCAGCGAGCATATTCTTCAACCCTCCCTTCACAATCGCGGAACCTTCTCAGCTCAGCTTGAGCATCGGAAATGTCCTTTGAATAGATCGCCATCTCCCGGTCAACCTTAGTCTGGCTCATCGCAGCTTCTGACCAAGCATCGACTATCTCAGCCCTGACCTTTGAAATCTCGGACTTAAGCTTCGCAATCATGTCTATCTGAACCGAAGAATTATCACGGGCTAAGCGGAGTTGAGCTTTAAAATCAGGAACTTTAGCCAGAGCATCCTTCCCCTCTAAAGCCTGAGCCTCCACCCGAGATCTCAACTCATCATATTTACGCCTAGCCTGACCAACTTCATCTCGAAGGCGCTCTAAGGCCTTTGTCTTTTTCTGCAACTGAAATAAACTAAGTATTAGCCTCAGGAACAAGGAGGCGGGGTGCACGCTCACCCAGGACAGAAAATTACCTGCTCCTTCAAGCGGTTCTCGTAGTTCAAGCTTCGACCCACCTCATACTGCAAGTGTGCCAACTCGACTTCCTTTTCCTCAGAAAGGAGCCTAAGGGATCTCTCCTCATCCAGAGCTTCCCGTAGCCTAGCATCACAATGAAGTAACCCAGACTTAATCTTGGTGAATGCCTGCAAAAGAAAGCCCAATAAGAAAGGAAAGGTGCAAAGCTCGAAAGACCTATGCAGAAACTCACCATAAACTGAAGCCGTTGGGCTTCCTTGAAGGCCGAGCACACACCTACCAATCCAGTTCCTTCAGCCCTGAAAGAGTCGACTTCAATCGAAGTATGCTCGCTTGGTGTACGCGACCCGGGGTTTCTAGTATCATCTGAAGTATTATCGACGAAAAACAAAGGCGACGGTGACAGAGAAACCCTCTTTCTAGAACGGGGGACGCGGACATAACAGGCTCGGATGATGCTTTAGCTCTGAAGCCCCGGTCCCGCTCTGCCTTACTGTGAGCACCATCGCCCTGTGAAAGCACCTCTCGTTCATTCATACCGTTCTTCAGCCTGGAAGTTGGCAACCCTTCACCCTATCCGAAGGAGCACGGCCTCGCCTAGAAATGCTCTTCAATGCCTACAATAGTAAGATTAATTTGCATAAAGGGGATACGCTTCTCCACATGAAAGAAGGGAAATGAAATAATAGCACAACACTCACCATGGTATTTTGCTTCCCATCTGCCCCGGGACAAAGCTCGCCACTTGCTCTCCTCACAGGTCGAGTGGGTCGCCAATTCTCGGACCAATTCTGGCAGATCAGGAACGTCGCCCGGCGCTCATAAAACCATTGCAGAGGAAGAAATGAAGGCACAGTTACGAAACCAGTTTTCGCAATAGGCAAAACTGAGAAAGCATGAAATGCACCACTTACGTGTATAATTTCATTCCTCAGGGAATGACATAAGCTCTACGGGGATAATGTCAGCGGTCCGCACTCAGACGAAACGACTCATCCATCCCCGATCTTCATCTTCCTTGTCATTAACGATGAAGGGCGTGGTCGATCGACATTGCAAGGTTAGCAGACCTCGATGGTGAAAGGGTCAGTACAGCCTAATAAGATGATTGAGCGAAAATTCAAGCCCTGCCTTCTCCGCGAAAAATCTCACTATCAACACCGTTTGCCAAAACGACGGATGGACCTGCACCAAGATAAATTGATACTCTAAGCAGAAGTCGAGCACAACCCTATCAAGGGGGCCCAGTGTGAAAGAGTATGTGTACACATTCAAGAACCTATCATCATGATCCGTGATGCCCTCACCCAGGGAAAATGCCTGTAACATCACTTTCTCCCCCCATCTGTAGTCTTTTCTCACTAACTCAAGATGCTCTTCTCTTATCAATGAAGTGGTCTTCAAAGCATACTCTCATTGGTCCTGAAGGCCGGAGGCAGAGCTCTCCCCTCCCTGTCGGGCAGACCCCGACATAGCGGCCGTGGCGGTGATGAAATTAGAGAATTAGAAAGCAGGAATATGTACAGATGCATTAGTGCTGAAGTACCGAAAGGCTGGCACAGAAAAAGAAAGGCAACTGCTTAAAATTGTGGAACCCCCAAAAAAGCAGAAACAACCCTATTTATATATGGGAAAAACATCGACGATTCGCCTTTTGCAAAGCCGGTTAAGAACAGTGACCAATAACACCTTCTCCAGTCCCGAGATGGTACCCGACCTCGAGGACCTCCATCAGAACATGGTTAGGCTCCAAGAAGCTAGTAACACCTTCTCCAGTCCTGAGGTGGTACCTGACCTCAAGGACCTCCATCAGAACAAGGTTAGGCTCCAAAAAGCCAATAACACCTTCTCCAATCCCGAAGTGGTACTCGACCTCAAGGACCTCCATCATAACAAGGTTAGGCTCCAAGAAGCCAGTAACACCTTCTCCAGTCCCGAGGTGGTACTCGACCTCGAGGACCTCCATCAGAACAAGGTTAGGCTCTAGAAATCCAATAAGACCTTCTCCAGTCCCGAGGTGGTACCCGACCTCTAGGACCTCCATCAGATCAAGGTTAGGCTCTAAGAAGCTAGTAACACCTTCTCCAGTCCCGAGGTGGTACCCGACCTTGAGGATCTCCATCAAAGGAAAGTTAAACTCCAGGGAGCTGACAACATTGCCAGTACCGAGGTGGTACCCGACGTCGAGGACCTCTATCAGGACAAGGCTAGGCTCTAGGAAGCCGATGACGCCTTCGCCAGCACCGAGGTGGTACCTAACCTCGAGGGTCTCTATCAAAGGGAAGGTTATGATCTAGGAAGCCAATAACATCATTACGAGACCCGAGGTGGTACCCGACCTCGGGGGTATTTTGTCAAAAAGGAATCAGGTTCCAAGGAAATAAGTATTTAAACTCCACCCGTATGGGCTTGGCCCCCGGGTACCATCTGAGATCGGACAAACCCTCTTTCAAGATCTATCTACAGCGCCTTAAGGCTATTTACACTAAGCACAAAGCAAGTTTCCAGGTGCTCCGAATTTGAAAGAACCTCCACTCGGGGATTGCCCTCGAGAGATCAAAGGCAGTCCCTGTCCATAGGCCTCTGAGCACATTTCTTCTCAAAGGTTACCATGGAGTTTAAGTAATAAATCATGGGTTCAAGGCCCAAAATGTTACTTTCATTCTACTCGAAGTCAAGGTCTCGGCGACTCGAGTTAATCGGCCCGATCTAGGTTCGATCCATGGGATCGCAAAAGGTTCCGTGCAAGGCCATATTAATCGACCGGAGGCCAGAAAGAATTCTCACACCTGGGTTTGATATTGGCAACAACAGACAGAGTCATGCATTCATAGTCTCTGCAAACATAAAAGAATACAGCAAGCATCAAAGACAAATTGGAGAAATATCTTTGTATTCATGAACATTCGATTACAAAAGCCCACGAGGGGTCCTTACATATGATTACAAAAGCCCATGAGGGGTCCTTACACAAAAATAATGAAGAGAGAGGGTACATATGCAGTGAAATCCCAGAACCTAGTCTGCTCTCGAAGGCTCATCTCCGGTAGCAGCATCTCCGAGCACCACCCCCTCAAGCATGCATCCTCGACATTGATACCTTCGACCGCCACCTCCTCTAGGTTCCCAACTCATCCCACGGAGCAATATCTCCAAGGACGAAGATGAAGAAGAAGAAATCGGGAAGGTAAAGAAGAGGAAGGTGATGCAGAAGAGGCAGAAAAAAGTGACATAGCCCGCCGAAGCCAAAGGTTGAAGATTCGGTGGGCCTCAACACTACTCGCACGGACGCTACGAGTCCACCTTCTGGTACATCGTTCCATGCGAGCTTAACGGACGATGCACCATTTTATCCCTTGGGAAAAGACCCGAGGTTGAAGTGTCGCACCAGGTCAAGGTAGGAGAGTGAGCAACGGCGTATAGTCCGAACACTCTTTCGAGCAGCGGTGTAGAGTCCAAATGTTCCCCTAAGTCGAAATAGGCCGACCCCCTTATCTCATCACCTCGATCCAACGACGATAGCAGTGATAATCGCAATAATAACAACAACAGTGATGAGACAGTATAATCTCGCTTGGAACAGGAAAGCCCAATAAAAAGACCATGGTGTGGCTGATAAGAACGCCTCCATAAGACCTTAAGACCAGAGACCCCAAATATGGCGGGTAGTAATGGAGAAGGATAATGAGAAGAAAGGGATGGAAATGTTGAAAAGCACTTGGATAAAGAGATAGTATGGAAAGGCCCCATTTATAGGGGATGATAATGTGGCAAACAATGGCATCAATGCCTTTGAAAGACGGATCGACAGGCGCAATCAATGCGCCATTGGAAACTGGATCGACAGCGATACAGTCACCTTGAAGAATGGGAATCGGCAGTGCATTGAATGATGCTGAAAAGACAAGTCCATGGGATGTACCGATTATCGTGAAGGTTTACATCGTAAGTATGATATCATCAGTGTGGCATCACTGCAGGAAGTCCGAGGAGTTGGATGTCAAAATCGTTTCTTATCACTCCTCTCTAAGAAATGCGGGGACTATCTATGTACGATAAAATTGGAGGGTCCAATATCTCATTATCAAAGCACCTCAGAAGACCATCTCGAAGTCTCGAGGCTACAAGGTTATGATCGAGTCTCCTCCCTCGAGGATCGTCGACACTCGGTCTTAGGATAATGTTGACCATGGTTACAGTAGAAATGGGGAATTCCCAAGGCACGTGGCTAGGACTAACAGAGCCTAGAGAGCTACTCTAAAACCCATGTCAGGGTGTCATCTAGTGGTCACATCTCCATATCATTGTAATTAATGCTTGTTGGTAACTTCAGTTGCTCCACAGAAAATATACAAGAACTCTCTATTTCACTCTCTAACATATTCTTTCGATATTATAGCTTTCATTTATTATCTTCATATTTGTTCATCATTTATTGCTTATCATCAGCCATTAATAGCCCTCTTTCATTACCTCATAATTGTTATCCCTACCCCGATTACCCTCGACAGCTCATGGCAGAGCCCTAGGATCGACCTCGTGACCCAAAATCGACAAGCCCAAGGTCCCAAGTAATTGGCCTATCGGTTTGGTTATAGCTCCCTCCTTAACTTTATTTCGTCTCTAAATCTCATATACTTAGCATCAACTGCTTAACAAACTAGCATAAAAATAGATCACGTATTTTTAGAGTCCCATCAACAAATTTAATTGTTATTACCATTTTCACGGTAAACAACGTTGATAAATGAATCAATATATGGATGGAACATTATTCATCAAGGGCATAAATGCGGCTGGGGCATTTATATTTGTAGTAGAAATCTTGCTTTGAGTCTATATTATGATATAAATCAATCTTTAGGTTTATATACTATGTTATTTGCATCATAAACATGTCATAGGTCTATGTTATTTGCATTAGAAATCCTTTCTTAGGGTGCTCACGTTTATTACCTTTGCATATTAGAAAACATGTTATAGTTCATCACTTTTTTTCTTCTGATTCTTCATAAGTTGTTATCCCCTAGGAATCCTATAATTAAACTACTATTGTAATCACGTTTAATAAAATGACTATCTCTCTTTGTGCATTAGAAATCCTGCTTTAGGACTCTATTTGCATTTGGCTCTAAATCATTGTCGCTTAAATGAATAACTGTCTATAAAAGGTTTTAAAACAGCCCCACACATAGATATCATGCTCTAGTATAAATCTGCATGAAATCAGTTTTGTAACATTAATCGCCTAGATCAGCATACCTATAGGACTAGATAATTTGAAGTTGTTTTAACTAGTTCTCAAAATTATGATTACATACAGACCAGTGCCTAGGCAAGCCTTATGTAATTAAAGGTCTTATAACTGTGAAATTATGATCTATTTATGTGTGAAACTGTCCAGTTTTAACAGGTTTCAAAATCAGTAGGCAAACACATTAGGATTCTGCCACTTTGCCTTAAAACAAAAGTTGCATATTTTGTGTTTGTGATGTTCATCTAGATATCATGTTCTACAGCTTTATGAATTTCTTTAAAATCAGTTGTTTAAGATGTGCTACGTATTTGTTTGTGTGTGGAGGTAAACATGAGCCCCTAATTGCTTCCCTATTTAACAGTCCTACATGTTCTTTGCTATCGCTTAGATTTTATCTTTTAAATACCTTAGGAGTGTCTAGAACTGCCTAAGTATAGAGGTCCTAAACACCTCCGGGACCACAAGGAAGTGACGGGTAAAACACGCTTAGAGTTAGTAAATTAAACTCGCTTATATAACCACCGAGGGAAGGGTAATGGGTAGTAAAAGGATCTGATGACCTGTGCGCTAATGTCGCGTTTAACCCCTCTAGTTGAGGAAGGCTTAGCAGGTATTGTGCAGATGTGATCCTATAGGCTAACCAACTTAGGACTTTCCTTCCTTAATTTATGTATGTATGCTTGAACTGTTCAAACTTGCTTAATTTATGTATGTATTCTTGGATTGTTCAAACTTCCTTAATTTATGTATGTAGGCTTGTACTGTTCAAACTTTCTTAACTTAAGTATGTGCGCTTAGACTGTCTAAACTTCTTAAATTTACATATGCGTGCTTGGACCGTCTAAACTTTCTTGATTATATATGTGTGCTTAGACTGCATGAACTACCCTTATTTGCAAACATGTGCTTAGACTGCTTACCTGTTAAATGACTAATTCACATAACTAAATTCGGTCAGGACCCACCGTTGTGGACCGCGACGGGTGCCTAACACCTTCCCCTCAAGATTATTTCGAGCCCTTACCCTAATCTCTGGTAATGCAAACTGGTTACATGAGTTAATTGCTCTAGGTTCCCTATCGCACCTTAATCCATTAGGTGGCGACTCTTTAATTACCCAATTCCTAAAAGGAAACGAGTTGTTCCCAATGAATGTCGATACCCAGATTTTGCGAGGAAAAATTGGGCGCGACAGCATGGCGACTCTGCTGGGGATATTTTAGGCTCTTACCATAACGAACTTATTTTTTGAATTAGTCTTAAACATGCTTATCCCGTGAACCCTCCCCCTTATTTGGATTTAATAGCTTATTTTCAAGCATTTATATTTCTTTTACTTCCTGAAACTGACTTGTCTCTTTGTTTTCTTTTTCCGAAACTGTCTTTCAATTATTTAAATACTGTATTTATCATTTTAAAACGTGAAAATACTCGACAACATGCTATTTGTTGTTGCATAAATCATACTCAACCTCATACTCCACTCGTGCGTAATCAATCCTATAGAAACGCTTGATTAGTGTTTGCACTCTTCCTATATATCACCCTTTAAATGCAGAAAGGTATATTTGCAGTAAAACTAGTCGATCAGCGGTGCGTTCGATGGTTCCGTGCCTTTCCCCCTCAAGTTGTTCCCTTGAGGGTCCCAATCTAGACCTCTATAGAAACCCTACTCTGATTAATTGTGCATGCATCATGGTCAAACCTAGCCGGGTTAGTATGTTGTCCGCATAATAACCCTTTAAGACAAGCCTCGTCCAAAAGTCCATTGGGTTTTCCATAATCCCAACAGACGCAACCATAATTGTGTGCATTAATTTTGGAGAAATAAGTGCCAATATTCTAATCATTATTGTATAAATAGACAAACCTGGAGGAGAAAGGGCCTAACCATCCTTTGTTTTGCAGAAAATGAGGCACGAAGTCCCCAGATTCGTTATGGTCAGTAGCATACCTTCACTTTAGCTAGATTGGTGGAGGGATATTCCCTCAAGTGATCAAAATCATGTGAAACGAGTCTTAGGGAATTTGCCTTCACTGTTGGATCTTCAGCCAAACAAAATGTTGATCGAGACTGCCACTATGTTTTGATACAAGGAAAGGGTCATGTTCCACTTTGGGGACATAGAAATGACTCCTCTTTTAGAAGAAATTGGGGGATTTGCTGGGTTGCCTTGGGATAGCCCTGGTCTGTTAGCACCTGAAAATCGCAGTGCTAGAGGATTTCTCAAGATCATGGGACTGAAGAAAAATGATGATTTGGAGTGCTTGAAGAACTCCTATATACCTTTGGACTTCCTCTATGAAAGATACAGTCACAGTAGCTCTTACCGTATTTTTGATGATGAGTTCTCAATCACCTCATTGGGTTGGGTTCATCGTAGGGTCTTTGTGTTCGTTGTGTGTTTCTTGGGCTTGCTAGTATTCCCGATCCAAGGGGATAGAATCCATATAAGGCTGGACATGGTGGCCAAAACTTTGATGGACGGGATCGAGGAGCAGACATATACCATTGTCCCTATGATCATTGCAGATATGTACCGGGTGTTGGAACGCTGTCAGAAGGGGTACACATTCTTCGAGGGTTGCAATTTGCTACTATAGGTTTGGTTGTTAGAGCATCTCCAAAGGGGTCAATACCGACAAGAGTTTCCACGAAGGCCGTGGAATGACCACATAGCTTTCCATCACCCTAAGAGAATGACTTACATTCCGAACATGTATGCTCAACCTAAGGATGTTGTAGGATGGTTGCAGTTCTTCAACCTGTTAACTGAGGACCAGGTTCAGTGGATGTTTGAGTGGTTCCCCACCGACAAGTTCATCATCAGATCTAGAGACGTCCTACACTTGGTATTGATTGGGTTAAGGGGGATATACCATTATGCTCCCCTTAGGATTATGACATAGGCAGGAAGGAGACATGTCATACCACGAGTCGCTAAGATGAGTCACTTTATAGCTGATTTCTAGGGCGACGCCATCCCATATAAGAATGAAGCACAACATATGTGGACTTTGAAGATTATAGTGGAGAAGGATATTATCGAGCTGGACCGATATCATGCAGGTCACTCATACTTTTACCCCTCATGGTTGGATGATAATCTATCAGGATTCTTCGAGCCAATGGTTGGTCCAGGAAACAAGGTCATAGATGAATTTGCCGAAGTAGAGGTGAAGTATAACAAGCTACGCAAAAGAGTTCGAGAGTCTGAAGCTGAGCATATGGCACAACATAAGGCCGATATGGAAGTGATCAATGAGTGGAAAGAGAGGGCTGTTAAATCCAGCGAAAGGGTGGAATACCTGGAGTACAGTTTGATGGAATTGGTAGGGAAGATAAGAAAGAGAGTCACCAACTGCCAGAACGCCGAGGGAAACGAAGGAGGGCATTTGGCAAGAGCATTCTTACTGCTGAACCTGCACGAGCTAGGAGAACTGATCGACAATAGTATCTAGTCTGGAGAGGTTCCTTCTGGGACCAAGTAGATAGGGTTTACTTGCTTTTCTTTTGTAATAAGGCCAAGTGCAATTAGTAACATTCTCTTATTTAATGTCGTTTTGGGTCGTTTATATTTTATATAAATGAAATGAGGCAATTATTGGCACTAAGTTTCTCCAAATCTATTTGTCTCTAGGCTTACCTCGGGCACAATGATGCTCCCAAATTAGGACACGAATTTACATTCCTGCAATATGTGTTTAAATACTGCAAATATTTCAGAACCCTTATTGACTTGTTTACCTTTTGTTTTTCTTTATTCTTTATTCCCATCCCCTAAGGTTGGTTCGCACATACTAACATCATCAGCGTATCACACCAGATCTAGAGGCCCTCCACCTCCTCCTCCTACAAGTAATACAAAAAGCAAAGGGAAAGCTAAAATGGATGACTTAAGTGGTATTCGAAAGGAAAATGCGGAGAATGCAGAAACTTCAGATGGTCGGAGTACTCCGACACCAAATGATTTGGTTTTACGGTTGGAACAAAAGATACTGGAGCTACTAGGAGAACTTGAGCAGGTCCGCAACTTAGCAAACCTATCCCTCACCCTGAATGTCCTCGATGTCAACTAACAAAACACCAAAAATCCAGCACCCCCACCCACATACTAAACACCTCTACCTACATATCAATCCTCATCTCCCAGATATTCCCAACCAGCCACTGTCTATCACACCTATAATTCTCAACCATCTCATTTCCAGCCACCTCCAACTCGCCAAAATTACCCAAGACCATGACCCAATTTTGATCGCAAACTACCCAGTTAATACACTGCTATTGCTGAACCCATTGACCAGCTATATGAAAGGTTGAAGGTCGCTGGTTATGTTACTCCTATTCCCACTGTGGCAGTAGAGAACCCATCTCAATAGGTCAACCCGAACAAAACCTGTGCATATCACTCCGGTATGAAGGGGCACATCATCGATGAGTGTCGAACATTGAAAGTTAAAATCCAAAACGCTGATTGACAACAAGGTCATACAGGCAAAAGAAGCTGCACCTAACATCCGCAACAATCCTTTCCCGGATCATAAGGGCGGTGGAATACATGGGATAGAGATAGACGAAAAATGGGATCCTAGGGGGTCAATCGGGCTTATTCGAGAAGGTGATGACTTTAAACCTACAGTCACACTTACTCCTATTGTAGTACAGACGCAGTCGCCAGTCAAGGTTGAGGTAGCCCCATCAGTTCCATTTGAGGTAGAGGTATCTCCACCTGCAGCCATACATGTTCCATTTGAAGTAGAAGTGGCCACACCTTTCACAGTGACAGTATTAACCACACTTCCTTTCGATTCAAAAGCAATACCCTGGGATTACGTTGCCGAAGCTAGGTGAAAAGGAAAGGCAAAAATGGAAGAATCTGATGCTGCACAAGGAATGACTAGGACCGGAAGGATATATACACCTAAACACTTGGGAGGATCAAGTAAGGAGGCCACTACCAAGCAGCCTGTAATTGAAACAGGGCCGGATGAACTTTGGAGAAAAGTGCAGGTGAGGGAATACTCTGTCATTGATCATTTGAACAAAACCCCCGCTCAGATATGCATCCTATCACTATTGCAAAATTTAGAGGTACACAAGAATGCTTTGTGAAGTTATTGAGTGAACCTTACGTGCCTAACAACATCACCTGTGGGGAAATGGCCAACATGGCAAGGAAGGTGCTAGAAAGTCATAAGATAACCTTCAACGAGGATGAACTACCGCCTGAAGGGTTGAATCATAACCGAGCATTGCATATCATGGTACAATTTGAAGACAAATTCATTGCCAGAGTCCTGATCGATGGATGTTCAAGCCTCAACATTTGTCCGTTGGATACTTTGAAAAGATTGGGCAAAGGTTTCCATGAAATACGGGCAAGAAGCATGAATGTGAAAGCCTTTGATGGGTCTCAAAGGGCCACGATTGGGGAGGTTAATCTTTGTTTGCAGATGGGGCCAACTTGGTTCGACATTGAATTCCAAGTGCTTCACATAACAGCTTCATACAATCTGCTGTTTGGCTGACCCTGGATACATACCATTGTGGCTGTGGCTTCCACCCTACACGAGGCCGTGAAGTTCGAATGGAACAATCAGGAGGTGATCATTCACGAAGATGAGAGTAACCCTATTTACACCAGTCAAACCATTCCAGTTATCGGGGATATAAGAAGGCAATGAGGGAAAACTTATCATCACATCGAACATGTCAATGCCTTTGAGAAAGACAAATGGTTGAGTAACAAAATAGAAAGCATATTAGCATGGTTTGGGTATGAACCCGGCAAAGGTCTTGGGAAGAATCTCCAAGGCATCACCAAACCAATACAGCTGAAACATCATGGTACTACCTTTGGGCTCGGACACCAGTATACATGGAAGGAGTATGATGATTGGTCGCCTCCATGGCGTGGACCTTATTACCCTCTCGAGCAACCGGTGCCTCCATTTGGGTTAGACTTTTCAACAGGCTGATACAATATGGGGAACTACAGAAGAAGAAGCATTAGCTGGGCTGAGAAATATATTCCTAGAAGACGAGGATATGGATTGCAGTGGGATAATTGAGGAGGAAGAGGAAGAAGGCCTCACCATTCAGATTGTGGAGAAGGGAGCTATTCTCAAGAACTGTACTGCCACACCATCCCGGGCCTGCCGAGTCCCTGGCTAGCTTGGCAATCAGCTTAATTTTATTTCTATAGCCATGCTAGGCATCCAAGATATTTTCAGTAATTTTGTTATGAAGACTCACTTGTTTCAAATAAATTCTCGCTTCATCGAGCCGTACTTGTTTTGGATGTTTTCAGCTTTAATCAATGCATCACCATTTATTATCTTCCACACTTTTCTTTCTACAACATTATTATTACTTTTCCTAATGAACCGGTGACTGTGACATGTAATGAGACAATGCAATATAAGGATAGTGACTCAGAGGAAGAAGATGAAATACCTGAGGAGGTTTTCAGAGAAGTTGAGAACCTTGAGAATAAGCCTAAGTCTAACCTGGACGAAACTGAAACAGTAAATTTGGGAGACGCCGAAACCGTTAAGGAGACTCGCATAAGCATTCACTTATCACCGACAGAGAAGGAGGAGTACATCAATTTTTTGAAGGAGTATGAGGATATATTTGCATGTTCATATGATGACATGACCGGTTTGAGCACATCCATAGTTGCTCACAAATTGCCCACCAATCCAATGTGTCCGCCAGTGAAGCAGAAACGCAGAAAATTTAAACCAGATATGAGCCGAAATATCAACGAGGAAGTTACTAAGTAGATCAAAGACAGGGTCCTCAGGGTAGTTAAATACCCAACCTGGTTAGCCAACATTGTACCAATCTCAAAGAAAGATGGGAAAGTCAGAGTATGTGTCGACCATCGAGAATTAAACAGAGCAAGTCCCAAGGACGACTTCCCATTGCCAAATATACACATCGTGATTGAAAATTGCGCCAAGAATGAGCTCCAATCCTTTGTAGATTTCTTCGCGGGTTATCACTAGATCTGGATGGATGAAGAAGACGCAAAGAAAACAACTTTTATTACACCATGGGGGGTGTACTGCTACAAGATGAGGCCATTTGGTCTGAAGAATGCTGGGGCTACTTACATGAGAGCCATAACAACCATCTTCTATGATATGATACACAAAGAAATAGAGGTGTATGTGGATGACGTCATTATCAAATCCAAGAGAGCCATAGATCATTGCAGACTAAAGAAAGTTCTTCAACAGGTTAAGAAGGTACAACTTAAAATTGAACCCCAAAAAATGTGCATTCGGGGTTCCCGCAGGAAAGCTATTGGGATTCATTGTCAGCCGTCGAGGGATCGAGCTGGACCCATCCAAAGTTAAGGCTATTCAAGAGTTACCGCCACCTAGGAGCAAAAAGGATGTGATGAGATTCCTAGGGCGTCTCAACTATATCAGTCACTTCATAGCACAATCCACAGTCATATGTGAACCCATCTTCAAGATGTTGAGGAAAGATGCTGAAACAAGTTGGACCGAAGATTGTCAGAGAGCTTTCGACATAATCAAGGAATACTTGTCCATACCACCGATCTTGGTCACGCCAGAGCTAGGTAGAACTTTCCTACTCTATTTATCTGTATTAGATGGAGCCTTTGGATGTGTTTTGGGACAACATGATGAGACAGGGAGAAAGGAGCAAGCCATAAACTACCTTAGTAAGAAATTCACACCATATAAAGCACGATACTCTCTGCTGGAACGCACTTGCTGTGCTTTGACCTGGACAACTCAGAAATTGAGGCATTACTTCTGTGCCTACGCCACATGCCTTATATATTCAGGATGGACCCCCTAAATTACATCTTTCAGAAGCCCATGTCGACAGGAAAATTAGCCAAATGGCAAATATTGCTAAGTGAGTTCGATATCATCTATGTAACCTAGAAGGCGATCAAAGAACAAGCATTGGCAGACCATCTTGTTGAAAATCCTGTGGGAGGAGAATACGAACCCTTGAAAACATATTTTCCTGATGAAGAAGTGTCGTTCGTGTGGGAAGACATTACTGCAGTATACGATGGTTAGAGGATTTTCTTTGATGGAGCTGCAAATTCAAAGGAGTGGGCATTGGAGCCATCTTGGCCTCGGAAACTGGCCAACATTATCTGGTATCTGCTAAACTCAAATTTTCTTGCACCAACAACATGGCAGAGTATGAATCCTGCATACTAGGGCTCAATATAGCGATTGACATAAATATTCAGGAGCTGCTGGTAATCGGTGATTTAGATTTGCTTGTGCACCAGGTACAAGAAGAATGGGCCACCAAGAATTCCAAGATATTGCCATATGTGCTCCATGTACAGGAATTGAGAAAGAGGTTCATAAAGATAGAGTTTCGGCATGTTCCCAGAATTCAGAACGAGTTTGCCAATGCATTGGCAACTTTGTGATCAATGATACAACATCCAGACAAAAATTTCATTGATCCCGTCTCGGTGAGAATCAATAATCAACCGGCTTACTGTATCATGTTGAGGAGGAGACGGATGGAAAACCGTGGTTCCATGATATCAAGGAATATTTGGCGAAAGGAGAATATCTGAAGCACGCGAACCATACTCAGAAACACACACTCTGGAGGTTGTCCAATAACTTCTTCCACAACGGAGGAAACTTGTATAGAAGAACTCCTGATTTGGAATTGCTAAGGTGTGTCGACGCAAAAGAGGCTTCTAAGCTACTTGAGGAGATACATATGTGACCTGTGGACCGCATATGAATGGTTTTTTCTTGGCCAAGAAGATACTTAGGGCCGATTACTTTTGGATGACTATAGAGACAAATTACGTCCAATATGTCCGAAAATGCTACCAATATCAAGTACATGCCGATATGATAAGAGTGGCACCAAATAAGATAAATGCAACATGCTCACCTTGGCCATTTAGCGCCTGGAGAATGGACGTCATCAGTCCGATTGAGCCCACTACTTCAAACGGGCACAGGTTTATTCTAGTGGCCATTGACTACTTCACAAAATGGGTGGAGGTTGCATCCTACAAAGCTGTAACCAAGAAAGTCGTCACAGACTTTGTCAAGGATTGTATTGTTTGCCGGTTTGGAGTTCTAGAATCAATCATCACCGACAATGCTGCCAAGCTCAACAGATCTGATAAAAGCCATGTGTGAAACTTTCAAAATCAAACACAAGAACTCCATAACATATAGACCTCATGAATGGAGCTGTAGAAGCTGCCAACAAGAATATCAAGAAGATACTAAGGAAGGTGGTAGAAAATCACAAACCATGGCATGAGAAGTTACCCTTTTCCCTGTTAGGGTACCGCACTATAGTCCGCACATCAACTAGGAAAACTCCCTACTTACTGGTTTATGGTACCGAATCTGTCATCCCAATCGAGGTAGAGATTCCTTCTTTAAGGATCATATAGGAAGCCGAACTCAGCGATGCAGAATGGATAAGCAGTCGCTATGAGTAATTGGCCCTTATAGATGGGAAAAGAATGAACGCAATATGTCACGGTCAGCTTTATCAGAACAGAATGTCCAGAGCTTTCAACAAAAGAGTCAAAACAAGACAGTTTGCACAAGGACAGCTGGCGCTGAAGAAGATCTTCCCACATCAAGATAAAGCCAAAGGGAAATTCTCTCCCAACTAGCAAGGTCTCTACATGGTTCACAATGTACTAACGGGAGGAGCACCCATACTTGCAGAAATGGACGAGAACATTTGGCCAAAACCAATCAATTTAGATGCAGTCAAGAGATACTATGTTTATATTGTTTACATTCCTTCATCTAATGTAATTGAACTACGCTTGACCCGATTCCCGTTTAAGAGGGGATACGTAGGCAGCCCTGTGGGTTCGGTCATATCATAATAAAATTTTTATTACCCCAAGAACCTTAAACTAGGGTAGAATTTTGAGGAGGACCCTCTAAATTCTGGAGCAAGTCCAACCGACGCCATTGCATGCCAGAGAGTCAGAAATTGGTTAAGAAACTGGGGCAGAATTTTGAGAAAGATTCTCAAATTTTGAAGAGGGTTCAACGAGTTTCGTCAACGGCCGAAGAATCATCTACCAAACTTGGGCAGAATTTTAAGGAGTACCCTCAAAATTCTAACACAAGAAAGCTGCAATGTCTCTGAAATATGTTACAGTCACTAGTTCATCTAAAATTACGCGATATTTCACTATGTTTTCTAAAATAACTCCATTTTCATCAATAATTGCATATTTTCGAAAAATCTATTTCTATAACACCCAGGTGTTACCTAGGGAAACATAAACAAGGCCTCTAGAATGGAGGAGCAAAGCCAGCAAACGAAGGCGCGGACCAACCTCCTCTTACAAAACTTATAATTTTTCTTTGAGCGCAGGAACATCTGACATAACAGTAGCAGTCGCAAATATATACATACAGCGAAATCACTATCAATCGGGCCACCAGACACCGAATATATCTCCAGCTAAAAAATATTCTACTCTTATTTGATACTCGTTCTTTGCATGGGACTAAGCCCTGTCCCAAACCTTGCATGAGGCTAAGCCCTGCCTCTATATTTGCATAAGGCTAAGCTCTGCCTTCCATTTGCATGGGACTAAGCCCTGTCCCGAACCTTGCATGAGGCTAAGCCCTGCCTCCATATTTGCATAAGGCTAAGCTCTGCCTTTCATTTGCATAGGACTAAGCCCTGTCCTGAACCTTGCATGAGGCTAAGCCTTGCCTCCATATTTGTATAAGGCTAAGCTCTTCCTTCCATTTGCATGGGATTAAGACCTGTCCCGAACCTTGCATGAGGCTAAGCGCTACCTCCATATTTGCATAAGGCTAAGCTCTACCTTCCATTTGCATGGGACTAAGCTCTGACCCAAACCTTGCATGAGGCTAAGCCCTGCCTCCATATTTGTATAAGGCTAAGCTCTGCCTTCCATTTGCATGAGACTAAGCCCTATCCCGAACCTTGAATGAGGCTAAGCCCTGCCTCCATTTTGCATAAGGCTAAGCTCTGCCTTCCATCTGCATGGGACTAATCCTTGTCTCATATCTTGCATAAGACTAAGCTCTATCTCCAATTTTGCATAAGGCTAAGCTCTGCCTTCAATTTGCATGGGTCTAAGCCATGTCCCGAACATTGCATGAGGCTAAGCTTTGCCTCCATTTGCATAAGGCTAAGCTCTGCCTTCCATTTGCATGGGACTAAGCCCTGTCCCAAATCTTGCATGAGACTAAGCCATGTCCTGCATCCTACATGAGGCTAAGCCCTGCCTCCATATCTGCATAAGGCTAAGCTCTGCCTTCCATCTGCATGGGATTAAGCCATGTCCGGCATCCTGCATGAGACTAAGCTCTGTCTCCTATCTTACATGAGGCTAAGCCCTGCCTCCATATTTGCATAAGGCTAAGCACTCTTTTCCCTCTGCATGGAACTAAGCTCTGTCTCCAATCTTGCATGAGACTAAGCTCTGTCTCCGATTTTGCATAAGGCTAAGCACTGTCTTCTCATGGGACTAAGCATTGTCCCTCCTTGCATAAATATTGCTCTATTCCGGCACCATCTAGTTGCTCCTCTTTTGGGCTAAGCTCTACCCTCAACCTTACAAGACTAAGCCTTGTCTTGTTAATTTCAGCATCGTATTATTGCATCTCATGGGCTGAAATATCGCCAACTTGTCCCAAGGCGTCATTGTCTAAAGGCATCATCCTCATAGCTGGAAGACACTATGCAATGGCCTGAGGATCTCTCAAATTTGCATATCATTATTCAAAGGCGCCATGGTTCGGAGGCACCATTTTCATGGCCCGAGAACATCATTTCATGGCCTGCGAATTTACTATCTCACAATTCATGGCCCAGGACATCATAGTCAAAGGACGTCATCCGCACCGTCCAAAGGCAATCTTTCATAGTCCAAAGGGAATTTGCATCACGTTTAAATTTTCGCAGTAATCTACATACTTGCATGCATTGTATTTTGAGTTTCCAGGTGGTCCCCGAGGTAACCGTTTTTCAAACAGGAGCAACCTTCGCTCCGGTTTTCGCTAATACCATTTTCACTTCGTCATTCATAACTGATTCTCATTAGTTACCCATCCTACCTCGTGATATCCAGCCATCTGCCCTATAATATATCCGATGCACTCCAAACCCAAAATCATAACTCTGTCTGATATTACCTTTCACAAATGAACCTTTACTGAAATTGGCTACCATTCTTATAACAACTATATCGGCTTCATTCACTTGTGGATCTAGAACTACACATGGCCTTATTCTTGTAAATAAGGGATATGTAGGCAGCTCAAAGACCAGGGTTCAGCCTATATTTTCCAAAACGCCCATTCGGTCAAAATTGGCCATCATTTCTTTACTCAAAAACTCTTCCATCCTTCCCGGATAAAGAGGGGCAGGTTTTGATGCCCAATTTTTCCCTATAATACTTTTAAAGTGCATATATACCTTCAAAACTGTGCATTAACATCAATTGATATTTTTCCATAATTTTTATATTTTTAAATTAATTTATCATAATATTTTGTTTATATAAATAATTACGAAATTGCATCACAAAAGACTTTATAGCATTCCATGATTAAATATTGTTGTTTATTGTCGTATTAAGTTCAAATTATTTCACAAATGGCCAGATTTACACCTTTGGTTACAATTGCAACAATTTTGCAATTATAGCCCATGTGTACATTATTACATTATTTTTACAGAAAATAGCTCATTGTATTTTCTAAATATGTAGTAATTGTTTTAAAACATTTGTATGCATTAAAATTATTTTTTATAATCTGTGAATTATTTTATAAAATATTTTTTATAAATTATTTGGGTATTTAACAAATAGCCTATTTGATTCCCAATTTTTTCGGACTTAACCCCTCAAACCAGCCCAAAACCTTTTCAAAAATTAGCCCAAATCTCCCTTAAGCCCAATACATATCTACCCGACCTGATTGCCCGTCCAATCCTGATCGTTGATCATTTTGATCAACGATCCACAACCCCTTTACCATAATTAAACCTAGACCTTACCCCCCAACCCTCTACATTCTCTCCATAACCCGCCATCATCATCTCCCTCTTCTCTCAAAATGCTGTCGACCTAACCCTAGTTCTAACACGCCGTCATCGGCATAAATCTTCTCTTTATGAAGCTTCCATGGTTTCTCCGGCCAGCCGTGGCCTTCTACACGCCATGGCTCCTTGATTTTTTGGATCCTTGAGAAGATCTCAAAGACCCTAGTGGGTTCTGGTTTGAAACTTTGCTTGTTTGCCTGTTTCAGGCCATGGTTCGACTGTGAGTGAGAACTTCTATTTATTTTGTTACGAATCTATGGGTTTTCGACCTATCCTCTCATCTCTGCTATTTTTTCGGAAAACCCTAGTTCATTGTTGTCAACTCTTCTCAGATCTTCATATATCTGAGATGATTTGGGTAATATCAACTGTTTTCCTCCCAAAACCCCTTACTTTAATTGATTATCTCGCTTTTTAACCATTCTTCATAAACTAGGATTTATCCCAAACTATTTTTCAAAGATTTTTCTAAGTTATTAATGTTTAATAAGATGTTTCTTCTTCACCTCGACTGATTTTTGCATGAGCGTTCAAACCCTAGTTAATTCTATATGCTGATTTTTCCAGTTTTTGCTTCGATTTTGAGTCTTTCAGTGTTACCAATCGCATTAACTCATCTTGTATTTTTGACTTACACGATTTTCCTTTGTCAAATCCAGTATTCTATAATTTTACCCTAATTGAGCCCTATTAGGGTTCGAATCTGGCTTTTCGGCTAATTTCTATATTTTTGTGAAGTCTTTACTTAGTTTATTTTCTATGTATGGGAGTTGATATATTCTTTCCATAAATCATTGTTACTTTGAAATTTGGCTGATTGATTTGCTCTGTTAGAGATTTGTATGCCTAAGTCTTGCCTATTTCCCTGTTTACGGCCTTAATTAGTCATTTTTGCCTCATTTAATTTCCTGTATATTTATTGATTCCTTTACATGATTCTTCCCTCAATTAGACCACCTGATTATTTTATTCCGAACTCCTTTATTTGGTTTTATTTGAACTTCTTTCATTAATTAGACTCCCTATTATTACCGTTTGGCTAATTGCCTTCAATTAAGGGAGGTTTATTCTAAACCCTTATGTGATTGGATTCTGTGACTTCCTTAATTGACTGAAGTTGATTCTTTTACCTTAATTACTCTACTCTCGAACTACTAAATAAACTCTCTTATTTTTTACCTATAAAACACGAACAATAGTTCAAAATATATAGACACACACAAACTTTCTCTCATCTCTCTCTGCTACTTGCGCTCATTGTTTGTCTAGCCGGCTAGAAGCCAAGGCTAGACTGTTGAATCCTACCTACTTTACCCTCTTATTTTGCTTCCTTGACGGGTATGTTTCCCTTTCTAAAGTCATTATGAAGTTCAAACCTATATGATTATTTATTGCTCCATGTCTGTTAAATCCATCTCTTCTGCACTAGTTTAATTATTTATGTACTTAAGACTACATTCTTTCATGTCTACTGCCTTGATTAGCATGTTTAAGTTCATTATTCCATGTCACTCGCTTTAATAATCATGCTATTCCTGTTTAAGTTTCCAGTATGTTTATTTCTTTAAACGAATGTGTCTACTTTTATGTTTAAGGCCCTTATCTCTTAAGTCCACTACCTTTAATTATACCATGTGGTTAAAACCCCTGCCCTTAGCATGACCATTTCTACACTTAGCCTCTATGCTTAACTGTCTATTACCAGTTTAGCATCAAGTATGATTTCCCTGTTAAGACTCTGAATCAATAGTCTATGTTCTAATGCTATGAATTTGGTTGCTAAATGACAATTAACCCTTGTCTGTCCTTGTTACTCAATGTGCTCTGTCTTGTTTTGTGTTTCTGAATCCTGTGTACCCAACCCCTGATCCCTATCTGTATAGTTGTTTCTCCATATGCTCCCCTACACCCTGTTTTATATTTGAACTCTCTATGTTTCCAACCCCCTTGACCCCTGTTTGTAAAGTTGATTGTTGAATGGTTGTGATTCTAAACATTCTAAGTCTACGTGATTGTATCCTTGCTCTTCTCAGAATTGACCTCAAAACTATTTTCACTCTTAGTATTTTCTTTAAACTCTGTCTATTCCTGAAAACCTTTTTCACTCCTGAAAGTTTATTTCAGCACTATTTTACTAAGCTTTTCCAAACTATGTCAAACACTCTCACTTCTACTCTTAGATTATTTAAGTTCTTCCCCTCTAGTATGTGTATTGCTTAGCGATTCTTAAGATTTCTCTGAACTACGGCACACCAGGGCTGGCCCTTCCACACTGCACATAACCAATCCCTATTTAAGAAAGGTCTTGGTGTGAGCACTTCTCGGGATCCTTGAGGTCCTTAGGGAACTCTAACACACCAAGACACACTATTGGCTGTGAGATCTTTAGCTTCTAAGACTATATTGAAGGCCTGGCTTTCCCAGGTTCACTTTAGGCCTGATTTAGGCTCCCTATAGCATAGTTTCATTTACTTATGTAATTCATTTGATCTTGGTCTGTAATAATATTCTTTGTAAACAGATATTAGGGTAATTAGTGAAAAAGGGAGGGTTCCTATATGATTTTTGTGGGAAATCGGGTAGATATCATGCTTTAGGTTTACATATATGTTAATTTGCAGTAGATATCATGCCTTAGGTTTATATATATGCAGTAGACAATATGCTCTTAGGTTTATATATATATATATATATTTGTAGTAGAAATCATGCTTTAGGTCTATATACTATGTTACTTGCATCGGAAACATGTCATAGGTCTATGTTATTTGCATTAGAAATCCTTTCTTAGGGTGCTCACGTTTATTACCTTTGCATATTAGAAAACATGTTATAGTTCATCACTTCTTTTTCTTCTGATTCTGCTTAAGTTGTTATCCCTCGGGAATCCTGTCATTAAACTACTGCTGTAATCACGCTTAATAAAATGACCATCTCTCTCTGTGCATTAGAAATCCTACTTTAGGACTCTATTTGCATTTGGCTCTAAATCATGTCTACGTTTCTTAAATGAATAACTGTCTATAAAAGGTTTTAAAACAGCCCCCACACATAGATATCATGTTCTAGTATAAGCCTGCATGAAATCAATTTTGTGGCTTTAATTGCCTAGATCAGCATGCCTATAAGACTGGATAATTTCAAATTATTTTAACCAATTCTCAGAATTATGATTAGATACAGACCAGCGCCTAGGCAAGACTTAGGTAATTAATGGTCTTATAACTGTGAAATTATGCTTTGTTTATGTGTGAAACTGTCCAATTTTAACAGGTTTCAAAATCAATAGGCAAACTGATTAGGATTCAGCCACTTCGCCTCAAAACAAAAGCTGCATATTCTGTGTTTGTGATGTTCATCTAGATATCATGTTCTAGGGCCTTCTGAATTTCTTTAAAATCAACTGTTTGAGATGTGCTATGTATTTGTTTGTGTGTGGAGGTAAACATGAGCCCCTAATTACTTCCCTATTTAACAGTCCTACGTGTTCTTTGTTGTCGCTTAGATTTTACCTTTTAAATCCTTAGGAGTGTCTAGAACTGCCTAAGTATAGAGGTCCTAAACACCTCCGGTACCACAAGTAAGGGATGGGTAAAGCACGCTTAGAGTTCGTTGATGAAACTCGCTTATATAACCACTAAGGGGAGGGTAATGAGTAGTAAAAGGATATGATGACTTGTGCGCTAATCCCACATGTAACCCCTCTAGTTGAGGAAGGCTTATCGAGTATTGTGCAGATGTGATCCTATTGGCTAAACAACTTAGGACTTCCCTTCCTTAATTTATGTTTGTATGCTTGGACTGTTCAAACTTCCTTAATTTATGTATATATGCTTGGGCTGTTCAAACTTCCTTAATTTATGTATGTATGCTTGGACTGTTCAAACTTCCTTAACTTAAGTATGTGCTTAGACTGTCTAAACTTCTTAAATTAACATTTGCGTGCTTGGACAGTCTAAACTTTCTTGATTATATATGTGTGCTTAGACTGCATGAACTACCCTTATTTGCAAACGTGTGCTTAGACTGCTTACCTGTTAAATAGCTAATTCACATAACTAAGTTTGGTTGGGACCCACCGTTGTGGACCGAGAGGGGTGCCTAACACCTTCCCCTACAGGTTATTTCGAGCCCTTACCCTAATCTTTGTTAATGCACACTGGTTGCATGAGTTAATTGCTCTAGGTGCCCTAACGCACCTTAATCCGTTAGGTGGCGACTCTTGAAATACCCAATTCCCAAAAGAAAAATATTTGTTCCCAATGAATGTCAAAACCCGGACTCCACGAGGAAAAATGGGTCGTGACACCAGGCCCCTACTAGTTTATACATATAATAAGATAAAACAATATGGAATATCGCAGTAAAGATAAATGCTAACAGTCAACGAAATTGAGATCACAGAAAAACAACTACTCAGTACACAGAGATAGCAACAGGGGATCTCCCGGGATACCGTCCCGTAGTCCCAACCGTTAATGTACATAGGATCTCTCTGGATATCGTCTCATAGTCCCAAACATAAAGTGCAGGGGGATCTCCTAGAATACCATTCCGTAGTCCTAAAGTAAAGTGTAGGGGGATCTCTCGGAATACTGTTTCGTAGTCCCAAAGTAAACATCAAGTACAGGGGGAAATCCCAGGATACTGCCCCGTAGTCCCAAACATAAACGTGGAGGGGGATCTCTCGAAATACTATTCCGTAGTCCCAAAGTAAACATACAACTCATTCAACATAAACAACAGGTTCAACAAGGAAATCTACAGTTTTGATTAAGTTCGTATCAAAGAAAACATGTAATTCTTACTCTAAACATGTTGCATGTAGTCCAGGTAGGCAGTTAAGACAGTTAAGGTACGGAAGCATGCTTTCCTAAGATAAACAGGATGGCTACATGTACTAGTATTGCTCAATTAAAGGAAAATATAGATATTTACTTAATGAAAATGGGGGTTTTCAACAAATACCACGTGTACGCACTCGTCACCTCACGTACACGGCATCATATATCAAACAATACCAAATCCTAAGGGGAGTTCCCCCTCACAAGGTTAGGCAAGCCACTTACCTCTAACCAAGCTCAAATCAATCTGAAATCACGCTCTTGCCACAAGTATCAAACTCCGAGTGGCCCGGATTTAATTAAATAAATTACATAATGTAAATATAGCTACAAGCAACTAATTTAGTTAATGAATTCAAAGCTAAGGCAAGGAAATATGAAAACGCCCAAAAATCCTCCTCGAGTCCACGTCTCAGAATCGGATAAAAGCCACAAATTATGAACACCCGTTCACTCACGAGTCTAACCATACCAAATTCACTCAAATTCGATGCCAAAATCTCGACCCAAATCCCAACATTCAGCCTAAGAACTTTTCTCAATGTTTCCCAATTTTTCTCCCCAAATCTGAAATTAAGCTTAGATTAATGAGATATAATAAATAAGGAGTTAGGAATCATTACCCACAAACTTCCTCCAAAAATCTCCCAACATTTCGCCTTCTACCGAGCTCTCAATCAAATTTTGGAGTTATAAACTCAAACCCTCGATTTCACTCTTTTTTGCCTAGTGATTTCCGCTTTTGCGCTCCTAGGACCGCATCTGCGGTCCCGTACCTACGTTAGAATCATTGCAGGTGCGAAACCCACTTAATTGGGCTGGGGCCGCATCTGCAAGCCCGCTTTTGTAGTCCCCAAACCGCACCTGCGATCCCAGCTGACCAGGCCCAACTCCGCATCTGCGGCTCCTTAGCCGCTTCTATTCACCCGCGATCCAAAATGCGCAGGTGCGAAAACAACAGGTGCTTCAACTTCAGCAAAATGCATAAGTCCCAAACCAAATCGTTAAGCATCTGAAACTCATTCGAGGCCAACTAATCCCAAAATATCATACGTACTTAGTCGAGCCTTCAAATCATATCAAATAACGGTAAAATCACGAATCACCCTCCAATCCAAACTTAATGAACTTGAAATTTCAAAATTCTACAACCGATGCCGAAACCCACGAAACCATGTCTGATTGACCCCAATTGTTTACACAATTCATTCAACACTACAGACCTACTCCAACTTCGGGAATCGAATTCCGACCCTAATATCAAGAATTCCACTACCGTCCGGAAACTCTAAAAATTTAACTTTCGCCATTTCAAGCCTAAAAGAGCTACGGACCTCAAAAACACAATCCAAACATGCCCCTAAGTCCAAAATCATCCAACGAAGCTAACGGAATTCCATTCCAGAGCTGTCTTCACGCTGTTCCGACTATAGTCCAAATTCTAAGACTTAAGCTCTCATTTAAGGATTAAGTGTCCCAAAATACTCCGGAACTCAAAATGAATCATCCCAACAAATCACAGTAGCATAAAAAGACATGGGGAAGTAGTTAACATGGGATCGGTGCGTAAATTCTCAAAACGAGCGGCCGGGTTATTACATCCTCCCCCTCTTAAAACATCCGTTTGTCCTCGAACGAGCATAAAGACATTCCTGAACTAGTGAAAAGATGAGGATAATAGCTACGCATATCCTACTTGATCTCCCAAGTTGCCTCCTCATCCAGCTGACCCCGTCGCTGAACCTTTACTAACACAATGCTCTTTGACCTCAGCTTTCAAACCTGCCTGTCCAATATCGCCATTGGCTCCTCAACATAATATAGATCCTTGTCAAACTGGATTGAACTGAAATCCAACAAATGAGTTGGATCGACGTGATACCTCTAGAGCAACGAAACATGAAATATCGGATGAACTCCTGGAAAGATGGGAGGTAAGGCAAGCTCATAAGCAACCTCCCCAACACGCTGCAAACACCTCAAAGAGGCCAATAAACCTTGGGCTCAATTTTTCCCTCTTTCGAATCTCATAACGCCCTTCATAGGAGAAACCCGAAGCAAGACCTGCTCTCCAACCATAAATGAAACATCGCGAACCTTCCGGTCTGCATAACTCTTTTGTCTACACTGAGCTGTGCGAAGTCTATCCTGAATCATCTTAACCTTCTCCAAAGCATCTCGAACCAAGTTTGTGCCCAATAATCTAGCCTCACCTGGCTCGAACCAACACACCGGGATCTACACCACCTACCATACAGAGCCTTATACGGTGTTGGACTAATAACTGTTGTTGTAGGCAAACTCCGCAAGTAGCAAGAATTGATCCTAAGAATCTCCAAACTCCATCACACATGCACAGAGTATATCCTCAAGAATCTGAATAGTGTGCTCGAACTATCCGTCTATCTGGGGGTGAAATAATGTGCTCAACTCTATCCGAGTACCCAACTCATGTTGTACAGCTCTCCAGAACCGTGATGTAAACTGCGTGCCCAGATCAAAGATGATAGATACTGGCACGCCATGAAGTCTGATAATATCACGAATATAAACTCGAGCCAGTTGCTCGAAAGAATAAGTAGTCATCACAGGAAGGAAATGAGATGACTTGATCAGCATATCTACAATTATCCAAACTGCGTTAAACTTCCGTTGAGTCCGTGGGAGACCAACAACGAAGTCCATAGTGATCCGCTCCCATTTCCACTCTGGAATCTCTAACTTGTGAAGCAATTCACCCGGTCGTTGATGCTCATACTTCACCTGCTGGCAATTTAAACACCTAGCAACATACTCCACTATGTCCTTCTTCATTCTTCGCCACCAATAATGCTACCTCAGGTCCTGATACATCTTCACGACACCCGAATGAATAGAGTACCGCGAGCTGTGAGCTCCTGAAGAATCAACTCATGCAAACCATCCACATTAGGCACACATATCTTGCCCTGCATCCTGAAAGTGCCATTGTCCCCAATAGTGACCTCCTTAGCATCACCGTACTGAACCACATCCTTCAAGACAAGAAGATGGGGGTCATCATACTAACACTCCCTGATACAATCATAAAGAGAAGACCGAGAAATAACACAAGTCAATACTTGACTAGGCTCAAAAATATTCAATCTCACAAAGTAGCTGGCTAAGGCCTGAACATCCATCGCCATGGGCCTCTCTGCTACTAGCAGATAAGCCAAACTCCCCAAACTCTCTGCCCGGTGAATCAAAGCATCGACCACCGTATTGGCCTTCTCCGGGTGGTACAAAATAGTGATATCATAATCCTTAAGAAGCTCTAACCACCTCCTCTAACACAAATTAAGATCCTTCTACTTGAGCAGATGTTGCAAACTCCGGTGATCAGTGTAGATCTCACAAGGGACACCGTACAAATAGTGCCTCCAAATCTTCAAGGCATAAACAATAGCAGCTAACTCAAGGTCGTGGATACGATATTTCTATTCATGCACCTTTAGTTGTCTGGGCACGTTGGCGATCACCCTATGGTGCTGCATCAACACCGCACCGAGGCCAACTCGCGATGCATCAAAATAAACTGTATAAGACCCAGAACCTTTAGGCAATATCACTACTGAGGCTGTAGCCAAGGCTGTCTTGAGCTTCTAAAAGCTCTCCTCACACTCTTCAGTCCACCTGAATGGAGCATCCTTCTGGGTCAGCCTAGTCATAGGTGCTGCAATAGATGAGAATCCTCAACAAATCGACGGTAATAACCCGCCAAACCAAGAAAACTATGGATCTCTATAGCTGAGGATGGTCTGGGCCAACTCTGCACCGCTTCCACTTTATTCGGATCCTCCTTGATGCCCACGGAATCCAACCAGAACTCACATTTCGAGAACTTCACATATAATTTCTTTTCTCCCAATGTCTTAAGCATTGTCCTCAGGTGCTGCTCATGATTTTCCCAACTCCGAGAGTACACCAGAATGTCATTAATAAAGACAATAAGGAACGAGTTAAGATATGGTCGGAATACTCTATGCATCAAATGCATAAATGTTGCTGGGGTATTGGTCAGCCCAAAAGATATAACAAGGAACTCGTAATGACCATACTGAGTCCTGAAAGCAATCTTCGGGATATCTAGCTCCCTAGTCTTCAACTGATGATAACTTGAATGCAAATCAATCTTGGAAAACACTCGGGCACCCTATAAATGATCAAACAGGTCAACAATACGAGGCAAAGGATACCGGTTCTTCACTGTAACTTTGTTCAACTGGCGATAATCAATGCACATACGCATAGAACCATCCTTTTTCTTCACAAACAAGACAAGAGCGCCCCAAGGTGACACACTGGACCGGATAAAGCCCTTATCAAGCAATTCTTGTAAATGTTCCTTCAGTTGCTTCAACTTAGGAGGAGCTATACGATAAGGAGGAATAGAGATGGGCTGACTCCGGCAATAAATCAATGCCAAAATCAATATCTCTATCGGGCGGCATGCCCGGGAGAACAGCTGGAAACACATCAGGGAAATCCTGCACTACTACTAGGACTGAATCAACTATAGGGGTAATAATATTGACATCTGTCACATAATCTAGATACATGCCACACCCCTTCTCAACTATTCACTGAGCTTTAAGAAATGAAATAACTCTATTGGTAGTGTAATCTAAAGTACCCCTCCACTCTACTCGTGGAAAACCTGGCATAGCCAGTGTCACTATCTTGGCGTGACAATCAAGAATAGCATAATGGGGAAACAACCAGTCCATGCCCAAAATCACATCAAAATCTACCATGCTGAGCAATAATAAATTGGCTCTGGTCTCAAAAGCACTAAGAACAATCAAATACGATCGATAAACGCGGTCCACAACAAGAGAATCTCCCATAGGAGTAGAAACATAAACATGGGAACTCAAAGAATCCCGAGATATGCCCAAATGAAAATAAAAGGACACTTAGGAATAAGTAGAGCCTGGATCGAATAGAACCGATGCATCTCTATGATAGACCGAAATAATACCTGTAATGATAGAAATAGAATCGGAAACAATAGCCTCTGTACGGGCAAGGTGGGCATAGTATCTGGTTTGGCCTCACCTTCTAGGGCGACCTCTACCTCCCTAACCTTCACCTATAGCTGGTTGAGCAGGTGGGGTGGCAACTGGCACTGTAATCATAGCATAGGAACCTTGTGGAGCACGCTGTGTTTGAGAAGTCTGTGGAGGTGCACCCCTCCTAAGTCTAGGGAAATTTCTCACCATATGGCGTGTGTCGCCACACTAAAAACAAGCTTTGGAAGGCATGCAAGCTGTGACTAGCTCGGGCCAGGTCTGCTGGACTTACCACTGAAAGCACCTCATGCATAAGGCGCACTAGATACTGAAAGTGCATAATAAGGCTCCTGAGGTCTAGGAGGAGCTGGAATACTACTGGCTGCTAGAAGAGCTGAATGAATATGGCGACTCACATAACCCCTCCATGACGAACTGTAGCTGGGGCATGGGCACTAGAATAATGGCCAGACTCTCGAGACCTTTTGACCTCTCTCTCCTCCCTATCCTGAGCAAGCATCCCCTTTACTCTCCTAGCAATACTCACCACCTGCTGATAGGTGATGTCCATCTCTAACCCTTGGGCCATGCTAGACCTGATTCTGGGAATGAGTCCCTCAATAAACCGTCAAACTCTCTCTCTAACTATAGATACCAAGGCCGGTGCATGTCTAGCCAAGTCATTGAAACAGACAGCATACTCTGAAACAGTCATAATACTTCGGCGAAAATGCTCAAACTTCGCGCGCCATACGTCCCTGAGGCTCTAAGGGACATACTCCCTCAAAAACATATCCGAGAACTAGGTCCATGTAAGGAAAGCTGCCTCAGCCAGACTGTCCAACTCAAAAGTAGGCCACCGTGAATAGGCTGCCCCTTGAAGCTGGAAGGCAGTGAAAGAAACCCCACTCGACTTCTCTATACCCATAGTGCGGAGGATATGGTGGCACTCCTCCAGAAATCCCTGAACATCCTCTGATGCTAGACCACTGAATGTAGGAGGGTCATACTTCTTCTATCTCTCAAGCCTCCATTGCTCCTCCTCTGAAACTACTGCCCTACCCTCGGGCTGAGCTGAGGCTACAGGCGGTACCGGTATAACCTCTGGGATTTGATCAACCTAAACCTACTGCTCTGGAGTGTGGGCAGCAGGTGTCTGTACTCCTCCCTCGGCCTGAGATGTGGCTGCAGCAAGGGGAATCAACCTTGCTTGAGCTAGAGTGTTGTACATGCTCATGAACTGTGCAAGGGTCTCCTGGAGAGCTGGAGTAGTAGTAGGTGTATCAGGCTCCTGTGCTCTGAATAGAGCTGCTGGAGGCTCCTCTGTAGCAGCTCGCGCGGGTGCTCTGGCTGCACCACGTGCGCATCCTTGGCATGTACCCTGGCCCCGGCCTCTGGCGGCTCTAGCAGGGGGCACGGGTGCCTGGTCATCTCTGGTAGCATGTGTCCTCACCATCTGTAAGAGAATAGAAGACAAAATTTTAGAATTTTGAAGTCAATAATCTTGCACAACAAGGAATCAAATGAAGTCGAATTTTCCTAACAGTTCCATAGCCTCTCGAAGATAAGTACAAACTTCACCATACCAATCCACAAGACTCTAATAAACCGGCTTGTGACTCACGACTCCTATGAACCCAGAGCTCTAATACCAACTTGTCACGACCCAAGTTCCCCCTCAATGAACTACAGTGATGTCACCTAGTCTCTACGACTAGTCAAGACTAACAATTGCGGAAATGAAACGAAAATGCAAAACTAAAATTTAACAGGTAAATTTAATAAAGGGTTTAGATGCCACTCGGCATATACAATAAACACTCTCGAACTGAACATAAATGCTCCCAAAACCCGGAATATCATGAGTCACATGCTACAGAAGTAAATAGTGCTTCTAAGCTTCAGAAAACTACCAACGAAGAAATTACAGGAAGTCTTTAACTGAAGGAAGAGTAGAGAGGGACTTCTAGGTATGCGGATGCGACAAATATACCTCGAAGTCTCTAAGATTTCCTTGCCTCACTAGAAATATGGCTGGGAAGAGGTACCCTGATCTGTACACGAAAAACATGTGCAGGAAAGGGAATGAGTACACCACAGCGGTACCCAATAAGTGTCAAACCTAACCTCGGTCGAGTAGTGACGAGATCAGGTCAGGTCCCTATTGGTTTATACATATAATAAGGTAAAATAGTATGAAATATCGCAGCAGAGATAAATGCTAACAGTCAACAAAGTTGAGATCATAGAAAAACAACTACTCAATACATAGAGATAGCAACAGGGGTTCTCCCGGGGTATTGCCACGAAGTCTCAAACGTAAATGTATAGAGGATCTCCCGGTATATCATCCTGTAGTCCCAAATGTAAAGTGCAGGGGGATCTCCCAGAATACCGTTCCGTAGTCCCAAAGTAAAGTGTAGGGGGATCTCCCGGAATACCAATCCCTAGTCCCAAAGTCAACATCCAGTACAGGGGGATCTACTGGGATACCTTCCTGTAGTCCCAAATATAAACGTGCAGGGGGATCTCCCGGAATACCGTTCCGTAGTCGCAAATTAAACATACAACTCATTCAACATAAATAATAGTTTCAACAAGGAAATCTAAAGTTTTGATTAAATTCCTATCAAAGAAAACATGTAATTCTTACTCTAAACATGCTGCACGTAGTCCAGGTAGGCAGTTAGGGCAGTGAAGATAGTTAAGGTACATAAGCATTCTTTCCTAGGCTAAATATGATGGCTACATGTACTAGTATTGCTCAATTAAAGGAAAACATAGATATTTACTTAATGAAAACGGGGTTTTTCATCAAATAGCCCGTGTACGCACTCGTTACCTCACGTACACGACATTAATATATCAAACAACACCAAATCCTAAGGAGAGTTCTATCACACAAGGTTAGGCAAGCCAATTACCTCGAACAAGCTCAAATCAAGCTCAAATCACGCTCTTTCCACGAGTATCCAACTTCGAGTGGCTAAGATCTAATCAAATCAATTAAATAACGTAAATATATCTACAAGCAACTAATTTAGCTAATGAATTCAAAGCTAAGACAAGGAAATAGGAAAACACCCAAAAATTCTCCCCAAGCCCACTTCTCAAAATCGGATAAAAGTCACAAATCATGAACACCCATTCACTCATGAGTCTAACTATACCAAATTCACTCAAATCCAATACCAAAGTCTCGACCCAAATCCCAAAATTCTACCTAAGAACTTTTCTCAAAATTTTCCAATTTTTCACCCTAAATCCGAAATTAAATGATAAATTAAGCTTAGATTAATGTGATACAATTAAAAAGGAGTTAGGAATCATTACCCACAAACTTCCTCCGAAAATATCCCCAAGTTTCGCCTTCTACCGAACTCTGAATCAAATTTTGGAATTATGAACTCAAACCCTCGATTTCACTCTTTTTCTGCCCAGCGATTTCTGCTTCTGTGCTCCTAGGACCGCATCTGCGGTCCCACACCTGTGTTAGAATCATCGCAGGTGCGAAACCCACTTAACTAGGATGGGACCGCATCTGCGGGCACTGGGCCGCATCTATAGGTACTGGGTCGCATCTGCGAGCCCGCTTCTATGGTCCCCCAACCGCACCTACTGTCTCAGGTGACCAGGCCCAACTCCGTATCTACGGCTCTACACCTGGGATCCAAAATGTGCAGGTGTGGAAACAACAGGTGTTGCAAGTTCAGCAATATGCATAAGTCCCAAACTAATTAGTTAAGCATCCGAAACTCACCTGAGGCCCCCGGGACCTCAACCAAACATATCAACCAATCCTAAAACATCATACGAACTTAGTCGAACCTTGAAATAACATCAAATGACGCTAAAATCACGAATCACCCTCCAATCCAAACTTAATGAACTTGAAATTTAAAAACTTCACAACCGATGACGAAACCTACCAAACTATGTCCGATTGACCCTAAATTTTGCACACAAGTCATATTCAACACTACGGACATACTCCAACTTCCATAATCACATTCCGGCCCCAATATCAAAATTTCCACTATCGGCCCCAAACTCGAAAAAATTCAACCTTTTCCATTTGAAGCCTAAATGAGCTACAGACCTCAAAAACATAATCCGTCATGCCCTTATGCCCAAAATCACCCAACGGAGCTAACTGAATTGACAGAATTCTATTTCGGATCCGTTTTCACACTATTTCAACTACAGTCCAAATTCTAAGACATAAGCTCTCATTTAAGGACTAGGTGTCCCAAAACACACCGAAACTCAAAATGAATTATCCCGGCAAATCACAATAGTAGAAAATGACATGGGGGAAGCAGTTAACAGGGGATCGGGGCATAAATTCTCAAAATGATTGGCTGGGTCGTTACAATGGGTCTCAAGTATTGTCCCTATAAGGAAGAAGAAT
Organism: Nicotiana tabacum; assembly: GCF_000715075.1. Lineage (NCBI taxonomy): Eukaryota > Viridiplantae > Streptophyta > Magnoliopsida > Solanales > Solanaceae > Nicotiana > Nicotiana tabacum. Next base: position 111,988,902 of record NC_134084.1, read on the forward strand.
GGTCAGATTCGGGTGTGCATTGACTTTAAGGATCTCAACAATGTGTGTCCCATAGATGAATTCCCGCTTCCTATTCCAAAGCTGATGATCGATGCTACTACTAGTTATGAGGAGATGTCTTTCATGGACGGTTCGTTGGGCTATAACCAAATTTGCATGGCACTAAAAGATGAAGAGCTTATCGCATTCTGCATCCCTAAGGGTATTTATTGCTACAAGATAATGACTTTTGGCTTGTGGAACACTTGTGCTATTTACCAAAGGGCTATGCAGAATATCTTTGATGACCTTATCCACAAGAAAGTCAAATGCTATGTGGATGACTTGGTAGTGAAATCAAGAACAAAGAGCGACCACCTTAAAGACTTAAGAATGGTAATTGATTTGCTCTGGAGGTACCAACTTAGGATGAATCCATTGATATGCGCCTTTGGAGTTACTTATGGAAAGTTCCTTGGTTTCATTGTCTGACGTCGAGGGATCTAAGTTGATCAAGTCAAAGTGGATGCCATTTTGAAAATGCCTGAGCCTCGGGATATTCATGAATTGAAAAGTCTGGAAGGAAAGCTAGCATACCTTAGGTGATTCATCTCAAACCTAGCTGGGAGGTGCCAACCATTCCGCCGCCTCATGAAGAAAGGCGTTCCTTTAAAGTGGGACCAAGCTTGTAGAAATACCTTTGAAAGATCAAAACTTAGTTGATGAAGCCTCCAGTTTTGGAAGACCCTACACCTGGAAAGCCGTTGATACAATATATTTCAGCACAAGAAAGGTCTGCGTCACGCCCCCTTTTTCCTTACGGAGTTCGGGTTTCGACATTCATGAGGGAACAACTCGTTTCCTTTTGGGAATTGGGTATTTGAATTTGAAGAGTCGCCACCTAATAGATTAAGGTGTGTTAGGGCACCTAGAGATATTAACACATATAACTAGTTTGCATTACTAGAGATTAGGGTAAGGGCTCGAAATAACCTTAAGGGGAAGGTGTTAGGCACCCCTCGCGGTCCACAACGGTGGGTTCCGGCCGAACTTAAACTATGTGAATTAGTCAATTAAATAGCAAGCACGTATTTGCAAATGAAGTACTTTTCCCCATCTAAATGCATAAATGATCAAGTTTAAATAATGACGGTAAAACAGGTTTGGACAGCTTACACATGTATATGTAAAGAAAAGGGAAGTTTAGATAATTTAAACACATATAGAAATTGGGGAAGGGGGGTCCTAAGTTAATTAGTCTATAGGATCAATCTGTGCAATGCCTGGTAATCCTCCTCAACTAGAGGGAATACACTTGACATTAGCGCGCAAGTAATCATATCCTTTTACTACCCATTACCCTCCCCTTAATGGTTATATAAGCGAGTTTTATTAACGACCTCTAAGTGTGCTGCTACCTATCCCTTCCTTATGGTCCTAGAGGAGCTTAAGACCTCTAAATTTGGGTAGTTCTAGACAAACTTAAAGTATTTAAAAGGGAAAAATCTAGGCGACAAACAGATAACATGTAGGACAAGGAAATAGGGAAAAGCAGTTAAAAGGCCAATGTTTACCTCCGCATGTATATAGTCAAATAAACAGCACATCTAAAATACAGATTCAGGTAATTTCTAGAAAGAATCCTAGGACAGGATATCTAGGTGAACATTAATACACAGATCTTGCAACGATATTTTCAAAACTCAATGGCAGGATCAAAATTAGTTTGCTTACTCATTTTAAACCTGTATGACTTAAGCAGTTTATACACAATTGAACCGCAGTTTTTAGTTTTATATAATGACATTAACCACCTAAGGCTTGCCTAGGCATGGGATTATAGGAACTGTTTGAATAGTTTGAGATAGTTTAACCTATGAACATGTTGATCTAGGTGATACAGGTTATAATAGGCGACTTGTCAATTGTGTTTGGAGACATGCCTATGTATGGGGAGCTGTTTTAACCTTTTGTATACAGCTATTGACTTAATTGAAATAGACGTGGTTCAAATAGATGCAAACAGAGTTCCTAAGAATATGTATCTAAAGAATAAAAGAATGACAGTTTTATTAAGGTTATTTAATAGGAGGATGTTTATGTGACAGTACTTGCGAAAAATCAATCATGCAACATGCTGAAGCAGTAGACGTGAAGGCCCTAAAAATAGGTTATCTAATGCACAAGTTCAACATGGTTTAAATGCAAAAAGACACAGCAATCATAGAACATGGATTCTAATGCAGATTTGTAGAATATAAAGCCTATAACATGTTTTCTACTCAGTTTTACCCACAATATCATACAACTACCCTCTCGTTTTACTAGTTACCCCAATATCTGTTTACAAATAATCATTATAGACCAGAATTGAATAAATTACATAAGTGCAATATAAATTAAGCTATAGGAGCCTGATGCAGGCCCAAAGCAAACCTGGGGTACCAGGCCTTCAGTAGTCTCAAATGCCAGAGATTCATTGCCACATTTGTGTCCAGGTGTGTAAGAGTTCCCTAAGGACCTCAAGGATCCCAGGTAGTGCTCACACCCACACTTTTCTCAAAAGAATACTAATTATATGAAGTGTGGAAGAGCCAGCCCTGATATGTCAGAGTTCGGAGAGATCTCAAGGATCTCTAAGCAGTACACATAATAGTGGGGCAGATCTTAATAACCTAAGAGTAAGTAAGAGTGTTTGATATAGTTTGAAAGACTTAGTGAAAACAACTTAGGAGTGATAAAAGGTTTTCTAGAATAGACCAGTTTTGAGAAAATACTTGTAATGAAAGCCAGTTTTTAAAAGAATACTGACAGCATTAGAAAATAGTTCAGAAGAGAGCAAATTAAGTAGACAACCAGTCAGTCATGGAAGGTTCAAATTCAGAAGTACAATAGCAGGCAGGCTTGCACACAGGGGTGAAAGGTGATTAGGAACATATAGGAATCTCATTGAGGTTACTAGAATAGGGGCAGGGTGGCATGTAGACAACATAGATCACTTAGGATCTTCATAGGCTTACTAAATTAGCCAAGATAGCAGGCAACTAAAACATGGAACAAAGATGTGGAAGACAGAATTAGACACAAAAGTAGGGTCATAGCATGATCACATAGTTAAGGGATTAAGCATGAATTGCAAACAGGCAAGCATCAGATAAAAGGTGAAGTGTAGACATGATAATTATACATTTGAACAGGGCAGAATTTAGGCATGCTAGATAAAGAAGTAGATAGGCTAATATAGTTAGACATGCTAACCACATATTGAACAGGACAGTGCTAAGCAAGACAGTGAACAGAAACAAGAATGGAACTTATAATTGATGAACTTAAGGCAGTAATGAAACACATAGGGTTTAGATTTAAAAAATAATCAGGGACATACCAGTTAGGAAGAAAAAAATACAAAATGCAAAGAAAATATTGAGCAATATCTAGCCTTGGCTTACAGCCGACTAAACTAATGAATACCACAAATACTAGAGAAGAACAAATAGCTTTTAGAGTATAAGAGTGTTTTTGTGAACTAATGTTTGTGTCCAGAAGTTAGAATAAATGAGAGTGTATATAGTAGTCAAGAGTTAAATAGAATAAGGTAAAGAATCAATTATGTAGCAATTAGGGAAATTTACAGAATCAGTCATACGTAAAATCAGTAAAGCCTCCCCTAATCAAGGGGTAATCAATCAACGGTAAAGAGTAGGACAGATATTTAAGGAAAGAAATCAACTATGATGTAGATACGGAGTAGCCAATTAGGGGTAAATAAACATGAGTTCAATTAAGGAAACAATTACTAAGAATCAGCAAGTATCACAGTTAATTCGAATAAGGCAAGAAACTAAATAAGGTTGCAAATAAAGGAATAATCAAGGATCAGAATATAAGTTTTAACGAAACAAATCAGTGAATCAAGAATTCATAACAACACTGATTTAAGAAGAAAAATATAGGTTTTCATTAATAAATAAACATAATGAATATAGACACATAGAATTAGTTGAGAAATCAAACTAGGAACCTTAATAAAGGAAAATTAGGGTAAAATCACAAGATATTCAAATTAAACAAAGGAGAAACCATGGGAATCAAACCACACAACAAAATCATGTAGCAAGTAATAGGGACAAGCTCATAATCCAAACAAAAATGTCAAAAATTGGGGTTTTAGCATAAATCGACTAGGGTCTAAAAAATCAAAACATGAATCATACAGTAACACTTAAGAACAATGATTAAACACTCAAAAATCAGAAAAGCTTTGAGATGGTGAGTCCAGTAAACCCTAGTTTTAGAAAAAATGGAGAATCAAATGAAAAACCATAAGACTTTCGTGAAAACATGTGAAATAGGTTCGATTCATCTCAAATCTGGACAAATCTGAAAAGGTCCAAGGATAAAAATTAGGGTTTTCAGAAAGGAAATAGAGACAAGCATAGACTTAGGAATCCATAGATTTAAGACGAAAATGAGAAAGATCTTACTCAAGGTCGAGCCAAATGGCCTGAAATAGGAAAGAAAACCCAAAGGTGTAAACAGGCCGCCTAGGTCCCTTTAGAATCTCCTCAAGGATCCAAGAAATGGAGATACCATAGCAAGTAGGAGGCCAATATAGGCCCGAAACGATGGAGAAGCATCGTAAAATGGAGGGTTAAGACGGAGATGGGTAATTGGACTAGGCTAGGTTTAAATTAGGTATTTTCTAGGAGCTAGATTTTAAACACCCAATTAATTTAGTAAAATAATTTACAAATGATAAAAATGTTATTTGTGCATGAAAATGATTTAAAATACTTACTTAATATTGTAAAAATATGAAAAGTTGTTTTCTATTTGGATAATATAATTGTGCATATATATAGGCTATTATTGTAAAATATGCAATTCTAGCCTAAAATTGCAAATGTGATTATAAAAAATACAATTAAAATATTTAAGAATTATATGGGCATAAATGATGAATTTAGATGATTAAATCTTTATAAAAATAATATGAGGAATAATTATTGTATATTTGTATAAATAAAAATACAAAAATAAATTGATTTAAAGACTTTAAAATTATAGAAAAATAATAAAAATACTTGTGCATGTTTGTAAATGTGTATGTCCTATTTTGAAAGTATGTAGGCATATATATATATATATATATATATTTGGGTACCTACAGCTGCCCCTCTTTACCCGAGAAGGATGAAAGAGTTTTTGGGTAAAAAAATGATGGCCAATTTTGACCGAATGGGATGTCATTAAAAGATAGAGGTCGGACTCTGGTCTTTGAGTTGCCTACATATCCCAAGTTTTATAGGAATCAGGTCGTGTGTAGTTCCAGATCCATCGGTGGAATGTACCGATGAGGTTATTACAGGAACGGGCATGAAATTTCGGGATGGGTGAAAGAATGGTTATGGTGAGCTGTCAAGTTTGAGATAGTTGAAGGAACTGGAGCAAGATCGCTCCTGCTGGTATAGTGGTTGCCTACTGGTCACCTACAGGTAAGGAGATGCTACCAACATGTATTTGTGCGAAAATTTAAATATGATGCAGATTCCCTTCGGACTAAAAGTTGTCTTTGAACGGTTAAGGATGACGTCCTCAGGCCATGATGTCCTGGGCCTTGAATTGTTCAGTGATGGTTGCGCATGCCATGAAATTATGTTCTCGGGCTTTGAGAATGGTGCCTCCGAACCATGACACCTTTGAATAATGATATGCAAATTTGAGAGATCCTAAGGCCATGGCATGGTGTCTTCCGACAATGAGGATGATGCCTTTAGAATATGGCACCTTTTGACAGATTGGCGATATTTCAGCCCATGAAACGCAATAATATGATGTTTAACAAGACAAGGCTTAGCCCGAAAGAGGAGCAAATAGATAGTGCCGGAGAGACAGCGCTTAGTCTCAGTGAAAGTGTGTAAATTGAAGGCAAAGTTTGGCCTCATGCAGATAGGGAGACAGAGCTTAGTCTCATGCAAATGAAGGCAAAGATTTACCTTATGCAAATGTGGGGGCAGAGCTTTGCCTCATGCAAGATGCGGGACATGGCTTCGTCCCATGCAAATGGAAGGCAATGCTTAGCCTTATGCAAATATGGAGGCAGGGCTGAGCCGCATGCAAGATGTGGGACAGGGTTTAGTCCCATGCAAATGGAAGGCAGAGCTTAGCCTTATGCAAATATGGAGGCAGGGATTAGCCTCATGCAATATGGAGGCAGGGCTTAGCCTCATGCAGATGGAGACATGGCTTAGTCTCATGCAAAGAGAAGGCAGTGCTTAGCCTTATGCAAAATGGAGGCAGGGCTTAGCCTCATGCAAGATGCGGGACAGGGCTTAGTCCTATGCAAAGAGCAGGTGGCAAAGCAGAATGTTTCTTAGCTGGGGATACATTCAGTGTCTGGTGGCCCAATTGATAGTGATTTTGCCTCGTGTATATATTTGCGAATGCAGGGTTTGGGACAGGGCTTAGTCTCATGCAAGTAAAAGGTAGAGCTTAGCCTTATGAAAATATGGAGACAGGGATTAGCCTCATGCAAGATGGAGACAGAGTTTATTCTCATGCAGGATGCAGGACATCGCTTAGTCCCATGCAAAGAGAAGGCAATCTTTAGCCTTATGAAAAATGGAGGCAGGGCTTAGCCTTATGCAAGATGTGGGACAGGACTTAGTCCCATGCAAAGAGTAGGTGGCAAAGCAGAATGTTTCTTAGCTGGGGATACATTCAGTGTCTGGTGGCCCAATTGATAGTGATTTTGACTCGTGTATATATTTGCGAATGCTATTGCTACGTCAGATGTGCTTGCATTCAAAGAAAAATTGTAAGTTTTGTAAAAGGGAGGTTCATTCGTGCTTTTCTCCACTGGACTTCCTTTTCTTCGTTCTGGAGGTCATGTTTGAGTTTCCTTGGGTAATACCTGACTGATATGAAAATAGAGCTTTCAAAAATATGTAATTATTGATAAAAATAGAGTTATTTTAGAAACATGTTGAAATATCAAGTAATTTTAGATGAACTAGTGACTGTAACACATTTTAGAGACATTGCAGCTTTCTCGTGTTAGAATTTTGAGGGTCATCCTCAAACTTTTGCCCCAGTTTTGTGGATGATCCTTCGACCATTTGCGAGTAACAAAACTTGTCGAACCTTCTTCGGTATTTTGAGAATCAGTCTCAAAATTCTGCCCCAATTTCTTAACCGATTTATGACTGTTTGGCATATGTTGGCGTCGGCTGGACTTGCTCCGGAATTTTGAGGGTCCTTCTCAAAATTCTGCCCCAGTTTCTAATCTTGAGGGGAAATGGAAATTTTATTATGATATGACCGAACCGACAGGGCTGCTTATGTATCCCCTCTTAAACGGGAATCAGGTCAAGCGTAGTTCAATTATAGTAGATGTAAATAGTCTAAGCATAGTATCTTTTGACTGCGTCTAAATTAATTGGTTTCTGCCAAATTTTTCCATCCATTTCTGCAAGTATGAGTGCTCCTCCTGTCAGCACCCTGTGAACCATGTAAGGACCTTGCCAGTTAGGAGAGAATTTCCATTTGGCTTCATCTTGATGTGGGAAGATCCTCTTCAGTAACAACTGTCCTGGTGCAAATTACCTTGGTTTGACCCTTTTGTTGAAAGCTCTGGATATTCTGTTCTGATAAAGCTGACCGTGACATACCGCGTACATTCTTTTTCCATCTATAAGGGCCAATTGCTCATAGCGGCTCCTTATCCATTATGCATCACTGTGTTCGGCTACTTATATGATTCTTAAAGAAGGAATCTCTACCTCGGCTAGGATGACAACTTCGGTACCATAAACCAGTAAGTAAATAGTTGCCCCAGTTGATGAGCGGACTGTAGTGCGGTATCCCAACAGGGCAAAGGGTAAGTTCTCGTGCCATTGTTTGTCGTTTTCTACCATCTTCCTTAGTATCTTCTTGATATTTTTGTTGGCGGCTTCTATAGCTCCATTCATCTGAGGTCTGTACACTGTGGAGTTCTTGTGCTTGATTTTGAAAGTTTCACACATGGCTTTCATCAGATCAATATTGATATTGGTGGCATTATCCGTGACAATGGACTCGGGAACTCCGAATCGGCAAACAATACGATCCTTGACAAAGTCTGCGACGACTTTCTTGGTTACAGCTTTGTAAGATGCATCCTCTACCCCTTTTGTGAAGTAATCAATGTCTACTAGAATAAACTTGTACCCGTTTGAACCTGTGGGCTTGATAGGACCAATGATATCCATTCCCCAAGCGGAATATGGCCATGGTGAGCTTGTGGCATTGAGCTTATTTGGCGGCACTTTGATCATATCGGCATGCACTTGACATTGGTAGCATTTGCGGACATACTGGACGCAATCTATCTCCAGAGTCATCCAAAAGCAACCGACCCTAAGTATCTTCTTGGCCAAGACAAAACCATTCATATGCAAGCCGCAGGTCCCAGCATGTATCTCCTCAGGTAGTTTAGAAGCCTCTTTTGCTTTGACACATCTAATAAATCCTAAATCAGGAGTTCTTCTGTACAAGTTTCCTCCGCTATGGAAAAAGTGATTGGACAATCTCCGAAGTGTGCGTTTCTGAGTGTGGTTCACATGCTCCGGATATTCTCCCTTTGCCAAATACTCTTTGATGTCATGGAACCAAGGTTTTCCATCTATTTCTTCTTCAATGTGGGCACAATATGCCGGCTGATTATGAATTCTCACTAGGATGGGATCAATGAAATTCTTATCTAGATGTTGTATCATGGATGACAAAGTGGCCAATGCATCGGCAAACTCATTCTGAATTATGGGCACATGTCGAAACTCTATCTTCGTGAACCTTTTTCTGAATTCTTGCACATGGTGCAGATATGGCAATATCATGGAATTCTTGGTGGCCCACACTCCTTATACCTGGTGCACAAGAAAATCTGAATCACCGATTACCAGCAGCTCCTGAATATTCATGTTGCTTGCCATATTGAGTACTAGTATGTAGGCTTCATACTCTACCATGTTGTTGGTGTGGGAAAATTTGAGTTTATCAGATATTGGATAATGTTGACCTGCTTCTGATACCAAAACTGCTCCAATGTTCACTCTTTTGAAATTTGCGGCTCTATCAAAGAACATCCTCCAGTCGTCGTATACTTTGGTAATGGCCTCTCTTACGAATGACACCTTTTCATCAGAGAAATACATTTTCAAGTGTTCGTATTATCCTCCCCTAGGATTTTCAGCAAGATGGTCTGCCAATGCTTGTCCTTTGATTGCCTTTTGAGTTACATAGACGATATCAAACTCACTTAACAGTATTTGCCACTTGGATAACTTCCTAGTTGGCATGGGTTTCTGAAATATGTACTTCAAAGGGTTCATCCTGGATATGAGGTATGTGGTATAGGCACAGAAGTAATGCCTCGATTTCTGGGTCGTCCAGGTCAAAGCACAGCAAGTGCATTCCAGCAGAGAGTATCGTGCTTCATAAGGTTTGAATTTCTTACTTAGGTTGTATATGGCTTTTTCCTTTCTCCATGTCTTGTCATGTTGTCCCAAAACACATCTGAAAGCTCCATCCAATACAGATAGATAGAGTAGCAAAGGTCGTCCTGGATTTGGCGGGACCAAGACCGATGTTGTGGATAGGTACTCCTTGATTTTGTCGAAAGCTTTTTGACAATCCTCGGTCAAGCTTGTTTCGGCATCACTCATCAGCATCTTGAAGATGGGTTCACATATGACTGTGGATTGTGCTATGAAGCGACTGAAATAGTTGATACGTCCTAGGAAACTCATCACATCCTTTTTTCTCCTAGGCGGAGGTAACTCCTGAATAGCCTTAACCTTAGAGGGGTCTAGTTCGATCCCTCAATGACTGACAATGAATCCCAGTAACTTTCCTTCGGGAACCCCGAATGCACACTTTGTACCTCCTTAACCTGTCAAAGATTTTTCTTAAGTCTGCTATGTAATCCGCGACCCTTTTGGATTTGATAATGATGTCGTCCACACACACCTCTATTTCTTTGTGTATCATATCATGGAAGATGGTTGTCATGGCTGTCATATAAGTGGCCCCAGCATTCTTTAGACTGAATAGCATTATCTTGTAACAATATACACCCCAAGGCGTAATAAAAGCTATCTTCTCTACATCTTCTTCATCTATCCAGATCTGGTGATAACCTGCGAAGCAATCTACAAAGGACTGGAGTTCATGCTTGGCGCAATTGTAAATCAGGATGTGTATATTCTGTAGTGGGAAGTCGTCCTTGGGACTTGCTCTATTTAAGTCTCGATAGTCAATGCATACTTGGACTTTCCCATCTTTCTTCTGAACTGGTACAATGTTGGCTAACCAGGTTGGGTACTCAACCACCCAGAGGACTTTGGCTTTGATCTGCTTGGTAACTTTCTCCTTGATTTTCAGGCTCATATCTGGTTTAAATTTTCTGAGTTTTTGCTTCACCGGCGGACATATGGGATTGGTAGGCAACTTGTGAGCTACTATGGACGTGCTTAAATTGGTCATGTCATCATATGACCATGCAAAAATATCCTCATACTCCTTTAAGAAGTGAATGTACTCCACTTTCTCTGTCGGTGATAAGTGAATGTTGATGCGAGTCTCCTTGATGGTCTCGACGTCCCCCAAATTTACTGCTTCGATTTCGTCCAGGTTGGATTTAGGCTTATTCTCAAAGTTCTCAACCTCCCTGACTACTTCCTCAGGTATTTCATCTTCTTCATGCGAGTCACTATCCTTATGTTGCATTGTCTCATTACATGTCACAGTCAGCAGTTCATCAGGAAAAGTAACAATAATGTTGTAGAAAGAAAAGGTGTGGGAGATAATAGTGAATAATAAAGAGCAATGCATTTGATTAAAATTGAAAAACATCCAAACTAGTACGGCTCGATGAATCGAGCATTTATTTTGAAATAATTAAGTCTTTAAAACAAAATTACTGAAAATCTTAGATGCTTATAATGGCTATAGAAATAAAATCTGCCAAGCTACCTAGGGACTCGGTGGGCCCGGGATGGTGGGGTAGTCCAGTTTCTTGAGAACAGCTCCCTTCTCCACTGTCTGAATAGTGAGGCCTTCTTTCTTCTCCTTCTCAATTATTGCACTGCAATCCATATCCCCATACTCCAATAATAGATTCCTCAGCCCAGCTAATGCTTCTTCTTCTGCAGTTCCCCATATTGTATCAGCTTGGTGAAAAGTTTGACCCAGATGTGGCACTAGTTGATCGAGAGGGTAATAAGGTCCACGCCTTGGAGGCGGCCAATCATCATACTCCTACCTTGTATACTGGTATCTGATCCCAAGAGTAGTACCATGACATTTCAGCTGTATCAGTTTGGTAATACCCTGGAGATTCTTTCCAAGCCCTTTGCCGGATTCATACCCAGACCATGCCAATATGCTTTATATTTTGCTACTCCACCATTTGTCTTTCTCAATGGCATTGACACGTTCGATGTGATGATAGGTTTTCCCTCCTAGCTTTCTTCTGTTCCCGATAACCAGGATGGTTTGACTGTTGTAAATGGGGTTACTCCTATCTCCGTGAATGATCACCTCCTGATGGTTCCATTCGAATTTCACGCCTTGATGTAGTATGGAAGCCACAGCCCAGTGGCATGTATCCATGGTCAGCCCAAAAGAAGATTGTATGAGGCTGATATGTCAAGCACCTGGAATTCAACGTCGAACCAAGTTGGCCACATCTGTAGGCAAAGATTAACCCCCCAGATCGTGTCCCTTTGAGACCCGTCAAAGTCTTTCATGTTCATGATTCCTACCCGTATTTCATGTAAACCTTTGCCCAATCTTTTCAGAGTATCCAACAGACAAATATTGAGGCTTAAACCTCCATCGATAAAGACCATGGCAATGAATTTGTCTTCAAATTGCACCATGATATGCAATGCTCGTTTGTGATTCAACCCTTCAGGCAGTAGCTCATCCTTGTGGAAGATTATTATATGACTTTCCAGCACCTACCCTACTATGTTGGTCATCTCTCCGTAGGAGATATTGTTGGGTACATAAGCTTCACTCAACCTCTTCATCAAAGCAATCTTGTGTGCCTCTGAATTTGCAACAGTGATAGGATGGATATCTGAGCTGGGGTTTTGGTCAAATGATTAATGACGTAATATTCCCTTGCTTGTACTTTCCTCTAAAAGTCATCTAGCCCTATTTCAATGATAGGCTGCTTGGTAGTGGCATCCTTACTTGGTCCTCCTAAGTGTTCAGGTGTATAATTTCTTTCGGTCCTAGTCATTCCTTGTGCAACATCAGATTCCTCCATCTTTGCCTTTCTTTTTCGCCTAGCTTCGATAACGTAATCCCAGGTTATTGCTTTTGAGTTGAAAGGAGGTGTGGTTGATACTATCACTATGAAAGGTGTGGCCACTTCTACTTCAAATGGAACAGGGGTGGCCGGAGGTGGAGCTACCTCTGCCTCCAATGGAACGGATGCAGCTACCTTAACCTCGATTGGTGACTCAGTCTATACTACAATAGGAGTAAGTGTGACTACAAGTTTAAAGTCATTTCCTTCTTGAATAAGCCCGATTGACCCCTCAGCCCATTATTCGTCTATCTCTATCACATGTATCCCACTACCCCTATGGTCCGGGAGGGGGTTGTTGCGGACACTAGGTGCAGCTTTTTTTGCTTGTATGACCTTGTTAACATTCAGTGTCTATATTTTGTCTTTCAATGTTCAGCACTCGTCAATGGTGTGCCCCTTCATGGAAGAATGGTATGCGCAGGTTTTGTTTGGGTTGACCCATTGGGATGGGTTTTCTACAGCCAAAACGGGAATGGGAGTGACGTAACCAGCGGCCTTCAACCTTTCATATAGCTGGTCGATAGGTTCAGCAATAGCAGTGTATTGTTTGGGTGGCTTGCGGTTAAAATTGGGTCATGGTCTTGGATAATTTTGGCGAGTTAGAGGTTACTGGAAATGAGATTGTTGGGTATTATAGGTATGATAGACAGTGGCTGCTTAGGAATATCTGGGAGACGAGGGTTGATATCTAGGTGGTGGTTCTTGGTATGTGGTTGGGGATGTTTGATATGTGAGTGGAGGTGTTTGATATGTGAGTAGAGATTTCGGGCCCTGAGCCACCATTATTGCCCCAACATCTTTGTTCTTTGATATGCCGCCTTATTGTAATGCCTAGTTTGTGGCCTGTAGTGCCTCAAAGTTTTTTTACCATCCCTCCCTTGATGCCTTCTGCAATTCTTTCCCCAAGTTTGATGATATCAGAGAATTTACGATTTTTAATAACCATCAACCTTTCATAGTATTGCGGATCCTGTGCTGTGACGAAAAACTTGTTCATTTGTTACTCGTCCAAAGATGGCCTGACTTTGGCTGCTTTCGACCTCCAATGAGTAGCATACTCACAGAAAGTCTTAGTGGGTTTTTTCTTGAGGTTCTGAATGTAGAAAACTTTTGGTGCATTCTATGTGATAAACCTGAATTGGTCCATGAAATCATATGCCATACTCACCAGTTGGACCATTTCTTAGGATCCTGGCTGATGTACCAGGACAAAGCATCTCCCATAAGACTCTTCAGGAAAAGCTTCATCCGGATCTTTTCATCCTTTTCGACCCTGACAAGTTTATCACAATAGGTCCTTAGATGAGCCTTGGGATCACCTGTACCATCAAACATCTCGAACTTGGGAGGTTTGTACCCCTCTGACAGTTCTACATCTGGCTGTATGCATAGGTCTTCATAGTTCAAACCTTCTATCCCTTTGTCTCCTTCGACACCCTGAACTTGACAAGTCAACTTCTTGAGTTCCTCAACCATGTTCTTGATAAGAAGGTAATTCTCAGCGGATTCTGGTGTATAGGAAGTTGGTTGGATAGAGTGAGGTATGGTTTCCACGTATATAGGGTTGTTTTGGTGAGTGCTAGGAGCTTGGGTGTAGTGGTGGTCATTGGTTAAATTTTAAGGATCGGGAATGGGTTATGGTGTGTTCTGGGGAGTGTGATTAGTGGTGGATGGTGGGTAATGGATTGGTTGATGATGGTGTTGTGGCAGAGTTGGTATCGGTAAAGGATTGAGATTTTGAGGTGGGGTTGCATATTGATGCGGTGCATGAGGGTTTTGTGGATGTTGGTTCAGTGTTTTTTGGGGAGGTGCTGGGTTGACATCGGGGACATTCAGGGTGAGGGATAGGTTTGCTAAGTTACGGACCTGCTCAAGCTCTCCCTGTAACTCTAGTATCTTTTGTTCCAACCTCAAAACTAAGTCATTTGGTGTCGGAGTACTCCGACCGCCTGAAGTTTCTGCATTTTTCACATTCTCCTTTCGAATACCACTTAAGTCGTCCATTTTAGCTTTCCCTTTGGAGTAGGAGGAGCTGGAGGGCCTCTAGATCTGGTATGATACGTTGATGATGCCAGTATGTGCGAACCAACCTTAGGGGAGGGGAATAAAGAATAAAGAAAAACAAAAGGTAAACAAGTTAGTAAGGGTTCTGAATTATTTGCAGTATTTAAACACATATTGCGGGAATGTACATTCGCGTCCTAATTTGGGAGATCCGTTGTTTCGAGGTAGGCCTAGCGACAAATAAATTTGGAGAAATTCAGTGTCAATAATTGCCTCATTTTATTAATGTAAAAGTAAACGACTCAAACTGACACTAAATAAGATAATGTTTCTAATGACACTTGGCCTTGTTACATTTAAAAGGAAAGCAAGTAAATCTAATCTACTTGGTCCCTGAAGGAACCTCTCCAGACCGGGTGTTGTTATCGATCAACTCTCCCAGCACGTGCTGGTTCAGTAGTAGGAATGCCCATGCCAAATGCCTTCCTTTATTTCCTTTAGCGTTCTGGCAGTCGGTGACCCTCTTCCTTATCTTTCATTCCAATTCTATTAGTCTGTACTCCAGATATTCCAGCCTCTCACTAGATTTAACAGCTCTTTCTTTCCACTCATTAATCATTTCCATATCGGCCTTATGATGCGCTATGTGCTCATCTTCGGACACTCGAACTCTTTTGCGTAGCTTGTTGTACTTCACCTCTACTTCGGCAAACTCATCTATGACCCTATTTCCTGGTCCAACTCTTGGCTCGAAGATTCCTAATAGATTATCATCCAACCATGATGGGTAAAAGAATGAATGGCCCGCATGATATCGGTCTGGCTCGATGGTATCCTTCTCCACAATAATCTTCAAAGTCCACATATGTTGTGCTTTATTCTTATATGGGATGGCGTCACCCTAGAAATTGGCTCTGAAGTGACTCATTTTAGTGACCCGTGGTATGGCCTATCTCCTACCTGCCTGTCTCATAACCTTGAGGGGAGAATATGGGTATATCCCCCTCAACTTAATCAACACCAAGTGCAAGACGTCCCTGGATCTGATGATGAACTCGTCGGTGGGGAACCACTCAAACATCCCCTGAACCTGATCCTCAGTTAACTTGTTGAAAAACTGCACCCATCCTATAACATCCTTAGGTTGAGCGAACATGTCTAGAATGTAAGTCATTCTCTTATGGTGATGGAAGGCTATGTGGTTGTTCCATGGCCTTCGTGGAAACTCTTGGCGGTATTGGCCCCTTTGGAGATGTTCTAATAGCCAAACTTGTAACAGCAAATTGCAACCCTCAAAGAATTTGAACCCCTTCTGACAACGTTCCACGACTTGGTACATGTATGCAATGATCATAGGGACAATAGTATATGTCTATCCCTAGTATGGCCAGCCTAGTATGGATTCTATCCCCTTGGATTGGGAATACCAGCATGCCCAAGAAGCACACAATGAACATGAAGACCCTTCGATGAACCTAGCCCAAGGAGGTGATTGAGAACTCATCATCAAAAATACGATAAGAGGTGTTGCGACCGTATCTTTCATAAAGGAAATCGAAAGGTATGTAGGAGTTTTTCAGGCACTGCAAATCATCATTTTTCTTTAGCCCTATCATCTTAAGGAACCCTCTAGTGGTGCGATTTTTAGGTGCCCATAGACCAGGGCTATCCCATGGCAGGCCAGCAAATCCTGCTATTTCTTCTAGGAGGAGAGTCATTTCTATATCCACTAAGCGGAACACAACCCTTTCCTTATACCAAAACAGAGTGGCGGCCTCAATCAGCATTTTGTTTGGTTGAAGATCCAATAGCGACGACAAATTCCCTAAGAATCTTGTCACATGATTTTGGTCACTTGAGGGAAGGTCCCTCCACCAGTCTATCAAAACTAGAGGTATGCTACCGACCATACTGAATCTGGGGACTTCGTGCCTCATTTTCTGCAAAACAAGAGATAGTTAGGCCCTTTCCCCCTCCATGTCCATCTATTTATACAGTAATGATTAGCATATTGGCACTTATTTCTCCAAATTAATGTACACAATCGTGATTACCCCTCTTGGGATTGTGAAAAACTCGATGGACTTTTGGACGAGGCTTGTCTTAAAGAGTTATTATGCGGACATCATATTAACCCGGCTAGGTTTGACCATGATGCATGCACAATTAATCAGAGTAAGGCTGCTATAGAGGTCTAGACTAGGACCCTCAAGCAGACAACTTGAGAGGGGAAAGGCATGGAACCGTCGAACGCACCGCTGATCGACTAAGTTTACCGTAAATATGCCTTTCCGAATTTAAAGGGGTGATAAATAGGAAGAGAGAAAACACTCATCAAGCGTTGCTATAGGATTAATTGTACACGAGTGGAATATGATGTTGAGCATGATTTATGCAACAATAAATTAGCATATTGTCAAGTATTTGCACGTAAAAATGATAAATGCAGTATTTAAATAACTGAAAGATAGTTACGAAAAAAGAAAACAAAGAGACAAGTCAATTTCAGGAAAATAAAGAAATCATAAATAAGCAGTTAAATCCAAATAAAGAGGAAAGGGTACATGGGATAGAGCATTCTTAGACTAATTCACAAAAATAAGTTCGTTATGGTAAGAGCCTAAAATATCCCCAGCAGAGTCGTCATGCTGTCGCGCCTCCTTTTTCCCCGCGGAGTCCGGGTTTCGACATTCATGGGGGAAAAACTCATTTCCTTTTGGGAATTGGGTATCTAAATTTGAAGAGTCGCCACCTAACGGATTATGGTGCGTTAGGGCACCTAGAGCGATTAAATCATATAACTAGTTTGCATTACCAGAGATTAGGGTAAGGGCTAAAAATAACCTTGAAGGGAAGGTGTTAGGCACCCCTCTCGATCCATAATGGTGGGTCCCGGTCGAACTTAAACTATGTGAATTAGTCAATTAACAAGCAAGCACATATTTGAAAATAAAGTAGTTTTCCCCATCTAAATGCATATATCATCAAGGAAGTTCAGATAATGAGGGTAAAAGAGGTTTGGACAGCTTAGACATGTATAGGTAAAGAAAAGGGAAGTTTAGATAATTTAAACACATATAGAAATTGGGAAAGGGGAGTCCTAAGTTGATTAGTCTATAGGATCAATCTGTGCAATTCCCGGTAATCCTCCTCAACTAGAGGGAATACACTTGACATTAGCGCGCAAGTAATCATATCCTTTTACTACCCATTACCCTCCCCTTAATGGTTATATAAGCGAGTTTGATTAACGACCTCTAAGTGTGCTGCTACCTATCCCTTCCTTATGGTCCTGGAGGAGCTTAAGACCTCTAAATTTGGGTAGTTCTAAACAAACTTAAGGTATTTAAAAGAGAAAAATCTAGGCGACAAACAGATAACATGTAGGACAAGGAAATAGGGAAAAGCAGTTAAAAGGCCAATGATTACCTCCGCATGTATATAGTCAAATAAACAGCACATCTAAAACACAGATTCAGGTAAAATTAAGCAGTTTATACATAATTGAAACGCAATTTTTAGTTTTACATAAGAACATTAACCACCTAAGGCTTGCCTAGGCGTGGGGATTATACATAATCACAATTACAGGAACAGTTTGAATAGTTTGAGATTGTTTAACCTATGAGCATGTTCATCTTGGTGATATAGGTTATAACAGGCAATTTGTCAATTGTGTTTGGAGACATGATGTCTATGTGTGTGGGTGGGGGGGGCTGTTTAAACCTTTTGTAGACAGCTATTGACTTAATCGAAATAGGCGTGGTTCAAATAGATGCAAACAGAGTTCCTAAGAATATGGTATTTAATGCATACAAAAATGACCATTTTATTAAGGTTATTTAATAGTAGGATATTTATGTGACGGTACTTGCGAAAAATCAATCATGTAACATGCTGAAGCAGTAGACGTGAAGGCCCTAAAAACAGGTTATCTAATGCACAAGTTCAACATGGTTTAAATGCAAATAGACACACCAATCCTAGAATATGGCTTTTAATGCAGATTTGCAGAATATAAAGTCTATAGCAGGTTTTCTACCCAGTTTTACGCACAGTATCATACAACTACCCTCCTGTTTCACTAGTTACCCCAATATCTGTTTACAAATAATTATTACAGACCAGAATTGAATAAATTACATAAATGCAATATAAATTAAGCTATAGGGAGCCTGATTGTCACGACCCAAACCGATGGGCCGCAACGGACACCCGGTACCTTACTCAACCGAATACCAACGTAATGCATCTTTCTTATTACATCATCATATACACGTGACATACGGGCCTAATAGTCCAACATAATCATTTATAAACTCAAAACATAGGCCGACAAGGCCGTACAATCTTTCACATACATGACATATGTCTACAAGCCTCTAAGAAACATAAATATCATAAAGGTCGAGACAGAGTCCCGCCATACCAAACAATATACGTCTAACTCATACTAACCAAACAAGCAACTCCGAAGCAAATGGAGCACACCAACATTTTCCGCTGAGCTGATAGCCTACATGGAGGGCTCTCGACCTGTCTATCGGGACCTGCAGGCATGAAACGCAGCGTCCCAGGCAAAAGGGACGTCAGTACGAATAATGTACTGAGTATGTAAGGCACATAAATAAATACATAAGAGACATGGAAGACATATAGAGTACATGACTCAACTTGTAAGTCTAAATAACTTTGTAAATCATAAATTACTTTTAGCATCATGCGTATGTGTATGAATGTCATGTCATGCATAGGTACATGTTTCATAACATCATCAGCCTCTGAGGGCATCTCATTATATCATATTGGCCACTGCGGGCAAAATCATCAACGTATACCAGCTGATCAAGTGGTAGTGCGTATATAATGCCATAACCTTTCCCATTTCCCATATACATATATACATACATATATACACGTATATAACGCCGTTCGAATCATATTTACATATATATGCGTATATAACGCCGTTTGAATCATATTTCGGCCAATGTGGGCAACATCATCATTATATACCAGCTGATCAGGTGGTGGTGCATATATAACGCCGTAACCTTTTACCATATCTCATATATATATATTTACATATATACGTGTATATAACGCCATCTGGTCATGGGTCAATGCACATGAATGCAATGCATGAAAAGTACGTCAATAAAATCATTTGGAAGGTCATAAGACCACTTTGCCTCTTGAGAAATATCATAAAGTAACATCTTTTCAACTTTCGTATTTTTCTGAGACCCATGAACAAATGATAAAATATTATGACTCATGGGAATTAAAGAGCATAAATATTTCTATTACTTCTATGAGTAGAGTCACTTATGGAGTTTGTGCATTTGCACGTTTCGTTCATATCGTATGGATCATGCCAAAAGAAATAAGGGATAGCCTTAACATACCTGCTTCTGTGAAATTCTTGAACGGAATTGTTCTTGCTTCTTTAAAATATATAAATGAAACTTGGCTTTGAATTCGTTGAAATTCTAGACGAAATTGCTCTTGAATGAAGCGTTTCTTTATAAACGAAATCTGATTTTGCTTCAATGTTTTCTTTGAGCCAAAGGAATAAGGCTTCTGAATCTTCAACTAAGGAATTGATACATAACATAATGGACCAAGGAAAAATGCTTATACGTAAGCACTATTTGGGGAGACTTATATTTAAGTCTTGCCTTTTAGTTACATTTTCATAGCTAGCCACATGGCAATAATGACTAATGAGTCATTTTTTGCCATGGTGGATTTGTGACATATTTTTATTTTGGGTATATTTTATAAAAAAATTCACTTATTAGTTAACCGGGTAATATTCCGTTATCCGGTAATTAATCAATTATCCGTATAATTTAAAAATTACCACAAATTACTTAAAATTCTATTTATTTTAAAAAATACTTCATATATACTTTATATATTATACTACCGTGGTAACATGGTACTAGTTTATAATTATCGGGTATTATCGCTCGACCCGTATTTTATTCCAAATTATCCATTTTCAACGAAACTCGTTTTCTTTAATCCGTGTACCCCTTTATCCTTCATAACACTTATTTATTGCTTACTATAAATAGCGTAAGTACGTTAACGTCAAAATGATGTCATCCCCGAGTCTTACATCGGTTAACTGAAAATGAAATTTTAACGTACAATACTTCATGGTGCAACGTCATCGTAACTTAATACTGCGAAATGTGACATCACCTTAATGTAATACTGCGAGATGTGACATCTCACTTCTGGGTTCTTATTAATTTATTTATGGCGTATTTTCATGTACGAAAATATGGGGTGTAACACTGATGTAGGCCCAAAGCAAACCTGAGGTGCCAGGCCTTCAGTAGTCTCAAATGCCAGAGATTCATTGCCACATTTGTGTCCATGTGTGTCAGAGTTCCCTAAGGACCTCAAGGATACCGGGCAGTGCTCACACCCCGGTTTTTCTCAAATAAAGAGTGATTATGTGCAGTGTGGAAGAGCCAGCCCAATATGCCAGAGTACAGAGAGATATCAAGGATCTCTAAGCAGTACACATACCAGAGGGGAAGAACTTAATAACCTAAGAGTAAATGAGAGTGCTTGATATAGTTTGAAAAACTTAGTGAAAACAGCTTAGGGGTAAGAAAGGTTTTCTAGAATAGACCAGTTTTGAGAAAATACTAGTAATGAAAGCCAGTTTTTAAAAGAATACTGACAGATTTTGAAAATAGTTTAGAAGAGAGCAAATTAAGTAGACAGCAAGTCAGTCATAGAAGGTTCAAATTCACAAGTACTATAGCAGGTGGGCTTGCACACATGGGTGAAAGGGGATTGGGAACATATAGGAATCTCATTGAGGTTACTTGAATAGGGGCAGGGAGGCATGTAAAAACATAGATCACTTAGGATCTTCATAGTCTTACTAAATTAGCCAGGATAGTAGGCAACTAAAACATGGAGCAAAGTTGTGGAAGACATAATCAAACAAACAAGTAGGATCATAGCATGATCACATAGTTATGGGATTAAACATGAATTGCAAACAGGCAAGCATCAGATCAAAGGTGAAGTGTAGACATGATAATTATACATTTGAACATAGCAGAATTTAGGCATGCTAGATAAAGTAGAGATGGGCTAATATAGTTAGACATGCTAATCCCATATTAACAGGACAGTGCTAAGTAAAACAGTGAACAGAAACAAGAATGGAACTTATAATTGATAAACTTAAGGCAGTAATGAAACACATAGGATTTAGATTTAAAAAATAATTAGGAACATACCGGTTAGGAAGAGAAAAATACAGAATGCGAAGAAAATGTTGAGCAATATCTAACCTTGTCTTACATCCGGCTAAACTAATAAATACCACAAATAGTTGAGAAGAACAGATAGCTTTTATAGTGTAAGAGTGTTTTTTGTGAACTAATGTTCATGTCAAGAAGTGAGAATAGAGGAGAGTATATATAGTAGTCAAGAGTTAAACAGAATAAGGTAAAGAATCAATTATGCAGCAATTAGGGAAATTTACAAAACCAGTCATATTTAAAATCAGCAAAGTCTCCCCTAATCAAGGGGTAATCAATCAACGGTAAAAAGCTGGACAGATATTTAAGGAAATAAATCAAGTAAGACATAGGTACAGAGTAGGCAATTAGGGGTAAATAACAGAAGTTCAACTAAGGAAACAATTAGTAAAAATCAGTAAGTATTACAGTTAATTCGAATGAGGCAAGAAATTAAATAAGGTTGCAAATAAAGGAATAATCAAGGATCAGCATATAAGTTTTAACGAAACAAATCAGTGCATCAAGAATTCAAAACAACACTAATTTAAGGAGAAAAATATAGGTTTTTCATGAATAAATAAACAGAATGAATATAGACACATAGAATCAGTCGAGAAATCGAACCAGGAACCTTAATAGAGGCACATTAGGGTAAAATCACAAGATATTCAAATTAAACGAAGGAGAAACCATGCGAATCAAAGTACAAAACAAAATCATGTAGCAAGTAACACAAGCAAGATCAGAATCCAAACCAAATGTCAAAAATTGGGGTTTTAGCATAAATCGACTAGGGTCCAAACAATCTTAACATGAATCAGTCAGTAACACTTAAGAATAACGATTAAACACTCGAAAATCAGAAAAGCTTTGAGATGGTGAGTTATGTAAACCCTAGTTTTAGGAAAAATGGAGAATCAATTGAAAAACCATAACTTTCGTGAAAACATGTGAAATAGGTTTTGTTCAACTCAGATCTGGACAGATCTGAGAAGGTCAAAGGATAAAAATTAGGGTTTTCAGAAAGGCAACAGAGACGAGCATAGACTTAGGAATCCATGGATTTAAGACGAAAATGAGAAAGATCTTACTCAAGATCGAGCCAAATGGCCTGAAATAGGCAAGAAAACCCAAAGGTGTAAACAGACCGCCTAGGTCCCTTGAGAATCTCCTCAAGGATCAAAGAAATGGAGATACCATAGCAAGTAGGAGGCCAATATAGGCTTGAGACGACGGAGAAGAACCGTAGAACAGAGGGCTAAGCCGGTGACAGCGCCTAAAGATTAGGGTTTAGGTAGAGAGCGTTTGAGAGAGAAGGGAACGGGTGATGGCGGGGTATGGTGGGGAAATGATTTAGGTTAGGGGGGTCGTTTAGAGTTAAAAATGGTAAGAACCAACGTGGGTCGTTGATCTCAGAGATCAACGGCCAAGGTTAGCGGGGTTTGGGTTGGGTTTAATTAAATAGGTATTTGGGTTTGGGTTTTGGTTGGACGGGTATGTGTAATTGGACTAGGCTAGGTTTAAAATTGGGTATTTTTTAGGGGCTAGATTTTAAATACCCAATAGTAAAATAATTTTATAAAATAATTTACAAATGATAAAAATGTGATTTGTGTATAAAAATGCTTTAAAATACTTACTTAATATTGTAAAAATATGAAAATTCATTTTCTGTATGGATATTATAATTGTGCATATATATAAGCTATTGTTGTAAAAATATGCAATTCTAGCCTAAAAATACAAATGTAATTGTATAAAATAAAATTAAAATATTTAAGCATTATATGGGTATAAATGATGAATTTAGATGATTAAATATTCATAAAAATAATATGAGGAACAATTATTGTATATATGTATAAATAAAAATACAGAAATAAATTGATTCAAAGCCTTTAAAATTATAGAAAAATTATAAAAATACGTGTGCATGTTTGTAAATGCATATGCCGTATTTTGAAAGTATGTGGGCATATATATATATGAAAGAAAAATTAGGTGTCGACAGTCTGTTGGAGCACTATTGGCCCAAGAAAATAATGAGGGTAAAGAAAACTCTCTTTACCGCTTGAGCAGGATGATGACACCAAACGAGTTGAATTATTCGCCAATCAAAAAGTTGTGTTTGGCACTAGTCTTTTCAATTAAAAAGTTGAAGCACTAGTTTCAAGCTCATGTTGTTCTCCTTGTTTCTAAAGAAAATCCCATCATGTTTGTGATGTCAAAACCTATTCTTAGTGATCGACTAGAGAGATGGTATCTCTAATTTCAACAATTCAAGATTGTGTATGTCCCTTAAAAGGATGTCAAAGGACAAGCATTGGCAGAATTCTTGACAGATCATCTGATACTTGATGACTGGGAACTAACTGAAGAATTACCTGATGAAGACGCAATGGTCATTGAAGTACAACCTCCATGGAAGATGTACTCTGATGGTGCTTTACATCGCGGAGGAGCCGGTGCTGGTGTAGTATTTGTCACTCCTCAAGGTGAGGTTCATCCTTACTCCTTTACGTTGACACAACTCTTTTCCAACAATGTTGCTGAATATCACGCATTAATACTTGGGCTTGGAATGGCTTTTGAAATGAAGCGGTTGCAATTGCAAGTGTTTGGTGACTCTTAGTTGGTGATCAACTAGCTTTTAGGTAGTTACGAGGTCAAGAAACCTGAACTACGCCCTTATCATGAATATGCTAAGAAATTAACAGGGTGGGTCGGTGATGTGACTATTCAACATGTACCTAGGAAAGAAAACAAGAAGGTTGATGCTTTAGCTGCCTTAGTTTCATCATTAACCCTGCATGATCAAGCGCAAGTTATTATCTGCCAAAAATGGGTAGTACCACTGCTAAATGAGGGTGAAAATGAAGAAAATAAACTCGAGCATCTTGTCGCTATTTCTGAAAATGAGAAGGAAGAATGGAGACAACCCATTATTGATTACTTGAGCTACGAGATACTTCCAGAAAATTAGAGGAGAAAGAGTGAAATACACCATCGTGTACTTCACTTCCTATACTACAAAGATACCCTATAGAGAAGATCATTTAGGGGAAGATGAATCACTCCAAGCTTTGCAAGAAGCGCATTCTGCGTATGTGGATCACATTAGTGTGGACAAAAGCTCCACTTCCATATAAAAAGGATGGGATGTTATTGGCCGATAACGGTAAAAGATTGCTAGGACTATGCTCGAATATACAAGGCTTGCCAATTCCATGCAAATTCATTCATCAGCCTCCATAAGTGTTGCATCCGACTATTGTATCCTAGTCGTTTGACGCTTGAGGATTGGAGGTTGTTGGACCACTACCAAAGTCCTCTGAGGGGGCATCTATACATCTTGGCTGCAACTAATTACATCTCAAAATGGGCCGAAGATGTTTCTCTTAATGAGGTAAAGAAGGAAAATGTTGTAAGTTTCATCCGAGTAAACATTATCTATCGCTTTGGCATTCCTCATTACATAATAACGGATAATGGCAAGCCATTCGACAATAGATTGATGAACATGATTAGTGAACTCTTTGACTTCAAGCAATGTGACTTTTCGATTTACAATGTTGCCGCCAATAGTCTAGTTGAAGCACTTAACAAGACTCTATGAAATTTGTTAAAGAAAGTCGTCTCTAAATCCAAACGATATTTGCATGACTGTATGGAAGAAGCTCTGTGGTCATATAGGATGACTCACCGCACGTCGACACAAGCGACTCCTTATTCACTCGTTTACGGAGTTAAAGTCGTCTTGCCACTCGAGCGTCAAATACCTTCATTATGGTTAGCTATTCAAGAAGGGATCACTAATGAAGAAAATGCTCGAATTCGATTAGCAGAGTTGGTGGCCCTTGATAAGAAGAGGTTGGAAGCTCAACAAAGTCTTGAATGTTATCAAGCTCGATTGTCTCGCACCTTCAATAAAAGAGTTCACCCGAGATCCTTTCAAGTAGGAGATCAAGTCATTGCCATACGAAGACCCATTATTACTTCGCATAAACCTGTAGCGAAGTTCACTTCAAAATGGGATGGGCCAAATGTCGTACAAGAAGCTTACTCAAGTGTGGCTTACAATCTAGTTAATACAGATAGCATGAGAATTGGCCCTATCAATGGAATGTTTTTTAAGAAGTATTAACCATGCAGTTGCAACGCTTCTTGATGCACCAGCCTAAACTGCATGTTCCTACACTCTCGGCCCGCATGAGTATAAACTGTGTATGGCCCACACAAAAAACGTCCGCTAGGTTGAAAAACTTTAAAGGGGCAGCCTAGGCAATAGTTTGGACATAAAAACAAAGTCCGCTAGGTTGAAAACCTCGAAAGAGGTGGCCTAGGCAAAAGTTAGGACATAAAATAAATCATCCATTCTAAACTACAGTAGGACTTGATCCTCTTCACCGAGGTATGTAGAAATCTTAGATTTTCATTCTAAGTTAGTTGTATAAGTTTAAAAGATATATATTGCCCATTAGTTGTCAAAATGAAGTATGATGGAAGTAATTCATTCAACCAGCACTTGAAAGTTGGGTTGAAATATCATTCTTCTATTGAATTTTGGATCTCACATGACTTTGATAGGGCAAGCCTCCATGTTAAACCAATGTCTTCAATGGGACAATTATAGTCTTTTCCGAGGCTACCAAGTATTCGCGCTAAAGTCTGGGGGTTCACTATGTCTTCATGTTCACCAAATCTTTAAGTCTGCCGGTCTTCAGGTCAAAATATTTAAGCCTCCAAGTCTTCAAGTTAAAGTCTTCAAGTCTGTCATTCTTCAAGTTGAGGTCCTCAAACTCGCCGGTCTTCAAGTTGAAGCGTCAAAGTCCGCCAAATCTTCAAGTCCATCAAATCTTCAAGTTTGTCAGTCTTCAAGTTGAAGTCTGCAAAGTCTGCCAAGTGTTCAAGTTGATGTCATCAAGTCCACCAAGTCTTCGAGTTGAAGCTTTCTAGTTTTCCAATCTTAAGGTGGACATGTTAGTCCCTATGCACCTTAAGTTGGCCTCTTCGCGGGTTTGTCCTTAAAAGGAACTATAACTTTCCAATATTAAGGTGGACATTTATATTGCTTTGCACCTTAAGATGGCCTCCCTATGGATTTACCCTTCTATATGCTACCATGGATTTGTCCTCCATATGACGTTGAGTATTTCTCCATCTATTTGTTGCCATGGACTTGTTGCCACCTTGAGAGTAATCTCTTCGATAGTTGGGTCATATTGAGAGTAATATCTCCGATAGTCGGGACACATTGAGAGTAATCTCTTCGATAGTCAGGCCACCTTAAGAGTAATCTCTCCGATAGTTGGGTCGTCTTGAGAGTAATCTCTCCTATAGTCGGCCCACATTGAGAGTAATCTCTCCGATAATCGGGCCACCTTGAGAGTAATCTTTCCGATAGTCGGGTCATATTGAGAGTAATCTCTCCTATAGTCGAGCCACCTCGAGAGTAATCTCTCCGTTAGTCGGGTCGTCTTGAGAGTAATCTCTCCGATAGTTAGGCCAAATTGAGTAAAGAACTCAACCTGTAAGTCTGAATAGATCTATGAATCATGAAACATTTATAATGTCATGTATGTGCATATAAATTTCATATAATACATAGGTATATGTGTATAACATTATCAAGCCTCTGAGGGCATCCCATCATATCATCTCGGTCTCTGCGGGTGAAATCATCATCATATACTAGCTAATCAGGTGGTTGTGTGTATATAATGACGTAACCTTTCCCCATAGCCCATATATATATATAATATACACGTATATAATGCTATCTGGTCATAGGTAATGTACATGTATAACTGAATGCAATACATAATAAAATAAGTCAATAAGATCTCTTAGAATGTCATGAGACCCATGAACAGACGATATGATAGTGGGACAGATGGGGAGTCAAGAACATAGGCAACCCTAGTACTTCTAAGAATAGAATCATTTGTGAAAGTTATGTGCTTGCTCGTTTCGTTGTGTCACGTGAATCATGCCAAAAGGAAAGAAGGGATATCATTAACATACCTCAATTCTTCAATGCGACTCAAACAATAAGCTTACGAAAACTAGCACGCCAACCCTATAACAAAGAAATACACGTACAACTTAGATGGCGCTAGTATATCGCGTATCTCAAACGATAACTCGATTCTAAAATAAAACTGTCACGACCCCGGTTTGCCCTCCGTGAACAATCGTGACGGCACCTAGTCCTCTACGACTAGGTAAGCCTAAATTGCGGAAGATAACCAAAGTGCGGAATAAAAACAAATTAAAACGGAATGAAGAGTGATAAAATAGTGTTTAAAAGTGCCGCTCGGCATACATAATATTTAACTCTCAGAAACCAATACATATCTCCAAGACCTGGAAACCCATGAATCACAAGCTAAGGATCACTACACAGAACTCTAACTCCAGAATATCTAACAAGGAAAAGAAATACAGAAGGGCAAATGTTTAAAAGCTAGAATAGAAAGGGACTCAACGGTCTGCAGATGCTGTAGATATACCTCGAAGTCGTTGGAGCTGTCGCCTCACCTCAAGTATGATAGGACTGAGTCGCAGTACCTAGATCTGCACATGAAAATCATGCACAGAAGGGGCATGATTACACCATAGCGGTACTCAGTAAGTGCCAAGCCTAACCTTGGTTTAGTGACGAGGAAGGTCAGGGCCCTACTAAGATAAAATAAAGAATATATGACATGACAGTATAAAATAAGCATTACAGTTGAAAACTAATGATAAGAATTTAATACAGGAAAACAAGGAATTTAATAACTGAAATAGAGGCAAAACAATCACAAGGAAATAATCGGGGATCTCTCAGTATCCCGAGGATCTCTTAGTACCCTTAATTTATGTCAGGGATCTCTTGGTATCTCGAGGATCTCTCAGAATCCTCAATATATGCTAGGGATCTCTTGGTATCCCGAGGATCTCTCGGTATCCTCAATATGTGCTAGGGATCTCTTGGTATACCGAGGATCTCTCGGTATCCTCAATATGTGCTAGGGATCTCTTGCCATCCCGAGGATTTCTTGGTATCCTCAATATACGTGCTGGGGATCTCTCGGTATCCCGCACCTCAGTTCAAATCATAAATACATACAGGGGATCTCCCGAGATGCCTTTCTGTAGTCCCAAAGTAAAACACACAGCAGCAACACAAGAGTATTCAATTAAGCTCAATTTTGTATCAAGTAAACAGGTAATTCTAATCTAACATGCTTCACATAATCCAATTAAGGCAGTTTAAGCAAATAAACAGTTAAGTCAATTAGACATGCTTTTTCTAAGCTAATAACAGGTTTAAATTGCAAGTAAATGAAACAGGAAAAGGGACACAATTGAAATTACTTAAAGAAAATTGGATTTTCAACAATTAGCTCAAGTACACACTCGTCACCTCACGTACAAGGCATATCAAATATCAAATATACCGAATCCTAAGAGGAAGGTCCCCCACACAAGGTTAGACAAGCCACTTACCACAAACCGGCTCAAAATCAACCTGAAACCACGCTCTTGCCACGGGTATTCGACTCCAAATGACCCAAATCTATTCAATTTAATTTCATAATGTAAATAACACTTCAAGTAATTGATTCTACAAAGAAATTCTAAGTTAATACGCGAAATTAGGTAAAATTACCAAAATTCCCCTCGGTCTCATGTCTCGGAATCGGGTAAAATTTATATTTTCAGAATCCTCATACTCTCCCGAGTTCATACATACCAAAATTATCCAAATCTAAGGTCAAAGTCCCAATCAAAAGTCGAATTCTAGGTCTAAGAACTTTCTTCCAACTTTTCCCCAATTTTCATCTCCAATCCAAAATTAAATGATGTATTCATGTTTATATTAATGGGTTACAAGCATAAAGGAGTTAAGAATCGTTACCCAATCGATATCTCTGAAAATCCCTCAAAATCTAGCTCAAATCCGAGCTCTCAAGCTTAAGTTTTGATAAAAATGGCTAAACCCTCGATTTTGAAATTTTATATTCTGCCCAGGTATTTCCTTCTTCGCGAACGCCGAAGGACCCTCGCATTCACGAAGCACAACTTCGCTTGGTCCAGCTTTCCTTCATCGCAAACGCGGGAACGCCATTGCGAACGCGTAGGTATAAGACTTCTCAGCTTCGCAAATGCCAAGCATTAAACCTCCCCCAGCCCAGCTCCTCTTCGCGAACGTGAGACCCTACTCGCGAATGCGAAGAAGGAAACCAGAACTGGGCTGCTGCAATTCTGCAATTTCTATAAGTTCTAGAATGATCCATTGAGCATCCGAAACACACTCGAGGCCCCCGGGACCTCAACCAACGCTGCCAACCAATCCTAAAACATCATTCAAACTTGTTCCAACCATCGGAACTCTCAAAACACCTATTTTTCATCAGATTCAAGCCTAAGAATTCCAATAACTTTAAAAATACGCTTCAATCAAAAAGTCCATCAAACCTCGTCCGAATGACCTAAAATTTTGCACACACGTCACATTAAACACTATGGAGCTACTCCAACTTCCGTAATTCCATTCCGACCCTCGGATCAAAATCTCACTATCGAACAAAAAACTTTAAAAATGCAACTTTCGGCATTTCAAGCCTTAATTAGCTACAGACCTCCAAAACACAATCTGAACATGCCCCTAAGCCCGAAATCACCCAACGGAGCTGATATAACCATCGGATTTCAGAACCGAACATTTAATCTCTCATTTAGGGACTAAGTGTCTCAAAATTCTCCGAAACTCAAAACCGAACATCCCGACAAATCAAAATAGGAGAAATAAACTTGGGAAAAACAGTTAATAGGGGATCGGAGCGTAAATTCTTAAGATGACCGACCGGGTGGTCACATCCTCCTACACTTAAACATTTATTCGTTCTTGAATGAGAATAAAGACATACCTAAAGTAGTGAAAAGATGAGGGTAACGGCTGTGCATATCCTGCTCGGTCTCCCAGGTCGCCTCCTCGACCGACTGACCCCGCCATTGAACCTTTTCTGATACAATGTTCTTTGACCTCAGCTTTGTAACCTGCCTGTCCCATATTGCCACTGGCTCCTCAACATAAGATAGATCATTGTCCAACTGGACTGAACTGAAATCCAACACGTGTGACGGGTTACCATGATACCTCCGGAGCATCAAAACAAGAAATACCGGATGAACTCCTGCCAAGCTGGGAGGTAAGGCAAGCTCGTAAGCAACCTCCCCAAGATGCCTCAATATCTCAAAAGGACCAATAAACCTCGTGCTCAACTTCCCATTCTTCCCAAATCCCATAACGCCCTACATAGGCAAAACCTGAAGCAGAACCTGCTCTCCAACCATACAGGAAACATCACGAACCTTCTGGTACGCGTAACTCTTCTATCTAGACTGGGCTATGCGGAGTCTATCCTGAATCACCTTAACCTTCTCTAAAGCATTCTGAACCAAGTCTGTGCCCAATACTCTAGCCTAACCCAGCTCAAACCAACCCACCGGGGATCTACACCACCTACCATATAAAGCCTCATATGGTGCCATCTGAATGCTGGACTGATATCCTCAAGCATCTAAATAGTATGCTCGGACAGTTCGTCCGTCTGAGGGTGAAATGATGTACTCAACTCTACCCGAGTACCCAACTCATGCTGAACGGCCATCCAGAACTGCGATGTGAACTGAGTACCTCTATCTGAAATGATGGACACTAGAATACCATGCAGACGAACAATCTCCCAGATATAAATCTCCGCCAATTGCTGCGAAGAATAAATAGTACACACAGGAATGAAATGAGCAGACTTGGTCAGTCAATCCATAATTACCCAAATATCGTCGAACTTTCTCAAAGTCCGTGGGAGCCCAACTACAAAGTCCATGGTGACACGCTCCCACTTCCACTCCGGAATCTCTATCTGCTGAAGCAACCAACCCGGTCTTTGGTACTCATACTTCATCTACTGACAGTTGAGGCACCGAGCTACACATCCGATTATATTTTTCTTCATCCGCCTCTACCAGTAGTGATGTCTCAAATCCTAATACATCTTCGCGGCACCAGAATGGATGGAATACCGCAAACTATGGGCCTCATCTAGAATCAATCTTGAAGCCCATCAACATTGGGTACACAAATCTGAGCCTGCATCCTCAGTACCCTATCATCACCAATAGTCACATCTCTGACATCACCGTGCTGAACCTTGTCCTTGAGGACAAGTAAATGAAGGTCATCATACTGTCGCTCCCTAATACAATCAAATAAGAAAGAACAAGAAACCACGCAAGCTAAAACCCGACTGGGCTCCGAAAAATCAAATCTCACAAACTGGTTGGCTAAGGCCTGAACATCCACCGCCATAGGCCTCTCTGATGCTGGTAAATAAGTCAAACTCCCCAAACTCTCTACCCGGTGACTCAAAGCATCGACCACCACACATTGGACTTGCTCGGGTGATACAAAATAGTGATTTCATAGTCCTTTAGCAACTCTAACAACCTCCTCTGGCGCAAACTTAGATCCTTTTGCTTGAACAGGTGCTGCAAGCTCGATGGTTAGTATAAATCTCACAGGGAACCCCTTATAAATAATGGCGCCAAATCATCAGGGCGTGAACAATGGCAGCTAACTTAAGGTCATGAACATGGTAGTTCTTCTCATATATCTTCAATTGTCTGGACGCGTAGGAAATCACCCTACCATCCTGCATCAACACTGCACCGAGTCCTATCCTCGAGGCATCACAATAAGCAGTATAAGACCCCGAACCTGTAGGCAATATCAAAACTGGGGTTGTAGTTAAAGCTGTCTTGAGCTTCTAAAAGCTCACCTCACACTCTTCCATCCACTAAAACGGAGCACCCTTCTAGGTCAACCTGGTCATAGGGGTTGCAATCGATGAAAACCCCTCCACAAAACGATGGTAATAACCTGCCAGGCCAAGGAAACTATGGATCTCGGTAGCTGAGGATGGTTTGGGCAAACCCTACACGACCTCTATCTTCCTTAAATCCACTTGAATACCTTCACTCGATACCACGTGGCCTAATAATGCCACTGAATCCAACCAAAACTCACATTTTGAGAACTTAGCATATAACTTCTTCTCTCTTAGAGTTTGAAGCACAATCCTCAGGTGCTGCTCATGACCTTCCCGAATCCGGGAATGCACCAGAATAGCATCAATAAAGACAATGATGAACGAGTCAAGATACGGCCGGAACACACTGTGCATCAAATGCATAAAGGCTGCTGGGGCATTAGTCAGCGCAAATGACATAATAAGGAACTTGTAATGACCATACTGAGTCCTGAACATGGTCTCCGTGATATTTGGCTCCCGAATCTTCAATTGATGATAACCTGAGCACAAAGTAATCTTAGAAAACACCCGTGCGCCCTGAAACTGGTCAAATAGATCGTCAATACGAGGTAAAGGATAACGGTTCTTCACTGTAACCTTGTTTAACTAGAAATAATCAATACATATACGCATAAAACCATCCTTTTTCTTCACAAACAAGATAGGAGCACCCCAAGGTGATACTCTGGGCCGAATAAAACCCTTGTCAAGCAATTCCTGTAATTGATACTCCTTCAACTCAGGAGGAGCCATACGATATAGAGGAATAGAAATGGGATAAGTGCCCGGCAACAGAACAATGCCAAAATCATTATCTCTATCAGGCGACATGCCTGAAAGATCAGCTGGAAACACATCGAGGAAATCCTGTACTACTGGGACTGAATCAACTGAAGGGGTATCAATACTGACATCTCTCACATAAGCTAAATATGCATCACACCCCTTCTTAACTATACGCTAAGCTTTAAGAAAAGAAATAACTCTACCGGGAGTGTGGTCTAAAGTACCCTTCCACTCAACACGCGGTACACCTGGCATAGCCAACATCACGGTTTTGGCGTGACAATCAAGAATAGTATAATGGGGCGACAACCAGTCCATGCCCAAGATAATGTCAAAATCTACCATGCTGAGGGACAATAGATCGACTCTGGTCTCAAATCCACTAAGAGCAACCAAACACGACCAATAAATGTGGTCCACAATAAGAGAATCTCCCACAAGAGTAGAAATATAAACTGGGGAACTCAAAGAATCCCGAGATACACCCAAATGCGGAGCAAAATAAGAAGACACATAAGAATAAGTGGAGCCTGGATCGAATAGAACCGATGCATCTCTATGACAAACCAGTATAATACCTGTGATGACAGAATCGGAGGCAACAACCTTGGTACAGACATGAAGGGCATAGTATCAGTCCTGGCCTCCCCTCTTGGGCGACCTTTGCCTCCCCGACTTCCACCTCTAGTTGGCTGAGCAAGTGGGGCAGCAACTGGAGTTGTAACCATATCTTGAGAACTCTACGGGGCACACTGAGGCTGAGGAGTCTGTGGAGGTGCACTCCTCCCAAGTCTAGGGCAATCCCTCACCATATGGCATGTGTCACCACACTCAAAACAAGCTCTGGGAGGATGTGGTGGTTGTGACTGGCTTGGGCTAGGTCTGCTGGACTAACCTCTGAAAGCACATCGCGCAGGATGCGCGCTCAATATCGGAGGTGCATAATGAGGCTCCTGAGGTCTATGAGGAGCTGTAATACCACCAGCTACAGGAAGAGCTAAATAAACAGGGCGACTCATATAATGCCTACCATGACAACCTGCTATTGGGGCACGGGCACCAGAGAAATGGCCCGACTCTCGAGACCTCTTAGCCTCCCTCTCCTCTCTCTCCCTAGCATGCACACCCTCTATCCTCCTAGCAATTCTCACCACCTGCTAATAAGAAATATCCATCTCCAACTCATGAGCCATGCAAGACCTGATGCTGTGAGTAAGGCCCTCAATAAACCGGCGAACCCTCTCGCAAATAGTAGAAACCAAGGCTGGTGCATGCCTAGCCAAACTAGTGTAATGGATAGCATACTCTGAGATAGTCATAGTACCCTAGCGCAAATGCTCAAACTTTGCATTCCTGCGTCCCTGAGGCTCTGACGAACATACTCTCTCAGGAACTGATCCGAAAACTGAGTCCACAAGCGCACCGCATGTTGCGGCGCGGGGCGTGATCGCAGCGGACTCAACCTAAGGAAGAGTGGGCGCTAATACTTTTACCCAATAGCGGTATCGGGGTCAATTTTCCACAGGGAGCTTCAATTTGGAGTTGAGTGTTTGTATGGTCTAGGACTATGTTTTAGCTCCTAATTGATCTTCTAACATTTTTGGTTTTCTTTTGATTATCAACTACAATTTATCAACTACAAGTTTAAAGCTAAGTTAGGCTAAGATATAGATTCTAAGTTGTATGCAATATAGAAAAAGGCACTAGGGTCGTGGCATGTACCTAGGTGGTCAACTAACGGGTAGAGATTCCTAATGCAAGAATGATGAATATGGGACTTATGCTATAACCGTTGCACTTTTGCACCCACTCTCACACCTCTCGGTAGAGAGAGTGATTTTGCCCAATTGACTCTCTCGAGACCAATTGGGTAGGCCAATTTGCCCAAGCAACTTATGGTTCAAGTTGGGTAATTACTCTCTCGAGGTTTAACCCGTTAATTGGGACTACCATTCTCATGGGTCCATCCCAATTCCTTGTTGGAATTAATCTTGGGGTCATAGACTCTCTTTCTCAAGAAGAGTCAAGACTCACTAAGCTAGACTTAGTGTTTGCAACCACCAAATCTTAATGAAAACATAAGATTAATCCAAATAACAAATACCCAACATCATTCATGTACTAAACAATCACACCCATTAATTACCCAAACTAGGGTTGAGACACAACCCTAGCTAATGGGTTTAGCTAGCCATAATAGAAACAGAAATTGAAGAAATAGTAGATGAAATTGACATAATAATTAACTACAATGTTAATCTACTCAAATCCACGTTAATACTAGAAGAAATTGCCCAAAATAGGCTAAAACCATGAAGTCTCGAGTTCAGCTGCTATCTGATAAAAACCAAAATTGAAAACTTCACCTAAAAAGTAAAATGTTCTATTTATACTACACAGGAAAAATCGGACAAAAATACCCTTGAGGGTCTGGCGCGGACCGCGCACAAATGACGCGCGGTCGCGTAGGGGTTTGGGTCTTCATATCTTGCTTCTGACACTTGGGGACGCGGACCGCGCAAATGCGACGCGCGGCCGCGTAGGGCGTTTCCACGCGGACCGCACTGATTAGGTGTGCGGCCGCGTGGTCTTTTGCCTTGAATGACCGAGTCTCTGACACTATTGGGCACGGAGCGCGTATCTTGACTTGAAAATTGCATGGTCTCTGAACTATCCTGCGCGGCCACGTGGCAAAGCAGTGCAGACCGCACAGGTTGACCTTGAAATAGCCCAACCTCTGAACTCTCCTGTGCGGCCACATGACATATCAATGCGGACCGCACAAGTCATTTTTGTTCCCCACTTCAGTTGTCCTTTGATACTTGCCAGATTTCACTCCTTTTTGAGCCAATCTTTGGTATTTGTCATCGTGTCGCTAAAACCTGCAATCAAGCGCAACTTGTAAGCATTTTGTGACTAATTTATGGCAGTTAATGCACAAAGCTTAGGTAAGAATGGGTATAAAATATGTAGAAATCACAGTTATCAGTGCGCCACCACTCATAGGTGGCTGCTCGAAGCTGGAAAGTAGAGAAGGAAACCCCGCTTGATCCTGATATACATATGGTATGGAGAATGCGGTAACTCTCATCTAGAAATCCTAGAGCATCCTCTGATGCTAGACCGCTTAATACAGGAGGCTTGTACCTCTTGAACCTCTCAAGCCTCAACTGCTCCTCCTCAGAAGCCGCTGCCCTGCGCTCGGGCTGAATTGGCACTGCAGGCGGTACAGGAATAATATCAAGGACCTGCTCAACATGCACTCGCTACTCAGGAGTGCGGACGGAGGGAGTCTGTGCTCCTCTCCCAGCCTAAGATGTACCTGCAGCAAGGGAAGCAGCCCTGCCTGAGCCAAAGTGGTGTACATGCTCTTGAACTATGCCAGAGTCTTCTGAAGAGCTGGAGTAGTAGAGCAGTAGGCATGTCAGGTGCCTGGACTCCGGCTGGAACTGTTGGTGGTACCTCGGTGGCAGCTCGCGCAGGTGCTCTGGCTGCACCATGTGCGCGTCCTCGGCCTCTACCCCGACCCCAGCCTCTGACAGTTGCAGTAGGGGGTATGGGTGCCTGATCATCTCGGGTAGCACGTATCCTCACCATATGTGAGAGAATAGAAGAGAGAAGTTTAGAATTGTGATGTCAAAATATCGCACGACAAGGAAATCAAATAAAGTGGAATTTTCCTAACAGTTACATAGCCTCTCGTAGATAAGTACAGACGTCTGTGTACCGATCAGCAAGACTCTAATAAATCGGCTTGTGATTCATGACTCCTATGAACCTAGAACTCTGATACCAACTTGTCACGACCCTAGTTCACCCTTCGTGAACCATCGTGACGGCACCTAGTCCTCTACGACTAGGTAAGCCTAAATTGTGGAAGATAACCAAAGTGCGAAATAAAAACAAATTAAAACAGAATAAAGAGTGATAAAATAGTGTTTAAAAGTGTCGCTCGGTATACACAATATTTAACTCTCAGAAACCAATACATATATCCAAGACCCGGAAACCCATGAATCACAAGCTAAGGATCACTACACAGTACCCTAACTCCAGAATATCTAACAAGGAAAAGAAATACAGAAGGGCAAATGTTTAAAAGCTAGAATGAAAGGGACTCCTCGGTCTGCGGAGAATGCAGATATACCTCGAAGTCGATGGAGCAGTCCTATCGCCTCACAGGTGATAGGACTGAGTCGTGGTACCTGGATCAGCACATGAAAAACATGCGTAGAAGGGGCATGAGTATACCACATCGGTACTCAGTAAGTGCCAAGCCTAACCTCGATCGTGTAGTGATGAGGAAGGTCAGGGCACTACTGAGATTTAATAAAGAATATAAGATATGACAGTATAAAATAAGCAGTACAGTTGAAAACTAAAGATAAGAATTTAATAGAGGAAACAAGGAATTTAATAATTGAAATAGAGGCAAAACAATCACAAGGAAATAACCGGGGATCTCTCAGTATCCCGAGGATATCTTAGTACCCTCAACATATGCCAGGGATCTCATGGTATCCCGAGGATCTCTCGGTATCCTCAATATATGCTAGGGATCTCTTAGTATCCCGAGGATCTCTCGGTATCCTCAATATGTGCTAGGGATTTCTTGGTATCCCGAGGATCTCTTGGTATCCTCAATATACGTGTCGGGGATCTCTTGGTATCCCACACCTCAGTTCAAATCATAAATACGTACATGCGATATCCCGGGATGCCGTTCTGTAGTCCCAAAGTAAAACACACAGCAGCAACAAAAAAATACTCAATTATGCTCAATTTCGTATCAAGTAAACAGGTAATTCTAATCTAACATGCTTCACATAATCCAATTAAGGCAGTTAAGCAAATAAACAGTTAAGTCAATTAAACATGCTTTTTCTAAGCTAACAGCAGGTTTAAATTGCAAGTAAATGAAACAGGAAAAGGAATACAATTGAAATTACTTAAAGAAAAGCGGATTTTCAACAATTATCTCATGTATGCAATCGTCACCTCACGTACAAGGCATTTCAAATATCAAATATACTGAATCCTATGGGGAAAGCCCCCCACAAAAGGTTAGACAAGCCACTTACCTCGTACCGGCTGAAAATCAACTCGAAACCACGCTCTTGCCACGAGTACTCGACTCCAAATGGCCTAAATATATTCAATTCAATTGCATAATGTAAATAACACTTCAAGTAGCTGATTCTACAAAGAAATTCTAAGCAAATAAGAAAAATTAGGTAAAATGACCAAAACGCCTCTCGGGCCCACGTCTCGGAATCGGGTAAAATTTATATTTTCAGAATCCTCACACTCTCCCGAGTTCATGCATACCAAAAATATCTAAATCTAAGGTCAAATTCCCAATCAAAAGTCGAATTCTAGGTCTAAGAACTTTCTTCCAACTTTTCCACAATTTTAATCTCCAATTCAAAATTAAATGATGTATTCATGTTTCGATTAATGGGTTACAAGAAAAAAGGAGTTAAGAATCGTTACCCAATCGATATCTCTGAAAATCCCTCAAAATCGCGCTCAAATTCGAGCTCCCAAGCTTATGTTTTGATAAAAATGGTTAAACCCTCGATTTTGAAATTTTATATTCTGCCCTGGTATTTCCTTCTTCGCGAACGCGGAAGGACTCTCGCGTTCGCGAAGCACAACTTCACTTGGTCTAGCTTTCCTTCATCACGAATGCGATGCCCTAGTCATGAACGCGGTGCACAATCTCCTCCTCCTACGCGAACGTGGGAACACCATCGCGAACGCGTACGTATAAGACCTCTCAGCTTCGAGAACGCGGGAGAAACTTTGCGAACGCGAAGAATTAAACCTCCCCTAGCCCAGATACCCTTCGCGAACACGAGACCCCACTCGTGAAAGCAAAGAAGGAAACCAAAACTGGGCTGCTACAATTTTCTGCAATTTCTCTAAGTTCCAAAATGACCCGTTGAGCATATGAAACACACCCGAGGTCCCCGAGACCTCAACCAACCCCACCAACCAATCCTGAAACATCATTCAAACTTTTCCCAACCTTCGGAACGCTCAAAACAACATCAAAACACCTATTTTTCATCGGATTCAAGCCTAAGAATTCCAAAAACTCTAATATATGCTTTCGATCCAAAAGTCTATCAAACCTCGTCCGAATGACCTGAAATTTTGCACACACATCACATTAAACACTACGGAGCTACTCCAAATTCCGGAATTAAATTCCTATCCTCGGATAAAAATCTCACTATCGAACCGGAAACTTCAAAAATTCAACTTTCGGCATTTTAAGCCTAAATTAGCTACGGACCTCCAAAACACAATCCGAACACGCCCCTAAGCCCGAAATCACCCAACGGAGCTAACGGAACCATCGGATTTCTATTCCAATGCAGTCTTCACACTGTTCCAACTACGGTCAACTCTCCAACACTTAAACTCTCATTTAGGGACTAAGTGTCCCAAAACTCTCCGAAACTCAAAACCGAACATCCCGGCAAATCAAAATAGTAGAAATAAACTTGGGGAAAACAGTTAATAGGGAATCGGGGCATAAATTCTTAAGACGACTAGCCGGTTCATCACATCCTCCTACAATTAAACATTCGTTCATCCTCGAACGAGCATAAAAAAATACCTGAAGTAGTGAAAAAATGAGGGTAACGGTTGCGCATATCCTGCTCGGTCTCATAGGTCGCCTCCTCGACCGGCTAACTCAGCCATTGAACCTTTACCAATGTAATGTTCTTTGACCTCAGCTTTCTAACCTGCCTGTCCAATATTGCCACTCGCTCCGCAACATAAGATAGATCCTTGTCCAACTGGACTGAATTGAAATCCAACACGTGTGTTGGGTCACCGTGATACCTCCGGAGCATCGAAACATGAAATATCGGATGAACTCCTGCCAAGCTGGGAGGTAAGGCAAGCTCGTAAGCAACCTCCCCAACACGCCTTAATATCTTAAAAGGACCAATAAACCTCAGACTCAACTTCCCTTTCTTCCCAAATCTCATAATGCCATTCATAGGTGAAACCCGAAGCGGAACCCGCTCTCCAACCATATAGGAAACATCATGAACCTTCCGGTTCGTGTAACTCTTCTGTCTGGACTGGGCTGTACGAAGTCTATCCTGAATTACCTTAACCTTCTCTAAAGCATCCTGAACCAAATCTGTTCCCAATAGTCTAGCCTCACCCGGCTCAAACCAACCCATCGGTGATCTACACTGCCTACCATGTAAAGCCTCATACAGTGCCATCTGAATACTGGACTAATAGCCGTTGTTGTAA
Source organism: Nicotiana tabacum (assembly GCF_000715075.1). Taxonomy (NCBI): domain Eukaryota; kingdom Viridiplantae; phylum Streptophyta; class Magnoliopsida; order Solanales; family Solanaceae; genus Nicotiana; species Nicotiana tabacum. Next base: position 112,029,461 of record NC_134084.1, read on the forward strand.
GCAATGTCCGCCAATGGCAAGAACTGATCCCAAGACCTTCCAAACTCAATCACACACACAGAGAGCATATCCTCAAGAATCTAAATAGTGCGCTCAGATTGTCCGTCCGTCTGAGGGTGAAATAATGTACTCAGCTCTACCCGAGTACCCAACTCATGCTGAATGGTCCTCCAGAATCGCGATGTGAACTGAGTACGTCTATCTAAAATGATGGACATTGGAATACCATGCAGATGAACAATTTCCCGGATATAAATCTCCACTAATGTCTCCAAAGAATAAGTAGTTTACACAGGAATGAAATGAGCGGACATGGTCAGCCGATCCAGAATCACCCAAATAGCATCGAACTTTCTTAAAGTCCGTGGGAGCCCAACTACAAAGTCCATGGTGATCCACTCCCACTTCCACTCCAGATTCTCTATATGCTGAAGCAACTCGCCCGGTCTCTAGAGCTCTCACTTCACCTACTGACAGTTGAGACACCGAGCTACACATCCAACTATATCCTTCTTCTTCCGCCTCCACCAGTATTGCTGTCTCAAATCTTGATACATCTTCGTGGCACCCGGATGGATGGAATACCTCGAACTATGGGCCTCCTCTAGAATCAACTCTCGAAGCCCACAACATTGGGTACACAAATCTGACCCTGCATCCTTAATACCCCATCATCACCAATAGTCACATCTCTGGCATCACCGTGTTGAACCTTGTCCTTGAGGACAAGCAAATGAGGGTCATCATACTACCACTCCCTGATATGATCAAATAAGGAAGACCGAGAAACCACGCAAGCTAGAACCCGACTGGGCTCCAAAAGATCCAATCTCACAAACTTGCTGGCTAAGGCCTAAACATCCATCACCATAGGCCTCTTTGATGCTGGTAAATAAGCCAAACTCCCCAAAATCTCTGCCCGGTGACTCAAAGCATCGGCCAGCACATCAGCCTTGCCCGGGTGATACAAAACAGTGACATCATAGTCCTTCAGCAACTCTAACCATCTCCTCTGGCGCAAATTTAGATCCTTTTGCTTGAAGAACTGCTACAAGCTCCGATGGTCAATATAAATCTCACAGGGAACCCCATATAAATAATGGAGCCAAATCTTCAGAGCGTGAACAATGCAGCTAACTCAAGGTCGTGAACAGGGTAGTTGTTCTCATGAATCTTCAACTGTCTAGATGCGTAGGCAATCACCCTATCGTCCTGCATCAACACCGCTACAAGGCCAATCCTCGAGGCATCACAATAGACTATAAAAGACCTCAAACCTGTAGGCAATATCAAAACTGCGGCTGTAGTCAAAGCTGTCTTGAGCTTCTGAAAGCTCACCGCACACTCCTCCGTCCACTGAAACGGAGCACCCTTCTGGGTCAACCTGGTCATAGGCTTTGTAATCGATGAAAACCCCTCCACAAAACAACGGTAGTAACCTACCAGACCAAGGAAACTACGGATCTCGGTAGCTGAGGATGGTCTAGGCCAACCCTGCACGGCCTTTATCTTCTTCGAATCCACTTGAATTCCCTCACTCGATACCATGTGGCCTAAGAATGCCACTGAATCCAACCAAAACACAGAATTCAAGAACTTAGCATATAACTTCTTCTCTCTCAGAGTCTGAAGCACAGTATTCAGGTGCTACTCATGATCTTCCCGAATTCGGGAGTACTGGAATATCATTAATAAAGACAATGACAAACGAGTCAAGATATGGCCGGAACACATTGTGCATCAAATGCATAAAGGCTGCTGGGGCATTGGTCAGCCCAAATGACATAACAAGGAACTCGTAATGACCATACCGAGTCCTGAAAGCAGTCTTCGGGATATCTGGCTCCCAAATCTTCAACTGATGGTAACCTGAGCGCAAATCAATCTTAGAAACACATGTGCACCTTGAAGCTAGTCAAACAGATCATCAATACGAGGCAAAGAATAACGGTTCTTCACTATAACCTTGTTTAACTGGCGATAATCAATACACATACGCATAGAACCATCTTTTTTCTTCACAAACAAGATATCAGCACCCCAAGGTGATACACTGGGCCGAACAAAACCCTTGTTAAGCAATTCCTGTAACTGATCCTTCAACTACTTCAACTTAGGAGGATCCATATGATATGGAGGAATAGAAATGCGTTGAGTGCCCGGCAACATATCAATGCCAAAATCAATATCTCTATCAGGCGGTATGCCTTGAAGATCAGCTGGAAACACATCGGGAAAATCCCATACTATTGGGACTAAATCAACTGAAGGGGTATCAATACTGACATCTCTCAAATAAGCTAAATACGCGTCACACCCCTTCTCAACCATATGCTAAGCTTTAAGAAAAGAATTAACTCTATTGGGAGTGTGGTCTAAAGTACCCCTCCACTCAACACGCGGTACACATGGCATAACCAACGTCACGGTTTTGGTGTGACAATCAAGAATAGCATAATGGGGCGACAACCAGTCCATGCCAAAGATAATGTCAAAATCTACTATGCTGATCAACAATAGATCGGCTCTGATCTCAAAACCACAAAGAGCAACCAAACATGACCGATAAATGCGGTCCACAATAAGAGAATCTCCCAAATGAGTAGAAACATAAATTAGGAAACTCAAAGAATCCTGAGATACACTGAAATGCGGAGCAAAATAAGAAGACACATAAGAATAAGTGGAGCCTTGATCGAATAAAACCGATGCATCTCTGTGACAAACCAGTATAACACCTATGATGACAGAATCAGAGGCAACAAACTTGGTAAGGGCATGAAGGGCGTAGTATCGGTCCTGGCCTCCCCCCTTTGGGCGACCTCTGCCTCCCCGACCTCCACCTCTGGCTAGCTGAACAAGGGGGGGTAGTAACTGGAGCTATAACCATAGCCTAATAACTCTACGGGGCACATTGTGGCTGAGAAGTCTATGGAAGTGCACTCCTTCAGAGTGTAGGGAAATACCTCACCACATGGCGTGTGTCACCACACTCAAAAAAAGCTCTGGGAGGACGTGGGGGCTATGACTAGCTCGGGCCAGGTCTGTTAGACTAACCTTTGAAAGCACCCTGCACAGGAAGCGCGCTAGATACCAGAGGTGCATAATAAGGCTCCTGAGGTCTAGGAGAAGCTAGAATACCACTGGCTACTGGAAGAGCTGAATGAACAGGGCAACTCATATAACCCCGACCATGACGACCTGCTACTAGGCACGGGCACCAGAGAAAAGGCCCGACTCTCGGGACCTCTTGGCCTCCCTCTCCTCTCTCTCCCTAGCATGCATACACTCAATCCTCCTAGCAATGCTAACCACCCGCTGATAAGAAATATCTATCTCCAACTCACGAGCAATGCTAGACCTGATGCTGGGAATAAGGCCCTCAATAAACCGGCGAACCCTCTCGCGAACAAAAGAAACCAAGGCTGGTGCATGCCTAGCCAAACTGGTGTAACGGACAGCATACTCTGAGACAGTCATAGTACCCTAGCGCAAATGCTCAAACATTGTGCGCCATGCATCCCTGAGGCTCTGAGGAACATACTCTTTCAGGAACAAATCCGAAAACTGAGTCCAAGTCAGTGAAGCAGCCTCATCAAGACTGTCTAACTCATAGGTGCGCCACCACTCATAGGTGGCTCCTCGAAGCTAGAAAGTAGTGAAGGAAACCCCGCTCGATCCTGATATACCCATGGTATGGAGAATGCTGTAACTCTCATCTACAAATCCTAGAGCATCCTCCGATGCTAGACCGCTGAATATAGGAGGCTTGAACCTCTCAAGCCTCAGCTGCTCCTCCTCGAAAGTCGCTGCCCTACACTCGGGCTGTACTGGCACTGCAAGCGGTACAGGAATACTATTAGGTACCTTCTTAACATGCACTCACTTCTCAGGAGTGCGAATGGCAGGAGTCTGTGCTCCTCTCCCGGCCTGAGATGTAGCTGCTGCCAGGGGAAGCAACCCTGCCTAAGCCAGAGTGGTGTACATGCTCATAAACTGTTCCAGAGTCTTCTAAAGAGCTGGAGTAGTAGTAGCAATAAGCATGTCACGACCCCAGTTCGCCCTCCGTGAACCACGGTGATGGAACCTAGCCTAAATTGCGAAAGATAAACCAAGTGCGGAATAAAAACAAATTAAAGCAGAATGAAGAGCGATAAAACAGTGTTTAAAAGTGCCGCTCGGCATACACAATAATTAACTCTCAGAAACCAATACATATCTCCAAGACCTAAAAACCCATGAATCAAAAGCTAAGGATCACTACACAGTACTGTAACTCCAGAATATCTAACAAGGAAAAGAAAAATAGAAGGGCAAATGTTTAAAAGCTAGAATAGAAAGGGACTCCTTGGTCTGCGAACGCGGCAGATATACCTCGAAGTCGCTGGAGCAGTCACCTCGCCTCAAGGGTGATAAGACTGAGTCGCAGTACCTGGATCTGCACATGAAAAACATGTGCAGAAGGGGCATGAGTACACCATAGCGGTACTCAGTAAGTGCCAAGCCTAACCTCGGTCGGGTAGTGATGAGGAAGGTCAGGGCTCTACTGAGATAAAATAAAGAATATAAGACATGACACTATAAAATAAGCAGTACAGTTGAAAACTAATGATAAGAATTTAATACAGGATAACAAGGAATTTAATAACTGAAACAGAGGGAAAACAATCACAAGGAAATAAATGGGGATCTCTTAGTACCCTTAATATATGCCAGGGATCTCTTGGTATCCCGAAGATCTCTCGGTATCCTCAATATATGATAGAGATCTCTTGTATCCCGAGGATCTCTTGGTATCCTCAATATGTGCTAGGGATCTCTTGGTATCCTCAATATACGTTCCGAGGATCTCTCGGTATCCCGCACCTCAGTTCAAATCATAAATACGTACAGGGGAACTCCCAGGATGTCGTTTCGTAGTCCCAAAGTAAAACACACAGCAGCAACACAAAAATACTCAATTATGCTCAATTTCGTATCAAGTAAACAGGTAATTCTAATCTAACATGCTTCACATAATCCAATTAAGGTAGTTTAAGCAAATAAACAGTTAAGTCAATTAGACATGCTTTTTCTAAACTAACAGTAGGTTTAAATTGCAAGTAAATGAAATAGGAAAAGGAACACAATTGAAATTACTTAAAGAAAACAAGATTTTCAACAATTAGCTCAAGTACGCACTCGTCAGCTCACGTACAAGGCATTTCAAATATCAAATATACCGAATCCTAAAAAAAGGTCCCCCACACAAGGTTAGACAAGCCCCTTACCTCGAACCGGCTCAAAATCAGCCTGAAACCACGCTCTTGCCACGAGTACTAGACTCCAAATGGCCCAAATCTATTAAATTCAATTGCATAATGTAAATAACACTTCAAGTAATCTAAGATAATACGTGAAATTAGGTAAAATGACCAAAATGCCCCTCGGGCCCACATCTCTGAATCGGGTAAAATTTATATTTTTTCAATCCTCACACTCTCTCGAGTTTATGCATACCAAACTTATCCAAATATAAGGTCAAATTCCCAATCAAAAGTCGAATTCTAGGTCTTAGAACTTTCTTCCAACTTTTCCCCAATTTTCATCTCCAATCCGAAATTAAATGATGTATTCATGTTTGGATTAATGGGTTACAAGGAAAAAGGAGTTAAGAATCGTTACCAAATCAATATCTCTAAAAATCCCTCAAAATCTCGCTCAAATCCGAGCTCCCAAGCTTAAGTTTTGATAAAAATGGCTAAACCCTCGATTTTGAAATTTTATATTCTGCCGAAGTATTTCCTTCTTCGCGAACGCGGAAGGACCCTCGCGTTTGCGAAGCACAACTTCTCTTGGTCCAGCTTTCCTCATAGCGAACGCGGTGCACAATCTCCTCTTCCTACGCGAACGCGGGAGCACCATCGCGTACGTGTAGATATATCACCTCTCAGCTTCCTGAACGCGGGAGAAACTTCGCGAATGCGAAGCATTAAACCTCCCCCATCCCAGCTCCTCTTCGCAAACGCGAGACCCCACTCTCCAAAACACAATCCGAACATGCCCCTAAGCCCAAAATCACCCAACGGAGCTAACGGAACCATCGAATTTCCATCCCGATGCTGTCTTCGCACTGTTAAGACTACGGTCAACTCTCCAACACTTAAGATCTCATTTAGGAATTAAGTGTCTCAAAACTCTCCAAAACTCAAAACAAAACATCCCGAAAAATCAAAATAGCAAAAATAAACTTGGGGAAAGTAGTTAATAGGCGATCGGGGCGTAAATTCTTAAGACGGTCGGTCGGGTCATCACAAAAACGGGCAGCATTTCCCCTGATTTTACTTCTCCCTCAAGCCTACTATAGGTAAGACAATGACACAATACAACCAACAACTCAAAAACAACCTAACTACAATTCGGGACCTTTAATCCAGCAAAAAGAATGATTTGTTCTAACTCTTATTGTGATGCTTCTCGAATTATATAGTGTTTTGTGATGCTTCTCGAATTGGTATTGGGTGTGTCTCAATGCAGAAGGGTAGAGTGATTGCTTATGCTTGTGCCAGTTAAAGCCCCATGAGAAGAACTACCATGTTCATGATTTGGAGTTAACAGCCATCTTTCATGCATTGAAGATTTGGAGGCATCATCTCTATAGTGTGTCTTGCGAGGTATTTACGAATCATCGGAGTCTCCAGCACTTGTTGAAGAAAAAGGATCTAAATTTGAGGCAGTGGGTATGGTTGGAGCTACTAAAGGACTATGATATTAGCATTCTGTATCAGCCCGAGAAGGCTAATGTGGTGGTCGATGCCTTAAGTAGGAAGGCGGTGAGTATGGGTATCCTTTTATTTATTCTTGTTAGTGAGAGACTGCTTGCATAAGATGTTTAGGCCTTGGCTAATCAATTCGTGAGGTTAGATGTTTCGAAGCTCAGTCGGGTTCTAGCTTATGTGGTTTCTCAGTCTTCCTTATATGATTGCCTTAGAGAGTGTCAGTATGATGGCCCCCATTTTCTTGTCCTTAATGACATGGTTTAGCATGGTGTTGCCAAGAAGGTTACCATTGGGGATAGACGGGTTGTTGCGGATGCATGGTCGAATTTGTGTGCCAAATGTGGATGGGCTAAGCGAGTTGATTCTTGAGAAGGCCCACAGTTCACGGTATTCCATTCATCTGGGTGCTTCAAAGATGTATCAGGACTTGAGGCAGAACTATTGGTGGAGGAGGATGAAGAAAAATATAGTGGGATTTGTAGCTCGGTGCCTAAATTATTAGCAGGTGAAGTACGAGAATCAAAGGCCAGGCGGTTTGCTTTAGAAGCTTGTGATCCCGGAGTGGAAATGGGAGATATCACTATGGACTTTGTAGTTGGACTCCCACGGAGTTCGAGGAAGTTTGAAGCTATTTGGGTGATTGTGGATTGGTTGACCAAGTCCACACATATCATTCCAGTTGGGACTACTTATTCTTCGGAATGGTTGGCTGAGATCTATATCCGCAAATTTTTTGCCTTAACGGTGTGTCGGTGTCTATGATTTCTAATTAGGGCATGCAGTTCACGTCCTAGTTCTAGATAGTAGTGCAACGAGAGTTAGACACACGGGTTGAGTTTAGTACAACATTTCAACCTCAGACGGATGGGCAGTCCGAACGCACTATTAAGATATTAGAGGATATGCTATGTGCTTGTGTCATAGATTTTGGGTGCTCTTGGGATCAGTTTCTGCCGCTTGTAGAGTTTGCCTACAATAACATCTACCAATCGAGTATTCGGATGGATCCATATGAGGCTTTGTGTGGGAGACGGTGTCGATCTCCGGTAGGTTAGTTTGAGCTGGGTAAGGCTAGGCTATTGGGTACTGACTTGGTTCAGGATGCTTTGGATAAGGATAAGTTGATTTAGGATCGACTTTGCACGACCCAGTCTAGACAGAAGAGCTACGCCTAGCGGAAGGTTCGTGATGTTGCCCACATGGTAGGGGAAAAGGTATTGCTTAGAGTTTTGCCCATGAAAGGTGTTATGAGGTTCGGGAAGTTGTCAAGTTGAGCCCTCTGTATATTGGGCCTTTTGAGGTGCTTGAGAGGATTGGAGAGGTGGCTTACAAGCTTGCATTGCCGCCTAATCTATCGAGTGTTCGCCCGGTGTTTCATGTTTCCATGCTTCAAAAGTATTTCGGCGATCTGTCTCATATTTTGGACTTCAGCACGGTTCGGTTAGATGGGGATCTGACTTATGATCTGGAGTCGGTGGCCATTTTTGATTGGCAAGTTTGAAAGTTGAGGTCGAAGAACACAACTTCAATGAAGGTGCAGTGTAGAGGTCAACTCCATGTGTAATTCTAGACCCGTTCGAGGATGAACGTTTGTCTAAGAAGGGGAGAATGTCACGACCCCGCCGGTCATTTTGAGTATTATAGCCCCGTTCCCCCATTTATCGCTTATTCTATGCTCACTTATTGTTATGTGAATTTCCAGGGTGGTCGGTTTTGTTCCTAGGATGTTTCGAAATGAGTTGGGAAACTTAGGAGTGCACAGGTGCGAAATGGGAGAAGGCTGCTGGGAAGTGCAGGTGTGGAGGAATATCCGCAGAAGCGGACGCACTCCTGTACAAAGTGTTCCGCAATAGCAGAGCTGGGTAGTGTGGCTTAGATCGCAAAAGTGATTAAGAGGGGACCACAGGTGCGTGAGGTTGGGTATTTAGTGGGCTTCATAGAAGTGACGTTTTCTCCACAAAAGCGGGATCGCAGGTGCGACCCCTGTCTTCGCAGGTGCAAAAAGCCTGGGCAGTGTATATATTCGAAGTGTTCCGAGATTCTATTCATTTTTGGACTTTGGGAACTCGGATTAAGGCAATGTTTGAAGAAGATTTCACTAGATTTCAAGAGGTAAGTCACTTTTGATCATTTCTATTCAGTAATATTGAATACCCATAGAATTTCCCACATAGTTTATGTGTTTTTAAGGTGGAATTTTTGGAATTTTAGACTAGGGGTTGGAGAGTATGATTTGGGGATTTGAGTGAAGATTTGGTGTCAGAATTTGGTAATTTTGGTATGGTTGGACTCGTGGTTGAATGGGTGCGGATTTTGTAACTTTTGTTGGATTTTGAGGCGTGATCCCGAGGTTGACTATTTGAGTTAACTCTTTGAATTTTGTTAAAGAACTAAGCTTATTCATTTAGAATTGATTCCTATATCTCGTGTTAATTGTATTGAGTTGTTTGTGGCTAGATTCGAGTTGTCGGAGGCCGATTCGAAAGGCAAGGGCTTGTTGCAGTAGAGATTTGTGCGTTTTGATGTAAGTAATACTTCTAAATTTGGTTTTGAGGGTATGAATCCTCAAAATATGTGTTATGAGGTTAGTGTTGAGGTGACGCACATGCTAGGTGACAGGCATGTGGGCGTGCACCATGAAAATTGTGACCCGGTTGATTTTGTGGTATTGTGTAGTCATCAAACCTTGTTGTTATTCATGTGATCCCTATGTGTTAGAATAATTAGGCGGTAATCCATGTCAGAAATCGTGTTTAACATGTATGCTTGTCCTGTTGAGACCTACTAGGGTCATCTCCATTGTTGAATTACTTGCTTAAATGGCAATTCTTACTCAGTCACATCCCTCATTTGCATATCACATCTTAGTCTCTATTACTATTTATTGTTGTATCATATATGATTTTTTAGCTTATTGGCATGAGATTTGTGAGCACGAGAGACTAGAGAGATTGATGGCTGAATTGGGGCCTGAGAGCCGTGTTGTGAGTGAGATTTGTGTATCGGACTGCACGCCGCAGCATGCCTTCTTGGCTTTATATATATTATTATTATGGATCGGGTTGCATATCGCAGTAGCCCTATGGGCTTTATATATTATTATAGGATTGGGCTGCACGCGCGCAGCAGGCCATATTGGCTTTATATTAGCGCTTGGGCAGGATCCGCCCATTCGGAGTCTGACATACCAATAGTGAGTACAGGTACCGTATAGTGCTGAGTGACTGAGTGTGATGAGTGAGAGTTGAGATAGTCAGATGGAGTACTCTGAGAGTGGGAGTGCGTGAGGTTATCATTCTGATGCATTACATGTGACATGCACATTTGACATGTACATATAGAGAAGTAACATTCCTCATATAAGTTATACTTGGCATATTTTATCTGTATTTTGTGTAACTGTTAAACTTGAAAGCATGTTTACATTCTTGTACTGTGTACCAACAAATTATGAGTTTCTCTGAGATATTATTGTCATATTTCTTGTCATATCTATACTGTTTAAAAATCTATATTTGCACTGTATCGGTTGAGCTCGTCATGGCTTTCAGCTCAAGGTTAGTCTTGTTACTTATTGAGTGTCACACCTCCTTTTTCCGCCCCCGCAAGGGGTGAAGGAGTTTTTCCAATTAAAAGACAATCGAAACGGAATTTGTTTATTTATTTCAGAGTCGCCACTTGGGAGATTTAGGGTGTCCCAAGTCACCGGTTTAATCCTGAATCGAGGAAAAGAATGACTCTATTTAACAGTCCACAAACGAGAAATCCGGATAAGGAATTATGTTAACCCAGGAGAAGGTGTTAGGCATTCCCGAGTTCCGTGGTTCTAGCACGGTCGCTCAACTGTCATATTCGGCTTGATTATCTGATTTAATACATGTTGAACCTATGTGCGAATTTTAACTTTTAACCGCTTTTGTCATTATTATTATTTTTATCAAGAATTGCAACATCGTGGAAATACATCTCGAACCACGTCACATCAATGCACACGTGGTTGTTGGCACATTTCAACTCTGTTGAGATTTGGATTTGGGTCACATAAATATGCACCCGAGTTTAAGAAGGTAAGATTATTAAAATGCGCGCCTAAAGCGATTAGCGTATTATTATTTTGGGTAAGGCCGTGGAGTTCGCTAAGCGGCCTATCCCGAGTTCTAAGTAATTAACACATACATTTTTGTGAGGGCCCCGCAATCTGTGCATTTTATTTGGCGAGGCTCGTCTCGTTTTTTTATTTCAAGGGATAAACCGATAGCGACTACATTTTCTATTAAGTTCGTCTCTAAAATAAAAGAAAATCTCTCAATTAATTACGTGCTAAAAAAAAGGACGTAACTTATTAGTTACTAATTTACGGCTAATGCAAATGGAAAATTGCAATCGAGTTTGTACAAAGAGAGATTGCTTTCATTCTATATTCTATTATTTAATAACACTAGAACATGAGATTGACACACAATAATATCAAAACAAATTGACTATTCTTTGATTAATTTAAACTAACATTATTAGATGAAGGAGTAAATATACATATGCAACCCCATTACTCATTAATCAGTCAACTACATTTTAATACAAAAGAAAGGAAAACTCTATTCAAGCACAAATCTAAAAAGGAGGAATTCAACAGGAACAAAGCCTGGTCAATATTTCATTTCGCCTCAAGCCAAGAGTGTACAAATGTGTACCTGGAAATGGCAATACAAAAAGAAGAGAAGGAGGAGTCAGCAATAGTAATAACACAGCAACGCAACAGCAACCCAACAGCAGCAATTCGAACCAGATTCAAGGCTCAGAAAAATTTGAAGAAAACCAAACAAGCTCGAGAGAACAGGCCCAAAGGTTTATGAAAAGACTAAACAGCAACAACCAATATTACCACAAACAGACGAAACAAGCGTGTATTAAACCCGAAACTAAACTCGTTTCTCACTTTGTTTTTGTTTTCTCTTTTTCAACTCTCCGACACTCTTGAGATTTTCAGAATGTCTTCCTCTTCCAAAAATCATCTCTAAAAAACAATCTCTCCTAAAAATGTCCCCCCGTTTCTATTTCAAAATGACTCTTATTTATAGCAAGACTCTTGTCTTGAACCACTAACCCGAAATATTTCCCTAATTGCATGTCTTGCCCCCACTACTTAATGTTTTTCTTATTTAATTCTCTTGTCCCCCATGCCTACATGTTTTGTCCCCCACTATATTAAACAACTAAATTATTCCCCACTAACTTATGTCTTGTCCCCCACTATATTAAACAATTATATCAACCTCCCACTACTTCATGTCTTGTCCCACATCATGTACTATTTTAATATTATTAATGCCTAGTGGACGGAGCACTCCGATTAAATAATTGTTCAAATTTTTAATTCCAAAAATACCCCTCCAACCTTACTGAAATTACCATTTTACCCCTGATAGTACTGCAATTTACCAATCTACCCCCATCAGCTATAACCAATTCACCTAATCAATTCCAACCAAAATACAGCAAATATAACTAATTCCTAACAAATTCAAACAACAAATCCCATGAACACAGATTTAATCATACAACATCAGATTAATGGGAATAAGTTAACCATATTGGGAACCAATCCTGGTTAACTTAGACAAAAAATGAATGAGCAAGGAGACGACAATATTAACAACAAAAGTGAACTAAAACAACATGAATCACAATTAACCGAATCGAAATGCAAACTGAAATCATATGATGAACAACAAAGAGCAGGAAACCAAACAATACACAAAACGAAATTATCCGAACCAACTCGATATTAGCAAAGATACTATACATTCTTCAACTAATAATCACGAATGACAAACCAATCGAACTCAAATTCGACTAAACAGAATTCAAAGAAATTTTCTTACAACCAAGATTCAACTAAGCACGATTCAAACTCCTTAACCCATAATATTTAAACAGATTTTAGCGGCTCTTATCTTACTCACATATAGATCATAAAAATGAGAAAGGGAGATGAGATGGACCTTAAAAACTTTTAACAATCCGGACTTCGACTGCGTATGAACTATTTCGATGACCCCGACCAAAGCTCGAACAAACGAGATGGTGGGGTCTCGTTTTGGGACTGAAGGCGACGAATCAAGGTGAAGTAGTAGCGATGGGAATTGGTTTTGAATGTGATGGACGACGAGGCAGCAGCAACACAGCAGAAGCAGATGCTGGACGAAGCTGGAGGCAGCAGCAACGCAGCAGGTGAGGTTTGTTGGCGGAGCTGCTGGTCATTTGGACGGAGAAGATGAAGCAAACCCTACGTCCATGGCTGGAGCTTGACGAAGCAAGAGGCTGGGTGATGGTGGCCTTTTGAAGACGAAGCAGAAGGCGAGGTGCTAGGGTGCTGGTCGTCGAGGAAGGCAGCCATGGGTGCTCGAGCTCGAGCTCGACGACGAAAAAGAAAGCAGCTTGCTTGGCTTTTGGTTTGGAGCTGCTGTGCGTGAGGAGGAAGATGATGGTGGTGGTTTGGTGTCGTCCATGGCTGGACGTAGCAGAAGGCAGCTATGGAGGCGGCGAACATGGAGCTCGACGAAGAAGGCAGCCATGGGAGCTCGGGCTCGACAACGAAGAAGATGAAGCAGCAGCAGTAGGTGGCTGCTTCAGGTGGTCGTTTGGTCGCGAGGTGTGAGTGTGTGTGTGTGTGTTTTGGAGTTTTGGAGATGGTGAAGGAGCTGTGCGTGTGTGTGAGAGGGGAAGCCATGGATGAAGGTTGTTTGGAGGATGAATAGAAGGAGAGGGGGGCGGATGGGTTTATTTTTTAGGGTTAGGAAAAAATGAAGTGAAGATAGGAGGGGTTAGGTCTTTTGGGGTTATGGGGCGGACAGGTTCGACCCGGGTTGAAATGGACCGGGTCATGGGGAAGGTTGGGTATCTTTGGGCTTGTGGTTTGAAATTGAAGAAGAGGCCCAATTCCGATTTTCTTTATATTTTTTGCTCTATTTTCTTTTACTTTCTAATTAATAAAACTAAAATTCTAAATTAAGTTATAAACTAAATTAACTTATCAAAAATACTAACTAATTCCTAGCAACATTTATCATACATAATTAAACACCCATTAAAACAAAATTGCACAATTTGACATTGAATGCTAAAAATGCAAACAATGCATATTTTTGTAATTTTCATTCTTGTAAAACAAACTTAACTATTCCGAATTGTAGAATTAAATTCTAAATGCAAATGCGACATATTTTTGTATTTTTTATCAGTTTCAACAAATAAAAATGCATGGACAAATACAAATAATTATCCTAAAATGCCACGAAAATTCTCAAAATTGCACACAAAGGAAAATCGTTTTATTTTGAATTTTTTGGGAGTAATTCTTTCATAGGGCAAAAATCAGGTGCTTACAGCTGCCCCTCTTTGCCCGAAGACATGAAGGGTTTTCGTGCAAAGATAAAGTGAGCGATTTTTGCCCATCTGAGTACTCCGTGTGAAGCATTTTTGAAAAAGATTTAACCGAACCTTTGTTTCAAAGGTTTCCTACATATCCCTGGCTAGAAGGGAATCAGGTTAATGTAGTTCGGGAAGTTTTGGTAGCTGGGACTACCAGGGGACTGCAATTTTGTTGTTACTGTTGCTGCCTGCTGCTACTACTGCTTACCGATCTCCTTATTACACCATGATTAAAAGAAAAATCAAGAAGCTAGGCTAGACTACGGATTACAAGATCCCATCTATCTTCCATTTGTTCTTGATGCCTTGCTTTCTTGTCGGCTTGCGTCTATTCCAGTGCTTCTTTCTTCCGAGAACTGACGGGGATGATACCGGCCTTTTGCTTCTCTGAATGCCAATTCTCACTGTCTGGTTTTGTCCGCTGGGGATATGGCTTCCTTCATTAAGCTTTTGTTATGCTGGGAATAATTTGATGTTCAAAGGCCGCTTCTCTCGAGATTTGTCTTATCTTCCTTTTGGCTCATGCGCTTGAATTTGTGCTGGGATCTCTTGTTGCAACCTTCTGCTTTCCGGTGAGTTGCTGGTTTCAAGACCTGAAAATGTAAAGACTGGAGAATATTCCTCTTGTTATACAGGTGGGTGCCTATTTATCTAAAAACATGAAAGTATTCCTCTCATTATACAGGTGGGCGCCTATTTATGAAAATATTCCTCTCGTTATACAGGTGGGCGCCTATTTATGAAAATATTCCTCTCGTTATACAGGTGGGTGCCTATTTATCTAAGACAGGAAAAGTATTCCTCTAGTTATACAGGTGGGCGCCTATTTAGCTAAAAACATGAAAGCATTCCTCTCGTTATACAGGTGGGCGCCTATCTATCTAAGACATGAAAAAGTATTCCTCTAGTTATACAGGTGGGCGCCTATCTATCTAAGACATGAAAAAGTATTCCTCTAGTTATACAGGTGGGCGCCTATCTATCTAAAACATGAAAAGTATTCCTCTAGTTATACAGGTGGGCGCCTATTTAGCTAAAAACATGAAAGTATTCCTCTCGTTATACAGGTGGGCGCCTATCTATCTAAAACATGAAAAGTATTCCTCTAGTTATACAGGTGGGCGCCTATTTATCTAAGACATGAAAATATTCCTCTCGTTATACAGGTGGGTGCCTATTTATCTAAAACATGAAAGTATTCCTCTCATTATACAGGTGGGCGCCTATTTATGAAAATATTCCTCTCGTTATACAGGTGGGCGCCTATTTATCTAAGACATGAAAAGTATTCCTCTAGTTATATAGGTGGGCGCCTATCTATCTAAGACATGAAAATTATTCCTCTAGTTATACAGGTGGGCGCCTATTTATCTAAGACATGAAAAGTATTCCTCTAGTTATATAGGTGGGCGCCTATCTATCTAAGACATGAAAAGTATTCCTCTAGTTATACAGGTGGGCTCCTTTCTATCTAAAAACATGAAAAGTATTCCTCTAGTTATATAGGTGGGTGCCTATTTATCTATGACATGAAAATATTCCTCTCGTTATACAGGTGGGCGCCTATTTATCTAAAAAGATGAAAAGTATTCCTCTCGTTATATAGGTGGGTGCCTATTTATCTATGACATGAAAATATTCCTCTCGTTATACAGGTGGGCGCCTATTTATCTAAAAAGATGAAAAGTATTCCTCTCGTTATACAGGTGGGCGCCTATCTATCTAAAAACATGAAAAGTATTCCTCTAGTTATACAGGTGGGCGCCTATTTATTTAAAAACATGAAAAGTATTTCTCTCGTTATACAGGTGGGCGCCTATCTATCTAAAAACATGAAAAGTATTCCTATAGTTATACAGGTGGGCGCCTATCTATCTAAAAATATGAAAAGTATTCCTCTCGTTATACAGGTGGGCGCCTATTTATCTAAGTCATGAAAAGTATTCCTCTCGTTATACAGGTGGGCGCCTATTTATCTAAGACATGAAAATATTCCTCTCGTTATATAGGTGGACGTCTATTTATCTAAGACATAAAAAAGTATTTGAATTTGTTTCCTCGTTCCTCCGAGAAAATTTCCGACAACGGCAAAAACTTTTCTGCCCTAGTTTTGGTGACCTTCCTTGTGGCGTGTCTTTCTGCCATCATCAACCTTTATTTTCCTGTAGAAATCAAAGAAAACCTTGTTAGTTCAAAACATGGTGAGTGATCGTGTCACTCCTGCTGGGGGATGGTTTTTCCTTTCCCTTTTCCTTGCTCTGCGTTCCCAAAACCGGGTGGGGGTAACGTTACTTGTTGGGGATGATATTTCTGCTGGGGATGAATTTCCTTCTCTTCCTTCCCCACTTTGTGCTGTCCGACCCTCTTGGGACTTGGTCGAAAATCTGTCAAGGATGCTTCTACATCTTGTTGATCTGCTGGGGATAACATTGCAAACCGCTGAGTAACACTACTGGGAGAACACAGCTGAGGATAACTCTGCTGAGCAACATATGTTATCTTACTCCTTCCAAGACTACTTCCTTTAAGTAGGATGTTTCATTCCTCTGCAAACTATTTCCTTTTGCAAAACTGGTCTTTCTCTTTTTTCTTCTTCTCTTTTTTTTTTATTATTAGTTTTTTTCTTTGTTTTGTTATCTTCCTCCTTCGAAGACTACCTCCCTTAAAACTCTTTTTGCCTTCCCCGAAAACTGTTGGGGATACCGATTTCCACCAAACTCATGTTAGACTTCTCGAAAATTTTCGAAATGAACGAAAATTTTCTGCCTCAGTTTGATAATCTTTCTTGCGGCGCATCTTTCTGTCATCGGTAGCATTCCCTGTCCCTGCTTCAAATCAAAGAAAATTTGGTCAGTTTAAAACGTGGTGGTTTGTTAAGATACTCCTGCTGGGGATGCCATCAACCATTCTCCATCTATGCGTTGTCTGTCCATCTTGAAGCTTGGGCTGATACCTTCCGACCTTCTTGATGATTCCTTATTCCCAAACCTCTTAACCATTTTCCCGGTCTCCTTGTCTGACCTCACGCATTTTCATGATAGCTGATGTAACTTGAAGATCGTGCATGTTCATTGATTAACCATTTTCTTTGTCTATTCGTGTCACTGAAACAACCTTTTGTGCTGGGGATATCCCTCTTCTTTTGTGGCATAGCTCGGAAACTGGCATTTCCACGACCTTTTAGTCTTATATGAGTTTCCCAAATCATGCCCATTGCTCTCCGCGTTGTTCTTTCTTGATTTGTCCACGGGCCTCGGCCTTGAGGTCTACAACCTTTGATTTTGGCGGGGATATCCCTCTTGACACTCGTCCATCCTTTTATCAATCTCCTCTTGCTGAGGGGATATCTTTCTTGACACTGGCCTTGCGCTTGTTCCTTGTTGAATATACCACTTGGATGTACTAGTCAGATCTCGTCTTGCATAATGGGAAAGCTGATGGTAGATTTTGAAGTCATTTCTCACTTGTTCTGACCAAACAGACTCTATTGGGAAACTTTCTATGAAAGGAGAAAGATAAACAAAAGGGAAACGAATAAAAGACAAAGGAAAAGACGACTCTTTAACAAGAGAAACTATAAATAAAAACCTATCAAACGCAAATACCGACTCTAATGGTCATGACATGCACATGTGGCCTATCCTCTGTCGTCAATCGTCTTTCAAGATCTTCATTTGGGCGATTCTCCATCTGATTCTTAATCTTATTCGACTTGTAGTGCCCGAAGGGTTTTCACTATCAAGCCTCTCTCATTTTGGTTTTCTCTCAGTTTTCATCGCCTTATGGTGCCCGTGAAGATTTTCACCGATAAGACTCTCTCATTTGTCACTTTCCAGTTGGGGATTCGGAGTGTCGCCGATATGACTCTCTCTGCTGGGGATTCTTTCCGGCTATCAATTCATTTCCAATCCATGATCCTTTTCTCTGTTGAGAATCGGGGTGCTATCCCCGACTTCCGTTTGTATGACTTGGCATCTTTCGAAGACTGGTCAAAAGGTCTTTCTTTGGACCGTAACGTGGGGTTTTGGATAGGGCTAGAAATAAAGGGTATTAAAGGCTCAAAAACAAATCAATTTGGGGTTCAAAATTACAACCTTCGGAACCATATTTGTTTGCAACAAGCTCAACCCTTGCCCCAGTTTCTTGCTTGGGGATTTTTTTTTTGTTACACTATGTTACACTATGCACACTGTGCACGCTATGCACACTATGACCGAGCCGTGAGGCGCCTACATATCCTCTTTGAGGAATCAGGTCAAACGTAGTTCCCACTTCCTTTTTTTCATTTACCTATTATTTTCTTTTCTTTTCTTTCTTTTTCTCATTTCTCCTTTTTCTTTTGTCGTTTTGTTGTTTTCTTTCTTCTTTTTTTTCTTTTCTTTTTCTTTACCTTCCATGCTTGTGTTTTCTAACCTGTTGTTACCGATTCCGAATGAGGCGTATGAAAAGAAAAATAAATAAGGCTCAAAAGGGGTAACGAAGGATAAAGTGTTTAGGTAGCAGAACAAAATGTCTTCGTCATTCCAGTCTCCAAAACATGCCAAGTGCAAACAACACAATTAAGCAAAGATTTGTAGCCTCTTCTGATGGTGTTGGACTTGACAATTATATTCACACATTTGCTTTTTCATTTGTCATCTCTAAAGCACTGTTGGGAAACACTCTTACTCTCATTATTATGAACGACCCTCATGTCAATTTGGCGAATCTTGCCTTTAACGGTTTTCTTTATGTTTTACTTGCCCCAGTTCCGCATGACTCGAGCTCCGAATAATCTCAAACCGTCCTTATTTCTTTTAAATGTTCCGATCACCTCTCAATGGTTTTATGATTAACTTTTAAGAATAGGCCCAAACCGTGTGCGCATGTCATGTCACTAGAATTGGCGCTAAACAAAATGAGAAAAGAACTAAACAAAAAGATGACTGGAAATAATAAAAAGACCGGATTTTGCATTAGACTAACGGTGAAATGGTTTGAATAACAAAACAAACAAAAACAAACCAGAATAAAATCCTAAAACAAACCTGGACAAAACTACACAAACCGCTATGACAAAAATGGAAAGATAAGAGGATTTGACACAAGACAATGTCCTGACTACAACCCTACAAATAACCCGGACAATAGAAATGATAACAAAATAAACCACCAAAAGCTCTACTCCAGCGGACCAAGGAATGGAGCGTGTTTCCAATTGCCAAGAACTTTCGTCTCACTGTTCTTAACAAATTGCTTTTGGGTTCCCTTTGCGGGCTCGTTCTTAAGAACAACCTCTGATAGCACTGAAAACTTTGCCATGCGCGGACCTCCAAGGATCTCAGAAGAATTCTCATACTCCTTCTCAAAACAAATCATATTCGACCTATGCACCTCACTTCGAATAGGCGATGGACTTTGGCTAGTGTCTGTTGCATCCGGATTTTGCACGACAATGTCACCTGCATCAATAAGCTTCTGAATTGCTTCCTTCAGCCTCCAACACTTCTCTGTGTCATGCCCCGGTGCATCTGAGCAATATGCACACCTTCTAGAAAAATCAAGCTTCTTTGACAGGGGGTTTGGCATGTTTATATGAATCGGCTTCAACATGTCCAATTGCTTCAACTTTTGGAACAAACTGGCATATAATCCTCCAATAGGGGTGAAAGCCTTTCTTTTTTTCAGCAACCTCTCATTCTTGCATGCTTGATTGGGCTGGAAACCTGATCCAGATGGCTTTCGGTAGGCTTGTGAGGGTAGATAGGCATTTTGTGGAGCTGGGTATTGGGAAAGCGAAGCATGTCTTTGGGAGTCTCGTGGAGAGAAGTAGCGTTGACGAGTGATGGAGCTACTCGGGTGGCTGGGAAAGCTATCATAAGTGGGTTGGAATGGAGAGTACGGGGGATCATCCGTTATGGTGTTGGGTGCTTGGGTAAGGACATATTCCAGGAAGCTAGGTGGTGGCGGGGGTGGTGCTTTCCGAGCCATCCATGCCCGATACATGTCTGCCACATGCTGTCTCAGCATTTTCACTTCTTCTACCAACCCGTTGTTCCCTTCGACCAGTTGTTGTCGGTCATCGGTACCGACCCACTCGGTTCTGAGGTTCTTTGTCATTGTCCTTTTTTTCTTTGCAGGGAGGAGTTACCACAACCAACCACTTTTCTATATATGAACACAGCAAAGTGAAGCCATCACGTTAGTGTTAGGGCATTTGACAGATAATCATATATCAGAGATGCAATGCACCTAAGCAGTTAAACCGTTCTGTCAGAGATACAATGCACTCGCGCTTTCCTTTATTTTTCTTTCTCTCTTTTTCTATTATTATTCTTTTTTTTTCCAGTGGTGGTCGAATCTTATGGAGATTGCCTACGTATCATGACCCCGCATGAATCAGACCTTGCGTAGTTCGGCCAAAATGAAAGGTAACAATGAAACACATTTTTTTTGTTTTTTTTTTGTTTTTTTTTTTACTTATCAATTTTCATAATAAAACAAACTAGGCTTCAAAGGTTTAAAGATGACCTACAAACTCGAAAATCAAACAACCCACATATTCTAAAATTTGACATATTTTTTTGCTATTTTAGCAAAAGGGGAGGTTGGACATCACCCGACTTGTTTATGACAAAAATTAAAATTTTGACATGTTTTTTCTTTTTATCAAAAGGGGAGGTTGGACATCACCCGACTTGTTTATGACAAAAATTAAAATTTTGACATATTTTTTCTTTTTAGCAAAAGGGGAGGTTGGACCCGATGAGGGTTGCCTACGTATCTCACATCCGGTGAGAATCAAACCGGCGTAGTTTGCCCATCAGAAATAAAGAAAATAAACTAACTCTTTTTTTTCGAATAAAATACTTACAAAGAAGAGAGAAAATATTTTTGAATTTCGATTTTTTGTTTTATTTTTATTTATTATTATTTTTATTTTTATTTTTATTTTTATTTTGAAAAGAAACGACGACTAAAGAAATATATTTTTTTTGGATTTTAAATTCTTTTTTTTTTTTTTGGAAAGTTCGAAAAATCTTCTAAAGAAAAAGGAAATATTTTTTTGACTATTACTCTGAATTTCTGAAAGAAATACTACAAAAGAAAAGAAAAAATATTTTTGAATTTGAATTTTCTTTTGAATTTTTAAACAAATATTTTGGATTAAAAGGAAATATTTTTGTATTATTTTTTTTTCTTTTAATTGAGGTCTAAAAGACTGAGTAATGGAAAATATTTTTTTGGATTTTTTTGAATATGGTGGGCCGGAACCGAAGAGGTTTGCCTACGTATCTCACATCCGGTGAGAATCAGACCCGCGTAGTTCGGGACGATAAAACAAACTTCTTTTGAAACAAGACTCTTTTTTTTATTGGCAAATAAAACTATTTTTCATAAACAAAAATCCTTTTTTTTCTTTTTCTCAAAAATTCAGCAGAGTTTCGATACTATTTGGACACTAGTTTTCAAAACAGGCAATTTCAACGTTTTTAACCCTCGTACCTTTATCTCTCTTTCCTCAAAATATTCAAAAAGCCGATCAATACACAAGTCCGAATCAAATAAATGCACAAGTAGAAGCAAATAAGATGCATCAGGAGGGTCATTTTCATATTTTGGTACACCTGTCCTAGACAGACCCAACCCCTATGTTGAGCCTCCAAAGTCAAATGCACGTGATGAAATAAGCGTTCCTACTAGGGATCCAGCATGTGGCTTTGTTATACTAAGTTTTTTAAAATCTAGGTGTTTGTTCTAGACCTGGCTTACCCGAGCGGACGACTCGAGCCGAGGATGGGAGCTGTGTACCGGTAACCAAAAGGCCATCCAGTTTTGCAACTCCTCCGAATCCTCGTTCTATTTTGGTATATGACACTAACAGAAAGAAGTCACGACCAGCGTGCACTCCTCAAGAGAGAGAAGAGAGGGGTTTCGGCACAGTTTATATATACAGTCCAAGTAATATCAAAGCGGTAAAAGATATCATTTTGCACATTTTAAGCCCATTCATAAAATAAAATCAGATAATATACAATGCCGAATAATAACAATTATTCTGAGCTCGAATTCTTGAACCCTGAACCAGAGAATCTGAGTCATGATCCCCAGTAGAGTCGCCAGAGCTGTCACACCTCCTTTTTCCGCCCCCGCAAGGGGTGAAAGAGTTTTTCCAATTAAAAGACAATCGAAACGGAATTTGTTTATTTATTTCAGAGTCGCCACTTGGGAGATTTAGGGTGTCCCAAGTCACCGGTTTAATCCCGAATCGAGGAAAAGAATGACTCTGTTTAACAGTCCACAAACTAGAAATCCGGATAAGGAATTCTGTTAACCCGGGAGAAGGTGTTAGGCATTTCCCAGTTCCGTGGTTCTAGCACGGTCGCTCAACTGTCATATTCGGCTTGATTATTTGATTTAATACATGTTGAACCTATGTGCGAATTTTAATTTTTAACCGCTTTTGTCATTATTATTATTTTTATCAAGAATTGCAACATCGTGGAAATACATCTCGAACCACTTCACATCAACGCACCCGTGGTTGTTGGCACATTTCAATTCTGTTGAGATTTGGATTTGGGTCACATAAATATGCACCCGAGTTTAAGAAGGTAAGATTATTAAAATTCGCGCCTAAAGCGATTAGCGTATTATTATTTTGGGTAAGGCCGTGGAGTTCGCTAAGCGGCCTATCCCGAGTTCTAAGTAATTAACACATACATTTTTGTGAGGGCCCCGCAATCTGTGCATTTTATTTGGCGAGGCTCGTCTTGTTTTTTTATTTAAAGGGATAAACCTATAGCGACTACATTTTCTATTAAGTTCGTCTCTAAAATAAAAGAAAATCTCTCAATTAATTACGTGCTAAAAAAAAGGACGTAACTTATTAGTTACTAATTTACGGCTAATGCAAATGGAAAATTGCAATCGAGTTTGTACAAAGAGAGATTGCTTTCATTCTATATTCTATTATTTAATAACACTAGAACATGAGATTGACACACAATAATATCAAAACAAATTGACTATTCTTTGATTAATTTAAACTAACATTATTAGATGAAGGAGTAATTATACATATGCAACCCCATTACTCATTAATCAGTCAACTACATTTTAATACAAAAGAAAGGAAAACTCTATTCAAGCACAAATCTAAAAAGGAGGAATTCAATAGGAACAAAGCCTGGTCAATATTTCATTTCGCCTCAAGCCAAGAGTGTACAAATGTGTACCTGGAAATGGCAATACAAGAAGAAGAGAAGGAGGAGTCAGCAATAGTAATAACACAGCAACGCAACAACAACCCAACAGCAGCAATTCGAACCAGATTCAAGGCTCAGAAAATTTTTGAAGAAAACCAAACAAGCTCGAGAGAACAGCCCCAAAAGTTTATGAAAAGACTAAACAGCAACAACCAATATTACCACAAACAGACGAAACAAGCGTGTATTAAACCCGAAACTAAACTCGTTTCTCACTTTGTTTTTGTTTTCTCTTTTTCAACTCTCCGACACTCTTGAGATTTTCAGAATGTCTTCCTATTCCAAAAATCCTCTCTAAAAAAAAACCTCTCCTAAAAATGTCCCCCCGTTTCTATGTCAAAATGACTCTTATTTATAGCAAAACTCTTGTCTTGAACCACTAACCCGAAATATTCCCCTAATTGCATGCCTTGCCCCCACTACTTAATATTTTTCTTATTTAATTCCCTTGTCCCCCATGCCTACATGTTTTGTCCCCCACTATATTAAACAACTAAATTATTCCCCACTAACTTATGTTTTGTCCCCCACTATATTAAACAATTATATCAACCTCCCACTACTTCATGTCTTGTCCCCCACCATGTACTATTTTAATATTATTAATGCCTAGTGGACGGAGCACTCAGATTAAATAATTGTTCAAATTTTCAATTCCAAAAATACCCCTCCGACCTTACCGAAATTACCATTTTACCCCTGATAGTACTGCAATTTACCAATCTACCCCCATCAGCTATAACCAATTCACCTAATCAATTCCAACCAAAATACAGCAAGTATAACCAATTCCTAAACAAATTCAAACAACAAATCCCATGAACACAGATTGAATCATACAACATCAGATTAATGGGAATAAGTTAACCATATTGGGAACCAATCCTGGTTAACTTAGACAAAAAATGAATGAGCAAGGAGACGACAATATTAACAACAAAAGTGAACTGAAACAACATGAATCACAATTAACCGAATCGAAATGCAAACTGAAATCATATGATGAACAATAAAGAGCAGGAAACCAAACAATACACAAAACGAAATTATCCGAACCAACTCGATATTAGCAAAGATACTATACATTCTTCAACTAATAATCACGAATGACAAACCAATCGAACTCAAATTCGACTAAACAGAATTCAAAGAAATTTTCTTACAACCAAGATTCAACTAAGCACGATTCAAACTCCTTAACCCATAATATTTAAAAAGATTTTAGCGGCTCTTATCTTACTCACATATAGATCATAAAAATGAGAAAGGGAGATGAGACGGACCTTAAAAACTTTTAACAATCCGGACTTTGACTGCATATGAACTTTTTCGATGACCCCGACCAAAGCTCGAACAAACGAGATGGTGGGGTCTCGTTTTGGGACTGAAGGCGACGAAACAAGGTGAAGTAGTAGCGATGGGAATTGGTTTTGAACGTGATGGACGACGAGGCAGCAGCAACGCAGCAGAAGCAGATGCTGGACGAAGCTGAAGGCAGTAGCAACGCAGCAGGTGAGGTTTGTTGGCGGAGCTGCTGGTCATTTGGATGGAGAAGATGAAGCAAACCCTACGTCCATGGCTGGAGCTTGACGAAGCAAGAGGCTGGGTGATGGTGGCCTTTTGAAGACGAAGCAGAAGGCGAGGTGCTAGGGTGCTGGTCGTCGAGGAAGGCAGCAATGGGTGCTCGAGCTCGAGCTCGACGACGAAGAAGAAAGCAACTTGCTTGGCTTTTGGTTTGGAGCTGATATGCGTGAGGAGGAAGATGATAGTGGTGGTTTGGTGTCGTCCATGGCTGGACGTAGCAGAAGGCAGCTATGGAGGCGGCGAACATGGAGCTCGACAAAGAAGGCAGCCATGGGAGCTCGAGCTCGACGACGAAGAAGATGAAGCAGCGGCAACAGGTGGCTGCTTCAGGTGGTCGTTTCGTCACGAGGTGTGAGTGTGTGTGTGTGTGTTTTGGAGTTTTGGAGATGGTGAAGGAGTTGTGCATGTGTGTGAGAGGGGCAGCCATAGATGAAGGTTGTTTGGAGGATGAAGAGAAGGAGAGGGGGGGGGGGGCGGATGAGTTTATTTTTTAGGGTTAGGAAAAAATGAAGTGAAGATAGGAGGGGTTAGGTCTTTTGGGGTTATGGGGCGGGCCGGGTCGACCCGGGTTGAAATGGACCGGGTCATGGGGAAGGTTGGGTATCTTTGGGCCTGTGGTTTGAAATTGAAGAAGAGGCCCAATTCCAATTTTCTTTATATTTTTTGCTCTATTTTCTTTTACTTTCTAATTAATAAAACTAAAATTCTAAATTAAGTTATAAACTAAATTAACTTATCAAAAATACTAACTAATTCCTAGCAACATTTATCATACATAATTAAGCACCCATTAAAACAAAATTGCACAATTTGACATTGAATGCTAAAAATGCAAACGATGCATATTTTTGTAATTTTCATTCTTGTAAAACAAACTTAACTATTCCTAATTGTAGAATTAAATCCTAAATGCAAATGCGACATATTTTTGTATTTTTTATCAGTTTCAACAAATAAACATGCATGGACAAATATAAATAATTATCCTAAAATGCCGCGAAAATTCTCAAAATTGCACACAAAGAAAAATCGTTTTATTTTGAATTTTTTGGGAGTAATTCTTTCATAGGGCAAAAATCACGTGCTTACATTGAGTACATTGGGTCGGTTATACTCATGTTATACTCTGCACTTCGTGCGCGGATCCAGGTATTCGGGGACGACGATTGCTAGCTTTGGAGCTTTAGGTGTTAGAAGACTATTGAGGTAGCTGCCTTGGCGCCTGCAGACCTTGATTCTCCTTCTTCTTAGTTATTGTACTGTTCTATCTTTCTAGACAGTGTTTAGCAGTCAGACTATGTTGTCATTTAGATGATCATGTACTCAGTGACACCCCGATTTTATGGAATTTGTTTGGAGTTGCGGTTTTTTTATCAGTTATTGTGAGATTTTCACTATTAAGCTTATTTCATTGTGTTTTAAACTCAAAGATGCATGGTTAATTGTAATTGTCGGCTTGCCTAGTATTACGATAGAAGCCATTATGACATGTTAGATTTTGGGTCGTGACTTCGAGACTCCAAACCAAACATCCACACAAGTCTAAAAACATAATATGAACTCGCTCGTGTGATCAAAACACAAAAATCACATCTAAAACTATGAATCACACACTAAGGTGTGTTTTTAAAACGGAAAATGTTTTCCGAGGAAAATGTTTTCCAAGAAAATATTTTCTTGAAAAACAAGTAGTAATCTTATTCATTTTTCGGTGTTTGGTACGCAAACTAAGGAAAATAACTTCTCAAGAGTATTCATAAATAATTCAGATATAATAAACATGAAGTGATAAACTTTCGAACCAACAACCTTCTGAACTCACAAATTTCATAAACTTCCGAACTGCTAAACTTTCGAAACCGCGAACTTTCGAACCCGTAAACTTTATAATTTCTAAACCTATAAACTTCCAAACATATAAACCTCCGAACTCATAACTTTGGAACTTGTAAAATTTCGAACCTGTAAATCGAAAGATGAAAAACTAAAACTGAAAATATTAAAAAAAAAAATGTTCCGGGAAGGGGGGTGCAGAAAAATGAAAAAAACAGAAATTTGAAATTACAAAAAAAAGTAAAAAAAAAATTGTGTGGGGTGGAGGGCATTAGGATTGGGTGGGGGGGAGGGGGTATTGCAAAAAACGAAAAAAACAAAAATTTAAAATTACATTAAAAAAAGTAAAAAAAAAAAACTTTTTTTTGTGCGGGTTCCGGGGGGGGGGCATCAGGATGGATGGTGACGGGAAAAAGAACTTAAATTTGGAAAGAAATAAAAGCGTTTTTGGAGAGAGGGGGTAGGGTGAGTAGGCATGGGGATGGGGAATAGGGTGGGGAAGGTTGAGAAGGAGTTTTAGAAAATGTTTTCCCTTCTCTTGATAAGGAAAACATTTTCTTCCGATTGGAGGAAAATGAGTTCATAAAGAAAATATTTTCCAAAACATTCAAGCCAACCAAACATGGAAAAATTGAAAAACATTTCATATCAAACACACCGTAAAACGCATGAATTTCAAAGTAAAGTTCCAGAATCTCTAGAATTACAACTAAATGGCTTAATCATATCAAATCAACTCCAAATGATACCAAATTTTGTAGATAAGTGCTAAATAGCATAACAGACCTATTCCAAGTCACAAAATCAAATTCGGAGCTCGATAGCTAAAAGGCAACCAACGGTCAAACTTTTCAACTTCAAACTGCCGAATTTCGGCAAAACAATGCAAATCAACCTACGAACTTTCGAAATCAATTCCTGGCATACGCCCAATTCCATACGAAGCTATCGGAGCCATCAAAATATCGTTGTGGGTACGTTTTCATAAAATTCAAAGTTTGGTCAATATTTCTAACTTAGGCTTCTAAGTCAAGAATCAAAGGGTCCAAATCAACCCCAAAGCTTCCAGGAACGAAACTAATCAACCTCCTAAGTCAAAAAATCATAAATATACATGTGTGAAGTATCAAAAAGGGAAAATGAGGCGCAACTACACAAAACGACCTGTCGGATCGTAATATTGACTTGGGTCGTGAAAGTATATATGAAGATCAGACGTGCCTTCGGTTAGGGTACAAGACAAACTTTTTTGCCATTTACCATGTAACATGTTACTTTGACTTCTGTACATCGAAACTGTCCTCAATGTCAATCGTACCATTGTATGTCAATTTATTAAAGAAAAATAATAACATTAAGGCCAAATCAGAACCTAGCTAAAATGTGTTCTTAAACGTCTGCCGCAAAGAAATTGACAGCCTATATATACTATGGTCAATTTATTTATATATTGATTAACATTAAGACTCCAACAGTCCATATTGTGCAAGTCAAGATTAAACTTGATATATATGTTCAGAAAAGAAATAGGAGACAGAAACTAGCGAAAATAAGAGTTTGAGATGGTCATTTCATAATCAAAGTTCATCAGAGCAGCTAATTGCAGTAGCAAACCTGTAAAAGACGCAATTACTTCCAAACAAACACAGATAATAAACTTGAACACATAACCGAATAACATGTGAAAGACTATATAATATTTCTCATGTTCACCAGTCCTTCTCTTTGATCTGTCCTTATTAGCGCCGAACTTTCATCAGTCTTCTCTTTGATCTGTCCTTATTAGCGCCCAACTTTCGGTGTTACTTTCTAAATTATAATCAATTTAACTTAGGACGGAGTATAATTTTCTTCAACAGTGTTATTTTGTTTGAACGTATTGATAGTACCCGTAGGCCATATCTCATTGCAGAAGGATAATAAGGTACTTCTCATATAGTGAATCTTTAATCTATATTGAATGATGTATTTGGTGTATTTAAATCACACACAACAAAATAACTCATGCTGGTAGATATATTCATATTAAAAGACGCAATGAATCTAATGCATCTTCAGTTATTAAATGCAATTCCCTAAAATAATGGATCTAAAATCAGGTCAAAACATTTCTTCAATTTTTAATTGCATTTCCCAAAAGCAATGGATCTTAAATCAGGTCAACACATTTCTTCAATTCTTAAATGCATTTTCATAAAATTAAGTTACTAATGGATTATTTTAAAGTATTTAAGTTATATAGGTGCTACCAATATTAAAAATTGTTAAACTATCAATGTAATTTAACTGGTTAATTATTATTTATTTTAAATTAACAATTAATACCTAATAAATAAATTTGCCTATAATTATCTTTTAAATTGTCGTGTAGAGAACTTAAATTTATTTTAATCAGGAAAACAGGGAAGCATATATACTATGCATTAGCTCTTGGTCAAAGTGTCTCATTTAAATTTTAGGTTTCATAGATTAGAAAGGGAGGCCAGTCTGACAACTCACAGTAAAATAAGTTAATAATGAATATAGAAAAAGCTAAGTTAATCAACCATAGCCCATCATAGCTAGCTAGTTCATTACAAGAGGGTCAATAAATTATGACATTTGGGAAAGCAATAAAATGCTCATATTAAAACTTTATAGAGCGTGAAGTATTTTCAATTTTCAGCATGGCATGACTAAAACTTAGTTTCATTTTCAGCATTCTTCTCATGGCAATCACAAGTTAGTATACCTATTTCTTTTATCTAGATTCTAATTTTACATTTTTATTTGTCGATATATATATATATATATATTGCTATATCTGAGAAAATATTTTTATCAATTTGTTGATATGTTTTTCTATGCATGGTCTTTGAATGTTCTAATTTTCACCTTGTACCAGTCAAAATTTTAGTTTTGGTAATGTGGGAATATTTCAGTCAATGTGTCGCAGTTTTTCATGAGGCAAGCATTGGCGGTAGAAGTTGATCTTGAGCTCTCCGAACTCAAGCGGTGACTACTCCCACAACTTACGGATTGGCTTACTTGTGATAGACCTTGTGGATCCGATAGTGAATGCAGTGATTGTTGGTTTTGCTGCTGCTGTATCCATGCTGAATCATTTTTCACTACAGTTTGTAGAGGACCATCTGGGTAGAAGATCAAGACTAATTCTATTATAAATCTTTGAAAGGATTTGGGTAATTTCTATGTGATTTCAGTATTTTGTTTTGTTGGTCTTTTGTTCTACTATGTCTTTCACTTTGTACGAATAATGAGAAAATCAATGAGAATGTTGTTTGTCTACTCCAAAGGCTGGCTTGACCAACTTTTCAAATGTAATCGTTGTTAGATTCATTTCCCTTGTGCTTTATTTATAACCTTTTGCCCTTGTCCATTCTCTAATTATAATCTAATTTAATTATCAGCTCATTTCTTTTCAGTTTGGTCCATTATTTCATTTAGGCTGAAAATTCATTTTACCTTTGTAACTACCGAAAAGATTCCTATAAATATCAATGTAACGACTGAACTACCATTAACAAACTCTAACCGATTTCTTGAAAATAGGGTCTAATTGTATGATGTCAAAATTTGAGGGTCTAAATTGTAAAAGAAAACCCAACTTTCAACCACCTCACTCACTCTATTCCATCAAAATATCACGGTATAGCCAGTTTTCGGACTGGTCATTCAAAAATAGCCAGCGTTTACGAAGTCAATGAAAAATAGCCATTATTTTGCTGCAACAGAAACCGGTCCAGCATAATATACTGGAGTTCGGTGCACCTGTATATGAACTCCAGAATATTATGCTGGACTGGTATACTTTGCTGACTCCAGTATAATATACTGGAAACTGGAGCACCGATGCTCCAAACTGCAGTATATTATACGGGACAATTATACTTGCTGGAACTCCAGTATATTATGCTGGAGTTCTAGTGTACTTATGCTGGAACTCCATCATATTATGCTGAGTTCCAGCATACTTATCCTAGAACTCCAGTATAATATGCTGGAGTTTAAGCATACTTATGCTGGAACTCCAGTATAATATATTGTCGTATTTTCCGGGTTTTGAACAGTATTTTCGCTCAGATTTATCTTTACATGAAAAGTGGCTAAATTTTAATTACTTTTGAAATTGGGCTATTTTTGAACAACGAGTTGTAAATCTGACTATTTTTTAATTTCTCCCCTCTAACTTTCTTTAAGATACGCACAACTCTCCAAGCTACTCGCACTACCAATCGCAAAAATATGTCTTTTAACATTCCCAAATGATTATCTATCGATCTGTCTATAGTTATCAATTTATTAAAATATGGAAAGCTGAAAGCACTTAAAAGTAAAGCATATTTTAGAGATTTGAGGTGTTTCATCAAAACATAAAAGTGCTTTTGTATGTTTTAGTTAAATAAAATAAAATAACTTAATTAGAGCTTTTAATGATAAATATGTAAAATCATTTACCTTGATACTGTCTTTTC
Source organism: Nicotiana tabacum (assembly GCF_000715075.1). Classification (NCBI taxonomy): domain Eukaryota; kingdom Viridiplantae; phylum Streptophyta; class Magnoliopsida; order Solanales; family Solanaceae; genus Nicotiana; species Nicotiana tabacum. The sequence continues at coordinate 112,060,790 of NC_134084.1, forward strand.
CGTATTTTGACACTCAAAGCCACCTTTAAATATTGTCGAACATAATATGCTTATACAACAACAACAAATCCAGCAGTTTCCACAAGTAGGGTCTGAGGAGGGTAAGATGTATGCAGCCTTACCCCTAATTCTGGAAGAGCAGAGAGGCTGTTTCCGATAGACCATCGGCGAAGGACGGCCCTTTCCGATGCTATGTTTGACAACTTTATTTCCCTCTTGGCCTTAGATAAGGCAAAAGTAGGTTTGGAGGCAGTCACTCAATATAGATTGATCCAAAATGCAACGACCCAATTGCAAGAGCGGAGCTCTACCAATTTGACTATATCCCCCCAGCACACTCAGCACACTGGGCGGCATTCTCTTCAGTCTCCCGATGAAATTGCGCTATTTCAGCAGGCGAAAGGCCTATTGGAATCTCGTTGAGGTCAGGATGCGCAGGAGCAGGACCCGCGCAAAAGGCTACTGAAGGGGCGAATTGTAACGATTCGGCCGGTCGTTCCATAAGTTACCGCTCCTTTTCCCTCATTTATGCTTCATATTGCCTTGTTCAGCTATATTTTTTATTACAGGGTTGGTTGGCTCGAGTTTGGAGAGATGCTGGTAAGGTTTGAGACACTTAGTCTCTTTTGAGGAAGCTTAAGTTGGAAAAGTCAACCGGATGTTGACTTATATGTCCAAGGGCTCGGATGTGAGTTCCAATAGTTCGGATAGCTTCGGAGGTGATTTGGGACATAGGAGCGTGATCGGAATGTATTTTGGAGGTCCGGAGTAGATTTAGACTTGAATTGGCGAAATTGGAATTTTGGCGTTTTCTGGTTGATAGGTGAGATTTTGAGATAGGGGTCAGAATGGAATTCCGGAAGTGTCAGTAGGCCTGTTGTGTCATTTGGGATGTGTGTGCAAAATTTTAGGTCACTCAGATGATGTTTGATAGACTTTTTGATCAAAAGCGGAATTTGGAAGATTTTGGAATTCTTAAGCTTGAATACGATGCAAATTTGGTGTTTTGATGTTGTTTTGAGTGTTCCGAAGGTTGGAACAAGTTTGAATGATGTTATGGGATATGTTGGCATGTTTGGTTGAGGTCCCGAGGGCCTCGGGTGAGTTTCGGGTGGTTAAACAGACCAAAATGCATAGTTGAGAAGTTGTAGATTTTTGGCTTCAGCAGTTGTAGGCTTTTGGCCTTCGCATTCGGGAGTGGTCCCTTGCATTCGCGAAAGGTCGAGATGTGATGCAGGATTTTTGGCCTTCGCTTTTGCGAAGGAGTTCCCGCGTTCGCGAAGGGATGGGGTCATTGAGCTTCGTGTTCGCGAGAGGGGAGTTGCGTTTGCGATGGGTTGTGGAGTTGAGCCATCGCGTTTGCGAGAGGGGAGACGCATTCGCAAAGAAGGAAAATGTGGTCAACATCAGGTTGTGCTCCGCAAATGCGAGGCTTTGACCGTGTTCGCGAAGAAGGTTGAAATTTCTGGGCAGAATGTTGTAAAAACTCATTTCTGCGATTTTTAGTGTAAGTTCCTCCATTTTTGGGTGATTTTGAAGCTTTTTGAAGAGGATTGAATAGGGAATCAAGGGGTAACACTTGGAGGTAAGATTTATGGACTTAATACTAAATCCTAATGTAATTTCTACCTAATTACTCATAGAAATTGTTGAATTTAAGCCTAAGTATTGAAGAACTAGGGCTTGTAATTGAAGACCTAGGATTTGGGATTTGAGAGGTCGTTTGTGGTTGGATTTTTGTACTTTTGATATGAATGAACTCGGGGAGTGATATGGAGTCTATTGATGTAATTTTTATCGGATTCCGAAATGTGGGCCCGGGGGTTGGGGTTGGCCAATTTCGGGATTTGTGTTGTAATTTGATTTCTTTCGAGTGAGCTTTGTTCCCTTAGCATATTTTGATGATTCTGCACTGATTATGGTTAGATTTGGACCATCCGGAGGCCGATTCTAAAGGCAAAGGCATCGCGGACTAGAGTTTGGACCGGATAGTGGTGAGTGATGATTCTGCACTGTCTTGAGGGTATGAAACCCCAGATTTCATATCGTTGTGCTATATTGAGGTGACGCACACGCTAGATGACGAGCGTGGGGTCGTACACCATTGGGGATTGTGAATTAGTCCATCCCGAATGACTATTTTACCGCATATTTGATTGAAAACTGTTTGCTATCATCATGTTTTGGGTTGAATGCCATATTTGGGCCTCGTGCCAATTGTTTTGGACCCTTAAGGGATTTTTTTACTGCTATTTCCTTAGTGTTTTGATTTTATATCTGTACTCAGTCATGCTATATTCTATTGTTTTCATAAGTCAGCCATGTTTACTCTGTTTTAACACTTTAAATGATATTTTCGGTTGAGCATCATGTTTTACTGTGCCCGAGTGGCTTTTTAGTGATTTCTGACTGAGTAGGGCCGAGGGCCTGTGTTGTGAGGATTATTATGGATCGGGCTGCACGCCACAACAGTGTGGTACTGATTATGATTATGAGGCCGAGGGCCTCAGTTGTACGCCACAAGGTGGCTTGATATGAGACCGAGAGCCTATTGATTGATGCCACGAGGTGACTTGATATTGTGTTTGGGCCATAAGGGGCCCCTCCCGGAGTCTATACACCCCCAGTGAGCGCGAGTACCCATTGTGATGTGAGATATAGCCCGAGGGGCTAATATTGTTCTATGTGATAGCCCGAGGGGCTGGTGTTGTTCTATGTGATTTGCCCGAGGGGCTGGTACCGTTCTATGTGATTGTCCGAGGGGCTGGTATTGTTCTGAGATATTGCCCGAGGGGCGGAGTTGCTGACATTGTGCTAAGGTGTTTTTATAAGATTTCACTGCTTTATTGTATTTTTATTGTTTACGCTGCCTCTTATTAGCATGTTGTTGTGTTTTACGTGATTTTTTATCGCTCAATTTTCATTTATTGTTATTACTCACTGAGTTGGAGTACTCACTATACTCCCTACACCCTTTGTGCAGATTCAGGAGCTTCAGGTCCCACCCAGTGAGGGTTAATTGCTCCCAGTAGGCCATTCGGAGTCTACTAGGTAGCTGCTCGGCGTTCGCAACCCAGTGTTTCTCCCTCCTATCTTACTTTCTGTTTCTAGTTTCGTAATAGACTGTATAAACTCTTTCAGACTTGTAGACTTATGTTAGATGCTCATGACTGGTGACATCCCGATGTCGGGCTGTGTTTGTTCTGCAAATTGTACTATTTCACTGTTTCTTTTGGGATTTAATCGTGTTAATGTCTTAAATTGTGCTATTCTAATTGTTTAAAATGAAGTGGGTGTTGTGTCGGCTGGCCTTGTCTTCAGGAGAGGCGCCATCACGATCGGGTCCAGGTTTAGGGTCGTGACAAGTTGGTATCAAAGCTTAGGTTATAGAGACATCTGTATTTATCATTGAGAGGCTACAAAACCTTTAGGAAAAACTTCATATTCTTGAAATTCTTGTCGTGCAAATCTGTTGATCCGAGTACTAAACTTCTGTTATTTGATTCTCTCACAGATGGTGAGGACACGCGCTACCGGTCAGGATGGACCACCACCAGTACCACCAGCTATGGCCACTAGAGGCCGAAAATTTGGTCATGGTTGTGGTAGAGGTAGGGGTGTGGCCCGCACAGCAGCTAGGGAAGCACCTGCAGATCCACCAGCCGCCCCAGTTCAGGATCAGGTCCCAGTTGTGGACGCTCCAGCAGCACCAGCTGTGCCCATTGTGATTCCGGGTTTTCAAGAGGCCCTGGATCAGATTCTATCAATATGCACTAGCCTAGCTCAGGCGGTCTCAGTTACTACAACCTCATCTACTTCTCAGGCCGGGGGAGGCACTAAGACTCCCGCCGCTCGCACACCTGAGCAGGTCGTGTAGGGACTTTAGACGTCTGGGGCACATCCAACCCAGCCGGTTGCAGCTGCTCAGGACTATGTAGCTTATGCCATGCCAGAGGACGAGCAGCGCAGGTTGGAGAGGTATGGTAGACTTCAGCCTCCAACTTTCAGCGGTGCAAAGGACGAGGATGCCTAGGGTTTCTTGGACAAGTGTCAGAGGATTCTTCACACAACGAGTATTCTGGAGACCAGTGGGGTTGCTTTCATTACTCTTTAGTTTTCTGGAGCTGCCTTCACTTGGTGGGAGGTGTATGCGAGGCATAGGCCTGTTGGTGCAGCACCCCTTACCTGGCAGCAGTTCTCCGTTCTCTTTTTGGAGAAGTATGTGCCATAGTCTCGTAGAGAGGAGCTGCGCAGGCAGTTCGAGCGGTTACGTCAAGGAGAGATGACATGATGCTATATGATATGAGGCCCTCAGAGTTAGCTCGTCATGCTATTTTGTTGGTTCCGACAGATAGAGAGAGGATTAGGAGGTTCGTGGATGGACTCACTTATCAGCTTCGTATTCTCATGACCAGGGAGAGGGTGTCTCGTGCTACTTTTGATAAGGTTGTAGACATTGCTCGTGATATTGAGTTAGTTCATCGCCAGGAGCGAGATGAGAGGGAGCCCAAGAGGCCTCAGGGATTTGGTAGTTATGGTGGTGCTCCTTTGAGAGGTCAGTCTCAGCACGGCAGAGGCCGTCCATTCAGGCATGCTCAGCCATCTCACCCAGGTTATCGTGGGGGTCATCGGGTCATGGCTCCCACAGTTCTCATCAGGGTCAGTCATCACTTAGTGCCCTTCCAGCTTAAAGTTGGTCCCGTGCTCTATCAGTTCAGGGCTCTATGCCAGGTACATCTACTAGTCATTCCAGTGCTAGGGGCTCCCTTCAGTCCCCGTCTCCAGTGCCCGAGAGTTGCTTTGAGTATGGAGAGATGGGTCATATGTGGAGGCAGTATCCTCATCGTCTTGTGGGTTCATCTTAGTAAAGGAGTCAGCTATCGGCTTCAGCACCAATTACTTCACCACCACCCACCCACCCAGCTAAGGGTAGAGGTTAGTCAGCTAGGGTTCACCCTAGAGGGGGAGATCGATCAGGTGTCAATCAGGCCCGTTTCTATGCACTTCCAGCTAGACCCGATGCTATTACTTTAGACGCCGTGATCATATGTATTGTCTCAATCTGCCATAGAGATGCCTCTGTATTATTTGATCCCAGTTCCACTTATTCTTATGTGTCATCATACTTTGCTCGTTATTTGGATATGCCCCGTGAGTCTCTTATTTTATTTGTTCGTGTATCTACTCCGGTGGGTGATACTGTTGTTGTAGACTGTGTGTATATGGTTGGGAAGGGGTGTCTTTCTTACTTGGCCTTTGTGAGAGATGTCGGTGGAGAGACTCCCAGTATTGATTTTGTTCCTGTTGTGAGGGATTTTCTCGATGTGTTTCCTGTAGACCTACTAGGCATGCCACCAAACAGGGATATTGATTTTGGTATTGATCTAGTGCTGGGCACTCAGCCCATCTCTATTCCACCGTATCGTATGGCACCTGCGGAGTTGAAGGAGTTAAAGGAACAGCTTTAGGAACTCCTTGATAAGGGGTTCATTCGGCCTAGTGTGTTGCCTTGGTGTGCACCTATTCTATTTGTGACGAAGAAGGATGGTTCTATGAGGATGTGCATTGATTCTAGGCAGTTGAACAAAGTAACAATCAAGCACAAGTATCCTTTGCCTCGTATCGATGATTTGTTTGACCAGCTTCAAGGAGTGAGAGTGTTCTCCAAGATTGATCTCCGTTCAGGTTATCACCAGTTGGAGATTAGGGACTCGGATATTCTTAAGACAACTTTCAGGACCTGATATGGTCATTATGAGTTCTTGGTGATGTCTTTTAGGCTGACCAATGCCCCAGCATCATTCATGCATTTGATGAATAACGTGTTCCGGCTGTATCATGACTCGTTCGTCATAGTTTTCATTGATGATATTCGGGTTTACTCACGTAGTCAAGATGAGCATGCGGAGCATTTGAGAGTTGCATTGCAGAGATTGAGGGAGGAAAAACTTTATGCAAAGTTCTTCAAGTGTGATTTTTGGCTTAGTTTAGTGGCTATCTTGGGGCACGTGGTGTCCAGCGAGGGTATTCAGGTTGATCCGAAGAAGATAGAGGCGGTTCAGAGTTGGACCAGACCGTCCTCAGCCACAGAGATTTGTCGCTTCCTTGGTTTGGCGGGGTATTACCGCCGGTTTGTTTAGGGATTCTCATCTATCGCATCGCCCTTGACCAAGTTGACTCAAAAGGGTGCTCTATTCAAGTAGTTAGATGAGTATGAGGAGAGCTTTTAGAAGCTCAAGATAGCCTTGACCACAGCTCTAGTGTTAGTTTTGCCATCAGCTTTGGGTTAATATACCGTGTATTGTGATGCTTTGAGAGTTGGTATTGGGTGTGTGTTGATGCAGGAGGGTAGAGTTATTGCTTATGCTTCTCGTCAGTTGAAGCCCCATGAGAAGAACTACCCTGTTCATGATTTGGAGTTGGCTGCCATTGTTCACGCGTTGAAGATTTGGAGGCATTATCTCTATGGTGTATCTTGTGAGGTTTTTAATGATCATCGTAGCCTCCAGCACTTGTTCAAGCAGAAGGATCTCAATTTGAGGCAGCAGAGATAGTTGGAGTTGCTAAATGATTATGATATTACTATATTGTACCATCCAAAGAAAGCCAATGTAGTGGCCGATACTTTGAGCCGGAAAGTGGTGAGTATGGGGAGTTTGGCATATATCCCAATTGGGGAAGGACCTCTTGCAGTTGATATTCAGGCCTTGGCCAATCGGTTTGTGAGGTTGGATATTTTAGAGCCTAGTCGGGTATTAGCTTGTGTGATTTCTCAGTCTTCCTTATATGATCGCATCAGAGAGCGCCAGTATGATGATCCTCATTTACGTGTCCTTAAGGACAGAGTTCAGCACGATGATGCCAGAGATGTGACTATTGGTGATAATAAGGTGTTGAGGATGCAGGGCCAGATATGTGTGCCTAATGTAGATGGGCTTCGAGAGTTGATTCTGGAGGAGGCCCATAGCTTGCGGTATTCCATTCATCCAGGTGCCGCGAAGATGTATCATGATCTGAGATAGCATTATTGGTGGAAGAGAATGAAGAAGGACATTGTGGGATTTGTAGCTCGGTATCTCAATTGTTAGCAAGTGAAATATGAGCATTAGAGACCGGGTGGCTTGCTTCAGTAAATGGATATTCCAGAGTGGAAGTAGGAGTGGTTCACCATGGACTTTGTAGTTAGGTTCCCACAGACTTTGAAGATGTTCGATGCTATTTGGGTGATTGTGGATCGGCTGACCAAGTCCGCGGACTTCATTCCTGTGTGTACTACCTATTCTTCAGAGCAGTTGGCAGAGATCTATATCCGAGAGATTATTCGTTTGCATGGCGTCCCATTTTCCATCATTTTAGATAGGGGCACTCAGTTTACTTCACAGTTTTGGAGGTATGTGCAGCGAGAGTTGGGTACTCAAGTTGAGTTGAGCACAACTTTTCATCCTCAGACGGACCGGCAGTCCGAGAGCACTATTCAGATATTGGAGGACATGTTGCGTGCTTGTGTTATTGATTTCGGAGGGTCACGGGATCAGTTTCTACGTTCGTAGAGTTTGCTTATAACAACAGCTACCAGTCGAGTATTCAGATGGCTCCGTATGAGGCTTTGTATGGGAGGCGGTGTAGATCTTCAGTTGGTTGGTTTGAGCTAGGTGAGGCTAGGCTATTGGGGACAGACTTGGTGCAGGATGCTTTAGACAAGGTGAAGGTAATTCAGGAGAGGCTTCGTACAACAGTCAAGACAAAAGAGTTATGCTGACAGGAAGGTTCGGGATGTGTCCTACATGGTTGGTGAGAAGGTTCTATTGAAGATTTCACCCATGAAGGGTGTTATGATATTTGGGAAGAAAGGTAAATTGAGTCCTTGGTTCATTGGGCCTTTTGAGGTACTTCGGGGGATTGGGGAGGTGGCTTATGAGCTTGCTTGGCCACCCAGCTTGTCGAGTGTGCATCCGATATTTCATGTTTCTATGCTCCGAAAAGTATATGGGGGACCCATCTCATGTTCTAGATTTTAGAACGATTCAGTTAGATGATGATTTGACTTATGATATGGAGCCAGTAGCTAATTTGGAGCATCAGGTTCGGAAGTTGAGGTCAAAGGATATAGCTTCAGTGAAAGTGCAGTGGAGAGGTCGGCCCATGGGGGAGGCTACCTGGGAGACCGATCAGGAGATGCGGAGCAGATATCCTCACCTATTTGAGGCTTCAGGTATGTTTCTTGACTCGTTCGAGGATGAACATTTGTTTTAGAGGGGGAGGATGTAATGACTCGGCCGGTCGTTTCATGAGTTATCGCTCCGTTTCCTCCATTTTTGCTTATTATTGCCTTGCTCAACTGTATTTGGTATTACCGGGTTAGTTGGCTCAGGTTCGGAGAGATTTTGGTAAGGTTTGAGACACTTAGTCTCTTTTGAGGAAGCTTAAGTTGGAAAAGTCAGTCGGATGTTGACTTATTTGTCAAAGGGCTCATATGTGAGTTATGATGGTTTGGATAGCTTCGGAAGGTGATTTGGGACTTAGGAGCGTGATCGGAATGTATTTTGGAGGTCCAAAGTAGATTTAGGCTTGAATTTGCGAAATTGGAATTTTGGTGTTTTCCTATTGATAGGTGAGATTTTGAGATAGGGGTCGGAATGGAATTCTGAAAGTTTCAGTATGTCCATTGTGTCATTTGGGATGTGTGTGCAAAATTTCAAGTCATCCGGACGAGGTTTGATAGAATTTTTGATCGAAAGCAGAATTTGGAAGATTTTGGAATTCTTAGGCTTAAATCCGATGCAAATTTGGTGTTTTGATATTGTTTTGAGCATTCCGAAGGTAGGACCAAGTTTGAATGATGTTATGGGATATGTTGTCATGTTTGGTTGAGGTCCCGAGGACCTCGGGTGACTTTCAGGTGGTTAAACGGACAAAAATGCATAGTTGAGAAGTTGCTGATTTTTGGCTTCAGCTGTTGCAAGCTTTTGGCCTTCGCGTTCGCGAGTAGTCCCTCGCGTTCGCGAAGGGTCGAGATGTGAGGCAGGACTTTTGTCTTTCGCGTTCGCGAAGGAGGTCCCGTGTTTGCGAAGGGTTGAGATCATTGAGCTACTCGTTCGCGAGAGGGGAGCCGCGTTCGCGATGGGTTGTGGAGTTGAGCCTTCGCATTCGCGAGAGGGGAGACGCGCTCGCGAAGAAGGAAAATGTGGTCAACGTCAGGTTGTGCTTCGCGAATGCGAGGTTTTGACTGCGTTCGCGAAGAAGGGTTGAAATTTTAGGGCAGAATGTTTTAAAAACTCATTTCCGCGATTTTTAGCCTAAGTTCCTCCATTTTTGGGCGATTTTAAAGCTTTTTGAAGAGGACTGAAGAAGGAATCAATGGGGAACACTTGGAGGTAAGATTTATGGACTTAATACTCAATCCTAATGTGATTTCTACCTAATTAATCATGGAAATTATCTAATTTAAGCCTAAGTATTGAAGAACTAGGGCTTGTAATTGGAGACCTATGATTTGGGATTTGAGGGGTCGTTTGTGGTTGGATTTTGGTACTTTTGATATGAATGAACTCGGGGAGTGATAAGGAGTCTATTGATGTAATTTTAATCGGATTGCGAGACATGGGCCCGGGGGTCGGGTTTGGCCAATTTCATGATTTGTGTTGTAATTTGATTTCTTTCGAGTGGGCTTAGTTCCCTTAGCATATTTTGATGGTTTTGCACTAATTATGGTTAGATTTGGAGTATCCGGAGGCCGATTCGTGGTTCTATTTGTGGTTTTGTGGTGAAACTTGTAGTTGATGATTAACATGTTATTATGCCTTCCCTTTCTTTGAGATCAGTATATTCCCTCTTTATGTGCATTTTTGAGCATGTCTTACCAGTTATCTCTTACTTGTTGTGTACTTACCATTATATGCTCCATGAATCCCCAAATCCCTATCACCCCTATATGATTTTGTTCTTCATGTATGGTTTTGTGACTATGTCGGGTCTACTATTTCTGAGCATCTCTATTCTAATTCCCAGACCTTTGCTTGATTATGTGTTTGCAATCAAGTGTTCTATGTATCCAAAACCCCTTGACCCCTGTGTGTGACTACTGAATTTACTTTGGTTCTATGACTACTGGTTGTGTATGAACCTGTCCTAAGGTGTTTGGACCTCTGTTCATCTCTTAAATCTATTTTTGAACAGTCTCTGTTGCTTTACTAAATTACTTTCAAACATACTTCCTTTTTTTAATACAGTTTTTTTTTACTAAAACCTCTCAACTTGTGTCAATCACTTTCACTCCACTCCTAAGTCAATAATTTCTTCCCCATCCAGCATGTATACTTCCTTAGGATCCTCTTGAGAACCCTCTGAACTCTGGCATACTGAGGCTGGCCCTTCCACACTACACTTGTTTAATTCTTGGTTACCAAGTCTAGGTGTAAGCACTGCCCGGGATCCTTGAGATCCTTAGGGAACTTTGATGCACCTAGACTCTGACATTGTCTATGGAATTGAGGCATTTAAGGCCATTGGAGGCTTTGGGAAATCCGGGCCTAATCGAAGGCTCCCTATAGAATAGCTTCTTGTTTTCTTATTTACTTATGTAATTCATTCATTGGTATGTAATAACTTGTAAATAAATATTGGGGTATTTAGTGAAATGGATGGGTAGATACATGTTTATAGGGTAATACGGGTAGAAATCATGTTCATAGGACATTACATTTAATCTGATTGATCCATCAAATAGAAATCATGCTCATAGGACTATACATTTAATCTGATTGCCTCATCAAATAGAAATCATGCTCATAGGACTTTACATTTAATCAGATTGCTTTATCAAGTAGAAATCATGCTTATAAGGCTTTACGTTTTGCTAGAAACCATGCATATAAGTTCCATATATTCATGCCTTCAATGTCTTAAAATCAGATTAACTAATAGATGCCATGTCTATAGGACTTAATCCAGATTATTTTATGATGAGTGTTCATGTATGCCTTCAATGCCTTAAAATCGGCTTAACTAATAGATGTCATGCCTATAAGACCTAATCCAAATTTTGTTATGGCAAGTGTTTATGTATGTTTTCATGTGTGCATAACTTAAATCAGATTAATAAAGTTAGATATCATGCCTATAAGGAACCATATTCGAAATTCTGCTTGTCAATATAAATTAGTCTAAATGATTCAACTTAGTCTGCATTTAGTCATTTATGAATCGGTTTAATAAAGTATTTCATATTTCTTGAAACAAATTCATTAAAATTGTCTCAACCTATCATTAGATATCATGCCTATAAATATTACAGAAATCTATTTCAAAACCTGCTTTGTTTCGTTACACAAATGTGCTAATCAGTGCTCCGCGTATAGGCAAGCTTTTTGGGCATTTCCAAAACTACATCTTTGAAACTGTTACTATTGCTTCATGTTTTCTTATCCTAACAGGCTTTCAAAAATCAATTGGAAACTGCTAGGGTCACTATTCCTGAGTTTCTAAAAAAATAAGTTGTTTGTTTCTGCATATTCACCTGGATATCCTGCCTTAGGACATTGTCTAATAAAAACCCTTAATTGTGCTTGAGTCGTGCTATTTATGTGCTTGTTTGAGGAGAAAACTTTGAACCTCTAATTGCTCCTTTTTATGTGCTGAAATTCCTAAGTGTTTTTGATTGTCGCCTTAGAATTTTCACCTTTTAAAACCTTAGGGGTCCGTCTAGAACCACCTATAGGTAGAGGTCCTAACTCCCTCCAGGACATTAATATGGTACAGGTAGCAACATGCAATAGAAATCATTGACGAAACACTCGATTTGCATGACCGCTAAGGGGATGGGAAGGGTAGATATGGGATATGATGACTACACACTAATGTCACGTATAGCCCCTCATTGTGGAGTGTTTACCATACATTGTGTGGGGTGATCCTATAGGATAACCAACCTAGGACCCCTCCTTTACCAAAATTTCTTTTTATTTAAACCTTTGTTTTACAACTTGTCCAAATCTTTATCTTATTACTTAAGTTATCCAACGTGCTTTACTTGAAACCTATTTGATTCAACTGTTTACTTGTAATGGATTAATTTCTGAATATAAGTTCATCTGGGACCCACATTTGTGGACTAAGAGGGGTGCCTAACACCTTCCCCTCGAGTTTACTTTGAACCCTTACCCTAATCTCTGATAATGCAGACCAACCCAAGAGTTAATCACTCTAGGTGCCCTAATGCACCGTAATCCATTAGGTGGCCACTCTCCAAATATCCAATTCCCAAAAGAAAATGAGTTATTACCCTTATGAATGTCGAAACCCAGACTTCCCCATCAAAAAGGAAAAAAGGGGCGCGACAGGTCCTATAAGCATGCTTTCTACCCATTTATGTGAGAATTAGAATACCCTACCCCTTTTTAATAATTTCCCCCATCTGTTCAGTTTACAAATTATTACAGACCCAGAATTGACGATACAAGTGCGAATTTTACATATTAAAAGATTACAGGCCTAGTACACATAACAGGCCCAAAAGACTATAACCTAGTAAAGCGTGGGCCTTCTGCAGGCTCGTTCCTGATGCGCACAACAAAACCAGATCCAAATACACTCCAAACCTCAGAGTATATCAATTGCTCATTTCAAACTCACACAAGGATCCACACTAGGCCTAAAGGGAAGACCTTCTAACCCAACAATTGCATATGAACAAGTTCAACACACAAATTAACAAACTACGCGTGACAACCAATTAAATAGCTCTGAAGCCTACTAACAGTGGTCCTATAACATAGATACATAATCATAAACATATTGACATGACTCACACAAGGAATATTAGAACTTGCATTTTAGAGACAAATGGGCTTTGAACATGAAAACTAGGAGAATCAGTAGAGCTCTTTAACATAGTGAGTTTGACATAGAAAGCTAACAACCTAGGTTCATAATTGAGTAATTATTTAACAAATGAGAGGGTGTAGCATGCTGAACCCAGTTACACATTAAGAAAATTGAGAAAGGCAAGTTCATTAACTTAACATGACAAACACACACATACTAATTTTCCAGTAATCAAGACATTAACCAGAATTGGTCAGAGATACATTTTAAACAAGTGAGTTCTTATTCGAAGTAGTTATTGTCAGAGGGATATGCAATTCCACATGAAGGTGACCACAAGAAACATGGCAACACTTATAGCAATGGCCTACTATAAACCTCAGCAGTATCCTGACTCATGAGACAATGCAACACTTAAAGGGAATGAGACAAGCAAAGTCTAGAATACCAACATAGAAATGCAGGATATAGTAGAGAACACACATTAGTCTAAAAACAAACTAAGAAAAGTTGGAATCCATTCTAATAATGAGAGCATATCACATGTGCTGAAACCTAATAAATTCAACTAACAAAGAACATGGAATTGCATGGAATTATATAATAATATCATGACAATACAGTATCAGGGATTCATAAATAACGAAGAACTGACTCATGCTTACAAAATTTAAACATTACTAAAAACATAGAACACATACAGATAAACATAAGGAAAATAGATAATATTGCAAGAGTTAAGGACACTAACCAGTAGCAAACTTAAACGAGCAAAAAAATAAGGAGCTTAGAATATTGGTAGCTAGAATCCCATATCTCTGATGCTTCAGAGATCACAAGAACCTCGAGAAGGGCTTCGAGCAGTGCTTGCACTGGAGGAGGTTGTTTTAACAATATTATGGCCTTGGCTTTCAGCCGGACAGAGATCCAAGTGTCTTAGAAAATATTAAGTGACTCAGAAGAAGTGAACGAGTGAGAGAAGAATATAGTGAGTGCAATAGCAGTCAAAAATTAGGTCTTTTAAGGGGTAATAGGGGAGGGGTTTATATAGTAATATATTTAAACAAACAAACAAGGAAACATACTAAATCAAACATACATAAGGAAAAAGAAACATGAAAAATCAATTCAGAATTAATTTAGGAGAAAAATCGGGCAAACCCTAGTTCAAAAAGGGATAACACAAATGGCCAAGAATCTCAATCGGACCCATATAGCATGGCAACAAGTGTATCAGGTCAAAACATGAGGATAGTACATAATCAGAATTGAATGAACACTCACTGACTCGTCTTCCATAAATAATCGAGCACCAAGTACTGTAACGTTGAGGAAATGGAACCATTGTGTGTGCAAAAAATGAAAGGGAATATCGAAGATTTACCATATGATATTGGATTAGGGGATGTGATTTGAATGAAGGCGGCTAGGTGTAATGACCCGGCCGGTCGTTTCATGAGTTTCGGTTCTATTCTCCCTATTTCTTCTTCTGTATGTGTTGTTCAGTTGTATTTCATCTTATCGTATTGGTTGTTCTGTGTTCTGAGTGGTCATGGAGTGAAAAGAGACACTTAGTCTCTTATTTGGAAGCCTTAGTTGGAAAAGTCAACCGGAAGTTGACTTGTGAGTAAATGATCTCGGAGGTTGGTTTTTATGGTTTGGATAGCTTCGATAGGTGATTTGGGACTTAGAAGCGTGTTCAGAATGTAATTTGGAGGTCCGTGGTAGATTTACTTGAATTGGCGAAATTGGAAATTTGACAATCTTCGGTCGACAATGGAAATCTTGATATCGGGGTCGGAATGGAATTCCAAAAATTGGAGTAGGTCCATTGTGTCATTTTTGATGTGCATGCAAAATTTCAGGTCATTCGAATAAGGTTTGATAGTCTTTTGGATCGGTTGCGGAATTCGGGAGTTTGCAAATTCTTAGGCTTGAATCCGAGGGTGATTTGGTGTTTCGATGTTTTTTTGAGTTTTTTGAGGATTGGTATGAGTTTGAATGATGATATGTGACTTGTTCGTATTTTTGGTTGAGGTCCCGGAGACCTCGGGCTGATTTCGGAAGGTTGTCAAAAAGTTTGGACTTGAATTGGAGCAGCTGAAGCTGTTGTGTTCTGTCATAACCGCACCTGCTGATTGGGACCGCAGGTGCGAGCCGCAGAAATAGACAAGAGACCGCAGAAGCGGAAATGTCATAGGAGCAAGGTTTGTACCGCATCTGTGAGCCACAGGTGCGAGACTTGGGTCGCAAGTGCGGCGTCTGAGGATGTTTAATGAAAAATCGCAGATGCGTTTAAGTTGACTGCAGGTGCGGTCCGTAGGTGCGATAATTTGTCCGTAGGTGCGGAAATCACTGGGCAGAAAGTATATAAGTTCCCCTTCGTGAAATTTTGCCCATTTCCACCATTTTTGAAACGGGATTGGAGCTTTGGAGGGTTTTGAAGAGGAAATCAAGGGGATTCTTGTTGAGGTAAGATTTTTGAACATAATACTTATATCTATGGTGGATTTCAGTGGATTGAACTGTAGATTTTGACTTTGATATTTTTAGTGGGATTTTTTATAAAGTATATATATGATTTTAAATGCTCGTTACTGCACTCAGCCTTTATTTATTTTGGTTACTTACTGAGTTGGCGTACTTATGTTACTCCCTGCACCTTGTGTGCAGATCCAGGTGTCAGAGCCTCCGAGTGAGAGCTGATCGTTGCCTTCAGAGTCCTATCCGGAGATTGCAAGTTAGATGCACGGCGTTCACAACCCTGCCTTTTTCCTTCCTATCCTAATACTTTATATTTCAGACTTATTTTGTATTAAGCAGATAGTGTTGAGTTGTACTTAGTGGCTCATGACTAGTGACACCAAATTCGGGTTGTGTTGATGTATTTACGTACTTGTTTCCGCGTATTTTTATATATATTAAATTGAGAGATTTGAGATTTATCTGATTAGAAAATGAATTTATAAAAGTACTCGATGTTGTAAATGTTGAATTGGCTTGCTTAGTATTGTGATAGGCGCCATCACGACTGGGTGGTTTGGGGTTGTGACACTGGGGTTATTGGTGTGAGAGTGAAGAGAGAATACAGAGGAGGCTGGGTGGGAAATGGGTCTCTAGGGTTTGGGGTGAGGGTCATAAAGAGAGGTGGGGATTTATTATCGGTCGTTGATCACTTAAGATCAACGACCAAGATCGAATAGGAAACGGGCGGGTTGGTTTAACGGGTCGTGACCGGGTTGAGATTAATGGGTCGTTTGGTTTGGGGTGGAAGGTTGGGCTAGGGATTTTTGGGGTATTTTGGCCACTAATGTGGTCCGAAATTGACTTAAAGATAGGCTATAATTTAAATACATGAAATTTATCAAGAATAAATTATGTCAAATGACTAATAAATTATAAAAATGTTATTTATGCAGTAAAAATACTTAAAAATAATATCTTAATATTACAAAAATATAAGAAAGGATATATTAATATAAATAATATAATGAATACGATTATGTGTAGAATATAGGTTATTACTGTAGAATTATGTAAATAGCTTAAAAATATAAATGCAATTATGTAAAAATGAAGTAAAAATATTTTAAAATATATATGTGGGTATAAATAACACATTTGGATGATTAAGTCATCATACATAATTTAAAGGAATAATTAATAAATATTTAAATAATTTAAATGCAAAAAATTAGTTTTAAAGCTCCAAAAATTGCGGAAATTTACAAAAAATACTTGTAAATTTAATAATGATGCAAAATGACATGTTGAAAATATATATACTACTTGAAAAAATTGAGGGCAAAATTGGGTATCAATAAAAATCATGTAACCACTAACCTACTCATAAGAGATAACCCACCTGTGGAATTCCATACCGGTATCTTCCACTGACGCTGTACTGGGTACCACTACTACAAAATCGGTAAACCCTCATGAGCCCATGCTTTTTCACCAGTTGTACATGTCCGTTCATTCCTCATTGAAATCAACTAAAAGTGCGACAATACATCCCCTCTTCATTTCAAGCACACTCCTGATATAACAACCCGGTCAGTCGTTTCGAGAGTTGTAGATCCGTTCCCATATTTTCTGCTCCTTTTGTACTCTACATCTGTTATATGAGTTACCGTGGCTGGTTGGTTCGGGTCCGGAGAGATTTCAGAGTGAATTGAGACACTTAGTATCATAATTGAAAGCTTAAGTTGGAAACGTTGACCGGATATCGACTTATGTGTAAACGACCTCAGATTTGAATTTTGATGGTTCTGTTTTCTCCTTTAGGTGATTTTGTACGTAAGAGCGTGTCCAGATAGTGATTTGGAGGTCCGTAGTGGAATTAGGCTTGAAATGGCAAAAGTTGGAATTTTGAAAAGTTTGACCGAGAGTGGATATAGGGGTCGGATTCTGATTTCGGAAGTTGGAGTAGGTTCGTGTGTCATCTATGACTTATGTGAAAAATTTGAGGTTAACCAGACGTGATTTGGTAGGTTTCAGCGTCGTTTGTAGAATTTGGAAATTTCAAAGTTCATTAGGCTTGAATCCATGTGCAATTCATGTTTTTGATGTTGTTTGAGGTGATGTGAGGGTTCGACTAAGTACGTATGATGTTTTGAGACTTGATGGTATGTTTGGTTGAGGCCTTGGGGCCTCGGGTGAGTTTCGGATGGTTAACGGTTCATTTTTGGACTTAGCATTTTGGCTGAAGACTGCTGGTGTTTTGCAGTTTTGGTTACCTTGTACGCGAACGCATGAATTTATCCACAATCGCGTAGGCTTATTTGGGGCAGAGGTATTTTTGTTCTATATGGTCGCGAAGGCTGGAACGTGATCACGTAGGTGTGGCTAAGCTATGCTTCGCGAACGCGTAGCTAAGGCCTCGTTCGCGTAGAGGAATTTAAGCAGAAGAGGGGGGGGGGGGGTCAGGCATTGCTCTATGCGATCGCGTGAAGTGGGATGCGAACGCATAGGTTTGAGGGGCAGCGCTTCGCGATCGCGTGGGAATCTTTGCAATCACATAGGCCATTTTTATGGGGGCAGATTATTTGTTCTTCGCGATCGCATGACTTGGTCTACAATCGCATAGGGGAAAGAACTGGGCAGTATAAAAAGATTCAAAAATGAGGGTTCTAGGATTTTTTACATTTCTAACATTTTTAGCTTGGTTTTGGAGATTTTTTAGAGGAATTGGAAGGTGATTCTAGTGGTAGCAGTTCTAAATCTGGTCTTGAGGGTATGAAACCCCGGATTTGTGCTATGTGATTTGTTTGGAGGTGACACACATGCTAGGTGACGGGCGTGTGGGCGTGCACCATAGAATTGTGGCTTGGTCCATTTTGTGAAACCGTAAATTTGAATAACTTGTTGTTAGCTATATTCTCTCCATGTGTTATAGAAATTTGACTTTAAATATGTTTTGGATATGTGTTGGTACTGTAAGGACCCACAGAGGCCGTGATACCTGTGAATTACTTGCTAATTGCTACTTGTACTTAGTCGTAGTCTTACATGCACATTTTTACCTTAGTTTATGTTATTCCCTGTTGATACGTTATATCATTTCTATTATGGGTTGATTTCTATGATTTTTGAGAGACCGTGAGACTGGAGAGGTTGATGACTGAGTGAGGCTGAGGGCCTGATTGTGAGATATTGACACCATAGCACGTGAGTTGTCCGTGCGGATCCAGATATTTATACTGTAGCACGTGAGTTGCCCATGCAGATCCTGATATGATATTATAACACGTGAGTTGTCTTTGCAGTATGTGAGTTGTCCGTGCGGATTATAGCACTTGGGCTGTAGGAGCCCCTCAGGAGTCTGTACACCTATTGAGTGTGAGTGTTGAGGGCTGAGAGTTGAGTGATGATCTATTGAGAAAGACTGAGTGACTGTTGCCCTGAGAGGCTATATTTGCTTTCATTGTTGTTGCATTACTGCTATATGTCACTATTTTGAAACTTCTAGGAGATATTATATCTGGTTTTTACCTGAACTTGGCATGTATAAATTGATTTGACTTAAATTGCTAGATTTGAAAGCATGTCTATTTTCTTGTTGAGATTATTGAAAATGAACTATAACTGTGTAGCTCGTCACTATCTTTCAGTTCCTTATTTATTATTGTTACTTACTGAGTTGGTTGTACTCACACTACACCCTGCACTTCTTGTGCATATCCAAGTATTTTCGGAAATGGTGAGTGTTGATATCGTGCATGGTTGATCTTCGGAGATTTACGAGGTAGCTGCCCGACGTTCTCATTCCTTGTTTCTCCTTCCTTATCTTTTGTTTTGTTTTGGGTTTTACCCTGTTTTTTATGAAAACTCCAGTTATTTAAAATTTCTTAATTCATTTCCTGTTAAATATTGGATGTATTTTTGAAATGTCGGCTTACCTAGTACCACGATAGGCGCCATCACGATAAGTTAGGATTTGGGTCGTGACACCTTCCTGCTATATTCAATGTTCCTCAGTACAGTAGCCACAATCCCAAATGGCGTTTATGAAGTTGGTCACTATCCACCATGATTCCCAAATCGCTCTAAACTTCTCTCAAGGCATGTAGCTATCCTACCACAGAATCCATATGCTACTCTGCCACTCCCACTTCGGTTAAACCATCTTCTTTAAGCAACTTCTCGACCTCTGCTTTTCATACTTGACCTGCTAGCAATTCAATGACTGCGAGACACCTTCCACCATGCCCTTCCTCATACTTCGCTGCCCGAATATTGCCCCAAATCAAATCTATACCTATAGTACCTGAACAAATGAGTCACTACCAACTCTAAACCTCCTAGAAGATCATCTTTCTCTAGCCATCAACATTAAAAATACCAATTCGATTCTGAACCGCTACACACCACTATCTCTGAACACCGTTTCTCAGGCATCATTTCACAACACCTTGCCCTGAAGGCAAATCAAGAAGACCATAACACCAGCGAAATTTAATACATTCAAACAAGGACAATGACACAACATCACAGATGAAAATTCCACCATGCTCGAAAATACCAAGTCTCGTTATTCCATCAATCAAAACCTGAACATCCATAGTTCGGTCGCTTTTTCTTTGCTGTAATTAGACGCTGAACCTCTAAATCATGCGCTGAGAAATCCCCCTTTCAAGTTATTCACTGCCTCGACAAATAAACAAGCACCCTACTATAACACCAACACTGTGCGATAACAACACATGAATATCATAGAAATCCGCGCATAGCCTCAAAACCATAGGAAATATAGATATTGAGCTGAAATGACAAAACATCCTTCCACAAGGCGATGTTGATAGCCTGCCCGAATATGCGGGGAAAAACACTTTGTACCACGTCACTAGTACCACTACTACTCCTCCATGCCCAGTTGATAACAAGAGCTTCACGTCGCATACGATTGAGTAGGAAGGGGAAAAAAAGCATAAGCCTCAAAGGAATCAAATCGCACGATGAGGAATCAAGAAAAGAAAGTGCTCCTAACAGCCCTGTAGCCTCTCGAAGATAAGTACAGACGTTTCGTATCAATCCGCAAGACTCTACTAGACTTGCTCATGACTCGTGATACCTAAGTGAACCTAACGCTCTGATACCAAGCCGTCACCACCCAAAATCCATTATAGATAGTGATGGAGCCTAACACCGCCATTAGCCAAGCCAACATTGATTTATCGATTCTGCCAAGGTTGTTCGGCCCGATCCAAATAATGTGTACACTGTCGAGGGACGTGTGGCACAATCCATAGATGCATTTATATACTGCCAAGGCATTCTATCTGCTCAACAAGAAAGGAACGAAATTACGGAATTACGAGACACATGCTTACAATTCTATACATGAGCACAAAATGAATATAATCTTTATTGTTTCTCAACTAACTTTCCCACAACTCAAAGTAATAAGGCTCGGCCTAGTATACATATATTTATTTCTAAATTAATTTCAGATATAACTTTAATTAATTAACCCCACAGGACGAGTTCAAATAATTCAAATATTACATGAAAAAGTCCTAAATCTACCCGGACATAAACATGCTTTAGCTACGTATGGACTCTCGTCACCTCGTGCGTACGTAGAACCCACAACTAGTAGCATATAATAATTACATCACTTAGAGAGTAGTTTCCCCCTCACAAGGTTAGACAGGAGACTTACCATGCTCCGAAGTTCCATAACCGGCTCCAACGCATCTCTAACACCTCAATGCCAAGCCAAACGTTCCGAAACTAGTCAAACAACATGCAAATTAATCAAAACATACTTCAATGCTTAAAATTTAACAATTTATAATGGTTTCCAACTTCACTCGAAAAGTCAATAAAATCAACCCTCAGACTCATGTACCCGGATTCCGAAATTTTTTGAAGATAAACATTACCCATAACACTACAAACTCAAATATATAACTTATTTCCAATTTCATATCCAATTCGTAGTCAAATTTCAAAAATACCAATTTCTAGGTTTTTCACCAAAAATCCAAATTTCTACAAATCTTCATGTTTAAATCCATGTATAATTTATATATTTAACTCACAGTGAGTAGAAATAACTTACCCCATGATAGATGATGACATCTCCTCTTCGAAACCTCCCAAAATCGCCCAACCAAGTGAAAAATGAGAGAGAATGAGACAAATCCCGTATTAAATCAAATCTGCCCAGGTCCGCTCTTCTTCACGATCATGGAAAGACCATCACGATCGCAAAGGCCAAACATGTAGCCTCCAAATTAACTCTATGCATTCGCAACCTTCATGCCGCATTTGTGATGCCTACTGCCCCTCGCCCTTCGCGTTCGCATACAAAGCGTTTCGTTCGTGAAGGCTAAATAGCTCCAGGGCCCGGCTCCCGTTCCTTCTCGGTGATTGTGACCTTCCTGTCGCGTTCGCATAGGCTTCTCCATATTCCCCTCCGCGTTCGCGACACTAATGACGTGTTTGCAAAAAACAAAAAATCCAACAGCTCAAGATCCTTCTTTGCGAATGCAGGAGACCCTTCGCGTTCATGAAGAACAATACCAGAGACCAGCACCAACACCACCAACTCAGCCAAATTTGGTCCGAAACCACCTCAAAACACACCTGAGGCTCCTGGGACCGCATCCAATCACACCAAATAGTTCCATAAAATAATACGGACTTGCTCTAGGCCTCACATCACATCAAACAACATCCAAATTATGAATCGATGACCAAATTCCTTCTTTAAGATGTCAAACTTCAAAACTTTGACGAACACGTCTGAACCCTATCAAAACATTCCGCAATGACACCAAACTTTGCGTACAAGTCATAAATCACATATCGAACCTATTCCAAGTCGCAGAACCTCTAAAAGACATCGATAACATCAAATCCACTTCAAACAAAACTTATGAAATTCTAGAACTTCGAAAATGAAATATTTGTATAATAGGCGCCGAAATGCTCCCGGACCACCCAATATTCAATCCGAAAACACGCTCAATTCCGAAATCATCAAACAAACCTATTGGAACCTTCAAATATACTCCGAGGTCGTTTACTCAAAAGCCCAACCTTGGTCAATTCTTCCAACTTAAATCTTCCGAATTTAGAATTTTCCATTCGAATCAAATCCAACTTTCCGAAATTTAATTCCGATCATACGTACAAGCCATAATACCTGAAGTGAAGCTACTCGAGGCTTCAAACCGTTGAACGACGTGCTAGAGCTCAAAACAGCTGGTCGAATCGTTACAATTTTATGTGGGAGAATCACGAAGCATGATATACAAATCATTACCTTTTGATCAAAGTGTCTCATTTAAAGTAGGGAAAAGGGGCCAAATATACCCCTTTACTTTAGTGTATTGTTTATATATGCACTCCATTATACTATCAGGCCATATTACCCCTACCATTAGCCAGAATTTTTAAAAATACCCTCCACCCAACGGAAAGCCGCCAGATTAATAAAATAATCATTTTAGGAAGTTAATTAATCCATAACTCATTAAACCCATCATTTAAATACAGAACCTAAAGTTCTGAGATGTCTTAACACATTTTATTTATTTAGATAGAGACCGCAAATGATGGTGGAAGTAGGATTAGTAAGAACTTATATTTTTTGTTATTAATTGTTCATGGTGGCATTAGGATGTCATGTTATCATTTTTGATTTTTTTGTTGTTATAATATGGCATCCCTTTGTCTAATGTAATTCACACTTGACAGTTGGTTTGTATGTTGGTAACAATTAATATATACTTTAATAATACTTGTATTTGGTTAATACATGAAGTTAATGTATTTAGGTTGTTGATTGATTTCTAACTTCTTGGTGTACTTTCTTTTATTCTTGATGAATTTCTTAGACTGTAGCTTGATATTAAATTGAATTTTCTCTAATTATTTTCTAATTTTTGTTCATTATAAGTTCAACTGTTACTAAGAATTCTGAGTATCCCATCCCATAGCTTGGATTCTAACTTGGGTTCTAAGGCATGATTTGGCGATAATTACTTGTTACCCAAATACTTAAAAAAGAATAAGAAAATCATGGTGGGTGAATACTCAACAACAAAGGCTCACAGTTGGAGGAAGAAATACTTATGTAGCCGCATTAAGACTTCAAAACTGTTAACCTAAAAAGATGCTATAAATATTCAAGTCGTGGTGGAAAAAAATCATGATGAATACTTGGTACAGTTTGATATGGTGAAAATAAAACAAAGAGAGAAGGTAGAGAAAAAAAATTGAAAAATGTAGAATATAATAAACATACTATAAGGATATTAGAAGAATTGGAACTTAAAATATAAATGAATATATGATTATCGGTATTTTTATGTCTTTCACTTCTTGAGTTCAACAAGTGACTACGAAAGAGATGACTAATATGTATAGAAGAACGCAGTAAATGAAAGGGGTTTAACAGGTTATTATTGGGTTTAAAAAAATAGGTATTTTTAAATGTGGTGGGTTTCCGCTTGGTGGATAGTATTTTTAAAAAGTTTGGCTAATGGTAAGATAAATATGTCCCAATAGTATAACTGAGGGTAAATATGAATAATATGCCAAAGTAGAGGGGTATATTTGACCCTTTTCCTTTTAAAGTATTTAAAAGTACTTTTTATATCGGGAGGTGTTGCCAAGAAAGTCATTTTATTTTAGGTTTCATAATTTAGAAAGGAATGCCAGCCTGACAACTTACACAAAAATAAGTTAATAACTAATATAAAAAGCGAAATTAATCAACCATATCAAATAATAGATAGCCAGTTTATTAGAGGGTCCATAAATTGTGGCATTTGGAAAGTAATGAAATGCTCATGTTAAAATTTCATTGAGCAAAATACGAGAAGTACTATTCTTAGCATGGCGTGGCTAAAACTTGGTTTGGTTTTCAGCATTCTTTGAATGTTCAATTTTTAAATTTAATTTTGATTAATTCTGATGCTGAAATTTTTCAATCAATGTGCCGGGTTCTCCAAGGTGCAAGTATTGGCGGCACGAAATGTTGATCTCGAGCTCTCAGTAGTCGAGAAGAGACTACTCCCACAACTTAAGGATCTTATTACTTGTCCTACTCGTTGTACTACCAACATTGATTGCCTTGTATCATATTGTAAGACGATGGTATTATAGCAAATCAACAACCAAAAGCAACCAATCCTATTATAAAGCTTTGCTCTGCATCTGTTCTACGTGATTTCAGTATTTTGTTTTTCTTGGTCTTTTGTTATGTTATGCGTTTGATACTTTGTATGAATAATGAAATATTTTTTCATATGATAATATTTCATATCAAGAAATTCTGGTAGCTATACTTGACTGGCAAGTTCGCAAGCTAAGATCAAAAGAGATCGTCTTGGTCAAAGTCTTTTGGAGTAACCATTGGGCGGCCAGAGAGGCAACTTAGGAAGTTGAGGATGACATGATAGCGAAGTACCCTAACCTCTCCAAAGTATAAGTAACCTACTTATAAATTCGAGGACAAATATTGCTAGGTGGAGGAGTATGTAGCGTTCCGCAAAATATTGAATATATTTGAAGCCAATTCATGCTTAAAGATAAATATGATGATTTCTTCTACAGTAACTATTAAGATCAAGACATATATCTTAGTAAAATCATAAGTTAAGTTTTTTTCTTTCTTTCTGAAGTTTGTTCTTCAGTCAATCATTCATTCCAATATGTTTTTTTTTTCTAATTACGTTGAAGAGAATCTTTGCCGATAAATTTGTATATCACAGGTACTAAATGTCACAATCCCAATTTTCCTTTGTAGGATGTCGTGATGGCACGTAGTCTCTAAGACTAGCTAAGCCTAACATACATACAAAATTTAACTGAAAAAATGATAAAACTTTCATATTAACCAACCACTATCTTAAAAAGGCTTCAGCAAGTCAACATAACAAAACTCCCAAAATCCGGTGATACCAAGTAATAAGCTCTACAAGAGTATACTGAACATCCCAATACAATAGTATCTATAAAAAGGGAAAATGAAATGGAACTAAATAGAGGGTGACTCCGAGGCCTGCGGACGTCGGCATGTATACCTTGAAGTCTTCGATCCAAGCTCGACTCACTGGTGCCTAGGCTAATATGAAATACCTAGATCTGCACAAAAAGATGTGCAGAAGCGTAGCATGAGTACATCACAATGGTATGCAGTAAATATCAAGCCTAACCTCAGTAGAGTAGTGATGAGGTCAGGTCAAGACCCTACTGGAATAAATAAGAAAACTGAACAGGTATATGACAGTATGATAATGAAAAATAATAGAAATGATACGATGAAGAAATACAACAAGATAGCTATATTGTATTAAGATAATTAAGACATCACGAAAGAAAACAAAGAATAAAATGCCAAGGAAACAATGCAAATAAACACAAGTGATGTAATTGAAAGGTATCAATAAGAATGACTACCGAGGTACCGCCTCGTAGTCTCATTTCACAAATCAAATCACAGTCTTTCCTTATATTATCAGGGGATCTTTGCATTTAGTTTTGAAAATTATTTTCCCGAAATAGCTACCCGCGTTTGAGCCCACCTTATAACACCGCGTGGATTCAAGTAGTTTTCCCTAAGAGCAACACGCGTATCAAGCCCATCTTATCTCACCGCATGCGTTTCAACCCCAATTCTTATACCACCGCATGCATATCAATATCAAAACATATCACAAATCGCACCTCAAGTATCCAATACCATAGCTTGCAAAAGAAGTTAACAATAATAGTATTTCTACAATAAATAGACCATGACTCAACCACATTATGTACAAGAGTCTCAACAATAGCAACCGAAAGTGAATAACTTAACAAGAATGGTATTTCAACAAATTTACAACTTTACTTGAATGTGAATTACGGCCTTTATAACATCAACACCAAATTCAACAAAAAGATATTCCAAGAAATAAAAACTTCAAGTAAAGGGACTCCACGGTTAAATAATGATTAAGAAATTGAGAGAACAATAACTTCAATTAAACATATAAAGACAATTAGAAAGTAAGAGATAAGACAAGTGTTAACAATGTCAAGTAAAACATGTGAAGATAGACTAATTGTTGTGAATATAACATGTTATGGCAACTCAATTAAAGGCATGGAAAGAATCTTCATAGCTAAAACCGATCAATTACTACATTTATCCCAAAACAATACAAATCCTAAGGGTTAATTCTTTTACACAAAGTTAGGCAAGACACTTACCTCAAAACACGCTAACTCAATCCGCTAGTGTCAAGACCCTAAAACTGACCCGGTCATGATGACGCCTATCGTGAAACTAGGTCAGCTGACACAACTCCCAAATTTAACCATTAATCAATAAGAATCATTTTTAAACCTTTAATTAAAAAAATATTTCATAATGTAAGTCTAAATGAACAGTACGGAAATAATATACAAGCCCGACATCAGGCTGTCACAAGTCACGAGCATCTACTAAGGTCTGAATTCAACGGAAAAGTCTGAAAATGTACCAAATATAGTCTATTAAAAGCAAGAAGGAGAAAAGTTGTGCTGCGAATGTCGGACAGCTACCTTGCTAAACTCCGATGATTCTGCCTCTGAGCAATCGACACCCGCTACCGGGTTTAAAAAATACCTAAATCAACGCACAAGGTGCAGAGAGTAACGTAAGTACCCCAACTCAGTAAGTAATAAAGGTAAATGAAAGCTGAGCAATAAGAAAACACGTAAACCACGTCAAAAGACTACAACAAAAGCAGGATATTTCCAACACAGTACATAAATCATTTACTTTGTAAATCATGCTCAGTTTCGGTGAAAACCTTTTGAAAACAATTTTCAATAATTTCAAACGAGTGATAAAACAATGAATAAACATGATAGAAACATAAACACCCCCTCGGGAAAAACATGTACCATAAACCGTCCCTCGGGCATAATATCAACAGAACCAGCCCCTCGGGCTACCTCACGATCACTTGTATTCAGCCCCTCAGGCATAACATAAATCAAGAACTGCCCCTCGGGCAATAACATGGAACAACATCAGCCCCTCGGGCTATATCACATCTCATACAGGGTACCCGCGCTTATTAGGAGGTGTACAGACTCCGGGAGGGACCCCTTACGGCTCAAGCGCAATAACAAGCCATCTCGTGGCATAATTAATATATCACTCACTCAGGGTACCCGCGCTCACTGGGGTGTACAGACTTCGGGAAGGGCCCCTTACGACCCAAGGGCAATATCAAGCCACCTCGTGGCATAATCAATAGGCTCTCGGCCTCATATCAAGCCACCTTGTGGCGTACAACTCAGGCCCTCGGCCTCATAATCATAAATTATTGTATCGCTGCTGCGGCGTGCAGCCCGACCCAAAAGTATCCTCACAACACAGGCCCTCGGCCTTACTTAGTAAGAAATCTCTAAAAGCCACTCGGGCACAGTAAAATATGATGTTCAGCCCAAAATATCATTTAAAGTATTAAAACAAAGTAAACATGGCTGATTTATGAAAACAGTGGAATATAGCATGGCTGAGTACATATATAAAAATCAAAACAGTGAGGAAAATGCAGTAAAAATCCCCTAACGGTCCAAAACAGTTGGCACGAGACCCAAATATGGCATTCAGCCCAAAACATGATGATAGCGAACAGTTTTCAATCAAATAAGCAGTAAAACAGTCATTCGGCATGGACTAAGTCACAATCCCCAAGGGTGCATGACCCTACGCTCGTCATCTAGCGTGTGCGTCACCTCAATATAGTAGAATGATGTGAAATTTGGGGTTTCATACCCTCAAGACAACATTTACAATCATTACTCACCTCTATCCGGTCCAAACTCTAGCCCGCGATGCCTTCGCCCCTCGAGTCGGCCTCCGGATGCTCCAAATCTATCCAAAAATAGGTTTATACCATCAAAATATGCTAAGGGAACAAAGCGCACTCGAAAATAACCAATTTATATCAAAAATCCCACAATTGCTCAAACCCAGCCCCCAGAAATCAATAGAATCCTCATCCTCTCACGAGTCTACCCATATCAAATTTATCAAAATCTGACATCAATTGCCCATTCAAATCCCCAAAAGAATTCTCAAACTTTTCTTCTATTTTTCCCCAATTCCCACTCTAATTTCTCAAATTAAATGATGAAATTCAAGACTAAATCATGGAATTAAACAAAATATGAGTGAAGAATATTTACCCCAATTGCTCCACTGAAAATCTCTTTAAACTTCACCTTCTCCCGAGCTTATGATTTTTATGATATTGGACTTAAACCCTCGATTTTGAACTTAAACATTTTGCCCAGATATTTTCTTCATCGCGAATGCGGCGGCACCCTCGCGTTCGCGAAGCACAAAGCTTCACTGACCCAGATTCCTTCTACGCGAACGCGATGCACAACTGACCCACCTCTTCGCGAAAATGACCTCTACTACGCGAACGCGTAGAACAATTGCATTGGGGTCCCAACTATTCAACTTCTTCCACGCGAATGCGGCAAAACCCTCACGAACGCGATGACCACTGACCTCATCCCTTCGCGAACGCGGGACAACCTTCGCGAACGCGAAGGCCAACTCCACTGCCTCACATCCTAACCCTTCGCGAATGCGGGACATCCTTCGCGAATGCAAAGGTCAAAAACCTGCAACACCAACAGCAGTTTTTCTACAACTTTTTCCAACATGAAATGATCCGTTCAACCACCCGAAACTCACCCGAGGCCCTTGGGACCTCAACCAATTATCCCAACATATCCCATAACACCATTCAAACTTGTTCCAACCTTCGGAACGCTCAAGACAACATCAAAACACCAAAATTACATCGGATTCAAGCCTAAGATTTCTAAAAACCTCCAAATTCCGCTTTCGATCAAAAAGCCTATCAAACCTCGTCCGAATAACCTGAAATTTTGCACACATGTCACAAATAACAAAAAGGACCTACTCCAACTTCCAAAATTCCATTCCAATCCCCATATCAAAAATCTCACATATCAACCGGAAATCGCCAAAATTCTAATTTCGCCAATTCAAGCCTAACTCTACTCCAGACCTCTAAAACACATTCCGATCATACTCCTAAGTCCAAAATAACCTAACGGAGCTAACCAAATCATAAAAATTCAAATCCGAGATCTTATACTAACAAGTCAAAACTTTGTCAAACCTTTCAAAATTTAAGCTTAAACTAAGAACTGTTCTTCCAAATTCATTCTGATTACCCTGAAAACCAAAACCGACGATTTACATAAGTCATAATACATCACACGGGGCTTGTCATGCCCGAGAACTGGCGAGCGAAGTGCAAAAGCTCAAAACAACTGGTCGGGTCGTTACATCCTCCCCCACTTAAACATATGTTCGTCTTCGAACGTGCCCAGAGTTGTTTCGAAACCATTAAATCGCTGAGTAACCTTACCATGAACATACCCGGGGTTGATCCCACGTCACCCTAACTCATATAGGTCTGATAACACAATGTAACTGAAATTTTGCAATCCAACCTAGCCCATAAACCTTAGAACCACATTTCCACTTCTGAAATCATCCACAAGGTCAGAATCTCACATCCATACTTTGAATAAGTTCATTGTAACCCTAGATGCAATCACAAGATACACCGCATAACTCAGACACTTGTAGCGATAACGTCCAATCACGACAGCTGCACACAACAACCGAATACAAATAGTAAACCTCTTATCAATTAAAGTATCATCCCAAGACTTCCATATACTGCTAATGATAAATGAAACACGTAGAAAATCATAACCATTCCTCAGATCAACCATTCGTGAAGCCACTTCTTATTTGGAAAGGACTATAGCAAATTTCTGAGCCGAACCTCGATATTATCCTTCCAACATGCTGAAATTGAATCCGTTTGTATTCTTTATAGATTCCAATGATCTAATCTAATCCAACATAACTACTCTGGTGACATGACACATCAATACAAACCAAAGCCACAACTCGTGCAATCCGCGCACCAATAAGCAACAATCCGAACATACTCGAATCATGAAAATGACCCAAATGAAGGATCTATACCGCATGCTCACCAGTACCACCATACACAATGCTGAGAACCCGTCACACATCGTAGAACTATAACATGTGAATCTAACCCGAAGGACCATACCTCCACATAACTTCGCTACAATACGCGGCTCTATCCAAATAGTGGTCCACATGAAATACCTCAAGTCACTCTGCTCAAAATCGACAACCATGCGCAATTTGATGTCTAGAACCAAAGCAAATCATCATAACCACTGTGAAGAAATTGACATAATATTACACACCCGTAAGGACACAACCGATACGCCATCCGCTAAACAATACCCAAGACTCTTCCTGCTCGAATTCCACTGAGAGACCCCAATAAAAAACCGCACCACATGTGCCTATAACCAACAAATCCTAACGCCTCGCAACATGGAAAGGTAACTCATAGATCTCCCCAGATCACTAATAAGCTCAAAAACAATCGAATCCATACATCCCTCAACAATACAACTCGGAGTTAACTAAGCCGACTCAAGTTAGAACACACATCCACATTAGCCTGCCAATGAACCCCTTATCAAGGAATCCCTAAAGCTATTCCTTCAACTCTTTTAATTCCGCCGGTGCCATACGATATGGTGCCCGGCACCAAATCAATACCGAAATCAACAACCCTATCTAGCAACATGTTGTACAGTAGGAAACACATCTAGAAGAATCCCTCATCACCGGAACTAAATCAATGGTAGGAGTCTCTGCACTGACATCTATCACGAACTCCAAATAAGAAAACAACCCTTCCCAGCCATCCGTTGGGTCTTCAAAAAATGAAACCTCCCTACTGAAAGCATAATCTGTCGAACCTCGCCACTCAATCTGTGGCATCCTTGGCATAGCCAACGCCGCCATCTTAGCATAACAGTGCAGAATAGCACGACATGAAAAACAACCAGTTCATACCCAGTACCACACCAAAATCTAGCATACCAAGCAACAAGGATCCACTCTGGTCTCCAAACCTCCAATAGTTACCATACAAGACCGATATACACGCTCCACAACCACGACCTAACCTGTTTATGAGCATCTCCAAGTTTCCAAATCCATACAACACACGAATCACCATATTCGATCCCAATTCTACCGTCCGAATATACAACACACCTCTAATACCCAATCATCCCATGAGAGGTACTCCTATAATTCTTCTGTACCACCAAGCAAACTCAAATATCAGCAATCGAACCAACAAGAGAGTGTCGTAATACTAATGAAGTATTATTAACTCAATCACATTGCCCCTTTTCTGAAATGTATACCCTCATCAAGCCACACCAATTAGTAATATCGTTCCCCTAATCATCTGAAGATCATTTCCCTAATCATCTGAAGCTGCCCGTGTTGTCTAATAATTTCATGACCTTCCTTTCAGAACTGGACCGTGACCTTATACATGAAAATCTCAATCCTACACAATATACCACATAAACCATACCATTCTAGGATAACCATGAGAACATCATATCCCTTCCGAGCCACAAGCAACTATGTACTCAACTAGCCAAGAACTTTCCATTAATCCTATCTAGAAGAAAATCACTATACATCCCATGCTCCTCACGCCAGTAGAAAATATACATCCCTAACCATGGTAGAAACCATCAAGAACTCTCTGAATTTCATTTGCACAAAACTAAACCGTCAGGACTGAATCTTCTAACTCGACCAAGCTACGCAGGCCACTAAAACCTAAAAGCATTGCCGTGAGATACTTGTATAAACTCATTACCTCATAAGAATCCAAAGAACTAATCATATCCTTACCATGTCGATCCGGCCTACTACCAAGCTACCCCATCTATCCGAGTTCCTTCTGATTTACCTTCAACGTGATACTTCTTCTCGCTATAACACCACAATCCTCGGCCCAGACTCGCCACACAAGACCCAAGCATAAAGTCACACCATCCTACGTTCATAAGTCGTTGACTTCTCTCTCAAATATCCCCAAAAGCACCACATTCAAAATACTTTCCCTGAAGAGACTTCTTGCGAATCTAAAGCCATTACCTTCACCTTCTTGATACTGATGTGTAGAATCTATAATGATATAGAAATACCACGAGTCTTCACACCCTCTAATGCAAACCTCAGTTTCTTGCCAAATATACAACCTGAAAATCTCCAGTTATTACACGTAAAATCTTGAACCCATTAGAACCATTCCCGAGAGTCATCCACTCTACTCAAACTGCAATTAGACCGATCAAACAGACCGGACGACCTGTGCTCCGTTAGCACTCCAACAGCGTAGAATGTAACTCACCTTAATGCAACCAAGCAACTTTCTGTTCTATGCACCATACATCCTTTACCAATAATAACTCAAGTCATTCCGTGATTCTCTTACGCCCATAAAGCATAACATAACCTTTATTGACATTTCCTTTACTCGAGCCATCCTCGGTCTCAACCTCCGTAAGCCATAACTGATTCACCAGTACACCTCAAACGGGAACCAACATAGCATATAACCGTGCAATCAACTAATCAATAACAGACTCCCCCACTTGGCTCAAAGCCATATATCAAAACACACAATAACTCATAATGCATATACTCTATTACTGACAAAATACCATAGTGAGATTAAACACAATCCTTCATAAGCTCGGGAAACACAGACCATCTAGTACTTTAAATCTTCTGCAAATCTCGCATTCACTCTCGTAACAGTCAAGCCCACTTTCTTAAGCGACCTAAATTTAAATTTCAACACACATATTTCACTTGTAAATGAGATCTTGCAACAGACAACATAAGGATCGCACAAACTTCAGAACACCCGCAGGAGATAATCCACCTGTTTTGCCTCAAACTAACATCCTTTTATACCCTTCCACCGTCATAAACATTACGCTGTCACTTAATCTTCCTGAGTCTGAACTCATATCGCAACATGAAATTTACTTCACTCCCCAACTAGAAAACATGAAAATATTCTTCAAACTCCCATAACTCGGGGTTGTACATCAAATCAAGATGGAAATCAACCACC
The DNA here is from genome assembly GCF_000715075.1 of Nicotiana tabacum. Lineage (NCBI taxonomy): Eukaryota > Viridiplantae > Streptophyta > Magnoliopsida > Solanales > Solanaceae > Nicotiana > Nicotiana tabacum. The sequence goes on from NC_134084.1 coordinate 112,094,170, forward strand.
AAATAGTTCTTCCTATCCTTAGGCAGACCCTCCTCGTCTCATTCAATTCATATGAACACATCTCGCAGTCACATCATACTCATCACATAGCTACCCAGTCATCACTCCCACTAATAGGGCACTATCGGACATACAAATCCACAAGCACGTGCTCACACAATCAACGCCTCAGTGCTCAAGCTGTAGGCAAAAAACCGGCCTCAAGTCCTCCAGACTGGCCCAACATCAACACACAGAGATCACATCCCGCCCCTCGATCAGGGAATCACAAGCCATCGATGCATATCTGATATTGAGCGCTCATGCGCGCATACGAACGCGTGGAAGGAAATTCAAAGAGTTACATTTCAAGTTAAATCAAGGACGCACGATAAGAATTCAAGAATATGAAGTTTTTCCTAAAGGTTCTGCAACCTCCCGATGATAAGTACAGATGTCTCCGTACCGATTCGAGAGACTCTACTAAACCTGCTCATGACTCATGAGCCCTATGTAACCTAGGCTTTGATACCAACTTATCACGACCCTAAAACTGACCCGATCATGATGGAGCCTATCGTGAAACTAGTCCAGCCGGCACAACTCCCAAATTTAACTATTAATCAATACGAATCATTTTTAAGCCTTTAATTAAACAAATGTTTCATAATGTAAGTCTAAATGAACAGTGCAAAAATAATATACAAGCGCGACATCGGGGTGTCACAAGTCACGAGCATCTACTAAGGTCTGAATACAATGGAAAAGTCAGAAAATATACTAAATACAGTTTAATGAAAGCAAGAGGTAGAAAAGTTGTACTGCGAATGCCGGGCAGCTACCTTGCTAAACTCTGATGACTCTGCCTCTGAGCAATCGACACCCACTACCAAGTTCAGAAAATACCTGAATCTGCACACAAAGTGCAAGGAGTAATGTGAGTACTCCAACTCAGTAAGTAATAAAGGTAAATGAAAGCTGAGCAGTAAGAAAACACGTAAACCACGTCAAAATGCTACAACAAAACCAGGATATTTCCAACACAATATAGAAATCATTTACTTTGTAAATCATGCTCAGTTTCGGTGAAAACCTTTTGAAAACAATTTTCAATAATTTCAAACATATGATAAAATAGTGAATAAACATGATAGAAACGTAAACAGCCCCTCGGGCATAATATCAACAGAACCAGCTCCTCGGGCTACGTCACAATCACTCATAATCAGCCCCTCGGGCATAACATAAATAAAGAACCACCCCTCAGGCAATAACATGGAACAACATCAGCCCCTCGGGCTATATCACATCGCATACTAGGTACCCGCGCTCACTACGGGTGTACAGACTCGGGGAGGGGCCCCTTACGGCCCAAGCGCAATAACAAGTCATCCTGTGGTATAATCAATATATCACTCACTAAGGGTACCCGCACTCACTAGGGGTGTACAGACTCCAGGAGAGGCCCCTTACGGCCCAAGCGTAATATCAAGCCACCTCCTGGAATAATCAATAGGCTCTCGGCCTCATATCAAGCCACCTTGTGGCGTACAACTCTGGCCCTCGGCCTCATAATCATAAATCAGTGTATCACTGATGCGTTACGTAGCCCGACCCAAAAGTATCCTCACAACACAGGCCCTCGGCCTTACTCAGTCAGAAATCTCTAAAAGCCACTCGGGCATAGTAAAATATGATGTTCAGCCCAAAATATCTTTTAAAGTATTAAAACAGAGTAAACATGGTTGAGTTATGAAAATGGTAGAATATAACATGGATGAGTACAGATATAAAAATCAAAACAGTGAGGAAAATGCAGTAAAAATCCCCTAACGGTCCAAAACAGTTGGCACGAGGCCCAAATATGGCATTCAGCTCAAAACAAGATGACAACGAACAGTTTTCAATCAAATAAGCAGTAAAACAGTCATTCGGGATGGACTAAGTCACAATCCCCAAGGGTGCACGACACCACGCTAGTCATCTAGCGTGTGCGTCACCTCAATATAGTAGAATGATGTGAAATTTGGGGTTTCATACCCTCAAGACAACATTTACAATCATTACTCACCTCTATCCGGTTCAAACTCTAGCCCGCGATGCCTTCGCCCCTCTAGTCGGCCTCCGGATGCTCCAAATCTATCCAAAAACAGGTTTATACCATCAAAATATGCTAAGGGAACAAAGCGCACTCGAAAATAACCAATTTATATCAAAAATCTAAAATTGCTCAAACCCAGCCCCTGGGCCCACGTTCCGGAATTCGATAAAAATTACATCAATAGAATCCTCATCCTCTCACGAGTCTACCCATATCAAATTTATCAAAATCTAACCTCAATTGCCCATTCAAATCCCCAAAAGAATTCTCAAACTTTTCTTCCATTTTTCCCCAATTCCCACTCTAATTTCTCAAATTAAATGATGAAATTCAAGACTAAATCATGGAATTAAACCAAATATGAGTGAAGAATAATTACCCCCATTGCTCCGCTAAAAATCTTCTCAAATTTTACTTTTCTCCCGAGCTCTCTAATGGTTTTGCGATATTGGACTTAAACCCTCGATTTTGAACTTAAAAATTCTGCCCAGATATTTTCTTCATCGCGAACGCGGCAGCACCCTCGCGTTCGCGAAGCACAAAGCTTCACTGACCCAGATTCCTTCTACGCGAACACGAGGATCCTCTCGCGAACGTGATACTCAACTAACCCACCTCTCCGCGAACGCGTAGAACAATTGCATTGGGGTCCCAGCTATTCCACTTCCTCCATACGAACGCGGCAAAACCCTCGCGAACGCGATGACCACTGACCTTAGCCCTTCGCGGACGCGGGACCACCTTCGCGAACGCAAAGGCCAACTCCATTACCTCACATCCTAACCCCCCGTGAATGCGGGACATCCATCGCGAAAAAGGTCAAAAACCCGCAACACCAACAACAGTTTTTCTACAACTTTTTCCAACAAGAAATGATCCGTTCAACCACCCGAAACTCACCCGAGGCCCTCGGGACCTCAACCAATCATGCCAACATATCCCATAACATCATTAAAACTTGTTCCAACCTTCGAAATGCTCAAGACAACATCAAAACACAAAAATTACATAGGATTCAAACCTATGAATTCCAAAAACCTCTGAATTCCGCTTTCGATCAAAAAGCCTATCAAACCTCGTTCGAATGACCCAAAATTTTGCACACACGTCACAAATGACACAATGGACCTACTCCAACTTATAGAATTCCATTCCAACCCCCATATCAAAATCTCACCTATCAACCGGAAATTGCAAAAAATTCCAATTTCGCCAATTCAAGCCTAAATCTACTCCGGACCTCCAAAACACATTCCGATCATACTTCTAAGTCCCAAATAACCTAATGGAGCTAACCAAATCATAAAAATTCAAATCCGAGATCATATACTAACAAGTCAAAACTTGGTCAAACCTTTCAAATTTTAAGCTTCCAATTGAGAACTGCTCTTCCAAATTAATTCTGATTACCCTAAAAACCAAACCCGATGATTTACATAAGTCATAATACATCACACGGGGCTAGTCATGCCCGAGAACTGGCGAGCGAAGTGCAAAATCTTAAAACGACCGGCTGGGTCGTTACAGCTAGTAAGACTTTTTTGCAATTATCCAACTTCGAACAACTCGAATCTAGCAAAAACAACTTTATACCATAAATACAGACTATAGGAAGCTATTCCGAATAAAAAAGTTGTAATCTTTAAAGATAAACAAAAAGTCATCTAAAAACGTCAACACCGAGCTCGCATCTCGGAACTCGGCCAAGCTTACAAAATTCGAACACCCATTAGATAACGAGTCCAACCATATAAGAATTACTCAAATCCGTGTTCAAATCGCCTTTCAAATTTCCAAAATTTGGTCTAAGAAGTTTCATCAATTTTTCCCAAATTTTCCAACTCTGATTACTAAGTAAATGACAAATATAATGATGGATTTATGTATAATATTCAAATCCAAGTAATAATCACTTACCGAGATGATTTCCTTGAGAATTCATCGAAAAATCACCACAAACTGCGCTCTCTAGGTCAAAAGATGAAAAATGAAATAAACCCATGTTTCTAGACATTTCCGCCCAGCGATATCCGCTTCTGCGGTCAAACTGTCACACCTGCATAAAATAATACATCGCAGGTGCAGGTCCGACTAAGGTCTGGCTAGCCCTTTCCGCTTTTGCGATGCTTCTCTCGCACCTACGGCCATTCCCACCTCAGGTGCGATGACACCAGAACAACAGTCCCTCAACAAACAACTAAGTCCAAACTTAGCTCGTTTTCAATTCGATTCACACATAGGGCCCGTCTGAATATACCAAGTTTCGAAACACATAACAGATCTGCTAGAGACCAAAAGTCACGTCAAACAACATTGATTCTGCGAATCGAAACCCAACTCAAGCCTATTGAAACTTTGAACATCCGACTTTCAAAACTAACATCGAATCATACCAAAACAACTCCGATTGACCTCAAATTTTGCAGGCAAGTCATAAATAACATGACGGGCCTATTCCAACTTCCAAATCAGAATCTAACTCCGATATTAATAAAGTCAACTCCCGGTCAAGCTTCTCAACCTTCCAAACCTTCAACTTTCTAACTTTCTCCAATTCAAGACGCAACGACCTACAGACCTCCAAATCAATATCCGGACATGCTCCTATGTCCAAAATCACCATACGGAGCTATTTGGACCATCAAAACTCCATTACGAAGTTGTCCATACAAAAATCAAACTACGGTCAACTTCTTAAACTTAAGCCTCTAACTTAGGGATTATGTATCCCATTTCACTCCAAAACTCATTCGAAACCAAAACCAACTACCCCAACAAGTCACATAACCATAATATAACATAGAGGAGGCAATATATAGGGGAATGGGCCTAACATACTCAAAACGACGTTACACTAAAGAATTAAGCACAACAGTTCTATTTATGTGCCCAACAATTAAGAAAAAATTTATGATCCTACCAAATTGAATACCACTATCTTGGTAATTGAAGAACTAGTAATAAAGAACACTACCTTAAATATCCATAACTTTTGATATCTTAGGATATTCGGAGAATCCAAGAATGACTATAGACATGGAGAATCAGACTGCAAATGGAAATAATTGGTGATTTTTTAACGTTAACTATTAAGACACATCTTAGTTACATCATAACCAAGTCTCTGGCAGAATTCTGAACTCAGATCTTTCATGGAGATGCAAACACCCTCCGACATATGAACTCTCATACTTCACCTCAGAAGTTATCTTTTTTGAAATTATACACCAAGAATAACCTGTTATCGACTTTTATTTTCTCTTTGTTGATGTACCTGACCCTAATTTGTTTGGGACTGAGACGTTACTGTTGTTGTTGTATTAAATTCATCCACCTGACACTTAATGGACTTAAAATTGGTATCTGCATTTTCATGGGGAAAAAAACAACTAAAGTTATCACTTTTCTTTTTTGAATAACATTGGCTATAAGTGGAGGCCTTAAACATTTGCTTAATACTTCCAATACCTCCATTAGCTTTGAGTCTTTGACATATTTAACGCTTTTAGTAGCTTGTGCAATCAAATTCTGAGAATCAATGATCGAGGCCTTAAAGTTTCTTGCAAATGGTACTCGTGAAATGTGCTCATCTGTGAGGGTTGACACTTGACAACTGACTGTTGGGATTTAAAGATCGGTTTAGCGGAGGAAAGTGAGCTCCCTTGTGCTTTGGAAAGAAAAAGTGTCCCTCATTGGTGGTGGAAAGAAAAGTGAAGGCGCTTATTGAAAAAACACTTCTCTTGATGTTAAATGGGTTGGAAAGAAAGTAAGTCCCGCGCCGTCGTCGTCGTTGCATGCTCGGCTTCCGCTTCGGTCAACGATTGATTGATTATTCTATTTGGACAATTTTTTTTCAATTAGTTAATTAATTAATGAAAATTGAACCCGGAATAACCCAGGACCCGCGACGCTACCCAGTCCGGTGGGAAACGTTCCCACCTGTTCTAATAGCCATAGCTATTTCGGAAAGATTGCAAATCTTTTCAGAAACAGTGCCACAAAATGGCTATAAATATGCTTTGATCCCAGAATCTCTCCTTACGAAATTTTCTGAGCTTCTTCTCCTTCTTCCGCATAATTAAAATTTCAGTGTGGTTTACAGCCTTCGAATGGTTCACTGTTTCACCGGCATTTTCTGGTACCAACACTCTGTTGAGTTAAATCATTCTATTCCGGGAAAATAATATTCCATCACCTCGGTACTTGAGGGGAATAATTTTCTTAAGAACACACTGTGCATCCAGTGAGCTCGATTTTATTTCGAAATTATTTTCTAGATTCTGCTTGATCATTTCGACATTGTGCTGCTGCTAATTTTCTGTTTTCTATTTTAGAAAATTTTATTGTTTCATTATTTATTATAATAATACAGATTCCATAACAATCTTAAGGAAATTATTATGCTATAATTTGTATTTTGTTTTTGGAGATTAAAACCTGTGCGGTTTTCTACTCCTTCTGAATTTTTCTATTCTGATTTGAAGATATAAAAACTTCATTTTAGTATAAAATTCAGAAATGAGTTGAAGACATAAAATTCATTATTTTATGTGAAACAATACACAAAAACTTTGATTTTTATTTATTAAATGTACCGTTTATCGTTAATTACAGTACTATTTATTGTTCTAATTTTTTTTCATTAATTGAAATCTTCTGTTGTTGATAGTGAGATATGGCTATTGATAATGGAAATTCTTCTGCGACTGTTGCGGCAATAATGATAGCCTCATCAAACCGAACTATTGTGCCACCGGCCTAGAAACTAGGAAAATTTTCTGGAGCCAACTTCAAAGGATGGCAGCAAAAGATGTTCTTCTGGCTTACCATACTTGGTATGCAGAATTTCACCAGTGAAGACCTTCCAGTGCCTGCCGCCGACATGCCACCCATTGAGAAGTTTATGATTGTTGAGGCATGGAAATAAGTAGACTTTCTTTGCAAAAGATACATCCTAAGTGCTCTGGACAATGACCTGTACAATGTCTACAGTGCTATAAGTACTTTGAAAGAATTATGGAATGCACTTGAGAAGAAGTACAAGATTGAAGATGTGCTTGAAAAAAATTGTGGTTGCCAAGTTTCTAGATTATAAGATGATAGACAACAAAACTGTTGGAACCCAAGTTTAAGAGCTTCAACTTGTTTTTCACGGCCTTATTGCAGAAGGTATGGTAGTGAATGAAGCATTTCATGTGGCTCCAATGATTGAAAAATTGCCTCCTTCGTGGAGAGATTTCAAAAACTATCTCAAGCACAAGCGCAAAGAAATGAAGTTGGAAGATTTTGTGATTCGTCTCAAGATTGAGGAAGATAACTAAACAACCGAGAAAAAGTTTGGTGGGAATTCAACGATTGTGGGAGCTAATATCTTTGAGGAAACTGCTCCCAAAAAGTAAGAAGAGGAAGAGGTCTTCTGGACAAACTAAGGAGCAAAATAAGAAAAAATTCAAGGGCACTGCTACAATTGCGAAAAAGCTATCCACAAATCCCCTAGATTGTCTCCCGAAAAAAGATAAGAAAAAGGGACAGGCTAACATAGTGGATAAGAATGATGACATTGATGATTTGTGTTCAATGCTTTCGGAATGTAACCTCGTTGGAAATTTGAAGGAGTGGTAGATTGACTCTGGAGCCACTCGATATGTTTGTGCTGTCAAAGAAGCATTTGCAACTTACTCTACTAGTGATGCCGAAAAAGCGCTTTCCATGGAAAATATTGCAACAGCCAAGATTGAGGTTTATGGAAAGATATTCCTGAAGATGAATTCCGGCAAGGTGTTAATGCTCAACAACATTTTTCATGATCCTACTATTAGGAAGAATTTCGTTTCAACTTCTTTACTTGTTAAGAATGGATTCAATATGTATTTGAATCTGACAAAGTTGTTGTAAGCAAGAATGAAATGTATGTTGGAAAGGGCTACCTCACAAGTCATTTGATTTAAGGCATATTCGTTTAGGACATGTTAATTACAAAACCTTGTGGAAGTTAATTAATTTAGATATACTGCATAAATTCGAGTGTAATAAATCAAAATATCAATATGTGTTGAATCTAAGTTTGTAAAACATCCTTATAAGTTTGTTGAAAGGAATTAAAATCCTTTACACTTAATTTATACTGACTTTTGTGATATGAAGTCGACACCATCTCGAGGTAGGAAAAATATTTTATAACTTTTAATGAAGATTGTACTCGATATTGTTATGTTTATTTGCTTAATAGTAAGGATGAAGCAATTGAAGCATTTAAGCAATACAAGAATGAAGTGGAGAATCAATTCAATAAAAAGATCAAAAGTAGTATCTCTGTATACCAAAGTCTAAGAAAAAGAAGTACGGAACGTAAATGACATAGGAGGGAATAGAAGGAGACTCCAAGGTTTGAGGACGCGACAAATACACCTTAAAGCCTCAAAAATCTTGCTGCTCACTGATGGCGAGGCTGATACAAAATAGCTGGATCTGGATAAAAACATGTGCAAAAGAGTAGCATGAATACACCATAACGGTACCCAATAAGTGCCAAGCCTAACCTTAGTCGAGTAGCGACGAGGCCAGGTTAGGGTCCACTGGTATGTAATAAATAAAGTAGAAGAATATAGTAATATAATAAGAGACTGGAATTTAACAAAGAGGAAACCATAGCAAAATAACCGTAAAGCACACAGGGATAAAACAACAGGGGATCTCCCGAGATACCGTCTCGTAGTCCCAAAAGTAAATATGCAAGGAGATCTCCCGAGGTACCTCCTCGTAGTCTTAAAAGTAAATGTGCAGGGAAATATCCTAATACAATGCCTCGTAGTCCCAAAAGTAAATACACAGCTCAAACTGATAAATACAAAAATTAACAGCAAAAATTCTACAGTTAAAACTGCTATTGTCGTGCCCCTTTTTTTCCTCGCGGAGTCCGGGTTTCGACATTCATGGGGGAACAACTCGTTTCCTTTAGGGAATTGGATATTTAAAGAATTGCCACCTAACAAATTATGGTGCGTTAGGGCATCTAGATTAATTAACTCGTGTAACTAGTTTGCATTGCCATATATTAGGATAAGGGCTCGAAATAACCTTGAGGGGAAGGTATTAGGCACCTCTCATAGTCCACAACGGTGGGTCCCGACCGAACTTAAACTATGTGAATTAGTCATTTTAACAAGTAAACAGTTTTAACACATATTTGAAAATAAAGGCATGTTTTCACATTCTAAATACATGTATGATTCAGATAATGAAAGTAAGAGAGTGGTTTGGACAGCTTACACATATATATGTCAAGAAAGGGAAGTTTAGATGATTTAAACACATAGAGGAATTGGGAAAGGGAAGTCCTAAGTTGATTAGCCTATAGGATCAATCTGTGCAATGCCCGATAATCCTCCTCAACTAGAGAGGCTACACGTGACATTAGCACGCAGGTCATCATATCCTTTTACTATCCGCTACCCTCCCCTTAGTGGTGATATAAGCGAGTTTAATTAACGACATCTAAGCGTGCTGCTACCCGTCCCTTCCTTGTGGTCCTGGAGGAGTTTAGGACCTCTAAATTTGGGCAATTTTAGACAGCCTAAGGTATTTAAAAGGGAAAATCTAGGAGATAAGCAAAGAACATATAGGACAATCAAATAGGGAGAAGCAGTTAAGGCTCATGCTTACCTCCACATGTACGTAAGCAAATAAGCAACACGTCTCAATTAACTGATTTTGAATATGTTCAGAAAGCCTAGGAACATGATATCTAGATGAACAATCACAAAACAGAATTAAGAGAAGTGGCAGAATCCTAACTAGTTGCCTACTGGTGTTATAGCCTGTTAAGCCTGGATAATTTCACACATAAACAGAATTGGTTTCACAATTATTTAATGTCCTAAGGCTTGCCTAAGTGTGTATATGCAACCACGATTCTGGGAAACAGTTTGAAGTTACCGAAGCATACGACGGTTGGAGGATGTTCTTCGACGGAGCTGCAAATTTTAAAGGAGTGGGCATTGGAGCGGTTTTGTTATCAGAAATAGGTCAACATTATCCGGTATCTGCTAAACTCAGATTTTACTGCACCAACAACATGGCAGAGTATAAAGCCTGCATATTAGGACTCAACATGGCAATCGACATGAATATTCAAGAGTTGCTGATAAGCCTGCTGGGTAGATAACATGCCTAACTAGTTGCCTACTGGTTTAAGGATAACATGCCTAACTAGTTGCCTACTGGTTTTATAGCCTGTTAAGCCTGGATAATTTCACACATAAACAGAACTGGTTTCACAATTATTTAATGTCCTAAGGCTTGCTTAAGTGTGTATATGCAGCCACGATTCTGGGAAGCGGTTTTATAAATTAGATAACCATAGTCAGGTTATCTAATATGCAATAGAATAAAGCAAATAACTATAGGCATGTTATCTACCCAGCTTGACCTACAGTACCATACAACTACCCTCCATTTTCACTAGTCACCCCAATATCTGTTTACAATTAATTATTACAGACCAATGATTGAATAAAAATTACATAAACAAAAATATAAATTATGCTATAGGGAGCCTGAAGTGGGCCCAAAGCAAATCCTGGGGTACCAGACCTTCAGTAGTCTCAAATGCTAAGGATTTCATAGCCCAATTCACGTCCAGGTGTGTCAGAGTTCCCTAAGGACCTCAAGGATCTCGGGCAGTGCTCACACCCAGACTTTTCTCAAATAAAGACTGATTATGTGTAGTGTGGAAGAGCCAGCCCTGATATGCCAAAGTTCAGAGAGATCTCAAGAATCTCTAGGCAGTACACATACCAGAGGGGCAGAACTTAATAATCTAAGAGTAAGTGAGAGTGCTTGAAAAGACTTAGTGAAAACACTGTGGAGATAAATTCTTATAAATTCTTAGGAGTAAAAGATCTTCTGTAATAGACCAGTTTTAAGAAAAATGCTAGGAATGAAACTAGTTTTAGAAAAACACATTTGAAAATAGTTTAGAGGAGAGAAAATTTAGTAAACAGTCAATAGATCATAAAAGGTTCAGTTCCACAGACACTTTAGCAAACAGGTTTGCACACATGGGTGAAAAAGGGATTGGGAACACATGGAGATATTATTGAGGGTGCATGAATGGGGTGCAAGGAGACAGAATTGGTAGTAATACACATAGAACACTTATAGCCTTATCTGTTTCTTCTTCAACATGGGCGCAATATGCCAGCTGATTATGAATTCTCACCGGAATGGGATCAATATAATTCTTATCTGGATGTTGTATCATAGATGACAAGGTGGCCAATGCATCGACAAACTCATTCTGAATTCTAGGCACATGTCGGAATTCTATCTTCATGAACCTCTTTCTCAATTCCTATACAAGGTGCAGATATGGCAGTATCATGGAATTCTTGGTGGCCCACTCTCTTTGTACCTAGTGCACAAGCAAATCTGAATCACCAATTATCAGCATCTCTTGAATATTCATGTCGATTGCCATGTTGAGTCCTAGTATGCAGGTTTCATACTCTGCTATGTTGTTGGTGCAGGAAAATCTGAGTTTAGCAGATACTGGATAATGTTGACCTATTTTTGATAACAAAACCGCTCCAATGCCCACTCCTTTAAAATTTGCAGCTCCGTCGAAGAACATCCTCCAACCGTCGTATGTTTCGGTAATGTCCTCTCCTATGAATGATACCTCTTCATCAGGAAAATACGTTTTTAAGGGTTCGTATTCTCTTCCCACCGGATATTCAGCAAGATGATCTGCCAATGGGTGTCCTTTGACTGCCTTTTGAGTTACGTAAACGATATTTAACTCACTCAACAATATCTGTCACTTGGATAACTTCCCAGTTGGCATGGGTTTCTGAAATATGTACTTCAAAGGGTCTATCCAAGATATTAGGTATGTGGTATAGGCACAAAAGTAGTGCCTCAATTTCTGGGTCGTCCACGTCAAAGCACAGCAAGAGCGTTCCAGCAGAGAGTATCGTGCTTCATAAGGTGTGAACTTCTTACTTAGGTAGTATATGGCTTGCTCCTTTCTCCCTGTCTCGTCATGCTGTCCGAAAACACATCCGAAGGCTCCATTCAACATAGATAGATAGAGTAACAAAGGCCGTCCTGGTTTTGGAGGGACCAAGACCAGTGGTGTGGACAGGTACTCCTTGATTTTGTCGAAAGCTTTCTGACAATCTTCGGTCCATCTTGTTTTGGCCGAACTTAAACTATGTGAATTAGTCATTTTAACAAGTAAACAGTTTTAATACATATTTGCAAATAAAGGCATGTTTTCACATTCTAAAACACATGTAAGATTCAGATAATGAAAGTAAGAGAGAGGTTTGGACAACTTACACATGTATATGTCAAGAAAGGGAAATTTAGATGATTTAAACACATATAGGAATTGAGAAAGGGAAGCCCTAAGTTGATTAGCCTACAGGATCAATCTATCCAATGCTTGGTAATCCTCCTCAACTAGAGGGGCTACACATGGCATTAGCACGCAGGTCATCATATCCTTTTACTACCCATTACCCTCCTCTTAGGGGTTATATAAGCGAGTTTAATTAACGACCTCTAAGTGTGATTCTACCAGTTCCTTCCTTGAGGTCCTGGAGGAGTTTAGGACCTCTAAATCTAGGCAGTTCTAGACAACCTAAGGTGTTTAAAAGGGAAAATCTAGGCGACAAGCAAAGAACATAGAGGACAATCAAATAGGGAGAAGCAGTTAAGGCTCATGTTTACCCCTACATGTACATAGGCAAATAAGCAGCACGTCTCTAACAACTAATTTTTGAATAAGTTCAGAAAGCCTTGGAACATGATATCTAGATGAACAATCACAAAACAGAGCATGCAGCGTTTGTTTTAAGAGAAGTGGCGGAATCCTAACCAGTTGCCTACTGGTTTTATAGCTCGTTAAGCCTGGATAATTTAACACATAAACAGGACTAGTTTCACAATTATTTAACGTTCTAAGGCTTGCCTAAGTATGTATATGTAGTCACAATTCTGAGAAATAGTTTGAAGTTCTTTTATCCTATAGGCATGGTTTTGTAGTGACATTTAACAAGACACTGTATGAAGTTCCAGTTTTAGTTCTTAATGCATATGATATTTACCCTATGAACATGAGTTCTATCACTAATGAGTGAAACTGCTATTAGTTCTTATTAGACACGCATACTGACTAAGCAAGTGTGACAACCAATAAAACCTACATACATGATTTCTAAAGAGACAGATTTGAATATATGCTGTAATGAAAGTTGAACCTTAGTTATTTTATTCCCTATAGGCATGGCGTCTAATCATGTAAATCAAAGTAGGCAGAACTTATTTCTACCAATGCAAACTCTATAAGCAGGTTATCTAACAAAGCACATTTGAGCCAAAGTAAACCCTATACGCATGTTATCTAGCACGCAATAATGATTAGAGTAAACATCTAGGCAAGTTTTCAAACATGCAATAACAGAGTGCTTTTGAATGAAGTAAAGCCATAGGCAGGTTATCTAATATACAATAGTATAAAGCAAATAACTATAGGCATGTTATCTACCCAGCTTGACCTACAGTACCATACAACTACCCTCCATTTTCACTAGTCACCCCAATATCTGTTTACAATTAATTATTACAGACCAATGATTGAATAAAAATTACATAAACAAAAATATAAATTAAGCTATAGGGAGCCTGAAGTGGGCCCAAAGCAAATCATGGGGTACCGGACCTTCAATAGTATCAAATGCCAAGGATTTCATAGCCCAATTCACGTCCAGGTGTGTCAGAGTTCCCTAAGGACCTCAAGGATCTCGGGCAGTGCTCACACCCAGACTTTTCTCAAATAAAAACTGCTTATGTGCAGCGTGGAAGAGCCAGCCCTGATATGCCAGAGTTCAAAGAGATCTCAAGGATCTCTAGGAAGTACACATACCAGAGGGGCAGAACTTAATAATCTAAGAGTAAGTGAGAGTGCTTGAAAAGACTTAGTGAAAACAATGTGGAGATAAATTCTTAGGAGTAAATGATCTTCTGTAATAGACCAGTTTTAAGAAAGATACTAGGAATGAAACTAGGTTTAGAAGAACACATTTGAAAATAGTTTTGAGGAGAGCAAATTTAGTAGACAGTCAATAGATCATAAAAGGTTCAGTTCCACACACACTTTAGCAAACAGGTTTGCACACATGGGTGAAAAGGGGATTGGGAACACATGGAGATCTTATTGAGGGTGCATGAATGGGGTGCAAGGAGACAAAATTGGCAGTAATACACATAGAACACTTATAGCCTTAACAAATTAATCAGGATAGCAGGCAACTAAACATGGAGCAAGGATGTAGAGGATAGCCACATAAGCGGGATTAACCATAGGCATGATCACACAACTAAGCATAACTTTTGATAGGCTATTTAAACATTAGATAAACATGTGAAGTGTAAACATATTAGCTGCACGTAGAACCGGGCAAAATTTTAGGCATGCTTGAACAAAGAAGTGAATAAGAGAGTAGGTCAGATTCACAACCAATGAACTAATGTTGGGATGAAATACATAGATTTTGGGTGTCAAATGTAACTAGAGACATACCAATTGAGGAAAAAGAGTGCAGAATATAGAGCAAGTAGCCTCACTGTATAGCCTTAGCTAGACCCACAATAGCACAAGTTACACAAGTAGCAAAGAAGGAGAATAGTTTGAGTATGTGTGTATATTGTGAACTGATGTCTGTCCGAGAACCAGAACAATGGGGGGGGGGGGGGGTTATAGTATGCAATAGAGTAGGACACATAAGGTAATGAGCCAATTATATGCACATAAGGTATGGAAATCAATTAACAATTAGTCATGACTCAATTAAGGGTCCAAAATCTCATAAATGATACTTATTTTAAGGAAGTCTCATACGGACTCCTTTAGTAAATCAGAGCAAGGTTAATAAGGTAAGAAATAATCAGAAAATCGATCAAGTGAAGTCAATCATGAACAAATAAGCCACAAAATCAGACTAGTATTACTTAATTTAAGGAAAATTGTATATGGAATCAATCAGTAATTAAGGGCTAGGTTAAATAAGGCAAGAACTAACTCCGAAATCAATTAGAAGTTGGTTCTGAAAATTAGAGCATAAAATCAGGCTAGCAGAACCAATTAATAATTACAAATAATGTAAGAAAACTAATTAAAGTTGTAAACAAGGGAAATAATCAAGAATCAACACATAAGTTTTGACAGAGCAAATCAGTAGATCAAAATTCAAAGTAGTACCGATTTACCACATAAGATTTGACAGAGCAAATCAGTAGATCAAAATTCAAAGTAGTACCGATTTACGGGGAAAAATATCAGTTTCCACAAATAGATAGCTAGGCTAAAAAGGATTTCAGAAATTAGCTGAGAAATCGAATCAAAAACCCTAATAGAGATGGGCTAGGGCAAAAATCACAAGACAATGAATTAGACTAAGGGGAAATCATGAAAGTCAAAGCACAGAGAAAACGATGTAGCAAGTAACACAGAAAGACTCCGAATCAAAGCAAAATATAAGAAAATTAGGGTTTTAGCATAAATCAATTAGGGTCTAGACAATTTTAGCAGAAATCAATCAATAATACTTAAGAACCGATGATTAACATTTGAAAATCAGGAAAACTTTGAGAAGACGAGTTTCAGTAAACCCTAGTTTTAGGAACAACGAAAAATCACTTGAAAAAACGGGAAACTTTAAAGAAAACACGTAAAGTACGTTCAATCTGTCTCAGATCTGTACAGATCAGAGAAAATCAAAGATAAAATTAGGTTTTTTAGAAGTGAAACAAGGATGAGAACATAGACTTAGGAGTACACGGATAAAAATGTGAAAGATCTTACTCAAGGTCAAGTCAAATGGCCTAAAATAGGCAAGAAAACCCCAAGGTGTAAACAGACCGCCTAGGTCCCTTGAGAATCTCCTCAAGGATCCAAGAAATGGAGATACCATAGAATAGAGGAGGCCATTAGAGGCCTGAGGTGGTGAAGAACCACCATAGGAGGGCAGTAGGTGAGTGACGACGAGGGCGAATTAGGGTTAGAGTTATAGATCATTTGAGAGATGAGGGAACAGGTGACAGCAGGGACAGAGTGGAAAATAATTTGGGTTTGGGGGGCGTAGGTGGGTTTAATTATGGTAGGAAATATCCTGACCGTTGATCAAAAGTGATCAACGGCCAGGATTGGCCACGGGTTTGGGTTGGGCAGGTGGATATTAGGCCTGGGATCTTTTGGGCTGGTTTATACGGGGTATTGGGCTGGTCAATTTTAGGACAAAATTGAAATAAAAAGAGTTTATTTATTAAATACCCCAAATAATTGATTAACAAATAACTTGTAAAATAATTACTAATTATAAAAAATGAATCTCATGCATAGAAATATTTTTAAAATAGTTATTTAGTATTCAAAAATACAGAGGACTAGTTTCTCGTAAAATAATACCAGAAATGTACGCATGGGCTATAATTGCAAGGTTATTGCAATTATAGCCAAAAGATGCCAATTTGGCTATTTATGAAACAGTAGGACCTATAATAGTAATATTAAATCAAGACATGTTCTAAATTCATTTGTGATGCAATTTTACAATTATTGATATGAAGAAAATATTGAAATAAATTAATTTAAAGGTGTAAAAATTACGGGAAAAATACCCATTGATGCCAATGCATAGTTTTAAAGGTATATATGCATTTCAAAAATATTATAGAGAAAAATTCGGTATCAACAGATATAGATCAAGGAAAAACAGGAAATCAACTAGGCATGCTGCACAAAGTTCAAATAAGCATTTAAAACATGTAGACATGTGATATTGGGCTAAACAAGATAACTACACATGGTTGTATAACTCAATTAAAAATGTGGTATAACTCACTTAAAAATGAAAACAGGTACTACTCAGTAAAAATTGAATTTTACAACAAAAAGCTCGTATACGCACTCGTCATCTCACGTACACGGCGCTCACATATCATAACAGAACCAAAGTCCTAAGGGAATTTCCCCCATACAAGGTTAGGCAAGCCACTTACCTCGAACCAAACTTAATTAATTAGTAAGAATTCTTTTTTCCACGAGTTTTCGACTCCGAATGGCCCAAATCTAGCCAAAAGTAATTACATACCATAAATATAACTATAAGAGACGAATCTAATCATTGAAATGAAGGCTTCAACAAGAAATTAGAAACTCGCCCAAAAAAGTCGACCTGGACCCACTTCTCGAAATCATGTAAAAGTCACAAAATACGAACACCCATTTACTCACGAGTTCACTCATACCAAAATTATCCAAATCCGATATCAAAATTCAAATCAAAACTCAAAAACTTAGTTGAAGAACTTCTCCCATTTTCCCAAATTTTTCAATCCAAATGTGAAATTAAAGGAGGGAATAATCTATAGATTAATGGAATATAATTATAAATGAGTCAAGAATCGTTACCCAATAGCTTCCTCTAAAAATCCCTCAAAATTTCATCTAGATCCGAGCTCTCTATCTCAAGTTTTGATAAAAATTGTCTTACCCTCGATTTTGAAATGTTATAACCTACCCAGGCATCCCTTCTTCGCGAACGCGGACACACCCTCGCGTTCGCAAAGCATAAAATTTTCCTTCAGTCCAAAAACTTCTTTGTGAATGCGGGATCCCACTCGCGAATGCCGAAGCTCACACAATTTGACCCTATGCAAATGCGGGACACTCATCGTGAATGCGTAGGCTAAGTGCCTGGAACCTCCTCTGCTTGTTCCTACAAGGTCCCAATTGCGAACGCGTAGTCTCAAAGCTCCAAAGCTTCATGAAAACGATAACCACATTGTAAACTCGTAGCGCAAAACTTAGACGGTCTCCCAGATACCCTACGTGAACACGAACGCAATGAAGGAAACCAGCAACTGATGCACCAGATTTTTCTGCAATTCCAACAAGTCCAAAGCAAGTCCGTTAACCACCCGGAATCCACCCGAGGCCCCCGGGACCTCAAACAAATATATCAACAAGTCCTTAAACATCATACGAACTTAGTTAAGCCTTCCAATCACATCAAACAATGATAAAAGCATAAATCGCAACCCAATTCAAACTTGATGAACTTTGAAACTTCAAACATCTACAACCGATGATGAAACCTATCAAATCACGTTCGATCGACCTCAAATTTTGCACACAAGTCATATTCAACATTATGGACCTACTCCAACTTCCGAAATTGGAATCAGACACCAATATCATAAAGTCTACTTCCGGTCAAACTTCCCAAAAAGTAAACTTTTGCCTTTTCAAGCCTATTTCAGCTACGTACCTCCAAAATGCAATCCAGACATGATCCTAAGTCCAAAATCACCCAACGGAGCTAACAGAGCAGATAAAACTCCATTCCGTAGTCTTCTTCACACAGTTCCGACTATGGTCAAAATCCTATAGCTTAAGCTTTCGTTTTAGGGACTAAGTGTCCCAAAACACTCCAAAACCAAAAATAGAGCCTCCTGGCAAGTCACATAAGCATAAAAAGATATGGGAAAAGCAGTGAATAAGGGATCAGGGCTATTACTCTCAAAATAACCAGCCGAGTCGTTAGAATTTCGAGTGTGAATGAGATATATTCTTTCTTTTTGTGTTAATCGACTGTTTTTTCTTGTTTTGTGTTTAATTTTTCTACTATAAAACCCCCTTTCTCATTTCCCCTAATAGACCTTAATCACTACTATTACTCTCACTCTCACTCACTTTGTGCTATGGTTAATGCTCATCATGTTAAGTTTCATGTTCATTTAAGTGATATGTTTTCCAAACAGTGCTACTAGTATGTTGTTATACTATTTGAACCACATTTTCGCTAGGCTTTCATGTTAAAATTCTCATATGAAGATTTTACTCCACTCGCTTCTTGTCTATGATTGTGATAGATTGTCATAAGAATTTCTTTAGGTTTATTCTGCTTTGAAACACTATTTGGAGTTGTTTGCTAGCTTATGATATCCAATATTGTCACTTTAAACCTTGCTCCAAAAATACAAACATGAACCTGCCTTATATACGCCTTGTGCGACTTCTTATTTAATGTAGTCTCATCTATGTGCCTTGGTCTTATAGCTCCTGGTAGCTACAACCTTAAGATTTAAGTATATGGATCTCGAGGGTTATTTAATTGGCCCTATAAGTAGTTTGGTCACTTGTATGGTTTGTTTGGCATCTAATTGGGTAAGTAGGGCATTCATTTGGGCCCAGTCTATTAGGCCATGTGTGTTGTTGGACCTAAATACTGGATTCAGGTGCATTTTAATCCTCTATGTAAGCCTGGGAGTTGGGTCTCTTGGGTATGCAAAATTTAAAGCTGGTGAAGGCCCAGAAAGAATCACTGGGTTACCTTATTTTGAATTGGGCCTGCAGTTGTTCTATTTTGAATCTATAATAGTCTATTTGGGCTTGTACTATTTTATTTAGGGCTTATAATAACTTGAAAAACTGAATGATGGGGAAATTAGCTAAAGGGGGGATGGTGGTGCTTTAATTCTCGCATGAATGGGTAGAAAACATGCCTATAGGGTTTAATTGATTTACTTGCTATCTTGTTTGACATGTTCTATTTCCATACACAAATAGAAAGTACACCTATAAGAACTCAAACACTTTACCTGCTAAACATGTCCTATGCCCGCACACTGCTAGAAAGCATGCCTATAGGAATTTAAATATTTCACTCGCTTCATTTCTACACGATATTAGATATCATGCCTATATGATTCAAGCATCATTCATTACTTACTCAACTTGTGCTATTGTTGTGATTGTTATATAATATGCCTATAGGACCGTGCTAAGTAATGAAGATGTGACTCCACCAATATTCATCTAGATACCATGTCTATAGGGCCTTAATTGATTTAATAAATGGATGTTTTTGTTCTTATCACACTACTCGCCTAGAAAACATGCCTATATGAATAAGCATGATGAATTCGTGTTCAAATATCAACTGTTTAGAGAACATGCCTATAGGATATCGCTACTCGCTTAGAAAGCATGCCTATAGGACTAAAGATGAATAATTCTAAGTTTTCCAATGGCTTCAATGTCTAAGTGCGAATCACCTAGAGTTCATGTCTATAGGCTTCCAATAACAATTAAAATCTGTAATTTCGATAATCTGACTAACAATAATGCTTATGAGATTTTATTACACCTTGCAGTCACATAGAATCCATGCCTATAGGTTTTTAAACGACTTTAATGCATCTCAGCTCTAAAATCGCCTATGACTCACCACTGCATAATATGAAATCTCTAATTGATCGCGTGCTTTTCTGCTTATGTGTGGAGGCTAACATGATCCACTCATTGCTATTATGTGAGGTCCTATTTGTTTTGAATGTGAACCTAGTTTTATCACTTTGAGCACCCTAAGTAAAGTCTAGAATCACCCAAATAGTAGGTCCAAAGCCTCTTGAACCATATGCATGAGACGGGTAATGCACGCATAGGACACAATTTAGAATTGAAGTAGAGCACTTTAGGTAAACAACTTTAACATAGTAATTAGATAGCGGAAGACGATAGTCTGTGACCGCTGAATAATATGAGCAACCCCTACCTTAAGGGAGTTGCTAAGTATTATATATATTACTCGGGGTGATGTCGCGCCCCCTTTTTCCTCCCTTTTTGATGGGGAGAGGTCCATGTTTCGACATTCACGGGGTATAATGACTCATTTCCTTTTGAGAATTGGGTATTTTGAAGAGTCACCACCTAACGGATTATGGTGCGTTAGGGAACCTAGAGCGATTAACTCTTGGGTTGGTTTGCATTACCATAGATTAGGGTAAGGGCTCGAAGTAACCTCGAGGGGAAGGTGTTAGGCACCCCTCTTGTTCCATAACTGTGTGTCCCAACCGAACTTATATTCACAAATTAGTCCATTACAAGTAAACAATTGAATCCAAATAGGTTGCAAGTAAAGCACGTTAGAATAACTCAAGTAGTAAAATAAAGGTTTGAACAAGTTATAAAAGAAAGGTTTAAATAAAGAAAGGATTTGGTAGAGAGGGTTCCTAGGCTGCTTATCCTATATGATCACCCCACACAATGTCCGGTAAATACTCCTTAATGAGGGGCTACACGTGACATTAAGGCGTAGTCATCATATCCCACCTCTACACTTCCCATCCCCTTATTGGTCATGCAAAGCGAGTGTTTTGTCAACGATTTCTATTGCGTGCTGCTACCCGTCCCTTCCTAATAGTCCTGGAGGAGCTTAGGACATCTACCTATAAGGGATGTTCTAGGCAGACCCTCAGGTTTAAAGGAAAAATACTAGGGCGACAAATAAGAACATATAGGACTATAATTAGGGGGAGTCACAGAGAAGCAGACGAAAGGCCCAAGTATACCTCCACAGGAAATGCAAATAGACAGCATGACTCAAACACAATTAAGGGCAATATTTAATTCAGAATCCTAAGGCATGACATCTAGGTGATTTTAGAATATAAGCAGATAGCATATTTGTTGTATTACTCAGAAAGACCTAATTAGTTTGACTACTGATTTTAAAACCTATTGAGAATTAGGTAGCATACACAAAGAATGCAGATTTCCAATTTTAACAGTTTGGTCACCTAAGTTTTGCTTAGGTGTGAGATAGTATACTAATTTCAGAAGTAAGAAAACTGTTTGAAAACAGGTTGTTTAAACATGCTATTCTAGGTGTTCAACACATAGAATTACTGCCAGTTTATTGTAAAAACTGAGTAAAATTATTTTATTCTGTTTTATGCATTCATAATTAGCATAACCGTGCTTAAGAGAATATAAATGAAATCCCAAAAACATGGTATCTAATGTACAGAGATGCAGAATGACGTATATGCATAATCCTAAGCAGGATTTCTATATGCACAAATATTATAGTGTTTAAACATGATTTCCAGAATATGCAGAGATGATATGTTTGTTAGTGTTGTTTAACCCAAAACACGATCTCTAAGTGTGCATGGCAGTAGGAACATGATCGCAGAAAACACCGGTTATTAACACATTTAACGCAGGATTTTCTAAGTGATATGATAGCAAAATGGACATGTTGAAAATAGTAAGTGTAAGTCCTAGGGAACATCATCTCTAATGCATTAAATGAGTCCTAAGCGTGGTTTCTATTGCGAAAGTAGGAATATAAACTTAATAACATATTTTCTACCCTTTTAATAGCTAAAGCCTGCATAGTCACCCCTTCCCTTTGCACTATCCATCCCCAGAGTTGTTTACAACAGTTATTACAGACTATTTGCATAAATTACATAATTAAAATAAGAAAAAGAGAAGAAGTAATGCTATAGGGAGCCTACTGATAGGCCCAAAATCTCCAAAATGCCTCAAATGCCATTAGTTCACAGCCTTTCATACAAATCCAGGTGTGTCAGAGTTCCCTAAGGAAATCAAGGGATCTCAGGCAGTGCTCACATCCAGATTTTCATAACCAAATTGGGTAAGTTTAGTGTGGAAGGGCCGGCTCTAATGTGTCAGAGTTCAAAGAGATCTCATAGGGATCCCAAAGCAGTCACATATTAAAGGGGCAGATCCTAGACTTCTAAGGGTATATGAGAGTGCTTGACATAGTTTTGAAAAGGTTGAGTTGGAAAATAGTTTTGAAACAGCATGTTTGAAATAAGTTTGCAGAACAACAGAAGAGTTGCTTAGGGAAAACAGTTTTTGAAAGGGAAAGGAAATAGGAGCAACAACAACTTAGAATAAGACAGCACACACAAAACAAGTTCAAAGAATAGAATCATTTTAACTTTAACAAGCAGGGAAGTAAGGGGTTGAGGGCAATTAGGAAACACATAAGAGTAAGCATACAATAGGCAGATTTGCATATATATTAGGATCAAAGAAGTCCTAAAGGGGTCTGTGAGGATGTATTACAGAACCTATTAGTCACAGAAACAGCCCTATCACAAAGAGGTTCATGCTAGGAATTAAAGCAACATTAGTGAAACATAATCACATTGAAGGCTATTAACGGGTAACATGTTGAGTTTAAGGGAGGATATACCATAATCATACTAGTAGAACAATAAGTAGACATGCTAATTGCAGGGTAGAAAACAATAAGTAAAAGCATAGTAGAAATAAGAAGAACTAAAATACCAAAAGAAACATCTTGTTTTTGAAGCTTTAAGCTAAACTGAGGACATACCAGTTAAGGGAGAGTAAAAACTGAGTGTATAATACTCAGTCTTGGATTGCAACCGACTGAGAATAGTAAATAACCAGAAGGAAGAGCAAGAGAGAATATGCGTGCGTGTGAGAAAGAGGATTTAGGACAATGTGTTCATGTGTCTATGATAAAGAGAGAGTAGAGTATTTATAGTTTTGAAAATAGGCAGAAAAATAATGCAACAAGTAAAGGTTTAGCATAATTATGGAAGTAATCACAATTAGAATCCAATTAATACAAGTACTCCCTTTAATCAAGGAGTCACAGCTTAAATGGATACCAACATGGATAATCAAGGAGAGAAAATCAATTGAGAAAGACTGATTTTACCATATAAGGAAAGTATATAAGAATTAATTTGACAGTAGGTTTATTCACAAAAATAAGGCCGGACAAGTTTAATTATGGAAATTAGTAAGAGAGTCTTCGCATGAGGTTCTAATCACAGGGAATCATTATCAATTAAGAAAAATATCACATAGTAAGGAAATAGTCGAAATCATGCAGTCAACATTATGCAAAATCAGTGAAGTATCAATCATAGAGATTCAAGGATTCACAAATAGAAAACGATACTGATTTAGGTCGAATTGGAACAAGCTAATGAAAATAGACAAAATAAACTCATAAATAGAAAAAATCCAGAAACCCTAATAAGCAAACATAGGGCAAAAATTTACAGAATCATAGTATTCATGAGAAAACAGTATAGATAATAGAACATATCATCAGAAACAACTTAGAATCCTAGGATTAGAACTAAGGAAATTAGGGTTTTCAACAGAATAACTCGAATAGAGGAGAAAGCTTAAACAAATGTTTTAAACATAGAGACTCGCACATTAATACAAAAATCAGAAGAAAAAAGCGTTTTTGAAAAGGTGTTTAAGAACCCTAGTTCGAAGATGAAAAGTCGTTTTGATAAATCAGAAAACCTTTAAGGGAAAATAGCAAGATAACTCTGGATATACCCAGATCTATCATAGATCTAAGAAAAATCGAGAGTTTAGTAGTTAGGGTTTCAAGGAGAACCCAGAGAAGGAGAAGTAACTCAAAATCACTGATGTTAAACGGAAAGCGGTAAGAATCTTACTCGGACGGCCATGGATGGCCGAAAAATGGCATGAGAAACCATGTGAGGTGAGTGAATCGCCTCTGGTTCACTTGAGGCCTCAAAACGATGACACACGTTCAAGAGGGAGCCATAAGGCTAGTAAGTGGCGAGACCACCACGGATTCCGACAGGGAGACGGTCGGGGAAGGGAGGAAATGGGCCCAGCAGGTGGAGCATTTTAGAGAGAGATATGAGAGAGTTGAGAGATATGGCTGAGGGAATGAGAGAGGTAAAGGGGGTAGTCTTAGGGTTTAATTATGGTAAGGGAGATCTGGACCGTTGATTGAAATTAATCAATGCTTCAGATTGAGTGAGTGATTGGGCTGGGTGGTATGGTGCATTGGGCTTGGGTCTGTGGGTTATTAGATAGGAAATTGGTCTGGGGTTGGGTTCAGTTTAGGTTGCGATTGAAATGCCAAATTCGGCTATAATTTAAACAACCACATTTTCCCATTTAGTTTTTAATAAATAATAAGTAATTTCTAGAAAATAATATAATATGCAAAAATGATTTAAAATATATAATTGTCATTTTAAAAATATAGGGACCAATTTTACGCATATAAAATATAAGTATACAATAAAACGTGCTAACATTGCAATTATACGCAATTTAGCTTAAAAATACTAAATGTAATTATAAAAATGCATGAAAAATATATTAGCCATATTTTTGCATAAGTATAAACACTTAATGAATAAATCATCATAACAATACTTTGGGAAATAATTATTGAGGATTTTAAGAATAAAAAGTGAAGAAAGTTAATCAATTTAAATCCTTAAAATTATGGGGAAAATTACCAAAACCTTGTGCATGCTTATATACATATATATGTTATTTGAAAATATATAGGGGAAAATTGGGTATAAACAGCTCCCCTCTTTACCCAAGAAGGATGAAAGAGTTTTCGGGTAAAGAAATGATGGTCAATTTTGACCGGATGGGATGTTTTGAAAGACAGAGGCCGAACTCCAGTTTTCGAGTTGCCTACATATCCCTAGTTTTACAGGAATCAGTCTATGTGTAGTTCTAGATTCACCCACGGAGTATGCCGATGAAATTATTGCAAGAACGGACACGAGATGTGGAAATGGCTATGATGAGCGGTTAAGGCTCGGGAGGGTTGGAGGGAACTGGTGCGAGATCACTCCTGCTAGGATAGCGGCTTCTTACTGGTTACCTATAGATAAAAGATGCTCCAAATGTATTTGCGAAAATTTAAACATGATGCAAATTCACTTTGGACCATGAAGGTTGTCTTCGGACGGTTAAATATGACATCCTTGGACCATGACGTCCTGGGCCACGAATTGTTTAGTGAGGGATTCGCAGGCCATGTAATGGTGTTCTCGAGCCATGAAAATGGTGCCTCCAAATCATGACGCCTTTTAATAATGATATGCAAGTTCGAGAGATCCTCAGGCCATGACATGGTGTCTTCCGGCTATGAAGATGGTGCCTTTAGACTATGACGCCTTTGGACAGATTGGCGATATTTCAGCCCATGAGATGCAATAATATGATGTAACAAGACAGGGTTTAGTTTTGTGAAATGGAGGATAGAGCTTAGCCCGATTGAAAAGCAAATAGATAGTAGTAGAAATAGAGCAATATCTATGCAAAGAAGGGACAATTCTTAGTCCCGTGCACGTGGGGAGGCAAGGATTAGACTTATGCAAATAGGGAGGCAAGGATTAGTCTCGTGCAAATATGGAGTCCAGGACTAGATTCAATGCAAATATGGAGGCAAGGATTAGCCTCATGCAAATCTTTATCCAACAACGATCTGTTAGGCATACTGCGTTCATCCTCTTTCCATTGATAAGGGCCAATTGTTCATAGCGGCTTCTTATCCATTCCGCATCGCTGAGTTCAGCTTCCTGTATGACTCTTAAATAAGGAATCTCCACCTCAGTTGGGATGACAACCTCGGTACCATAAACTAACATTTAAGGGGTTGCCCCGGTTGACGTGCGAACTGTGGTGCGGTACCCTTACAGAGCAAAGGGTAACTTCTCATGACATTACTTGTGATTTTCCACCATTTTCCTTAGTATCTTCTTAATATTTTTTTTGGCGGCTTCTACGGCTCCATTCATCTGAGGTCTGTATGCGGTGGAATTCTTGTGTTTGATTTTTAAAGTTTCACATATAGCTTTCATCAGATCACTATTAAGGTTGGAGGCATTGTCAGTAATAATGGACTTAGGAACTCCGAATCGGTAAACAATATGATCCTTGATAAAATCTGCGATGACTTTCTTGGTTACGACTTTGTAAGATGAAGCTTCTGCCTATTTTGTGAAGTAATCAATGGTTACCAAAATAAACCGGTGTCCGTTCGAAGTAGTGTGCTCAATTGGACCGATAATATCCATTCCCCAGGAGGCGAATTGCCAAGGTGAGCTTGTTGCTTTGGGCTCGTTTGGCGGCACTTTTATCATGTCGGCATGTACTTGACACTGAAAGCATTTGCAGACATACTGAATACAATCCATCTCCATGGTCATCCAAAAGTAACCTGCCCTGAGTATTTTCTTGGCAAGAACGAAGCCATTCATGTGCGGACCGCAGGTCCCAGCATGCACATCCTCATGTAGCTTATAAGCTTCCTTTGCGTCAACACACCTTAGTAGACCCAAATCCGGAGTTCTTCTGTACAAGTTCCCTCCGCTGTGGAAGAAGTTATTTGACAATCTCTGGAGTGTGCGTTTTGAGTGTGATTTGCATTCTCCGAGTATTCTCCTTTTGATAAATACTCCTTGATGTCATGGAACCAAGTCTTTCCATCTGATTCCTCCTCGACATGAGCATAATATGCCAACTGATTATGGATCCTCACCGGGATGGGATCAATATAGTTCTTATATGGATGTAGTATCATGGATGACAAAGTGGCTAATGCGTCGACAAACTCATTCTGAATTCTGGGCACATGTCGGAATTCTATCTCTGGGAACCTCTTTCTCAATTCCTGCACATGGTGCAAATATGGCAATATCTTGGAATTCTTAGTGGTCCACTCTCCTTGTACCTGGTGCACAAGCAAATCTGAATCACCGATCACTAACAATTCGTGAATGTTCATATTGACTGCCATGTTGAGCCCTAGTATGCAGGCCTTATACTCCACCATGTTGTTGGTGCAGGGAAATCTGAGTTTAGCAGATACGAGATAATGTTGACGCGTTTCTGACATCAAACTGCTCCAATGCCTACTCCTTTGAAATTTGCGGCTCCATCAAAGAACATCCTCTAACTGTCATATGCTTTAGTAATGTCTTCTCCTACTAATGATACTAATACGTTTTCAAGGGTTCGTATTCTCCTCCTACCAGATTTTTAGCGAGGTGATCTGCCAATTCTTGTCCTTTAACTGCCTTTTAAGTTACATAGACGATGTCGAACTCACTTAGTAGTATCTGCCATTTAGCCAACTTCCCAGTAGGCATGGGCTTCTGAAATATGTACTTCAGGGGATCCATCCTTGATATGAGGTATGTAGTGTAGGAACAGAAATAATGCCTCAATTTCTGGGCTGTCCAGGTCAAAGCACAACAAGTGCGTTCAACTAGAGAATACCGTGCTTCATAAGGTGTGAATTTCTTACTTAGGTAATATATGGCTTGCTCCTTTCTTCTTGTCTCATCATGTTGTCCTAAAACACATTCGAAGGCTCTATCTAACATGGATAGATAAAGTAGCAAAGGTCGTCCTGATTCTGGCGGGACCAGAACTGGCGGTGTCGATAGGTATTCCTTGATCTTGTCAAAAGCTTTCTGACAATCCTCGGTCTAACTTGTCTCGGCATCCTTCCTTAGCATCTTGAAGATGGGTTCAAATATTACTGTGGATTGTGCTATGAATCAACTGATGTAGTTTAGCCGTCCTAGGAAGCTCATCACGTCCTTTTTGCTTTTAGGTGGTGGTAACTCCTAAATAGCTTTGACTTTAGTCGGATCTAGCTCGATCCCTCGGCGACTGACAATGAATCCCAATAACTTTCTTTTGGGAACCCCGAATGCACACTTTGCGGGGTTCAACTTCAAATTGTACCTCCCTGAGCCTGCCGAAGAATTTCCTCAAGTCTGCTATGTGATCTGCGACCCTCTTGGATTTGATAATGACGTCGTCCACATACACCTCTATTTCTTTGTGTATCATATCATGGAAAATGGTTGTCATGGCTCTCATGTAAGTGGCCCCAACATTCTTCAGACCGAATGACATCATCTTGTAACAGTATACACCCCAAGGCATAATAAAAGCTGTCTTCTCGGCATCGTCTTTATCCATCCAAATCAGGTGATAACTTGCGAAGCAATCTACAAGGGATTGGAGTTCATGCTTGGCGCAGTCATCGATCAAGATGTGTATATTTGGCAGTGGAAAATCGTCCTTGGGACTTGCTCTGTTTAAATCCCGATAATCAACACATACCCTGACCTTCCCGTCTTTCTTTGGAACTGCAACAATGTTAGCTAACCATGTTGGGTATTCAACCACCCTAAGAACCTTAACTTTGATATGCTTAGTAACTTCCTCATTGATTTTCAAACTCATGCCTAGTTTGAATTTTCTGAGTTTCTGCTTGACTGGCGGACACATGGGATTGGTAGGCAACTTGTGAGCTACTATAGATGTGCTCAAACCGGTCATATAGTCATACGACCATACGAAGATATCCTCATATTCCTTTAGAAAACGGATGTATTCTTCCTTCTCTATTGGTGACAAGTGAATGCTGATGCGGGTCTCTTTGACAGTATCGATGTTTCCCAAATTTACAGCTTCTATTTCGTCCAAGTTGGATTTAGGCTTGTTATCAAAATTCTCAACTTCTCTGATAATTTTCTCGGGTATCTCATGTTCTTTCTCTGAGTCACTATTTTCATGTTGTGTTGCCTCATTACATGCCACAGTCACTGGTTCATCAGGAAAAGTAATAATAACACTGTAGAAGGGAAAAGTATAAAATAGTAATGAATAATGATAAAGGATAGATGCATTTGATTAAAACTGAGAAAATTGTTCAAACAAAGCTTGGCTCGGTGGATGGAGCATTTATTTTGAAATAAAGAAATCTTAAAACAAAATTGCTGGAAATTTAAAATGACTAGAACGCCTAAAAATTCTACCAAGCTACACAGGGACTCGGCGAGCTCGGGATGGTGTGGCAGTCCAGTTTCTGAGAACAGCTCCCTTTGCCGCAGTCTGAATGGTGATGCCTTCTTCCTCATCCTCCTCCTCAATTATGGCACAACAATCCATGTCCTCGTCTTCAAAGAACAGATCCTTCAGCCCAGCTAGTGCTTCTTCTTCTGTAGTCCCCCATATTGTGTCAGCCTTATGGAAAGCTTGTTCCAAACGTGGTATCAGTTGCTCAATAGTGTAATACGGTCCACGCCATGGAGGCGACCACTCCCTGTACTCTTTCCATGCATACTGGTATCTGAGCCCAAAGGTGGTACCATGATTTTTTAGCCGTATCAACTTGGTGATATCCTGGAGGTTCTTTCCTAACCCTTTGCCGGGTTTATATCCGGACCATGCTAGTATGCTTTCTATTTTGTTACTCCACCACTTATCTTTCTCGACGGCATTGACCCGTTCGATGTGATGATAGGTTTCCCCTTCTAGTCTTCTTCTATGTCCGATGGCCGTAATGGTTTGACTAGTGTAGATGGGGTTACTCCCATCTCCATGAATGATTACCTACTGACGATTCCATTCAAATTTTATGGCTTGATGTAGTGTACAGGGCATGGCTCCAACAACATGGATCTATGGGCGGCCCAATGAAAGGTTGATTTCCTCGATCGTGGCCCTCTAGGACCCGTCGAAAACCTTCACATTCATGCTTTTGGTCCGTATTTCAT
Source organism: Nicotiana tabacum (assembly GCF_000715075.1). Classification (NCBI taxonomy): domain Eukaryota; kingdom Viridiplantae; phylum Streptophyta; class Magnoliopsida; order Solanales; family Solanaceae; genus Nicotiana; species Nicotiana tabacum. The sequence continues at coordinate 112,124,492 of NC_134084.1, forward strand.
GGAAACCTTTGTCCAACATTTTTAGGGTATCTAGTGGACAAATATTTAGACTCGAACCTCCATCAACCAGGACCCTGGAAATAAACTTGTCTTCAAATTGTACTGTGATATGCAATGCTCGATTGTGATTTAAACCTTCGGGTGGTAGCTCATCTTTGTGGAAGATAATCTTGTGGCTCTCCAGCACCTGACCGACCATGTTGGCCATTTCTCCACCAGTGATAATATTGGGTACATAAGCCTCGCTCATTACTTTTATCAAGGTGTTCTTGTGTGCCTCTAAATTCTATAATAGTGATAGGATATATATCTGAGCAGGGACTTTGTTCATATGGTCAACAACAGAATACTCCTTTGCCTGAACTTTCCTCCACAAGTCATCTAGCCCGGTCTTAATGACAGGCTGCCTAGCAGTGGTATCCTTACTTGAACCTCCCATGTGTTCAGGTGTGTAGACTCTTCCAATTCTAGTCATTCCCTATGTGGTGTCAGATTCCTCTATCTTAGTCTTCCCTTTTTGCCTAGCCTCGGCAACATAATCCTAGGGTATTGCTTTTGAGTTGAATAGGGATGTGGTTGAAATTGTCATAGTAAAAGGTGTGACCACTTCTACTTCAAATGGAGCGGAGGTAGCTGCGGGCGGAGCTACTTCTACCTCAAATGGAACTGATGCAGTTACCTCAATATCAATTGGTGCCTGAGTCTGAACCACAATGGGAGTAAGTGTGACTACAACCTTAAGGTCATCGCCTTCTCGAATGAGCCCGATTGACCCCTCAGCGTCCCATTCTTCATTTGTTTCTATAACGTGTACACTGTCACCTCTATGATCAGGGAGGGGATTGTTGCGGACATTAGGTGCAGTTTCCTTCGCTTGTATGACCTTGTTGTCAATGAGTGTCTGGATCTTATCCTTTAATGTTCGGTACTCAGCAGTGGTGTAACCTTTTATACCGGAATGGTATGCACAGGTTTTGTTCAGATTGACCCATTGGGATGGATTTTCTAGTGCCACAGCGGGAACATGAGTGACGTAACCAGCGACATTTAACCTTTCATACAATTGTTCGATGGGCTCAGCAATGGCAGTGTATTGTTTAAGTGGCTTGCGGTCGAAGTTGGGTCTTGGCCTTGGATAATTTTGGCGAGTTGGTGGTGATTGGAAATGGGATGGTTGGGAATTATAGGTGTTATGGATAGTTGATGGTTGGGAATATCTGGGAGATGAAGGTTGATATGCAGGTGGTGATGCTTGGTATGTAGGTGGAGGTGTTTGGTATGCGGGTGAAGGTGTTTGGTAGGTGGGTGGGGATGTTTGATATGTGAGTGGAGTTTTTGGGCCCTAGGCCACCATTACTGCCCCAACATCTCTCTTTTTCGATATGCTTCCTGATTAGAGTGCCTTATTCGTGGCTTGTAGTGCCTCGAAATTCTTTATATCTCGCTGTTGATTCCTTCCTCGATCCTTTCCCCGAGCTTGATGATATCATAGAATTTATGAGTTTCGATAACCATCAACCTCTCATAATATTGCGGATCATGTGCCCTGAAGAAGAATTTATTCATTTGCTATTCGTCTAGAGAGGGCCTGCCATTGGATGCTTTTGACCTCCAACGAGTAGCATACTCGCGGAAAGTTTCTGTGGGTTTCTTCTTGAGATTCTGAATGTAAAAGATATCGGGTGCATTCTCTGTATTGAACCTAAACCGGTCCATGAAATCCGACGCCATTCTCACCCAGTTGGACCATTTCTTTGGATTCTGGCTGATATACCAAGACAAAGCATCCCAATAAGGCTCCTCATAAAGAACTTCATTTGAATCTTTTCATATTTTCCAACCCCGACAAGCTTGTCATAGTAGGTCCTTAGGTGAACCCTGGGATCACCTGTAGCATCAAACATTTCGAACTTGGGAGGTTTGTACCCCTCTGGCAATTCCACATCGGACTGTATACACAGATCTTCATAGTTCAAACCTTCTATGCCTTCAACACCTTGAACTCGACTTGTTAACTTCTTGAGCTCTTCGGCCATGTTCTTAATGAGCAGGTCCTTTTTGGAGGGTTCCGGTGCACAGGATTTTGGTTTGGTAGAATGTGGTATAGTTTCCATGTATATACGGTTGCTCTGATGGGTGCCAGGGACTTGGGTATAGTGATGGTCATTGGTGGAGTTTTGTGGATCGGGAATGAGTAGTGGTGTATTTTGGGCAGTGTGGTAAGTGGTGGTTGGAATTGGTTGATGATGATATTTGGGTGTAGTTGGTATTGACAATGGATTGATATTTTGGGGTGGAGTTGCGTATTGATTTGGTGCGGTAGGATTTTGTGGCTGTTGGTTTTGAGGAGGTGTTGGGTTCTTTGCGTTCTGTTGATGGATATCAGGGACATTGAGGGTGAGTGACAAGTTTGCCAAATTGCGGACCTGCTCGAGTTCTCTTTGTAATTCTAGTATCTTTTGTTCCAGCCTCAGAACCAGGTAATTTGGGGCCGGAGTACTGCGGCCGTCACAAGTCTCTGCATTCTCAATGTTTTCTTTTCGGATTCCACTTAAGTCGTCCATCTTTGATTTACCTATGACTTTTGTATTGCTTGGAGAAGGAGGAGGTGGAGGGCCTCTAGATATAGTATGATATGCGGATGAGGCTAGTATGGATGAACCAACCTAAGGGGATAGGAATAATAATAAAAATAAACAGAAACATAAAGGTAACAAGTTAGTGAAGATTCTGAAATGTTTGTAGTATTTAAACACATATTGCGAAATATAAACTCGTATCCTAATTTAGGAGCATTGTTGTACCCGAGGTAGGACTAGAGACAGATAAATTTGGAGAACTTCAAATGCCAATAAATGCTTCATTTCATAATATAAAAGTAGATGAATCTAAAAACGACACTAACATAATAATAAAACAAGTCGGTGCTGGCCTTATTATATTTTAATAAAAGCAAGTAAATATAATCTACTTGGTCCCAAAAGGACCTTCCCCACATTTGATCTTTCAGACTCCATCAAACTAATCTCCCAGCTCGCACAGTCAAAGCAGCAAGTAGGCTCAGGCCAGATGTCCTCCCTCAGCTCCCTCAGCATTCTGGCAGTTTTCAATCCTCTTTATGACTTTTCCCTCCAGCTCAACTATTCCTCGCTCCAGATATTCTAGTTTCCTGTTAGAAGTGACTACCATCTCTTTCCATTCTTCGATCAACCTCACGTTCCTCTTGTGTATTTTCCGATGCTTATTCTCAGTGTCGTGGACCCTCTTGCGCGGCCTATTGTATTTGACATGGGCTTTAGCTTCCTTGTCTATGAATCTGTTCCCTCAACCAGTCCCCGATGTCACTGTTCCTTTCAGATTATACTCCAACCATGCCGGATAGAGATGCTCGCACCCCGCGTGATAGCTATCTGGCTCAACAGTGCTTTTATCCACAATGATTTTGCAGTGCCACATGTGTTGAGCTTGGCACTTGTAAGGTATGTCATCGTCTTGGAAATCCACCCTGAAATGACTCATCTTGACGACCCTTAGTGCAATATGTTTTCTGCCTGCTTGCCTCATAACTCGCATATGGACATATGGATATATCCCTCTCAACCCGATTAACAACAAATGCGGAGCATCCCTGGACCAAATAATAAACTCGTCTGTTGGGAACCATTCAACCATCCACTGCACCTGTCCCTTGGTCAGATTATCGAAGAACTCTACCCATTCGCTGGAACTTTTCGGCTGAGTAAATCTGTCTGGAATGTAGGTCATCTGCTTAGGGTGATGGAAGGCAATGTGGTCGTTCCAAGCCCTTCGCAGAAATTCTTGACGATAGTGACCCTTTTGGAGATGCTCCAACAACCATAACTACTGCAATAAATTACAACCCTCAAAATGCTTGACCCCTCTTTGACAGTGCTCCAGGGCCCTATAGATGTCAGCTATGATCATGGGGACTATGGTATATGTCTTTCCAATAATCCCTTCCATCAGAGTTTTGGCGACCATGACCAACCTAGTGTGAATTCTTTCCTTTTTCATTGGGAACACTATCAGGCCTAGAGATCACACAAGGAACACGAACACTCTGCGGTGGATGTGACCCAGTGAAGTGAGGGCGATCTCATCATGGTAAGTACGGAAAGACTTGCTATGGCCATACCTCTCGTATAGATATTCGAAAGGTATGTAGGAGTCCTTCAAGCACACTAGGTCGACATTCTTTTTCAACCCCATCATCTTCAAAAATCCCCTGCCCGTATAGTTTTTGGGCACCAAAATCCCAGGACTGTCCCAAGTCAACCCTGCAAGTCCTCCTATTTCCTCTAGAAGCGGTGTCATCTCTATGTCATCGAAATGGAATACAACTCTTTTACTATCCCAGAATAAGGTGGCAGCCTCGATCAATTTGTTGTTTGGTTCAATATCTAGCAAGGAAGGCAAGTTACCCAGGTATTTTTTCACATGCTACTTGTCACTTGAGGAAATATCCTCCCACCAATCTAGCAGCAATGGAGGGATGTTGCTAACCATACCGAATCTGGGGACCTCGTGCCCCATTTTCTGCAAAACAAAAGGGTTAGACCTTACCCCCACCATACTCGACTATTTATACATTTATGATCAGCATATCGGCATTTACTTCTCCAAATTATTGCACAACATGTGGTTGCGTCTGTTGGGATTATGGAAAACCCGATGGACTTTGGATAAGGCTTATCTTAAAGGATCATTATGTGGACAACATAACTGATCCGTCTAGGTTTGACCATGATGCATGCACAATATAAACATAGTAAGGTTTCTATGGGGTTTTAGACTGGTACCCTCAAGCGGACAACTTGAGGGGGAAGGCACGAAACCATCGACTGCACCGTTGATCGACTGGTTTTACTACAAATAAGCCTTTTCGAATTTAAGGGTAATAAATAGGAAGAGCACAACCACTCATTAAAGCTTTGCTATAGGATTTGAGACGCACAAGTGAAATATGATGTGGAGCATGATTTATTCAGCAATTAATAACATATAGTCAAGTATTTTCACGTATGAAAAATAAATACAGTATTTAAATGATTGAAAGACGGTTAAAGGAAAAAGGAAATAAGGAGACAAGTCAGTTTCAGGGTAATAAAGAAATCATAAATGCTTAAAAAATAGGCAGTTAAATCCAAATAAGGGAGTATGGTAAGGGATAAACATGCTTGGACTAATTTGTAAAAGACAAGTTCGTTATGGTAAGAGCCTAAAAATATCCCCAGCAGAGTTGCCATGCTGTCGCGCCCCCTTTTTCCTCCCTTTTTTATGGGGAGAGGTCCGGGTTTCGACATTCACGGGGTGTAATGACTCATTTCCTTTTGGGAATTGGGTATTTTGAAGAGTCGCCACCTAACGGATTATGGTGTGTTAGGGCACCTAGAGCAATTAACTCTTGGGTTGGTTTGCATTACCAGAGATTAGGGTAAGGGCTCAAGGTAACCTCGAGGGGAAGGTGTTAGGCACCCCTCTTGGTCCACAGCTGTGAATCCCGACCAAACTTATATTCACAAATTAGTCCATTACAAGTAAACAGTTAAATCCAAATAGGTTGCATGTAAAGCACGTTAGAATAACTCAAGTAGTAAAATAAAGGTTTGAACAAGTTGTAAAACAAAGGTTTAAATAAAGAAAGGATTTGGTAGAGAGGGGTCTTAGGCTGGTTATCCTATAGGATCACCCCACGTAATGTCTGGTAAACACTCCTCAATGAGGGGATATACGTAACATTAACGCGTATTCAACATATCCCATGTCTACCCTTCCCATCCCCTTATTGGTCATGCAAAGCTAGTGTTTGGTCAATGATTCCTATTGTGTGCTGCTACCCGTCCCTTTCTAATAGTCCTGGAGGAGATTAGGACTTCTACCTATAAGGGATGTTCTAGGAAGACCCTCAGGTTTAAAGGAAAAATACTAGGGCGACAAATATGAACATATAGGACTGCAATTAGGGGGAGACACAGAGAGCAGATGGAAGGCCCAAGTATATCTCCACAGGAAATGCAAATAGACAACACGACTCAAACACAGTTAAGGGCAGTATTTAATTCAGAATCCTAAGGCATGACATCTAGGTGATTTTAGAATATAAGCAGATAGCAAATTTGTTGTATTACTCAGAAAGGCCTAATCAGTTTTCCTACTGATTTTAAAACCTATTGAGAATTAGGCAGCATACACAAAGAAGGTAGATTTCCAATTTTAAAAGTTTGGTCACCTAAGGCTTGCTTAGGTGTCAGATAGTATACGAATTTCAGAAGTAAGAAAACTATTTGAAAATAGGTTGTTTAAATATGTTATTCTAGGTGTTCAGCACATAGAATTATTGCCAGTTTATTGTAAAAACTGAGTAAAATTATTTTATTCTGTTTTATGCATTCATAATTAGTCTAACCGTGCTTAAGAGAATATAAATGAAATCCTAAAAACATGGTATCTAATGTACAGAGATGCAGAATGACGTATATGCATAATCCTAAGCAAGATTTCTATATGCACAAATATTATAGTGTTTAAACATGATTTCCAGAATATGCAGAGATGATATGTTTGTTAGTGTTGTTTAACCCAAAACACAATCTCTAAGTGTGCATGGCAGTAGGAACATGATCGCAGAAAACACCGGTTATTAACACATTTAACGCAGGATATTCTAAGTGATATGATAGTGAAATGGACATGTTGAAAATAGTAAGTGTAAGTCCTAGGAAACATCATCTCTAATGCATTAAATGAGTCCTAAGCATGGTTTCTATTGCGCAAGTAGGAATATAAACCTAATAACATGTTTTCTACCCTTTTAATAGCTAAAGCATGCATAGTCACCCCTTCCCTTTCCACTATCCATCCCCAAAGTTGTTTATAACAGTTATTACAGACTATTTGCATAGATTACATAATTGAAATAAGAAAAAAAGAAGAAGTAATGCTATAGGGAGCCTACTGATAGGCCCAAAATCTCCAAAATGCCTCAAATGCCATTAATTCACAGCCTTTCATACAAATCCAGATGTGTCAGAGTTCCCTAAGGAAATCAAGAAATCTCGGAAAATGCTTACATCCAGATTTTCATAACCAAATTGGGTAAGTGTAGTGTGGAAGGGCCGACTCTAATGTGTCAGAGTTTAGAGGGATATCATAGGGATCCCAAAGCAATCACACATTAATGGGAAGAACCCAAACTTCTAAGAGTATATGAGAGTGCTTGACATAGTTTTGAAAAGGTTGAGTTGGAAAACAGTTTTGAAACAACATGTTTGAAATAAGTTTGCAGAACAACAGAAGAGATGCTTAGGGAAAATAGTTTTTGAAAGGGAAAGGAAATAGGAGCAACAACAACTTAGAACAAGACAACACACACAGAACAAGTTCAAAGAATAATATCATTTCAACATTCACAAGTAGGGAAATAAGGGGTTTGGGGAAATTAGGAAACACATAAGAGTAAGCATACATTAGGCAGATTTGCATATATGTTAGGATCGGAGAAGTCCTAAAGGGGGGTGTGAGGATGTATTACAGAACCTAGTAGTCACAGAAACAGTCCTATCACAAAAGGGTTCATGCTAGGAATTAAAGCAACTTCAGTGAAACAGAATCACATTGAAGGCTATTAAGGGGTAACGTGTTGAGTTTAAGGGAGGAGATACCATAATCATACTAGTAGAACAATAAGTAGACATGCTAATTGCACGGTAGAAAACAATAAGTAAAAGCATAGTAGAAATAAGAAGAACTGAAATACCAAAAGAAACATATTATTTTTGAAGCTTTAAACTAAACTGAGGACATACCAGTTAAGGGAGAGTAAACACTGAGTGTATAATACTCAGTCTTGGCTTGCAGCCGACTGAGAATAGCAAATAACCAGAAGGAAGAGTAAGAGAGAATATGTGTGCGTGTGAGAGAGAAGGTTTAGGACAATGTGTTCGTGTGTCTATGCTAAAGAGAGAGTAGAGTATTTATAGTTTTGAAAATAGGCAGAAAACAAGGTAACAAGTAAAGTTTTAGAATAATTATGGAAGTAATCACAATTAAAATCCAATTAATACAAGTACTCCCTTTAATCAAGGAGTCACAACTTAAACGGATACCAACAGGGATAATCAATGAAAGAAAATCAGTTGAGAAAGACTGATTTTACCATATAAGGGGTAGTAAAAGTATAGAGCATATGATTGAGTCTAAGTACAGAATATACCAATAAAGAAAAGTATATAAGAATTAATTTGACAGCAGGTTTATTCACAAAAATAAGGCATGACAAGTTTAATTATGGAAAATAGAAAGAGAGTTCTCGAATGAGGTTCTAATCACAAGGAATCATTATCAACTAAGGTAAATATCACACAGTAAGGAAATACTCGAAATCAGGCAGTCAACATTATGCAAAATCAGTGAAGTATCAATCATAGAAATTCAGGGATTCACAAATAGAAAACGATACTGATTTAGGAGGAATTGGTGCAAGCTTATGAGAACAGACAGAAGAAACTCATAAATAGACAAAAATTAGAAACCCTAACAAGCAAATATAGGGGAAAATTATAGAATCACAGTATTCATGAGAAAACAGTATACATAATAGAACATATCATCAAAAACAACTCAGAATCCTAGGATTATAACTAAGGAAATTAAGGTTTTCACCAGAATAACTCGAATAGAGAAGAAAGCTTAAACAAATGTTTTAAACATAGAGACTCACAGATTAATACAAAAATTAGAAGAAAGAAGCATTTTTGAAAAGGTGTTTAAGAACCCTAGTTCGAAGATGAAGAGTCGTTTTGAAAAATCCAAAAACCTTTAAGGGAAAATAGTAAGATAACTCTGGATATACCCAGATCTATCGCAGATCTAAGAAAAATCGAGAGTTTAGTAGTTAGAGTTTCAAAGAGAACACAGAGAAGGAGAAGTAACTCAAAATCACCGATGTTAACTGAAAAGCGGTAAAAATCTTATTCGGACGGCCATGGATGGCCGTAAAATTGCATGAGAAACCATGGGAGGTGAGTGAACCGCCTTTGGTTCAATTGAAGGCCTCAAAACGATGACACACATTCAAGAGGGAGCCCTAAGGCTGGTAAGTGGCGAGAGCATCATAGATTCTGGCAGGGAGACAGCCTTAGAAGGGAGGAAATGGGCCCAGCAGGTGGAGCGTTTTAGAGAGAGAGATAAGAGAGTTCAGAGAGACGGCTGAGTGAATGAGAGAGGGAAACATGGTAGTCTTAGGGTTTAATTATGGTAGGGGGGATCTGGACCGTTGATTGAAATTAATCAACAGTTCAGATTGAGTGAGGGATTGGGCCGGGTGGTATAGTGCATTGGGCTTGGGTCTATGGATTATTAAATAGGAAATTGGGCTAGGGTTAGGTTCAATTTAGGCTGCAATTGAAATGCCAAATTCGGCTATAATTTAAATAACCACTTTTCCCCATTTAATTTTTAATAAATAATAGGTAATTTCTCGAAAATAATCTAATGTGCAAAAATGATTTAAAATATATAATTGTAATTTTAAAAATATAGGGACCAAATTTTACGCATATAAACTATAATTATACAATAAAACGGGATAACATTGCATTTATATGCAATTTAGCTTAAAAAAAATACTAAATGTAATTATAAAAATGCATGAAAAATATATTAGCCATATTTTGGCATAAGTATAGAAATTAAATGAATAAATCATCATAACAATAATTTGAGAAATAATTATTAAGGATTTTAAGAATAAAAAGGGAAGAAAGTAAATCAATTTAAATCCTTAAAATGATGGGGAAAATTACAAAAACCTGGTGCATGCTTGTATGCATATATATGCTATTTTAAAATATATAGAGAAAAATTGGGTATCAACAGGTGATACTTCAGGTTAAAAAACTTAGGACCCTCCCCCCACATGTCTATTACTTGCACCTTTGTTTCTTCTGCTTTAGAACAAATTAGGTTGTACCTTGTAATCTCCAAAGGTTTGTACTAATCATCTATTAATGTATAGTCTAATTCCTTCCTATGCCATCTTCTTTACATTTGTTTTATATCATAGTCGAATATTTAAATTCCTTATCTTCCTTTAATTTACATGATCATACTGGACAATTATAATCCAATAATCCCATATAGAGTTAGTTTCGACCGAGACCCATAGTTGTGGACCTCAAAGAGTGCCTAACACCTTCTCTCTGAGGTTATTTGAGACCTTACCCGATCTTTGGTTGCACAAACTAGTTAAAATAGAGTTATTTGTAAATAGGTGCCCTAACGCACTGTAAAATCATTAGGTGGCGACTCTTCTCTTTTAATACCCATTTAAAATAGTTGTCACATGTCGAAACCTACTTTCCCGAGAAAACGAGGCGAGACAGCATGACGACTCTGCTGGGGATATACTTAGGCTCTTACCATAATGAAGTTTCGTTTATGTGGATTAATAGATTATTTGATGTCATCCCCTCCTTATTTCTTTTGTTTGTTTAAAATTGCTATATCATGCACATCCCCTCCCTATTTCCTTTATCATGTACATCCCCTCTATATTTCCCTTATTTGTTTAAAATTACTATATCGCATGTCTCCTGTCCCTATCTCCCCTATTTGCTTTATTTAATTATGTTCTGGCACTTTTTCATGGTTTATGCTAACTTATCTCCTTTGTCTTTACTTTTTTCTTTTCCTTCTCCTGTCCATCTTTATCATATTATTTTCTTTTTTTTACATGCTTTCATCATGCAAATATCTATCAACGTGTTACAATTTTTTTATAAAGCATGCTTTTCACATCATACTCTACTCATGCCTATTATTAACATAACGGTGTTTGACGAGTGTCTGGGCTTTCCTAAACAACACCCTTTTAAATCAGAAAGGCATATTAACGGTACACTAGTCGATCAACGGTGCAGTCGACGGTCCCATGACTTTCCCTCTCAAGTCTCCACTTAAGAGTACCAGTCTAGACCCTTCTAGAAACCACACTTTGATTTGAAATGTACATGCATCATGCTAAACCTAGTATGGACTGAGACGTCATTGACACATTAACCCACTTAGATAAACCTTGTCCAAAGTCCAAAGGAATTTCCATAATCCAAAAGGACACCATCATATCATTACCTGGAGAAACAATGTGCTGACATGCTGACCATTAATGCATAAATAGTCGAATCTGTAGGGGGAAAGGGCCAACTTTTATTGGTTTGCAGAAAACCAAGCAAGAATCCCCAGGTTCGGTATGGTCTAGAATATCCCGCCTCTGCTTATTGACTGGTGGAATGACCTTGTACCATGTGACAGAAATCACGTGAGGAGAGTACTGGGTAACTTGCCAGCTTTGCTTAATATTTAACCAAACAAGGAATTAATTAAGGCAGCCATAATTCTAAGATGAAAAGAGAGTTGCTTTCTGATTTGGCAACATAGAAATGACTCCTCTTCTGGAAGAAATAGGGGGCTTCGCCAAGGCTATTGGTGCCAAAAAATCTCACCCAACATGGTTTTCTGAAAATGCTAGGGATTTAGAAGACGACGAACTAGTTTGCCTAAAGAAATCCTATATCCCCTTTGAGTTTGGGCACAACAAATCATATCGCTTGCATCATGAGGAGCTAGCCATTACCTCTTTGGGATGAGTACACCACCGAGTTTATGTCTCATAGTTTATTTCTTGGGTTTGTTGATCTTTCTGATGCCAGGAGGGAGAATTCACACTCGCTTAGGCATGGTCGCCAGGACCGTGATTGAGGGTATCGAGGGGCAGAAATTGTAATGACCCGACCGATAATTTTTAGAATTAATGCCCCGGTCCCCTATTAACTGCTTCACCCGTATCTATTTCTGCTATTGTGATTTGTCGGGATGATCCGTTTTGAGTTTCGGAGTGTTTTAGGACACTTGGTCCCTAAATGATAACATAAGTTTTAGAATTTGTACTATAGTCGAAACAGTATGAAGACGACTCTGAAATGGATTTTCGTCTATCCCGTTAGCTCCGTTAGGTGATTTTGGGCTTAGGGGCATGTCCGGATTGTGTTTTTGAGGCCCGTAGCTCATTTAGGCTTGAAATGTCGAAAGTTGAATTTTTGGAGTTTTGGGCCGGTTGTGGAATTTTTGTTATTGGGGTTAGAATCTGATTCCAAAAGTTGGAGTAGGTTCATAGTGTTGATATGACTAGTGTGCAAAATTTGGGGTCAATCGGACGTGGTTTAATAGGTTATCAACATCGGGTGTGGAAATTTAAAATTTCAAGTTCATTAAGTTTAGATTAGAGGGTGATTTGTGTTTTTAGTGTTGTTTGAGGTGATTTGAGGGCTGGACTAAGTTCGTATGGTATTTTAGGATTGGTTGGTATGTTTGGTTGAGGTACCGAGAGCCTCGAGTGTGTTTTGACTTAGAAGGATAGCAGATTTGCTGGTTTTTCTATTGCAGATTATTGTACATTGCGTTCGCGAAGTGGAGCTCGCGTTCACAGAGAAGAGTTGGGTCAGGAAGAGGGATTGTTCTTTGCATTCATGAAGGCGAGCTCGCATTCATGAAGGGTTTCCAGTGGAAGCATCGCGAACACAAGGAGCTGAATGCGTTCGCGAAGAGGAAAGGTGGAGCAACTGAGACCTCAAGAATTTTCTCTACGCGTTCGCGAATAAGGGGTCGAGCTCAAAAAGTTCCTGGCAGCTGAAGCTACACGTTTACGGGAGGGAACTCGTGTTCACGAAAGAGGAAAATGGAGCAGTGGGCTTATGTTCTACGCGAACGCGAGGTGGTGGTCGCGTTTGCGAAGAAAAACGTAACTGGGCAGATTTTAAAGTTCAAAAATGAGGGTTTGAGTTCTCCAAAATTTGATTGAGAGCTCGGTAGAAGGCAAAATTTGGAGAGATTTTCGGAGGAATTTTATGGGTAATGATTCCTAACTCCTTTTTGATTATATCTCATTAATCAAAGCTTGATTTCATCTTTTAATTTCAGATTTGGGGTGAAAATTTGGAAAATTTGAGAAACGTTCCTAGGCCGAATTTTGGGATTTTGATCGATATTTTGGTATCGAATTTGAGTGAATTTGGTATGGTTAGAATTGTGAGTGAATGGGTGTTCATAATTTGTGACTTTTACCCGATTCCGAGAGGTGGTCCCGGGAGGATTTTTGGGCATTTTTCTATTTTCTCACAACTTTGATTTCATTAGGTAAATTAATTGTTTGTAGCTATATTTACGTTATGTATTGATTTGATTAGATTGGGGCCACTCGGAGTTGGATACTCGTGGAAAGAGTGCGATTTCGGATTAATTTGAGCTTGGTTCAAGGTAAGTGACTTGCCTACCTTGTACGGGGGAACTCCCCTTAGGATTTTGTACTGTTTGATATATGAGCACCGTGTACGTGAGGTGAGGAGTGCGTACACGGGCTATTTGTTGAAACACCCCATTTTCATTAAGAAAATATATGTTTTTCCTTTAATTTAGCAACACTAGTATATGTAACTATCTTGTTTAGATTAGGAGAGCATGCCTACGTGCCTTAACTGTTTTAACTGCCTTAGCTGCCTATCTTAACGCTGTGCAGCATGTTTAGCGAAACATTATCTGTCTTCCTTGTTATGAACTTAGTCTAAACTATAGAATTCCCTGTTGAAACTATTGTCTATGTTGATTGAGTTGCATATTTACCGGGAGATCCCCCTGCACATTTATGTTTGGGACTACGGGACGGTATCCTAGGAGATCTCCCTGTATTGGATATTTACTTTGGGACTACGGAACAGTATTCCGGGAGATCCCCCTGCACATTTACGTTTGGGACTACGAGACAGTATCCCGGAAGATCCCCTGCACATTTACGTTTAGGACCATGGGACAGTATACCGAGAGATCCCCGTTTGCTATCTCTGTGTACTGAGTTGTGATTTTTCTGTGATTTCATTCTCATTAAATGTTAGTATTTATCTTTACTATGATATTTTATACTGTTTTATTTTATTATATATATATATACTAGTAGGGCCTTAACCTAATTTCATCACTACTCGACCGAGGTTAGGCTTTGTACTTATTGGGTACCGCTGTGGTGTACTCATGCCTTTTCCTACACATGTTTTTCGTGTGCGAATCCAGGTACTTCTTACCAGCCACATTTCCAGTGAGGCGAGATGACTGTAGAGACTTCGAGGTATATCTCCCTCTTCCGCAGACCTAGGAGTCCCTATCTAATCTTCCTTTATTTAAAGTCTTCATGTATTCTTCTTCGTTGATAGTTCAAGAGTTTAGAAGCACTATTTACTATTGTAGCTTGTGACTCATGATATTCCAAGTTTTGGGAGTGCTTATGTTCAGCTCGAGAGTGATTATTGTATATGTCGAGCGGCATATAAATTTCTTAATTTAATTTACCTGTCAAATTGTTAGTTTTTCATGTTTTCGTCTTTTTTCCGCAAACGGTAGGCTTACCTAGTCGTCGAGACTAAGTGCCATTACGACGGTTCACGGAGAGAGAATGTCACGACCCGAACTGATGGGCCACAACGGGCACACGGTACCTTACTCAACCGAATACCAACATAACATATATTTCTTATTGAACTTTCATTGGCAAATGGGCCAAACGGGCAGTCATGGGCTAGCCAGAATAGACATAGGGGAATACTCAATATAGGACGACCCAACCTGATATAAAAAAAATTGTACATGTGACATACGGGCTTATAAGGCCAATATGATCATTTGTAACTCGAAATATGGGCCGACAAGGCCATACAATCTTTTGCGTACATAATATTTTTCTACAAGCCTCTAAGAATACACATCTAAATCATACTAAATAAACAAGCAACTCCAAAGTAAATGGAGCGCACCAACATCTTTCGTTGAGCGGATAGCCTACTTGGAGGGCTCTCGACCTGTCTATGGGGACCTTCGGGCATGAAATGCAGCATCTCCAGGCAAAAGGGACATCAGTACAATAATGTACCGAGTATGTAAGGAATGAAAATCAGTAAATAATAGACATGAGAGAGACATGGAGTAAGAGACTCAACATGTATGTTTGCATAGCTCTGTAAATAATTTCATTTTTATAATATCATGCACATGCGTATAAATGTCTTACCATGCATGGGTATATTTGTTCATAACATCATCAAGCCTCTGAGGGCATCCCATCATATCATCTCGGCCACTGTGGGCAAATCATCAACATATACCAGCTGATTAGATGGTAGTGCATATATAACACTGTAAACTTTTCCCATATCCCATATACATATATATACATATATATATATATATATATATATATATGTGTGTATATAATGCCATCTAGTCATGGGTCAATGTACATGTATAAATGCATGGAATGCATAAGAAATATGTTAATAAGATTTTCTCGGAATGCCATAAAAATCAATATGCCTTTCGGATAAACTTTATCAAATATGTATTTTTTTGAGACCCATGAATTGAATATATAATAATAATAATTTACATGGGGAATTAAGAATATAGACACCCCTATTATTTTTATTAATAGAGTCATTTATGAAAGTTGCGTATTTTGCTCGTTTTATTTGTATTATTTGGATCATGCCAAAAAGAAAGAAGGGATAGCCTTAACATACCTGGACCGATTCTCTTGACAATTCCTCTAACATGCGTCTTGTGTGACAAACATGTAACGACGGATTGATGTAGGAAAAAATCTATATGATATTCTTGAAAAAGATTGCTCCGTACTCCCTTAGAATCGCAAAATCCCGTTGCTATTACGTAGTATAACTTTGTATGAAATCTCACGTTTTTGAATTGTTGAAGATTCATGAAAGTTCACGTTACTGGATCTCTTGAAAGCTTACGTTTTTGAAAGATAGAAAGCTCACATTATTGGATCTCTTGAAAGCTCATATTTTTGAAAGATAGAAAGCTCATATTATTGGATCTCTTGAATATGTGACCCATTTGTTTATGACATAAAATGGCTCTCTTTGATTAAATGAATATGATTACTCATGATCTTAAGACTTGCCAAATCATACTTTTATAATCTTGACACATAACATGATAACTTAAGAGTCACAATCCTTTTATCCTTTTGCTGTCACGTTACAACATTTAAACTTATCCAAATTTTCACCTCTTCTCGTTAATAAACTTATTAATCCCCCACTAATTAATCAGTTACTCACATAATTAAGAATTATCTCAAATTACTTATAATACTATTCACTTTTAACCCACCTTATACATCTTACTATCATGGCCATGTGGTACCTTGTATGGTACTAGTCCATAAATACCGGGTATTTTAGCTTGGGCCGTATTTTATCCCAAAATGTCAAACTTTAATGAAATTCGTTTCCTTTGAGTTGCTTACCCTTTCTCCTTCACGAATTTACTCATCACGTGTTTGAAATAGCATAATGCTTAAAATCTCAAAATAATCTCATCCCCGAACTTACGTCGATTAACTTACGACGAAACTTTAACATACAAAAATGCAGGATGTAACATTATTCCCCCCTTTGGAACATTCGTCCTCGAATGTTGACTGGTGCTCTTATCATTTTCATAGCCTATGTGTTGAGAATACTTTATTGCTCTCCTTGCCATCTAGGCAATTGTTTTGTGATTAAATCCAAAGTCCAAGGCATTCCCCACTTTAGTCCTCTTTCTCACACCACGACTTGTGGTCGGAATCTTTCGAGTCTTGTAACTTTTTCTACCTTCTATCATGCAGCCTATATGACTCTGACCTTGTAAGTGCGCTTATGTGTCTTTTCTTTCCTTTTTCCTCCAGCTTTTAGCCAATTTTTAGGCCTTACTTTGTAAACATATATAGAGCTTAGTAAGATGTCCCTCTGGATATCTATAGTTATATTGAAGTTCTCCGCTCGATACTTTTTTGAACTTATGAATATTGTTATACCTTATTTCATATATCCATTTATCCATTCGTATGACTTTAATGCATCTAGGTAGGTTATAGTATACCATAACTCATACTTCGATTTATCGTTACTATGGTCTGCAACCAACTCCAGGTTGCTCTCGTTGCTTATCCTATATGTATATATCTATGTCCTATATGTATAAATCTATGTCCTTTAATGCTTCTTCGTTACTCTTCGTCTTAAGAATGGCGGCCTAATCGCACCTCATACTTTGTGACTTTTGTCCATCCATTGTTGATTTTCCTTAATGTAGATGTATCATCTATCACTGATAACTTTATCTCTTATGTAATACTTCCGCTAGGGCTCACGTCTCATCGTGGAACATTTGAAATAATTAGATTGATCCACCTAGGGGGATACTATACTCCTATAATCGCATTTTATAGCATCCCAATATGACTCACCGTACATGGGTATTTTAATCTTGTACAATTCATGAAATCCTCTTCGAGTTATTACTCAATCAAAGGGCCAAACGTCATCCTTTATCTATCACAATCACAACCTCATTCTACTACTAGGCAACATTCCATCTGTTTCAAGCGCTATTAGTCTTAGACTCCTTTGAGTTCATTTAGGCTATGCTGAAATTGCTATAACTTAGAGAAACCATCACCTCTCTTGTTTCCACGGGATTAATTTCGAGGACTTATCCATTCTCGTCACCTTCTCACTTTCCCTTTCTTATCCTTACTCCTATCTTCCTAAAACCTTGTCTCTTTACCATACTTTAGCTTGCGACCTACACATATCTATTTATATTACTCGCAACCTTCCTTCAACTTACTTGCATCATAGGTTTCCTTGTGTTATTCTGGAACATCATCCGAGACATCACAACATCTCTAACTCTTTTTTACTCTCTCAACTAGACCTCTCAGTACCTAGAAATCATAGGCTGGAAGATATACCACTGAAGACGCCGCTGTCATTCTTGGATACTGAATCCCTACGCTTCTAGCCTTCTATCCGCCGTATGGACTATTCACAACCTTCTGCATTTGAGTATTTCGTACGTCTTCATCTTTACTTTACTTAACTTAAATTTCGCATCACATCTTCTATCTCTTTCATGACCTCCCTTCCACACAGGTATAACTCACATCTACAACTCTGGTAAGAGCTTTATACTGACTTATTATAAGGCTAGTACTTTTCTAACGGGCTTTATCGTAGAGCCATTATAGAATATGGCTATTGTACTATCTCTCTTGTACCTCTGATATTTAATAGTAATACCGCAATATTCTCAATCACGAGGTCTATAATTTTCTAGGTCTATTAATCAAATTCCTAATTTACTTTGTTGATGTAACTCTTTAGTTTCCTTCTTCTTTTGATCAGCCTTTATGCTTAAGTTATCTTTCGATCTGCGGCTCATGGTGTTACTTTAGCCTTTCATGGACGCTATGGAATATCCATGATGCCATCATCTAACAATGCAATCCTTTGTCTATGACCTGAACTTAATTCTTTCTTTTAACTTACACCAGAGTCTTCTACGGCTGTACGATTGCCAACATATATGCTGCATGGATAATACTCTAAAATCTTGAGTGCATTCATAATGTAACTAACTTTGGGTTATTGATCGAATAATTTCTTCCGTTCGTTCTCAGCTTTCTTTAAATGTAAGTAATTACTTTGCATGGTCGCTATGCCACATGTTGCATGAATACATGGCTTATCTTAGTGCCCACACATATTGAAATTCCATACGACCCATATGACCTTGAATATCACCCTTTTGTTTTTTTTCCTCGTTCATTAACCATGATAAGTGCCACTTTCTTATGGACTGAATACAATGTTGTTGCGAGACTGTTGTTATAGGACCATTTCCTCCTTAGGTTACCGAGCTTAGATTGAAGCCTTCTTCCTTACTTCCTCAGCTACTCTTTCATTGTGGTATTTAGGGAGGACCCTCTGACTCTTGTAAAGCGATGAGCTTATTACATCGTATACTCAACGAAATTTTTGATGTTCTTTCTCACCTATAATTATCCGTGGTTACTTACCTACACGCTCTTGTTCTTGTAGGGTTGCTTCTGAACTTGATATTTTGACCATCTTCCCATTGTCACTCTTTTTTTTATGAAACACTCATATGGTACCTTTAATTACCCCGATTCCTGTCTTAATATTTCTCAAGTATTACAATGTCATAACTGGGGGGCTAAATTCACTATACTGGGTTTTACTATATTTATCTTGCACGACCTGCTGATTTGTGTGTGTCCTCCTAGCTAGCCATAACTAGGCTCTTCTTGAAACAACTACTAACTACTCATTGGCCAACTCTCATATCAATACTCCACATAATGTTTCTTGGGTTATTTCTTTTGTCTTAACTTATATTTTGCGCTGGCTCTTTATTTATCAATAACATCTCGGGCAGGAACCCTTACTTCCTTTCTTTGACATCATGTTTGCATAATGTTCAGGAATCGTAGCATATCTGTAGGATTTGAATAAGTGCAATCTCATCCCTTTCTCATTTTTTTTTCACAGTCTTCCTTTACCATTCCATAATTACTAGAACCACTTAATTCTAACTTAATACAACATCACTCCATATTCCCCCCTTTAGGGGAGCACTAAGATTTAATACTACAATGAACTATGTATAGATGTTTTACTTCTTCATCTTTGGCATCTTTTCACATCGTCGATGACCCTTACTCTCTTCACGATAATTCTTTTATACTAAGGATAAAAAAATTCCTTACCCGCGAGGGCGATATTTAGTATAATTGGCACATACAGTCCCTTAAGCTTAAATTTGCTTACATGTCTTGCTTTAGAGAAGCATCTTCCTGAATGACCATCCTCTGAATTTCTCATGAATTTTCTTCTATTGTCCATTCTATTATTGCCGGAACGAAACCTGAAATTCTCATAATGCTGACTATTATCAAATCACTTAGCCCCTAATTCATGTTTAGTTTATCTTGTTCACCAGCCCATACCGATTTCTATTACTCTGGGGTTTAACTCTCCTTTCTGGTAGTCGCGTTAGAGTCACAAACTTATTTCTTGAAATGAGGATATGAGTTTATCGCCTATACTCTTTTGTTGCCTCAAGGCCTGTCACCTCTCATATTTTCCTCCACTTGACTATAGACTCTGTAATACTATCATTTTTTGATCTATCGTTGTTATCCATGTATCACATCTTACTCATAATGCTTCATTAACTCTCTTCTTATTTCCTGCTAATATTTCTGTCTATCACTTTTTTTCTGAAAACTTCAACAAGATATTCTTTTGCTTTTTAGCTTCCATTTGCTCCATCTATTGGCTCTTCGAATTTCCAAAGATTCTTTCTCTACTAGGGACGGGAGTTACACTAAGGTAATATTTACCCCTTCCAGGATTCCAGTGCATGTCTTTGTAGTACTCATATCTAGCTGTACTATTTTAGAGTGTACCATCTAGGTATCTTACAAGGAGATCTATTAGCACCTTTGTAATATCCTTCGGAAATGTCAACTAACGCAAATCATCCATCCATCATTTTGGGTTACTCCAACCCCAGCCAGATTCTGCTATCATATCCTTCTTTTAGACCATATCCGTTAGCTCCTACATGGCATGATTGAGATAGGTGGGCTGATTGTACGTACATCTGTTACTGCTAAAGGTGACACAAAATACTTATATCTCCCTTCCTGAATGGTTAATAATGATAATCTTTATTAACTGGGTACCTCATACCCTTCTTCGCCTTGCTTCTTTTACTTGCTGAAACTTGTGTCTAACTTCCGATTCCGTTATTCCTTTTTACCGTAATAGTGGATAAGTATTTTTTCCTAAAAGCTCCTTATCAAGAACCTTACATATTTTAGTAGACACATGATCTGCTGAAGACCTCACATTTACTCATCATAAGCAAGATGCAAAATCGAGATCCTCTAACACAACACTTCCACAACTATATATCTTATCGATCGTCTTTCTGATTGTAGACATCATCTTATTACAAATAAAATAGAAGTTTGGAATTTGAATTCTTATAAGTGAGCTTTACCACATGATCTAGAGTAAGAAGAAAGAGTGATAGTCCTAAATTCCTTGTAGCCTCCTGATTATAAGTGTAGTGCATGCTACACCCATAAACAAGACTCTGCTAGACACGGCTTGTAGACTCCCTAGGACAGAACCGCTTTGATACCACTTTTGTCACGACCCGAACCGATGGGCCGCAACGGGTACACGGTACCTTACTCAACCGAGTACCAACATAACGTGTCTTTCTTATTGTACTTTCATTGGCAAATGGAACAATCGGTCGTCATGGGATAGCCAAAATAGACATAGGGGAATACTCAATATATGACGACTTAACATGATATAAAAAAATTGTACATGTGACCTATGGGCCTATAAGGCCAACATGATCATTTGTAAACTCGAAATATGGGCCGGCAAGGCCATACAATCTTTTACATACATAACATTTGAATACAAGCCTCTAAGAATACACATTTAAATCACACTAACCAAACAAGAAACTCCAAAGTAAATAGAGCACACCAACATTTTCCGTTGAGCTGATAGCCTGCTTGGAGGCCTCTAGACAAGTCTATCGGGACCTGCGGGCATGAAACGCAACGTCCCCAGGCAAAAGGGACGTCAATACAAATAATGTACCGAGTATGTAAGGAATGAAAATTAGTAAATAATAGACATGAGAGAGACATGGAGTAAGAGACTCGGCATGTACGTTTGCATAGCTCTGTAAATCATTTCATTTTTATAATGTCATGCACATACATATAAATGTCATACCATGCATGGGTATATGTGTTAATAAAATCATCAAGCCTTTGAGAGCATCCCATCATATCATCTCGGCCACTGTGGGCAAATCATCAACGTATACCAGTTGATCAGGTGGTGGTGCATATATAAAGTCGTAACCTTTTCCCATATACTATATAAATATAATATACATATATATGTGTATATAATGTCATCTGGTTATGGGTCAATGCACATGTATAAATGCATGAAATGCATAAGAAATACGTTAATATGATTTTCTCGAAATACCGTAAAAATAAATATGCCTTTCAGATAAACTTTATCAAATACGTATTTTTGAGACCCATGAACAGAAGATATAATAATAATAATTCACATGGGGAATCAAGAATTTAGAAACCCCTATTATTTCTATGAATAGAGTCATTTATGAAAGTTGCGTATTTTGCTCATTTCATTTGTATTATTTGGATCATGCCAAAAAGAAAGAAGGGAAAGCCTTAACATACCTGGACCGATTCTCTTGACAGTTCCTCCAACACATGTGTTGTGTGACGAACATGTAATGATGGATTGAAGTAGGGAAAAATCCGTATGTTATTTTTAAAAGGGATTGCTCCGTACTCCTTTAGAATCGCAAAATCCCGTTGCTATTACGTAGTATAACTTTGTATGAAATCTCATGGTTTTGAATGGTTGAAGATCCATGAAAGTTCACGCTACTAGATCTCTTGAAAGCTTACATTTTTTGAAAGATTGAAAGGTCAGATTATTGGATCTCTTGAAAGCTCATGTTTTTGAAACACAAAAATCTCACATTATTGGAGTTTCTCCAATGAAGGACGTTATGAGATTTAGAAAGAGGGGCAGGTTGAGTCCAAGGTTTATTGGTCCCTTTGAGGTGTTGTGGAATGTTAGGGAGGTTTCTTATGAGCCTGCCTTACCTCCCATCCTAGCAAGAATTCATCCGGTATTTCCTGTTTCGATGCTCCGGAGGTATCGCGGTGATTTGTCTCATGTGTTGGAGTTCAGCTCAGCCCAAGGATCTATCTTATGTTGAGGAGCCAGTGGCTATACTGGACAGCCAGGTTCGAAAGATGAGGTCAAAGAGCATTGCATCAGTAAAGGTTCAGTGGTGGGGTTAGCTGGTCGAGGAGGCAACATGGGAGACCGAGCAAAATATGCACCGTTGTTATCCTCATCTTTTCACCACTTCAGGTATGTCTCTATGCTCGTTCGAGGACGAACAAAAGTTTTAAGAGGTGGAAGATGTAATGACCTGGTCGGTCGCTTTGAGAATTAATGATCCGATCCCCTATTAACTACTTCCCCATAGTTATTTCTACTATTGTGATTTGTCGGGATGATCCATTTTGAGTTTCGGAGTATTTCGGGTCACTTAGTCCCTAAATAAGAGATTAAGTCTTAGAATTTAGATTGTAATCGGAACAGCATGAAGATGACTCCAGAATGGAGTTTTGTCGATTCCGTTAGCTCCATTGGATAATTTTGGGCTTAAGGGCATGTCCGGATTGTATTTTTGAGGTTCGTAGCTCATTTAGGCTTGAAATGGCAAAAGTTGAATTTTTGGAGCTTCGGGCCGATAGTGAAATTTTGATATCGGCGTCGGAATCCAATTTTGGAAGTTGGAGTAGGTCCGTATTGTTGAATATGACTTGTGTGCAAAACATGGGGTCAATGAGACGTAGTTTGATAGGTTTCGGCATCGGGTGAGGAAATTTAAAGTTTCAAGTTTATTAAGTTTGGATTGGAGGGTGATTTGTGTTTTAGCATTGTTTGAGGTCATTTGAGGGCTCGACTAAGTTCGTATGGTGTTTTAGGATTGGTTGGTATGTTTGTTTGAGGTCCCGGGGGCCTCGGGTGTGTTTTGGATGCTCAACGGGTCATTTTTGGACTTAGGAGGATAGCAGATTTGCTGGTTTTTCTGTTGCAGACTTTTGTTCTTCATGTTCGCAAAGTGGAGCTTATGTTCACGGAGAAGTGCTGAGTCAGGAAGAGGGATTGTTCTTCGCGTTCGTGAAGGGGAGCTCACGTTCGCAAAGGTTGGCCAGTAGAAGCATCGCGAACGCGAGGAGCTAAACGTGTTCGCGAAGAGGAAAGGTGGAGCAACTTGGACCTCATGAATTTGCTCTATGGGTTCGCGACTAAGGGGTCACATTCACAAAGGTCCTGTCATCTGAAGCTTTGCATTCGCGGGAAGGAACTCACGTTCGCGAAAGGGCAAAATAGAGCAACGGACTTTTGTTCTACGGGAACGCGAGGTGGTGGTCGCGTTCGCGAAGAAGGACGTAACTGGGCAGATTTTAAAGTTCAAAAATGAGGGTTTGAGTTCATAACTCCAAATTTGATTGAGAGCTCGGTAGAAGGCGAAATTTCAAGATATTTTCAGAGGAAGTTTATTGGTAATGATTCCTAACTCCTTTTTTATTGTATCCCATTAATCTAAGCTTGATTTCATCATTTAATTTCGGATTTGGGGTGAAAACTTGGAAAACTTCCTAGGCGGAATTTTGGAATTTTGATCGAGATTTTGGTATCTGATTTGAGTGAATTTTGTATGGTTAGACTTGTGATTGAATGTGTGTTCATAATTTGTTGATGGATTCTCATCTATTGCAGCACATATGACCAGGCTGACCTAGAAGAGTGCGTTCAGGTGGACAAGAGAGTGAGAGGAGAGCTTTCAAAAGCTCAAGACAGCCATGACTACAACCCCAGTATTTATATTGCCTACAGGTTCGGGGTCTTGTCACACCTCCTTTTTACACCCCGAGGATATATGTGAGTTTTTTCAATTAAAGTGACATTATTTGAGATGAGATTATTTTATTTAAATATCAGAGTCGCCACTTGGAATAATTATCGGTGTCCCAAGTCACCAGTTTATTTTAAAATTCCAAATTGAGGAAGTTTTCGACTTTATTTAAAAGTCTGCGAACCAGAAATTTTAGATAAGGAATTTTGTTAACCCGGGAGAAGGTGATAGGCATTCCCGGGTTCCGTGGGTTTGAGCACGGTCGCTTAAACTATTAAAATTGGCCTAATTATCTGATTAACTACATTTTTAAACATATTGTGCATTTTAACTTTTATAAACGCTTTTAATAATATTAAATTGCTTTTAGGGAGATGCAACGTTATTTAAAACATGCCTTGAACCACGCTACATGAAATGCACCCGCGATTCGCAACACGTTCTATTTAACATTGTTGAGAAATTGAACTTGGATTACATGAAATGTAAACCCGAAATTAAAAGAAATCACAACTACGTCACGGGAACCGTACCCGTAGCTATGATTGAATTAATTAAAAAACGCGCCTAAAGCAGCTACGAAGGTTCAAATTAACAACATTTGTGAGGGCCATGAAGAGTTTAATCGATGGCACACCTCAATTTAAAAGGTTTCAATTAAATTCATGAGGACCATGGGTTATTAAAGGGAAAATGACACACCTCAAATTTTCTACAAGAGTTAACTAATTATATAAGGGCCATAAGCTTTGGGGTTTTATTTGGCATGACACACCTCAAATGATTTTAAAAGAAAAATAATTAATTAAAGCCATCTAACGATATTCTTATTTGAAAACTAACTTAAACTTATCGAGAGCTAAAAATTATAAACGGGTTTTAGGGTACATGCATTGGGACTTTAATCATTTTTGGACAAAAGCTAGTTGTGGCCTATTAAAAAAATCAGCTTGAAAGCCATGCTTGGGCTCAATATTTGGCCCGGAAATTCAAAGGCCTCAAAATACATTGTAGAATCTGAAACAACCAGCCCACGTTGGGCTTAAATTTTAGGCGGGCCCAGTTGTGCATTTGCATCGGCTGGGCCTATCAACCCTTTTTGCATTTTTAACCATGGTATACACATAAATCATGAGCTACAAGTGAACTTTCTTTTCGAAATAAAGGAAATTCAGATTCACAACTACAAAATTGAATGTTAATCATACTACATAAGATTTGCATGAAAAATCACATTCATTCCATGACCAATGAGGTAAAACCCTGGGTTTATGCTTAGGACCCAGGCCCAATGGCCCAGGTTCAAACTCATTTCGCAAGTCAGTTTCGATTGGGCCATTAATTTATTATCAAGCATTTTCACAGAATCAGACTTGAGTCCTAAACTAAGAAAAAAAAACCATTTTTGAACGTAGATGAACAAGCTTTTGAGATTACTAGAGTCAAATAGCCAAACTAAAACCAATAATCAAGTTTTGCCCTTTTTTTTTCATAGCATACTAATACACTTTAAAATATAGCTACATACTACATTAACTAGTATATAAATTTGCAGAGTCCAGTCCAATTAATTACAGATTCTAGAATTGAACAAAGTACCAAATATGGACTACATTAGTGTCCTAAACTAGATTACATAGAAAAAATAAAAGGGAGTTCCTAAGCTTCTACTGCTCCAGCTTCAAATGAGTCAAGATTCTCAAGAATTTGACCACGGAGAAGGGTCAGATTCACAAGATATCTTCAAATGTAGGGACCTACAATATTACCAAGTTAATCTTAATACAAAAATGAGCAAATAAAAAAATAATGTTGTTCATAAGTCTAACCATGTTGAAGGTCAAACATATAGACAAACAGTGATTTCCTAAACCATAATTTGTTTCATGGCTCTCATTTTAGTAAAAAAGGAAAGAGGGGAAGGGGAAATAACATAGGCATATACTGAACAAATCAATACTATTATGCACTATTAAGGGATTAATCTGACCATTTAAAGGGTCAGATTCACTTTCCTTTTGTTCATCTATAAGAGAGGAGTTTTGAACACATCTTTCATAAGTGTATGTATACTGATTCAGTAGTCAAACATATTGAGTTTTAACACATATGCATCACATACTTTATGATCAAATGCAACAAACATTCAGACTAACCCATGGTTCAATTAACTTCAAATTCAAACAGCTATGATTCCTAGGCTAACATCAAAATCAGCTAACCACACAAGCTCAAAAATACACATTTTGAATTAAAAATTGATTTAATTCAAGCTGAACATTGTACATACCTTGAAACTAAAAGTATGGCAGAAGAGTGACCAAATAAAGGTCAAGAAAACCAAAAGAGGATAGGAAACCCAAACTTCAGCAAGAAACCAACCAATATAGCAGTAAATCCAGACCAAATAGAGATAATTTGAAACCAGGAAACCAGCCAAATGAAACATGGAGATCTTCTACTTCAAACCATATTTTTAAACTTGAAAAAGAATCAGAAAAAATGAGAAGTTTGGAAGTTTTCTCCAGACTTCTGGAACCCGAGCTATTCAGAAAAAGAAATAGGCTTTTGTGCAGTAAAAGGATGATCAATGCTAAACGATTGTGTATATCCCCTCAATTTCAGAGTGGGTACAGCTATATATAAGCTGCCTTGGAGAGGGTATCTTTTAAGCATATTCCTTATCCTAGGGTGTAATGACCCAACCAGTCATTTTGAGCTTTTGCACTTTGATCGTTAGTTCTCGGGCATGACTTGCACCGTGTGATGTATTATGATTTATGTAAATCGTTGGTTTTGGGTTTCCGGGAAATTGGAATGAATTTGGAAGAACAATTCTCAATTTAAAGCTTTAAATTTGAGAGGTTTGACCAAGATTTGACTTAATTGTATATGGTCTCGGATCAGAATTTTTATGATTTGGTTAGCTCTGTTAGGTGATTTCGGACTTAGGAGTGTGATCGTAATGCATTTTGGAAGTCCGTGGAAGGTTTAAGCTTGAATTGACGAAATTGAGATTTCGGCGTTTTTCGGTTGATAGGTGAGATTTTGATATAGAGACCGGAATAAACTTACGAGATTTGCAGTAGCTTTGTTGTGTTATTTGGGATGTGTGTGAAAAATTTTAGGCCATTCGGATATGGTTTGGTTGGGTTTTTGATCGAATGAGTATTTCCGAAGATTTTAGCTTAGGCTTGAATCTGATGTGTTTTGGTTAATTTGATGTTATTTGAGGTGTTTTGATAATTTGAACAAGTTTGAATAATGTTTTAGGATGTGTTGGTGATTTTGGTTGAGGTCCCGGGGGCCTCGGGTGAGTTTCGGGTAGTCTTTCGGATCATTTGAAGTTGGAAAATTGCAGAAAAATTGCAGGTTCAGCTGTGCAGGATTTTTTGCCCTTCGCGATCGCGTAGGGAGTTTCGCGATTACGCAGTGGGATTTGAGGAGGCTTTCTGAGTGTTCTTCGCGTTCGCAAAGTAGGTCCCGCGATCGCGCAGTGTGAGAGGGTTGTGTATCGCGTTCACGTGCGTGTGGTCGCGATCGCGTAGGGTCTTTTGGTCAACTGATCTGAGGTCGCGTTTGTTCATCGCATTCGCAGGAGAAGGTACGCATTCGCAAAAGGTAATTTTGAAGAATCATCGCGATCGCGATAGGTGTTATGCGATCGCATAGAGTTATTTTGGGGAGTTTAAAATTTGTTCTTCGCGATCGCGAGGGAATTGCCGTGATCGCGATAAAGGAAAAGCAGGCCTGGGCAGAATGTTTTTAAGTCATCTTGTTCGCGAATGTGAGTCTATTTTCACCCATAGCTGCTCATTTTGAGAGATTTTTGAAGAGGATTGAAGAGGGATTCAAGGGGAATCACCTGGAGGTAAGATTCTTGGACTAAAAACTCGATTATTATGTGAATTTCACCTAGAAAATCATGAAAACTAAAGCCTAAAATTGAAGAACTAGGGCTTGAGAAATTGGACTTTTGACTTGGGATTTGAAGGACCATTTGTGGTCGGATTTGAGAACTTTTGATATGTATGAACTCGTGGAGAGATAAGGAATATAATGATGTAAAAATTTCTGAGTTTCGAGAAGTGGGCCCGGGGCTTGGGTTTTGCTAATTTTGGGATTTTCGGTATTTTTCAATTATTTTCACTCGGGCTTGGTTCTCTTAGCATATTGTGACGTATTCGTTCTGATTTTGGATAGATTTGGCGCGCGTGGAGGCGATTTGAGGGGCAAAGGCATCGCGAGCTAGAGATTTCGCCGGTTCGAGGTGAGTAATGATTGTAAATGATGCTCTAAGGGTTTGAAACCCCGTATTGCACATCGCAGTGCTATATTGAGGTAAGACACATGCTTGATGACGAGCGTGGGTAGTACACTATTGGGGATTGTGACTTGGTCAATCCCGATTGATGATTTTACTGCGTATTTGACTGAAACTTATTTGCTATCATCATTATTTGGGCTGATTGCCATATTTGGGTTTCGTGCCAACTATTTGAACCCTTCGAGTATTTTTATTACTATTTCCTCACTGTTTTGACTTATTAATTGAACTCAGTCATGTTATTTTCCACGGTTTTACTCAGCCATTTTTACTCCCTTTTTAGACTTAAATGATATTTTAAATGATGTTTTGGGCTGAGAAATACTGTTTTACTAATGCCTAAGGGGCTTGTGAGTATTGTTGACTTAGTAAGGCGAGGGCCTAGTTGTGAGGAA
This sequence comes from Nicotiana tabacum, assembly GCF_000715075.1. NCBI lineage: Eukaryota > Viridiplantae > Streptophyta > Magnoliopsida > Solanales > Solanaceae > Nicotiana > Nicotiana tabacum. The sequence goes on from NC_134084.1 coordinate 112,153,727, forward strand.
ACACTGATACTGATTTGAGGCCGAGGGCCTAAGATATGTACGCCACGAGGTGGATTGTTGATATTGTTTATGAGGCCGAGGGCCTGAGATATATACGCCACGAGGTGGCTTGACTGATATGAGGCCGAGGGCCTAGATTTAATGCCACGAGATGGCTTGATGTTGCGCTTGGGCCGTAAGGGGCCCCTCCCAGAAACTGTACGCCCCCAGTGAGCGCGGGTACCCATTGTGTTGTGAGATATAGCCCGAGGGGCTGATGTTTTTCCATGTGATAGCCCGAAGGGCTGGTATTGTTCTATGTGATTGCCCAAGGGGCTGGTACCATTCTATGTGATTGCCCGAGGGGCTGGTATTGTTCTGAGATATTGCCCGAGGGGTGGAGTTGTTGACATTGAGCCCGAGGGGCGAACCTTTATATGTTTATCTTTCATATTTATTTGTCATTTTATCTGTTAAACTATGGTATTTGTGCCCGAGGGGCGGATGTTTTTGCTTATCTGCACTAATTGTTTTGCACTATTGCGTAACTGTTGAAAAAGCCATTTTCAAAGAAGTTTAAACTGAGCTAAAATCTTTTAAGAGATTTTACAGCTTCACTACTTTCTTACTGGTTTTTGAACTGCTTCTATACAACATCTTGATTGGCTTTACGTGATTTCTTGCCTTTAGTCTTTATTTACATTTGTTACTCACTGACTTGGAGTCCTCACTTTACTCCATGCACCTTGTGTGCAGATTCAAATATTTATGCACCCGGTAGCGGGTTTTGGCTGATCAGAGGCAGAGTTATCAGAGTTTAGCAAGGTGGCTGCCGGCGTTCGCAGTACCGCTTTTCTCCCTCTTCGTTCATTAGTCCTGTTTTGTATATTTCAGACCTTTTAGTTATGTTTATACTCTAATAGATGCTCGTGACTTGTGACACCCCGGCTTGGGCTGTGTCGGGTTATACTTCCGCTAATAATTACCATTAAATCATGTATAGACTGCTTATGTAATGTTTAACTGTTTTAAAAAGGTGAATTGGGTTTAGTTGGCTGGCCTTGTCTTCACGAAAGGCGCCATCACGACCGGGTCGGGGTTTGGGTCGTGACATAGGGAATAGTAGTACTGTCCTTTTTTACAGCCCTTGGTACAACTGTCCTATATTTCAGCATCTTTTTATAACAGCTAGGACAACTTTACCTTTTCTAGGAAATTTCTGATTTTTAGTCTATGTGGAAACCCATTTTTAACCTTCCAATTACTGCTTATTTCAGGTTTAACTTAAACCTTTCCAATTCAAATAGGTCCCTAAATTTTAGAATGATTTTCAAATTAGGACCAACATAAACAAACCTAAAGACATCAGAAATCTAAGTCAAAAGGCTTAGAAAAAGAATGAAGCTGCCACCTAGAACTAAGACTAAATCAATCCATAAGGGGAAATGTTTTCTTAATTGAACCTAAACCGAATTTAGAATGACTAAAACCTTTATAATTAAACCAAATTACCAAAATGGGCTAAGAAAATGCCTTAAACAGACTTGAACTTAACATTAATCTAACTTATTAGATTCAAGCATGTTTTCATAAATTAAACACCAAACAACAACATGAAGGAGAAAAGAGCAATCAGGCTATTTAGACCTCGAAAATTAACCCTAATTATTCTAAGTCTAATGCAATGAAACTACAATATTAAACAAGCTTCAATTGACACATGAAAACAATTCATAATAAACTCTGAATCAACATGAATATAACCAAACTAAAAGCTAATTAAACGATGCATTCATACTAATCTACGAAAAAGAGAAAACTGAAACTACTGATTATTCTATAAGATAAATTAATCCCGAGCTAAACTAAATCAACAATCAAAGTGAAACTTGAACAGACAAACCAAAACGAACAAACTAATGCATCATAGAATAAAATTACTAACTAAACATGTCCAAAGAACAATCAAACTGAAAATCAAATTATGAAGACTACTGATTTGACAAGAAAAAGAAAGAAAGAAGAAAAGAAATGGAGGGGTAAAATGATTGATGCCTTACTATGGGGACCGAAAGACCCTATGTTTGAAAAACGACTAGGGAGTGGGGACCCTATGTCTAAATATAAACTCGACGAGGGAGTGAGGACCCTATGTCTAAGAATAAACTCAACTAGGGAGTGGAGACCCTATGTTGGAAAGGCAACTAGGGAGTGGAGACCGTATGACTAAAAATAAACTCAACTAGGGAGTGAAGACCCTGTGTTGAAAAGGCGACTAGGGAGTGGAAACCCTATGTCTAAAATAAACTCAACTATGGAATGGAGAACCTATGTTGAAAAAACGACTAGGGAGTGGGGACCCTATGTCTAAAAAGAAACTTAACTACGGAGTGGAGACCCTGTGTTGGAAAGGCTACTAGGGAGTGGAGACCCTATGTCTAAAATAAACTCAACTAGGGTGTGGAGACTCAATATTGGAAAGACGACTAGGGAGTGGAGACCCTATGTCTAAAATAAACTCAACTAGGGAGTAGGGAACCTATGTCTAAAAATAAACTCAACTAGGGAGTGGAGACCCTATGTTGGAATGGCGACTAGAGAGTGGAGACCCTACGTAGGAAAAGCAATTAGGGAGTGGAAACCCTATGTCTAAAATAAAATCAACTAGGGAGTGGAGACCCTATGTTGGAAAAACGACTAGGGAGTGGAGACCCTATGTCTAAAAATAAACTCAACCAGGGAGTAAAGACCCTATGTTGGAAAGGCGGCAAGGGAGTGGAGACCCTATGTCTAAAATAAACTCAACTAGGGAGTGGAGACCCTATATTGGAAAGGTGACTAAGGAATGGAGACCCTATGTCTAAAATAAACTCTACTAGGAAGTGGAGACCCTATGTTTGAAAAACAACTAGGGAGTGGGGACCCTATGTCTAAAAATAAACTCAACTAGGGAGTGGAGACCCTAGGAAAAACGACTAGGGAATGGGGACCTTATGTCTAAAAATAAACTCAACTAGGGAGTAGAGATCCTATGTTGGAAAGGCGACTAGGAAGTGGAGACCCTATGTTGGAAAAGCGATTAGGGAGTGGAAACCCTATGTTGGAAAGATGACTAGGGAGTGGAGACCCTATGTCTAAAATAAACTCAACTAGGGAGTGGAGACCCTATGCTGGAAAAATGACTTGGGAGTGGAAACCCTATGTCTAAAAATAAACAAAACTAGGGAGTGGAGACCCTCTGTCTAAAATAAACTCAACTAGGGAGTGGAGACCCTATGTTGGAAAAACGACTAGGGAGTGGGGACCCTATGTCTAAAAATAAACTCAACTAGGGAGTGGAGCCCCTATGTTGGAAAGGCGACTAGGGAGTTGAGACCCTATGTTGAAAAAGTGATTAAGGAGTGGAAACCCTATGTCTAAAATAAATTCAACTAGGGAGTGGAAACCCTATGTTGGAAAAACGACTAGGGAGTGGAGACCCTATGTCTAAAAATAAACTCAACCAGAGAGTGGAGACCCTATGTTGGAAAGGCGACTAGGGAGTGGAGACCCTATGTCTAAAATAAACACAACTAGGGAGGAGAGACCCTATGTTGGAAAGGCGGCTAGGGAGTGGAGAGCCTATGTCTAAAAATAAACTCAACTAGGTAGTGGAGACCCTATATTGGAAAGGAAACTAGGGAGTGGAGACCCTATATCTAAAATAAACTCAACTAGGAAGTGGAGAACCTATGTTTTAAAAACGACTAGGAAGTAGGGACCCTATGTCTAAAAATAAACTCAATTAGGAAGTGGAGACCCTATGTTGAAGAGGCGACTTGGGAGTGGAGACCCTATGTCTAAAATAAACTCAACTAGGGAGTGTAGAACCTATGTTGGAAAAACGATTAGGGAGTGGGGACCATATGTCTAAAAATAAACTCAACTAGGGAGTAGAGACCCTATGTTGGAAAGACGACTAGGGAGTGGAGACCCTATATTGGAAAAACGACTAGGGAGTGGGGACCCTATGTCTAAAAATAAACTCAACTAGGAAGTGTAGACCCTATATTGGAAAGGCGACTACGGAGTGGAGACCCTATGTCTAAAAATAAACTCAATTAGGGAGTGGAGACCCTATGTTGGAAAAATGACTAGGGAGTGGGGACACTATGTCTAAAAATAAACTCAACTAGGGAGTGGATACCCTATATTGGAAAGACTACTAGGGAGTGGAGACCCTATGTTGGAAAATCGATTAGGAAGTGGAAACCCTATGTCTAAATTAAACTCAACTAGGGGGTGGAGACTCTATGTTGGAAAAACGACTAGGGAGTGGAGACCTTATGACTAAAAATAAACTCAACCAGGGAGTGCAGACCCTATGTTGGAAAGGCGACTAGGGAGTGGAGACCTATGTCTAAAATAAACACAACTCGGGAGTGGAGACCCTATGTTGGAAAGACGGCTAGAGAGTGGAGACCCTATGTCTAAAAATAAACTCAACTAGGGAGTGAAGACCCTATATTGGAAAGGAGACTAAGGAATGGAGACCATATGTCTAAACTAAACTTAACTAGGAAGTTAAGACCCTATCTTTGAAAAATGACTATGGAATGGGGACCCTATGTCGTAAAATAAATTCAACTAGGGAGTGGAGAACCTATGTTGGAAAGGCGACTAGGGAGTGGAGACCCTATGTCTAAAACAAACTCAACTAAGGAGTGGAGAACTTATGTTGGAAAAACGACTTGGGAATGATGACCCTATGTCTAAAAATAAACTCAACTAGGGAGTGGAGACCCTATGTTGAAAAGATGACTAGGGAGTTTAGACCCTATGTTTAAAATAAACTCAACTAGGGGGTGGATACCCTATGTTGGAAAAATGACTATGGAGTGGGGACCCTATGTCTAAAAATAAACTCAACTAGGGAGTGGAGACCCTATGTTGGAAAGGCGACTATGGAGTGGAGAGCCTATATCTGAAAATAAACTCAACTAGGGAGTGGAGGCCCTATGTTGGAAAAACGACTAGGGAGTGAGGACCCTATGTCTAAAATAAACTCAACTAGGGAGTGAAGACCCTATGTTGGAAAGGCGACTAGGGAGTGGAGACCCTATGTGTAAAATAAACTCAACTAGGGAGTGAAGAACCTATGTTGGAAAAATGACTAGGGAGTGGGGACCATATGTTCTAAAATAAACACAACTAGGGAGTGGAGACCCTATGTTGGAAAAACGACTAGGGAGTGGGGACCCTATGTTCTAAAATAAACACAACTAGAGAGTGGAGACCCTATGTTGGAAAGACGACTAGGGAGTGGAGACCCTTTATCTAAAATAAACTCAACTAGGGAGTGGAGACCTTATGCTGGAAAAACGACTAGGGAGTGGTGACCCTTTGTCCAAAAATAAACTCAACTAGGGAATGAAGACCCTATGTTGGAAAGGTGACTAGGGAGTGGAGACCCTATGTCTAAAAATAAACTCAACTAGGGAGTGGAGACCCTTTGTTGGAAAAACGACTAGGGAATGTGGACCTTATGTCTAAAAATAAACTCAACTAGGGAGTGGAGACGCTATGTTGGATAGACGACTAGGGAGTGGAGACCCTTTATCTAAAATAAACTCAACTAGGGAGTGGAGACCCTATGTTGGAAAAACGACTAGGGAGTGGGGACCCTATGTCTAAAAATAAACTCAACTAGGGAGGGGAGACCCTATGTTGGAAAGGTGACTAGGGAGTGGAGACCCTATGTCTAAAAATAAACTCAACTAGGGAGTGGAGACCCTATGTTGGAAAAACGACTAGGGAATGGGGACCTAATGTCTAAAAATAAAATCAACGAGAGAGTAGAGATCCTATGTTGGAAAGGTGACTAGGAAGTGGAGACCCTATGTTGGAAAAGCGTTTAGGGAGTGGAAACCCTATGTTGGAAAGACGACTAGGGAGTGGAGACCCTATGTCTAAAATAAACTCAACTAGGGAGTGGAGATCCTATGCTGGAAAAAAGACTTGGGAGTGGAAACCCTATGTCTCAAAATAAACAAAACTAGGGAGTGGAGACCCTTTGTCTAAAATAAACTCAACTAGGTAGTGGAGACCCTATGTTGGAAAAACGACTAGGGAGTGGGGACCCTATGTCAAAAAATAAACTCAACTAGGGAATGGAGACCCTATGTTGGAAAGGCGACTAGGGAGTTGAGACCCTATGTTGAAAAAGTGATTAAGGAGTGGAAACCCTATGTCTAAAATAAATTTAACTAGGGAGTGGAAACCCTATGTTGGAAAAACGACGAGGGAGTGGAGACCCTATGTCTAAAAATAAACTCAACCAGAGAGTGGAGACCCTATGTTGGAAAGGCGACTAGGGAGTGGAGACCCTATGTCTAAAATAAACACAACTAGGGAGGGGAGACCCTATGTTGGAAATGCGGCTAGAGAGTGGAGAGCCTATGTCTAAAAATAAACTCAACTAGGTAGTGGAGACCCTATATTGGAAAGGCAACTAGGGAGTGGAGACCCTATGTCTAAAATAAACTTAACTAGGAAGTGGAGACCCTATGTTTTAAAAACGACTAGGAAGTAGGGACCCTATGTCTAAAAATAAACTCAACTAGGGAGTGGAGACCCTATGTTGGAGAGGCGACTTGGGAGTGGAGACCCTATGTCTAAAATAAACTCAACTAGGGAGTGGAGAACCTATGTTGGAAAAACGACTAGGGAATGATGAACCTATGTCTAAAAATAAACTCAACTAGGGAGTAGAGACCCTATGTTGGAAAGACGACTAGGGAGTGGAGACCCTATATTGGAAAAACGACTAGGGAGTGGGGACCCTATGTCTAAAAATAAACTCAACTAGGGAGTGGAGACCCTATGTTGGAAAGGAGACTACGGAGTGGAGACCCTATGTCTAAAAATAAACTGAATTAGGGAGTGGAGACCCTATGTTGGAAAAACGACTAGGGGGTGGGGACACTATGTCAAAAAATAAACTCAACTAGGGAGTGGATACCCTATATTGGAAAGGCGACTAGGGAGTGGAGACCCTATGTTGGAACATCGATTAGGAAGTGGAAACCCTATGTCTAAAATAAACTTAACTAGGGAGTGGAGACCCTATGTTGGAAAAACCACTAGGGAGTGGAGACCTTATGACTAAAAATAAACTCAACCAGGGAGTGCAGACCCTATGTTGGAAAGGAGACTAGGGAGTGGAGACCTATGTCTAAAATAAACACAACTAGGGAGTGGAGACCCTATGTTGGAAAGGCGGCTAGAGAGTGGAGACCATATTTCTTAAAATAAACTCAACTAGGGAGTGGAGACCCTATATTGGAAAGGAGACTAAGGAATGGAGACCATATGTCTAAAATAAACTCAACTAGGAAGTGAAGACCCTATCTTTGAAAAACGACTATGGAGTGAGGACCCTATGTCGTAAAATAAACTCAACTAGGGAGTGGAGACCCTATGTTGGAAAGGCGACTAGGGAGTGGAGACCCTATGTCTAAAACAAACTCAACTAAGGAGTGGAGAACCTATGTTGCAAAAACGACTAGGGAATGATGACCCTATGTCTAAAAATAAACTCAACTAGGGAGTGGAGACCCTATGTTGAAAAGATGACTAGGGAGTTGAGACCCTATGTTTAAAATAAACTCAACTACGGGGTGGAGACCCTATGTTGGAAAAATGAATAAGGAGTGGGGACCCTATGTCTAAAAATAAACTCAACTAGGGAGTGGAGACCATATGTTGGAAAGGCGACTATGGAGTGGAGAGCCTAGGTCTAAAAATATACTCAACTAGGGAGTGGAGACCCTATGTTGGAAAAACGACTTGGTAGTGAGGACCCTATGTCTAAAATAAACTCAACTAGGGAGTGGAGACCCTATGTTGGAAAGGTGACTAGGGAGTGGAGACCCTATGTGTAAAATAAACTAAACTAGGGAGTGAAGAACCTATGTTGGAAAAACGACTAGGGAGTGGGGACCATATGTTCTAAAATAAACACAACTAGGGAGTGGAGACCCTATGTTGGAAAGATGACTAGGGAGTGGAGACCCTTTATCTAAAATAAACTCAACACGGGAGTGGAGACCTTATGTTGGAAAAACGACTAGGGAGTGGTGACCCTATGTCTAAAAATAAACTCAACTAGGGAGTGGAGACCCTATGTTGGAAAGGTGACTAGGGAGTGGAGACCCTATGTCTAAAAATAAACTCAACTAGGGAGTGAAGACCCTATGTTGGAAAAACAACTAGGGAAAATTCAACTAGGGAGTGGAGACCCTATGTTGGAAAGACGACTAGGGAGTGGAGACCCTTTATCTAAAATAAACTCAACTAGGGAGTGGAGACCCTATGCTGGAAAAATGACTTGGGAGTGGAAACCCTATGTCTAAAAATAAACAAAACTAGGGAGTGGAGACCCTCTGTCTAAAATAAACTCAACTAGGGAGTGGAGACCCTATGTTGGAAAAACGACTAGGGAGTGGGGACCCTATGTCTAAAAATAAACTCAACTAGGGAGTGGAGACCCTATGTTGGAAAGGCGACTAGGGAGTTCAGACCATATGTTGAAAAAGTGATTAAGGAGTGGAAACCCTATGTCTAAAATAAATTCAACTAGGGAGTGGACACCCTATGTTGGAAAAACGACTAGGGAGTGGAGACCCTATGTCTAAAAATAAACTCAAGCAGAGAGTGGAGACCCTATGTTGGAAAGGCGACTAAGGAGTGGAGACCCTATGTCTAAAATAAACACAACTAGGGAGGGGAGACCCTATGTTGGAAAGACGGCTAGGGAGTGGAGAGCGTATGTCTAAAAATAAACTCAACTAGGTAGTGGACCCTATATTGGAAAGGCAACTAGGGAGTGGAGACCCTATGTCTAAAATAAACTCAACTAGGAAGTGGAGACTCTATGTTTTAAAAACGACTAGGAAGTAGGGACCCTATGTCTAAAATAAACTCAACTAGGGAGTGGAGACCCTATATTGGAAAGGTGACTAAGGAATGGAGACCCTATGTCTAAAATAAACTCTACTAGGAAGTGGAGACCCTATGTTTGAAAAACGACTAGGGAGTGGGGACCCTATGTCTAAAAATAAACTCAACTAGGGAGTAGAGACCCTATGTTGGAATAACGGCTAGGGAATAGGGACCTTATGTCTAAAAATAAACTCAACTAGGCAGTAGAGATCCTATGTTGGAAAGGCGACTAGAAAGTGGAGACCCTATGTTGGAAAAGCGATTAGGGAGTGGAAACCCTATGTTGGAAAGACGACTAGGGAGTGGAGACCCTATGTCAAAAATAAACTCAACTAGGGAGTGCAGACCCTATGCTGGAAAAAAGACTTGGGAGTGGAAACCCTATGTCTAAAAATAAACAAAACTAGGGAGTGGAGACCCTCTGTCTAAAATAAACTCAACTAGGGAGTGGAGACCCTATGTTGGAAAAACGACTAGGGAGTGGGGACCCTATGTCTGAAAATAAACTCAACTAGGGAGTGGAGACCCTATATTAGAAAGGAGACTAAGGAATGGAGACCATATGTCTAAAATAAACTCAACTAGGAAGTGAAGACCTTATCTTTGAAAAACGACTATGGAGTGGGGACCCTATGTCGTAAAATAAACTCAACTAGGGAGTGGAGACCCTATGTTGGATAGGCGGCTAGGGAGTGGAGACCCTATGTCTAAAACAAACTCAACTAAGGAGTGGAGAACCTATGTTGGAAAAACGACTAGGGAATGATGACCCTATGTCTAAAAATAAACTCAACTAGGGAGTAGAGACCCTATGTTGGAATAACGGCTAGGGAATAGGGACTTTATGTCTAAAAATAAACTCAACTAGGGAGTGCAGACCCTATGTTGGAAAAATGACTAAGGAGTGGGGACCCTATGTCTAAAAATAAACTCAACTAGGGAGTGGAGACCGTATGTTGGAAAGGCGACTATGGAGTGGAGAGCCTATGTCTAAAAATAAACTCAACTAGGGAGTGGAGACCCTATGTTGGAAAAACGACTAGGGAGTGAGGACCCTATGTCTAAAATAAACTCAACTAGGGAGTGGAGACACTATGTTGGAAAGGCGACTAGGGAGTGGAGACCCTATGTGTAAAATAAACTCAACTAGGGAGTGAAGAACCTATGTTGGAAAAACGACTAAGGAGTGGGGACCATATGTTCTAAAATAAACACAACTAGGGAGTGGAGACCCTATGTTGGAAAGACGACTAGGGAGTAGAGACCCTTTATCTAAAATAAACTCAACTAGGGAGTGGAGACCTTATGTTGGAAAAACGACTAGGGAGCGGTGACCCTATGTCTAAAAATAAACTCAACAAGGGAGTGGAGACCCTATGTTGGAAAGGTGACTAGGGAGTGGAGACCCTATGTCTAAAAATAAACTCAACTAGGGTGTGGAGACCCTATGTTGGAAAAACAACTAGGGAAAATTCAACTAGGGAGTAGAGACCCTATGTTGGAAAGACGACTAGGGAGTGGAGACCCTTTATCTAAAATAAACTCAACTAGGGAGTGGAGACCCTATGCTGGAAAAATGACTTGGGAGTGGAAACCCTATGTCTAAAAATAAACAAAACTAGGGAGTGGAGACCCTCTGTCTAAAATAAACTCAACTAGGGAGTGGAGACCCTATGTTGGAAAAACGACTAGGGAGTGGGGACCCTATGTCTAAAAATAAACTCAACTAGGGAGTGGAGACCCTATGTTGGAAAGGCGACTAGGGAGTTGAGACCCTATGTTGAAAACGTGATTAAGGAGTGGAAACCCTATGTCTAAAATAAATTCAACTAGGGAGTGGACACCCTATGTTGGAAAAACGACTAGGGAGTGGAGACCCTATGTCTAAAAATAAACTCAAACAGAGAGTGGAGACCCTATGGTGGAAACGCGACTAAGGAGTGGAGACCCTATGTCTAAAATAAACACAACTAGGGAGGAGAGACCCTATGTTGGAAAGGCGGCTAGGGAGTGGAGAGCCTATGTCTAAAAATAAAATCAACTAGGTAGTGGAGACCCTATATTGGAAAGGCAACTAGGGAGTGGAGACCCTATGTCTAAAATAAACTCAACTAGGAAGTGGAGACCGTATGTTTTAAAAACGACTAGGAAGTAAGGAACCTATGTCTGAAATAAACTCAACTTGGGAGTGGAGACCCTATATTGGAAAGGTGACTAAGGAATGGAGACCCTATGTCTAAAATAAACTCTACTAGGAAATGGAGACCCTATGTTTGAAAAACGACTAGGGAGTGGGGACCCTATGTCTAAAAATAAACTCAACTAGGGAGTAGAGACCCTATGTTGGAAAAACGACTAGGGAATGGGGACCTTATGTCTAAAAATAAACTCAACTAGGCAGTAGAGATCCTATGTTGGAAAGGCGACTAGGAAGTGAAGACTCTATGTTGGAAAAGCGATTAGGGAGTGGAAACCCTATGTTGGAAAGACGACTAGGGAGTGGAGACCCTATGTCTAAAATAAACTCAACTAGGGAGTGGAGACCCTATGCTGGAAAAAAGACTTGGGAGTGGAAACCCTATGTCTAAAAATAAACAAAACTAGGGAGTGGAGACCCTCTATCTAAAATAAACTCAACTAGGGAGTGGAGACCCTATGTTGGAAAAACGACTAGGGAGTGGGGACCCTATGTCTAAAAATAAACTCAACTAGGGAGTGGAGACCCTATATTGGAAAGGAGACTAAGGAATGGAGACCATATGTCTAAAATAAACTCAACTAGTAAGTGAAGACCCTATCTTTGAAAAACGACTATGGAGTGGGGACCCTATGTCGTAAAATAAACTCAACTAGGGAGTGGAGACCCTATGTTGGAAAGGCGACTAGGGAGTGGAGACCCTATGTCTAAAACAAACTCAACTAAGGAGTGGAGAACCTATGTTGGAAAAATGACTAGGGAATGATGACCCTATGTCTAAAAATAAACTCAACTAGGGAATGGAGACCCTATGTTGAAAAGATGACTAGGGAGTTTAGACCCTATGTTTAAAATAAACTCAACTAGGGGGTGGAGACCCTATGTTGGAAAAATGACTAAGGAGTGGGGACCCTATGTCTAAAAATAAACTCAACTAGGGAGTGGAGACCCTATGTTGGAAAGGCGACTATGGAGTGGAGAGCCTGTGTCTAAAAATTAACTCAACTAGGGAGTGGAGACCCTATGTTGGAAAAACGACTAGGGAGTGAGGACCCTATGTCTAAAATAAATTCAACTAGGGAGGGAGACCCTATGTTGGAAAAATGACTAGGGAGTTGGAACCCTATGTCTAAAAATAAACCCAACTAGGGAGTGGAGACCCTATGTTGGGAAGGCTACTAGGGAGTGGTGACCCTATGTCTAAAAATAAAATCAACCAGGGAATGGAGACCCTATGTTGGAAAAATGTAAGTAGAGATTGGGGACCCTAGGCTACCATTTTTTGAATTTTTCTTCATAACTTTTTTTTTCTCCTCTCTTTTTATTTCATGTAATGAGTAAATGGAGGAAAGAATTTGGAGGGGACTTCCCTTTATGGATCGTTGTTGTAGAGCTGTTTTTAGCCGTTGAATAGTTTCTTTTGGCTGCACCTGCTTCTTGCAATGTTGCTTTGAATTGCACCTATTTCAGGTTTCCAAACAAAGAACAATTGTTAGTTTGAAACAGTGGTTGGTTTTGTGGCCTTGATTGTTTTTGATCACTTGATCTCGGCCCAACTCTTTTAATGAGCACCTCTGTTGCTTGCCGTCTTTCTGGAGATCGATCTCTCTTCTAAAACCGAGGACCTTAACTTTCCAAAATTTTGCATAACGGTTCACCCGTGTGGGACTTTTGTCTTTTTCATCTTATTCTGCTTTTGTGGGCACTTGACTTTGGATTTCTTTCATTTTCAATAGTTTTGACTTTGGAGCATCGGCCAACACGGCCAGTCAGGATCGACTTGATGCACCTGCTGAGGCTGGGTGCTTTTCTTTGCATTCGGACTTGTCAAGCAAAACCCTGTAAGCCAATTTTGCCATCTTTTCTTTGTATTAGTTTCGGAGAAGAATTAAACCGAAAGGGATTCAAAGAAAAGTAAAGAAAGGAAAATGAATTTAAAGTGAAGTGTCCCTTTTAGGGAGGGGAAGAAGGACTTATCTGGAGTGCATGTAGACTTCAGTAGACATGACATGCTTATTAGAATGTATACCCGATCTGTGCAACTATCTCATGAACCCATTATGACCTGTGTTTTGAAACCGGGAAACCTTGCCAGGATTCTTTCAGTATCAAAGGTTGTAAGGGATTTCTTATTTTCGACCAACGGCGCCCTTTGCGGGATTTTTTCAATTGACCTCTCTCATTTCTCTTCTCGTCGTCACCTTATAGTGCTCTTTTCAAGTTTTCACTAACAAGACTCTCTCATTTTTCAATTTCTCTGGTTTCCATTGCCTTACGGTGCCCGTGTGGGTTTTCACCAATAAAACTCTCTCATTTTATTTCTCTCATTTGGTTGTATTGGATCTAAGCAGCCACATTCTCCTATTCTTTGAACGTCTCATCGCTTGATCAGATGGACTTGAACAGGATTTAGGGTAAAAAGAGTTTGGATCGAATTATAACTTTGGAACCATTCAGGTGGGATCATCGCCGAACTGATGGTTGAAAGAACACCAAAACGACAGATGATATTGGAGTGCACGAAGTCTACCACTACTTTCTTAGTGACAGCTTTGAGAGTAATTGCCTCAACCCACTTTGTGAAGTAATCAATGGCAACCAGTGTGAATCTATGCCCATTTGAAGCTTTTGGCTCGATTGGCCCAAAGACATCCATAACCCAAGCAACGAATGGACATGGTGCTGACATAGGATGCAGTTCTATAGGTGGTGCATGAATCAGGTCACCGTGCACCTGACACTGATGATATTTCCGGACAAAAATGAAGAAATCTTTTTCCATAGTCATCCAGTAATAGCCTGCTCAAAGGATTTTCTTTGCAAGGACGTCTCCATTCATGTGGGGTCCACACACTCCTACGGGCACTTCATACATGATTTTTCCTGCCTCTTCGGTGTCAACACATTTTAACAAGTTGAGATCTGGAGTCCTTTTGTACAAGACCTCATCGCTCAAGAAGAAACCGCTTGCAAGTCATCTAATGGTTCTCTTTTGGTCTCCATTGGCCTGTTCTGGATATTCCTTTGTTTTCAAAAATCTCTTGATATCATGATACCATGGTTGAACATTTGGTTCCACCTCAACCGTATTGCAGTAACCATGCCTCTCTCAGATTTGGATTTCCAACGGGTCAATGTGGAGATAGCCTCGATACAGCAACATCGAGGCCAAAGTAGCGAGTGCATCGGCTAACTCATTGTGAAAACGAGGAATGTACCTGAACTCGACTGATTTGAACTGCTTGCTAAGATCTTCCACATGTTGTCTGTAGGGAATAAGCTTGACATCTTGAGTTTCCCATTTTCCCTAAGCTTGTCGGATAATCAGATCTGAATCTCCCATGATTAACAACTCTTCCACATCTTGGTCAATTACCATATTCATACCCATAATACAGGCTTCATATTCGGCCGTGTTGTTTGTGTAGAAAAATCGAAGTCGGGTTATGACTGGATAGTGTTGACCAGTGGGTGAGATCAAAATTGCCCTAATCTCGACACTTTTTGCGTTTACAGCTCCATCGAAGAACATTTTCCAAGCATTGGTGTCTTCTGATGTTACCTCAATTGAATTCACCTCCTCATCCGGAAAGTAAGTACTTAGAGGTTGATATTCATCATCAATAAGGTTTTCAGCTAGGTGATCTGCTAAAGCCTGGGCTTTCATTGCCATGAGGGTGACATAGACTATGTTAAATTCAGTGAGCAGGATCTGCCATTTTGCTAACCTCCCTGTGGGCATCGGCTTCTGGAATATGTACTTCATGCTGTCCAACCGGGTGATGAGATAAGTGGTGTAGGCCAACAAGTAATGCCTAAGCTTCTGAGCGATCCAAGTTAAAGCGCAACAAGTCCTTTCCAACAAATTGTATTTGGCTTCATAACTGGTAAACTTCTTGCTCAGATAGTAGATTTCTTTCTCTCTCCTTCCGGTCACATCATGTTGCTCGAGGACACATCCGAAGGAATTCTCCAAGACTGTCAAATACAAAAACAAAGGCCTCCCAGGTTTAGGTGGGACCAAGACTGGCGGGTTCGACAGATATTCTTTGATTTTTTTAAAGGCTTCTTGACACTCATCCGTCCAATTAATCGCCGCATCTTTCTTCAACAGCTTGAATATGGGCTCACATATGGAAGTCAACTGAGCAATGAATCGGTTGATGTAATTCAACCTCCCTAGCAAGCTCATAACCTCTTTCTTGGTTCTCGGAGGGGGCAAATCCCGAATAGACTTTATCTTCGTTGGATCTAGCTCGATGCCCCTCTAACTGACTATAAATCCTAAGAGTTTGCCAGATGGAACCCCAAATGCACACTTAGCCAGATTTAACTTCAAATCATACTTGCACAACCGCTCAAAAAACTTTCTCAGGTCCCGAACATGATTGTCCTGTGTTCGGGATTTGATGATCACAACATCCACATACACCTTGATTTCTTGTTGCATCATGTCGTGAAAAATGGCAGTCATGGCCCTCATATAAGTTGCCCCGGCATTCTTCAAACCAAAAGGCATGACTCTGTAACAATAGGTGCCCCAGGGTGTGGTGTAGGCTATCTTTTCCGCATCCTCTTCATCCATCAACATATGATGATATCCTACTTAACAATCCACGAAAGATTGTATCTCGTGTTTGGCAAAATTGTCAACAAGGATGTGGATGTTTGGCAAAGGGAAGTTATCCTTGGGACTTGCTTTATTCATATCTCGATAGTCAACACACACTCGAGTCTTCCCATCTTTCTTTGGCACGAGAACCACATTAGCTAACTAGGTGGTGTATTGGACCACTCGGATCAACAAAGCCTTCAACTGTTTTGTTACCTCTTCCCTGATCTTGTCACTGATATCAGTTTTGAACTTCCTTTGTTTTTGCTGGACAGGGGGGTAATCGGGGTAAGTCGGCAACTTGTGGACCACCAAGTCAACACTTAGGCCTGACTATCATCATATGACAAAGCAAACACATCCTTGAATTCGAACAGAAGTTAGATCAATGCATCCCTGGTTCTTTCATCCATATGAATGCTTATCATGGTTTCTTGGACCTCTTCAGAACTACCCAAATTAACCGGCTCGGTTTCATTTAAGTTTGGCTTAGGTTTATTCTCAAACTGTTCCAATTCTCGGTTTATTTCCCTAAAAGCCTATCCTTCATCGTATTTTGGTTCTTGGTTCATTATTTCAAAATTTGACAGCATGTTTGGATCTGGGCATGAAGTCTGCAAGCATGTAATATTATCTAAAGCCGCATTATTAGAACTGAAAGAAGAAATAAGAATAAGTAACAAAAATCAGAAAGAATAAAGAGAGATGAACGATGAAATATTGATTTTATTTCATTGAATTTTGAAGATAATAGGGTTTACATTGGAACTTAAAGACAATAAACTAAAAGAAACATCCGAGTTACACCCTAAAATAACCTGTGATGTTGAATAGGTGGCAAGACTGGACTACCGGGATTCCCGCCTGACTGGGAATGGAGTAGCCTTCCAGTTTTGCAACATGGCATTGAGCCCCATATACAGCACCTCAGCGATGATCGAGCCTTCTCCCGGCTGGACCATGTGGGTTATATACAACATCTGCCTCATGGCTCCACATATGTCCTCAATTTCCTCGGTCGTGAAGGCCTCATCTTCTTCTGCTTCATTGTACTTGTGCCTAACGAATGTTTTGTAGAGATGTGGAACCGGCTGAAGTAAAACCCAACTATTGCTCTTTTGTTCATTTGCCCATGTCACATCAGCTTCTGTGGTGTGAAAACCCACACCGAAGAACTTCTCGCTGGTAGGTAAAGTGATAGGTTCTGTGATACCTTGCAATGATGCCCCGAGTCCCTTCCTAGGCTTATAACCATGCTTGATCATTTTAGCATCGACCATGATGTATGCATTTGATAGAAAAGGCTGAGGACAAGGGCTTCCCTCCTTACCTTGATCTGCGACCACCACCTCGAAAGCTTGATAAACTATATGCTCGCTACCTTCCTAGCTTCGAGACATGGGAATGATGGGTCTTGGTAAATTGACTGCTCGTCTTCTCCATGAACCACAATTTCTTGGTCTTCATATTTAAAAATCACCATCTGGTGGAGAGTGGAAGGTACGGCTCTTGTCGCATGAATCCAAGGTCTTCCCAAGCGGAAATTATAAGAAGTGTCCATGTCTAGGACCTGAAAGGTCACCTCGAAATCCATAGGACCAATAGTCAAAATCAAATCGATCTCCCCTATGGTGTCTCTCTTGATGCTCTCAAAGGCATGCACACATACATTGTTAGGCCTGATTCTCTCAGAACCAATCTCCATTCTTTGCAAAGTTGAGAGAGGGTAGATATCAACCCCCGATCCACCATCCACCATGACCCTTTTTACATAGTGACCCTCACACTTAACTGTCAGATGGAGGGCTTTGTGGTGGGAGGCCCCTTCCGGGGCCAAATCGTTCTTCCTAAAGAAAATCTGATTAATTGTGAAGAATCTTTCCGCCATCCTTTCCAGTTGTTCCACAATGGTTTCAATCGGAACATAAGCTTAATTGAGGGTTTTTATCAACACTTTTTGATGCTCAGTTGAGCTTATTAGTAGAGACAAAAAAGAGACCTGAGCAGGAGACTTTCGGAGTTGGTCAATTATCTCATAGTCCGCAGTTTTTATTTTTCGGAAGAACTCTTCTGCTTCTACGGCACTAACTGGCTTTTTGATCGGGAAGCGTTTCTGCTTGGCATTGTTCACTTCTCCCACATTAAGGTATTTCTCAGCTGGGTTAGTTTCATTGGCTTCTCCTAGGACCTCTTTTCCCTTGTAGGTTACTACCGACTTATTGTAGTTCCATGGGATGGCAGTAGCGTCTGTCATGGGCTTCTGCAGTGTGCGGCCAATAACCATGGGCTCATTCAGCCTTGGTGAAATTACTGGCCCCCGTACCACATATGCCCCTTTAGGCACGTACATCTTAGATCCCTTGTTCAACTCAAACTTTCTTGGAGGGCTCAATGTAATTTGTTCTTTCCTGTGACCCCGAGGAACATAAAGAATGGCATCTTTTGGATGAGTTGCCCCAGTTTTGGTTTCATTGCCTTTTCTGTATTTTGAGGGGTGGATTTACTCTTCTCCTCCTCCTTGTCTTGATTTGCATTGGCCTTTGGCTTCTTCTCGACATCAGCAATTGCAATGATGGTTTTCAAAGCAGGATCAAACTCCTTATCTTCGTAAATCATTCCAATAACTGGCCCGTTGTTGTGAGCCGGTAATGGGCTGTTGGTCACATTAGGAATTTCTTCATCCTTTAGCACTATCCTCTTTTGTTCTATGAGATTTTCAACAGCCCTTTTAAGAGTCCAACAGTCTGCAGTGTCATGCCCTTCCACTCCCGAATGGTAAGCACATCGACCACCGGCTCGGTAGGAGGACGATTCCAGGTTTTGCCTAGTTTGGGGTACGAGTTGCAACAGACTCATTTGGACCAGTTTAGGGAAAAGGCTAGAGTATGACTCACCAATAGGCATGAAGTTTGTTCTCCTGGGTGGCTCTCGAGCATGGGCATTATAGGGGAAGTTATTTTGTGGAGGTCGGGGATTATACTGAGCTTGGTAAGGAGGGTTTTTTCTAGGAAATGGAGCTCGGTTTTGGGTGAACTGTTGTTGTGGCCGAGCGTATGACTGGGCATTCATCACCACATACGATTGAGGTTCCATAGCATAGGCCACATCCTAATTAGGATAATAATGTTGTGGGGTGTTTGGAGGGAAGTAACCTCTGGGTGGACGGGGGTTTCTCAGACTTGAAGTTGCCATTGCAACCTCTTCTTTCTTCTTTCTGCTTGCTACACCTCCAGACCCGCCTTGAATTGCTTGGGATGTAGCTTTTATGGTAGATTGGCTCAATTTGTCCCTTGTTTTCAGACCATTCTCGACCATCTCACCAATATTGATGGCCTCAGCAAACGATTTCCCCCATTGTCGACATCATATTTTAAAAGTAGTCAGCCTCCTAGGCTTGTAGAAAAACACTAACCATTTTCGTTTCATCCATGGGAGGTTTGACCCTGGTCTCTTGTTCGCGCCATTTAACAGCATATTCTAGAAAACTTTCTGATGACTTCTTTTTGAGATTTGACAGAGAATTCCTGTCAGGAGCTATGTCTATGTTATACTAAAACTGCCTGACAAAATCTCGGCCAGATCATCCCAAATGTACCAACGAGACATGTCTTGGTCCATGTACCACTCAGATGCGATGCCTACTAGACTCTCTCCGAAATAGGCCATTAGGAGCTCTTCATTTCCACCTGCCCCTCTTAATTGATTGCAATATCTCTTGAGGTGGGCTATGGGATCCCCATGCCCGTCATACTTTTCGAACTTTGGGGTCTTGAAACCCAGTGGCAAATGCACATGTGGGAACATACATAGATCAACGTAGGATACGCTCTTTTGTCCGCTCAAACCTTGTATATTCTTAAGGTTATGTTCCATGCTCCTCATTTTCTGGGTAATTTCCTCTTGCTCGGGGTTCTTTGTAGCTTTCTCTTATCCCATGGTGAACTCGTATCGGGGTTGTTGAGGGTAAGAATTGGTGGTGAATTGGGTAGGTTTTGGTGAAAAAGATGGTACTTGGAAAGTGAACGATGATGGATCAAAGCTTGGCCTGGGTAAAGTGGGTTGCACCGCAGCCGAGGTTGGTGGTGCGGTAAATATGTTGGAGGCCACTCCCAAAACCACCTGGAGGTGAACCTTAGAAGGTGTTCCGGTAAAGTGAGTTGAGATGGTGGGTTATCCAAGTGGGGTATTTGGGTAATTTACGGGGACATTGGAATTTCCACTTGCTCTAGGAAGTAACTCGGGGAAATCGAGTATGGCACTTGGCGGCTCTCTACCATTGGACCAGGCATCCCACATTTCTAACATGCAGAGGCGCAGTGCCCTATTCTCTTCAGCTGCTGCTGACTCTAAGGTTGGGATACCCGATAATGTGCTATCCTCTAAGATGGGAATCGTTAGTGGATGACCTTCTGACGACATTTCTATGCTGCCCTTTGATCTTGTGAAGTACGGGTGTGAAGCTAGGTTACCACAAACCAACCACCTTAAAAGTAGAACCTAATACTCAACAATAAATAACAAACCAGTTAGTTTGAAGCAATTAACACATAGGAAATCGCACGTTAGGGGTGTGATGCACCTATGCAGTTAAAAGTGTTTCTACATGTTTTGCAACGATTGCATGTCTCATCCCAGCTTTTGTTTATATCCCCGATTTTCTCTCTTGCTCTTTTTGCACACTCTCATTTTCTCTTTTTTTTTGGTTTTTCATTTGGCTTTCTCTTTTCCACATTCCCTTTTATTTATGTTATTTACGAAAATCATGACCGGATCCGATGAGGATTGCCTACGTATCATGACATCGTATGAATCAGATCATTACGTAGTTCAAGAAATAAATGCAAAAAATAAGGAAACAATTTTTTTTTGGGATTTTCCAATTTTAATTAATAAAAACTATATTGTTCTCTATTACAAAATACTCCATCATACTCTTTCTAAGAATTTAAAAATACAAACAGACTCAAAAAATATTTTAAGACTAAAAACTGAAGTACAGACTCAAAAAAGAAAATCAAGAGTACATAAGAGCTTCTACTCCAGGGGCCCGTGGGACTTCAGTCGGTCTTGCCACGGGCCTGCGTGCAAGATCCCCTTGAAGACGCTCCAGGTCACTCATTATTTGACAAAAGAAGGTCATTACCGCAGCAAAGAAAGTGGTTATAGTCATGTCTTCACATTCATAGCACTTAATGACGATGTAATCAGCAATTGCTCTAACCCTCTCCCTGATGATACCCTTTTCTCGAGCAAACGCCCTATTTGCTGAGATCTAGCTTCCAGCACTTGGGTGTCATGATGGTTTTGACCCTACAGTTGTTGCATATCTTCCTCTAGCTGGGACATTAATGCATATCAATGTTCCCTTTCTGCTTTAAAGTACTTAACTTGTTTGGCCATCTCATTTTCGAGGTTAGTTAGCTTTTTCTTCAACTCTGTGACTTTTCCCTCATATTTCATTTTCAACTATCGTACAAACTCCGCCCGTCCCTTTGCGCTCTTTGTCAGCTGTGCTCGGGCTCTTGCTAGATTAACCTTGGATTTTTCCAAGTCATCCTGACACTCAGATACATTCCTTCTAAGACCTTTTATGAGCCTTTCATCTGCTCGGCTTCTTTCCTGATTCTCCGCAGCTATCTTCTTTATTTGGATCTGGGCTCGAAGGGCTTTATTTTCTTGAGCCAGTTTCTTCTTTTCTCCTTTATCAGCGGCGGCTTGTACAATATTGTCAAATTTGAGATCCCTGATTTGTCCCCCCAATTTGCTTATCTTAGACTTGTAGCTTGCCTCTTTCGCCAACCAATCCCATTGCTCTCGTGAATCATTAATGAATTGCTGGACGTGGGGTCTTTTAGCAGGTCGTTCGGGCTCCTGATGAACTTGAAACCTTTTACCAAACCAAGTCATGTAATTACG